>NC_030824.1:11690062-12940062 GCF_001704415.2 Capra hircus | reverse complement strand
CTCTGTACTGTAGTCAGTTAAGAGGTGTGTTAGCTGTTTTTGGAAACTCATGGTACTGCAGACTGTATAGCGAAGCCTCCCAAGGACCTGGAACATCATGGGCCTCCCCAGGCTTCCAGCCTAGACCCCTGTCTACTCCCCTCTCTGGTTTGTTTCTGGTTCCTTCAATTGAAAATTTCCATAATTAGGAATCTTGTCTTAGTTTTGTATGCCCAGAGCTCAGCAAAGTGTGTGATACATTGGGTTTTAGGAAAAGATCAAAGATGAAACAAGAATTCCTTTAGAAGAAAATGTATTAAATTCCAAATGTTTGGGGTGATAGGTAATTGGCTAATTTAAAGCACTTCCCTTAATTCTGAATCTTAACTGCCGTGCTTATTGGTGGAGCTGTAAAGATATGTCCTGATAGGGAAAGAAATGTTCCATGAAAAGGGTGCTGTACAAAAAGGGCCACCCTCCTCGACGCAGCCTGGGACTCAGGGTGGCCCTGGACCTGGTAGCGCTGGAGCTGGTATCAAAGGGCCAACTCTGCAGCTCTTGTAGAAGCGGAGGATAGGATTTTCGAACAGGGTTTGCAGCTTTTAGCTTGCTCCCAGAGCTGACTCAGAGGCTATCCAGGGAGTGCCTCAGTTGGTGAGGCTGCACAGGTGCTGTGGGAGCTGTGTGCAAGATTTCGAGCAAGCTGTTCCCTTCGTTGGGATTTGCAGGTAAATTGTAAATGGGCAGAGACATTGCTTCTTTAATCTGCTTTTCACCAACTGGAGAGAGTGTGGCCTTGCAGTCAGTAACTCTTGCTTGTTACTAAGGCATGGCCTTGGGTAGTCTTCTTTCCTCTTTAGGTCCCAGGCCCTGCTCTGTGATACAGGATCACATCCAATGGCTCCTCATGGGGTTGTTGTGAGGTGTCCGAGTGAGTGAGGGCTCAGTCCTGGGCACAAAGTCCACATCTGCAACCCAGCAGGAGCCCAACGTCAGGTGGTCAACAAGGTTGGGAATGGGTAGGTCCCTCAGGTGGAAGGATGGGAACTACAGAGTTCTGGGTATTGTTTTCATTACTATTTTTAGAAGAACTCATGCTGAAGATAATTTTTTAACTGGAGGTAATTTAGAAATACGTCAAGATGAAAGTAATAATTACTTAAAATCATACAATCTAGAGATCAGCCTCTGTTTTTTCCTCTTCCCTCATGACTTTTTAGGCAGATATGAGAACCCTTTTTCCTCTTGAAAGCAGTCTTCTGATGAACATTCTTCTATGTGACATACAGGCCTATCTAATAATTTTTAGTGATCACATGGTGTCAGTTTCATGGATGTACAGTAATGTTATTAATCCCCTGCTGAGGGCGTTTAGCTTGTTACTTTTTTTTTTGGCTACTATAAGTAATACACTGATGATACGCTTTCACGTGCACGATTGTATGTTCATCGGAGAATGATTTTCACCAGTTTATACTCCCACCTAATGTATGTGATGAGTGTCTCTTTCTGTATACCCAAGAACCCCATGGCATTGTTTAACTCTTTGCTGACAGATCTCAGTGTTCTAATTGATGTTTATCTGATCTCTTCCCATATTTTGATTGATCATCTTATCATTCAGATGTAGTGAACTGCTGCTTGTGACCTTGGCCAGTTTTTCTCTCATTAGTCTTTATCTTACAGAGCGTTTTTCACTGAAGGAAGCCTTAAACCCCTTTTCTTGTCTTTCTCAGCCCTGCGTTTCTCAGAGGCAAGTGGCTTGTTAACAAACTAACCTTTCCAGTTGATCTAGGGCAGCAAACGGGGGCAGTTTTGCCCCCAGGGAACAGTTGGCAACGTCCAGATTGCCAGGTGGTCATTAGGTGTGATGGTTGGAGACCAGGGATACCACTAAACACCCCACTGCCCCTGCGACACAGAATGATCCAGCTCCAAGCGTCAGTGGTGCCAACGTGGAGAGGCCCTACTCTTGGTCACATTTCCTCCCTTTCAGTTAAAGAGGAAAAACTACCAGGAGCTGAGAGCTGACTTGATTATTTCCTTGCCCTTGCCTTCTGTTGTGCCCAAGTGCTGCTGATTAAATTACCTTGAAATCCCACAGGACATACGGCTTCCTCGCTGGTCTCTGCCAGCCCAGTGCTGCCTCCAGGAACTGGCTTATTACTCTGCATCGGCGTCCCTTGCGTGCTGACACAGTCCAAGCACACACACCCTCCTGTGGGCAGAATAACCTCAGGTTTACTCACAGCCCCACCCCTCCCTGTTCTCCTGTAGCAGCCCTTTGCAAGGAGGGCTTTGGAAGATGAGGGGGGAAGGGAAATGTCACTACAGATCCCATTCAGAAAACTGGTCCTTCTACTATAAAAAAGTACCACATAAGTGAATAGTAATAATGAAAAGGAAACGCTGGTAGAATTGTGAGAGCTCTTTACTGCACAGCACTTTCCCTGACTCTGTGGCATCAGTCATTGCCTTCTGAGCCCCTTGCCTGTGTGGACTCTTCCTGCAGGGTTTGTTGTCACAGTGTGAAGACGGTTTGGAGTACCGGGATCCCTGTTCTCACTCAGTCATATGGCTGCGATGTTCTTCGTCCGGTTTGCTTTCACAGGTGGGAAGAGGAACAGGTGGCTCCCTCAGGCCTGAGTGGGGACCAGTGGGGGTCATCGTGTTCGTGCAGCTGGCTCCGTGTCCTGGTAGCCCCTTGCCACATACCTTCATGTGTACGACTCGATTCACCCCTGCTGTAGAGCTGCAGTGGTGGACATTTTAAAAATAGAAGTACGGCCTTTAATATTATAAAGAAACAAAACATCTAGCCACTTAAAGCGAGTGGGTCCAACTGTCATTCAAACGTTTAAACGGGTCCTATATTGTTTCCCAGGACTGCAAGGTCAGTGTCTTCAAGGGAACCAAAATCAAAACCATATCACTGCCATCAATGCATTTTATTTGTAAGTGGGTGCTTTCCTAGTTCTTGGTGGGGTCAGTAGTTCCTCCAGTCTTTGGACTTTTTAAATTCCTACATATTTTTATGGAGCACAGTGTAGGGAAGCTCTGGTCAGCTTGCATCTGGGTTGTCAAAGTCAGAAATGTTTGCTAAATGAGAAAAGGTGGTATTGGCCATCAGTGAAATTCAAAATCTCAGTCTGTGGTGGCCACATGTCCCTATTACTGAGGAGGAGTATGTGTGTTTATAAGTGTAACAGCAGTGTGTGAGTAGCATCCTAATTTTATTGACGAGAGCACAAACATTTAGTGGCCTTAAGTAAATTAACCTCTTCTGGCTTTGGTTTTGTCATTTGTCATAGGCAGGTGATTACTAAGATATCTTGCAGATCCAAAATTCTGATTTTTGTGCCAAAGATCCTGCCACATATAAAGCAAGACTAGAGCCCAGCAACTTGGTCCTTGGCTCTGATTCTCAGAGGGTAAGTGGAGACCAGCCATCTGGAGCCTGTTTTCTTCAGACCAGGGCTTCCCCTTCTCTCTTGAAGATTTCAGCTGGGGCTCACCATTTTCTGCCTCTCTCCTCAAATATTAAATAGACACCATATTCTTCTCTGCTGGGACCAACTTATCATGTATTGCTGCTCTGCACCTGTGAAGACAGCTGCTGTGTTTTCCATCATAAAAACAGCTGCCTTTTGGCAAGGAGGCCCAGAATGTGCTTTGTAGCTGTACCTTGACACAGTGCTAAATTATTTAGACATGCTTAACCTGAGATGCTCAGAGCATCTTGGAATTCCTATTTAGGGCTTCTGTAGTTACTGCTCAGTAAAAGGTTTCCCTTTCATATCTTTTGTGATTACTAGGCAGAAATCTCAAAATATAGGAAATTACAAAGATATTAAATTATCAGATCCCCAGCACCCCCAGAGATAACCACTAATTAAAGTTTTGATGTAAAGTTTTGCCATTTTTTTGTACATAAATGTATATTTTGTGTTAGTACATAAATAAAGGTAGAATCTTGCTCTATAATATTTTAAAATAAACAGTTCCTATCGGGTTGGCTTAACTCAATTATAGCTAATTAATTTACAGAATGGGAAAAGTGTACATTTTAATTGTATCATCTGGGCCTCAACATAAAGTCAGGGTAGGGTTGAAAGCCCTTTTAAAACTGCACACAAATTTGGCATTGCCTTTCTACATCCCTTTTCTTTGATTTTTACACAGTAGGGAGACAAGTCTTTGTGTTCCTCACAAATAAATTACAGGCATCCTACCTCAGCCAGAGTTGACCCGCAGGAAGCATGAGGAGGTTGAAACCTGTCACGGCAGAACCCCACTTTCTTGAGAGAGCTAAGGAAAAAAGATGAGGGGAGCACCACTCCAAATATCCCCAACTATGTCATTCATTTCAGTGAATCACTAAGTGCAGCAATTAAGGAAATAAAAAAAATAGAATTATAAAATGTCTGGGAAGGACACAGGAGGACCATCTTTCTGGATACCTGCTTTGGGAAAAGGATGATGTGAGTTTAAAGCGGCCATGTTTTGTCAAGTTTGTGGTCCACGGTGATGGGTTTTGAGGGCAAGAGGGATGTCAGTTTCTAAAGATGTTCTAGACGCTCCATGGGTTGCTATTTGGAGCTGGCATCCTCTGTGCTTCCCTCCAGAGCCTCAAGAGGCCTGGAGTCCCTTGCACGTGCTGGACTCAGTTACTCTGAGGAAGTTTTTGCCTGGGCAGCAATCCAGGGTGTGCTCTGAGAGTGTAAGCCCTTCCTAAGCTCTGCCTGCAGCCTGCTGCATGCCAGCTTGGAGGCCTGATATAAATGGTCTTGCAGCCGCTTAGCAGCCAGCCAGGCTCATTTATTTGACACAAGTAAGCTCATTGACCTGATTTAACAGAGGGAGGAACTATGGAATCAAGTCCAATATGATCTTAAAGCCCTTTCTTTTCACACAGTCTTTTCAGACCTTTAAGATGACTGCCGAGTTAAACGATGCTCATGGGCACTCTCTCAAGGAAAAAAGGAGAAAGAGAAGCTGGAGAGATGGGAGGAAGGGGAGAGGAGAGAGCAGAAGGTGTTGGGGGCACAAACGCCAACAGTTGCTCTCTGTGCCACTTGGGGGCACCAGTTACTTAGGTTTTCTGTCCTCAGCATAGTCCTTGTTGGGAGACCGTGAGACCTGTGCCCACGTGGGCTCCCTCTCACTGAGACAATGAGGCTGTTCTGTAGACGAAGGACCATCTGGTGGTGACGACGAACCAGGACTCTTTCGCAGAGCCCTGTCGACTTTGTGCACAGGAACTCAGGCATATCCTTTTGCAAAGAAAAGGAAATCTGCTGCTGGTGCCATTGAAGACCTCAGGCTTAACTCGGGGCCTATACCGTCCTCTTCTTCCTCCCCTCCTATTTGCTGAGGTGAAATGTAGGATAGTCTCTTGACTGGTCCTACCTGGACAAAAAACATCTGGGAACTGCTTACAGCATACCATCCTGCATTGGCCCCATCGCGTTCACACGGCAGTGTCTCCTGAGGCAGGTGTTCTTTCTCATCTTCATTTTAGGAGCCAGGTTCTGACAGTAGGGTTGTATTTTTCTCCAGGTTATAGATGCCAGCTTCAGAGCCCTGGAAGGTGCACACGGGCCCAGCCCAGGCACTTTGTGATTGCAGCGACCGTCTTCCAATCATTTCTGGTGCTAAAGGCCTCTTATTTAATCTCAACAACCACGCTTATGAAGTTGTAGGTCTTTTTATCCTCATTCTACAGAACCCAGAGATTAATTTCTTTGTCTGGGAAAACATCGTCTTAGTGGTTTAAACCAGGATAGTGATCGAACCCAATCTCTTTTTGCTCCAGGACCTTGACTTTAAGCCCCTGTGACGTAAGTGCCACTGTGGGCTGAGTGCTGAGAAGGAGGTCGAGATGGAGAAGGGGTTATTTGCTTGAAAGCTTGCTATTTGGCCTAGGATTTGGATCATCCTTGATTTAAGCAAAATGTTTCACCTTCTTGCTGCTGGTCCTGCCAGAAAGAGTGTTTGAAGAATGCACTGAAAGAGGATTTTAGCCTTTCAGCACAGCTCTGGTAACTTCCCTTTTCACCCTGATCGGAGTCCTTATAATGGGCTGAAACTGTCTCCTCCTACCCAAATCCATATACTGAATTCCCAGCCCTCAGTGCGTCACAGTGTAACCTATTCAGATAAACTGCCTCTGAAGAGGTGATTAAGTTAAAATGAGGCTGTGAGGGTGGCTTCTAATCTACTAGGACTATGTCCTTATGAGAAGAGGGAGAGAAAGCCCTTAAAGAGGGCTTTAAGAAGGCCGCCATCTGCAATCTAAGAATGGCCTCGGGAGAAACAAACCTATTGACGCCTTGATCTCAGACTTCCAGCCTCCAGGACTGCAGGAGAGTAAATTCCTATCCTTTAAGCTCCCCAGTCTACGGCATTTGGTTAGGGCGGCCTGCGGTGACTGATAACAATCCTTGAAGGAAGTGATACTGAGTTACTATGCAAGCCCAAAGGATAGCATGGCGGGTAGCAACACTGAGCTGCACCGCTGGAGTCATCTTGGCGCCAGTGTGTTTCTTTTCTACGAAAGTGAACCTGAGAGCCTGCCCAAGGTTCCTTCCAGCCCTGGCCTTCAGGGGTTCTAGTTTTAGGGTCTAGCCTCAAGTCCTGAAAAGTGCTGCTTTAAACCTGTGATGTTTAACCAGAGGGGCATTTTGCCCCCCAGGGGACATAAGCCAATGTATAAAGACAGTTTTGGTTGTCATGACATGTGTATGTCTGTGTGCCTCCACCTGAGGCACACGCTCAAGTACCCTGCACAGCCCCCACCACAGAGGGTTGTCCACTGCTTAGTGTCAGCAGGGTCGAGGTGGAGAAACCCTGGGTTCAGCCTTGTTGCCCTGTGAATGGGGGTGACGTGGGATTGTCAGCTCCGGTCATTCATTCAGCGGGTACTCACTTAGCACTTACTGTCTGCCTAGCTCTGTGCTAGGTAGTGCAGAGACCTAGAAGAGTCTCCTGGGATTTAAAGTCAGGTTGATCTTAAGCTTCTGGTTTTGGGAACATGGTATTAATACCTAAACATTCTTAGGTGATGATGTTACCATCCTCCTTAGGATAAACCGTCACTTTGGATTTCCAGAGAGCGTTTTTTTGCTCAGATGGCCAAGCACCATTTATTGAATCCTGCCTCATTCACAGACCTACACTAGTATAGCTTTGTTGTTCAGTCGCTAAGTCATGTCGGACTCTTTGCGATCTCATGGACGGCAGCATGTCAGGCTTCCCTGTCAACTTGGTTCTTTTTATAAAGGATTGGAGGAGGGACTTCCCTGGTCCAATGGCTAAGACTCTGCTCCTAATGCAGGTGCCTGGGTTCGATCCCTGGTCAGGGAACTAAAACCCACATGCCGCAACCAAGAGTTTGCATGCCACAACTAAACCCTCGTGCCTCAACGAAGATTGAAGCTGTTGTATGTCCCAACTAAGACCTGGCGGGGTGCAGCCAAATAAATAAATAAAAGTAAATATGAAAAAAAAAAAAACCCCAGAAAAGATTTGAGGAAGCTATGTGCTGCTGCTAAGTTGCTTCAGTCGTGTCCGACTCTGTGTGACCCCATTCTCCAGGCAAGAACACTGGAGTGGGCTGCCATTTCCTCCAATGCATAAAAGTGAAAGTGAAGTCACTCAGTCGTGTCCGACTCTGAGCGACCCCATGGACTGCAGCCTACCAGGCTCCTCCGTCCATGGGATTTTCTAGGCAAGAGTACTGGAGTGGGGTGCCATTGCCTTCTCCAGAGGAAGCTATGTATTTATATATAATACTGATCAGTAGAACCAGTTTAAAAGGAATGGCTACCCACTCCAGTATTCTTGCCTGGAGGATCCCATGGACAGAGGAGCCTGGCAGGCTGTAGTCCATGGGGTCGCAAAGAGTCGGATGTGACTAAGTGACTGACACTTTCATAGTGGAATGCCAACATGCAGGTGTGAGAAAGCAACACAGTTGATGCATAAATCCATATATGCATTTTTCCTAATCACAAAGTGACATATTATAGAAAGTCAGAGAAGTAAACAGAATAAAAACTTTCATAATCCTTCTATCTGTAGATAACCACTATGTGATACATCTCTTTTTGTACACATGCACATATATTTGACAAAGAAAATTGCAACCCTATTTTACCATTTTGTCACCAAGTGAATGGCCCTTGAAAGGGGCTTTGACATCTAATTTGGTGATCACAAGGCAGAGAAAGATGTCTGCATGCCAGACTGGCTGTGGAGTTAGGTGACCAGGGTCACTACTACCAAGAATGCATTGATCCAGGGAGATGGGCGAACACCCATATTTCACAACTCCAGAGGGCATCGTTCACATAGTACCAGAATGGTGTATTCTGTCACCCCTCCGCCCCGCCCCCCTTGTGTGACCCAGCAGCCCTGGAACTCTTATTTTTTGTAGCGGCTTTGTTGAGCTGTAGTTCACTTAGCATGCAGTTCACCCATTTAAAGTGTACAGTTCAATGATGTTAGTGTATTCAGAGCTGTGCAGCCATCACCACAATCAATTTTCGAGCATTTTCATCACCCCAGAAAGAAGTCCCGTACCTGTTAGCTATCACTCTCCCAGGTCCCCTGATCTGTCCAGCCCTAGATGACCACTGACCTACTCAGTCTGTAGATCTGCCTATTCTGGACATTTCATTTAAGTGGAACCATATATGATCTTTGGGGCCTGGCTCCTTTCCTATATCATCATGTTTCCATGACTTGTCCAATTATAGCATGTATCAGAACTTTGTTCTTTTTTTAAAATTTATTTTTCTAGTTGAATTGTTCATATAGAGTTCATTCACCTTTTTAAAGTATACAGTTCAGTATTCTTTCCTGTTCACAAAGCTGTGCCGCCACTACCACTAATTCCAGAATATTTTCATCCCTCCGAAAGAAACCCCATACCTATGGGCAGTCATTCCTCATTCTTCCTCCCTGCCAGCCTGTGGCAACAATTTACCTTCTGTCTCTACTGACTGACCTATTCTGAATAGTTCACATAAATAGAATTGCACACCATGTAGTCGCTTGTTACTAACCTCTTTCACCCAGCATGTTTTCAAAGTTCACGCCTGTTGTAGCATGTGTCAGTACTTCATTCCTTCTTATGGCTAAATGTTCCGCAGTATGGATAGACCCCCTTTGCCTTATCCATTCATCAGTTGATGGGCATTTTTGGTTATTGTGAATAACGTTGCTCTGAGCATTTGTGTACAAGTTTTAGGTGGACATAGGATTGCTGTTCCCTTCTGTGCATATACCTAGAAGTGGAATTACTGGGTTATGATATGGGTTTCACCTTTTGAGGAATTGCCAGTCTGTTTTCCAAAGCAGTTGTACCACTTTACATTCCCACCCAGCAGTGTACGAGGATTCCGATTACTTCACACCCTTGCCAACACTTGTCTTTGTTATTGTAGCCATCCTAATGATAATGAAGTGGTATCTCGTTGGGGATTTTGAATTAGCATATCCTTGATGGCTCATGATGCTGAACATCTCTTCATGTACTTAGTGGCCACATGGACATCTTTAGGGAGGTGTCTATCTTAATTCTTTGCCCATTTTAAAATTGGGTTGTCTTTATAAATTGTTAGACTTCTTTATGTATTTTAGATATGAGCCCCTTGTCAGATATATGACTTGCAAACATTTTCTCCTGTTCTATGGATTGTCATTTCGCTTTCTTGATGGTGTTCTTTGAAGCATAAAAGTTTTAGTTTTGATGAAGTTCAATTTAATTTTTCTTTGGTTGCTTGTGGTTTTGGTGTCATATTGTGATGCTAATTGATTTTTAATGAATGATAATATTCCTTGGAATAGATGTAGCATAAAAAGATAATTGTTTGATACTAATTGCATAATGTTCTTTGTTTTAATGTCTTCATGCCCACCCTCACCCCCAGTATCTTTATTCTGGTGACATCTGGATTTATACCTCAAGCCGTTTGCAAATTGCATTAGACTCCTGTAGCCTTTGCAAACACATCATTGTTCCATGTGTCCTTTTTTCCTCCCCTACCAATGTGCTTCGCGGTGCCCAGACCTCTGCAGTGCAACTGACAAGGAGCAAAAGTCTCCATACAGCACAACTTAGCTGCCCTCCAAGTGCCTGTCCTTTGATCGCCAGCGTTGCAGTAATGCAACCTTGTGGGACCGCGTCGCCATCTTCTGGCAAAGTCGGAAAAGTGCAATGCCAGAAACTTGAAGGCTTTACGGAAGGTCTTTTTGTTTTTTCCTTTCTCCATGGCAGTTTGTCAGGTACCAATTAACTCTTTTCATTCTGACCTACTCCTGTTGCTTTAAGGTCTTTTCACCTTTGGAGGTAATGTTTAAAAATTCAGCCACTTACAAAAAGTGAACCTGTTTTCTATAAGGCAGGGAAGCTTGTGTGTCTCTCATTCTACAGGCAACTCCTAGTGTGTTAAACATTTTTACTAGGAAGCAGTTCTTTACCTTCAGTGTGGAAAGGCAAATGAATACAAGTCATTTCTTGCGTCATTTGGGTCAAATTGTTATGTTTGTTGAGTCCCTGGTAGGCTAGGACTCTCTCAGGTGTACCATTTTGCCAGCTTTGCCCAGCCCTCCCAGGTCTACCCAGGTCTATGTATTGTTCCCACTTTGCTGTTGAGAGTGAGGCCCTAGGAAGATAAGTGACTGATCTTTGTTTTCTAGGACAGAATGGGCAACAATTTAAAAAAATTAAAAAATGATGGAGCAATTACGATGTACAATCCGTCTACTCAAGGCTATAGTTTTCCCTGTGGTCACGTATGGATGTGAGAGTTGGACTGTGAAGAAAGCTGAGCGCCGAAGAATTGATGCTTTTGAACTGTGGTGTTGGAGAAGACTCTTGAGAGTCCCTTGGACTGCAAGGAGATCCAACCAGTCCATTCTGAAGGAGATCAGCCCTGGGATTTCTTTGGAAGGAGTGATGCTGAAGCTGAAACTCCAGTACTCTGGCCACCTGATGCGAAGAGCTGACTCATTGGAAAAGACTCTGATGCTGGGAGGGATTGGGAGCAGGAGGAGGAGGGGACGACAGAGGATGAGATGGCTGGATGGCATCATGGACTCGATGGATGTGAGTCTGAGTGAACTCCGGGAGTTGGTGATGGACAGGGAGGCCTGGTGTGCTGCGATTCATGGGGTCACAAAGAGTCGGACACGACTGAGCGACTGACCTGAACTGAACTGAATCTTTGGTATCCAATATAATGCCTTATACTCTATTTTAATAAATCTTTATTGAATGAAGAAAAAAAAAGAAATTCTGTGTCCTGACTCCCGACCTACTTTTCCTTCACCACACCCAACTGCTTCTCCTATCGTAAATGCCTCAGTCATTTCAACAAATATTTGCACTGTTGTTCAATGAGAGAACAGGTGTTTATAACTTTCAATCTTTAATAAAAGGAGTAAAAATGTGATTATTAAAAGAATGTGCAAAAAACCACCTACACCAGTATTCATACCAGTGTTAGTCACAACAGCCAAACAGTAGAAACACTCGAAATGCCCATCGACAGATCAACAGATAAAAACATGCACCATCCATACAGGGGAATATGAGTCAGCCACAGAAAGGAGTGAGGTATTGACACAAGCTGCAGCATGGTGACTGTTGAAAATGTGATGCTTAGTGAGAGAAGCCAGTCCCCAAAGGCCATGTGTTATATCATTCCACTTATATGGAATGTCTAGAATAAGCGAATTTATAGAGACTGGAAGCAGATTACTATATGAGGGGAATTAAGGGTAGCTGCTAATGGATGTGGGATTTCTTTCAGGGTGATGAAAAGGATCTGAAGTTGATGGTAGAGATGGCTGCACAACTCTGAATATACCAAGAAATATACTGAAAATACACTTGAATAGGTGTGCATTTTATACTACATCCCAATAAAGCTGTTTTTAAAGTGTGTACAGTGAGCTTTGCAAAGAGCTGATGTGTGTATTGGGAAAGGGTGTTGGGCTTGGGACCCCACGGAGGAAGTGGAGCGCTGGGCTCAGCCAGAAGGACCCCAGCTTAAACCCCAGTTCTGCCCTGGACAAGTAGCATCGTTTTACCTCAGTACTTAGCTGCTCTGGAGCTTGTTTCCTTATTTGTGAGACAGGCATGATAGTATGACAGTACCCTCTTCACAGGCTCTTTTTGGATTAAATAGATGGTGTATGTAAAGTTCCTTACACATAGCCACACTCAGCAAATACTCATCCCTGTCTTTCGACCCTGAATTGCCATGAATCTGTGACTTCAGGCTAGCGAACAGACTCTGAAGCCCCCTTTGCCTCCCAGAAGCATCTAGTGGGTTAGGGTTAATGCAGTTGAGTGGATCCGAAATGTGAAATGAGGGGTTTGGACTAAGCTAAAAGCCTGGCCACTGCAGGAGTCTGTGGTGTCTTTGTTTTGATACCCTAAGTTAGTGGTCTGCTTGAGCCCACTCTGGTCTGTCCTGTAAGACCCCAGTCCTGCGTGTGGCGGCTTGTGAGCCTGTGGGCACACCTGCATTGTCCTCCAATCCTGAAAGGCCTGTGCAGCATCTCTAGGCAGTGCCCTCCTCCTGTCTGCTGGTCACCCCCACCTCTGCCTCCACCAGCTCCTTCCTCAAGGGGCCGACTGGCAGAGGGGCCTTGTTATAAGGGGGATGCTGGGAGTGTGGCCAAGAGCAGCTTTTCCCATACCCTCGTAAAGCAGTTTTGTCTTGGATGAATAAGGACCCTTCAAGCTACTCTACACAAACAGTGCTTGGGATAAAGACAGATAAGCATGTGCCAGTGAGGCTGGGGGAGAAATGGAAGGGGGTGTCTTGAATGTCTCTACCGACTCCAAGCCAACAAGTCACATCTGTTGTTCCATCAGACACCTCAGGACCAGAGGAAATTAGCTCCAATGGTGACCCCTGACCCCTCCCAACAATCCTAGGTAGCCTGGGGACCTGGCGAGTCCCATCCTGTGCTCTTCTTTGAACCCGAGGCCTCACTTAGTGGGGCGGTGCCCAGCACGGGGGAGTGAGTCCTGAACTCACCCTGAATGAGGCCAGGAAGTGGGGGTCAGACCCAGCCCTGCATCTCGATGTGAGATGAAGGCATTAGGCAAGAAGTGGCTGAAAATGAAGGCCATCTGTGCTCATTCCTGAGCCCTCTCCACCCTTCTGTCAGCACATGTCCCGGCTGAGCTGTTTATCCTGTATGAAGAAGCCTTTCTCCCTGCAAACATATGCTGGTTCTTGCTTCTGCCTGAGTGCTGAAGCCCCATTGATGACACAGATACCTGGAGATGGGTGTAGGAGATAAACCCAGTCAGGGCTGAGGGCAGTCTGACCCTCCCAGGTAGATCTTGGTCAAGGCATATGTGAAGGGACAATTGGGGGGTGGGGGGAGCCGTATTCAGCCTGCAGGCTATAGTGTACTAACCTCTGGTTTAGCAGGCCCATCTTAATTGTTCAAACTCCCTCCCTTCCTAGTGTTGTCCCTTATTTTAGAGACAAAGTGTTAGAAAAGGCCGAGTCTGTTCAGTGATCACAAAAAGGTCTCTAACAACCACGAAAGGCCACCTTTAGAGAAAAACCTCCACCAAGTGGAAGCAACAAGAATTTGGAGCTTTTACCCTCCGGCAGATGCTGAGAAATGAAGATTCTACTTTCTTCCCATTGTCCCTCAACGGAAGGCTGGGTGTTTTAATTAGCTAATGTTGGCAAATTGCTTTGAAGAAAATTGTAAAATGTTTCGTGCTCCAAGTGCCAAGAATTCTAATTAGCTTTCCTTAAAGATACCACCTGGAAGTGTGAGCGCTTGTTGCTCGAGGTCCCAGCCAGCAAGAATAACCTGCGGACCCCAAACCGGTTTTTAAGCAAACGCAACTGAATACAAACAGATCTCTACGTTGATGTCATACTTTCTTCCTTCTGCTGAATCTGATTCCTAGCAGCTGGGATATTAAGCCCCCAAAATGGAGGTTTGTTGTTGTTGGTTTTTTTTTTTTTTCCGAATGAAAGTCTGGTGGCAAGGGAGACATGAAATACATTAACCCATCCATTTGTCACTTGCCTGTGTTGCCTTTCGGATTTTTAGCTTGTGCATCGGAGGCCCTGCCCTGGCGCGTCAAGGTCACGGAGAGGAGGAGGCGGGCAGCCACTCAATCTTGCAGCGGGGCCGGCTCCCAGGTCCCCCGGTCTGGGAGAGACGCGTGTATGCTCTGTCGCTCTTAACAGCTGCGTAATGAATTTGCTCTCCAGCAGTCTCGTTTCATGTGGTGGCGGTGGCGACAGCAGCGGCATCTGATTTGTGTCACCGTCAGAAGCAAGTGAGATGTGGTTAATATGGACCTTAGCCACCGACGGGCATTGATTGGGAATCTCCAGGCTCTGACAAAGTCCCGCTAAATTGGCAGGGCCGGGTGCCATGTGAGAGGAGGCGCCCAGCCCGGGACCGGGGAGGAATTCCTTAGCCTCACCACCACTGGCATCTGAGGCCAGGTGAGTCTTTGAGGTGGGAGCGGGGAGGCTGCTCTGTGCGCTGTAAGGCATTGAGCAGCATCTCTGGCCTCTACCCACTAGGTGCCAGTAGCAGCCCTCCTTCCCAGTGGTGACAATGTCCCAGTGTGTCCCAGTGTCCCACGATGTCCCAGACACAGTCTCATGTTCCTGAGAACCACCGGGTTAAGGGGAGGGGTGGGGCAGGGAGTCATGTTGTTCAGGGACACACTTGTACCAGCGACCTAGTGGAGAGGGGGCTCCAAGCATCACTCTTGAGTCCTCTGTGCCATATCCTCCTCTAATCCACGAGCGAGTCCCAAAAGTTCTACCTCGACGGCATGTTCTGCAGCAGACTACTTCCTGCCACCCTGCCTCGCCTGCTCTCATTCAAGCCCCTACATTTCTGGTCTAGAAGAGGCCAGCAGCCTCCCAGCTGGTTCTCCCACTCCCCTTTGCTCCCTACAGAGGGACCCTCAGGAAAGGAAAGCGAGAGCATCTCACTCTCCTGCAGGAAGCCGCAGGCTCCCGGGCATGTACTCTTGAAATCAGCAGGCCCACCAGGCGGTGTGCTCTGTGGGCGCCTCCCCACTGCCCACAGACATCCTTCCCGCCCCTGGATCTCTGGTTGAATCTCTCCAGAGGCCTTCCCTCACCCCTTCCCTGAAGACCAGACATCCGTGTTCTCTGAGCCAGGGTCCACAGCCTCAGCACTAGTGCCATTTGGGGCCAGATGATTTCTGTAGTGGGAGCTGCCGTGGGCATTGAAAGCTGTTGGGCAGCGTCCCTCACCCCTCCCCACCTGATGACAGTGGCACCTCCACTGTGACGCCCAATAACATCTCCAGACATGGCCCACTGTCCCCGGAGAGGCAGCATCGCCCTGGTGGAGAATCATTGCTCTCCGGCAGGTGTTTTATTTTTCTTCGTGGCGCTCTCTGACAGGCCATCCGATCTGTTTGTCTTCTTCAGTGGAATGCAAACTTTAGAAAAGCAGGGACTTAGATTTGTCCCCTGCTGTATTCCAAGGGCATAGGATGGAGCCTGGGACATGGTGCTGCTGCTGCTGCTAAGTCGCTTCAGTCATGTCAGGTGCTCTGTAATCACGTTGAATGTTACGAACTTCATGCTTCTGAGTAACCTGTGAGGGGAAGGGGTCATGGAGGGGGGCAGGGCTGGCCTGCAGAGTGTGCCTTAACTGGTCATGGACACTGAAATGCTCTGCCTTGGCCACCCGCAAGCTCTTTAAAGCACAAAGAAATCTCAGGAAACCTAAGCCAGGGGTCTGGTGGAAGGGTGGCTCCAGAGCCCCTCTACCAGCGGAATAAGCACTGCCAGGGATAAGTGTCATTTTTCGCAGGCACCCAGATGAGCCTGCAGGTCATCCTTGGAGGCCACCAGGCTCTGTTGAGAGTGACTGGTCTCTGGCCAGCATACATTCTCAAACGGAAGGATTTGTGTGGTCTGGAGAGCCAGCGCGTATTCTAGCTTTTGCTCGCGGTTGTCTTGAGGCTTTCTTTCCTGGCTGCAGGCGGTACTTGGAACTTAGCTAATGAGGGCAATTCTTTTCTCCATCCCCTCTCCCAGCATCACCGAGACTTCCAGGTGATGGCTGTGGTCAGGCGTGGTGAGCCCTACAAATACAACTGCAAACCAGTGTCATGGAGGCAGGGGGCCCGTGTACAAAGCCACTTCTTCTTCCTTCTGGTACTGCTCTTTCAGCGTCTGGTGTTTGCAGGTTATTTCTCCCACCTTATATTCATAGCGATGGGGGCATACTGTAAAGTGTAGCTAATTAGGAGAAATATGACTTCAAACTGGGACTCTTCCACTGACTGCATGGCTTTGGCAAATATCTTCACTTTTTAAAAACTCAGTTTGTCAATCTCTACAATGGGGGTAATAATACCCAGGTCTCCATTTCCTCATGAGGATGCCATGAGAAGAGCAGGGCTCCTCACCTGGCCTGGCCTACTTAAGGCCTCACTGGGGAGCTGCTGTTATTATTTCCTACCTGCTGGGGCCTGCCTTTACCCAGCTCAGCCCATCGACAGGGTTCACCCGCCTCCTCCCTTCGCCTCTCAAGTGCGGCTCCTGCTGCCTCTGCAGTGTCATCGTCCCCACCAGCGAACGACCTCCCCCCTCCCGACTCTTGCCCCCTCTCCCCTCTTCCCAGCACGCGTATCTCATCACTGTGATTACGCCGTGTTAGCCACTGTGATTGTTGCATGCCTCGCCACCTCATTACTGAAATAAAGTTAACATTAATGGGAGTCCTGCAGCTAATCCCTGTGCTTACCTCTCCTGAAAATGCATTCCAGTGATTAGCAGGAGAGACACATGCATATATTCATTTAAAAACTCTTCCCGGCTCCCCCCTCTCCCGCCACATCTCCTCCTCTGTCTCTGCAGAGATGGAGGCCAGGGGGCCTTTTAGCTGCCAATGGGCAGAGGAGGCAGTGAGATCCTTCCGAACTGGGGCAGACAGGATTTTGGGAGCAGCCGACTTTTCCCCCTAGAAAAAGATATGCATCCGTTTCCTTAGGGCAGAGTGCAATTAAAAACAAAACCAACCCACAGACAAAAGGCCTTGGAGGGAAACTGACCAGGAGCTGTGTGGTAGCCCCCGTACTTTCTCCTAGGAGACCTCGGGAAAATAGCTTTAACCTTCCTAATGCAGTTTCCTCCTCTCCTGAAGGGGATGTCAGCACGGGGAGGATTATGTCAGATGAGGAACATGGAAGAGCCTAAGGCCTCAGGGCTTGCTTCCCTCCCCTCTCCACCCCTCCCCTCCCCTCCCCAAGGATCACTTCCCCCCCACCCCACCCCTGCTCCGGGTCTGTGAAACCAGAGGTCACGTGTGTCCACGGGGCTCCTTGAGGTCCCCAGTGTCGAGAGATGGCGCCGAGCACGATGAAGATGAATTTCTCTGTGACACATTGTCATTCAGAAGAACTTGGGTGAAACTCACTCCATCTTCCTCCCCTCCCCACCCAGGAGAATCTGTAGATCTCTCACAGGGTTCGGGAGCCAGGCTCCCAGGCCCACCCAGGTAACCAAAGCTCTCCTTTCCTGCACTGCCTCTGTCCTGATTAAAGCAGGGGGCAGGATGACCCCCCTGTGCAGCTCCCCCCAGCTCGGCCGCAGCCAAGAAAAGGGAGCAGGGGGACAGCAGAGGGGAGGCCTGGGGCTGTAATGAGATTCGCAGGCGCCCTCACTCACCCTCCGTGTCAAGGAGACATTTTCAAAAAAGATTTGACACAGCATCCTCGCAGAGCCCTTTGCCAAAATGCAAGGTGGAGGCCCCCAGAGTACTTTAAGCCGGCTTCTGTTAACAGAGCGGCCCGTCTGCATATTATAATCACGCTGCTCCAATTCCCCGTTAAGCAGCTGTTCCCACAAAGAGGGACAATAGCCCAGCCCCACCCCTTTGAGAGCTGATTTCAGTCTTGTCTTTGCCGGTGCCAATTCTTTGATCAGTTTTCACTTAGGATCTGGAGGGCATGTTACAAAGTGCTTTGGGCTGGCTGCCAACAGGCGCCTCACTGGAGCATGACAGGGGCCCAGAAGTGTCAGTGTTGGGAGAGAGACAGTGCTCACAGGATGCCTTTTAAAAAATAATTATGTTTGAATTTTAAAAGCAATCTTCATATATGTTAGTAGATTCATTTATATGGAAAGCTATGCTGGTTCCTATACCCTTTAATATTTGATGTTGCATCAGCTTCCTTCACAGTTGGGATAAGTGTTCTGTGGCATCTTGGGGACTTTTGGGATCCCTGGGTTAAAGAAAAAACAATGAGAGGGCTAGATACTGTCATTTCTTTCCCATTCCTCATCTGTTCTCCTTCCTCCCACACCTCAACCAGATGCTTTGTTGCTAAATTGATTGTAGAGGATCTGAGGGAGCAAGGCGGGAAATGGGAGGAGGGTGTCCAAAATAAATTTGGTTTGTTGGTGGTGGGAGAGGTAACTATATCTATTGTTTATTTTCTCTTTTATTGTGATAAAATATACCTAATATAGAGTTTACCGTTTTAACCATTTCTCAGTGCACAGTTCAGTGGCGTGAAGTACATTCACATCATTTTGCAGCCATCACCTCCATCCCAAACTCCTAAAGTCTTTCATTTTCCCAAACTGACACTGTACCTGTTAAACCCTAATCCCACCCCCACTCCCCAGCCCTTGGCAGCACTGTTCTACTTCCTGTCTCTATGGCTTTGACTCCTCTAAGACTCTCGTATGAGTGGAATCATACAATATTTATTTCTTAGTGTCTGATTTCTTTCACTTAGCATCATGTTCTCAAGATTCATGCATGTTGTGGCAGGTGTCAGAACTGTCTTTTAACAACTAATATTGCGTTTTTGTATATACTGCGTTGCTTATCCATTCCTCAGCTGATGGCCACTTGGGCTGCCCACTATTTATTGAATATTACGGTTTCCAGGCATCCATTTGAGGTGTGTGCCTACCTACAAACATCTAATTTAATTCTCACCAATGCTATTTTATAGTTGAGGAAAGGAAGCCTTGAGAAATGAAAGGTCTTGCTTGAGGCGACCCACTATTAATTGGTGGTGCTGAGATTTGGTTTTGGGGCTTAGCACTATAGTTCTTGGCACTGCCTTGGTGGTTCAGTAGCCGCAACTCTGAGCTTCCAATGCAGGGGGCTTGGGTTTGATCCCCGTTCAGGGATCTAGATCCCATTTGCCACAGCTAAGAGTTCTCATGTACAACTAAGACCCAGCGCAGCCAAGTACATAAATAATAAATAAAAATTTAAAAACATGAAACTATAGTTCTCAAACATTCCAGGATTGTTTAGGAGGTTCCTAGGCCCTGTCTTGACCTACTCAGAAGGTCTGCAGTAGGTCCCAGGAATGTGTGTCTTAATAAGCACACTTCTTCAATACAGGTCATCTAGAGAACTAGAGTGTGCTTAATATGGGTGAAGTCTAGGGGTTTTGACTACTATCCTATATGATCTTGTTCCTAAGAGAGTTGGAGGCAGCTTTCACCCCAAACATTTTAAGATAAACAGAAGTGTTCTGGGTAAAGGGACAGTTGCATCCCATGAGGCATTCACATACAGGGACATCTGTGAGGGCCTGTGGTTTGGGCTGCAGGGTCAGCTCTGAGCTTCCTAGGAGCCCAAGCAAAGAGTGAAATAAGATTAGCCATCAGATGTATCCAGCTCGTAACATAAAACATGCCACCAGGAGCACAGCTATTGTGTGCATCTTGGCCTGAGGGCTCCTCATTGAGAAGACCCTGTGCTATGATGGAAAATAGTCACAAACAGCCCGGAATCAGTTCAACAGGACCATCATAGGGCTGTGTCTTTTGAGCAAACCAAGGTGTGATGCTAACGAACCCTTCCAGTAGAGGTGAACCTGGAGAAAAGTATGCTAAGCTGTTTCAAGCCTGCCTTTCTGCAGGGGTGTGATGGAGCTCTTCATGTTCTGAAACAGATCCCCTAGCTTTTTGTTAGACTGCTGGCCTGCCTCAGCCGCTCCATTCTTTCTAGCTCCTCTCCTGAGCCTGCAGGTCCCCCTGCCCTGGAGAGACGAGCCCAGCGGGTGGCCTCTGCTTTAATGACTAGGATGCTTGTCTTTAAAGTTTGCCAAGCCCTCGGCCTCCAACCAGTGGCCAGTGTGGCCCTCCTCTCCTTCGGCATGCAAGAAAAGCTGCTGTCTGGTTGAGTGAGCTCTGCTATAAATCAAAGTGTCACCACTTAGCCAGTAGAAGTGATTTAATTAATCCGCTGTGTTGTCCCCTGAGCATCACTCCACCTGACTGCTAATCAACTTCCATCAGCAGGAGGAAAATACAGACCCCCTTTTACTGAACCACATTGCATGAGATGAAGGAGGAGAGGGAGGGGGAGAAAAAGTTAATTGTGGCAGGGGAGCTCAAACTGTCACAAGAAAAAAGTCTCTTGTCTGGCATCTGCCTCTTAACACACCGTTGTCCCCGTCCTGGGTGAGCTGCAGGAGAGGACCACGTTTTAGTGAGATTAATATAGACATTATCTATTGTCCATATCTATTTATCAGAAATAATATCTTGCCTAGAAACTCTTGACAGCTGGCATATTGCAAAAAGGAACTGTTCTCTTATCATGCACTCAGTATTTAGACCTTAAAAAAAAAAAAATCCCACACAGAACCTTCACTGGTAATCAGATAAGACTGAAAGTTTATATATCTATCTCGTGGGCACAGGAACGTTTTTGACAGATGACCACCCCAATTTCTGTCACATTCAGGCCAAATAAACTCAAGGCATTTCTCTGCAGTGTAATTAGGCAGATCTAGTTAATGCTACAGTGCTTTGAAGGTGAAATAAGGTTTTGTAATGAGAATTCCAAGTCCAGGATACTTGAAACCTTCTTTAAGACCCTTCAGTCTCCTTGAAACTCTTCACAAATGGCAGCTAGCACGGCTCCATTTTACAGTAGGAGAAACCGAGGCAAGCAAGGGTCAGGGAAGTTTCCAGGAACTTGCAGAGCCCATGTGAGTGTTCTGAAACTGGGATCCATCCCTTGTTGGAGGAGAGGGGCTGCCTGAGAATCTGTTTTAAAGCATGGGCTTATCTGGAATTGGATTCTTTTCTGATTACTAAGCTCTTACTCTATAAAGAGAAATTTCTAGAAAGTCTCTTTAATAGGATAAAGACCAGAAAATCTTTCATCCGATCCAAAAAATGACATCTTGCACCAATTATACATAAACCTTGGTTTTTCCCCATCAGAAGACTCTCCTTTCTCCACCCTCCCCTGCCCCCCACCCCAAGCAAACATGGAATGCCTGCCTTGCTGGGCTTTTGTGGGTGAGTCACCCTGTCTTTAAAGATGGGTTAGGGGCAGTGTTTACCTGCTCGGAACTCTGTGTTTCAGCAAAGATGTGCTTGGAATCAGAGCCTCTGCTGTACTCAAGTTGATGGATGTGCCTTTTAAAGGAAAGAGAGCCCTGGAATCTAATTCCACTAACTCGAAATGCCCAGGGCGGTTAAGGACTACCCTGGGCCCCTCCACACGTGACCTCTTTATGCGCATTATCACTGCTGGGCCAGGGCCACCCGCACAACTCTGGATGAGCGACAGGGTGAATGACAGGAGCGCTTCTCCTGTGCTTTGACTTATTACTAAGTCAAAATCTGATTGAAATGGATATCTGGGGCAGTCTTAAAGGGCAAGAACTGCCATAAGAGATGCGGAGGTGCGTGTGGTCCGTCGAACACTAGGGGGCAGTATCACCTCTTCCCCTACCCTAAGATGTGGTTTTTCTAGGAACAGCTTTCCTCTTGCGGGTAGAGGAGAGATCGGGAGTCGCTGGCTTCCACCAACTAAAGGTCGCAGGCACCCATAGGACGAGTGCTGCCTTGCAGAGCGTGAGGGCCTGCCCCAGTCTGTTGCTGGGGTAGGGTAACAAGGGCTACCCATGGTGCTGTACTTTTGACTACACTGCCCTCTCTGGACTCAGTTTCCTTATCTGCAGAATGGGAATGCCTATCTCCCAGACGGGACATGGGGATGAAATGAAATCATATATATGAAAGTCTGCAGCGCGGCACTAGGCAAACGGATAAATGGCGACTTCCTTGTCCTCATCTGCCCTCTCCTTCCTCCACTCCCCCAGTCTCTCATTCCTTTCACCAGCCATAGAATCTCTGCTTCAAAGTGCTTAATGATTTGACAGCAGGGACTCAGATCCCAGAGTCATGCGAAGATCCAAATCCTGCCAAGCCTCCCCTGCCTCCCCTGTCGTTCACCCGCCTCAGGCAGGCATCAAGGAGCTCCTGCCCCCCAGCTCAACGGGCTGGGACCCTCCTCTCTCCACCCACCAAAGCATTGTTGCCGTGAGGAACTCTCCTTTCCTTTCACCTGCTTCCACCACAGCCGCTGAACCACACTCCAGGCCCCGCTGCTGGTCAAGTCGGGGCCAGCCAGGGAGCCTTTCATTGTGGCTTTGTTTATTTTTGTACACAATTTAGAAACATCTGTTCTGACCTTTTCTGGGGTCACAGACAGGAAGAGAATGAGGCTGATATTTCTCAGGTGTGGGACCCTAGTGCATCTGTAATTGGAAAATGGAATGGTTGGGTTGCTTCTCCATTTGTCAAAAACATTTCATTTGAAAGTGAAGTCAGGGTTATGGTGCCCAGGGGTTACATTGTATGCAAACAGGTAAGCATTAAAGGGAAGTCTTGGGAAGTGAGAAATAGCAAAGCATTAAGAAATCCATGGCAAAGTTCTGTGCAACTTTCTTTGAGACAAAAGACCGACCCTGAGGAGTACACTGCAGCCCTTGTCTGCTTCCTTGAATTGGAAGCCTATTTTCCTTTTCTCAGTTACTCCCCCTCTCAAGATGAATGTGGTAAAGGTGGTGCCCGGAGTTCACTGAAGGTAAATGATCAGATGTATTGGTTCAGAAAATATTTACTGAGCACCTACTCTGCCCAAATCTGAACTAAGTGATGCATAACCTAATTATAATATGAACTGGCAGGTATCACCATGATACTAAGGGAAGTTGGAGAGGGACTCAGGAAAGGTTTCATGAGAAGTTCGCCAGGCAGAAGATGAGGGAGGAGATCAGGAGACAGAAGGATGAGCTTAACTATTTTCTTGTTTAATCCTCCAATATCCTGCAAGGAGTAGGTGGTATTATCCTTGTTTTTCAGATGATGCTGGGGGAGACTGCATTGCTCAGCTGAGGTCAAGGCTAACCAGGTGGAGAACTAAGATTTCTCCCCAGACCTATCTGTCCCTCCCACCCTACTCCACATGCTGTCCCCCAGTGCTGCCCTAACTTGGTATGATTTGAATGTAGAAAATGGAGCTGGAGAGGTGTAGGGGGACAGATTGCAAAGGACTTTTCATGGTGTGTTATGGAGTTTGGACTTTTTCCTGTAGGCAGTGGGAAGCCAGCACAGGTTTTTAAGTGGATATTGATTCCATTACCAATGGGAGATGGATGGAGAAATAACCCGGGCCGGACCTTGCCTGGAAGTTTGACCACAGTCAGATTCAAGTCCTGCCCATCCAGCTTCTTGCCCATCGTCAGGGATGACTAGCCCCTCAGCCGAAAGAACTAGACCACTAGGGAGGACGAATCTCATAAGTGATGTAGGAAGGGAGCCATTTTCTATTCATCTTTTTTGGCTTGGGTATGCCTTTTTTGTTCTTTCCGATAAAGCTCACATAAAGCTCATGTGTGAAATTTAAAAAATGCAACAATGTGGTATAAAAGAGAAACAAAAGTAAAAGTTCCCTTCCAGTTCATCTCATTCCCCTGATGTAAACAGTTACCAATTTCTTGTATAGCTTTCCTGAAATTTTCTGTTCATGTATAAGTCTCTGTACATATGTATAACTTTCTTTTTTAAATTTTGTCCATTTCTGCCCAGCTACTACATGTACATGGTTCAACATTCAAAAGGATTTTGCTGGGAAAAGTCCCTCTCCCACTGCTGTCCCCAGCCTCTCTGTTCTTCTCCAGTGTCACCATTATCTTGTATTTATGCAAATACAGGCTCATGCTTTGCACGTGTTATATCTATTTTCCCTGTAAGTACAAAAGCTATAACAAGTGCTACCTACACTGTTCTACCTCATACTCTTTCGTTTTGTGGTAATTTAAAAATTTTCAATATTTAGATAGTGCTTACCAAGTGCCCCAAATTCTTCTAAGTGCTTCCTGTATTATCCCACTGAATCCCATGACAGGGGCAAGTGTTTACAATCCCCATTCACCAGGAGGAAACTGGGGCACAGAGAGATTGAGTGACTCACCCAGGGTCATTCGGTTAGTAAATTAGCCCTGACTCTAGGGCTGGAATTGAAATAAGACTGGACAGGAGATGCCACTGGTAGTCCGGGCGAGCCTGAAGATGTTTGGGTCTTGCTTTTTTGAGGATATCAGCATACCTTGGAGATATTTCCAGATCAACACATGCAGACTTAATTCTTTTACATGGCTGGATACTTAACTTCAGTTACTTCATCCTTTACCTATCAATAGATGTTTCCGTTGCGTCTAATGTCCACCTCTAACTAGTGCTTCTGAAGCATCCTTGTGTGTATACCTTGCAGTGCAGGAGCAAATGTACCTGTAGAATAAATGACCAAAGTGGGCTTGCTAGTCACCAGGTATGCAACTTTACCTTCCAGTAGATGATGCTAAATTATGCTCCAAATATCTGCACCGGTTTCCCCTCTCCCAGAGTGTGTGAAAGTACCAGCCCCCTATCCTCACCCTCCCTGAGCATTATCAACCTGTTTAATCTTTGACACTTCCCACTGAAAAATTAGCTCATTGTAACGCACATGCATTATGAGTACATTTTTTTCATGTGTTTATTTGGCCATTTATAATTCTTTTATGAACTGGTTTTCCATGCCCTTTGCACAGTTTGTGCTTTGACTTTGTCTTAAAAAAAAAATAGAGATATTTAAGAGCTCTTTGAATACTAAAGAAATGTGTTACAAATATTTTTCTAGTTTATTGTTTGCATTTGTAATTTTTTTCACCATGGATATTTTAATTTTTATGTAGTTAGATATATTAATCTTTTCTTTATGGCTTTTGGGTTTTATGTTTGCCTTTTCCTCTCCATGACTATATATATATATTTAATGACCAGTTTTTTTCTCCTTAGCCTTTTCATGGCTTTAATTTTTAAATTGAATGCTAGTCCGTTTCGAATTTATTTTGATGTAAGGAGTGATATAGGGGTCCGGCTCATGTTTGGCTTTGAGGGGAAGCTCTTTGGACTCCTTGATGCCCAGGCTTCACCAGATTGGGAGGGGGGACCACCAGCAGAAGGCTGGGGGGAGAATTTGCAGTGGAGGGGCCAGGGCCACAGCAGGCTGGGGCTTCAGTCCCCAGGGGCTGCTGAAACCCAGAGTGGCTAGCCCTCTGGCACCTGGAGAAACAGGGGCTTCTCTGGGGTACATGTCTGAGCTGAACACACAGACTCTATCATCATAGGGAAAGAGGTGCATCTTACCTGTCTCCATATGTTCCCAGCACTGCTTGCAGGCCTTGGCACAAGCTTGGGCATTGTCGCGTTGTATGGAATCAACTAATTCTGACCCCCGAGCTGCTGCTGATTTGGTGCATGTGATTTTGGGACTCAGTACATCCCTTCACATCTCTGAATCACACTATCCCCATCTGTGAAGATAGGATACTCCACCCCAGGAGCTATTGCAAGAGGTCTCTAGAGTAAAGGGAGAAATGGGTGTGATTGCACTTGATGAACCCCAGTGAGCTCTGCAGATGAAAGGTTGAAACGCTCAGCCACCTCTTTGCTGCTATTCATGTGCCTCAGCCTGTAATCAAATGAAGTTGTAAAAACTTATAATTCATCTCCATGCGGGATGTGACTTTCTTTATTTTTTAACTCTTAATGAGAAAAGGCAGCTTCCGAGTTTTTTTCCTGAATATACTCTTGTATCCCCAAACCGCAGACATTTAGAAAGTACAGGTGAGCTTGGAATGGGAAGGTCTGTGTGAAGCAGAATCAGGCACCTACAAGGAACTCACTTCCAGTCCACATGGAAGAAAGTGCTGGGCTCTCAGGCTTAATTTGATCCTGAGTGAGACTTGGACCACTTTGTGTTTCATAATTTCTCTCAGTTGGTTATAAAAGAGACCTTAAATCCAAGAAAAGTCACTCTAGAATAGCCATCTGGACTAGTAGTCAGGAGGGTGGGTTCCAGAATCTGACCACCAAACTTCAAATCCAGCTCCACCATTTACTAGGTGACTTTGGACGACTCACCTGCCTTGTTTGTCATGGGGCAGGTGAAGACCTGAGTGCCTAAGGAGCTTAGAACAGAGCCAGGCATACAGCAAGTGCTTAATGAATGCACTTATCATCTTCGAATATTTTATTGGATTTGATAGCCTGTCATGTTAATATATCGAGGCATCTTTGATTGATAGTCCCATAGGAGGTGCTTCAGGGAACCAGGGGTGATGGATACAAAAAGAAACTAGAGAGATGGTCCTCGAAGAACCTAGGAGATACGCTCAGATAGGAGAAATGCCACAAACACACATGAGAAGACTGCAGGCCCAGGGCTGCAGACTCTTAACACCTATGGAGGACAGACAGGCCTCAGACAGGGGTGACGCACGCAATATGACGCAGCCATATGCAGATGGTTGTGCTCCTTAAACCGCAAAGGAGTGATCTTCTCCACAAAGGATTATGCTTTCTCCATTTGTCTTGAAGCCTGCTCACCTGGATTTTCTCACATTTGGCAGAGGCCTGGCTACAGAGAGAGGGTTCTCTTGTCATCATAGAAACAACAGTGCATGTACATGGTCAGTGACAGCCGAGCCTGGCCTCAAAACCGGCGAAGAAGGGGAGCTGTGGAGTCTTGGCAACTGCAATAAGGTGACCCCATCCAAAAGGGCAAGTCCTTGTGAGGCTAGAGCTTCTGCACTTTCAAGAGAGAGCAGAAATCGAGATTTGTACCATATTTTTAAAATGTCGGCTACAACAGTTTTAATATGCTGGCCCAACACAGCATGTCCATGGGGATGAATTTGGCCTCTGGGCCCCAGGTTTGCGCCTTTTGCATATAGCCTGTCTCATAAGCATACCGATGTGCAAATTCATGCACATCGCACAGTTGTTACATGAGAAGCATTGCCTGCTGCTGCTGCTGCTGCTGCTGCTAAGTCGCTTCAGTCGACTCTGTGTGACCCCATAGACGGCAGCCCACCAGGCTCCCCCGTCCCTGGGATTCTCCAGGCAAGAACACTGGAGTGGGATGCCATTTCCTTCTCCAATGTATGAAAGTGAAAAGTGAAAGTGAAATCGCTCAGTCGTGTCCAACCCTCAGCGACCCCATGGACTACAGCCTACCAGGCTCCTCCGCCCATGGGATTTTCCAGGCAAGAGTACTGGAGTGGGGTGCCATTGCCTTCTCCACGCATTGCCTAGCTAAGCAATTTTGCCTTTCCAAATCATTCAGATGTTGTCTCTTCACAGACTCCACTGTTCTAACCCATAGTCTGCCATGATCCCTTTACACGAAACTGCCTTTTAGGAATAGATAAGTTGGAAAGCATAGGGTGTTTTCATACAATGTGTGAGGTTAGAAGAAAGGTACTCAGGGTTTAAAGTTGTGCGATAATCAGTGCAGCTGCCGTTTTAGATGTTACCTGGTTGAGCGTGCCAGTGTTCACAGCAGCATTGGCAGTAGTAGCCCAAAGGTGGAAGATAGCCCAGATGGCCATCAGCCGGTGAATCAAGAAGCAAAATGCAACATATCCACACAATGGAGTAATATTGGGCAGTGAGAATGGATGATGCGACACGGGGAGATGCCCCAACATGGACGAGCCTTGAAAATATGCTGCACAGTAAAAGCCAAGATAACCCCAAGATAACACTAGGATTCTATTTATATGGAATACATAGAATAAGCTGAACCACAGAAACAGAAAGGAGGTTAGTGGTTTCCAGAGGGTGGCGGGAAGGGGAACTCGATTCACCGCTATTGGGATGGAGTTTCTTTTAGGGGAGACAAAAATGTTCTAAAATTAGATTGCAGTAATGGTTGCACAACCCTGTGAATATATAAGAAAAAAAAATTGAACTGTATGGTATGTGAATAGTATCTCAAAAAGCCATTTGAAGAAAAAGATTACATGATTCCTTCTTTGATGCTCTTTGCCACATACAGGGACGGTATCAGTCATCCCTGAATACAAAGGACAGCGACATAATTAGTGACAATTACAGCCTGTTAAATGCATTGGCAATTGGTTGCCACAGGCAAAGACAACTGCAGTTCAGACCATTGGATCACTGGATCCTTATTATATTGTTTACTAATACTGTGTTCTGAATCCACATCCAGCAGTGTAAACAGTCTTGTTAATTTTAGGTCCTTGAGGACAGGAGAATTTTAAGAATGCCAGTGCCTCTTCCCATAACCCTCCTCGCTCCGGCAAAGGGAAGCCCAGCGGCTGTGCCACCGAGCCAGTGTCAAGTGTGAACCCAGAGGATCTTGGCTCGTGGCCACCAGTCCATCCTGTTTGCTACCAGTTGGGGGTTGTGTGTGGATGGGTGTGTGTGGTTATGTTTTCCTTTTGGCTGCCAGTCAAGCTTCCCCTTTATCCTCTTCACTCTCCAACCCCATCGATGTAACCCCAGCATCGAGGGTGAACTGGATGGTCCCTGCCATTGTTGCTGAATGGACATGAATGAAGGGGCAGCCACGTGGCAAGAACCAGGTCCCACATCTGGCAGCAGCCGCATCTGCTTTCTCTTAACAGGCTCCTGTTGTCCTCCAGCCGGCTCCACGCATTTCCCATCAGCGGAGAGCCCCATTGGCGGTGAAGACCGTCCCGGGGGGCCAGCATCGCTCTCCAGTCCCCTTGCCAAGTCTCACCACTTTCCCCCAGAGCACCTTGCTCAGGGCTTCAAGCTGGCTTAGCCGATTCCCTGAGTTCATAGCACATTTGCTTTGTTCCCTCTCCTCTTCTCTGAACTCTGAGGTCAGTGCCCCTTCCTATTGCTTTTTCCTGGCTCCGTTGTTTCACTCTGGACTGTCACTTAGCATGCTTCCTGCCCAAATAGGACAAGACCTGGTAATGAAAGTCCCCCTTCACTCTGGGGGGCCCTTGAGCATTAATGGCCTCTGGAAGCAGATATTGTCTGACTTCCGGGAGTCTAAAGTGCTTGACCTGCACATAATTACAAAATGACCTACCAGACAAGGAAATGTTTGTTTATACTCCATCTCTGTCGTCCCTGCCCCCCTCCCCAAGGGGAAAAATTTGGCAAGGTCCATTCTCCTAAGTCCATTGTGAGTCTTTCCTCTGGGTTTCCGTCCTGTCCCCTCCCCTCAACCCGCCTGTGAGGTGGGTGGTTGAAAGCAGATCAAGTGAGTTTCTTGCTTAAAAAGTAGGCTGAGTCGTGCAGGTGTGTCGCCTTCCTGCCCTCACACCTGCAGCATATATCTCTTGAGCTTATCTGGTAAGCCAGGTGCCGTGTCAGACACGATGCTGTCAGAGTGTGTCTGGTATGGCCCCTGCCCTCGTTAAGCTTGCAGTTTAGGTGACAGGTGCAAGATGACAGTCAAGGTAAGTGCTCTGATAGAAGAGTTCAGGGCACCTTGCAGGCATTTAATGGGGTCACATGACCCACTAGTGGTGCTGGGAGGTTGAGGAGTTCAGAAAAGGCCCAGGTTGCATTAATCAGGCCTTGGGGGACCCCATTCCTTTTAAAAATTACATTTTACAATGGAGTTAGTATAAACCCGGGCTAGATCATCAATATATAGTTGCTATTATAGTCACTTTGTTCTTCTGATTTTAAGAAGTTAAACATTTTGCTCCTGGGCCCGTAAGGTATTGTGGGTCCATGGCTATCTCTAATGGAGAAATCAACCCAGGAAAAGCTGTCCTGAGGAAGAGACAACTAAACTGAGATCCAGAGAATAAACAGGACTTAATTCAGTGAGCCAGGTAATGGAGACAGCACATGCAAAGGCCCTGTGGTAGGGGAACTAACCCTTGGGGAGTGTCAGAGATGTGTAGTGCAGAGAACAAGGGGACGCAGAGATAAAGTGAAGCTAGAGACAAGGCAGGACCATATGGGACATGGATGTTATTGTGACCTTTGCCCCAGGGCCATGGGAAATCGACAAGTTTTAAGCAGGGCAGTCTGGATGACTTCTGAAGATATCAATAGGAAGAGCTGACTAAAAAACCGGTGATGCTCCCATGAGTACCTCCCTGGTGGTCCAGTGGCTAAGACTTCACACTCCCAGTGCAAGCGACCCAGGTCTGATCTCTGGTCAGGGAACTAGATCCTCCATGCTGCAACTAAAGATCCCGCATCTGAAATGAAGACTGAAGACCCTGTGTGCTGCAGCTAAGACCTGGTGTGGCCAAATAAATAAATATCAAAAAAAAAAAAAAAAAGAAAACCATTATGCTCCCTATCCTCAAATTCTCTCTATTAAATCTAATCGCCAGAATGAGAACTGGTTCGAAATTGATCAGGGATCAAACTATGTGAAAAAGAAACTGAGACACAGCTGCTGGTCCGTGATTAGTGGAGAAGAAAAGACAATATTTTGCCTCAACTTTCATTATGCTTCCCCAACCTGGATCGGGCCTTCAGGAAACAGATTCTGAGACAGAGATTGCGTGTAGATTCCTGGGAGTGTGCTCTGGGGAACAGTATCTGTAAAGGAGTGAGGGCAGGACCAAGCAGATGCAGCAGAAGTGTCAGGCACTCCCACGGGGCTCCCTGGGGCAGCAGCCCCCATGGAGGCCAGGGGCAAGGCCTTTGCACCTGCCGAGTGAGTGGCTGCCATAGGGGCAGTGGGGAATCTCCGGTGAGCAGCTCTGAGGTCAGTTCCGGGTGAGAGTCTCAATACCCAGCGGCCAATACTGCTGGCCCCCAGGGAATGCACTTTTTCTATTAAGGGCCTGGGAGTGAATATTTTCAGGTCTTTGGGCCATACGGTCTCTGTTGCAACTGCTCTGTTCTGCGGTCAAGGCGCAAAAGCAGCTGTAGACGCTACATCATGAGTTGGCATGGTTGTTGGTCAATAAAACTTTTTATGGATAAAAATTTTTAATTTTACATAATTTTCACTTTTCACAAAATATTCTTCTTTTACATTTCCCCCACCTCACCCCCTCAACCCAACCATTAAGAAAGGTAAAAACCATTCTTAACTTGCAGGCCTTGGACCAGGTTTGGCCTGTGGGCTGTGGTTTGACAACCCCCCTCCACAGCCCAGAAGGAGATGCAGGGGCTGGAATCTTTGGTGCTTAAGTTGTCGGCTGTAGGCTAGTTGTCAGGGGACATTTCCCTTCTCCCTTCAGCTTGCTTGTCAGTAAAACAGGAATAACTTGAAAACCTAAGATCCTGCAATGGGGGCTGAGTGGGGTTGGGGACCAGGGGCAGGCTCTGTTAAAGCATTCCTGAGTCATATTCAGAATACTGAGTACCATGGATACGTTTCTCCATCCAGTACTGCCCTTCAGGCCCCAGCCATGCTGGAGTCTAAAGAAAACGAGTATGTCTGCTAAGAAGCCTGGTGACATCCTAACTGCACAAGGGGGAAACGGAGTCAGGGTTGGTTTAGCATTTGGGGGATTTTTCCCCAGCGTGAAAGTCAAACCTACACCAGACAAGTCCCTTTCCTTTTCTGTTTCTCGTTCTGGAGAGACCAGTAGTCCCCTCTCCCCACCTCCTTCCCTCCCCTGCCTTCACATTCTCACCCTCTCATTCCTGTGTGGTAGCAGCCCTCGTTAGTGTCCTAACTTCAGGACTGGGTTTCCAAAGCTGCCTGCAGGAGGCCTCCGAGTGCTTAGAGATGAAAAGACACAGTCTCTGCAGCATCCTCTTCCCCCTAACCCCCACAGGAGCGAGCACATATCACCATTACACAGCCCAGAATGCTCCAAAGGCACACTAAGTCTGGGTTTGTGACCCTAAGACTCACAAATTGCAAGAAGAAACCAATAGAACATCAACTTTGAATTTCACCTCCGACTCTGGCCTCTTTCCTTGACAGGTATGTGTTCCCCTCAACCTGCATTCGCGGTTCACCTCACTATTGGTTGCCGCTTATTTTAGGGGTCAGGAAGTGATTGGGAGGGGGCAGAATGCTGTTTTAGGGAGTCGCGGCTCCCAAACACATTGTAGAAGTCATTGGCCCTTCTGAATGTCTGGAGTCACACCTGGCCTCGGGACCAGTTCTCAGCTTCCGGCACAGCTCAGCTTGGCGGCTGCCACTGTGCCTTGCTGTTTGTGGTCCCATTTAGCTTGTTCACTTGCAACCCCACCCTTGTTCTCGTTCTGTTCTACTTCCTTCCTCTCTTACTCTGGTGTTATTCTGGTTATCGTGGGAGAGAAAGGGTACAGCGTTTCCATCTGTCACCTAGTGGTTGTCTGGGTTCCCAAAGGCAGCATGTCTGTGACAACTGGCACCAAAGGAGCTGGTCAGTCTTCTTGTTCCCCTGCTGTGTTCTCTATGCCTGGGTCTGAGTGCCATTTTCATGTCTGTCCCTTTAGTCCCGGGATGTGTTTGCTTCTGACAAAGTTGATAAGCCTCGTTGAGAAGATAGTTCATGGATAGTTAGTGGATCAACTAGACAGAAACTCCTGCAGGCTCAGAATCATGCCTTGTGTTTATTTTCCTGTATCCCCACAGTGCCCAGAATAAAACAGCCTTCAAGAGTCACCTGTTGGTTGACAGGACAAATCTAATGTTTCTTGGATCCCACTCTCCTTCTGCCACCCAGGCCCTCATCATCTGTTTCTTGGGCCTTTATAATAATTTCCTATTTCACCTCCCTGCCTGTCCCCTTCCCCATTCCCTGTGAGGTTCAAATAGTTGAGCCCATAACTTGTACTATTTGGCCTAAGTTCGCTTGGTGGGGCAGCAGGGAGCCCTGCTATTCAGATTTTCCTGTGTGAGGGTGAGGGGGGCCCATTTCTCATCCATCTCCATATCTTCAGTGTGTGTCAAAAGGCCCAACTCTTAGCGTGTGTTTAACAGTGTGTGCTGAGTGAATGAATGAAAGGATGGGAGGAACCTCTTTAACTCCGCATGCTGCCCTCCGGCTCTCTCTAATCCCAGGCAGGATGAATTCTTCTTACTCTAAGCAAAATCTTTTGGTTCAGCATCTACTGGCACATATTATAAAAATCCTCCTCAAAGAGGGGGATCCAGAAGGACCCCAATGTCAAATGGGTTTGAGGACTATCTGCATCTTCTTTACCCATTTCAAGACTGACCATGCACTTTGGCATTTAAAGACTCTGAGACATCCCATGTTTAGATACCTCTTTAGCTTCATTCTTTTGCTTGTGGATATCCAGTTTTCTCACCACCGTTTGTTGAAAAGGCCATCCTTTCCCCCATCGTGTCAATAACTACTGATTTTTAAATCAGAGCTTAAATGCACAAGGATAGCAGTGGTAGTGGTAGAGAAGGGGTCTGTTAGTATTACCTTGGCCCTAGGGACATCTTTCAACTAACTCCTCTCCCCAGTTTGCCTGGGAGTGGGAGGTGTGCAGACTGGCCAGGTGGATCTTGAAAAAGCTCCACGTGAGGACATACCTGGAGGTACAGTAGATAAAAATCCACCTCTCAATGCAAGGGACATGGGTTTGACCCCTGGTCCGGGAAGATTCCACATGCTGAGGAGCAACTAAGCCCATGTGCCACAACTACTGAGCCCACGTGCTGCGACTACTGAAGCCCATGTACCCAGGGTCTGTAAGGCTGCACACAGCAACAAAGCCCCAGCACAACCAAAAATAATAAAAAGAAATAAATGAGGAAGGAAACACTCCGGGTGATCCAATATATGTGCCCCTCTTCTCCTGGTTATCAACTTAGAGCCAACGGAGGACAGAAATCTTCAAACTGACGAGAAGTGTCACATTGCAGGGTAGAGACACTTTGCCCATTGGATCTGCCTGACTTGCGTGTACTTTGTTCCTACTGGGTTTTCCCAAAGCTCACAGGTGAGCTCACCCACCTGTGAGCTCTCCGGAGGCTCGGGACCTGGCTGCCCAGGTGCCGAGGATGAAGTGCTGGCTGCCCTGTACCTGGACAGTCCAGGAAGCACCCTGAGCATCTGCCTGCAGTTTGCACACCCATTTGAAAGGCCCCCTTGGGGGAAAAGGGAGGAAGAGCTGCTGGAGGGAAGAGAGGAAGAAGGACAGACAGTTGGTCTGCATGGAAGGCATCTAGCACAGGTGTGTGTAGCAGCAGATGTCAGCCTGCAGCAGAACCCCCACGGTTCCCTGGTCCTGCAGAGGGAAATGAGAGGGAGAGGGGAGCTGGCCGGGCTCCTGAGGAGCCTCAGCCTGGAACTGCAGCGCCCGCCTCTGTGTATATAGCACGCACACCTGCTCCTCCCTTCCAAGTATCGATCCAAGGCCTGGAGTACACAGGCATCTCAAAGAGCTGGTCTTCATTGCAGGCCTACTAGTGCTTCTAAACGATTATTGCCTGGGGGCTGTGTTGCTGTGAACACCCACTCAAGGGTCCCACCAAGCCTCCACATTGGCCACAGTGTGGATGAGGGAGCGGCCAGGGCGTCCAGCTTTGTCTGCTGGAGATGACCTTACACAGGAAACTGTAGATCAAGTGGAGGTAGGATCTACAAACGGTCCCAGAAGCAAAGCCTGAGCACCCTGCGTTCAGCAGAGCTTTTATCCCTTCCTCTCACTGATGGCAGGCAAACCAGCGGTGGTTGGTGGCAGGGTAGAAAGGGCGGGAGGTGAGCGGGGGCAGCAGGAACAGGAAAGAGCAGGCACCACCACTCCCTTATGTTCGCAGCAGAGCATGGGCTCCCTGTCAGCATCCCTACTGTACTTTGGAATCCTCCTCAACTGCTGCCCTCGGGGTCAGCGCAAGCCCTGGAGAGGGAGAGGGGAGCTGTCCTGTAGGATGCTCATCCTGGCTGCCTCCGTGAGACTTTCGTTGTCCCAGCTGGAAGAAGCAGGAAAGTTGCTCCTCCCCAAGTATTTGTTCTCTCTTCGCATGGAGGCTGGAACAAAAGCCCAGAAATCCCTGCTCCAAAGTTCTGTGTGGTGCGGAACCTGGGAGACCTAGGAAATCGTTGAGCCCCAAATTGAAAGGGATGGTGTGGGGCCGGGGGTATGTGTGACCAGGGAGATCATGGTGCTGATGATAACCGCCTCCATCCCCCAACCCAGGGTGCTGCACGGGCCAGCCCGATCTGAATACTTTGCTTGTGTAAGTCCATTCAACACCCCCAACCCCCCTGGAACTAAACACTGAAACCTTCCTATCCCACACATGAGGAAATGGACTCTCAGCCAGGTTGAGTAACCTGTCCACACAGCTGCTGTTGCTGCTACTTCTACTACTAGGCTAGGATCAGATCACAGGGAAGCTGGGTTCAAAGTCCATGCTTTTAACTACTCTTATGCTATAAAACAAACAAACAAAAAAATCAAATCCAAAATCAAAAGCCGATTTTCATCCACCAGACTGACGACAAGTAATAGGTTTGATACAATCAAATCACCATGAGGCAGTGGCGAAGGGCCTGCACCTCATTACGTCCAAAAAAGGCCTACAGGCTAAGACTGGGGCTGGAGGTTGGTGGGCACTTTCATCTTATCTGTGTTTATTCTGCAATACAGAATATACTTGTACAGGACTTGGGTTCATAACTCATAAGAGAGAGAGAGAGAAGTGAAGATGGTAGGGGAAAAGAACCAAAGATAAAGACCTGGAGGGTTTTGGGAGTCCAAAACCTTTGATGTAAATTCAAACATTGAATGTGACCTCTTGGCTACAGAAATTCTGCCGGCCTTGAGCCTTGGAGGAGCTCATGTTTTCCTCCAGCACACATTTCTTTACTGTGTTTCAGGCTCTGGGTCGGGCTCTCGGCAATTTCCACACGAACCCAGGGTGTGTCCTGATAGTACGGTCTCACGTCTGTCCCCAGTCCTGGTGCCTCTGTGGCGATGAGGTCATGGCCGCACGCAGGGAGGAGCGGGTTCACCCCTCAGCTCCGATTTGTGCTGGGCTGTTGCCCCAGAGCAGCTGCTGCAGCAACATTTACTTTGTACAGCGGCCAAGAGAGAGGGAGAGGGAGAGAGTGAGCCGGCAAGAGTGAGCGCGCATGAGCCTACCCCATTCCAAAATATTTCTGACAAAATCTGGCACTCCTGGTTCTAATCAAAATACTGAACTTTGGAACAAATTAACATTCCACAGCCTTGCAGGGAAGGAGAACTCAGCCGAGACAACTTCAGTTCACAACCACAACAAAAATAGCTTCTCCCGGGGAAGACACAGTCTGCTAACAAGGTCACTTTTGTTTTGCTTCCCCTGCCATCTGGCTGAGTGGCACCAGGGGCTGGATTTGGTACCGACTTCTTCTGCCGAGAGTGGATGGGAGCCGGGTGGCACTGCAGAAGGCTTCTCAGCCTCCTGGCAAAGGGTGCCGGCACAAAGTTACCTTCAGACACCCCCCAGCAAGCACGCGGGCAGATGGAGCCCCGGTTTCACCCAGCCCGGCTCAGCTCTGAGCTCCGAGTGTGCAGAAGGTGTGACACCAGCAGACAGCAACAAGCAGGTGGGAGTCAGGGGAGAGTGAAAAACACGACAGGATGGGGAAGCTATCTTCGTCTCGAAAAACATTCCAGCACTCAACGCAATGCTCGCTCTGGCAAGTCGGGAGTCTGAGTTCCAGAAGGCGAACAAAGAAGCATGATTTGGGGTTTGGATTTTTTTTTTTTTCTTTTCCTCTTCCCTTCTGCTTGCAAGATTCAGCCCCTCTCTGTCATTATCAGGGATGTTCGGTAACCTCCCTTGGCCTGTTTCCTCGTCTGTAGGACAGAATCACCTGCCCTTGTGGGTGAAGAGAGCAGATGCCACTGCCTAAGGGCATAAGGCTGGAGTTCCCGAAGAACATGAGTGCCCTCTGACCTAGTAGCCCAGGAGGGCTTCCATGTAGAAACACCCCTCAACAGCCCTCTACGGATCTTCCAACATGACATAAATAGCCTGCCCCGAGTTACTTCATTTTGAAGGTGTGGAGCTGGGATTTGAACACAAGCCTTTTGCTTACGAAGATTCTGCTGCTGCTTCTATACCAACGATTTTCAATCTTTTAAAAAAGGATCAAAAGCCATGAATATCCACAAGGGGTTCACGGCCTAGTAAAACCACGTCCCTCTCACGAGAAGTCTGTGCGTGCTAAGTCGCTTCAATCTTGTCCAACTCTTTGTGACTGGACTGTAGCCAGCCAGGCTCCTCTGTTCTTGGGATTTTCCAGTCAAGAATACTGGAGTGGGTTGCCATTCCCTTCTCCAGGGCATCTTCCCAACCCAGGGATCGAACCCGCGTCTTATGTCTCCTGCCTTGAGAAGCAAGTTCTTTACGACTAGTGGCACCTGGGGAGAGGAGTCTAGGGAGCTTAGTTAATTTTCATAGTAGATCTGCTGGGAAAACAAACAAAGCTTTAGTAAAACGGAGAAGTAATATTTAAAATGACCTAAAGTCTCCCTACCCTTAAATGAAGGAAAATAAGTTCATTAGAACATCTCCTTTAGGGTTCCCACACCCACTCGCCCCCATCCCCTGCCAAAAGACATATAAAGAAACTTTGATTTCAAGTGAGTTAAATCTGGTCTCCCAGGGGTCGGAGGTGGGGTGAGTCTGGTGAAAATCTTGGGACTCTAAAGTTGTGTCATCGCTGCCTCTGGGGAATGGGGTGAGCAAGGGGAGCCCAAGGTCCCACTGTCGCAGGTGGTTCCTGAGTCCGAACTGACCTATGGCATCTGGCAGAGGGTTTAAAATGTCAGGAAGAGTCCTGGGACCATTTGCAAGTGTTCATTGGTATTAAGGACTGAGATCCTCTCTGCTGCTGGAACCTGTGGGTCTTGCTTTCCCAAATAGCACAGGGAAGGCTTCCTACTGCCCCCCAGCAGGGAATATGGTTGAGGCGGGGGGCGGTTAGGCTACTGAATATTGATTATATACCAGTCAGTGAGCTCAGCCCTGTTGTCTAACAAGGAAGAAGAGAGATAAAGCACTTGTCCTCGGAGGGCTTTCCATCTTGTAGGGAGATAGACATTGAACTCAAAGAACGGGACAGGGTGGAATGAGGGCACAGACTGAGTTTCTAGGTAGAGAAACACAGGCCATAAGAACAACGTGAAAAAGAAAAGAACACTGGTGGCTCCAGAATATTCTACCTCAGAGACGCACATCGATAACTTGTCCTGAAGCAGTGTTGAAAATAGCACTTTGCAGGCTTTTGAGGCAATGAGAATTATCTAAGTCAAAAAATACACATGGGAGGTATTGAGTGGAGCAGGACGTGGGGAGGAGGACTGAATCCTTGGGTGGCCGAGGCAGAAGTCCACATTGCCTCCTCGTCCTTTGCTTCCCCGCTAGCAGCACCAGCTGGACTGAATCCTGACCTTATTGACTGGTCCTGTGGCACCTGCTGGATTCTCCCTGGCCATTGGGGCCCTCACGTGGTGGCCACTTGGGCCCCAGGAGGACAGATGGACGGATACTGGCTCCTGGATTGGCCGCATCTGGGCCTCCGGTCGTCCCTCACTCTTTCAACAGCTCACGCAGTTGTTTGCTGTCAACACAGCAGCTGGTTACCCAAGACGTAAGACAAGCCATCCTCTCACCTGCAGGATGGTTTAGGCTTACATAGCATCAGGCCTGAGAATGGGGGGAAACTTGTGGGGATTTTTTTGGCGCTGACAGGCCCTATGAGTCTGTGACATGAGCCGAGGTGGGAGAGAATCAGTCAATGAGACTGTCACCTCCCAATAGGTCAGGTTCCTCACGCGGAGTCCAGCAGGCCCCACCAGGGCTCCTGGTCTGCAGATCGGCGAGGAAGGGTGAGTGTCACAACTCTTCCCAGTCAGAGCCTGTGCCCAGCAGCTCTTGACTCCGGCTGGTGCTTACCCAAACTGGCCTCCCTCTTTCAAGTAAAGGACACATTTTTCACTCTCTGTGTTTTCAAAGAGAAGCTGACACTGAGAGAATGTTGTGAATCACAATCAGAGTTCCCTGCTGCAGAGCACACAAGATGAGAATTGATCTCAAACCTCTTCCTGTCATCATTTACTGAGCACTGGAAAGACACACTCATAAGTCAGCCGAGAAAAACTCAGAGTCCTGGTCTCTAGCTGCGTGTCAACAAAACGCTGCAATGATGTCACCTGCTGTAACACCAAGCAGAATTAAACCACAGCCCAGCCAAGTCTCCTTACGCTCCCAAAGTATCAAGGTGATCTTTGACTTTACCTTTATTATTCTTTTAGTCAACTTTATTGAGGTGTAATTTTCACACAATAAATAGCACTCATTTCAAGTGTATGGGTTGGCGTTTTGACAAATGTCTGCAACCGGATAACCATCACTTCAATCAAAGTATAGAGTGTTTCCAACACTCCACCCCTCCAGATCCCTTCCAGCTTTTGGAAGAAGTCAGTCCCCTTTCACCTCTGCCCTCAGGCAACCACTGATCTGCTCTCTGTCACTCCACTTTTACAATTTGTATGATTCCAGGTAATGGAATCAAACAGTGCGTACTCTTGTGTCTGCCTTCTTTTTACTGGTTTATGAGATTCAGCCACATTGTTACATGTATTAGCAGTTTATTTCCTTTTACCATTGAACAGCATTTCACAATTTGTTTATAGATTCACCTAGTTGATGGGCATTTGGGTTGGTTCCAGATTTGGATGTTATGAATAAAAGTTCTTATAAATATCTGTGTATGAGATTGTGTGGACATATTTCTCTTGGACACATACCTAAGTATCTGGGCTGTGCGGTAGGTATATATTTGCTTCTTAAGCAACTGCCAGACCTTTTATCCGAAGTCGATGTTCCATTTTCACATTCCCACCAGCAGTGTCTGCTTCTGGGTGTTCTGTATCATCAGCACTTGGTTTTATCAGTCTTTCTAATGGTAGCCGTTTCTAATGGACGCAGTGGTGTCTCACTGTAGTTACTATTTGCGTTTCCTTGGTGGCTAGTGTTGAGCACTTTTCTGTGTGTTTGCTGGTCATTGTATACCTTCTTTTCTTTGTTGCTTAGTCACTAAGTCGTGTCTGACTCTTGTGACCCCATGGATGGTAGCCCACCAGGCTCTTCTGTCCATGGGATTTCCCAGATAAGAATCCTAGAATGGGTTGCCATTTCCTATTCCAGGGAATCTTCCCAACCCAGGGATCAGACTCGCATCTCTTATGTCTCCTATTTTGTCTGTCTAGGTCATTTGCATTTCCACATAAATTTTAGGATCAGCTTGTTTCTATTGAACACTCTGCTGGAATTTTGGTGGGGGTCATGTTAAATCTGTTTGGGGAGAATCAACATCTTAACAATTTCACCCTACCCATCCATGAACATGGTATATCAATCCATTTATTTTAGTCTTTTAAAATTTCTTTGAGCAGTGTTTTGTAGTTTCCATTGTACAGGTTGTATACATACTTTAAAAAAAAAACTTTTATTTCATGCTTTGTGGTATTATAAGTATGGAATTATATTTATTTGTTTCCATTTGTTGATTACCCTCTCTTCTTCCTCCTTTTCTTCAGTTATCTCTTCCTTTTTGATTCTAATCCTGACATTAAAGCCTTAAATATTTTTTTTTATCCTTGACACAACTGATATCCAGGGTTCAAAAATTTCCCAGTTGATAGTTTAGTCGAGAATTGGCATTGATGCTACTCTACATGTTGCCTCTCATCTCAGCATTTACAGCTTTTCTTAGCATAATTCTCAGCTTATCAAACCATCTCCCTTCTATCACTTTCATCCTTTTTCACAGCTCCCACAGTCACACCTCCTCCATACAGCCTTCAAGAAAGATGTGACAGGTACTGTGGTATCTTTTCAACACTGACTCTTCTGTTACTCACCACCACATTAATTGAAACAATTATCCAGTTGTTTGTTCAAAATGAAGGAATTTTATGTTATTTAACTCTTGTGTGCCTACGTTAGTTACCTTGGGCTGCTGTAATAAGGTACCACCAACTGGGTGGCTTGAAACAACAAAAGCTTATTTTCTCACAGGTCTGGAGGCTGCAGTCTAAAAATCAAAGAGTTGGCAGGGCCACACTCCCTCTGTCACCTGTCGGGGAGAATCCTTCCTTGCCTCTTCCAGCTGCTGGTAGTTCTCAGCAGTCCTTGGCATTCCCTGGCTTGCAACCGCATACCTCACTTTCCACTTCCATCTTCACATGGCATTCTCCCTGAGTGTGACTGTATTTCTTCTTTTCTTATAAAGACACCAGTCATACTGGATTAAGGGTCAGCACACTCCAGTGTGATCTAATTGTTACATCTGTGATGACCCTATTTCCAAATAAGGTTGCACCCTCAGGTTCTGGAGATTATGACTTTAACATTTCCTTTGGGGGGAACACAATTCAGTACATTGCAGTGTCTTAGCTCTTTCTTCAAATGTTCTTCTCAAATGTTCTTCCTCATTTTATTCTCTTGAAAAATTACTAGAGGGCCAAGTTCAAAATCTGCCTTCTTGGGTATTTTTTTCTGAATACCCCAGGAGAAGTGAATCACTTCTTTGCCTATATTTATAAGCATTTTTGCATTACTATTAGAAAATTTCTCACATTGTGCGGCACCTAGGGACAGAAGCCATCTTATTCATCTGGAAATAGAGCTCAAGGTCCCAGAATCCCATTTAGATTTCCTTCATGGCAAAGCTTTTCCTAATGTGAGCATTTTAGGCACGTATGTAAACAATCCCTAGCCTTGTAGATTAATGAAGAAAATGAGGAAGTTTTCAAGGTCCTGTGTTATTTAATTTTTTATTTTAGGAATGTTATCTTTAGGAAATACTCTGGCTAAGCATTTGAGATCCTATTTATGTATTCATGTGTAAAATTCTCTTTTCTTAGTGACTACTGTATGTTCAAAAAAAACAAAAACAAAATAAAACAGTCTTTTAATGTAGATGTGGTATATCCGAGTTTCTCAGCCTTGGCACCACTGACATTCTGGGTCAGATTATTCTTTGCTGCAGGGACTGTCCTGTGCATTGTAGGATGCTGAGCAGCCTCCGACCTCTGTCTAGCAGGTGCCAGTAACCCCTTCCTCCCTAGTTGTAACAACTAAAAATGTCATATAGCCAAGAATCCCTCAGTTGAGAGCTATGATAGAGTATCACAAGGCAGTTGAATTCTTAATGTAAACATTACAAAAATCATCCAAGTTTCTCTTTGTTCTGCTTTCTTATTAATCCTCTCCTCGACCCTTAAAGCTGCTCTGTATTGAGACCACTGGAGCTGTGAGTAAGTTGCATGGCTCAGCTTTCCCTCGCCACTGCCTCTGTACATCTGGGGCCCGTGGGTGGCCTCATTCATGCAGAGGGAAAAATTAACGCCCCTGTTTCTTGTAAAGACTCGAGGACTCGCGAACATGAGGAACCAAGCCAGTGCTCTGGTATGCGGAGCCCCGTTAAATTCACTCTCACCGCCAGAATCTTCTGAAGCCCTTGCTGAGTTCCTCCTCAACTCATTGAACTAGAAGGAATAAGATTGTGGTTTTAGAAGAAAGATCAAAAGCCAGGGGTGGAAATAAATCATTATCTGGAGGGAATTTTAAAAGTAGTACATTGGTGGACAGGAGGGCTGGGAAAAAGAGTCCATGGTGGCCCTGTACTCTCTAGAACTATTTCTAGATAGTTCTAGATTGCAAGTATTTCCTGCAATGGTTTCCAAACACAGACCCAACTGCCCTCATCCCAGGCAGATCAGATTGTGACCCTTTAACAGGAAGATCCCCTGGAGAAGGAAATGGCAACCCACTCCAGTGCTCTTGCCTAGAAAATTCCATGGATGGAGGAACCTGGTGGCCTACAGTCCATGGGGTCGCAAAGAGTCCGACATGACTGAGCGAATTCACTTTCACTTCTGTTTTGTGATTCTAAGGGAGCAGGCAGGACTTGCTGTTTGGAAATGACCTAGAATCTGCCTTCTTTTCTCAACTCTTATCTCTGGTTTCAGTTTGGAAGCTGCTACATTGTAGGCTGAAGTGCCAGGGCTCTCCTCTTCAGACTGGTTGACAGGGGTTCCTGAGGAATTAAGAAAATGTTTCAGAGTGGAGACCCTGCCTTAGGTTTTGGGCTCTGCTCAGTGATGTAAATCCTTCAAATTGTGGGACAGATTTTTACTGGATGAGGAAGCTTTTCCTCTGATATGTTAAAAAAATAATTGAGGTAAAATTCACACTTGAAAAATCCCATGGACAGAGGAGCCTGGTGGGTTATAGTCGAAAGGGTTGCAAACATAAGATTAATCAATTTTTAGAGTATATACAATTCACTTATGTTCAGTGCATTCACAATGCTGTGCAACCATCATCTCTATCTAGCTCCAAAATACTTCCACTGCCCCCAGAGGAAACTTCATACCCATTAAGAAGTAACTCTCCGTGCCTCTTCCCCTAGCCTCTTACAGATATTGAATCTGCTTTCTGTCTCTATGGATTTACCTGTTCTGGACATTTCATATAAATGGAATCATACGGTATGTGACTCTCTGTGTCTGACTTCTTACACCTGGCATATGTTTTGGAGGTTCATCCATTCATAGCAGATGTCAGCCCTTCATTCCTTTTTAGCCTTGTATAGACATGCCACATTTTGTTTGTCCGCCCATCTACTGATGGGCATTTAGGTTGCTTCCACCTTTTGGCTATTCTGAATAATACTGTATGAACGTTTGTGTTTCTCATACTTAAATTAAAAAAAAAAAAAGACTGTGGTGAAATATACAGACATAAAATATGCCGTTTTGACGATTTTAAGGTTTGCACTTCAGTGACACTAATTACATTCATCACGTTGTGCAGCCATCACCATAGTCTGCTTCCCAATCTTTTCCATCACCCCTAAAGGAAATCCCATACCCAGGAAGCAGTAACTTTCTATCCCTAACCCCAACACTAGCCCCTGGTGTTCTCTGATGTGCTTACAGTCTCTGTGAATTTGCCTAGTCAAGATAACTCATACAAATGAAATGGTACAATATTTGTTCATTATATCTGGCTTCTTCCACTTAGATGACTTCAAAGTTAATCCATGTTGTAGCCTGTGTCACCGCTTTATCCCTTCTTGTGGCTGGATCATACTCCGTTGCCAGGACCCACCACATTTTGTTTATCCATTCATCTGTTGATGGACATTTGAGTTGCTTTCCCTTAATGTCTTTTGTGAATAGTGCTGCTGTGAACAGTCACATCTCTGATAGGTGTTTGAAAAGTGCCCATTACCCTCAGCATAATGTCCACACTCCTCAGTATGGCATCAATTGTGTGGCTTCTTCTAGTCCCCTGTCCATGGTGTGTACCCTCCTTATGGCCTGGCCACACAAACTGCTTATAATTCCTGAATTTGACTAAATGTGCTTTTAACGCCCGTGTCTTTGCACAGGTGCATCCTTGGCTTGGAATGCTTTCTGTCCTTTCTTCACCTGGCTGCCTCTTAAGTGCCCTTCAAGGCTGAGATGAAGTGTCACCTATGCTGGGAAGAGCGCCCTAGCCTGGCCTACCTTACTGGCTTAGGCAGAGCAGCCAGGCAGAGACCAGGAGCAGGTCCAGGAACCCAGTCGCTGGTGAACTAGTAGAGCAGAGGAGGGTATGGTGCAGTGAGGCAAGGGGGCATTGTGAATGGTGTCGGGGGTCAGAGACAGTTTTACTAGGGGTGGATTTCTGGCTTCAGTGGAACAGACAGGCTAGATGCAGCTCAGGTCTGCTGGTTCCTGCTGTATTCCTGAGACTCTCTGCTTCCCTGCGTCATAACTCTTACCTTGTCACTGCGTCACAGTCCATTAATCCGACCGTCTCCTCCAATGGACACAGAGCCTACTACATATACTGAAAACAGGCACTTTTCCTAAGGGAAGAAGACCTACTCTTACTAATTGAGTAGTAGTCTAGTAGTAGTAGTAGATTGTCTCTCTCTTCTTTTTTCATATCTCTATTGGGACTTTCATGGTGGTCCAGTGGCTAAGACTCTGCACTTCCAATGCAGGGGGTCTGGGTCTGATCCCTGGTCAGGAAACTAGATGCCACATGCTGCAACTAAGAGTTCACATGCTGTAACTAAAAGATTCCGCATGCCACAATGAAGATCAGAGATCCCACATGCTACACCTAAGACCTGGCACAGCCAAATCCATCAATCAATTTTTTTTTTTTTTAAAGAAAAGCTCTATTTTAAAAAATATTTCATGGGTGAGATATCATTCACCCATGAAAAGTGTGCAGATCAGTGGTTTCTTAAAATATTCACAGAGTTGTGCAATGCTCATGATAGGAATCATATACCCAATGGCAGTGACTTCCCATGCCCCTCATTCCCCACACTACCCTAGGCAGCCGCTTCTGTCCTCTCTCAGGTTGCCTTAATACCGCAAACATTAGACACCCTCCCTCCCCTTCGTATGTCGGGTTTGAACATCCGAGTTAGTGAGAAAATTTTTCCAGGCAGAGGCGGAGAGAGAGAGGCAGCTTTGTCAGAGAGAGGAAGGAAGGAAGGGACAGACACTGGGGCACAGAGGCCGCAGATACATGTGATACTGGGACCGTCTGGCTCAGAAGATTCATAGAAAGAAAGAAAGCAAAAGATGAGAGAAATTAGCAGGGAGAGAGCCAAAACGTGTTCCTTTGGGAAAGTTTGCAGAGTTCTTTTCTATGGAAAGAAACAGTGATGTCATGGAAAGTAGATGGCTGGACATATTGTTGGGATGAATGTTCCCATTGATTACATGAGCTGCTGACAAGCTGCTGCACAAATGCTGCTGTGTGTGATCGGTGTCCATGGTTTTAAAAGAAAGTGACGAACATTATCTAGGGTCCTCTTTCCATCCCACTTTTATGTGTATGAGGTAAGTGATCTGCATGTTTGATTCTAAGTCTCCTAATTTAAATAAGCTCCTGAACATGTAAACTTGTCTGCTGAGTATAAATATTGTATTGAAATGCAGATTTCCGTCTTTCCCCACTATGTTCAATTAAAAAGAAAAGGAAAACAGCAGGTCCATTTAGAGGACTTCTTTGCCCTCTAATGGGAGAAGCAAAGCACTGAGGTTTTCTGTGGGAGGAAAAATAATGGCCCCTCAGATTGTCCACCACCTAATTCCCAAAACCTGCAAATCTGCTGCCTTATGTGATGAAAGGGACTTTGCAGATGTGGGTAAGAATCTGGAGATGCGGGGATTAGTGTGAATTATCCAGACGGGCTCAATGTGATCACAAGGGTTCTCATCGGAGGGAGGCAGGAAGGTCAGAGTTCCAGACAATGTGACCACGGAAGAGGAGGTAGCAGTGAGGTGGGGCCAAGAGCCATGGGACACGGGTGACCTCTAGAAGCCAGAAAAGGCAAGGAAGAAGATTGTCCCCAGAGCACCCATAAGGGAGGCAGCCCTGAGGACCCATCTCAGACTACCGACCTCCAGAATGACGGACGGTAGACTTGTGTTGCTGTGAGCCACTCAGTTTGCGGTAATTTGCTACAGCAGCAACAGGGAACTCACCTAGATTTCTGCCTTCAGTTTGAGTTTTGCTTGGAGACGATGGCTCTTCCTTACTGAGATAATGTCCCACAGCTACTGCATGAGAGTGATGTGCCAGGAACTGTGCCAGACCTGGAACAGACATCATCCCGTTCCATCCTCCCAGCGACACTGCTAGACAGGCACCATCATGCGCTTGTTCGTACAGTACGTATGTGTGCGTCCAGAATCAGGGTGTTGGCAGGACAACACTCCCTCCAGAGATTCTAAGGGAAATCCATCCCTGGCCTCCTCCAGCGTCTGGTGGCCGCCAGCATTCCTTGGCTTGTGTTCTATACCGCTCCAATCTCTGCTTCTGTCTTCACATCACGTTCTCTCCTCTGTGTGCCAGTGTCAAATCTCCCCCTGCCTCTCTCTTCTAGAAACGTGTGATTGTATTTAGGGCCTGCCGGGTTAATCCAGGATGACCTTCCCATCTCAAAATCCTCAGCTTAATCATATCTTTTGCCATATGACATAATATTCACAGATTCCAGGACTTAGGAAGTAAATAGATACCTTTGGAGGGCCGCTTTTCATCATTCCACAAGGGGATAGGCACTTTATACGTCTTTACCTCTCATATCAAGCCTAAAAGGTAGCTATAACTTTTGAAGTTTTACAGAAGAGGAAATCGAGGCTCAGTGAGTTTTGCTATCTTGCCGGTATGCAGCTGGTAAGTGGGCCAGCCTCTTTCTGCTACTCCCAAAGAATGTTCTTGGGAGAGACACTGGACCATCCTGTGTGACTCCAGAGAGTTCACTTAACTTCTCAGATGCTTCAACATCTGAATTTTCATCTGTAAAATGAGAATCAATTAGATAATTTTTGATGAAAATTCTTTGAAAAGTATTATGTTATAGATGTAAGTGGTTATTATTATCTAGAGTGTATTCCAAAGAAAATCTTCATGGAAAAGAGATGACTTAGCTGAATACCATGAATGAAATGCCAAAAAGTTCACAGGTATCATCACCCTGGCTTGGGGCACTGAGTCTTCACTTAAGATTGTGAATAAGATTCTGATGTAGATATGTTTAGAAATCTGCCCTGTTTGAGGAATTGTACCTGGAAGCCGCTTCCCAGAGAAGGAAAGGGAGAAATGCTGAATTATTTCAAGCTTGGGGGGGAAAGGCAGGGAAGTTTCACTCCTTATGATGCTTATTCATTTCTTCATGCTTCCAGGCACTCGTAACCAGCGTGTTAGAATTGGGTTGCAATGATACCGCATGATGCTTTTGTGTGTTCACTCTCTGGTTTCTGTCATCTGGGTAACAGAGAAAGGATGGTGGGAGAGCAGCGTGGGTGGGAGGTTGCACAGGTAAGCAGTAAAACAACACCCGAAAGAAGAAGTCAGGCACGGGGAAGAACGTTTAGTGAGAACCTAGATGTCATTATTGAAATTGCTTTTTGACTGGTCAGGCCTCTACTCTGCCTTCACGCTGCATTTGTAAGTCCAGATCAGACGTGGAAGACATGTCCACTCAGAATAGAGAACGTCCAGCATCATGGCAGACATCCCTAATAAATCATAGCAAACCTGCGCTCCCCACCAGTCAACAAACCCTAGCTATCGTCTCTGTACTAGATGATAACCCTAGAACATCACTTTTACTGCATTAACTAACTTACCTAATTCAGAAGGCTCTTTTGACCTGTTGTTTGTACTAAAGCTTAAGCTGCCATTTACTATTTTAGTAAAACCTGGTTTCTTTGTGACCCAATAATGCCAGCTACTGACCACTCACCGTGTACTGAGCATGCTACATTTAATCCTCACAAATGTTTTCTAGGTATCCAAACAAAGTTCATCTGAATATAATATCAACCAAAGGAAGGGTTCTGTTGCTTACACAATGTTTGAAGCTTACTGCCCTAGAGAATAGTGTTTCTGGAGATGAGTGAGGCTCCCCACTGTGTTTGTTCTCCGGTGTTTATTGTTAGATGGCTTGGGGAATGCAAAAGGTGTTATCAATATTTACCCTCAAAATACTTATGCTTGTGGTGTGGGCAAGACAAACTCACATGATCCGTTAAGGAAAAACAAAATCCATGTATGTGCATGTGTGGAAAGAAAGTGAGAGGCATCAAAGCAAACTGCAAATATGACAAGATGTTGGCAGTTGTTGAATGTGGGTGGAAGATATTCAGGAATTCATTCTTTCAACTTTATATGTTTGGAACTTTTCACAATAAAAAGATGGGGATGGAATAAAATACAGAGAGTTGATGTATTTGGGGGAAAAAACCCACTTGATTTATGAGTTTTTTGTCACTTCTGTTTCTTGAAATTTTTATGGAAATATAATTTGCATAACATAAAATTCACTATTTTAAGTACATTTTCGGTAGTTTTTGGTATACCCACTATATTATACAGTCATCATGCTTTTGTTGTTTAGCCACTAAGTCGTGTCCGACTCTTTTGCGACCCCATGGACGCACCAGGCTCCTCTGTCCATGGGGTTTCCCAGGCAGGAATACTGCAGTGGGTTCCCATTTCCTCCTCCAGGGGATCTTCCAGACCCAGAGATCAAACCCACATCTCCCGCATCCGGGCAGATCCTTTACCACTGAGCCACCAGGGAAGCCCCTATACAATCATTACCATTATCTAATTCTAGAACATTTCCATCACTCCAGAAAGAAGCCCCATACTTATGATTAGGCTCTCATTTTCCCTTCTCTGTCCCCTGGCAACCACTAATCTACTACTTTCTGTCTCAATGGATTTGTCTATTCTGGACATTTCATATAAATGGATTGATCTAGTATATGACCTTTCGTATCTGGCTTTTTTCACTTAGCATAATGTTGTATGCTATATATATCCATTGTATGGATATATAATATTTTATTTACCCATTCATCCATTGATGGAAATTGGAGTTGGTTCTACTTTGGGGCCATTATGAATAATGCTACTATGCACACTCACGTTCAAGCTTTTGAGTGACTGTACGTTTTTAATTCTCTTGGGTATATAGTTAGGAGCAAAATTGTTGGGTCATATGATAACTCTATATTTTACCCGTTGAGGACCTGTTGGACTATCTTCCAAAGTGACTGCACCATGTTACATTCCCACCAGCAATGTGTGAGGGTTCCAGTTTCCCCATATCTTTACCAACACTTGTTGTTGCCCTTTTTCTTTTTCTAATAGTCACTCTATTGAGTATGAAGTGATTTCTCATGGTCTTGATTTGTATTTCCACCACTTGTGTTTTTTTATTTTAATTCTGATGGTTGACTGTCAGCTGAGAAACCAGACTAAGAAAAGCAATAGAGGGTCCTAATAGCAATTGCGTTCTGCCTTTACTCAAGAATCATCTCCCTATGCTCTCCAGACTAACCCTGAGTTGACTGAGACTTGTTTTAGTTTTATATTGTTGTTTAACGAGTCACCACAAGCTCAGTGGCTTCAAGCTTCAAATAACACCCGCAGTGTTACCATTTCCCGGTTCTGTAGGTTGGAGGTCCAGCATGGAGGAGCTGGGTTCTCTGCTCAGAATATCTCCAGGCTCAAATCAAGATGTCATCTGGGCTGAGTTTTCATCTGGAGGCTCTGGGGAAAATTGTTTCCAAGACTGTTCTTGTTGATGGTGGAATTCAGTTTCTTGTGACCTCTAGAACTTGCTGTCAGCTGTGAGCCACTCTCAACTCCTAGAGGCGACCCACATTCTTTGCCACGTGGCCCCCTCCATCATTAAGCCAGTGAGGGCATATAGAATCCTTGCTCTTTGAATCTCTGACATTCAGATCTAGCTTTATAGAGCTCATGTGGGTAGGTGAGACCCACCTGGATAATCTCTGTCTCTAAAGGTCAACTGATTTACGACCTTAATTACTTCTGCAGAATCCCTTCTTAGCAGTACCTAGATTGGTGTTTAAAGAACTGGGGAAAGGTGTATATATAGCAAGAGCTGGGCATCTTGGGGGCCAAACTAGAATTCTGCTTCCCACAGGGCTTTTGACACAAACACTAAAATAGATCTTTTGTTGATTACAGCTTCAAAACGTTTTAATGTACCAGTCGTGCAAGAAGTTCCAACTTTATGGCAGACATTGGCCAAGAACCGTTTAAAGTATGACAGTATTCTGCAGCTCATTGATATTGTCTCTACTGACTCTTGTTGATTATTGAATTGATGGCTCCTGTTCGCTTTAGGGGCTCTTAGCTTGTGGACTGGGACCTTGCTGAACCTTGACAAAGTGATAAATTGCGCTTTTATGTCCTTGTTTGATTCTGTGGCTCTTTTGAAACGATCACCCTTCTGATGTGCCCAATAAAATCCTCTTTGATGTGTCAAATACGGGCAGTTGAACTTTTAAGGGATTTTAAGTGCCAAAATTAGTGTCTGCCCACATTGGAGCAAGCGCCACTTTCTGTTTGCTCCTCATGATGGACAGTGGATTTAGGAAATGTGTCATTTCCCTCCCCTGTATGAGAGTCTAGCTCTCATGTTCTGAAACGGGAATAAATTGCTTCTTGTTATATTAAGTAGAATAAACCACAGTGAGCACATGTGAAAGCAGAAATGACTTTGAGAGAGAAAGCCGGGGGAACAGAGGTCAAGTCAGAAGTGACTAGAAATGTCGCTCTTTTAATACTGTCAAAATGCAGTAGGTTTTCAACTAGTCTAACAACAGCATTTTCCAGCATATTGGGACACTATTTTCATAAGATGAATAATAGATGTTAAGTGGAAAAGGGTTCTGTGGTCAAATAGGTTTGCCATTAACATGTATTAAAATTTCTGAGGGAGAGATACAGTATGCTGTGATTTCCAAACTTAGAGTCTGAATGCTCATTTTGGTTTTCCATTTAGGAAATATTTATAAGATTGGAGCTTTAAGGAGCACGCGTTGGGAAGGACTGTGTTGAACAAAGTCTCTGACTCAGAAAGCAGGACTATGTGTGTTGGCACCTTTGTGGCACAAACTCAGAAATGGACACGTCTCCACATTTGTGTGACAAGTACATGTATGTGGGTCATAGATGCACACACTTAGATCATAAAGATGGATAGCACTTTTTCTGCCTCAAATAAATTTCCCGGTATGATTATTTCCTAATTCCTTCACAGTCTATTAATATTATTCTCAACCTAGCCTTAGAAATTGCCTCAGACACTTGTTACAGTTTTATAATCTAATGAATGGAGAAAAGAAAGAAATCAATATTTATTGATCCCCCAATGGGATGGGTCCTTTGTATGCGTGCGTGTGTGCCAAGTCGCTTCAGTCATGTCCGACTCTTTGCGATCCTTTGGATTGCAGCCCGCCAGGCCCCCCTGGCCATGGGCTTCCCCAGACAAGGATACTGGGGTGGGTTGCCATGCCCTTCTCCAGGGCATCTTCCTGACCCAGAGGCCAAACCTGCATCTCTTACAGCTCCTGTGTTGGCAAGTGGGTTCTCTACCACTAGCGCCACCTGGGAAGCCTGGGTGTTTGTATGCTGCTGCTGCTAAGTCACTTCAGGCTCCGCCGTCGCTGGGATTCTCCAGGCAAGAACACTGGAGTGGGTTGCCATTTCCTTCTCCAATGCATGAAAATGAAAAGTGAAAGTGAAGTCTCTCAGTCGTGTCTGACTCTTCGTGACCCCGTGGACTGCAGCCCACCAGGCTCCTCCATCCACGGGATTTTGTATACTTTGTCTTATTTAAACTTCGCCATAACCCTGCTGGAGTGTTATTATCTTCAGTTCATAAATGAGGACACTGAAACTCAGAGAGGTTAAGCAGTTTGCCTAAGGTCTCACAGCTTAGAAGTAGTAGAGGGCACTCAGATTTGGGGTCCAGGATGCTCTGACTCCAAAGCTTCTTCTCTTCTCGATATTACCCCCTGCTTCTCTGCCCTTGTTGCTAATCTATTTAAATATTTGATATACGTGAGCTTGCTGAAAGCTGGGTATAGATCAAACATTTCAAATCGAGTTGTTTTTTCCCAGTGGTCAGCATTATGATTTCAGTGGTGCTTCATCTGTAACCGCCAGCGGTTTGGGGTGTTTGAGTTTTCAGTTTCCCCATCCCTTCCCTATTCTCTATCAGATGATTAATGATCTGAAAAACAACCTTTCATAATGCACTAGGGAAAACAAATTCTGATTTCATTTATTTTCCACACTTCTATGCCACGTAAAGGAAAGCATATGTTTTCGTTTATTTGCATAATAATAGAGAGCCTGCAGCCAAACAGACTTAGGCTCCAATCATTTGACCTTTGGCAAAAGACTTCATTTCTGTGCCTGTTCCCTCAGTCTGTAAAATGGGAATGATAACTCATTCTTGGATGCTAGTCCAGGACTAAGATTGTGAAAAGGAACACTTCCATAGGGGTGCTTAGAATGTCTCTTCTTCTTCCTCAACACCGGGGCTTAATATTGGTGATAAAGATGAAAAACAGGAAAAAAAAAAAAAAGAAATGCCTGACCCCCGTTTAAGGGCTCTGATATGGTTGTGAAGAATCTAGCACCTGTTCCCGTGTTGCTCTTACTGATTTTGCTACTAGTTCATTTATGGCCAGTTGGTACCAATTCAGGGTATACTTGAAAATTCAAGTAAACATGAATATACATTAATATTAACCAAAGAGCAAATATTTGTGAAACTCCCCTGGCCTTCATGTTTACCTTCACTCTGAGAAGCGTAGTTAGCAGAAGTAACATCAAATAAGAAGGCTGTTTCCATCATCTAGGGAGAGGGCTGTCCCCGGCTCGCCACACTGGGCCTCGAGCTGATCTCTGGCCTAAAATGAGGGAGATTCATTGGTATTTAAACACTAGGTATCTTTGCTTAAACATATGTCATTTTAAAACACTCTTATCTTGATAGCCTCAGAGCTAGGGAGCACAGCGCCTTGCCCATGTTAAGATCATTTTGCTGAATTAATGAATATTTACAGAAACATGCTAAATTCCGTTTCCCTCGCTATTTAACTCCCAACGAGATGAACAGGTTTTGTTTTGTGCCTGGACACAGTTTGGCTTCTGGAAAATATTTTCCCAAGGAGCACAGTGGAAGATGAAATAACCTGAGGTTGCTCAAAATAAAAGCTACGCCAGTATTTGTCACTCAGACTCTCCAGCTCTGACCTTCATCTGTTTGAGACAGACTTTCGTGGCTTGGCAAGAGAGAGTAGTAGGCCGGCTCACTTCTACCTGAAATCTTAAGTTGACTATAGACAACCCCTGCTCCCAACACACACCTTATAGTCTTCCCATTGAGAATCATCAGCTGTCCAGTTCACTCATAACTCCTTCTGAAAGGTAATTTAAGAGTGCTAAAGCAGTCTGGAAAACCTGCTGCCTTTCCACCTTGCTAAATGATGCCGCACCCACTGTGTACAACACTGAATAACCCACGCCACGCTGCCCCTCACGGCTGCTTTAGAGCAGCTCCTAGTCACTGACCTGGGCCAGCTTCACCTCTCAAAGACTGGACTGACAATGTTTTCTAACCTCACCCATTTCCGTTTAAGAGTCCTCTGGTAGTCATCTTCGAGACCACATAAATTAACCCCATTCCTGGGAAATTCCACACAGAGCCTGGGTAGAGCCAGTCTGACCACTGAACTGCACAGCCTTGGAGAGAGTTCTTTCCGGAAAGCCCACTGAGAGGAGGACAGCAGAGCCCCGTCACTCACAGTGGCAGATCAGAACAAATCGTCCTCAGTTTTTCCTATCTGGAGAATCAATGGGTTGGTGTGGGCGGAGCTGGGAGGCTGCCATGGAAAAGGTGCAATCTCCCTTTCTGCCAGTAGGGGATTTTAAAATAGTGTCTCAAGAATCTCAAGGAAATCATGACAAACAAGAGATCGCAGGGACGGACACAGAGAGACACAAGGAGGCAATTGCTATTTCTGTTTGCTGCTTGGGTTAAGATGATGAGTCATATTTTTAACGTGGGATGGGGGGCAGGGGGAGAGTGGTAGGACGTGAGGAACGGAAAATGCTCTTCAGGACTCTCATTGGTCACTGGGGGCTCTCCAGCCTGGGGGGCAGCACGACTTGTCTCCAGAGACAAGCACGGCTGTGTCCACGTGCCCTCCTTCCTCTGTGCTGGGCGAGAACGAAAACCAAGACAAGAGTTCAAATATCCAGCGCCGGTGCTTTTGCACATCCCTGGGATTTCCCCATTAAACTCAGCTCTGGTTTCTTTTCCATTTAAGTCATTTATTTCACTATTGTTTTTTTGCTGCGGTAGATACTACATACATAAAATTTACCATCCTAACCACTTTTGAGTGTGCAGTTCAATGACATTAAGTGCCTTCACATTTTTGTGCAACCATCGGCGGCCGACCATTCACAGAAACCTGTTTTCATTTTGCAAAACCGAAACCCCATACCTGTTAAACACTAACCCCCCTTTCCCTACACCCTGCAGCCCCAGTAACCACCACTCCACTTTCTGTCTCTGTGAATTTGACACATTTCATTTTCACAACGCTGTTGGGCTGCTGTGGATGTCTGGTAGGTGGTAGAGGCCAGGGATGCTGTTGAACAACCTGCAGGGACAGCACAGCCCCTGAAGACCAAGGATTACCTGACTCCAGCTGTCAGTAGTGTTGAGAATGAGAAACTTCCGTTTAAGAGATGCAAGGAACAAGGCAGAGAAAGGAAAGGAATGGATGTTGACCTGGAGAAGGGAGCCTGGAGGGAGAAAGTCAGCAGTGAACACATTTGCCACGGAAGCAACACTAGAACCTCAGCCAGGGAGTCAAGAGATGAGCTGGGCTTTTCCTCCCACCTCTCCAGTGACCCCAGTCCCCCCTTCCCAAATCACCATGTCCCAAACCACCGTCTCTGCCTCAGTATCTTCCTCTGCTCAATGGGGCAAACGCCAGCCCCCTGTGCCTGACATAGTGACTGAGAGCGACAATGCAAGGTGCACCTATGCGTGCTGCGATTCATGGGGTCGCAGAGTCGGACACGACTGAGTGACTGAACTGAACTGAACGGAACCGGAGGTTGAACATGCTTGACCTCCAGGGCCTGTGACGGCCGCCATATCACCCACCAGCATATCATAGGTTCAACCTTTCTGAGACTAACAGAGGAGAGGAGCGGAGAGAGTGAGGAGAAAGCGTGGCTGTGGGCACAGGGCAGGCCCCAGGTGCATCTTTGCCTAACACAACCACTATCACACTCCAACTGACTCCCAAGAGATTCCCTGGGTCTCAGATCATCAATTGACTTTCCTAGGACACCCAAACGACGCATGGCTTTTTCAAGTCCTGTTTTCTGCATTTTAAGGCATTCGAGGTCAGTGACAGGATGCAGAGAAGAGCCAGCCTGTCCTGTTTGTATAATTTGGTGTATTTCCATATTCCTACCCATCATTACACCAGGCGAGGTAATCATCTTGGTTGCAAGTGTTCACCTGTCTGGCCTGAGCCAAATTGGCAAATGCACCCTATTGGCTCCCTATAAATATTCATTAATGTTGAGGTCAGATGAGCTGTGGAATTCAGCAAAGGATCATTGTTAACACAAACCACAGTCTTCTCCCCCACCTGAAGGACCCCGGGCCTTCCAGCAGGAGAGAGAAGGCACAGGATCACATGTCAAGAGCTAAGGAATCAGAAAGAGCTAAGGAATCAGACTGAACTTAAATGGAATCAGGACATGAGAAGATGTGCCGGATGTTAATCACAGGGGAAAACACACTCCGGGTAACAAACGAGCTACTCCGCTATTGCTGTTCTCATCTCCTCTGTCGTGGCAGTTTCCCTAAGTGCAGTGGGGGCTGCTGAGAAACCTTTATGCCAATAAAATATTCGCAAGCCACTTTTTTTAATTTGGTAAGTCCACCTGGAAGACTGGCATACATACTGATGAGCAGGAAAATCAAAATGACCACAGAATTCACCTTCCAACAGGGAAGAGGTAAATACCAAGGATGATTTTCATTAGTCCTCAGATCACACACGAACAGCCTCCACTGCTGGGGTTTATTGGCCCTCGTGTAGGTCTTTGGGGTTCTGGAGAGCGGGGAGGGGTGGTCTGCCTCAGTTACAGACAAAATAGATGGCTAGCCCAGTGCCAATTAACCTCCCTTTAATTGACAATTAATTTTAAAGCCTATTTACTCTCCCTGGAACAGCTGAGACTTTAAAAATACCACTGTGAAAACAAATCGAGAATGAAGTCCTCTCTCAGGAAATGAAGGGGGCCTCTCGGGGATGGAGAAAGAGCAGACCTCTTGGACAAGCTGTTTTATTAAAGGATTCTGAGTGCTCATGGAGGTGACAGAGCAAAGTCGTAAGGTGGCCACAGCTGCCTTGTAAGTGGGCTGTCTCTACAGCACTGCCCTGCCGCCCGTCAGGCTGACTGATTGTCACCGTGTGCTCAGGACCGGGGGTTCCCCAGGACACGGGATTTTCAGCGCTAAAGATGCGAGAGCCTCGTGTCCTGAGCCCTATACCCTCTACATCGATTCTTTCCACTTCCTGCTTCCTCTGGGCTCCAGGCCTTGGCCCCAGTCTCCCCTTAACTCTTTTTGGCAAAGCTCTCTATCCTCCTACACCCAGTCCTTTAGCCTCGAGAAACCGTAGAGCTCACAGAACATTAAGGTTGTTGTGTTGATCAATGTCCAGACTGACTCATCAAATGCCTTCCTTTGGTTGGTTGTTTATTATTATTTTTTTTCTGACTATAAAAACCACTAAAACATCCTTACTGACAAAGAATCCTAGGGGCAGGGGAGAGATAAATTAGGAGTTTGGGCTTAGCAGATGCACATCACTATATATAAAAGACATAAACAACAAGGACCTACTATATAGCCCAGGGAACTATATTCAATACCTTGTAATAACCTATACTGGAAAAGAATCTGAAAAAAAATGTATATGTATAACTGAATCAATCTGCTGTACACTTGAAACTCACACATCGTAAATCATTGTAATTTTAAATCCTTCAATTTAAAATTAATTAATTGGTTGATTAATTTTAAAAAGAATACCAACAAACAGAAAAGGCAGCAAAATATAAAGAGAATGTAAATATACAGAGACTATAAATAGAGCAAAACAGAGATCGCTCAAATCTCAGCTCTTGGAAAATCAGTCAGTTTCTTTGTGCAGACCCCTTTATTAATCTTTGGAGCAAGGAAGTCACAAATCTTCTGGTCATATCCTATTTCATCCATTCACTGTTTAATGACCTGGGGAAAATATGACTGTGGTCTCTACTGTATCTCCATTGTGATTATTCTAGATACTCTGAAGATACCCAGATATGGAGATTCTACTGTTCATAACATTGTGTGTAACGGTATATCATAACGTCATATCAGAAGAGACAATGGTAAATAACAACATCATAATCATGACAAAATAGTATTTTCTGCCATCACTAATGAAAAACGAACTTTGTTTTGATCTGAATTCACTCCAAAATGTGTTTGAGGTTGAGGGTGAGGGGGCAGCTAAGAGAATCACTACCTAAACGTGTGAACTTGACTGCTCAGCGTGTGACATGAGATATCTTTGGAGGGCTCTCCTTGGCCGACGTCTAGACCTGTTGACCAGCCCAGTTACTCCAGCAGGGTCTAACTTGGGAAGCTCGAATTTTTCTCTCCCTGGGGATCTCTGAGTCTCACAGGAGACTCTGTGAGTCGGCACACAGGAAAAGCTCCGTGACTCTGAGTCTGAAAGCTCAGTTCCCTTGTGAGATGTGGATGTAATAATATCTACCAGCATCTGGCAGTGTAGATACCCACACACTCCATGAGTGCAAACACTCAGCATGAGCAGCAGCCCCGGTCAGCCTCTGCCCCACTGAACAATAGGGTCCTGGGACCTGAAGGGACCCCTAGAGATCGCCCTGCTTCTGGAAATATCAGACTTGTCTACTTTTCATTCATTACTTTTCCTTCCTTCCCTCTTTCTTTCCTTTCTTCCTTCCTTCCTTCCTTCCAGGCAGCTCTTGCTGAGACTATGGATTCCCAAGCTAGTCTATTTAGGTATAGACTCCATTCTCCATTGACTAGCTGTGTGTGCCCTTGGGCAAATGACCTAACTTTTCTGTGCTCAATTTTCTCATCTGTAAAATAGGGAGAATAATAAGACCTAATACCTATCACATAGGGTTAGTATGAGGATTCGACAAGTTAATGTGCAGGTATAGGCGCATGTTCTATGACAATTCTTGTACACAGATGCTCAGTAAATGCTAATTCGTTCATTCACCTAAGATCTTCCAAGTTATTACAATAAAACGGAACGAGGAGTATGCTAGGTCTGGGGACCTTGCATTAAGGAGAAAATTTATCTCTGCTCTCATAGAATCTACCATCTAGAGGTGGCCAATAAACAACAAGTAATACAATGAACAATAATACAACAATAAGCAAGTAAACAGGCGAAATAATTACAAATTGGGGTAGACTCTCTGAAGGAATCCACAGTGTGGACAGACAGAGAATAATGAGGGAGACGTGGGCTTCTGCCACAGCACAGTCCAGGCAGCCCTTTTGGAAGAGATGACATTGACCTGCGATCCGAGGGTCAAGCATGGGGAGGGTTGAAGGGCAAACCTGCCTGGCAGAGGGACTCGCTGGCGCACAGAGTCGCTGGGAAGGAACTTCTTGTGTCAGAGCCAGTGTGGCTGGAGCAGAGCTGGCAAAAGGATGAGTGTGGGGTGGGATGAGGTTGGAGAGCTGAGCGAGATCTTGTCACACAGGCCCTCTCAAGGAGGCAAGTGGTGTGATTGGATTTCAGCTTTTGAAAAACTGATTTTGACAGTCACCTGAACAGACTGAAGAGGGGTCTGTCAGTTCTTAGGGTAAACTGTACAAAAAAGATCTTCACGACCCAGATAATCATGATGATGTGATCACTAATCTAGAACCAGACATCTTGGAATGTGAAGTCAAGTGGGCCTTAGAAAGCATCACTACGAACAAAGCTAGTGGAGGTGATGGAATTCCAGTGGAGCTCTTTCAAATCCTGAAAGATGATGCTGTGAAAGTGCTGCACTCAATATGCCAGCAAATTTGGAAAACTCAGCAGTGGCCACAGGACTGGAAAAGGTCAGTTTTCATTCCAATCCCAAAGAAAGGCAGTGCCAAAGAATGCTCAAACTACCACACAATTGCACTCATCTCACATGCTAGTAAAGTAATGCTCAAAATTCTCCAAGCCAGACTTCAGCAATACGTAAACCATGAACTCCCTGATTTTCAAGCTGGTTTTAGAAAAGGCAGAGGAACCAGAGATCAAATTGCCAACATCTGCTGGATCATCGAAAAAGCAAGAGAGTTCCAGAAAAACATCAATTTCTGCTTTCTTGACTATGCCAAAGCCTTTGACTGTGTGGATCACAATAAACTGTGGAAAATTCTGAAAGAGATGGGAATACCAGACCACCTGACCTGCCTTTTGAGAAATCTGTATGCAGGTCAGGAAGCAGGAGGTAGAACTGGACATGGAACAATGGTTCCAGATAGGAAAAGGAGTACGTCAAGGCTGTATATTGTCACCCTGCTTATTTAACTTCTATGCAGAGTACATCATGAGAAACGCTGGACTGGAAGAAACACAGCTGGAATCAAGATTGCCAGGAGAAATATCAATAACCTCAGATATGCAGATGACACCACCCTTATGGCAGAAAGTGAAGAGGAGCTAAAAAGCCTCTTGATGAAACTGAAAGAGGAGAGTGAAACAGTTGACTTAAAGCTCACCATTCAGAAAACGAAGATCATGGCATCTGGTCCCATCACTCCATGGGAAATAGATGGGGAAACAGTAGAAACAGTGTCAGACTTTATTTTGGGGGGCTCCAAAATCACTGCAGATGGTGACTGCATCCATGAAATTAAAAGACGCTTACTCCTTGGAAGAAAAGTTATGACCAACCTAGATAGCATATTCAAAAGCAGAGACATTACTATGCCAACTAAGGCCCGTCTAGTCAAGGCTATGGTTTTTCCGGTGGTCATGTATGGATGTGAGAGTTGGCCTGTGAAGAAGGCTGAGTGCCAAAGAATTGATGCGTTTGAACTGTGGTGTTGGAGAAGACTCTTGAGAGTCCCTTAGACTGCAAGGAGATCCAACCAGTCCATTCTAAAGGAGATCAGTCCTGGGATTTCTTTGGAAGGAATGATGCTAAAGCTGAAGCTCCAGTATTTTGGCCACCTGATGCGAAGAGTTGACTCATTGGAAAAGACTCTGATGCTGGGAGAGATTGGGGGCAGGAGGATAAGGGGATGACCCCGGATGAGATGGCTGGATGGCATCACGGACTCGATGGACGTGAGTCTGAGTGAACTCCGGGAGATGGTGATGGAAAGGGAGGCCTGGCGTGCTGTGATTCATGGGGTTGCAAAGAGTTGAACACGACTGAGCGACTGAAATGAACTGAACTGAACTGAACTGACTAGATGGACCTTAGTTGGCAAAGTAATGTCTCTGCTTTTGAATATGCTATCTAGGCTGGTCATAACTTTTCTTCCAAGGAGTAAGCATCTTTTAATTTCATGGCTGTAGTCACCATCTGCAGTGATTTTGGAGCCCAAAAAAATAAAGTCTGACACTGTTTCTACTGTTTCTCCATCTATTTCCCATGGAGTGATGGGACCAGATGCCATGATCTTCGTTTTCTGAATGGTGAGCTTTAAGCCAATTTTTTCACTCTCCTCTTTCAGTTTCATCAAGAGGCTTTTTAGCTCCTCTTCACTTTCTGCCATAAGGGTGGTGTCATCTGCATATCTGAGGTGATTGATATTTCTCCTGGCAAACTTGATTCCAGCTTGTGTTTCTTCCAGTCCAGCGTTTCTCATGATGTACTCTGCATAGAAGTTAAATAAGCAGGGTGACAATATACAGCCTTGATGTACTCCTTTTCCTATCTGGAACCAGTCTATTGTTCCAAATCCAGTTCTAACTGTTACTTCCTGACCTGCATACGGATTTCTCAAGAGGCAGGTTAGGTGGTCTGGTATCCCCATCTCTGAGAAAAAACCCCAAATATATCTATATCTATATATATCTTTTCTTTGGAAAAGGCAGAGGAACCAGAGAAAAGATATATATAGATATAGATATAGATATATTTGGTTTTTTTTTTAAGGATATGCGGTCACTCTCAAAGTTATGGGAGAGGACCAGATTTGAAACCAAGCTTCCAAGAGCAGCCCCCAAAACAATGTCTGCACAGGGGCCGTATGCTTAAATCCCTGTGCTGCCGAGGGTGAGCTCCACGTGCCCTCAGCACAGCTTTCCTTTCTGCTTCTGACCCAGCATCGGGGTCCCAACTGGACTGGTAGCCTCGGCAGCACCTTCCCAGCCGCAGGCCCTCTTGGATCTCTGCCACCTGCCATTTTCCAGTTCCCTGGGTGTCAGAGAAGGAACGATGCCATTCAGTGCTGCAGACACCAAACAGGTGAATATTGCAAAGATGCCGCACAAAAGGACACCCCCCCCAGCAGATCTGGGCAGGCTGGAAGAAAGGCGGCATTTATTGACATCAGAAGTTGGGGAGAGATTTCTGTGACTACAGAGACTGGGTGAGGTCTTATCAAGAACGTTTCCTTCCTGAGAATTTTTCTGACACATGCTGCCCAAGCCTTACAAACCTGGGATCGTGTGCGGTTTTCCTCCTTGTTTGATTTCCCATTGCTTTTAAAGGTCTTTCTTCACTAGATTGGCAGAGCAATAATAGCAGCTCCTATTTGTACAGAACCCATTCTATGCCAGGCACTTGCCATACATAATCCCTAAAGCTTGCAGTCCACAAGTTCAGATTATTAGCTCCACTTTGCAGATGGGAAAACTGAGGCTTATAAAGCCACATGCTTTGTGACTTTACAGGCAAGTATAAATGGCAGAGCTGGAATTTGAACCCAGATCTCTCTGGCTCTGAAGTCCATGCTTTGCCCTCACCTCCTAGCCTAGGGAGACACTCTGCAGCTCTGGCACACAGCACCAGGTCTGGCAAGAGTTGCTTCACCTGGTATCTGCTGAATTCTCCTGGCCCACCATCCGCACCTCCTTAACTGGCCCCTTTTCTTACTGGGCACAGGGAGGTGGGGGGAGAAAGGGTTCCCTGGCCTGCCCCCACATGGGACAGATCACTGGGTATTTTTAGCAGCCTGAGAGGACTCCCAGTCAAAGAGACTCCAGTTTTCAATTTGCCTTGTCAGCCCTGCCTCCTGAGTTCCCCGCAAAAGGTTTACGGTCAACTCGGAGCAGCTTTGCTGATGCAGCTGGGAACGTTTATAACCATAGCAAGCTCTCGCAGAGCCCCGGCACTGATTTCTTGCCCATCTCCATCCCTGAACAGAAGATTTTTCAATCGAGTAGGTTCGTCTCACGCACAACATTAGTTTTAAAATAGCTCCAGCCCAGCTCTGAAGATGGTACAAGGCCCCACAAGGGGATCTGTACTCAAAGTCATGCAGATACATTTATTTTGCTTTCCTCTTTCTCCCTCTTTGAGGAATTTTAATCCATCATGCAGGAGTATTTCTCCCATGTCAGGAAAAAAGCCTCGCTCCACAATGAAGACAAAGAGCTGTGTATTGTGTTTGTAGAGAGAGGAGAGCTCCGTTTGGGCTCACCCGAGGGCTTCTCAGGATTAGATAACGAGGGACTTTTCCCTAACACTTGACCCTGGGAGTAGGGGCTAGAAACTTGCTGCGGCAAGGGCAATCTTCCCACAATGTCAGCGTCGGGCCCGGGCCTGGCAGATAGGCGTCGTCTTGCCAGCGTCAGTTGTAGCAGGAAGGATGAAGCGTGCCTGGGTGTGACCGAGCCCTGCAGACGGCATGAAAGCACAGTCAGAGCCTGTTCGTGGACAAGAGAGCTGACCTGTGGAGATCAACGTGCAACCCCGTCTGTCATTATTTTGTGCCTACTCAGGTGTGTCTGTAGGATGAAGTCCTAGAAATGGGGTCGCTGAGTGGCAGAATGTATGTTAGTCTCCCATGACTGCCTAGCCACAAACGAGTGGCTCAGGACAACACTGAACCATCTTCTCTCGCAGCTCTGGGGGTCAGAAGTCCAAAATCAATTTCATTGGGCTAAAACCCAGGTGTTGGCAGGTCAGCTTCCTTCTGCAGACTCCAGGAAAAGCGTGTCCTGGCCTTTTTCTGCTTCTGGTGGCCAGCTGTCTTCCGTGGCTTGTGGCCCCTTCCTCTGTTCTCAAGGGCCACTAATCTCTTCTCCGTCAGCACATTGCCTCCTCCTCCCTCAACTCCTGCCTTCCTTTTATAAGGACCCCTGGATAATAGCAGACCTACCTGGATAACCTAGAATAACTTCCCAGTCTCAGGATTCCTAACTTAATCTTAAATCCTTTTTGCCACATAAGGTAACACATATTCCAGGGATTAGGATGTGGACCCTAGCATTCAGCCTCGAAGGATCTGTACTTTTATATGCTCTTGACAAATTATAAATTGCCCTCCATACAGGTGGGCTTCCCTTTTAGCTCAAACAGTAAAGGATCTACCTACAGTGCAGGAGACCTGGGTTCAGTCCCTGCGTTGAGAAGATGCCCTGGAGAAGGAAATGGCAACACACTACAGTATTCTTGCCTGGAGAATCTCCATGGATAGAGGAGCCCGGCGGGCTATAGTCCATGGGATTGCAGAGTCAGACACAACTGAGCGACTAACTTTCATTTTCTTTCACTTTTTTTCCAGAGGTGGGAACAGTTCACCTCCTCACCATTGTTATGAAGGCAAAACTTTTTCTTATGCCATTAACGCAGCTTTACCAAACTGATTATTTGGTGATAAAAAGCCATACCCCTAAAAATGGGAAAAAAGTCATACCATTGTGGTTTTAATTAGTGTGTATCTTACGAGTGAGTTAAAGAATATGTTTGCATGTTGAAGAGACATCGTACGTTTCACCTCTGGTCCTGTCCTGTCACGTTTTACCCACCTTCCTTTGGGTTGTTGGCCTTTACAACCTTTGAGCTGAATTGCAAATGGTATTGTTTTTCTTAACCCCGTTTTTTTTTTTTTTTTACTGGCGAGAAGGTTTAAGTATAGAAACCTTGAACTGCTTTCTCAAAGCTGCAGGATGGTAAATGGCAGGGTGGGGATTGACACCCTCCTTGACTTTGAACTTACTCTATGTTTCAGTCTTATCAACTGGCAGCTAAGCATAGATTACTTCTCTGCCAAAGCACACATTAGGGATAACAAGTAATAAACCTCTTATGCTGGATGGTGCTTGTGCAGTTTTCCAAGAGTTTTCTTTTTTTAACCTCATTTTTACCTTCTTAGATATTATCATCCCATTTTACATATGAGGGAACTGAGGCTCAGAGATTTAGGAGCTGGCCTTGGCCATGTGACTGATGAGTGTAAACCTAAGGTCAGAACCTGCTCCTAGCACGGTGCCTTGGTGCTATTCCATCAACCATTTGTGGTTTAAGGCTTTCATACACCACCTTCAGGTTTTGTTACCCCAAGTCCAACTGTATAATCACTTATCTATTATCATTTTAAAAATGACTGATTTTCTAAAAACTTAGCCCCCTTCTAAGTGGTAACAGTCATGAAATAACAAGTCTGATGTGCCTTATTTGTTCCTAATCTCACATATCTAAGAATTTCCGTGGCCCACCTGAAACGCTCTGTTTCCTGTAAGCGGCAACAAGGCTGCACGTTTTGCAGACACTGCATTACATTCATAAGACCTCAGGAAAAATGACAGGCTCTTATAAGCATTGTCCTTTATTAAGCATCTACTAAATGTCAGATGCTTCATTTAATCCCTGCAGCAATCCTCAGAAAGTGAAGTCGCTCAGTCATGTCCGACTCTTTGCAACCCCATGGACTGTAGCCTACTGGGTTTCTCCATCCATGGGATTTTCCAGGCAAGAGTACTGGAGTGGGTTGCCATTTCATCCTCAGAGACTGGGCTTTCTCAGTTCATGGAACAGTTCATGGAAATGAAGGCTCAGAGAGGTTAGTTGACTTACCCAACGTCACACAGCCAGCAAGTAGCAGAGCTGGGATTTGAGTCCAGTTCTTTCCGATTCAGAAGACCATCCATTTGCCCCAGACCTGCATTCTTCCAGGTCCTCCCAATCCTGGACACTAGTTATCTGATTGCAGAGTCCACCCCCAGTTGGTGATTGCTGGTCAGGACTGTGAACATCTCTGCAAGCTCTTTAACTACATGCAGTTAGGATTTCTGACGCAGCCCATGAAATGATTCAGGGGCCTTACTGGTCTGCCTTCAATTTGTTTTATCAGCGCAACACCTTCACGAGGTGGACAAAAACAATGAACCCATTTATAAGTGAGGAAAGTGGAGAGTTTACACGAACCTCTAAATTCACCCAGTAAGAGAGCTACAGAGCCAAGAATAATACATAATATTGTTTCAGGAGACTCAAACGCCGTGAACCTAAGAGCTTCCCAGGGCCCCGTGGTACTCAGGTCGTCAGAAGCTGTTTCCCAGCCCTGACCCTTCAGAAGCAACATTTCCTCACTGCTGCAGAGGTCGGGGTCGGGTGGGGGGTGTGCAGTGCTTACATCTGGGAGTTACTCGGACTGTCCGCAAGAGCTCAGACCACCCAGAGCATTTTCTCCCAGTTATTCCTTTAAAGACCATAGCCTGAGTAAGTTTCCGTCAAGAGAACAGCACTATGTATTTTGTAGTGGTAAAAATAATATAGATTTTACCTAACAGAACACTCCCAGGGTTACTGTGAAAATGAATGGAGCAGTATGCCAAAAGCAGTTTTGAATTCTAGACGGGGGCTGAAGTGGAGGGCAATTCTATTGTTGTTCATCCTACATAATAGTGCAGGAAGACCTGGGAGATATCACAGGTTCGGTTCCAGACCATCGAAATAAAATGAATCAATCACATGTATCTTTTTTGGTTTCCCAGCGCATGTAAAAGTTATGTTTACCCTCTACTGCAGTCTGTGAAGTCTATACTAGCATTATGCCTTAAAACAAAGTACAGACCTTAAGTTAAAAATCCTTCTTTGCTCAAATATGCTAAACCTCATCTGAGCCTTCATCAAGGATCATTGATCACAGATCACCATAACAGAATAATAGTGAAAAAGTTTGAAATATTTCGAGAATTAACCAAAATATGACACAGACACAGGAAGTGGGCAAATGCTATTGGAAAAATGGTGCCGCTAGACTTGCTTGACACAGGGTTGCTACAAACCTTCCATTTGTTAAAAAAAAAAAAAAGAAAAAGCAGTATCTTCGAAGCGTAATAAAACGAGGTATGCCTGTAATTGATTGTTGAGGTTGAGGGGGATGAGGTTCCTTGATAACCTTTTGATTTTGCTGTGAAAAACTGATTGAACAAAGGGTTGTTATTCCTGTGAGTATAAAGATAATTCTTACATTCTGATCTCCACTTCAGCCATTTCCCTGGTATTCTCAGCTACATTTTTTTCAGATTCTAGTGGCCAGTGTGACTGACACAGCAGAGTAAATTCCTCTGGGCTTACTTCTAGACTGCAAACTATCAAAAGGATGCTGAGCATCTGAGACACAGCTGGTTTGGTTTTCAGACTTGGGGAGTTAAAAACTTAGGTCCACATGAAACCCTGCATGCTGATGTTCATAACAGCTTCATTCATAATTGCCAAAACTTGGAAGCAACCAAGATGCCCTTCAGTAGGTGAATGGATAAATAAACTGCGGTCCATCCAGACAGCAGACTATTATTAGCACTAAAAAGAAATGAGCTATTAAGCCATGAAAAGGCATGGAGGAAAATTAAATGCGTATTAGTAAGTAAAAGAAACCAATCTTGAAAAGGCAAGATACTATATGATTCCAACTATATGACATTCTGGAAAAGGCAGACCTGTGAAGACAGTAAAAAGAGAAGTTGCCAGCAGCTGGGTGGGAGGAGGGAAGAATAGGCAGACTGCAGAACGTTTTTTGGTGGCTCAGGTGGCATAGTGGTAAAGAATCCGCCTGTCGAGCAGGAGACACAGGAGATGCAGGTTTGACACCTGGGTGGGGAAGATCCCCTGGAGAAGGAAATGGCAACCCACTCCAGTATTCTTGCCTGGGAAATCCCATGGACAGAGGAGCCTGGTGGGCTGCAGTCCATGGGGTCGCTGGGAGTTGGACACGACTGAGCAACTTCACTTTCACGTTGCACCTTCATGCACTGGAGAAGGAAATGGCAACTTTCATGGGGTCGTGAAAGAGTTGGACACGACTTAAGCAACTAAACAGCAACAAGAAGAGGATTTTTAGGGCAGTGACACTGTGTGATACATGGATGACAGATGCATGCCATTATACTCTTGTCAGAACCTATAGGACATACAACACGAAGACTGAACCCGAATGTAAGCTATGACTTCAAGCAATGACGATGTGTCCGTGTAGATTCATCGACTGTAACAAATGTCCCGTTCTGCTGGGGGACTTTGAGAATGAGGGAGCTGCGCATGTGTTTCTGCTCAACATTGCTATGAACCTAAAACCACTCTAAAAATTAAAATTTACTTAAAACACACCCACACACAAAACCTAGAGTATGTCTCCGGGAGATGCCCAATTTATAGACAGGGAAACTAAGGATAGATTTGGACATCCTGCAGGCATATGACTTCAGATCTGCCGACCTTGAGGTCGTTGTCCTTTCCACTGCACCCTACCTGCCAAGGAAAATGTCAGCACCAACCCATCCGTGACCCGGTCGCCCACACCCAGAACGGAAGACGCGAACACTGACGTCTTTGGCCCCTACGAGGCATCCTCCCCAGAACTTCTTCCTCAGGCATGCTTGCTGTTGAAGCCGGACGATGGCAATTGCCTCTTAATGACAGTGGTGCCTGTTGGCCTGGATTGTAGTTGTGTGCCCACTGACTGGGCATTAGGACATGTTTATGTTGTGCCTTGAGCAAAGGAAGGCATTACTCACACCAGCATCTGCTCCCAAGAAGTCTGAAAAGCTCACTTATTCCGCAGAGCACGATGGAAAATATAGCCCCGAGCCGAAGGTCATCCTCTGGCTCCTTTGAATGCGGGGAGCCAGTGGTCTTGACCCTTTCCTTTCATTCACCCCCAACTGTTGCTTGAGACTGTTCGATCTTAACTTGAATTCTATAAATACAAATACGTCTAGTTTTTTTTAATTTTAAAAAAGTATATATAACTTTTTTTTTTTTTAGTAAAAAGCTTTCTACCAGGAAACCAGTTGGCCTCCAATATCTTTGAATGGATTAAGTTTCAATTCATAAAGTTGGATTAAAATGGGGGAGCCAGCTTCCCACTTGCACAGGGTGTTTACTCTGTTCCCGGAAGCCCCGGGAGGAGGTCTGGCCCCTTAGCCGTTTCCTCTGACCAGCAGCTGATTCCTTTGATATCCCATCTTGTGTTCTGTCCAAAATAAATGATGGGAGCGATGCAGGCTCCCGTAGCATGGAGAGACCGTCTGCTGGTGCCATCTGATTCCTCAGCAGGCAGAGCAGCACCGCCCTGAGATGCAGGGCCACCAAGGCGGATTTGTAGGCTGTAGGGGAGCGGGGTGGGGGCGGGGGAGACCACCTTGCCCTTCACACAGGACAACAGCCTACGAAGGGAGAGTGCGCCGCATAGTCTCAGGTCCCAGGCACTGGAACCCGTGCCAAGAACGCGCCCGGACCTCTGATCCGACAGGAAGCTGCCTCCTGTATGATGCATTGCCACCAAGTTGCTGTGTGACCTTGGGCAAGGCACTTCCCCTCTCTGAGACCAATTTTCCTCATATGTAAATGAAAAGAGCATCATCATAATAACAGGTAATGAGTATATCCCAGGCATTCTCTCAGTTACCCCCTGCAAAGGACCTCTGCCACCGGCATGAACATCCTCATTTTGCAGACGAGGGACTGTGACTGAGAGAGGTTTGCCCACAGTCACAGAGCTGGTAACCGACACAGCCAGAACCTGGGCTCTGTGCGTCCGACTCCGGTGCCCGCGCCATTAACCTCGTGCGATGCGCTATCAAACGCCTTCTGCACAGTCTCTGCGAATCCTCAGGGCAACCATAGAAGGCCGATGATAGCATCATTTTATAGCATTACCCACGTTTTATAGATGAGCAAAGGTCTCGTAACATCTTTTCCACCTGTGCAAAGTCTATTATTTTAAGTTCAGGAGGACAGCGACAGAAACATGAGATTAGGAAGGTCAGTGCTCAGACTTCCTGTTGGCAGAGGAGAAGGGACAGAGGGCACAGAGCGAAGGGAAAACAAGAGGAGAGAAAGTGGCTCCGCAGTCAGGTCTGCAAAGCCCTTCCCAGGAGACCTCTCGGCTCTCCCGAATCATTTCTTTGCAACAACCATGGGAGGTGGGCACTGTCACCTCCCCCTTTTTACAAAGGAGGTTGAGGAGAGAGAAGGAAGATGCCCAGGCACAGAGTGTGCGACTGAAGTGACTCAGCAGCAGCAGCAGCAGGTTATAGAGCTCTTAAGAGGAGCCGTGGGGCTTGAGCCCAGGCCCCTCTGATCCCAAAGACCTAGCTCTTGAGCTCTTCGCCATCCATCCTGCCTCCTGACCCCGACTCCTGACCCTCTACTCTGGCCGCCTGAGCTCTCCTGGTTCTATAAACGCCCCGTGTACTTGCGGACACCCGTGCCTTACACTGTGCAGTTTCCTTTGTCCAGGAAATCCCTTCTCCCCTTTGTCTGTTGGCCAGATTTCTTCACAACCATCCAATCAGGGCCAGCTCAGGGCTCTCCTCTTCTGAAGTCTCTCATGAGATCCCCGGCAAATGTCACACCTCTTCATCTGTGTCCCCTGAGCTGTGTGATGGAAATGAGAGCATCAGATGATGATGGTGGCTGTAACAATAATCACTGCTATCATAAAAACTGCAGCCTTTCTCGAGTCCTTACTGGGGGCCAGGCCTGGTGCTCAGCATTCACACATACCTCATTTCACGCGTTCCCACCACTGATGCCTTTCTGAAGAGGACACTGGGACTCAGAGAAGTCAAGCACCTTTCCGATGGCCGCTCAGCTATCACACGCTGCACCTGTGCTGGCGTCAGCAGTAGGAGCCGTGACGATCGATCCTGGAGAGGGGAAGGACACCGGGAAGGTGCCACACGCTATGGAATGCGGACGGTGGCCTCCACAAGTGGAAAAAGGCGAGGAAACCCATGCTCCCCTGCAGCCTCCGGAAGGAGCCAGCCCCGCTGACACCTTGAGTTTAGACTTCAGACATGCAGAACGTGAACCAGTGTTGCTATAAGCTGCTAGGTCTGTGGCCATATGTCACAGCAGCAAAAGCAGACTCATACAGGCAGAAATGCTTTTCGGGAGAGGAGTTGACACTCTGTGGTCAGTACCCCAGCCAGGGCCTGGCTTGCAGAAAAACATGCTTGTTCAATGAAGACATTCAGGCTGGGTGTTATCTGTGAGCAGGACTGACTGTCCAGTATGTTGGCTTTTAAACCCAGATCACTGGAGCTCTCAGCTTGGCCTTTCTGTCCACCGTTCCAGAACAAGCACATCACCGCCACCTCCTCTCCATGTCCTGTTTGAATGAATGGTTCTTTTCTGTCCATATAAGGGATTATTGTTCCAATTATTTGTGCATCTCTATGGAAACATTCCTTAAAACTACTATACGTCAACTTGAATTTTCCACCAGCAAAGTCTTTGGAACATCTGTCTGTGACTATGGTCTTGGTTTACATTGAGGGAGGAGGTACTTCCCTTTCGTCCATGCATCGGTGATAGATAAAGCCATGGAAAAGCCTCGGGCGTCAGGAAGCCTGAGCTCCGTCTGGCCCAGACCTGCCCTTAACTTTCTCTGTGACCTTGGACAAGTCACGTCACCCAACATCCGTGTACTTCAGCTCCATTTCCTTGCTTGCAAAGTGTGTTGAACTGAATGATCTTGAATACTCCTTTCTGCTCTAAGATTGTATGATTTTCTATCCTCTCCTGGTCAATAATGCAGTTCTATCTACCAACCAGCCTTGTTGTCCACCGCTGTCCCTTTGCACTCTGCCTTCAGGGATTACAGAGCTATTTATTCTTTACAAAGCTATTTTTTCTGAATGATAATAGTAATAATAATACCATCTGCTTCCTCTTTGATGCTACTCTGATAAGCACTTTATAGACACTATCTCATTTAATCATCACTGCCCCAGGGGTAGGTATTTTTATCCCAGTTTTACAGACAGCAACATTAGGCTCAGAGAAGTTAAGTAACTTTCCCAGCATCACACAGTAAGTGGCAGAGATGGCATTTAAGTGAGCTATCTGTTTACAGAGCCCGTGGCACTCTTAACCACTAGCTCATAGACTACCAGGAATGTGGTTAGAGCCCAATCAGCACTTGCAGACCATTTGAATGAATGAACCTGAAACTCATTCCAAGAAGCAAAACAGTTATCATATTTCAATGCTGGGGGCTGAAGGCACTTCTTAGAGCAGCCATCCCCTAGCTGAGCTTCCAGGGGGCACAAGTGGGAGCTTCCTGGTTGGTTTACAGTGTGCCCTGCCTTGGAGGTCACAGCCATGGGAAATGACAAGGTCTGAAGCTCTGTTTGGATTATCCCTTCGAAGCCAGAAGCCCCAGGCCAAGGGTGTCCCTAATGAATGTGGCGTATTGCTTTTGCCTCAACTATCACCATTTACAGCATGCATTTCTCAGGCTTGTTCAGAGCTTGCGTTCCTAACCTTGGTATTAGGTGAGTTATATATACAGACAACTTTCTTCTGGAGTAGACCTGGGAAGGGTTCTAAGCCAGCCCTTCACTCCCTGCCTTTCAGTCCAGCCGCACCTGTCAGCAGCCTCTACCTGGTTTCTGAGTGAGAAGTCCAGGCAGGAATTCTAAGATGCTGTCATAAAGAACGAGCATCCTTTCCCTCCTTTCCCCTTCCGTGGAGGCAAAGAGAAACCCTGAGCGGTTTCCCCCTGTACATCCCAGAATGTCTGTTTCACAGAAGACCTTTGCTTAGAAGGTCTAATTCTGTTTAACAGAAGACCAGTCCCAGGCTGCTCTGAGCGCTGCCGTGGTTAGCGCTGTAAGTCGTTTCCGGAAGGACACAGAGAAATGCCTCTTTAGAGGAGCTACGCCAGCCTCTTAGAATAGGGTCATCGTTTTGACCTTTTTTAAGAGATGGCTGTGTACATGCTGATCACTTAGTGCAGGAGTTCTCTGTGAGGGTGGCTTTGCTGCAAGGGGACCGTCAGCAACGTCTGGACACTTTTGGTTGTCACAACTGTGTGTGCAAGGGGGGGGGGCAGGGGGCAGGGGTGCTGCTGAGCAGCCTGCAATACACAGCATAGCCCCACCACAAAGCACTGTCTGGGCCCAGACGGACACGAGTTTGAGCACGCTCCGGGACTTGATGATGGACAGGGAAGCTTGGCGTGCTGCTGTCCATGGGGATCACAAAGAGTCGGACACGACCAAGCGACTGAACTGAACTGAAATGTGACTAGTGCTGAGGCTGAGGACCCCGGCTCAGAGAAGACAGTGAGTGGTCTTCAGGGTAGGGGTGACGGAAGTCCTCTGGAGAGGGGCATTCGAGCTTAGGTCCAGGGGAGGGAAGGATGTCTGTGGGCAGGGGGGAGGCGCAAACACAGCACGCTGCCTGGTGGGACTGGGTGTTTCAGCGTGAGCACCGGGGAGCCTGGGGCTTCCCAGCAGGATGGTGAGATGCTCTTGCTTACCCTGTGTTGATGGGAGCTGGAGATACTTAGTAGGAAACACATGGTTTAGGCCCTTAGGAATTTGTAGTATCATCAGACTACGAATCCAAGGACACACTGTATTTAAGCGTGGAGACTGGTATTGGCAGTAAATACTACAGGGGCCTGTGTGTGTGTGTGCTAAGCTGTTTCAGTCCCGTCTGACTCTTTGTGACCCTGTGGACCAAAGGCTTGCAGGCTCCTCTGTCCCTGGGATTCTCCAGGCAAGAACACTGGTGTGGGTTGCCATGCCCTCCTCCAGGGGATCTTCCCGACCCAGGGATCGAGCCCACGTCTCTTACATCTCCTGAGTTAGCAGGCAGATTCTTCACCGTTAGCACCACCTGGGAAGCCCCTCAGATGCCTATAGCCATTTCCATATAGTTTGGGGGATTCCTTTCAGTCTTTGGGCACCTCCTAGCCATTTATTCAATGAATACTACTTAACACCTATCTAGTACCAAGACCAGGGTAGGCACTGAGGCTTTGAAAATGCACCACAGGCAAGAAGGAGGAGAAAACCCAAGTTATGGAGTCCTCCTGCCACTCGCCAGCCACGTGACCTTGGACAGTCCATTTCTTCACATCTCTGAGCTACAGCTAGCTACATCACCTGAACATTGGGAGGAGATGACAATGGCATCATCTCTCTGGTGGTGTTGGGTGTGGGTAGGTCACTTAGCACCACGCCTGGTACACAGGGAAGCCCCAATTTATGGCACCGGTGATAAGATGCTATCCCTGTAGCCCAGAGCTCACAGCTGGAGCAGAGAGCACCAGGAGAGCAGTTTAAATTTACTGTTTTATTGTGAAATCACATTTAAGCTCATTGCTACTGGAATGGACGTCCAAGATACACTGTCCAGTGGAAAAAAAGTACATTGCAAGAACTCAGGCAAAGCACAGTCCCATTTACGTAAAAGAAGTTTTAGGCATTACAAAGTGAATGTGTAGGAGAGCAGGTTATGAGTAACATACATAAAAATGCATATATTAGAGGACAATCTGGAAAGTTATGAACCCAGCAGTTACCAGGAGCTAAGTCACCTGAGCTAGTCACCTCTGTGGAGTGGGATCAGGGTTTGGAGATAACTTTCATTTTGGGGCAGAGACAGTCCTGCTTGCTGTGTAGACCTTGTGTTCACATCCGTTCTTGTCTCTGTGTGGTTCGATGGAGGCTGAGTGGCGAGTCTGGCCATTAGTGTGAGCGTGTCTGCGTGTCCCTTCTGGGTGGAGGCGTTTAACAGCAGGTGGGAGTTTTCGGCTCTTGCTCCCCGCTTTGCTGCAGCATCTCTGGCGCCACGTGCTTAAGTGGGGGGAGTCCCCGTTTTCCTGCATCAGACTTTGTATGGTTGAGAAAGGGACTGGTTGGGGGGGACTGAGGTTTCAGGGCCAAGTTGTTACCACAGCGCAGCATAGCTGGTTCATACAGACTAGTTCACACTAGCAGCGGCATCCACTTCTGTGCAGCTGGGGTTTTCCACATTAAGTGTGTATTTTAAAAGTTAATATTAAGCTTACCTGTTAAAAGACCTATATAACATATGATTCCAACTCTGTGACATTCTGGAAAAGGCAAAACTATGGAGAAAGTAAACAGATGAGAAGTTGCCAGCAGCTGGGTTGGGGGAGGGTTGAGGTTGGGGGATGATGGTAAGGAGGTGGAGCACAGAGGACTTTCCAGGGCAATGAAACCACTCTGTGCGATCTTATAATGGTGGTAACATGTCGTTATACATTTGTCCAAACCCAGAGTGTCGGTTGTCGGCTTGGGTGATGATGGTGAGTCCGTTCATTGGTTGTAACAAATGCCCCACTTTTGTTGGGGTAAGGATAGTGGGGGGAGGCAGTATGTGTTGATGGGTGGGGGTAAATGGAAACTCTCTTTACTTTCCACTCAGTTTTGCTGGGGCTTCCCTCGTGGCTCAGCTGGTAAAGAACCCGCCTGCAATGTGGGAGGCCTGGGTTCGATCCCTGGACTGTATATAGGCCAGGGGGCCGCAAAGAGTCAGACACGACTGGGTAACTTTCACTTTCAGTTTTGCTGTGAACCTAAAACTGCTCTAAAAACGAAGTCCATTTTTTAAAAATTTAAACTTTCACTGTGGTATGGACCATTCCTGTAACTTTTAGAAACATACAGCTTGCTGAAAACTCTGATCATTGTTATACTCAGGAATTAACCGGGGCTTCCCAGGTGGCACTAGTGGTAAAGAACCTGCCTGCCAGGGCAGGAGACCTAAGAGATGCGGGTTCAGTCCCTGGGTGGGGAAGATTCCCTGGGGAGGGCATGGCAACCCACTCCAGTGTTCTTGCCTGGAGAATCCCATGGACAGAGGAGCCTGGCCGGCTACAGTCCATAGGGTCACAAAGAGTCGGACATGACTGAAGCAACTTAGCATGCACGCAGGCAGGAATTAACCAGTCATGACAAGTCTAAGTGTTCAGTGCCAATGTCGGTGATCTGCACACTTGCCTGGAAGGCCAGTTGCTTGTTGGGGCTTCCAATCATTTGGGGACTCTCTGGCTTAGGAAGGATAAAGGGGAGTGGGGCCATTCAGGGATGACACTGAAAGCAGGCAGCTTGGAGCAGAAGGTAAGTTTCTCTCCATCAGGCCGAATCTAGGCGCTATGAGCTGCCTCTTTTCCTTTTAGTATCTCTATTCGGAATGAGACCCACAGCCCAGCCAATGTCTATAAATAAACAGTCCATGACGCTCTGTCCCTTCTGGTTGCAACTGTCCAAACAAAGGAAAGGAGCCCGTTCCCGGATCCGAGCGCTACCACCCCCACCCCCCACCCCCCGCCCCGGCCACGCTGAAGCCTTGGCAGCGCTGAAGTCCCCAGAAAGAGAATCTCGTGGTCGCTGTACAAGAATCCTCAAAGGCATTTCAACTCCAGTCCCCGGCCACAACTTGAGGATGGAGTCAGCCAAACATTTGTGAGGCTAAGTGGGAGGAGAAGGAGCCGAAAGAGAAAGGCATTTCTCAGTGCCCAGGGGACCCAAATGAGAAGCAGTCTTTCAGTGGTTTGATTTTTTTTTTTTAAAATCACTTTTGTGGTGCCTCAAACTTGCCCTCGGATCTTGGCAAGGGAAGGACTTCTTAAGATACGAATGCCAGGGCCTCCCTGCGGCTCCCGCACTTCCATTCAGCCCACTGACTAATGCTGTCAGCTTCTGCCTCCTCCGCTCCTGAAAACTGGGCTTCCAAGGCCAACAGCAATGTCCCAGTTGGCAAACAGAGGGGCGCCTCCATCCTCGGTGGCTCTGAGTGCGTCTTCCTGCTTCTACTTGCTGGCTACTCCTTGTGCGTTTCTCTTGCTGGTTGCTGTGAGTGTGGCCTTCCGTGCCCTTCCTTAGCTCTGGTCTTGTCTCAAAGCCTTTCCTTGTGCCTGCCCTCATGTAGATTTCCTGCAGCATGGCCTGAGACCTGTGGGGTCGCACCAGGCCCCGCTCTCAGCAGGACCCTGCGTTTGGTTTAGTGTTCTGCTCTCACCATCCTGAAATACTTAATGCATTTTTAACAAGGTGTTCTCATCTATATTTTGCAGTGAGCCCTGCAAGCTATGTGGCCTGTCCTGCCTGCAGGTTACTTTGTTTTAATACTTCCCCAAAATTATGTGGGCAAGTGACTTAATTTCTCTGTGTCACAATTTTCTTTGGTTGTTTTAGAAAATTCAGTGATGCTGTCTGGGAAAGTGCTAGGCGTGGCACCTGGCAGGCATACATCAGGCACTCAACAAGTGCTGGTTAGGGTTATTATTGTGTCTGGCCTCTCTCCTCCCTTGAGCTGCTTCCTTTTGCTCATCTCAGTGAAAGGGATTAGCAGTCATTCAGAAGTATAATCTGCTAATCGTTGGCTCCTCCCATTTCCCTTCTCCACATCCAAACGGTCATCAGCTCCTCTTTATTCTGCATTTGAAATGTTTATTAAACCTCTTCTCTCCTTACCTCTCTACTGCCACTGTGCAGGCTTAGGGCTATTGCAATGGCTTCCTAATTTATTTCCTCTTCTTGTCTTTTTCTTTCTTTTTTTTTTTTAGTCAAAAAAAAAAAGAAAAAAAAAAAAACGGAACCAGCAGCTGAGATTAAGCCAAGCTGGTCCAACAGGAATTTATGCAAATGTCCATTTGTCCTTGAGGATGAATTGTGCTCCTTTGAAAGAGGGTGGAAAAAAGAAAAATGAACATCAGTGCCTACTTTTGTGCCAAGTTCAGGACACAGTTTTGCATGCAGTCCTCACCAGGATCCTATCAGGTGGAGATGGCTCTCTCCCATTTGATGGTGAAGAAACCAGGACTCTGAGCATCGGCAGAGTTTTGGGCACTTTCCCAGTGACAAAGCTGGGGTTGATACCCAACCCTCTCTGACTTGAAAGTACCTGTTTGGCAGGAATAAAAGGACATGAGGAGAGAAAAAATAGTGAAATGGGGAATAGGACCTATAGGTTAGTTAACAGCGATGTGCCAATGCTGGTTTCCTGGTTTGGCTCGTTGGGCAATAGTTGTGTAAGATGCTAACATTAGAGAAAGCTGGACGAAGCATGTACAGGAAATCTCTACTATCTCCGAGCCTCTTCTTCAACGCTATATTTATTTCACAGTAAAAAGTTAAAGAAAAAAAAGAAATACCTTTTTGCTATGGACTCCGTGCCCTTCACTGAAATTCTTGATGTCATTGTCTAGAACAATCTTCACATCTCGATGCGGTACCCCCAACACACATGCACACACACACACATGCACACGCACACACAGGTGCACACCCTCGCGCTCACACGTGCTCCACACAGTGTCTTGCACAGGAACATCAGCCCCAACTCACTGCACCCATCTGCAGCTGATGCAGCTTTGGCTGTGACCTACCCCGAGGCATCAGCAGGAATTATGAAAGGAGACAGAAACGGGGTGCGTTTGGCCCTCACTATAACTGTGTTCCCCCCCCACACACACACTTTGGCTATAAAAATGCGGCAGTGTTGCAATTTATACATTGCAAAACGCCTCTCCTGCCCCACCCCCCACCCCCCACATCGTCTCCTCCCCTCTCTCTGAGTTGGCATGTAACCTTGATGATCCAGCCAAATGAGTTATCTGAGATGGAAACGTTAATTTATCTGAGCAGATGGGTGTCACCGCTGCTCTGTAAAAAGGTGGCGTTTTGCCGTATTGGCCCAGAGTGCGCGGATGAAGTCCGGGCTGCGTCGCTGAATCACCGAGTGTGAACGGAATCATATGTTAGCAGCACTAAGGGAAATGCCTGTTTAAGCTGAGCCCTTCCAGAAAACAAATCCTCACCGCCCCCCTGCCTCCACCACCCCAATTTTTGTTTTAAATCTGGATTTTCACATCTCTGATTTGCGGAGGGTCTGAAAAACCTGAAACTCATTATTTCTCAAAGTGTGGTCCAATGTCCGCCCGCATCAGAGTCACCCAAGGGTTTTATTAAAAACGCAGATCTGTGGGACCCAACCCGACCTACAACCTCCCCCACTCTTGGGAGTACAGGCTTGGGGATTCTGCAGTTTTAACAAGCTCCCTGGGTGCCTGTCACACACACTGAAGGTGGGACTACTGTGGCTGAAATGATGCTACCAAACTGCCCAGGAAAATCTTCAAAACAAAACAGAACAAAGCAAAAAATCTTGGGGTCCAAGGTGGGGGTTTTTGTGTGTGTGTGTGTGTGTTTTTTTTGCGGGAGGTGGGGGTGGGGGTCCTGTTTTGTTTCTACTTTCCTCTCCTCTTTCAGATTTTGTGCAAAAAAAAAAAAAGTATTACTTTTGTGGTTGGAAATAAATACGTAAAAGGAATAAAAAGATAGTACAAAGAGATTATTTGTGCACTAGTAGCCAAAGACAGTTTGGAAATGTCAGGAATTTCCAAGACAAGGGGTGTCGCTGTCCTTGGCACTGAACTTTGGGTCCACGTTCTCTCCTCAGACGCCCTCCCCTTTCCTCCCCCGACCGACCGCTGCCTACTCTAAGTGTTACATCCAATTTTCTCTTGAATACACGTAGTGAGGAAACTCAATGACCTCCCAGGGGACCTTACTTATAGGGAAGAAGCACAGTGAGAGGATTTATGGAACGTCTGTAAAATATGTGTGTAGAAACTCACGACATTTTCATTGCTACCAGGGAGAAAAATGGACAGTTTCTTAGCATCTTACCAGTCAGTTTCGTGAGCCCCCCCTTTTTTAAATGGGTTACAATTAATTAATCTCCACCCTCCCCTGCCTTTGTTAGGAATTCTTGGCACAGACACAAGCCCCCGGAGAAGGGAAACATTGCCCACGGGCTATATGTCCAAACTGTCAGAATTTCAATCCCAAACCTCTGGGGGCAAAGCCGGGTTTCACGTGCTCCTCATGAAGTGGGGAGAGCCTTGTCAGTGTTGGCGGGAAGGAGGGTATTATCGCTATTGCTGCTCCCCCTTCTCTAACAGTCGCCGAGCCGCTGGCAAGCTTTGCAGGCTCCCAGACACCCTCTCCTCCCCGGGGTGGGGAGCTGCCTCCACAACCCAGGGCCATTTTCAGGGGAGGTAAGCCCAAGATGGTTGCCAAGCCAGGCCCTGTCCTCCTCCAGTGCCCTCGTCAAACGTGGGGGAGCATCGATTAGGCATCTGGTTTTTCTCAGCCTCGCAGGTTCCACTCCTTCCCCTGGGAATCCGCAGCCGAAGACAATGAACCCGAACGGAATTTCCCGAATGGCTGGAGGAGGAAGAGTCCTCGGAGGGGAATTTGGGCCCTGCATCCTGCTTTTGTCACCAACTTGTCTTGAGCCCTTTCTTGGCCTTGGTTTCTTCATCCATATGATACAAATTCAGGGGACTATTATGAAGATTAGAGAAACTCTATAAACAGTTATCAACCAGGAGGGACATGACCCCCCCACCCCCACACCCAGGGGACATTTGACAATGCCTGGGGATAGTTAAGGTTGTCATGACTTGGGTGGGAGTTGGGGGTTGGGAGGGAAGTGCTGCCGATACCTGGTGGGTAGAGGCCAGGGATGCACGGGGCAGCCCACTGCCCCCCACCCACCACAGAATTGTCCAGCCCACTTGTCAATGGTGCTGTGATTGAGAAACGCTGATATAAAGGGCTTGGCAGACAATTAGTGACTCAAGTGGTAACAGTGAGAAAGGGTGTGGAAAAAGGCACGCAGTAAGTGTATTCAATAAACCTTAGCTATTATTAGTAGGTCCGAGATAATTGGTAGTTGCTTCCTGGAATGCCTCGGAGGAGTCTAAGGCGACAAACAAGCTCAGCTAGACGGTGTCATGATGGATTAGTGATGTCTGCCATGGGCCTGGCAGGGGGACATGGCAGCCTGAGTCGGTGTGTTTTCTGACCCTGGACTCTATGATGTCTAGCATCTGTTTCTCCTCTGACATTCTGTGATTCTATGGCTGTGATTCTGTGAGTCTATCTATAAAGTTCGCAGTCAGCATTATTTACAGAATATTTAAGCAGCCTGGGCTCCTGCCGGCTCCCTTGCCAGGGCAGGAGGGTGAGTGGAAAGCCAGGAAGACACAGCTGGCTCCGTGCAAGGTGAAATAGATCGCCGCCGACAGGATGCCAGGCGGGGGATGCGCCGTGGGCAACTCCCCGCTTAGCCCCTCCATGTCTCCCCCACCTCTTCTGGGTTAAACATGTTTATGGTTAGAGTCACTCCATTGGATTAAACATTGTCTCCAAGAAGCCTTTGTTTAAATGCGTAAAGCTTACCTAGAAAGGATAAGCGTGCAATCCATCCCTGTGTATTAATCCAATAAGCTAGCTGTTGTTCAGCAGAATAGAACTGAGAGGGAGTGGGACCAGAGACAGGTTATCTGTGAGGGCAGGTGAGGAGGTGAGGGGAAAGCCTGCCTTAGAGGGCAGGAGTCAGAATCGGGACTGTACAACTCCAGGAGGCACTGTTTACACTGAATTAGCATGTCTGGCTCGTCCTAGGACTCTCCTTGGGTTTTCCTGAAGACCCCATGCCCTGGGAACTCCCTCTGTCCTGGGTGATCCAGGATGGTCGATTATCCTAACTCTAGGCCACGTAGCATGGAAGGAGCTGTGTAGTCCTTGCTGTCATTTATCCCTCATGCGGCTGCCTAAATTCTCTCTCTGGACATGTCCCTCCCTTGCTATGAATACTCTGTGGCTCCCTGGGACCCTCCAGACTAGGCTGGGACTCTGTCACGGTGCTTATGGTAGCCCCCAGCCTTGCTTCCTGATGTCATCCAACCCCCCCCCCCGCCCCCGTCTCCTGCCTCGAATCTCTTCCCCAACTAGTCGCCATATTGGAGACGCATTATAGGGCATGATTCTCTCTCTGGGTTAGAGGAGGAGCTTTCCTAGAGGGGAACTCACTTCTTGGAGTGTATTCAACTTGGGTCAGTAGCAAAAGAGCTGATTAGCCCAGGCTCTGTAGTATAAAATTGATCTGACCCCCTCCCCCAACTCTACCCAGTGATTTGGGGCTCGGGGACATGGCTACCACTTTGCATCAAGAGAAACCTCACATACCCTCAGAGAGCCCCAGGAACCCTTGGAGGGTGAGGGTGAAGCCACCAGGCACATGGAACCACCCTAACTGAAAATGAAGCCTTCCTTCCTTCCTACACTCTATTAAAACTTTTCAAAGCTGTTTCACACATACCCCTGGACAGATCCCCTCTCAGAAATAGGGAGGATGGATGTCATGCCCATCCAACAAGTGGAAAAAGTGAGGTCCTGGGTGGAGGATCATATACTCAATAAAGGAAGGTTTCTGGATGGGAATGTTCAAGTGCAAGACATTTAGTATCTCATGGCACATCGGTGCCTGAACTGTGACTAACTTCTACCTCACGTCCTCTGATGATTTTCATTCATTCATTTACCAAATGCTTCTTCCCACGTGTGAGGCACCATGTTCGTCTCACGATAATGACGACGGCTAGGGTTGTGGGCAAATTTACTACTCTCCAAGTCCTCCCCACTAAATTCTGGACGTGCCTTCACTTCAGTGCTCAGCAAGCTTTGTGCTGTGGGCATGAATGCCACCCCAGATACAGGGGAGGAACCCAAGCCTGAAGAGGGGGAAGCAGCCCACCCGGGGTCATCAGCTCACACACGGGGACTGTGCTGAGGCTCATCGTGTGCCCGGGGCGGGCTGTGCCCGTGTGGAGCTCTCCTGTCAGGAGAGAAACACGAGGTGCAGGCTTTGCCCCTAAGACTCTCTGGCTATTCCCTCCCAATGAGCAGCACTCCAAACAGACAGAAAGGAGACCAATGTCCGTGGAGCATCTTCTGTGGCACGTGCACCCCACGTTTTCCAGACCACAGGGCGAAGTAGCTGCATTTGGGCCCGGATGAAGTCGAGGCTCCTTGGGTTGACACAATTGACCAAAGCTGGCCCAGCTGGTGTGCGCAGAGTGGAGACCTGGCCTTGGTCGGTCATACCACATGACTTGCTTTTTCCACCAGCCTTCCCAGAGGACGGCTGGTGGGGAGACAGCTTACCACGAGTCTTCAGGTCACGTAAGAACCACAGGAGCAGTTCTCCTGCGGCTTGGTACGTGACCTTAAGCACAAACCCTTGGGACAGGAGCCAGAAAGCCGCTCACTCACCCATGGTAGGGCAGGGGGGCTGGGGGCAGGACCCAGGGCCTGTCCGAGTGGAGGCCCTCTGCCCGTGATGGGCAGCAGGTGGCGCTGTGGCCCCGGTTTAACAAGGACAGCGGGAAGGTGGAAAGGAGGGGGGAATCCAGAAAGAAGAACTAGTGGAAAACAAGGATTTAAAAAGAAGAACAATTTGTTCCAAAACATTTGCCTTGTAACGGGGTCATCTATAAATTCTGGGATTTCCTGTTTGCCGCTGGGCAGGCTGGCGGGCGGGCAGGCCACTCTCTTCTCTGCAGTCTGGAAGAATCATTTCAGCCCAGCTCACGAGCTCTGGCCTCTCCTGGCCCAGATTGGCTCTGAAATTTCCCGGCTTTTGTGCCCGTAAGCCGGATCCTGTGACAGCAGGTCTCCTTGAGCCGTGCTCCAGTTTCCACAGGGGTGGGAGGAGGAGTGAGATCATGGTCATTTTTAAAGGAGAGACTGTCTTCATGAGCTCCCTGTGTTCTCCTGCTGCCAGACTTGTTTTAAGGCACGAAGTAAGAGAGCAGAATAAAAGGAAAGAGACAGAGGTGGATTCTTTTATCTTTATTTTCCATACTTACAATTTTGTGTGTGTTGGGGGGAGAACACTTGAAATCTACACTCTTATCAAATTTCAAGAATGGAGTTCAGTACTCTTAACCAGCAGTGTTAAGTAGATCCCCCAGAACTTATTCATCTTCACCGTGAAAGTTTTGTGCCCTTGACCACACCATCTCCCCATCTCCTGTACTCTCCCAGCCCCTGGCAAGCACTGTTCTACTGTCTGCTTCTGCAAGGTCAACTTTTTCAGATTCCACACATAAGTGATACCGTGCAGTATCGTGTTTCTGGGTCTGGCTAATTTCACTGAGCCTAATGTCTTCCAGGTTCTCGTTGTTGCATATGGCAGGATCTCCTCTTTTTTTTTTTTTTTTTTTTAAATGGCCTAATAATATTCCCTTGTGTAAATATGCCACATTTTCTTTAGCCATTCACCTGTCAGTGGACACTTAGGTTGCTTCCACGTCATGGCTGTTGTGAATAATGCTTCATTGACCTGGAAGTTCAGGTATCTCTTCAAGATTCTGGTCTCGTTTCCTTTGGGGTTGTACGCAGCAGTGGCACTGCTGGATCATGCAGTAGTAGTTCTGTGTTTGCTTTTTTTAAATACTTATTTATTTGTATCTTTGGCTGTGCTGGGTCTTCACAGCTGTGTGGACTCTTCTCTAGTTGCGGAGAGCGGGGGCTGCCCTTGCGGTATTGCGCCGGCGTCTCTCATTGCAGCGGCTCTTCTTGTTGCGGAGCACGGGTCCTAGAGCTCAGGCTCGACACTTGCAGTGCACGGACTTAGTTGCTCCGTGGCATGTGAGATCTTCCTGGACCAGAGATCGAACCTGTCTCTCCTGCATTGGCAGGTGGGTTCTTTACCACTGAGCCACCAGGGAAACCTTGTTTTTTTGTTTTTTTTTTTTTGATGAAGGAGGTGAAAGTGAAAGTGAAGTTGCTCAGTCGTGTCCGACTCTGTGCGACCCCAAAGAGAGAGCTGTTCTAGTCAATATGGGGATGAAAACATTTCACTGGAAAAGAGAGAGAAAATTCTTTTTACCTGCCTGGTAGAAATTGAACCAAGCCTAAAGCCCAAAGCCATCAGTTGATGAATGACTAAAGAAAATGCAGCCATCCATCCATCCAACCATCCATCCATCCATCCATCACTTATCCACCCATCCATCCATCCACTGATCCAATTGCTCACTCATTCATTGAGCAAACAATTATGGAGTGCCTACCATATGCTGGTAGCTCAACCTGCTTTACTGTAAGGGTAAGCCTGGACCAGCTCTGTGGTCTCCCTCTGGGGTCAGTGGCACGTGGAGGACATGTGTGTAGCCTCTGGAGTTGGCGTCCAGAAGGTGGGCTTGGGACTCCTGGGCAATAACTGTTGGGACCTTTAGCAAGGATTACAACATATTTGGCCAGGGTGAGGGGTGCAGTTTGTGGCTGAAAACAGAGTTTTTCTCTAAATAAGTCAAACGAGCCTGTCTGGGATCACATCCACGAGGGCTGGACAATCTGGTCCCAGCAAATTAAAACAACATGGGCACCAGCCAGCTACATTTTTGAAAACAGTATTTGTGTTGTTTTAATCAAGGACACCACCTCCTCTGTCCTTTGCTCTTGACAACAAGCTCTGAATTGAAATGGGGCAGAATTTATAAGAAAATAAAACAATTCTTGGGCATCACAGCACAAACTCATCTTCCTTCTCATCAGCTTCACAGTTTAAGGGCCTTTGTCTATCTCATTGTACCCTCTGTCTGCAGGCTTATGAGGATGAATGGGCCATGCCAAGACAGTGTCCTAAGTGACACCAGAGCAACTCTTCTCTTTCCTTATGTAGTGGAACCAGACCTGTTGTATCATTCCCACAGGTGGAGAGTCCCACTTAGCCAGGGTCTCGGTCCCTGCAGTGACTGTGGGCAGCTGGGGGGATAGTCTGAGCCCCCAGGCTGAGTCTGCATATTAGCTGTGTCTTATTTCCTGTATTCTGATGCTTTGAACATCTTGGGACCTGCTCCTCCTGGGTTTAGCCAGTTCCTAGAGATAGGGAACAAGTCGCCAGGAAGCATGCCTTACAGATGCAGACCAACCAATCCAGAGGTCACATCTCCGACCCTCTTCCTGACAGGACTCTCACCCTCTGAGCCACTGTCCACCTGCCCTGCTAACCGAGGACATACAACGTGGGCACAGCCCTCACACCCCGGATCTCACTGAGGTTATTCCAACTAGCCCATCTGGAGCCTGCTCCCCTGCCTCACCCGTTCCTCCCAGGAGAAACCATAGTAAAACTTCTCGCCTGTACTTTTCCCTTGCTGCCTCCACCTCCTGACAGTCCCTGGTGCTTCCCCGTGGGACCCGACATGTCGGCCACGCCTCCTGTTTCTCGGGATCTGGGAGTATGATAAATTCCTTTATTTCATGACAGTCATTTCTATGTCTGAGCGTCTCATCAAAGCTGCTGAAAACAAACCCCGGCACCCTGAACACGGCCCGCTCTGTCTGGCCGTGTGGCTGAGGCAGGTCACTTGCCTGTGCTCCATAACCTGCAGCCTCCTCCCCCAGTGAGGTGACTTCCAGTGGCTGTGGGGATTGAGGAGGAGAGACAGTGGTTTCCCAACCTCGAGAAACACCTCCCCAGAGTCCTGTTTACCACCACGCTCACTCTTCTCTCTCTTTCTCTTTTTTTGGTTGTGCCACTTAACTTGTGGGATCTTAATTCCCCAACCAGGGATCAATGTCCCCCCACCCTGCTGCCATGGAAACGCAGAGTCCTAACCACCGGACCGCCAGGGAAGTCCCTGTTCTCTTTTCTTTATAATGTTTATTTGTATTTGAAATGACTCCTTCCTTTCTCTGCCTGCCCCCATCCCATTAGAATGAAAACTTTCATTCCCTGCTGAACACCAGACTAGCTCCTAGACCAGTGCCTGGCACACAGTAGGTGCTCACTTGTCAATACAGAATGTGTGTAAACAAGCCCGGCACTTAGGATGCCTACTTGTTGCCTTCGGGTCTTTCAGGGTCCTCTGGCATGGATTCGGGCCACTTTGCAAAGTGGAAGCTGTTGAAGGAGATTCTAGTACTTTCTGCTGGCTTGCGAAGCTTTGCGCTTGTGTGGAGGCTCTTGTCCAAGACACTCAGAGCACTTTATAAACATGAACGACGTAAATGGTGTGCTTTGTTTGCGGCAGGTGGGGCATGATTCGCTGAAGCAGGATGGTTCCCAGTGAAGCCAAACCTGTTCTGGAAGTGAGTGGAAAGTTTAGGCGCAGTCAGAGGCCTCAGAAGCCATTTGCCCAGTGAAGTCCAGTGGGTGACTCTGGACAGCAGAGATTCCTGGAAGACAGCCCCTCAACCCCTAGAAACCCCTTCCTTCCCGCCCAGCCTCGTGCCCTGGAGCTGGTATTGTTCTGCTCCTTTGGTAGAGCTTCCAGAATTGAGTTAAGAGGCTTCTCCTGCTGCCAGAAGGCTCCTCACATGGATATATTGAGCCCCTACTTAGCAGAAGCGTTGAGGCTGCGAGTCATATGGTACTGACATTCTTTCATTCAACAGAGGCTTCTGAGCATCCAATCTGGGCAGGGGCTCTGCATGGAGGGGTGAGGAGACCTATCTATGGGGGCGCCCGTCACAGAAGAAGTAACTGACTGAGTGCACGCAGCACGGGGTCCGAAGCAGCCCAGGAAAGCAGGTTTGGATCAGGACAGGCCTCTTAGAGGACTAACGCTTCTGTTGATATCCAGGAATCTTTTAGTTAAAGGTTACAAAACCCTAACTCAGACAGGCTTAAGCCATAGAGACAATACATTGGCTCACAGAGTGGACAAATCCAGGAGGTGGTGGCTTCAGGAACGGCTGCATCAAGGGGCTTAGATGAGGACTCCATTCCTTGGTGCTGTTTCTTACTCCGCCTTGGCTTCATTCCCAACTCTAGGCAGAATTTCCCCCACTTAGTAGAAAAGAAGGGAATTGGAAGCTCCCGGTTCCTGTTCTCCTTCTATTCATATGTGTATGTATACTTGCTGAGCTGTGTCCGACTCTACGACCCCATGGACTGTGTCCCGCTCTGTCCGTGGGATTTCCCAGGCAAGAATACTGGAGTGGGTTGCCATTTCCTCCTCCAAGGGATCTTCCCAACCCAGGGATCACACCCACGTCATCTCCTGCTTGGCAGGCAGATGCTTTACCACTGAGCCACCTGGGAAGCCCATTTGTATGTTTGCTTAACCAATATTGACTAAGTGGTGAACAAGACAATGTCCTACAGATTTGGCCAGCAGATAAACTTATGTTTTTGTGCCAAAGACACCTGTGTAAGAATATTCATTATAACATTGTTTACACCAACCAAAGACTGGAAACAATGTAAGTGGCTGCCAGTAAGGGGCTGACAATAAATTATGCAACGGGGAAGGCTGAATGGCCCTTCGGAATAACGAGGCAGATTTATATCAGCAGTTCTCACTCCGGCCAGCTTGACCCCTCAGAGGACATTTGGCGAAGTCTGGAGACACTTTTGGTTGTGATAAGTTGTGATAACTGTGGGGGGAAGGGCAGCACTAATAGCATCTAGTGGGTGGAGGCCAGGGATGTCACTAAACATTCTGCAATGCCTGGCATTGCCCCCACAATAAAGAATTATAGAGCCCACAATACCAGTGGTGCCAAGACTGAGAAACTTTGATCTGTACCTACTGATACAGAATCTTAAAGATATGTTAAGTTTAAAAAAGATACTGCAGAAAACAATAAGTATATTGATAGTAGGCTGCCATATCTATATATGTGCTTATATATGCATAGAATTATCTCCAGATGAATAAATAAGAGAGTGTTTTGTGAAGGCCTGAGGGAGAGGTGTGGAAGAGGGATTTATTTTCCATGTACAGAGGTGTACGGCTTTTTTAAAACTGTTTGAATATTTTTAAACCACATATGCAGATTCTTTTTTCTTTAATTAAAATATAAAAAGGATGAAAGTTTGACTAGACCTACCCACATTCCCCGCCTGGCTTCTTTTCTAGCCGTGTCTTCTCCCTTTGAGATGATGAACTTAAGAGCAATCCCACAAATTCACTGTTGGAACAGATCTTAGAGATCATCAAATCTTAGCAGCCATCAAAGAGCTTGTGGAAACCCTAGATTAGATGTGTTTAAGTGGGTCTCTTCTGGAGGAATCGTTAGACCTTTTAAGGCAAGAGTGTGACTGGTGGTCTCCAAGGGGTCACGCCACATGGAATCAGCAGACGTCCAGACTGCCTCAGCAGTGCCCTGGGGCAGCTGTAACAAAGCACCGTGAACTGGGGGGCTCAAGACAGCAGAAATTGGTTGTCTTCCAGTTTTGGAGCCTAGGAGCTGGAAATCAAGACGTCAGCAGGGCCACGCTCCCTCTGAAGGCTGTAGGGATGCATTCTTCCTTGCTTCTTTGTAGCTTCTGGAAGTGTGTGGCGGTTGTTGGCATCCCTTGGCTTGCAGCTGAATCCCTGTGATCTCTGCCTTCATCCTCATCTGGCCTTCTTCCTGTGTGTCTGTCCTCACCTGGCAGTTGTCTTATAAGGGCACTAGTCATGCTGGACTAGGGGCCCACCCTACTCCACTATGATTTGATTTTAACTGATTACAATTGATTACAATTGCTCTACTTCCAAATAAGGAAATACTCTGAAAGTTTGCAAGTCTTCAACATATCTTTGAGGGGAGGGGAGAAGGGACACAGTTTAACACATCACAGTTCCTAAGCATATGCATGTGTAAATAGTTTTTCCACTTCATTTCAAAAGATTGCTGATTATGCTTCAAGAAATGTGGATCTCATTGTAGTTCCTTCACTTTGCAGTTGAGATGTCTGAGGCCCAGAGAGAGACAGTCACCAGCTCAAGATCACACAGCAGATTAGCGGCAGGGCTAAAATGAAAATCTAGGTCATCTCTCCCCCTGAGGAGAGAGTCGGTGAACCCTACACGTCCTTGACAGAAGTTGCTCTTGGTATAAGAGTTTCCGACTGACGGGTGAACAAGACGGCATTCATCGGTTCATCATTTCGTCCACCTGCCCATCCGCCCACCCACCATTCCACTGCTTTATCTCCCAATATGCAGACAAAGCTGCCTGATGAAGCAGTTATGGCCGTGGGTCTTATTTCTGAATGTTGCCAGGTGTGTTCTCTGGACTCTAGGTTGTGACAGAAACCAGTGTAGGCTGTCTGAGGCCATAAGAGGGATTTATTGGCTCACGTATCAGAGGAAGCAGGGCTGGATCCAGGAGCCCAAACAACGCCCCCCCTCTCTCTCCTCCTCTGGGTCTTGCTTCCCTGGTGTTGGCATCATCCTCAGACACACTGGCTCTGTGGTGGGAAGCATGGGTTCTGGCCCCTCCAGGCCCATTAGAATCAGAGTCTTCCCTTTCCCCAGGTTCCTACCAAGGTTTCAAGGAAGGTTTGCTACCCACACCACAGAACTCATTCCTCCAGCCAGCAGTATTTAGTTCTCTGCTTGGCCAGACCTGGAGCAGATGAGTGAGGTCAGCTCTGCCTGAACCACGGTAGCTGAGAACGGAAGAGCACTTATTATTCTCCCCAGAGGTGCTGGTCAGGTGAAACAGTGGTGAGTTATCTCTGCTGCCCACTCCCCCACTAGCTCTTCAGCAGATGCACAGTTACTTTCAGTGGTGTTTGGGCGGAGACTGAGAGGCTCTGGGCAGCCCCATTGTCACTGCTGTGGGCCAGTTTGAATCACAGACGGATTGGTCTCCTCTGTGTTTCTCTAGACTCCTTTCACTCTAACAGGTGTTTACTTTTCTATCCCCCACCCATAACCAGACTGTAAACTCCTTGGAGGGCCCTGGCATATTCCCTTTCACAAACCAGCAGGTAGCACAGCAGGCGTAGAGCAGGCTCTCAGTTAAGTGCGCATTGAACTGGGAATCCCATAGGGCCACGGATGTCCTGCTGCTGCTAAGTCGTTTCAGTCGTGTCCGACTCTGTGCGACCCCATAGACAGCAGCCCACCAGGCTCCGCTGTCACTGGGACACTCCAGCCAAGAACACTGGAGTGGGTTGCCATTTCCTTCTCCAAGGCGTGAAAGTGAAACATGAAACTGAAGTCCTAGGTACTCCATAAAATCTTGCCAAGTGAATGAGTGAATGATTGAATGAATGATGGATGGATGGATGGATGGATGGATATACGTGGGTGGATGGATACATGGATACATGGATGGATAGACACATGGATATGTAGGTGGATAAAAGAATAGATGGGTGGATGGATGAATAGATGGATCAGTTGACTGGTGCATTGATGAATGGGTGGATGCATGAATGGATGAGTGGATAGGTGAATAAGCTGATGTATGGATGCAGGGATGTGGGGGAGAGTCGACAGATACTATCAGGATCATCACTCCATCACAGCCTCCACTGCAAAGAGCATCTCCTATCAAGGGCAAAAAACTCCCGAATTCTCTGATTGGCTGCCTGATTTCTGTAACACAACCTGCCCACTTTCACTTATAAGACAGGGTGTCAGTACTCATTTCCCTAGTGAATTTTGTTTGGATTCTCCTGTTGATCATTCATGGACAGTGATGAACTGTGCTGCAAAGGACAAGGACCCAGCTGTCTGCTCAAAAAGGGAAGGAAATGGTTGAGAAGTAGGAACTGTGTGCCCTGCTCTCTCTTCCTGCAGACAGACTTCATCCACACAGTGGCAGAGACAGCTGGGGTAACCCTCAAGTCACATCTTTCTGACTCTGTGGAGCGGTAGCTCTCTTACCCTGGTGTGTACAAACCAGGAGAAGGACCCAAGCATCTGGGTGGTTGGGACATCCCATGGGTGGTATGCTCTGGAGACAGCCCCCCCACTCCCTACATGACTTTCCTAAATGTGCTGTCCTTAAAGACTCAGCCTTCCTCCACTTCAGATGGGAGTCAGTCCCAACAGGGAGAGCATGGCACTCCACCCTGTGGAACTCCGGCTTCCCTACTCCCCTTGCTGTGGCCTTCATGCCTCCTGGGAAAGGGGCCAACACAGCAGTCCCTCTCAGAGGGAAACCCCCTTGGGAAACAGCCCAGAGGGACCACCTGCCTGGGCAGGCAGCAGAGCTGCTGGTAGCCGGGCAGCCCCCTGGAGTCCAGGTTGCCAGCCAGAGAGCACTGACCATCAGACACAGCAAACCCGCCCTCTCCCTTAGGTGTCAGCTCTTGTGAGGCTCAGTGAGATAGTTTGCTGGATGCTGAGCAGAAAGGCTATTTCCTGCTGCCTCTGCCACGCTCTCTGCAGGGTGCTGTACAAGAGCAGTGTGCATTCAGCTCTTCCTACATGCCAGGCTCCCTCCTACCTTTGTGAGACAGCTATTAATATCCCCACTTTACGAAAGAGAAAATGGGCTTGGAGAGATGCTTGGACTCACTTGTGTTCATGCATGAGCCAAGACTCAGTCTGGGGCTCCCTGCAAGTTCACAGCCACCTCTGTGGACCGATACAGCCAGGGCTTCACTGCTGGTCCATTTTGGAGTTGAATCAATATAAACCTCACTTAGCTATTTATCTTTGGTATCAGCAATTCATGAACTCAATAGTCTGTGAGGGAGAAAAGTTGCCCATGGAAACAAAGACTGATGCTAAAAACTGGAAGTGAGTCAGTGTTAGCACTTGTGTGCCCTTTCTGTTTTGGCTGCTGAAACTGAGTAAAAAGCATGGGCCCCTGGGAGAAGTGATGTAAGGATCCCTAAGTGCTCCCAGTACCTAACAGCGCCTCAGTTTCCTGAGATTTCACCTGGGGACCTTTGTTTCTTAATATCTGAAATCCTTTTTGGTTTTTTGAAAGACTTTAATTATAGTGACAATACCCCTGAGAATGGTCAGTCAGGCTTTGAGCCTGTGCATCAGGTCAGAGCTTAAGCAAAGGAGCAGAGAGTGTGGCCTTGGTAAAGGGGATGGAAAGGTGAATGGAAGCAGGTGTGGACCCTGAAGAGAGGACCAACTTTGCCTTCAGCGTGATTTCACCCAAGGCTAGCTGAATGGGGTGGAGAAGGCAATGGCACCCCACTCCAGTACTCCTGCCTGGAAAATACCATGGATGGAGGAGCCTGGTAGGCTGAAGTCCATGGGGTCGCTGAAGGTCGGACACGACTGAGTGACTTCACTTTCACTTTTCACTTTCATGCGCTGGAGAAGGAAATGGCAACCCACTCCGGTGTTCTTGCCAGGAGAATCCCAGGGACAGGGGAGCCTGGTGGGCTGCCGTCTATGGGATCACAGAGTCGGACACGACTGAAGCGACTTAGCAGCAGCAGCAGCAGCAGAATGGGGAGACTGTTGTGTCTGCTATTTATTGGGGCATTACAGATTATTCTGACACTTACATGCTTAAAGTAATGATAAACATTTATCATCTTGCACAGTTTCTGTGGGTCAGAAACCTGAGTATGGTTAGCAAAGTGGTTCTGACTCCTGATCTCTCAACATGGTGAGATGGCAGCTGGGCTGCTGTCTCATCCAATGGCTTGGCTGGGGCTGAAGGATCTGCTCCAAGTGATTCACTCGCATGGCTGTTGGCAAGATGACTCAGGGGGTTTCAGTCCCTCCCCCAGATAGGCTACCCCTCGGGCTGCTTGAGCATCCTCACAACCTGGTGGCTGGCTTCCCTCAGAGCAAATGAGCTGAGAGAGGGAGAGAGAGAGAGAAGAAAGAGGAGGCTGCGATATCCTTTATGATCTTGGCTTAGCAATCACCTCCTCCATTTCTGTATATCCTACTGGCTCCACTCTTCAGTGAGGGAGAGTCCCACACAAAGGTAAGAAAACGAGGTGGTGAGGTTATTGGAGACCATCTTGGACAGTGACCTGTGGCTCCTGCTGTCATCATCTTTCAGTTCAGTTTAGTTCAGTTGCTCAGTCATGTCCAGCTCTTTGCAACCCCATGGGACCACAGCACAGCAGGCCTCCCTTTCCATCAACAACTCCCAGAGTTCACCCAAACTCATGTCCACTGAGTCAATGATGCCATCCAACCATCTCATTCTCTGTCGTCCCCTTCTCCTTCTGCCTTCAATCTTTCCCAGCATCAGGGTCTTTTCAGATGAGTCAGTTCTTCACATCAGGTGGCCAAAGTATTGGAGTTCCAGCTTCAACATCAATCCTTCCAATGAACACTCAGAACTGATCTCCTTTAGGATGGACTGATTGGATATCCTTGCAGTCCAAGGGACTCTCAAGAGTCTTCTCTAACACCACAGTTCAAAAGCATCATTTCTTTGGTGCTCAGCTTTCTTCATAGTCCAACTCTCACATCCATATAGGACTACTGGAAAAATCATAGCTTTGACTAGAGGGACCTCAGTTGGCAATGTAATGTCTCTGCTTATTAATATGCTGTCTAGTTTGGTCATAACGTTCCTTCCAAGAAGTAAGCATCTTTTAACATCATCGTCTTTAACAAGTGACAATACAGAAGCATGAAGAGCGTAACTGAACACTGCCTGGATGTTTTTGCGAGGCAGGGACCACGTCTGATTGCTCACTTTGACATTCCTGGAAGCATCCACAACGGTGTCCAGAGGTTAGTGGCTGTTCAGTTATCACTCACTGAGCGAGATGTGTGAATAAATTCATGCTCAAGAAAGTAAAGTGGTTCTTGAAACTCAGTCCATTTTATTTGCTCTCCTGTTAGATGTCTTTAGGGAGCAGGGATCGAGCAAGAGGCTTTTATGTTGCGAGATGTCTCATTATCATCGACTTTTTGTGCACTCGCCTGTCGTGGCCTATCGCTCAGTGAGTCCTCTATTTCTTTAAGACTGTAGTCTCCTGGTGTGTTGTTGAAGGGTAGGGGTTTGAAGAAACCCCACAGGAAGAAGCCCTCCCCTTCTCTGGATAATAAAAGGGTCACTTTAATTGAAATAGAGTTATAACTGGTTGCCAGATTTAAGCATAGGGCCTCTCAATATGTCAGAACCTTAGAGCAGAGAGATTATATATATGGGCAGCATATATATAAGTGTATGTATAATTTATGCAATATTTCTCCAATTCACGCTCTTTACTTAAGCTATCCATTAAAGCCCATCACATTAATTTAATTGAAAAATTCTAGGGGAATTGTATTAGCTTTTTTCCCATTAAATTAACATTACAGCCTTTAAATAGATGTCCTGGATGCCTATTGTTGCTAACAAAATTATTATGCAAATTGAAATCTGGTCTTTCTGGATTTGGCCACCAGCTTCTCACCCTCCTCCTCTTTCCATGACCCCGTTAATTTAATTGCCCTTTCCCCGCTAGTTCCCAGGCCACAGAAGTGGGACAGGAACCCTGGCCTAAGGAGAGGTTTCTGGCTGGGGCTGCAAAGCTGGGTCCAGGCTCAGCAGAGCAGTGTAGAGTTTTCGACTCTGGTCTTCAAGGCCCTTATGAAAACCCTCTTATCTCAGGAAAGACAAAAAGGGTGGGAGGTCTCCCCCAACCCTTCTGTGGCCAATTTTGTGCTTAGTATTAAAGAGAAGTTTATGTGAGTCAGACAGGCTGGGTTTGAAATTGTGTTCTGCCCCTTAGAGAGTCTGAGATTTGGGGCAAATTTTCTAATCTCTATAAAACCAAGACAGAGGTTTCCCCTCAAGGGAAGGAGGACGTGAAATAATGGACAGTGCCTACCTGGAGTAGGTGCCCCTAAAAGGCTGCTGTTATCATTTATCACTCACTCATTCATTCATTCATTCATTCAGGAAGTTGTTCTGGAGCCCACTGGGCTGGGTGCAGGGGAAGCAGCAAGAAGTGGACAAGCCAGGTCTCTGACCTTCTGTAGCTCGTGTGGTGGTGTGGAGGTGGCGAATAAGCAGGTAAATAATATGGTTGTGCATAGAGGTAGGTGTTATTGCCATTACTAGCAAGTCAATCATTAATTAATTAATTAATTTTAATGGGAGGATAATTTCTTTATAATATGGTAGTGGTTTTTGCCATCAGTTCAGCTGACTGGCTCAGTCGTGTCCGACTCTTTGCGACCCCATGAATCGCAGCACGCCAGGCCTCCTGGTTCATCACCATCTCCCGGAGTTCACTCAGACTCACGCCCTTCGAGTCCATGATGCCATCCAGCCATCTCATCCTCTGTTGTCCCCTTCTCCTCCTGCCCCCAATCCCTCCCAGCATCAGAGTCTTTTCCAATGAGTCAACTCTTCACATGAGGTGGCCAAAGTACTGGAGTTTCAGCTTTAGCATCATTCCTTCCAAAGAAATCCCAGGGCAGATCTCCTTCAGAAAGGACTGGTTGGATCTCCTTGCAATCCAAGGGACTCTCAAGAGTCTTCTCCAACACCACAGTTCAAAAGCATCAACTCTTTGGCGCTCAGCCTTCTTCACAGTCCAACTCTCACATCCATACATGACCACAGGAAAAACCATAGCCTTGACTAGACGGACCTTAGTCGGCAAAGTAATGTCTCTGCTTTTGAATATGCTACCTAGGTTGGTCATAACTTTTCTTCCAAGGAGTAAGCGTCTTTTAATTTCATGGCTGCAGTCACCATCTGCAGTGATTTTGGAGCCCCCCAAAATAAAGTCTGACACTGTTTCCACTGTTTTCCCATCCATTTCCCATGAAGTGATGGGACCGGATGCCATGATCTTCGTTTTCTGAATGCTGAGCTTTAAGCCAACTTTTTCGCTCTCCTCTTTCACTTTCATCAAGAGGCTTTTTAGCTCCTCTTCACTTTCTGCCATAAGGGTGGTGTCATCTGCATATCTGAGGTGATTGATATTTCTCCAAGGTTTTTGCCATACATTGGCACAAATCACCTACACGTGCACACGTGTCTCCCCATCCAAGCATCAGTTGAAACAAAAGTGAAAAATGCAGTTCTGCTGATAATTCAAACACAATGATTTGCATGTTCCACTTAAGCCTCCAGGAAGTAGAACCAGCCTTTTTCCCTGGGTTGAATCCCCAAGGCCTGGTTAGTCCCTGAGTACTAATTGGAAGGAGTTTTTTCTTTAACCTGAACTGCCAGATGGCTGGAGACAGAAGCTGAGTGACAGGGACTGTGGAGCAGGGAAATCTCTTTGTGAAATCAACCTTATTCCAGTTTTGGATGGGGTAAAATTTCCCCCAGCCCTGCTTTGGTCTTATCTTTCTGACCAAAGTTAGTGAAGTGATCCCCAGCTAATCTCTCTGGATGAACACCAAGACTTCACTACCCTTTAAGAGTATCCAAGGGGACCATCTTATCTCATCTTTCCCATCTGTTTAATCTCCAGGAGTCTTTCTCCGTTCATGAAAGGGCTCTTCCATTTGCATTGTCACTAAATAGATTAAAATGAGCCTTGACAAAGGAAAGTCAAAGCTTCCTTTGTCTTTGGAGTTTGAAAACTCACCCCTGAAATAAACAGCAGGAGTAGAAAGCAGCCTACCCCAGTCACAGGTTAGTTTTCCCAGTAAAACTAGTGCTAAGCTAGAGCCTGGAATCTTTATGACTAAGCCACCAAAAAGTCCAGAGCCTGGAAAGATGGGTCATTTTGCTGGGCAGTTCTAGCTCAGGGTATCTCATGTGGTGAAAGTAGGGTCACCTAGAAGTCTAGGTCACCTAGATGCTCATGTCTGGCTGGACAGACTTATACTCCTGGTTGGGGGCTGGAACAGCGGGGTTCCTTGGGTGTATATCACATCTCAATGTGGTCTCTCCAGCACAGTGGCTTCAGGGAAGCTGGCTCTCTTACATGGTGGCCAAGGCACCCAAAGCAGATGTCCTGAGACAGAGAGAGCCAGGTGGAAACCACATCACTTTCTGTGACCTATTCTTGGAAAAAGTCACACTGTCACTTCTGTGGCATTCTGTTGGTTGAGAATTCTGTTGGCCAGCCCAGGTTAAAAAGAAGGGAAGATAAACTCTCCCTCTTGATGGCAAATGTCGAGGTTCTGGAAGAACACAGGGACGGAAACTATTGCAGTGGGTAATGCTCACTTCTAAACGTTTCTGATTGAGGTTGTTCAGACGGTTGTAGACTCAAATGTACAAGGTAAAACAGGAACATTTCTACATTTCTAAGAGACAACATAGGAGAATGTCTTCTTGACTTTTGGGATAGGCAGATGTGACATAATAAGATATATGTATTGGACTCTGTGTCTATTTTCTGACACACAGCTTCTAAATCCCTTGAAATTCGCTGGGTCAAAGGAACTTCTTTCATCCTAATGAAGCAACTCTTGGTGGTCTCCTGGATAACTTCAGGATGGGGCGTGCGTGTGTCCATGCTCAGCTGGGTGGCCATTTCCTGCTCCAGGGCTTGTCACCAAAAAGATCGAGTCATGATTAGAGGCTTTGAACTTTCAGCCCCACTGTCCATCCTCCAGGGAGAGGAGAGGGGCTGGAGATTGAGTTAAAGCCAGTCATGCCTATACAATGAAGCCCCCATAAAAACCCCTAAACTATGAGATTTGGAGAGCTTCTGGGTGGGGGGACATATCATTTTTGAAGAGTGGCACATCTCTACTCCATGAAGACAGAAGCTTCTGTGATTGTGACCCTTCTAGACCCCACCCTATGTACCTCTTCATCTGTACCCTTTATAAGTAAATATTTGCCTGAATTTCGTGGGCTGTTTCAGCAAATTATCAAATGTGGGGAGTTGTGGGAACTCCTGACTTTGTAGCCAAGTCAGATGGAGGTAGGGGTACCTGGGGCACTTGTTACTTGTAACAGGCATCTGACTGAGGACAGTCTTGTGGGAACTGAGCTCTTAACTTGTGGAGTTTAGTGTCAGAATCGAGTCAAATTATAGGACACCTGGTTTGTGTTCCAAGATTGGGAAATTGGTTGGTTTGAGGGAAAAAAATTCAACACATTTCATTCACAAGTATTTTGAGTATAGAAACAGTTTTCCTTTAGCAAATATTTCTGAAACACGGCACAGGCACACACACAAATAACCAGGAAAAAATAATTCATCAATTGTTCAATAAAATTAAGAGCTTCTGTTCATCAAAAGACTCCATTAAGACGATGAAAATGCAAGCCACATAGTGGGAGACGATAGTTGGAATAAAGATATCAATGGAGAGCTTGTATTCAGAATATTTCAAGCACTCTTGTAAATCAATAAGGAAAAGAAAATCCTTTTTTTTTTTTAATGAGCAAAACACATGAACACTCTTTTCACAAAAGAGAAATCCAAAGGGCAGATAAACCTGTCAAAAGAGAGCCAACATCATTAGTAATTAAGGGAATGTGATTCGAACCACAAATAGTTTTCATATGAGTAAAAGCTTTTAGATGAACACCTAAGATTTTTGAACTTTGCTGCATAAAAATTTTGCACATATACAAGAATGGCTAAAATTACAAAGAAATCTGTCAATACCAAGTGTTGGCAATGCTGGGAACCACTGGAACTCTCATATGCTTAGGATAGGAGGGCAGATTAGGACACCCACTCTGGAAAGTTACTTGGTATTTACAAAAGCTGTATGTAGCACATGTACTCTAGGAATATGCTCAGTAGCAATAAGTAAATGTGTGCACCAAAAGACATGGCCAAGAATATTCATAGTGGCATTGTCTGTAACAGCCCTGTCTTGGTCCACTCAGGGGGCTATCACAGAATACCGTAGACTGAGCGGCTTGTAAACAACAGATGTCTGTTTCTCACAGTTCTGGAGGCTGGGAAGTCCAAGATCAAAGTTTCGGCAGAGTTGGCGTGCTGGGAGGGCCCACTTCCTGATTCATAGATGCCATCTTCTCACTGTGTCCTCAGAGGGTGGAAGGGACAAGGATCTCTCTAGGGTCTCTTTAATAAGGGCACTAATTCCACTCATGAGGGCTCCACCCATGTGACCTAATTACCTTCCCCGGACCCCACCTCTTAATACCATCACAACAGGGATTAGGTTTCAACATATGAATCTTAGAGGGACAAAAATGTTCACTCTGTAGCCAGCCCCAAACTGGAAACAACCCAAATATCATCAGTATCAGAACAGATATATAAAGTGTGACGTATTCTTACAATTTGATAATTGCAACACTATATATAGAACACTATATAGTAATAAAATTGGACAAAACTACAGGAAAGCATGGAGGGATCTCACATATCACTGAGTGAAAGAAAGTGTTGTATGATTCCATGTATATGAAGTTTACAACCGTGCACAACACATTGTGAGGACAGAAGTCAAATTAGTGGCTATCTCTGGGGGCTGGGGTATACCTGGGAGAAGCCAAAGGAACACATTTGGTGTGCTGGTGATGTTCTGCAACTTAATCTGGGTGGTAGTTATAAAGATATGTTCCCTTTGAAAAATTCATCAGATTGGCATACTTTTATCATACATATATTAGACATACTTCAATGAAATGGTTTGCTTTTAAAAAATAATTAAGCCCATGTTCTGTAGCAGAGGTCAGCCCTAGGGTCAAATCCACCCATTACCTGTTTTTTCAAAGTTTTATTGAGACATAGCTATGCCCATTTTATTTACATACTGCTACAATGACTTGAACAGTTGTGACAGACACCAAACAGTCCACAAACTCTAATAGAGGTACTATTTGGTCTTTTACAGAAAAATTCGCTGACTCCTTTTCTTTGTTTTGTTTTTTTTGTTTCTATTTTTGGCCAGGTAGCAGCTTGCAGGATCTTATTTTCTCAACCAGGGACTGAACCTGGGCCTTCAGTAGTGAAAGCACAATGTCTAAACCACTGAGCCGCCAGGGAAATCCCTCTGACTCCTTTGCTATAGCTTGTCGCTTTGGGGTCTCATTCAATCCTTCCGCTTATATTAGAGAAGAGTCATGACTGTTTTTCAAGGAAAATGTCAGCCCTATTAAAAGGCTCTCCTTCAACCCACTCCCTTGCATAGCTGGGGTGCCTTCTATTAGCTGTGCATCCCCTTGGGTTCTATGCTTTAAGACCCCATACCAGGAGACCAGCTCCATTCTGCCTTCCAGTGATTGTCAAAGTAATTTGATTTGCTTTGAATTTCCTGTCCTAATTCTGTTTTTAAAAATTCTGATCATTTGAATTACAAAAGTAATGCATATCTTTTGTAATATTTGAAATAATAAAGAAGTGTCTGAAATAAAATTGATAGTCTTACTATTCCTCTCCAATCCAGCTCCCTGATGCAATCAGTGTTAACAGTTAGGTATAAATGTTTCCCTACTGTTTTCTTTATTTATAAAAACACATAGAAACCCTTTTACTGGTTGTGACATTTTTTTTTTTGGTCTTTTTGTTATGTTTTTTAAATAAAAATAGGATCGTACTTGCTTTTATTCTGTTTAACAAGGTGTTGTAGGCATATCTCCCAGTCAATGTGTATAATTTTATTTTATAATTTTTAATATCTGTACTGTATTCCTTAATATAAATAATCATGATTTGTTCAACCATTTTCTTATTAATGTACGTTCAGAGTGTTTCCAGGTTTTTTTTTTTAAACTATTACAAACGATGCTGCGATATACTTCTTCATATATTTATATCTTTATACACTGGCATTTTCATTTCTGGTGGATATATTCCCAGGAGTGGGAGTGCCGGGCTACAGTTTAAATTTTCAAAAATACCAACAGTTGATTTTCCACCACTTTATAATAATTTACAGTCCTCCCCCGACGGCTCGAGAGAGCTAGATTCCTCACACTCTTGCCAGCTCTGGATGTTACACATATTTTCCGTTTTTGCCAATCTGATGGGTAAAAAATAGTATCTCATTGTTCTCATTTGCATTTCCCTGACAAGTGAGCCTGAGCATCTTTTCATATGTTTATTGAATATTTGCATTTCTGCTTCTGTGAATTCTGTATCCTTGGCCCACGTTTCTACTGGGTTATTGGTCTTTTCCTCATTAATTTGTAGGATCATTTTATAACCTAAGCATATTAACTCTTTATTAATTATATGGCTTCAAGTATTTTCATCATTTATCACATGTTTTGCCATGGTTCTGCTCTGCTTTTGATTAAAAAAAAAAAATTAAATTTCTGCCCCCTGGGTTCTTGCTAAGAATATAACGTTAATTGTTAGCTTTTCAATTCTTATCAGAATCTCAGCTATGAGAAATAATATATGTGAAGCGCCATGTAAGCAGTAGTTCTCAACATTTTCTAATTTAAGTACCCAAATCCCTGCCCCTTCTCTTCCCCAAATATGTCCTTGCGTTGGAAAAAGAGAAACTGCCCTGGTTGATTGCGTCTGGGGACTCAGATCTCTGCTTGCCAGGGGCCTCTTTCCTTCCTTCCCTTAGCCCCTGAAGCACTGGGGAACCACTGGAGCTCCATGGAACCTAGTTTGAGAATCGACCTTAAAGTTTCTGCAATCCTTCCGCTCACTCCATCAGTGTTCTGCTATGCGTTCCGTAGGATATTAACAAGCGCTTTGTGAAGAAAGGACTCTGGGATTGTTCCATGGCCTGCCAAAATCAGACATGCTTTCCCTTCTCGAACTAGCTCACACTTGGATTCTTTTGAGATGGAAACGCTCGTGTACCAAGAGACAGGAACTGGACAAAAGGTAACACACACCCTTAATTTTTCTTCACAGGCTAAGCCAGCAGACTGTCCCTGTTGCTCCCTGCCATCTGCCGAAGGCGCAACTCTATGGTTTTCCCACTGGTCTGAGTAAGTACTGCTGGTTTAGCGCTCAGTTATAGGTAATGGAGGACATGGCTATGGTTATGGGGGGTTTTGTTGCTGTTGCTGCTGATGCTTTGATTTATTTGGCTGCGTTGGATCTTAGTTTCGGCATGTGAGATATTTTACTGCGCCACACATACTGTCTAGTAGTGGTGTGGGGGCTCAACCGCTCCACAGCCTGTGGGCTCTTAGTTCCCTGACCAGGGATCGACCCTGTGTCTCATCTATTGCAAGGCAGATTCTTAACCACTGGACCACCAGGGAAATCCCTTGGCTATGGTTACAGATACCGCAGGGGTCTTATCTGATATCTACAGAGGTGGCCAGCAAGAAAAAGAGGTGTGCTGACCCCTTATTAGTTTCTCATGGGGAGAAACTGTGGGCTCTGAGTGGTGGTCCCTCACACCTTTTTTCTGCCTTACTTGGAATTTGAATGACCAGTTTCTTTTCTAAAAATTATTTCTTTATTTGGAGTCATACCTAGAAAACAAGAGCAAATAGGATTTTAAATAAAGGTGATTTTAAGGAGGAGATTTGCAGGCATTACTTTGTTTCCTTCTTACGCTATGTCCTTTTTAAAAAGTATTGATTTATTTATTTGGCTGCACCAGGCTTTAGTTGCAGCATGCAAACTCTTAGTTGTGGCAGGTGGGATCTAATTCCCTGATCAGGGATCAAACACAGGCTACCTTCATTGAGAGCACAGAGTCTTAGCCACTGGACCACCAGGGAGGTTCCCCCCTGCCCGCGTCCTTTTAAGAAGGAACAAAAGAAAGAGATATTGGCATATGCTGCTGAAGAATGGCAGTCTGTTCATCTAACCTGTTCTTAGGAGAAACAAAAGCTATTTACAGTAGGATCAAGGGACCTAGGTCCCATCTGGAGACTGTCCTTAGGTTCCTGCACAACAGTGGGCAAAGGAGCTTGAGAAATGCTGGGTTTCTTTACTGCAGGACTTCTCAGAGCCTTTAAAATGCTAGTGTTCACTGTGAGATCCCAAGAGGAAGTCAATGGGGTTGGGGGCGGTTTCCTGCCTCCTTGACTGCAGAACCCTCTGTGGGCAGAGCTTTTCCAGGACTGTATGCCATCACATGCCCTTTAGGAAAAACTGGACTAGATAGCCTTACATTTTTCTGTGGATGAAACAAGACTCTCAGAAAACTGCACCCCTTGATCCATTTGTTTTAAGGCCACTTATAGATTGGCTTGTATTGAACTTTCCTTAACCTGCATGGAGTATAAACTTGCTATCATTTTTAATGCTGGAAGGTTGCAATTTTACCAGTAGGAGCTGTGCTTTCCTATGCAGTCAGTTTGCTTATACCCAACACCATCAGTTTTGCAACTGATTATATTTTCCTCTTTGCTCTTACTGGCAGGATGCTGAAAGCAGATTTCTAGGTCACTGCCAATAATGGTGTAGTAGTCTATGGTGCATATTTTAGGTACCGATCTTATTCTTCATTTCAGCATATTTTCCTACCTTTCACCGAGTCCCTATCTCCTCGTTTAAAATTTTTTGTTTTGTGGTATTGATGTATGTAATAGGCTAACTTCTAATCCTATTTCTTCAATGTAATGGGGCATAATAATAAGCACATACTTACTTTGGTATTTCAATTAGCATGTATAGCCCTATTTACCCAGGTCCCTAACAGATACCATGTGCAAGGTACTCATTAGGGCCACAGGGAAGCAGATATGCACACGTGGTTGTCATCCCCGGCGGAATGTGCTGTGTTGTTGGTGGTGACCAAGTCAGTTTCCACCATCTACAGGCATAAATAATCACTAAAGTGTTGTTTGTTAAATTATGAGAGAAGTATGCGTAAAGTGCTCTGGACATTTCAGAGAGCCTGAGGGGAGGGGCCCGGGGAGAGGAGAGGAAGAGACAGGGTAGGGCAGAGCTCCCCTCCAGGACAAAGGAGAGTAAGGCTGGGATTGCTCGGCTGAGACAGCAGATGAAGTTCAGGGCACGTGCTCGCAAGTGGGCAGGATCCGCGAAACCGTGTCTAGGTCTTTCCAACATCAACCTCCAGGCAGGTGAGTGAGCAAGTTTTGGATGATTCCAATCGAAGTCTCAAGCCGCCCCAGCTAACAGAGCAGAGGGCACATCCGAGCCCTGCCCAAATGACACACGTGTGAGCAGAATATTGTTGTTTTGAACTAAAAAGAAAGTGCTATGGGAACCCAGTGAAGGAGCAAGCAACTCTGTGGGGACGAAGGAGAATAAGGCTGGGATTGCTCGGCTGAGACAGCGGATGAGGTTCAGGGCACGTGCTCACAACTGGACAAGATCCACAAAACCATGTGTCTGAGTCTATGGGTTTTTTGAGAAGAGGCTCCGATGCTCTCATCAGATTCTCAGAGGAGTTCATGACCCACAAGAGGTTAAGATCCGTTGCCTTAAAAGGGGTGAGGAGACAATCGCCAGGACGACAAAGAATGAAAAAAATGCACAAAGCCCTGGCAGCACTGGGGTCTGTCCTGGCAAATATGCAGTCCAGGCATGACTGGAAGTTCACATTCATGCCATCATTCTTTCATTCAACAAATAATTTCCTGAACACCCACCATGCATCAGACGTTGTGCTTGGCATCAGAAACACAGCAGTGAATCATTTGTCCCTCCATAACCCTCACAAGCTCTGGACACCTCCCCAGAAGGCTAACCTAATCCGCATATACTTTTCCTACTGGCCGAGGAGGTGAGCTCAGTCAGCACGAACGCACCACAGTCTCTTTCTTAGGAAAGGAAAAGCCCCAACAAGGAATGAAAAGACTTCTTTCTAAGTTGAACCAGACAATGGACATAGCTAATAAACAAAGTTTGAGGGGGGAAAAAAAAAAACATAGCCGTGAGATTCGATGTGCTTTTACTTGACTATGATTTCAATTTAAATCTTGATTGTATATAAACATCATGTCTCAACATTCTGAAAACCTAGCACCTGTGAAGACTTGTTTTCCTTTCTCTCTCTCTCCCCTCTCTCTCTTTCCTCCCTGATCCCCCCTGCCCATGCTTTCAAAATTTGTTTTCAAGGCTCCAGAGAACTTTACCCTGCAGTCATGAACTCGATTCTAGGTTGTGTCACTGACTCACCATTCCACGTACTGTACCTCTGATTTTCCATCTCCGAGATGGGTATGATTATACAAGAAAGTCATGTTTGTGGAAATTTTAGAACCTCAGGTGATGAGTTCTGTAGAACTTTCACACAGACACAGACACACACAGACACACAAACACAGTATCTGATTAGCCTGTACACAGACTGGGGGCGGCAGAATTTCCTCAGAACAATCTAAGCAGAGAACGTTTGGTTCCTTCACCTGTTGTTGCATCTGACCGTATGTTTGGTTGAATTAAGCTGCTGGATGAACTAGCCTGCAGCCACCTCATCCTCACTCTTGAAACGCAAAACATTCTCTTTCAGGCAGGGCGCTTCCAGCTCTGAGGGCTTATGAATAAAGGAAGCAGAATGGACATGTCTTGTTCCTTGCTCTGTTCCCAGGACACAGGTTCAAGCTTGCCTCCCCCACCCCCGCCCCATGTGTTTTATTTTCTGGAAGTCTTCCTTGAACATTGGCAGGCTCAGAGAATCTATTACCAATGAGCCCTACACTGATGTTTCTCACCTGATGTGAAGTTCGTATTGTCTGTGTGTGTGTGTGTGTGTGTGTGTGTGCACTTAGTCGTGTTTGACTCTCTGCAAACCCCTGGACTGTAGCCCTCCAAGCTCCTTTGTGCATGGAATTTTCCAGGCAAGACTATTGGAGTAGGGGTGCCATTTCTTTCTCTAGGGAATCTTTCTGACTTAGGGATCGAACTGAGTCTCTTGTGTCTCCTGCATTGGGAGGCAGGTTCTTTACCAACTGTGCCACCTGGGAAGCCCCTTGATCTTGTCTGTATGTTGCCCATACAGGGCAGTTGTTGCTGGGAAAGTCTTTCTCTGTTGCTGGGGAAGGCAGGGATGTCAGGGGAAGGACAGCTATGCAGTCTAGTGTGGAAACAGCAAAAATAAACACCGAGGCTCAGCATTTAAGAGCCAACTCCTCTTAAAAATGCTGTTCTCTAATCAGTTCAGTTCAGTCACTCAGTCGTGTCCAACTCTTTGTGACCCCATGAGTCGCAGCACGCCAGGCCTCCCTGTCCATCACCAACTCCCGGAGTTCACTCAGACTCACATCCATTAAGTCAGTGATGCCATCCAGCCATCTCATCCTCGGTCGTCCCCTTCTCCTCCTGCCCTCAATCCCTCCCAGCATCAGAGTCTTTTCCAATGAGTCAACTCTTCGCATGAGGTGGCCAAAGTACTAGAGTTTCAGCTTTAGCATCATTCCTTCCAAAGAACACCCAGGACTGATCTTCTTTAGAGTGGACTGGTTGGATATTGTGTCTGTTGTTTATCCTTGGCTATTAGCCATGTTCCTTTTTTCTGGATAGAGAAACCCAGTTTTGTTTTGGTGATCCCTCCTCTTCCATTGGATGTTGTCTTGGTAGTAATCATTAATCAGAGTGACTTGCTCTCCTCTGGCCAAGACATAAGCCCCTGACTGTGGCTAGTCCAGACACAGTCTCCCAGAAATTTGACTCTTGAAGGACTCCACAGGGTGGGAGCTCATCCATCCAGGTTTCTGTGCCCAGAAGAGACACTCTCTTAGTTCCCCTTGTTCTCCAGAGCTGCTGTGGCCAATGTCCCTTCTGAGGACTGTTCCTTGGCTAGTACATCTATTCTGTGAGTCCCCCTAGGTTCATCCAACGCATACTTTTTTTTCTCTCTCTCAAGTTAGTTAGAGTCGCCTTCTGCCTCTGGCCATAATAAAGTAACTGGCACCAGACTTGTTTTCTAGCTGTACGCAAGTAGGGAAATGGACAAAATATATGAAACGACTGTTTTCAGGCCCTGGGCAACAGGCTGTGCAGAACTGTGAGCCTGAAAGAAGGGAAGCAGATGACTGAGCCCATGACCACTTTGCTGCCTGGGAGTACTCTTTAGATGGCAGCACAGGAAGGGTGTGCGTTCTTGCTCAGTTGCGTCCCCATGGACTGTAGCCTGCCAGGCCCCTGTCCATGGAATTTACCAGGCAAGAATATTGGAGTGGGTTGCCATTTCCTACTCCAGGGGATCTTCCAGACCCAGGGATTGAACCTGTGTCTCTTGCTTTCTCTGAATTGGCAGGCAGGTTCCCTACCACTGAGCCACAAGAAGGATGATTCTAAACAAAGCATAGTGGCCTCTTAGAGTTGAGGAGACATGGATTATCATATGCAGAGGCTAAAGAGGCTGGAATCTGTGAAGTACAGTTCCAGAGAAGAAGGTACCACATAGATAAACAGTGCCAGAAATCTGTGTGAGGAGCTCTTGGAGTCATTGACTGAATACTAAATTGCTCAGGCTTTGGATAAAACACTACAAAGATGGCAAAACATAACTAACTGGAGGTATAGGCTGAATAATTCCCAGAGTGCTCATGGGATTAGGTGCACTTATTGCAGCAAGCCAGGATGGGAATAACATCCTATTGAACATCCAAGGTACGCATTAGAGACCACGGTGAGGTCAGACCTTAGTAACAGGGCTAAAACAGCCTTAGAAGAAGGACTCCTCTAGATCCACTTGAACAAAGCTTTTAAAAAAGCCTCAAAAAATCAAACTAACCAGTAAATCACTGCCCTCCAAAACCAACAAAATCTAAATAAAAAAACACTAGACATCTAAGAAAGAAGCACTGAAATGTGAACCATTACCAAGGGAAACATCAGTCACGATAAACAGACTCAAAATAATAAAGATGGTGTAATTAACAGACAAGGACTTTAAAACAGCTATTACAAATACGTTCAAAGATTTAAAGAAAAACATGAATGAAAAGTAGGAGAAAAAAATTTAAAGAACCAAAGGAAACCTCTAGAAAGAAAAAATATCTTAAATGTAAAATCCACTGGACAGGTTTACATATTAAGTAACATATTAAACATCTTCTTAGCATATTAAACAACAGCACAATAAAAAGTTGCATAAGGAAAAGATTAGTACACACGTTAACACAATAATGGAAGTTATTCAAACTGTAGGGAGAAAAAAGACTTGGAAAAAAAATTACCACAGCATTGGAGACTCTGCAACAGTATTAGGTGACTGACCCTACATGTAATTAGAGTCTCAGTTGCTTTTGAACTCTGGTGTTGGAGAAGACTCTTGAGAGTCCCTTGGACTGCAAGGAGATCCAACCAGTCCATCCTAAAGGAGATCAGTCCTGAGTGTTCATTGGAAGGACTGATGCTGAAGCTGAAACTCCAATATTCTGGCCACCTGATGTGAAGAACGAAGGAAGTGGCCCTACGCTGGGAAAGATTGAAGGCAGGAGAAGGGGACGACAGAGGATGAGATGGTTGGATGGCATCACCGACTCAATGGACGTGAGTTTGGGTAAACTCCAGAAGTTGGTGATGGACAGAGAGGCCTGGCGTGCTGCGGTCCATGAGGTCACAAAGAGTCAGACACGACTGAGCGACTGAACTGACTGACTGACTGAGGGAAGGAGCCCAGAAGTTTGGAGGTGCTGATAGTCTCAGGCTCTGCTGGATCCAGGGACTCAGACAGTATCACTGGGAACTTCTCTCCCTCTCATCTTTCCTTTCTTTGGTTTTGGCACCATCCTCTGGCAGGTTCTTCCCAGATAGTGGCAGAGACGTCCTCCGGCAGCCCCCAGCTTAGACACCGCTCACATGCAGATCCAAGAGAGACTGAATTTTTCTCTTTCCCAATATTTTCAGATATCATTCACTCTGATCAGCCCATTTTGGATTGCACATCCATCTGTGAATAATCCCTGACTCTGATGGGCCAGGTCTGAGTTGCATATCCTCCTACCAAGGTGGTGGAAGAGAGATGATCTCCCAAAGATAAACTGGGATGCTGTCACCAAAATACAGTGTCATAATTACTGAACTGCCAAAAACAACAGGCATTAAAAGAGCTGTCAAGTACAGCCTCATCCAAATATAGCTTTGAAGGTACAAACTCACATAATCCTTACAACCGTGTCAGAGTGGAAGCTCATGAAAGACCAGTCTTATGACAGTTTTCTAGTTCCAGCTCCCAGCCTTGTTGTGACCCAAGGTCGTGCCTCCTGTCCCCAGGCACTGTAGGTATTGTGCTATCAGCTTTGGGCTTTCTTTCCTTCTTTATTTTGGAATTAAATGGCAACCCACTCCAGTACTCTTGCCTGGAGAATCCCATGGACGCAGGAGCCTGGTGGGCTACAGTCCACGGGGTCGCACAGAGTCGGACACGACTGAGCAACTTCACATTCATATTCACATACCCAGGAATTACCCTGATTTCCTTAGAAACTCTGTTCAGTACTAACAGTGACTGTTCTTTTCAACACCTCTCTGTATGTTTAATAGCAGGATCATTTTCAGGTCATCTCTCCATGGTACCGATAGATCCCCAGTGTATAACAGGACAGCTCCCCCATTGAATCAGTGAGGAAACGGAGGCCCAGAAAAGTTAAGTAGCTTACCCCAGGCCACACAGCTAGTAAGTGGCAGAGCCAGCAATCAAACGTAGAACCCATTTTCTACCATACCATGCTCAGCTCTGTCAGTGAATGGTGGCTGGTTAATGAGGTCACACAGCTGTGTCTCTGTCTGTGGCAGAGTCTTATCTAGAACTGGGGACCCCAGCTGCTCCCTAGATCCTGGAGTCCTTGGGGCACCACCCTACCTCCTGATAATTACTAAGCCCAGAAAAAAGGGAACCTCAATATCTGTGTAAGACACCTTGCAACCAAGATGCTATGAGTGTTTCAAGTCCAGACAAAGGGAGAAGGGTGGCAAGCAGAACACCTGGCAAGCGGGCGCCATGGTGGCTTTGTCAGTTTCCCACGGCTTCCGCGCCAGATCCTTGGTGCTCCTTGGCTAGCAGCTGCATCAGGACTCGCCTTCCCCATCTTCCCCTGGCCCTCCCATCAGTGTCTGCAGTGTGTTCTCCCCGAGGGTCTCTCTCCTCGCCCTCAGCCTGTAAGGACCCCCGTCGCTGGATGTAGAGCCCACTGAGGCAATCCAAGATGACCTCATCTTGAGATCTTTAAATTTGTCACACATGAAAAGACCCCTCTTCCAAGTAAGATCACATTCACAGGTCGTGGTGGTTAAGATACAGACATCTCACATTTGCAGGGGAGGGAAGGGGGCCTCCCTAGTTAACCTGCTACAGTGGAAGAGCCGCCACACTCGGCTCTCCGGCTCTCTGTCTCCCGTCTCTGAGCTGTGACCGCCAAGGAGAGCGCCACAGGCCTGGCCAGGTGAGCGAGCCGCCGTGGGTTTTTGACGGGTGGCTTTTTCTTTGTTGTTGTTGTTTTGTATTTTTCTCTTCTGTTTTGAGGTTTTCTGCCCTCTTTTCTGGAAGGCGCACGGTGCTCCATGCCGGGCCCTGTGGTTATTTTCGCCTCACAGCTGTGTTTCCGGTGAGCAGCTGGGGGGGTGTGCATCTGACTCAGCAGAACCGTAGCAGTAACCGTCAAGAAGCCGTTCAGGCAAGGCTAGAAATAAAGAAGCAGTTTCTTCCCCCGGCATCCCCTCCTCCTTTCACTTCCCCACCCGCAGGGACCTTCTGAAAGACTCAACAAAGCACTTCTTTAAAAAAAAAAAAACACACACACACAACAAAAAACCAACCCACTTCGACCAGTATGCTCAAGGCCCCGGCTGAAGGTGGCCCTCAGCTAGGCTTTGCAAAGGCAGATGGATTCCAGAAAGGACTCTGCCAAGCCCGCCTGGGCTGTGTCGGTGGAAGGGCCCCTCCCGCGGCGCCCCCGCCCGCTCCCCACAAGGCTGTGTCTTACAAGTTTCCCACAGGTCTGAGCAGTGAAAGCAGAGGCGGTCAGGACTTGTGTGGTTTTCCAGGGTGTGGCCGCAAGGGCCAGGGTATCTCTGTTCAGCAGCCCGTCTGTTTTTAAAAAGGTAGATGATTCCACCCAGGGCCTGGGAGGCAGCTCCCCAGTTCTCCCGACTGGCGAGAGGCCCTGGAAATCCTGCCTGCAGCAGGAAGGGAACCAACCAGAGGCAGGGGGGAATTGCGTCCTGGAGGGCCAACCTCTGTGCACGCTGGTGCCTGCAGAAGGCTCACGGGAGAGTGAGACAGCTGCATTCTGAGCCTGGCTGCTGCTGTTCCGAGACAGAAAGGAACAAATAAATTTAGCTCCGTCCTACGCATCCTTCACAGCTGCTTATTGACCAAACAGAAAGAGGCCTCTATTTCAACCCTGGCTTCTTAGCATTTTTCAGCCTGATGAGGTCCGCCACCGCCCTTTACAAGGGGCCTTTCTAGGAGATGACCGACCCCGGCCGCCGGCTGCCTTTAACGCTGGGCAAGAGGTTGTATAAGGTGCTCACGTTTGCCTTCCTGAAGCAAAATGGCGGCCACCAAACGTTTCCACATGGGCCTTGGCTCCTGGACTTTCTAACGAATTCTTTGCAAGGCAGAATGTGGGGAAGGCTTCACTGCTCAGAGGCCAGCCTCTAGGTCCCAGAGCCATTAGTTTAACAGCACCATTTGTGGAAATAAAGAACTTGCTGACTGGGTCTGCGAGTTAAGAGAACGGAACAAAGCGCTGAAGAGGTTTCATGGGGCTCACCAGCATGGACGGGTTCCTCTGGGACAGCAGCAAGCTGTGGTCCTGGAGTTAGACAGATCTGACTTCAAGTCCTGGCTGTGATACCCGACGGCAGGATGCCTCTGGGCAAGGAAGGCTGTTTCCTCACCTGGAAATAAGGTGCTGGCTACAGCGTCGAGCCTCTGAGCCTCATGAAGCAGGAATGATACACTTGTTGTGCTCACTGTCATGTGATGAGCATGCCCAGCCCAGTTCGTGGTGTCCCAGGGTGGTTTCAGTGCGTCTGTTTCACCTGCCTCAGCCTGCCCCCTTACCTTCTGGCCACAGCAGCCCTCTCTCTCTTCTCTGTAAAGGTTCAGGGCTCACCGTCATTCCCACACTTTGGAGGTGAGCTTGTGACCTGGGACTGATCCTGGAGACTCACACTCCTGACTGTAGGGACTACTTCCTGGATATGCACAGGACTCAAGCTTTAGATCATCAGAGCTAACTTCAGGGATGCTGGTGGAATTATTGGGATGGAGGGAAATCTTTCTGCTGGGTTTCTCAGTGGTCAAATTTTAAACATGGCGCTGCTGGTGGATCTCTTTATATAAAGGGAGGGAGAATCTGCCTAAGAATAAAGCCAACACAGAAGAAAACAAACATGCAGTGATTGTGTTCTGACCATTTGAGCCCCTTGATCCAGCCATGCCTGAAGCCATTGCCCCCATGAACTTTCTAGTTATATGAGCTAATACATTCACTTTTGGGTTTAAGCCAGTCTGAGTTAGGTTCTATGTCTTGCAATCCTAAGTATTACACAGCTCAATACATATCTTTTTGAATTTGAACTTACTTGTGGCCTCATGCAGAGCCAGGAGGTTCTGCTCACTGCTACCTCCAGGAGTGCGAGTCTGTGAAGAGTCTCTGTGTTCTGGCATGCTGATTTCCTTTGGGCCCCTCTTGAAGACAGGAATGCCATATGGTGGAGAAAAAAGAAAAAGGAGTGAATTTTAGGGTAGAACAAATTGAGCTCAAATCTTCATCATTTATTAGCTCAGAGACCTTGGGCAAGTAACTTATTCCCTGTGATTCTCTGTTTTCTCAGCTGTGTCATGGGACGATAGTACTACCAATGAATGGCAGTGTATGTGGGTACTAGACTCTAAAGCCAGGGTGAAGGCAAAAGCGTCCATGAAAATCTTTCAGACCCCCACCCTTCCCCTGAAGAGTTGAGACACCTTGCTGGAGAATCACACTTAGTGGTGACATGACAGATGCTCACAAGAGGAAAGGCTCCTGGGTTTGGAGGCTGAAGGTGCGCAGGTCCACATATTTCCTTTGCATGCTTCCTGTGTGGCAAGTCTACACAGGGACAGGACACGGGGTGCTGTTCACACCCTTTTAATGAGCATCCCCCTCTCTTCTTTTTGGCCATTGGGGTGTGGTTGAGCTGGTGTATGTCAATGCATGCAGGGTGTGCCAGCCCTGCTGTTGCCTCATAGAGTTGCTGCGGGTATCAGAGAGGCCCTGCATAGAATGGGCTTTGCACAGAGCAAACCCTTAGGTGTCCCACTTGCTAACTTTTATTATTTTCACATGTAGCTCAAATCGTATACACAGTAGGTGTCCAGCATGGGTTTGCTGAATTGCCTAAATTCATCAGGAATGCTCCTGGCCTTGTGGAGGAGAAGGTGACCGTTCCAGGGAATCTCGACACATGGTTCTTGTCTGAACTTGCAGCTCAGACCACACCTCTGACTACTCTCTGCTCCCATAGTTGTCCCTCTTGTCTTTTCCCAGACCTCAGCCCCAAATTCAGGGAACATGGGGTCAGTTTGCTTAGAGACCACACTCTGGCCCCCAGCCCCAGCTCCTACACTCAACCCTCATCCACTCCCTTTACCTCCGAGGTCCTCCATTTCCTTCCCAATAAAATAGGGATCCTAACCCCCAACTCTGCACAAAACTGTCTCTGGGGGCTTGCGCACCAGACTTACACATGGGCATCCCAGGCCTGAGATTCAGTCTGCAGGCTTGTTTCATTGGGCCTATATATATATATTTTCTATTGAATGTTTGAATTGCATATTTTCTAGTATTTTTAATTGAGGGGTAATTTACATAATATGAGGTGAATCGTTTTAAAGTGAACAACTCCACGGCATTCAGTACAGTCACAATCTTGTGCAACTGCCACCTTGATTTCGTTCCAAAAAATGTTCATCACCCAGAAGGAAGCCCCATACCCATTATTCATTCATCCCCATCTGCCTCTCCCCCCAGCTCCTGACAACCACTGATCTTTCTGCCTCTAGAGATGTACCTGTGTTGGACACTATGTATAAATGAAACTATACATTGTGTGACCATTTGTGTCTGGCTTCTTCCGTTTAGCATCATGTTATCGAGGTTCATCCCCGTTGTAGTCTGTGTCAGCACCTCATTTCCTTTTTTTTGTGGCCAAATACTATCCCACTGTATGGATAGACCACTTTTTGTTTATGCCTTTAGCCATTCACAGACTTTTGACTGTTTCCGCCGTTTGGCTATTTATGAACCATGCTGCTATGAATGTGTCTGTGGGCACACTGGTTTGAGTACCTGCTTCGAGCTCTTCTGGGTGTGTAACGAGGATTGGAGTTGCCGGGTCGTATGGTAATTCTGTGTGACGTTTTGAGAAAACACCACAGTGTTTTCCATGGTGTCTGGGCCACTTTGCATTCCCACCAACCATGGGTGAGGGTTCCAAATTTCTCCACATCCTCCTCAACACTTGTTACTTACCATTTTATTTTTTTATGATAGCATCCTAGCTAGTGTAAAGTGGTACCTCATTATGGTTGTGTTAGATCGTAATAGGTAAAAGGAAAAGATTTCCCATAAATATCCAGAACAACTTTATGTTTCTCTTGAAAAAAAGGAAAGAGCTGTCAACACGGGACTGCATTCAGGAGGAGGCGGGCATTGTCCATAGCTCAGCAGCAGCTACGCCTTCTGGCTGGGGCATCATTTCCTGGTGCTCCACAGGCCCCACCCGACCCTAGAGTTCCCCCAGCTCCGAACCTGGGGCTTCTCATCACACTCCACTGCTGTTTTTCTTAAAGAAACAAGCACCCATGTCTCCATCAAACAGGAGGCAAAAAAGACTTGGAGAGAGCCCTGTGTTTTTGAAGTATAGGAAGACCCGTGATTCTCTGTGGAACTGTTTCAGATGCGTCTGTATCCTTTACTCTTTTCTGCCACCTGGTCCCTGTGTGCATCTGAGTGGGCGACACACACTCACAGCCAGCCCTGTGCCCCCTCCTCCGTTAGGGTTTGGGGGAGGGCAGAACAATGACGCGGGGCCTGTGCCCTTCTCCCAGGCTGACGCACCAGGCCAGCCTGGACTCTCCTGGGTTCTTACTCACGCCATCCTTCTTCCTGGAACCCTCTGTCCTGCCCTTCCCCACCCAGCACAACTCCAGTTCTTCTCCAGGTCTTAGCGTAAGCACTGTTTTCTCCATGAAGTCTTACCTGCTGTTCCAGAGCACATCACGTTTCCTTGCTGTGTGTCCTTGGAAGACCGTGAGCGCCCCACCACCACCCCGAGTCCCCAGCACAATTGTCACTAATTAATCCGTTACATAATTTCTTCCCTTTTTGTAAAGTTTGGACCCCAGATGCATGCATTCGTAGAATCACACGTCCCAATTTATGCTACAGATTCAGCACTTGTCTGCCTCAGAACCCTCTCGTATTATTTTCTCGTGCTTTCTCATATTATTTTTTGCCTTCATCTAGTATTACCACTCTCACAGGCAGTGACTCCAGTGTGTGCAAAATAAATCCTTCCAACCCACTTTCCAATGCTTATGAAACATACATAATGTTGTTCTTTGGGTGTGTGTGTTTTAAATTTATGTCAATGGTTTTGTATCATAAATCTCAGTCTAGTTCCTACTTTTTTTCATCTCATGCTGTTTTTAAGATCTATCCATGGTGATATATGCAAACCCAGAGTATTATTTCTGCCTGCTGCATGTTATTCCATGATCTGCATTCATCATGTTTGGTTTATCTGTTTCCCTTGTCATGGACAGGCAGGTCACCTCAAGCTCCTTGCTGTGACAAACCTGGCTGCCACCAACATGCTCACACGTGTCTCCTTGTCACCCTAGGCAGGGGTGTCTCCAGGATACATACCTGGGAGAAGCATTGCTGTTTCCCAAATTGTTATGGGTTGAATTGAGTTCCCCAACCAAAGACACATTTGAAGCCCTAACTAAGGTTATTTCAGGTGTAATTAGTTAAGATGAGGTCACACTGGAGTAGCCTGAAACTTTAACCCTGTATGACTGATGTCCTTACCTGTTCAGTCTCTAAGTCATCTCTGACTCTTTGCGACCTCATGGACTTCAGCATGCCAGTCTTCCCTGCCCTTCACTATCTCCCAGAGTTTGTTCAAATTCATGTCCATTGAATCAGTGATGCTGTCTAACCACCTCATCCTCTGCTGCCCCCTTCTCCTTTTGTCTTCAGTCTTTCCCAGCATCAGGGTCTTTTCCAGTGATTTGGCTCTTTGCATCAGGTGGTCAAAGTATTGGAGCTTCAGCTTCAGCATCAGTCCTTCCAATGAATATTTAGGGTTGATTTCCTTTAGGATTGACTGGTTTGATTTCCTTGCAGTCCAAGGGACTCTCAAGAGTTTCCTCCAGCACCACAATTTAAAAGGATCAATTCTTCGGTGCTCAGCCTTTTTTGTGGTCCAACTCTCACATCTGTACATGACGACTGGAAAAGGCATGGCTTTGACTTGATGGACCTTTGCGGGAAAAGTGATATTTCTGCTTTTTAATACAGTGTCTAGGTCTGTCATAGCTTTCCTTCCAAGGAGCTAGCATCTTTTAATTTCAAGGTTGAAGTCACTGTCCACAGTGATTTTGGAGTCCAAGAAAATAAAATCTGTTTCTGTTTCCACATTCCCCCTTCTATTTGCCATGAAGTGATGGGACTGGATGCCATGATCTTAGTTTTTTGAATGTTGAGTTTTAAGACAGTTTTTTCACTCTCCTCTTTCACCCTCTTCAAGAGGCTCTTTAGTTCCTCCTCACTTTCTTCCATTAAAGTGGTATCATTTGCATATCTGAGGTTGTTGATATTTCTCCCAGCAATCTGGATTCCAGCTTGTGATTCATCCAGTCCAACATTTCACATGGTGTACTCTGTATATAAGTTATATAAGCAGGGTGACAATATAAAACCTTGATGTACTCCTTTCTTGATTTGGATCCAGTCTGTTGCTCCATGTGCAGTTCTAACTGTTGCCTCTTGACCTGTATACAGGAGACAGGTGAAGTGGTCTTGTATTCCCATCTCTGTAAGAATTTTCCACAGTTAGTTGTGATTCACAGAGTCAAAGGCTTTGGCATAGTCAATGAAGCAGAAGTAGGTTTTTTTCCTGGAATTCCTTGCTTTCTCTGTGATCCAATGAATATTGGCAATTTGATCTGGTTCCTCTGCCTGGTGAGAGAATACCACGTGACCATGGAGGCAGAAATTGGAGCAATGTAGCGGAGAAGGTGATGGCACCCCACTCCAGCACTCTTGCCTGGAAAATCCCATGGACAGAGGAGCCTGGTGGGCCGCAGTCCATGGAGTCGCCAAGAGTCGGACACGACTGAGCGACTTCACTTTCACTTTTCACTTTCATGCATTGGAGAAGGAAATGGCACCTCACTCCAGTGTTCTTGCCTGGAGAATCCCAGGGACGGGGGAGCCTAGTGGGCTGCAGTCTATGGGGTCGCATAGAGTCGGACACGACTGAAGCGACAGAAGCAGCAACAGCAGTTGCAAGCCAAGGAATGTCAAGGATTAGCAGGCATCATCAGAAACTAGGTTGAGGCAAAGAAGGATTCTACCCAGAGTCTCTGTGGCCCTGTTGACATGTACCCTAGGTCTGTATCCTTAGGCTTCTGTGAATATTTGGAACTTAAACTTTCTTTTGATGATGAATACTGATGATTTGGATCACTCTCATATACAAACACTCTACATCCATCCATCTATCCATCTATCCATCCATCCATCATCCATCCATCTAGCCATTTATTCATCCATCTATACATACATTCATTTATTTCTCCATCTATCCATCCATCCACCTAGTTATATATTATTCATCCATCCCTCCATCCTTTTATCCATCTATCTATCCATTATCCATCCATCCTCTCTCTCCACAGATTTTTATTGAGTTATTTCTCAGTTCTGGTGCCACAGTAATGAATAAGACAAGTAGTTCTTTGCCCTCATGGAACTCATCTTTAGTGGGGAAGACAGACATTAAGCTAACAGTTATTTAGACGCAAGTGTGATAAGCTCTGTAAAGGACAGATATAGTGCCTGTGAGAGCAGAGAATGGAGGGTCATGGAAAACTTCATTGCAAAGGTGACATCGAAGCTGAGGCCAGAAGGGTGGGTCAGGATTGGCCAGAGGAAACATGGGCAGGAAGGGCTGCCCACCACAAAGAAAAGGTGTGCATAGCTTGAGACTGGAAAGCATTTGGTGCTTGTAAAGAAGTAAAAGAAAGTCGGCATAGCTGGTGGGGGGAGGTTGGGGATATGGCTGAATAATTGGCTGAGCCAGTATCCGTGAGTGTGTGCTAGGGACCTATCGGTCCGCAGGGAAGCCCCACACTACATTAGGAGTAGGAATTACTCCCAGCCCATCCATGTGGCTCATTTCAAAGCCAGCTCCCTTCGTTTGCTAAGGAATGGGCACAACAACATCCACTCCATAAAAGAGGTGAGCAATAACACAATACTCTGGAAATGCCTCAAGGCACCTAGGACAAAACAAAGCAATTACATAAATCCATTCATTTTTTGCCATTATTAAAATCCCACAAGTTAGTAACACACGGTAAAAACAAACATAGTAAATATCCTTAGCATTTACCTGGCTCCAGTATTTCTTGGAGACTAAAATATGGATTTTAGAGGTTTGTCTCATTTATCCTAGAACCAGGACTATGAAAGTGATAAAAGGTGGAACATTACAGATGAGGCAGCAAAGAAGTTGAGAGGTTAAGTCACCTGCCAAGGTCACACCGCAAGATGGAGAAAGAGGCTGAGGAAGAAGACAGGCTTCCTGCTTCTTGGTCCACTGCCAGACCCGTGACAGCCATAGCAGGGAGGAATCGCTTCTCTCCATAATTGGGAATACTACTGAGAGCTAATTTCTCCCCACTAGATCTGCAGAGTGAAGAGCACTTGACCTGGAGTCTTGTTAGGGGGGCGGTCTGACATGCAGACTGAAAACAATCAGCTAGCCTCATACTTCCATTTCTCTTTGGCTGCTCCTGTCCAGAGAGAGAGAGAGAGCACCCCAATCAAGCCTGGCCTGCAACACATCCACGGAAGGCTGTCAATACTTGGGTTTTACCAACACGCAGATTCTGAGACAATAGCTTAGTGCCTCTTTATTGATTTAACTATCATTTCAGGTCCACAGCTCACAGCTATTAACCAGCCTACATGAAACCTTACATTATGGTGCTTCTCTTCTTCTTGAGGACACTACATTCCATTAGGAAAACCAAACAATTAGAGGTGGGCTTGACAGATGAGCCTGGTGTTATTACCTCACTAAACAACAGGGCCATCCTCTTAGAGGGGGACACCCCAGTACACATGTAGGATTTGGTCTACGAAATGTGCAGAATGTGGGGGCAGGTTAGGAGTTTGGAACTGGCATATACATACTTCTATATATAAAGGCAAATGCACCCCACTCCAGTCCTCTTGCCTGGAAAATCCCATGGACGGAGGAGCCTGGTAGGCTGCAGTCCATGGGGTCGCCAAGAGTCGGACTTGACTGAGCAACTTCACTTTCACTTTTCACTTTCATGCATTGGAGAAGGAAATGGCAACCCACTCCAGTGTTCTTGCCAGGAGAATCCCAGGGACGGGGGAGCCTGGTGGGCTGCCATCTATGGGGTTGCACAGAGTCGGACACGACTGAAGTGACTTAGCAGTAGCAGTAGCATATATTAAGTAGATAATCACCAAAGACCTACTGGATAACACAGGGAGCTATTCAGTGCTCTGTGACAACCTCTATGGGAAAAGAATCTGAAAAAGATTAGATATATGTACAAATGTAGCTGAGTCACTTTGTTGTACACCTGAAACTAACACAACATTGTAGATCAGCTATACTCCAATTAAAAAAAAAAGAACATGCCCAGGCACCTAACCCTCTAGTGGCCATCCAAGTTTACTCTCAGAAGTCCTCAGGGAATTGCACTTCAGAGAGAGACCTTTCTTCTGACCTAATTTCAGAGTCCAAACAATGAAAATTAATTACCGCACAAGTATTGATTAAGTGCCTACTACATCTAGATCCTGGGCTGGACAGCAGGGACATGTAAAGGCTTTATGCTGTAGGTGTGGTCTGAATGCTCTCAGCATCCCACTCAGCATACTACTCTGGGTGTTCCCTGCCCATTTCTTCCGGGCTGGTCCTGGAGATGAAGCCTGTTTGTTATCTGTGGTCTAGGAGTTCAGAGAATGGCTAAGCAAGGGTCTTTGATTAGGCAGAATGGGCTGGGCTTTGAAGGATGGGCAGAATAGAGTTGGGAGAGGTTGGGCTGTCTGGTAAGGCACTATTTTGAGACAGGCCAGTTCCCATCCATTTCCATCTTCCATCCATGGACATCTTAGCTGATCCAGGACACTGGTGAGGTCACATAAGGGCAGGCTTGTAGACATCTGCTTTGCAGTCACACAACAGAGCATACACATGGAGTGCACACACACACACACACAGAATCCGTCTATTCTAGGCATGCTCATTATCAGCTAACTTTAATCATCTTTAACGCTTGCATCTCAAATATCAAATACTTCGGTGTGTGCTGTCTATGAACACACACCAAAAATAGTTCTGGGTAGATAAACACATTGCACCAAGAAGCTGGCTGATTGCAGTGTGAGTCGTGTGAAGCCCCTGCCTCTTGGATCCCTTCAGTGCAGCCGAGGCAGAACCTTAACACAGGATATCAATAAATAACTAATGTGAACTGTCCCCTGGCCCCAGCCAGCGATGCAGGCAGCTCACGACCCCCGGTGGGAAAGCTGAGATGCTCTGTCCCTAGGCCTTTGACAGGATATGTCTGCCTGAGGGTCAGACCTTGTGGCTGAAACCCTCTGCTTCCTGCACCCACTTCAGCCTCCAGGACGCAGCAGCTCTTGCAATCAGGTGTGCAATGGCTGCAGACCTGCGTCATTTAAGGAGCTGACGAACATCAGTGGAAAGGAAAAGTTGACAGTGCCTTCCTGTCATCTGCCTCTTTCCTTCGTCATTCCCAAGTACCTGATGCTGGCTACTGACTTATAATGAGAATAAAAAGATTAAAAAAAAAAAAGAATTACAGGAGTGTGCAGCCTTGTCTCCCCCCACCCACAACCCACAAGAGGAAGGACCCAGTATCATCTTGTAGTGGGTGGAGTGATGGCCCCCTGCAAAAGGCGTGTCCGTATTCTGACCCCGCAGAACCTGTGAATGTGACCTTATTTAGAAAAAGCATCTTTGCAGATGTAATTAAATTAAGGAATTTGAAATGAGACCATCCGGGATTCATCTGGGTGGGCCCTAAATCCAATGACAAGCGTTCCCATGAGACACACAGAGGAGAGAGTCACAGGGGCAGGCCATGTGAAGATGGGCAGGAAGTGAAGCTCTGACAACACAAGCCCAGAAATGCTAACAGCCACCAGGAGCTGGAAGAGACAAGGAGCAAAACTCTCCTCTGGAGCCTCTGGAGGGAGCACAGCCTTACTGCCACCTTGATTTTGGACTTCTGGCCTACAGAACTATGAGAGAGTCAATTCTTGTTATTTTAAGCCATGAAGTTTATGGCAATTTGTTTTGGCAGCCCTAGAAAACTCGTATACATTTCTTGTTGCATTAATGGAAAAGCGGGCCAAGTTGGAAAAAAAAAAAAAAAGAATGGGGAAGCCAATAGGATTTAAATAACAGGTTGCATCTATGGGGCACTTACATGCCAGGTTCCCGCTCAAATCAGAGTGACAGAACTGTGTTGGTAATCAGCAAGGTGAGCCCCAGCACTCATTCTTTTAAGCAGCTACCCTGTACTTCTAGAAAAGAGCAGATGCTGTATTTGGAAAGGGAGATGGAGCGGAAATGAAAAGTTAGAGCTGAAGGAGAGTTGGGGAGAATTCAAGAGTGACTTGGGGGCCAGATGCCATTTAGGAGAAATACCAAAGTTCCAAAGTTTTGCTTTACATTATAAATAAGATATTTTTTTTGGATGTTTCCTGAAAATTTTGGTAAAGAGTTAAATTGCTCTCTAGTTATCTCTAAAAAAAATTTTTTTTTAATATGACAGTGCTGAGATTTGCACTTTACCTGTGTTTTACACAGGTTACTTTTTTCAAAACATGTATTTATTTCGTCTGCTTTGGGTCTTCATTGCTGCACCGCGGGCTTTCTCTATTGTGGCGAGCAAGGGCTACTCTCTAGCGGCAGTGCCTGGTTTCTCACTGCAGTAGCTTCTCTTGTTGCAGAGCACAGATCTAGAGCACAGGCTCAGCAGTTGTGGCACACGGGCTTAGCTGCCCCATGGTGTGTGGGATCTTCTTGGACCAGGGATCGAACCTGTGTTTCATGCATTGGCAGGTGGATTCTTAACCACTGGACCACCAGGGCAGCCTCTAAACAGGTTACCTTTTTTTTTTTTTTAAACTTATTTGACAGGTATTCCTTGTGCTCTGGCTTATCTGCCAAACTCTGCACATTCAGTGCTAGGCAGACCTGCAGATAAGTGAGAACCAGACCCTGCCCTGGGAGCTTAGTTTATGAGGTGGGTAGGGCCCAGCAGATGAAGATCCTTGAGTTTGGATGTCATTCTGTGGGCAGTGGGAGTTTTTACGCAGGGACAAGGTTGAGAGAGAGTGAGAACTGGCTCTGTGCTCCCCAGGCTGCTGGGAATCTCTGCACCCTCTGACTTTTAGCGGCTGATGATTAAGTAGGTAAACTGATAAACGTACTAGGCTACTGAGGATGAGAGTTTCCCCATTAAAGTAACACCATCAGATTTTAAAAGTTTTTTTTTTTTTTGCTGTTGTTTTCCCCTCTAGGCTTTTTTAGTATGGGGTGGGGAGAGAATGGGAAATGGGGCATGGAGTGATGCTAATTGACTTTCTTCAAATCTTATCACTTTGATGGCCCCTACTGAACCCTGTGGTAGGTTTGGTCCTGGCTTTCAGAAAATAGTTGCCTTGACAATACAGCCGAAACCAGTTTCTGTTCATCTTTGAGAATACGGCAGAGTCACATCTGAGGTGATGGTACAGCTCTCCAGCTAATCGAATTCAGATCATGATCAGAAATTAACCTTGAAAGCCCTTGGAGAGACGTTCCACTGGGGGCGGTCGTGATTTCTCGCTGTCAGCCCAACACAGCTGGGTTTCTCCAGCTTTGGAGAAGGTTGTTGATTGCTCAGCTGAGCACCAGATGAAGCTGGCCAAATTTTAGAGGCTGTCTTACACGAAAACAGCAGATATTTATGTGCTGGACTCATGCTGAGGGCTGATACTGCATGCACCCCAGAGAGGAAAGGCAGGTGAACCCTTGCCTTAGCACTTACATGTATTTTAGTCTATCTTTTCTCTCGTTATCATGCTGTTGTTATTATTACTATTCTGCAGAGTCCCATAGTTGAATGAACGTACAGAACATAACTGCATACATTGTAGGACCAGACTGTAGCATAAATTTTTCTTAAAAGTTCTTGCCTTTCACTATGAGAGTTATCTTTTCTCAGAAGAAAATTTGGCCAGCTCAGCTGTCCGTGTGGCTCTGCTGACGGATCACAGTCTTCCAGCCAAGTTGGGTCTTGTCCACAGTGATCTGGAAGCCAATTTTCCGAATAAATCACAAAATCACTCCAGAGTTGGTATATTTACCCCAAAACTTATCTTCTATTGCTGTGCACACAGAAGAGTTGTGAATGTACTTTGCATTTTACAATATTTTATACAGTGTGGCATTTCCCAAAGTGGTGGAAGAGGGGAGACTGCAGAGGAAAGGGGCAGTTTTAGGGCCTCTAAGGGATGATGAGGTACAGGGAGGGCAGGTGAATGCCATTAGCTACGAAAGACAAGTCAACTAGAAAAGATGTGAGGAGCCTCTTCTTGGCAGACCCAAGAAAGAGTGACTTGATAAAAACACACAGTTGCGAGGCACCTCCAGGCAGGGTCTGCAGTAAGTTGTCAGGCCAGGGCCCAGGCAGCCCTTTTGCGATTAATTATCTGTGCCCAGGGACAGCCTGACATTCCAGTGGACTTGGGATTACTTCTCATATTGTCATTTAACCTTCCCAGAGCTCAGGTCTCTGCTTCAGCTCCTGGGTTCACCTCTCTCAGTCTGTTTTCTGACCTACAATATGGGGGTAATAATAATTTGTGGGGATTACATGAATTAATGCAAACGCAAAGCATTTCCCAAGTTCCTGGCACACAGCGCACAACTTGCTTTGTTAGCTACCAGTCCTGTTAGTGTGCCTGTTTAGAATCTGTGATCCTACCTACAAGCTTTCATATACTGAGCACTGACTACGTGCCTGACAGCACTGAGCACCTTACATGATCTTAATTCTCACAACAGCGTCAGGAGGAAGCAATTACAAGTCCCATTGACCCTTGAACAACACGGATCCACTTACCTGCAGATTTTTTCCAATAAATACTATGGTCCTACATGACCTGTGGCTAGTTGAATCCTCCATGTGGAACCGCGGATATGAGGGCCACCTAGAGAGTTATATTGGGATGGTTTTGACTGTGCAGGAGTCCATGCCACTAACCCATGTGCTATTCAGGGGGCTGGAGGAAGACAGGACATTGGCCAGGGCCCCACAGTGGGTGAAACCCAGATTCAGAGTCAAGGCTGACCACATCTAGAAGCCTGGTTTTTACTACTACATTGAAGAGTAGTACATGGGGCTGATTTTATGTGCCACATAGGTGACATTTTTATTTATAATAGTTACATATCCTATTTAAATTTTCCTTTTAAAATAAACATTCAGCATTCACTTTGGTACCACATATCCCCAAATTGGAACATACAGAGAAGATTTAACAGCCCCTGAGAAAGGATGACATGCAAATACATGAAGCATTTCATGTTTTTACAGTGTTATATGTCAATTATATCTAAATGAATGAATGGGGTAAACTTGTTTAGCAGCACTATTCACAACAGCCTAAAGGTGGCAACAGCTCAAATATCTACCAACAGATGAATGAATAGTCGAAACGTGATAGATGCAGACGACAGAATATTACTCAGCCGTGAAAAGGAATGATGAACTGACACAGGCCACAACATGGACGGACCTCAAAGACATGGTGCTGAGCGAAAGGAGCCAGACACAAAATCGCATATTGTATGGTTCTGTTTATGTGAAATACCCGGAACTGGCAAATCCACAGGGACAGAAAGCAGGTTAACGGTTATGAGGGGTTAAGAGGAGGTGGATACGAGAAGAAACTGCTTCATGGGTGCAGGGTTTTTATGTTGGAGGGATGGGAATGTTTTGGAACTAGATGGAGGTAGTGGTTACACAACACTGGGAATGTACTAAATGCTCTTGAATTGTTCACTTTGAAATAGTTGTTTTTATGTTCTGTCAATTTCACTTTGATAATTTAAAAAAATATTTAAGTAAGAATTTTCTTAAAAGTTAATTTAAAGAAGACTAGGAAGTAAGTCATAGCACAGGCGGAGTGCAAAGGTGGTTCTTAGAAAATATGGCACCTCATTATCTGCTAGAAGTTCCAGGCATCTCCGTCAGGGTTGAGTCTGATAGTCTTGAGTCTTGCCCTCCTTTGTGTTTTCTGTCCCGGCAGCCAGCTCAGTGCTTCAGAAATACTTGTTGAGTTCAGCTCAGTCCAGCTTTGTTAATTGAGTTAAGGCGAGCTGAGTCGTACTGAATGCACCAGCTGGCTGGCCTGGAGGAGATCCAAGCTGAAGATGTTAAGAATCACACTAATTCAATAAGTGGCCGCAAGGTAGTCTAAATAATGAGCCCACGTGCCTCTCCTTACCCGACCCACCCATGTTCTGCCTGCACTTTGGGAGCCTTCTCTCCCTGGAATACCCTGTGTGTGTTTGCCGGAGACACCAGGCAAGAGAGCGTAGGAGAGAAGGGAAACGGAAGCGGAGAAATTTCTGTCTGCGTACAGGTGCGGCCCCAACTGCCTCTTCCTTGTCCACGCATTCATCATGCACCTCATGTACATGAGCTCATGCTCTTGGTTCTGATGGCTTTAGTTTGAAGCTGGCTGAGCACCCTGGAGAATCAGCTTCACCTCTCTGCACCTTCATCTCCTCACCTGTGAAATAATAATAATAGCACCTATTTTACAGATGGGGAGACGAAGAGGGTCTTGGGAGGATTTGATGGGGTTCTTGGGAGGATTCGATGAAACAACACCCATCAAGAACTTAACATACACTTTCGAGAAGATTGTAAGCACTTGAAAAAGGTTAGCTACAATGATTAGCAGTGACCGGTGCTGCAGAGTGGTGGGTCTGAAACACATGGCAGGTCTGGAGCCCAGAGATCAGCTTTCCAGACACAGAGGACAGAGCAGAGAAGTTGTTTGTAAACATCTTAAACAGAAGCGCATGGCTCACTCATGTAAGTTCTTCTGGGACAGTGACGTAAGCTCCCAGGACAAGGCAGGAGTAGCGGAATCTGGCTGGTGTTCTCCATGCTGGCAGGATTTTACCTACAGAGGGAGTCCCCCATGGCTGCCTGTACCCAGAGACCAGAGAAAAAGCCACACGGAGTTTCCCTCTCTCTGCTCTGCTCTGGGAAGCCACGCCATTTTGCCTCCTTGACTAACCAGTCAGTGGGGCACGGCAGGAGTGCGTGTGATGGTCTCTGTCCACAGACCTCTAGCCAGCCCGCAAGGCGGCAAGTGGGAAGGGCAGGGCACGGGAACCCTGAGGTGTGACTTCTCAGACATGCACTTTGCTGCTGCCCACGTGGCCTTGGCTGGGCTCCTGCCTCTTTCTGGCTATTATTGTTACTCATTTATGAATGAGTGAGCGGGCAAAGGTTGCAAAAAAAAAAAAAACAAAAACCCACCCTGCTGATTTTCAAGCTTTAAAACTATAAGAAACTGTTTATTTAAATAAAAGTGTTCAAGGGAATGAAACATACAAATGGACCCAAGAGTTGTTATGTAGCGGAGAGAAGGGCAGGTGTCCTATAGTCCCAGCCAGCAGTCCTCCTGGCTCGCCACCACTCTTCTTCCATCCAGCAGCACCCAAGGTGCACAATTTAAAAACTGGAGTGAATTCCTGGGGTAGAACTGGGCCTAGAGTCCCAGGGCTGGATAGAGGGTGAGGGGGTCCCCGAGGCGGTCTGCCGCAACGCGGAGGAGCACAGATCTGCGTGCAGGCCTGCCTGCCCTGTGCGCCTGGCAGCATGATGTGGGAGTACAGGACACCGTGGCTTTCTGCCCACCCAGCATCCATTTCTCCTTCTGGTAAGAGCACCTTGGTGTTCCCCAGGGGAACCACTCACCCTTACTCTGTCCCTGTGACTTGGCCAGGCTTTAGCAGCAAGCATGTAATTGAGACACGGGCAATCAGATCATTCTAGCCCCTTTGCCCTAGTCATTGGCTTAGCAATGGGCAGCTGAACCTATCAGAACCCACCAGAGCCAACCCTGGGACTTTTCCAGGAGGCAACCAGGAGAAAGCCTCCATCAGACTCTGTAAAACAGATGGAGAGTTTTTCCTTGAAATCCAAACAGGGAAAAGCAGGGCTGAAGAGGTGAGGAGAGGCAAATTCCTGAAGACTTCAAGGAGAGCCTGGGTCCTGCCGTGCCTGAAACTCACACGGCCCTTACTTCTCAGTTAAAAAGTCGTACATTTTTGATCTGGCTTAAGTCCATTCAAGTTAGGAGTTTGTCATTTTGCAACTGAAACCTCTCGACTAACAATGGGCAATTTTTTTTTTAATCCCCGTAAGTTTCGGTTTTCTCATCTACTAAGTGTCTCTAAAAATCCATACACCTCACCCCTGTGGAGTGAAAGTTGCTCATTCCTGTGCAACTCTTTGCAACCCCATGGACTGTGGTCTGCAGGCTCCTCTGCCCATGGGATTCTCTAGCCAAGAAGATTGGTGTGGGTAGCCGTTCCCTTCTCCAGGGGATCTTCCCTACCCAGGTATCAAACCCAGGTTTCCCACATAGCAGGCCAAGTCTTTACTGTCCGGGCCACCAGGGAAGCCCCACCTCCACCACACCCCTAAGTGGATCTATAAACACACGTATGCCATTACAGCAGCAGCAGCAAGACATCGGCAAGAGTGGTTAAGGATTTGGAATACTCTCTAGTTCTCAGGAAAGCAAAACAAAAGTTGGCTACTGTCAGTTTGCTATATTCTCTAAATGAGAGTCTAGAGGAGAAGCAGAAGACAAATAAATGTCCATTATAAGCAGGAAAGGAGAAAGCAGGAGGCCAGATATTAATGGGAAAATGCCAGGGGAATGTATATAAGGCCTCAGTTTGGGACTTTTTTCAATTCGATGATGGGGAAGGGGTCTGCAGGCGACTAACATTCCCACAATTATGCAGGTGGGGCTGAGCCCAAGGGAAACTCTACCAATCATATAACCCACCCCCTTCCCCACTTCCCTCCTTCCCCCCAGGCTCTTGAGGCCAGGGAAAATCTAGAGGAAGAGTTGAGAGAGATTTGTCTTAGAGAAGGAAGTAGGGAAGCCTGAGCTCTGAAACCGTGGATGAGCGCTTGACAAGCTCACAGCCAGCTCCACGCACGTGGCCAAACCTTAGCTGGACAGACCAGGGTCAGGCTTGTGCAGCCCCAGAAGAGCTGTTTCTGGGGACCGCCATCTCAGCACGCTATTGTGGTCTGCCCAGGAGCCCTTGAAATCGAAAGCCCTGAGCTCCCCTTGTCACTGCTAGCGCACATAAATACCACCAGGGGGGATTTCCCACGGAATTTTTTGCAACCACTCAAATGTTTCATTTCCCATTGTTTGCCAGCCCCTCTCCGAGCCTCAACTGTCAAAGCAGCAACAAACACAGGCTGCTTTTCCCCCAGGACCCCACGGCGCTTGCTCCTGCTCCCCCTCCACGTCAGGAAGCTGGCGTTGGCAGGATTTGATCGGCTCGGCCGGGGAATAAGGTCTGTTAGTCAACTAGTGAAGCACGTCAGCAGAGGGAATACCCGGCGCTACACAGCCCAGCCTGCTGTGGAGGCTCGGTTTTGTGCCACCTCCTCCCCCCACCCCATTATTAGTATACTCATGGCGACTAATAATTATATTTATAGAAAGAAACCCCTTCCACAAATCCAAAGCACTTGACTAAAATATACACTGCAGCTGTTAATTTTTTGCTTTTTGAATATGAACTTGAATCTTTTTTTTACCTGACCCAGCATGTTTTAATGGAATTCTAAGTAGTATTCCATACATCAGTGCTTAGAAAACATCATCTTTATTGATTGAAAACATCTGTTTTTGACAAGCACTGTTCTGGGCATGTGGGGGACCTGAATACCATAAAGTGGTGTCGTGATTTTATGGCAACATGGGGTGGAGAGCAATAATCAGGGAGTTTATACAGGGGATGTTGGTCTGAGGGCTGGTAGGAGTAGCCAGGCAGACATGTCTATGATCTCTCACCAGTTGGCAATGAGTACATGTACTGTGTGCAGGGTTTCCCAAGTGGCTTACTGGTGGCTCCTGCCTGTCAATGCACGAGACATGGGTTCAATCCCTGGATGGGGAATATCCCCTGGAGAAGGAAATGGCAGCCCACTCAAGCATTCTCACCTGGGAAATCCCATGGACAGAGGAGCCCGGTAGGCTACAGTCCCATGAGGTTGCAAAAGAGTCGGACACGACTGAGCGACTAAACAGCAACACGTAGGATGCATGACTCTGGGCACCCAGACAAGGCTGGACACGTGTGACACAGGTGGTTCTGTGAGCATCAGGGATGGTAAAGATACCTGTAAATATCCGTTCACCTGGGCCCACCCTGTGTACCACAGAGGTTGCCCTCATCATGAATTTATTCAGGTAGCCACTCGTTCACTCCTCCATTAAAGCCACAAATATTTACTGATTTTTTTTTTAGGGTGTGCCAAGTCGAGGCTATACGCTGGGGGACACAAAGATGACCAAAGTCAGCCTGGTGCCTTTCCTCTGAAAGTTTTCATCCCAGCAGGGCGTTCATTAAACAAATATCTACATAAAATTATAAAGAAATATACAATAAAAAAAAAGAGCAGTTAAATACACACGAGAATCTCCCTGCTCCTCTTTTACTGATCTCCCGCCTTATGCCAAGTGCTGTAGGGGCCACAGATCTGAATCAATGCCTGGTGCAGCAAAATCCCAAAGACCAACCAGAACTCATGACAGAAAGAGGCCAGGCAGCGGCCACCGTGGCACTTTCCAGTTTACACGGCTCTTTTTACACCATGGACACTCTGCATCCTGCCAGTAAGACTGGGTTTGGCTGTTTAGGAGTTATTCTCTCCACGGGAGGAATTCGAGACCGGGAGAGATAAAGGGATTGGCCTTCCTGAGGTCACACAGCTCGAAAGGCCAGGAATGCTACACCTATTTTTACAATGACAGAAACGGAAGCAGAGCAGGGCGGTCATCTTACTTTCCCAGCGGCACACTATCTGTCAAAGAAGAGGAAACAAAAGTGCAAAATTCTAGTGGGAAAGAGAACAGACGATCTTGAGACAGGTGAGTCTCAGAAAGTAGAGATGGAGGAAGATGATAACACAGAGTATGAATTCCAACTCACAAAGGGACCTCACCTCTGCCTCCCGTGGGTGGGTTTTAGTCTGGCCAGGGCATGATCTGAAGTCACTAGAACCAACACGTAGTGACCCCTCTGATATCCCAGACATCACAACATTCCTGCAAGGAGCATATTAAAACTCCCATTTTCCAGATAAGAAGGTTGAAACTCTGACCACACACAAAACTGTGCAGTGGGAGAACCACAGTTTATACTGTGGTCCGTCTGATACTAGGACCTGTGGAGCTTCTTATACCCAGAGCTGCCTCCCTCTGGGAGCCTAGGAGTGCTGGCAACAGGATGCTTGAGGAGGTGGCCTGGGGAGGCAGGGCCCAGGGGCGAGGATAGTCTGCCCAGGAATGTGGCCCAACCCGCCCGCTTTTTAACACGGTGGCATCTCTGACAGACCCTCTTGTCCTTTTCCTGTGCTGGCCTTCCTAACGCAATAAATAAACCCTTAGAGAAACGTGACCCGAGCCAGGCAGTAAATGATGGCACTGTCAGTTGTACACGACTGTTGAAACAAACACAGACTGTAATCATCGTGCTGTACGGGGAGAAAGACATTTGGCAAATGAGATTCCATTTTCACATTGGTTTGTGCTGAGCATATAAATTTCCTGCGGGCCGGCCAGCGTTGGGGATGTGTAATTGATTGCCTGCATTATAATAAACAAGCCGTGACAGGTGATCATTCATCATATTCCGCTGAACGTTCCAGCACACCAGAAAACGGAGGAAGAGAGGGAACAAGCGAGCGAGGGCAGAGGAGAGGAGGAGCCTGGGGGAGGGGAGAGGGTCGGAAAGACTGAGTATTCCCGACAGACAGAAAGCCCGGGAAGGGGCGGGGGCAGAGAATCCGCAGAGCGGGCTCGGGGAAAGTGAAAGCAATTACTATAATTCTTCTGATTATCTAATTTGTTCTTTCTGGTCTTCGTTATGTGACCCTCCCGCCGCCCCCGCCCCCGCCCCCGCCCCCACCCCATGCCACTCCAACACAGGAGATCCCCCTCGGGGGCTTGGGAAGACACAGATAGAATGCTCCTCCCAAGACTGAAGAGGGGCAGGGGAAAGGCTAGGTGGGGGAGGGGCCGCGTCTAGTTGTAACCGGAGTAGGTATGTTCGGGAAAACCTCGGGAGGAGGGGGTGTGTGTGCGCGCGCGCGCGCGCGCGCTCGTGTGCTAGTGTGTGCGGGACTTAGCTTCTCTTTTGCTCTGTGATGCCTCCAATCAGATGAATAGGAACCAGTATCTCTACATTTTAAAAATGTAAAGGGTGTCTGGGGAAACAACACAAATGAAAAGTTCCTTTTATTGAGGGAAAGAACAGAATCCAAGTTGGCATCGGATCTGGTTCCAGAAGCCTGTCAAGTGGGGCTCTCACTCGTCCGCTCTCGTCCCCCACCCCTAAACCCTCCCCAGCCCCAGCCTCTCTCTGCCCTCGGCCCGGGGGCTGGGGTCGAAAAGGAGCTGCTGGGAAGCACCTTCCTCTCCAGGAGCTTCAACCCAGACAGACACGAGGCGGAAGCCCATTGGCATATGAAGGACAGCAAGACAAATGAAGAGCTCTCGAGCCAGGGCACGCATTAAATAAGTACTTACAATACGCAAAAGCCAAAGCCCTCAACAAGGGAGTGAGTGAAGAGCAGAGACAGGGATGGATTCGTCTGCCCAATTCTCACCCTGCCAATTTCTAACCTTCCGATCCTCACCCATCAAATGCCCTCTCGTCCCCTCTCGGTTACCAATGGCTTAGCGCAGGTGAGCCTCCTGCCCTGGAGCTGGGCGTTGAGGGGGCGTGGCCCGCGCTAAAATCGGGGGCGGGGTCTGGGTGGGGCTTAGCCGGGGGCGGAGTGAGCACAGAGAAAGACAGTAACGTGATGGGCGATTGCTTTCCATCTCCCACTGCTTCCTAGAATGCACTCTCTTTTAATCCTAGCTTTAACTACTGTAATCTGTTACTTTGGAGATTCTTATAAAGCCACTGCTTTTGGAGACTGCTCGAGAGACCTGCCTTCTAAAAGCTGTGATATCAGCCCCAGCGGTGTGAGCTGCCTCTCCTCGGTGATCTGTGTGGTCTCTGAAAAATTAACAGCTTCTCTAGGTCTCCCAAGAATCCCAGGAAGAAAGCTAGGGCAGGCGCTCTTGTCTCAATTCGCTTATTTCTTCCCGTCTCCACATAAGAATTCATCAAATAGGTCTTAGGGTCCCAATTTTACAGGGGAAGAAATGGAGGCACAAAGAAACGAAGTTACTTGCTTAAGATCTGGCAGCAAAAAGAATAAAAAATGGAACCCAAGGGTCTTTTCTTCCATGCTGTCCACCTGCTTTCTTCCTTCAAGCCCCAAGAATAAGTGTGCAAAGGGATAATGAGGGAGGAGAGTTGAGTTTGTTTGGGATGACCAAACCCTCTTGCTTTAACCTGCTACATATTGTTCAGATCTGCCTCTTTCTTTCCACCACTACTGTGCCTCCTGATCCAAGCCATCCTGCACCTGTACCAAGGCTTCTACCTCCTCTCCCATACCCAGCCTAATATTGCTGCCCACTCACATCCATTTTCCACCAGCCATCAGGATGATCTGTTCGTTGTTCTGAACATGAGAACACCATCCAGATCTTTCACCAGCTGGCTCAGTCTACCTCACTAGCTACATCTTTTGCTATTCATAGTATCATTATCATCATCCTTACTATAAAATTCATGTAACATAAAGTTTACCATCTTAATGATTTTCGCATGTGTAACTCAGGGACATTACGTAGATTCTCACTGTCATGCAACCATCACTACTCTCTAGTCCTGAACTTTTCATCACCCAAACAGAAACCCCTTACCCAATAGAGGTCGCCTCTCATTCCACCCTCCTTCAGCCCCTGGCAGCTACCAATTTGCTTTCTATTTCTATGGGTTTGTCTATTCTGGAAATTTCATATAAAGGAAAGCCTGTGGTGTGTGGCCTTTTATAACTTCTTTCACTTAGCACTATGTTTTCAGTGTTCATCCATGTTGTAGCAACTTCATTTCTTTTGATGGGTGAATAATATTCCACGACATGGACAACCCAACTTTTGTTTTTTCATTAATGAATATTTGGGTTGTTTCCAACTTCTGGCTATTGTGAATAATCCCTCTGTAAATATGTACATACAAGATTTTGTTTGAACATCTGTTTTCAATTCTTTGGGGTATATACTTAGGAGTGGAATTGCTGGATCATATGGTAATTCTATATTGAACTTGTAGAGTAACCACCAAGACTGTTTTCCAGTGACTGCATCATTTTACATTCTTACTAGCAGAGCACAAAGCTTCTAATTTTTCCACATCCTTGCCAACACTTGTTACTTTACTTTTTTTTTTTTTTTTTTTTAGTAGCCATCCCAATGGGTGTGTCTAGCTCCATCTTTTCTCTTCCCCTCACTTTTACTTCTCTGGGCTTCTGCATCCTCAAGTAGACCTCTTTCTCTTAAAAGGGGGCTTGTATATACAATGACTTCTGCCTTCCCTCATCTCCAAAGCTAGATCAGATTTCCCAGTGATGATGCACCTAAGACCCATAGCCTTCCTTTCATAGCTCCCAGCTTGGTTGTGAGTTTACGTTTCCTGTGTGATTACTGATTAACGTCCATCTTCTTGACTTGACTACAACCTCCCCCCAGGCAGGGACCATTCTGCTTTTGTTCATCCTCTGTACCTTCAGCACTTAGCACAGACCCAGGTAGAGTTTAGGTGCTCCAAAAATACTTGGTGAATGGATGGATGAACAATGAATGAGATCCAAGTTCGGGTCCTGCATCCTTCTGAATTTCTCTTTTCTTTTCTTCACTTCTCAGTGGAGTTGGTAGGTCTCGATACATCAGAACCTGAAGAACCTGCTTCCTACATAAGAAATGTGGAGGCTTAGGAGATTCTGCTTGCACAATTCATCCTCACTAATGTCCTCCTTAAGAGCCATGGCAATTCCAGCCTGGGATTCTGTGTCTCGAGTGGGAATTGTGCCGATTCTGCCCTGCAGTGCTGCTGAAGGTTTAGGAACTTGAAATATATACGCCTGGTGTAAACATGACCTCAGCATGACAGGGTGATCCCTGTGTTTGCCAAGCCATTAATTTTTATGTAATAACAGCCACCACGACAAACTGCATTTCCCCCACACTCTGAGTCGTTCTTGAGGTCAGATTCTATGGGATTGTGTGAGACAAAATCTTTACACACTAGACCGTAGTGGTGAGTTCTCTGTGTTTACAGCTCTGCTCCTACATGCAGCTCCAAAGAGCTGAAAATAGAGGATTAAAAATTCATGCAGCTACTGTCTTCCAAGGAATTCCAAACACTTAGAAGATGATCTTTATCCCATGAAGTCATTAGATTTTGGATATGACCATTCCCATCTCGAAGACAGGGATCAGAGGCCCAGAGACGTGAAGCAACTTTGCCAGGGCCCACCCCCCACCACTACCCCCAATACAGGAGCCGTAGGCTCAGGCAAAGAGCCCTCTCTCACCCATCTAGCCCATGCCCTCTCCATTAGCTTGATTAAGACAATTGATTTATTCATTCTTGGTGGTTGAGAGGGGAGAAAAAACCAACATGCCATTTGTGTGATATAAATATCTCTGGAAAAAGCTTAAAAACATTGTGTCATACATATTTTGTTAATACCACAGTCAATCACACATGTCCAAGTGCACAGTTCCATCAACCAAGAAGGGAGGTGGGGGGAAGTGGGGTGAGGGTGGTGGAGGGGGGGAGACCCAGGAGGGACTTGGTTCTGAATCCTCTGTTCCAGCTGAAGACGCCTTGGTGGTTTTCTCTTCAGCATAGTGTCTTCAAAGAACCTCCTAGATGTCTCAGAAGCTTGATGTTGGGCCAGAACATGAGAAGGTAGGGAAGCAAGGGTGCTGGGATGCCCATCTGGCCAGTTCACAAAGAAAAGATGGGGGTGGCACCTTCTCATTCAACATGGTCTCTGGACTCACAGAAGAATTTGGATCTCAACCTGGTTCCTCTTCCCCCACTCCCATGCAATGCATTCCCCCCCCCCAACGCCAATTGTCAAAAAGCCTTTAATCTCAGTGATTCTACTGTTAAGAATTTAGCCCAAGGAAATAATTAAAGATGTGTAAGACTTTACAACAGGATATTTCTCATAACACAGACTATAGTCGGAGATTAGAAACAGCCTCCACAGCCATCAGTTCTGTTCAGCTGCTCAGTCGTGTCCCTCTCTTTGCAACCCCATGAATCGCAGCATGCCAGGCCTCCCTGTCCATCACCAACTCCCGGAGTTCACTCAGACTCACGTCCATAGAGTCCGTGATGCCATCCAGCCATCTCATCCTGGGTCGTCCCCTTCTCCTCCTGCCCTCAATCCCTCCCAACATCAGAGTCTTTCCCAATGAGTCAACTCTTCGCATGAGGTGGCCAAAGTACTAGAGTTTCAGCTTCAGCATCATTCCTTCCAAGAAATCCCAGGGCTGATCTCCTTTAGAGTGGACTGGTTGGATCTCCTTGCAATCCAAGGGACTCTCAAGAGTCTTCTCCAACACCACAGTTCAAATGCATCAATTCTTCGGCACTCAGCTTTCTTCACAGTCCAACTCACATATCCATACATGACTACTGAAAAAACCATAGCCTTGACTAGATGGACCTTTGTTGGCAAAGTAATATCTCTGCTTTTGAATATGCTATCTAGGTTGGTCATAACTTTCCTTCCAAGGAGTAAGCATCTTTTAATTTCATGGCTGCAGTCACCATCTGCAGTGATTTTGGAGCCCCCCAAAATAAAGTCTGACACTGTTTCCACTGTTTTCCCACCTATTTCCCATGAAGTGATGGGACCGGATGCTATGATCTTCGTTTTCTGAATGTTGAGCTTTAAGCCAACTTTTTCACTCTCCAGTTTTACTTTCATCAAGAGGGTTTTTAGTTCCTCTTCACTTTCTGCCATAAGGGTGGTGTCCTCTGCATATCTGAGGTTATAGATATTTCTCCCAGCAATCTTGATTCCAGCTTGTGTTTCTTCCAGTCCAGCGTTTCTCATGATGTACTCTGCATAGAAGTTAAATTAGCAGGGTGACAATATATAGCCTTGATGTACTCCTTTTCCTATTTGGAACCAGTTTGTTGTTCCATGTCCAGTTCTAACTGTTGCTTACTGATCTGCATACAGATTTCACAAGAGGCAGGTTAGGTGGTCTGGTATTCCCAGCTCTTTCAGAATTTTCCACAGTTTATTGTGATCCACACAGTCAAAGGCTTTGGCATAGTCAATAAAGCAGAAATAGATGTTTTTCTGGAACTCTCTTGCTTTTTCCATGATCCAGTGGATGTTGGCAATTTGATCTCTGGTTCCTCTGCCTTTTCTAAAACCAGCTTGAAAATCAGGGAGTTCAAGGTTCACGTATTGCTGAAGTCTGGCTTGGAGAATTTTGAGCATCACTTTACTAGCATATGAGATGAGTGCAATTGTGCGGTAGTTTGAGTATTCTTTGGCATTGCCTTTCTTTGGGATTGGAATGAAAACTGACCATTTCCAGTCCTGTGGCCACTGCTGAGTTTTCCAAATTTGCTGGCATATTGAGTGCAGCACTTTCACAGCATCATCTTTCAGGATTTGAAATAGCTCAACTGGAATTCCATCACCTCCACTAGCTTTGTTCGTAGTGGTGCTTTCTAAGGCCCACTTGACTCCACATTCCAGGATGTCTGGCTCTAGATGAGTGATCACACCATTGTGATTATCTGGGTCATGATCTTTTTTGTACAGTTCTTCTGTGTATTCTTGCCACCTCTTCTTAATATCTTCTGCTTCTGTTAGGTCCATACCATTTCTGTCCTTTATCGAGCCCATCTTTGCATGAAATGTTCCCTTGGTATCTCTAATTTTCTTGAAGAGATCTCTAGTCTTTCCCATTCTGTTCTTTCCCCCTATTTCTTTGCATTGACCGCTGAAGAAGGCTTTCTTATCTCTTCTTGCTATTCTTTGGAACTCTGCATTCAGATGTTTATATCTTTCCTTTTATCCTTTGTTTTTCACCTCTCTTCTTTTCACAGCTATTTGTAAGTCCTCCCCAGACAGCCATTTTGCCTTTTTGTATTTCTTTTCCATGGGGATGATCTTGATCCCTGTCTCCTGTACAATGTCATGAACCTCATGCCATAGTTCATCAGGCACTCTATCTATCAGATCTAGGCCCTTAAATCTATTTCTCACTTCCACTGTATAATCATAAGAGATTTGATTTAGGTCATACCTGAATGGTCTAGTGGTTTTCCCTACTTTCTTCAATTTAAGTCTGAATTTGGTAATAAGGAGTTCCTGATCTGAGCCACAGTCAGCTCCTGGTCTTGTTTTTGCTGACTGTATAGAGCTTCTCCATCTTTGGCTGCAAAAAATATAATCGATCTGATTTTGGTGTTGACCATCTGGTGATGTCCATGTGTAGAGTCTTCTCTTGTGTTGTTGGAAGAGGGTGTTTGCTATGACCAGTGCATTTTCTTGGCAAAACTCTTAGTCTTTGCCCTGCTTCATTCCACATTCCAAGGCCAAATTTGCCTGCTATTCCAGGTGTTATTTGACTTCCTACTTTTGCATTCCAGTCCCCTATCATGAAAAGAACATCTTTTTTGGGTGTTAGTTCTAAAAGGTCTTGTAGGTCTTCATAGAACCATTCAACTTCAGCTTCTTCAACATTACTGATTAGGGCATAGACTTGGATTACCGTGATATTAAATGGTTTGCCTTGGAAACAAACAGAGATCATTCTGTTGCTTTGGAGATTGCATCCAAATACTGCATTTCGGATTCTTTTGTTGACCATAATGGCTACTCCATTTCTTCTGAGGGATTTCTGCCCGCAGTAGTAGATATAATGGTTATCTGAGTTAAATTCACCCATTCCAGTCCATTTTAGTTTGCTGATTCCTAGAATGTCGATGTTCACTCTCGCCATCTCTTGTTTGACCACTTCCAATTTGCCTTGATTCATGGACCTGACATTCCAGGTTCCTATGCAATATTGCTCTTTACAGCATCGGACCTTGCTTCTATTACCAGTCACATCCACAGCTGGGTATTGTTTTTGCTTTGGCTCCATCCCTTCATTCTTTCTGGAGATATTTCTCCACTGATCTCCAGTAGCATGTTGGGCACCTACTGACCTGGGGAGTTCCTCTTTCAGTATCCTATCATTTTGCCTTTTCGTACTGTTCATGGGGTTCTCAAGGCAAGAATACTGAAGTGGCTTGCCATTCCCTTCTCCAGTGGACCACATTCTGTCAGACCTCTCCACCATGACCCGCCCGTCTTGGGTTACCCCACGGGCATGGCTTAGTTTCATTGAGTTAGACAAGGCTGTGGTCCTAGTGTGATTAGATTGACTAGTTTTCTGTGAGTATGGTTTCAGTGTGTCTGCCCTCTGATGCCCTCTTGCAACACCTACTATCTTACTTGGGCTTCTCTTACCTTGGGCGTTGGGTATCTCTTCATGGCTACTAAATAAATGATGTGGTTCATCCCCTAAAACCCTGCTGAGATTAAAAAATAAAGACCAGAAGGAAATAAACCAAGATGTCTACAGAGCTTGTCTTTGGCTGTGGAAATATGGGTCATTTTCCCCTTTCCTGTAGTAAGTTCTTGTTTTTAGATGATCTCTTCAAAACTGTCTTAAATTTGGTTGACTGTAATAGAAATTTTATAAAATCACTAAGATTTAGAAGTCATAAATGGAATAGCAAGTGACATAAGTAAGGGCCTAGAGGCAAATCAGTGTCAGGGAGCAACCAGCTGGACTGTAGTGGGAGATTCCCAATGCTGAGAGCTGAGAAGTGTGGTGGGTTTGTGGGTTGTGGACAGATTGTGAATCTTTCAAAGCCAAGAAAAGGAAAGTACACCGGATGTGATAGGCACTTGGGAGCCGCTGTAGATTCTTAAACAAGAAAAGACATGGGCAATTCCGAGTCAGACCAAGAAGAGGCAATCCAAGAAATGAACGAACTGGGAGTGGATCTGGTGGTCTCATAATTCTTTTATGGAAGGATCTGAGTTCATTGGTTTGAGGGTAAAGAGTTTTGGAGAGTAACAATACTCTAAAGAAGTCTTGAGATTGCTTTCATTTTACGGATAACACAACTGCAGCCCAAAGCCTTAAATAAACTGTTTCCCAGACCCACAGCAAGATGGTGGCCAAGTTGGGACTGGCAACCAAGGGTCCTTATTTCCAGCTCCAGTCCCAGCCCACTTGTTTGCTGCCTGGGATCCCAATTCTGAGATATAACCACGTGTACAACCTTCTAAGACCCTAGCTTACTTCTTGGAGTCCCACCTCAACCTCCATCTGTTCATTCATTCATCTGCCCATCCATTCATCCAATGCATATTACGGACCTATTAGAAGACAGGCATGCTAAGCGTTAGGGTGGTGGTGAAGAGGAGACAATGATGGCACATGTAGGTGCTCAGTAAATATTTGTGGAAGAGAAGAAGGGAGGGAGAGAAGGAAAGAAGAATAGCTCTGGCCCTCAAGTCACCTAAGATCTAATTCTGGGAACAGACACAACCTTCCATGTGCAGGGGTGAAAGCTTTCATAGAGATGTGAACTCGGGTCCAGGCAAGACACAAAACAGAACCAAACCAAAGAGAGTCAACTTTCATTTCTTTTATAAGAGGACTTAATTTAGATAACATTTGTGGAGCCCCTCTAATGGGCCGGGGATTAAGATTTCCCTATTTCCTTGTGTTTACACATTAAATCCAAAATGGCCAGGGGGAGGCATCTATTGAAGGAGAAAACCCAAAGAGTCACCAAGCATCCAGAAAGGACAGATACTGTTCATTTCTTTGAACAACTTTAACTTCTTTTTCACACTCCAGCCACTTGGTTTGATTTTCTTTTGGCCACTGGTCCCAGAGTCCTTGGCTCTGTTCTGATGTGGGGAGGGCCAAGTTCAAGCCACAATCAGACCCTCCCATCAGCCCCACCCTCCTCCATTTCCCTTTTCCAGTTATTCAGGCTTCTCAGGCCGCTGCAACCTCGCGTTGCCAAGTGAACATAAATCAAGAGGCCACAGCTCTGGGCTCTTTGAGAAACTGGGACTTTGCGGAGCCTTTCCAAGGGGGCACACGGGGAAGGAAGGGGAAGAGGCATAAGGAGAAAGTTCCATGTGGTTCCTTTAATCACTGGGTGGAAGGAGAGAGGAGAAAGTTCAAACAGATCCCTGCAAGCCAGGCCGGGAAGCCAGCTCTGAGCTCCACTGTTTAAGCAACTGCTGTTGGCATCACCAAGGTTTGTCTTGGCCCAAACCTGTCCTGGGAAACAAGAGAAGCTCACGCTCTTGGAATTCACTCCCTTAACGATTCACTCAGCAACTCAGCTTTGGTGGACAATTAAAAAAAAAAAAAAAAAAAAACCCCATGGGGGAGGCAGGAAGCAAAAAGAAAAGAAAAGCCATGGAACCAATGGTTAAACTCATCAGCTCCCCAAACTCATCAGCTTGGACTGGGCCAGGAAGAAGAGGGAAACTTTCTGAGGCTCCCCAGAGGCACCAGCCCCTCCCAGCTGTGACTAGCCACTTCCTAGAGTGGAATTCTGGGTGACAGCAATAAGCAGGAGACTGGAACACTCTGATTCAAAAGCTATCCCGTTGCAATCTCCTTTTTGGAGAGAGGCACTCGGTAAACAGTGAAAGGGCAAGGTGGCTCTCAGACCGTTGTGTTTTACTGAGTGTTCCCCATGCACCAGCATTGTTCCAGAACTTTCCATCCCTTGTCTCACTGGGTCCTCAGAGCCAGCCCATGAGGGCGTATGCTTCAGCCCATTGCACAGATGAGAGAGCCGAGTCTTGATTGCTTATTGACCTGCCTGAGGACACACAGCTGATGAGTGGAGGGCAGGGGGTCATCTGATTGTGAATCTGATCCCCTGTGCCAACCCCCGCCCCATCACCCCGACCGTGCTCCTGACCACTCTTCTCTCCCGCCTTTATTTACTGCTTCATCGCTACATGCCATCACCATCACCGTACCCTCTCGGATGATGCGGAAAAGCTGAAGAAGCATGCACTCAATCACAAAACGAGACAGGACAGCAACCCCTGGCCAGTGGTGTCTTCTCAGCAGGGTTGCTGAGGCTCTCAGCAGTCCTGGCTGACTGCAAAGCAGCACAGAGTGTGGAAATACCACTAGATTAACAGGGCCCCAAACCTGGCATCCTCAGACCCCTTGCAGGTGCAGAGGTAGAATTCAGGGATCCATGAATTTACCTGGTGAAAAAAAATAACGTCTTTACTCTCACTAACTTCTAGTAGAAAGGCAGCATTTTCTTGCATGAGGATTGCAGGTGAGAAACGACTGTAGCATCGGCAGTTCCTGTGACCATAGCACACGTGCAAATTACAGAGACTATCGTTAGCAGTTGTGGTAGAGATATCAAAATATTGTTTCTGCGCCTCACAAAAATCGCGGTAGTAGATTGACCAGTGGCTAGATCTTGATACTTAATACGTAATAAAGAAGCTCATAAAGTACTATTTCACAAATGTGGATCTTCATATTTTGATATCTGTGAAGTGAAGTGAAGTCGCTCAGTCGTGTCCGACTCTTTGTGATCCCATGGACTATAGTCTACCAGGCTTCTCTGTCCATGGGATTTTCCAGGCAAGAGTACTGGAGTGGGTTGCCATTTCCTTCTCCAGGGTATCTTCCTGACCCAGGGACTGAACCCAGGTCTCCTGCATTGCAGGCAGACACTTTACCCTCTGAGCCACCAGGGAAGCCCTTTGATATCTGTATTACGGTATAATTGGTTTCCTTTGCAATCCTAAATGCATTATTTTATGGATTGAAAAGCTTGATCCTGAACAGGGGTCCCTGACCTTCACCAAGCCGCTCCAAGGGTCCATGGCCCATGCCATGGGAAGCTGAGGTGAGGCTCCTTGTTCTTAAAAGGTGTGCCGCCTAATTGGAGATTAAGGCAAATACATACATCAATATTAAAGATTCAACCTTAAGTGTAAAAGAAAAGAGTAAACTCCTTGAGGGCAAGGATTGCATTTTTTTTTTTTTTTTAATATATACTCTTGAGGGTTGGGGGAAAGTATCTATATACTCAAATCCAAAGCTCCCAAAGCAGTGCCTGATAATCAGTAGGTCACTAACCAAGCGATAGGTCATTAACCAACAGTGCCAAATGTATGAGCTCAATCTCTCAACCTGTGCCACTTACAAGCTGAATGATCTCAGGCCAGCGGTGATGACCTTTTTGTCTTGATTTGGAAGAGGGGCCCAGCAAAAGCTTTTTCTCAGCGTGGTTGACACAGTCCAATGAGATGAAGGGTGTGCAGGAGCCTGGCATGGTCGTGGGCTCACCATCGGGGTCAGTTCAGACGGACAGCAGCCCTGCAGCCCCCAAAGCTCTCTTCTGTGGGGAGATCAGCTTTGGGTAACCTGCCCAACAGGTTCCACCCCTGGGGGTGGACATGAGTCTCTCTGGGAGGGTCTTCAGCAGTGCTTAAGACAGAAGAACCAGTCGATGTGGGTCTGTCCCTTTGGGTGCCTCTCTGCTAGCCCAGATGTCCCACACACCTCCAAGAAGAAAGCATTGTTCTCGCCTCTGTGGTCCCTTGGGGAGGCAGGGCCGGGTGGGTGGAGGAAGGACTGGACAGTCATGTCCCTCAGACTCTGTGCCCCCTAAGCCTCCGCCACATGCCGGGGTGGTATGATCCAAGATAGGAGAGCACCCGCCTTATCTCACCAAGGATTGCTTCACCACTCCCGTGCTCACACATTTGCTTGGAAGATGTCTGTGTCTGCAAGGGCTGGTAAGAACATGGAACAGCCTTTGAAGGTATCCAGCCAACTGAATTTAATTAAACTGCAGTTCCAGAAGCCAGCAGCATTTTCCTAAGAAAGCAATACAACTTCTAAAAGTCCCCTGACACTCCCATGCAGCCCATTTCCTGTGCTTCAGACTATGTCATAAAACTGTCCATAAGGTGGTTTCCTTTGATGATGGATACAGTAGGCAAGACATTTTTTCTGTAAGCCAGCATTACTGTCTCATCTTTTTTAAGTTAGGAGCATCCCAACCCTCCCCTCACACTGCATTTGCTCTTGCTTCTCCAAGGTGAAGTTGCAGGACCTTTACATTTTTTTTTTTTCAATTCAACATGTGGTTATTGAGTACCTATTATATGCCAAGTGCTAAGTATACAGTGGTGAATGAAACAGACATAAACCCTGCCCCCAAGGAGCTTACAGTCAAGTGGGAGAGTCAGATAATAAATAGGTAAATCAACAAATAAGTATGTATAATTCATATTTGTTCTGGCATAGGACCTTTACCTTTTCAACTTGGCTTCTTGCTTGGACCCAGAGGCTGCCATCTCAGACAGTCACCCTCCCACTAGCTCACAGTGAAGATAGCATCACCCTCTGAGACCAGATTTAATTGTATTGCTGCACTAGGAAGGGTAAAGTGATGGCTGAAGAGTCCTCCTTCTTCTAAACATACTTTTCAGCCACTCTGTCTTTAGCACTTGGGCCCCTATTATGGCTAGGGGCCGGGGATATAATGATGTTTGAGACAGCACAGCTCCCACTTCCATAGAGCTTTATATGGTCAAGAGAGAGAGAGATAATGAGGACATAAGGAAATAAAGACATAAAACAGTTACAGATTGTTAAACGTGCTAAGAAGACAGAAACAGATGGCTGGAGAATAGTGGAGGGATATTCTTAGATGAAGTCAAAGAAGATCTCTCAGAGAAAGCGACATTCAAGCTGAGACCTGAGGGATGAGACTGAGCCAGCCACAAGAAGAGCCAGGGCAAGAATATTCCAAAGCAGCAGGCATAGCACATGCAAAGGCCCTGGGGTGGGAAAAGCTTGGCAGGAGCCAGGTATGGACAGAAGGTCAGGGTTGCCATAGCGTAAGGAAGAGAGCTAGAAGACAGGAGGAGAGAAAGGCAGGCAAGGGGCCGTGCAAACCACTGTGAAGAGTTTGGATTTTATTCAAGCTGGTTGGGGGTGGAAATTCACATCGGAGGTGCTCCATATATGAATTTGTTGGTTAAATGGATAATTTGGAAATATTCTTCCGTTTACAGGTTTAGACATCCAAGTCTTTAGGTACTGCATCCCTATCAGATTTTCCCCTGGACTCATTTTTCTGTCACTCAGTTGGTCCATTTGCATATATGCCTGTAAATGAGCTCTAAAGACATGGTTATGGGAAGACCCAGGTTTACCAGAGCAGCCTCACTGGCTGACCCCCAGGAGGTACCATTCTCACTGTGTTCTCTGTAAATGCATTCCTGGAGTACAGCATAGAACTGGATGAAATAGTGCCTCCTAGATCTATACAGGCATGAGTTCCTGGTCCCAGCTTGGACGTTCACTAGCTACACGATCCAGGGCAAGTTTTGTGCTCCCTCTGGGCCTCCATTACACAGAAAAGGATGATGCCACACCTACCTCCCAGGGTTGCTGAAAATTTTCAAACTAAGGCAGTAAGGGCTTCCCAGGTGGCGCCAGTGGTAAAGAATCCGTCTGCCAATGCAGGAGATGCCAGAGACCAGGGTTTGATCCCTGGGTCGGTGGGGAAGATCCCCTGGGGTGGGAAATTGCAACCCACTCCAGCGTTCTTGCCTGGAGAATCCCATGGACAGAGGAGTCTGTCAGGCTACACTCTGTAGAGTCGTAGGACTGCGCAACTGAGCACTGCCACCCCCCACCCCCGCCCCTAACACACACACACACACACACACACACACACACACACACACACACACGAGGAAGTGAAAACACAGTATGGAAACTTGGAAAAGAAGAGTACCTAACTGGGGTCCTGGGATGAGCTTCAAGGATCAGTGGACCCCCTGAAATTGCAAAGTATGCATCACATGTGTACCTCTGTATACAAAGGTCAGTGTGCTTTTCAAAAGAGAGGATCCAAAACTCTCTTCTCAGCTTCACAAAGACCTGTAATCCCCCACAGGCTACGTGGCGTTATACACCTGGCAGCTGGGTCTGCTACTGGCCCTTGAATTTGTTCTCTTGCTCTGAGATCTAGTTAAACATTTGCTGGTTGATGTCCTGTTTCCTCCGGAGTCTGTAAGTCTGTAAGCAGGCAAGTGACTGCCTGCGCTGACCCTTCCTTCCCCACCTTCCAGTGGTGCTGACCCCTGTCTTCCCGCCATTCTCACTGTGTTCTCTAAATGCATTCCTGGAGTACAGCATAGAATCGGATGAAATAATGCCGCCTAGATTTATGCAGGCATGAGTTCCTGGTCCCACCTTGGGCCCGCCCAGCAGCAGCCCTCAGCCCAGGGCCAGTCTCCACACTGTGCACACAAGAGGCCCGGGTCCCAGCGGCAGCAGTGGCTGAGCGTGGGTGAAATGAGCTCAGCCCGCGTGTTATAAGCCAGGCACAGCCTTCCTCCCCCCCAGTAATAAGATGCCTTAACCCAGATACATGTTCTCTGCAGGCTACCCCCAAGGAGCCGTAGCTAAAGGCAGAGATTTCTGGCACCAGGTTTGGCCTGTCAGGAAGAGGCTTCTGTTTTCGAGAAGAGGAGATGTGAGAGCTTTAACTTCCACCCACCCACGGAAGTCTGACCCTGGGTGGTTTGTATATATGTCCGTGTCCCACACACATCCAGCACAGCGCCCAGCACATTACAGGCACTTAACAAAAGCAATAAATAAATAATGGTCATTTCCAGCCCATCTACCCACCACACCCTCTGGGGATCTTAGTATACTCACCTCTCATCTAGCCAATTTCTAACTGGTTCCCCCACCTCTTCCTGAGAAGTAATGAAGCTAATGATACCTTGTGTAGATGTTGAATCTTTCTTCCCAAGAACTCCAAACACTTGACTGTTATTAGCTCTTCATCCTCATTTCTGAGTTAGCTGTAAAAGGCAGGGGTGAGGTATTCTACCCTCCCTCATGCCCTCCCACCAAATTGTTATTTCAAGGAACTGAGGCCTAGGACAGGACAGCATTTGTCCAGATCTGCAAGTCACAGGCAAGGAGAATGAGGAATATGGACCTGCCCCTCCGGTCTCCATTTCTGAATTTGGTCTGGGCTCCCCTGGTAGCTCGGCTGGTAAAGAATCCAATTGCAATGCAAGAGATCTAGATTCAGTCCCTGGGTTGGGAAGATTTCCCTGGAGAAGGGCATGGCAACCCACTCCAGTATTCTTGCCTGGAGAATCCCTGTGGACAGAGGAGCCTGGCGGGCTACAGTCCAGAGGGGTCACCAAGAGTCAGACACGACTAAGCGACTATGATCAGCACAACACTGCTGAAATCTTCCTTTGCCTGGAAGCAAAGCAGATCTTTCGAATCCTGCTGATGTCCCTAGCAGTCTCTCAGTTCCTGAGGTTTGAGAAGTCCCCTTGTTTAGGAAGATCCTCACAGGGAAGAAGAGGTCCCCCGTAGTGTGATGCAGCCAGATGTGGACCAGGATACCGCTGCCATGTGGACAACCTCAAATTCCAATGAAGTCCCTCCAACACAGCCAGGGAGTATGACTTAGGGATGGACAGTGGGCTTGGATCTCCGTGGCAAGCAGCTTCCTCTGCTTCCAGAACCAAGCCCATGGTGCTGAGAGGCTGTCCCATGGCCCAAGGAAACCGAGAGGCCTGCTCATGGCTCTAATTAGCTGAATGACCCAAGGGGAGAATGAGTAGGGAGGTTTTGGACCTTGGTTGCATCATCAATTAAATGGGCCTAATCTTAGCCACCCTGTGCTCCTCATCAGGAGGTCGGCAGCAAGAAGCCAAACAGATGGGAGAGTGCGTTGAAAAAAATTGGAACGCTCTATGGAGATGCTGCTGCTGTGAACGTTAGGAGAGATGCAGTCTGTTCTCTGAAGATCACCTACAGATTTTTGGAGCCAGAGAGGAATTTGAGACCCATCAGCCTGTCCTTTTCCAGAAGAGGCCAGAGATGGGAAGTGGGTGTAGTGATGTGAAAAATGCCCCCCTCCCCCAAAGACAGTCCCATCTGATTCTGGGAACCTCTGCTTGTGATCCTATTGGGAAAAAAGGTCTTTGCAGATATGATTGACTTACTGTGCTTGAGATGAGATAACCCCTGGGTCACCCAGGCAGGACCTGAATGCCAGAACATATACCTTTATAAATTAGTCACAGAGAGAAGAGAAGGCCATGTGGCCACAGAGGCAGAGACAAGAGCAATGTGTCCCCAAGCCAAGGGATGCCTGGGGTCACCAGAAGCTGGGGTAAATCAGGAAGGGTCCTTCCCAGAGACTCAGGGGGTGGGAGAGGGGACATGGCCCTACTGACACCTTGATTTGGGACATCTGGCCTCCAGAACTGTGGGAGGAGACATCGCTGTTGGTTTAAGCCACCTAAGTTTGTGGGCCCATGTGGCAGGGGCCCTGGGAAACATGAGCTATGCAAACTCCCACCTTTTATTGATGGTAGAACCAGGCGTCCTGACTCTGCTTCCAGTGCCTGTCATGTCACATCCGTCCTGGCCTCTTGAGAGGTGAGGAATGAAGCCATATCCTACCCAGAAGACCATCTCCAGAGCTCAAGGTCAAGGGAAGACAGCAACAGCCACTGAGAGCAGCTCCTTTTGGTAGCATGGAGAGAGGGCAGAAGGAGGCCACTCACAGGCAGAAAATGCATCGTGTGACCCAGGTGATGCTGGGGCCCACAGATATCCCAGAGGCCAAGCCAGCTGATGAGCAGTGTCCTCTGCAAGAAGAGGAACATGTCATCCTACAAGCTAAGATGACTGGACATGCAGAACTCTGTGTCCCCATGCCTTGTACTGCTTCCCGGGCTCCTGGGCCTCCCAGCAAAGAGCAAAGCTCCATATAGGAGGACAGGTACTTGGAGCTGATCTTTGATGTGTCAGAGGAACAGTGCTTTGCAGTTTCTACCCACGGTCGGGCAGGGAAGGCCCTCAGTGCTGAGTAAGTTTTTACCGCGTGAGAATACGCACATGTTCAGGGAATTGCCAAGGTTGATTTCTGACCTATAGAGGATTCTCACAGCGCTGTCAGAAATCAGTGTCTTGACTTCTAGTTCCCTGGTGAGCCAGTCACTGATGAGGGAAATTCCTGCTGAAATTCTGGCAGCTTCTGGCTCTAGTTCCCAGGTTTTCACAAAGGCGTGGCCACGACACCTCACATTTTCGGGGCTGCACTAGGGACTCTGCCCCACCCCCGCTGATGGGACCACCAGCCAGTCCCTGGCTTTCTGCAGGGCTTGCCAGCTCCGTGCCATCCTGGTGTCCACAGGGAAGCACCAAGGATCTCTCTACCCCGGGACTCTGAACCTAGGCATGATCAACCTCTAGGACCAGGGCATTCTTTGCTGTGGGGTCTGTCCTGTGTTTTGTAGGGCATTAAGCAGAGTCCGTGGAGAAGGCAATGGCAACCCACTCCAGTACTCTTGCCTGGAAAATCCCATGGGCGGAGGAGCCTGGTAGGCTGCAGTCCATGGGGTCGCTAAGAGTCGGGCACAACTGAGCAACTTCACGTTCACTTTTAACTTTCATGCATTGGAGAAGGAAATGGCAGCCCACTCCAGTGTTCTTGCCTGGAGAATCTCAGGGACAGAGGAGCCTAGTGGACTGCCATCTATGGGGTCGCACAGAGTCAGACACGACTGAAGGGACTTAGCAGCAGCAGCAGCAAGCAGAGTCCAAGGCCAGCAGCACTCTCTGCCCCAACCTAGTGATAGTAGTGATAGTGTTAGTCGCTCCGTCGTGTCTGACTCTTTGCAACCCCATGGACTGTAGCCCACCAGGCCCCTCTGTCCATGAAATTCTCCAGGTAAGAATACTGGAGTGGATTGCCATTCCCTTCTCCAGGGGATCTTCCCGACCCAGGGATTGAACCTGGGTCCCTCACATTGTGGGCAGATTCTTTACTGTCTAAGCCACTAGGGAAGCCCCTGTCATGACAACCAAAAATGTCTCCAGACATTGCTCACACATCCTTGAAGGACAAAATACTACCCCCCAACCTTGAGACCTATTGGTCTGTGCACACCTGGCTTCTCTTTCTCCAAGCCATAGAAGCTTTCTCTGTGCAGCATTGCCCCCACAATATCTCACAGCTCACTGCCCTGTAATGTCACTGCCATTCCCCTCCTATGGAATGGGAAGTAAAAATAACTATAACAACAATTTATTGTATACTGGTTTTGAGTTAATCAACTCATTTAAATCCTTGTCAGCCACTCTATAAAATTATTCCATTGTAAACTGTTATGAGTAATTAGGAATAATGTGTTACAAGGTGAGGAGACCAAGGCAGAGAAAGTCAGTGAACTTGGTCAAGGTCACACAGCTTTTAAGGAACTGAGTCAGGATTCAAACTCAGGCAACTGAGCTCTTAAGCACCGTCCTACACTACAACTTCAGTCATACGAAATGTTTGGGATATGTTTTAGAATTGCGAGCTGTTTAAACTGCTATTTTATACCATTGGGCCTGAGATGGCATGGCAGGTAACAATATGATATTATTATCACCCCCATTTTTCAGATGAAGAAACTGAGGCTGACCCAAGGCACATGATAGTTCAAAGACAGTCCTGGGCCATGAATCCTGGTTTCCTGTCATAGAATTCAAGCTTTCCCTGCTATGGCAGGCTGCATCTGGATAGGAACTTTAGCAGGAGAGGCTGAAGATATAAATGTCCCTTCGGCTGCTAACTGTCAAGCCAGAGAACTTAAAATAGGAGGCTCTGCTTTTTCATAGCAATCCTGGAGCCCAAAGTGAATGCCCCACGTGGGTTGCTGGGTGCCTGTGTGCATTCCGCATAGTTAACATGAGATGCAGTCGGTGAATTTGTCTTGCACCACCCAGCCCTTCCTGGAGGCAGCTGCTTCTTTCAAGGGCTGTTAGGGCATGGCTGGGAGGTGACAGCGGCCACAACTGGTCAACTATATTGCTTCTTGGACAGAAAAGTCACCTTTGTCGGTACACACCCCTCCCACAGTCCACTCCCCCTGTATCCAACATCTCACGGAACAGAGTGTGTAGGTGTTAGGTCATTCCCCTTGAACAGGAATCCCGGTGGAGACGGGTCATTATTATCACTCATGTTTTGCTGGGGAGAAGACTGGGGTTGGAGTTTCAGGGATGCAGTCAAGATCATATACCCAGTATGTGGTAGAACCAAGGTAGTGTGCTGGTTCTTGGACTCACCTTCAGCTGCTGCCTCTTCTGGGGCCCAGTCCTTGAATTTTGTTGGGATTCAAATACAGAGTGCTAAAGCAGAAGGGCTTCCCAGGGAGCGCTAGAGGTAAAGAACCCCCTTGCCAATGCAGGAGACTAAGAGACATGGGTTTGATCCCTGAGTCACGAAGATCCCCTAGAGGAGGGCATAGCAACCCACTCTGGTATTCTTGCCTGGAGTATCCCAGGGACAGAGGAGCCTGGCAGGCTACCGTCCATAGGGTCGCAAAGAATCGGCATGACTAAAGCGACTGAGCATGAACGCACACACGCAGAGTGGAAATGCGTAGTGCTTAGGGACAGGCCTGATTCCAAAAGATGACCGATCTTCTCACTATGGGAGTCCTGTCTAGACTGTTTATTCATTCCACACAAAGTCATTAGGGACCCGTGCTGTGCTCATGTAGGGCACAGAGGTGAATAAGCAGATAAGCAATGGGTTGAATGTGACCCAAACTATCCCCTCAAGAGGCACATCCACCTCTGAATCCCCATACCTGTGAGTGTGACCTTTTTAGAAATAAGGTGTTTGCAGATGTAATTAAGTTAAGGATCTCAAGATGAGACCATCCTGACTCCCTAAGTCTGGTGACAAGTGTCCTCACAAGAGAAAGGCAGAGAGAGATCTGAAACATCCACGTGAGGACAGAGGCAGAGATGGAGTGTTTAAATCAATTTCTGTTCTTTTAAGTCAGTGATTGATTACCAGTTTGTGGTCATCTGTTAAGGCTGCCTCAGAACAAGAATGTATCCTGAAAGGGGATCATTTTGAGAATGAAGAAGAAAAGAAAGAAGTGCTGGTTGCGAGATGACCCAGGTATCACATATTAAAATTCACAGAAGCAGACCCTCTCGTGCCCTGTCAGGACACAGGCAAGTCCTTTCTGGAAGTCACTGAAACAAACGGAACCCTCCACCCCCAAACTTCCAGCTGTTAAAAGAAGGCAGCCAACAAGTCAGCAGGTTAATTAGACAGAGACAGGAAGTCAAGTTGCTCCAGGCACCTTCAGGGGAAGGGTGTCATCAGCTCCAGGTTTATTCATTAATGTCCATGAATGCCTCCATCCCTCCCTCTTTCAGAGATAAAAAATGTGTGTGTGCGAGCGCGCATGTGTATGGGTCTGTGCGAGGCCCTATGCCATGCTCTGAAGAGGGTACAATGCAGCTCCTCCCCATGGGGTTCAAAATCTGGTGGGAAAAAAGTGATGTCAGCCCTCATGCTTAGAGGCAGCGCTGAATGATATGTGTTCATACTAATACAGCGACACTGTTGAAATGATGGGACACTTCTGTCTGTAGCAGTTGGTAAGAAGCCATTGATCTGAACCCCTAAGTGCCACCTGCCACCTCGGCTATGCCAGCCCCCTTCCTTTGCAGGACCGCCTGGACCTCTTCACCATCCAGCAATAAGGGGACAATGGCACCTGGGCACATGGACCCTCCAGGATCCTGCTTCTGTGCTATAACCAAGGTCTGCTCTGACGGTCCCTGCAGTCCTAAGTGTCACATAGTTTGATTATTATCACTGACTAGACCTCATTGCCAAAGGAATGAGAGGCTGGCTTTGAACTCATGTATCTCAGCTATTTAGCCCCAGTTAGTCATCCTGAAATTGCATGCCTTAGGCAGGAAGGAAGATGAGCAGGGGTGGACCAGTCTGTCTACATCATTCTTCCATGCCTGGAAAGTAGCCTCAGAGAGATCACCTGTTCCCTTCAAGGGCACTGAGACAGGTCTGGGGGAGAGCTCTGGAACCCAGCCCAGCAAGCAGATTGGTCAGAGCCGTGCCTGCAAGTTACCAGGGTCCAAGAAAGATCAGAAGCCAAGTCCAGGCTGTGGACCCTACTGTCTGCGCACCCTGCAGAAAGTCAAGGGTCTGGAGCTGGCAGGCAGAGAAGGCAGGCCCCCAGATCTGGGATTCTGGTAGAGAAGGTTCAAAGTGGACCAGAGGTTATCAGCTCAAGTCAACTCAAATTTCTGTCCACAGGAGCCGGGCAGTTAAAACAGCTTCCCCGAGCGAAATACTGGGACAGCCTTAACACACTTACAAAGCCATTTCTATTAATATAATTCTTGCAGCATCCAGAGTATTTCTGTGGTGGGAGGGCTACTGGCCCAGAGTTTTGACAGGAAATTGGCTGCAGGTGCCAGGGGAGGAAAGCATGTCTATCCTCCTTCCTTATTTTTCTCCATGAGGTCAAGGGGCCAAACATGAAATCTTTCAGGGTCCTTCCATATATATGTGTGTGTGTGTGTGTGTGTGTGTGTGTCTTATAGAATACATTTATTTTATTTTGGGCTGTTCTGGGTCTTCATTGCTGTGCAGGCCTTTCTCTAGTTGTAGCAAGTTGGAGCTACTCTCTAGTTGTGGCACGAAGGCTTCTCATTGCTGTGGCCTCTCTTGCTGCGGAGCACGGGCTCCAGGGCAAGCAGGCTCAGTAGTTGCAGCATGGGGGGTCAGTAGTTGCAGCTCCCAGGCTCTAGAGGACAGCTTCAGTAGCTCTATGGGCATGTGCAGTCTTCCTAGACCAGGGATTGAACCCACATCTCCTGCACTGGCAGGCGGATTCTTTACCACTGAGCCACCAGGGAGGCCCTTCCTTGTGTCTTTTGAGAACTGACTGGGACAAGCCCCTTCCACCGGGGTTAAGCAGAAGGCAACACTCACTCATCAGCATTGCTGCTGTTATAACGGGGGCGAGGACCATACGGTTCATGAAAGGACAAAGTTTTCCAGCAGTTCCAGAGACCAAAAATGGAAAGGACTTACATCATTTAACCATTAACTCAATTAACCACAACTGAATTTTGTACCTAGATGGATCCGTAGTGCTGCTCCTTACAGCTGCCTCACTCTGGCGCTCTTACGCTTTGCCGGTGTCTTCTTATCCTTCAACAATCTCAGGAGGCAAGCATTATCATCGCGCCCCCGGGGTACAGATGAAGCTACTTCGGACCGGAGAGGTCCAGAGCTCTGATTAATGTCACACAGCGAAGGCGCCGGGAACTTGAAGCCGACCAGGTTTCCTTGAGAGAGGGAGTGAGCTCCCCGTACCGGGAACAGCCTGAGGATCGCCCAGCGTCTAGGGAATTCCTGCAGGGCGTGGGAGGCGGGGCTTGATGACCTCCGAGTTCCCAACAACGCCCAGTTCCAGCTTTCTACGATCCCATTGTTCCCGAAGAAGGGGTCCCGTGACTCGGCGGGGGCGCCGGGCCTGGGTCCCGACCCCGGCCTGGACAACGCGGGGAGGTGGGGCTGTAGACGTGGGGAGGTGGCGCATCCGGGGGCGGAGGGGCTGGCGCGGCGGCCCCGGAGAAGGGGGTCCCCTGCAGCCCGGCGCGCGGAGCCCCGATCCTCACAGCGCCGGAGCAACCCTGAGAGGGCGAGGCACTGCGAAGCGAGAAAGCTGTTGTTAATAAGCAGAATTGGGTTTTAATGGGGTTCGCAGAGATAGAACAGAAATCAGATTAGGGCCTAATTGGCATGCACGCGGCAGTGAGCGCGGCGGCGGCGCGGCGGGCCCGCTGGGGCTGAACAGCGCAGCCGCCCCGGGGACGCGGCGTCCCGCCAGCCGGAGGCCCGGGCGCTCGGGGAACCCTCCGCCGGCGACGCCGCCTCCCCCGTCCGCGCCGCCAGCGCGCCCGCCCCGCCCCGCGGAGAACCCGGGCATGGCCTGGGAACGCGCAGCGCCGGGCCTGCTGCGGGGCAGGCGAACGCCGCGCCGGGGCATCCGCGCTCAGCATCGGCCCCAGACGTTGACCCGGTTCCTAGAGAACGCCTGAGCGGCTGAGCTGCGTCCACGGCTGGCTTTTTTTTTAATCGCTGGAACAGATAAAAGGGAGTGGGGGAGACGGCCGTGGGGAAAGGACAGGGAAGGGGAAAAGAGTTACAAGCAGAAGGAGCCAAGAGTTATTCAGTGCGTAGTAATTAGTAGTAGTCGTAGTAAGAGTGATACTGGGCGCTGACTCTGGACCAAGTCCTCTGCAGGCGCGCTGCGCTCTTTTAGATCGTGAGTCCTTGAGATTTGGTGCTTTTTCTCTCCGTTTTACACACGAGCAATCAGAGGCACAGAGAAATTTACTTTGCTTACCCAGGGTTGTCCAGCAAGGACACCTTGTAACTGATACTCCAACCCAAGGCTGGGCGACCGCGAAGGTTATTCTTGTATTTGTTTCTGCCATGAACAGTGAATGTGGTCACGTTTCTTTTCTCTATCTTTAAAAGCACTTAACAAGATTCTCCTGAGACTGATGATACGTTGGTTTTATTTGTAACAATGCAGAAAGTTGCAAGATGACATTTCTTTTCAAAATGTTTCAATTCAGAATTTCTCTGTATCCGATGAATTTTCAGTCAGTTCAGTTCAGTTCAGTCGCTCAGTCGTGTCCGACTCTTTGTGACCCCATGAATCGCAGCACTCCAGGCCTCCCTGTCCATCACCAACTCCCTGAGTTCACTCAAACTCACATCCATGGAGTCGGTGATGCCATCCAGCCATCTCATCCTCTGTCGTCCCCTTTTCCTCCTGCCCCCAATCCCTCCCAGCATCAGAGTTTTTTCCAATGAGTCAACTCTTCACATGAGGTGGCCAAAGTACTGGAGTTTCAGCTTTAGCATCATTCCTTCCAAAGAAATCCCAGGGCTGATCTCCTTCAGAATGGACTGGTTGGAGATCTCCTTGCAGTCCAAGGGACTCTCAAGAGTCTTCTCCAACACCACAGTTCAAAAGCATCAATTCTTCGGCACTCAGCTTTGTTCACAGTCCAACTCGCATCCATACATGACCACTGGAAAAACCCTAGCCTTGACTAGACGGACCTTTGTTGGCAAAGTAATGTCTTTGCTTTTGAATATACTGTCTAGGTTGGTCATAACTTTCCTTCCAAGGAGTAAGCATCTTTTAATTTCATGGCTGCAGTCACCATCTGCAGTGATTTTGGAGCCCCCAAAATAAAGTCTGACACTGTTTCCACTGTTTCCCCATCTATTTGCCTTGAAGTGATGGGGCTGGATGCCATGATCTTCGTTTTCTGAATGTTGAGCTTTAAGCCAACTTTTTCACTCTCCTCTTTCACTTTCATCAAGAGGCTTTTTAGTTCCTCTTCACTTTCTGCCATAAGGGTGGTGTCCTCTGCATATCTGAGGTTACTGATATTTCTCCCGGCAATCTTGATTCCAGCTTGTGCTTCTTCCAGCCCAGCGTTTCTCATGATGTACTCTGCATAGAAGTTAAATAAGCAGGGTAACAATATACAGCCTTGATGTACTCCTTTTCCTATTTGGAACCAGTCTGTTGTTCCATGTCCAGTTCTAACTGTTGCTGGTCTGCCAAATTTCCCTGTAGTTTTGTTGATCTGTGCCAAAAAGCACGCCAAACGTTTGGGAGGTAGAAACTCAGAGAAGAAAAGAGAGATCCCAGCAGTTCCCCAGGTGAGCAGAGCTGTAGCGGAAATGAATAACTGGGGAAATACCAATAGCAGCTCTCCATCCTCAAGCATCTCCTGTATAGGATGTCCACCCCTCAAAAGATTCTTCAAGGGATGTACTTTTTTATTTTTAAGTATGGAAATAGGTTCAGAGAAGTACAGTGACTCCCCCAAAGCCACACAGTGAGTCCACGGTGGAGCTATCCCAGAACTGACCCCATATATCCCGGGATTAGACCATTTGTTCCAGAGAGCACCAAGAATAGGTGTGCTCTGCCCTTCTAGCAGCTGGAGGGTAGGATGAATTACTCCCCTCCAGGCCGCATAACCTTTGCCACATTCCCCCACCCCACCCAGCCTTTGGACCTGATTGGAGGAAACTTTAAGCACCTAGTACTGACCATTTCAAGCCTGGGGTGTAACCTTGATTTGCCTCCAAGAGGGGATCAAACATTTCTTGGTGGCAGCTGATTGAGAACATTTCAGCACAGTATTTTTCAGTGTGTATGACATGAAACTTGTCCAAAATTGTTCATGAAACAACAGACTCTGTGATCAAATGATTTGGGGGAAACTTGGGGTTGAGCAAAGTTAAACCTGCTTCTTTACTGCAGGACTTTTCAGAGCCTTTATCATGCTCAAGCATGAGATCTCCAAGAGGATCCGCTATAAGAAGCATTTTCCAAATCATGGAAACTCTTTTTCACAGAGCATTGTGTAGGACTGGGGTTCCACAGAACCCACCCTGTGAAACATGACCTAGTGTGTTCTGGAGCTCTTAGGGAATTCTGTCCCTAGGTGGGGATAAAGCTTGCCCTCTACATTCTTTCCTACCTGCTGTTTCCTTTTGTGAGGAGAAACATTTTAAAATCCCACTCATAGAAAAATGTTCACAGTTGAATAAGGAGCCCCGGTTGCACATTTCCCCAAAGTATTGCAAATCACACTATTCAATCAAAAATATTTATTGAATCCTTATGCCTGCCCGGAACAGTAAGGAGCTCTGAAGACTTAAAAGCAGATGAAATTAGCCAGGTGATGTAGGCAGCACATTTAGCACTGAGGAATGGTGGAGTTAGTGTCGGAATTTCTTTTATCCGTATTGCTGTTAGGCCTGGTTCCTGCCCTCTGGGAGCTCAGAATCTGGTTAAATAATTAAAACACATGCAACCAACATGATACAACAGCTTGGTACATCCATGATAAAGGCCACTGCAAATATTTGGGAAGCATAGCTATTCTATTCCCTAAGCATATTTAAAAATCTGTATTCAATTTTTAATTATAAAATTAATACAATGCCTATTGGAAAAAATAAACACTTTAGAAAGAAGAAAATTAAAAGCAAAAAGTTCCTGTTCATACTCTCTGCCACCCCTGACTCCTTAGAAGTAATCATTGCAAATGCACTGTATACCATTCCAGACTTTTCTGTGCACAAAGCAAACAAGTAAACATGGAGTTTCCTTTTTGCAAAAAAATTTGGTCATAAGATACTGCTTGTAAGCTCCCTTTTTTCCCACTTCACTATATGCCACAGGCCTCTTCTTTCTAATACACCAAGACCTACCGTCCTCCACTCCCAGCTGCCCCAAGACCCACCCCTTGTGTGCCTCACTTTGTCAACCCTTGAGAAGGGAAAAGCCGTAAAAGTCTACTCATTTGCTGGACGTATCCTGAATGCCTTACACATGTGTGCTAGGGGAGGGAAAGATGGGAAAGTATTTAAATAAAGGGACCAGAATATGCAAAGGTGTGCAGGTGGGAAGTCAGGTAAATAGTGCCAGGTGTGGAAGATGTCCCTCTCCTTCCTCAGTGACCAAAGGCCATCCCACTTTATGCCCAAATGGTTTATTTGCCATTCCCGTTCATTTTGAAATGCTTTTTATAAGAAAGGTGACTTAGCAGCAGCAGCAGAATATTGCTGATCTGCTGTGGCCAGAGCGTAAGCACCTAGAAGGCAACGGGTCAGATTTCTGTAGGGTTTTATCCAGCATCCTCTTTCCATAAATGCAAGCCTGTTAAATCTTTTAGCCAATTTCATGACTGTTTTCAAAGACACTATGAATTGGAATCACCTGGTGTGAGACCCTTTTACTTAGAAGAACAGAATCAAATGGTAAACTCGGTGACACAAATATGTGACTTGAGCATGTCACCAGCCACTTGTCACATTCATTCACACACTCAAGGGGTCAGTTGTAGTTGCAATTAGCTGGTTAACTAGCCTTTGTTGGGCTCTCAGGAGCTGCTGAAATACAGCAAGGATGGCAGGAGGAGACTTTGCAATTGCAAGGACAAATATCTGTCCCGTGGCAAAGGGAATAGGGGACAGGGGCTCCTTTAAGAGTTTCCCCAGGAGGCAGTGTGAAATTTAAAAGCAATCATAATTAGTCTTCAAAATGAAAACATGATGGGCCGAATGTCAGATGCTCGCTTGTCCTTTCTCCACGCTGTGGCCTCAACCAGACAGAGTCCTTCTCGCATTCCAGTACTCTGGTTCCCTTCAAGGAAGCCCAGAGACTCTATTAAAATTTCCAAATAGCTGAGATTCTCCAGGATCAGCAGATCCACACAGAAGACCTTAAATCAGCAGAATCTGTGAGCTTTCAGCTTCAGTGGCTGGTGCGCAGGGCTTTTCAGTTGTTTCCATTCAGTTCCCTGAGTGGATCTCACAAGCCGAGTGAGATCTTTATCATCCGTCACGGTGTGCGCTGGGCCTGCTGTGGTGGAGTCCATCCCAGCCTCATGAAGACATCAGCAGGCTGAGCCCCTGCCTTGTCACCGCATACAGAATGCATGGTCCCAGCTGAGGAGGCAAGAAGCCCTTGGCCTCACCTACCTGGTCCCTGAATGATATCACCTTCCCCCTGCCTGCCCCAACCCCATTCAGCTCCAGCCCTCTTACTGCTAGAGTCAAAACCTCAGAAAAGCAATTTGAATCAAAAAGGGGTCATCATAACCTGGCAGGCAGCTGTAGACGGGTGGTGGGGCGGCAGTGGGCCTGGGGGACTATCCCAGCTCTGAACCCACCTGCTGAGCACCCTTGGGCTTAACACTCAGAGCCTCCAGTATAAACAAGCACAAAACCTCCCCATCTTCTTGGGAAGGTGAAATGATATATTTAAAGTGGAGACTTGGAGTCCCTGACTGGTTCAGAAAATTTAGTCTAGTCTGTAGCATGTGAAGTGAAAGTCATTCAGTCGTGTCTGACTCTTTGCGACCTCATGGACTATAGTCCATCAGGCTCCTCTGTCCATGGAATTCTCCAGGCAAAATACTGGAATGGGTTGCCATTCCCCTCTCCAGGAGACCTTCTGGACCCAGGGATCAAACCAGGGTCTCCTGCATTGCAGGCAGATTCTTTACTGTCTGAGCCACCTGGGATGCCCAGACTCTAGCATAATAGACACCATTAAGACTTCCAATATATCCATCAACAAAACACTTACTGACACAATAATATGAAGGTACTTAATGTCGCCTAACTATACACCTAAAAATGGTTAAAATGATACTTTTTATGCAATGTCTATCTCAGTTTAGAAACAACACATTGAGCCAACTGCTTTCTGCTACATGCTGTACCTGCACTAACCTGCACACTTCCCTCAGATGGGAGAAATTATCCCCATTTTAAAGATGAGGAAGTGATCTCTGAGTGGCCACCCAGCTGGCAAGGAACTGAATCAGCATTAGAACCAAGATCATCAAAGCCTGTTCTCTTAACCTCAATGCTTTGATGTCTTGTTTGCCGGAGGGTGGTATCTTGGATGCCTATTCAGCATATCACAACAGCTCACAGCCCCATTTAGACATTCAGTCAGACCTGAGTGAGTACCCAGTGGGTGCAAGTGATCATGTCAGATGCCAGGGAGGCAAAGATGAGTAGAAGCCCGAGAGCAGTACTATCGCAGGCCAAGGCAGGCAGAGGAACAAACGAAACACTGAGTCCTTTAGGAGTGGAGCAAGTCGTAGGCGGAAGACCAGGAGGAGGGGTGTCTTCCCAAAGGAAATAACATATGAGCAGAATAAGATGACTTTTTTCCAGCAAGAGGAAGAGGGGATAGCACTGGCCGAGACTTAGTGGCAGCGGGGGCAGCAGGTGCTAAGGGGTCCAGGGAAAGGAGCTGAAGACGATGCGGGAAAGATAGCCAAGCATAAGCAAAGGAAGCTGCATGGTTATCTTAAAAGGTTACCCTCCAAAGAGTTTGAGGCAGGATGACAAGGTCACGTTTGTAGATCGACAGAAGGAAAACCACACTTCACTTTTTTTTCTTTTTAACATTTTTTTTGTCACGGTAAAAGCTATATGACACCAAAACCCCAACTGTCTATCAGCTGATGCAGATAAACAAAATATGGTATATCCACACTGGAGAGTCTACAATGGAATAGTGTTCAGCCAGACAAAAGGAATGGAGTACTAACAGATGGACGGACCTTGAAAACAGGATGCTGAGTGAAAGAAGTCAGGCCCAACAGGCCACACATTATATCATTTCACTTATATGAAACGTCTAGAACAGGCAGATTCATAGAGACAGAATATAAATTACCAATTGCCTGAGGCTGGGTAGGCAGAGGGAATGAGACTGACAGCTAATGAGCGAGGAGGCTCTTCGGGGATGATGAAAACGCTCTGAAATGAGATCTATGCACAACTTTGAGAATGTACTAAAAATAATAATAATAATAGGGTTTCCCTGGTGGTTCAGTGGTAAAGAGTCCACCTGCCAATGCAGGAGGCAAGGGTTCAATCACTGGTCCGGGAAGATTCCCAAGTGCCTCAGAGCTACTAAGCCCAGGCGCCACAACTGCTGAGCCTGGGCTTGAAAGCCTGGGAGCTACAGTTACTGAAGCCCTAACACCCAGGAGCCCGTGCTCTGCAGCAAGAGGAGCCCGGCAAAGAGAAGCGGGCACACGGCAACTGGAGAGTGTCCTCGGCTAGCTGCAGCTAGAGGAAAGCCCGTGCGGTAACAAAGACCCAGCACAGCCAGAAACAAACAAATAAATAAAAAGTAAAATCGCTGAGTTGCCTGATTTTAAAGGGTGAACTTTATGGTGTATGAATTCTTAGTAAAATTGTTATTAAAAAAAACAACAATATAACCATATTAAAGTTTGAAAAACAGAAATGCCCTCTAGTCCTACACCCCCAGCACATGACTGTTTCCCACTTGTACATTTCCTTCTTTGTCCCTGAACTTACATATTTTATATGTACAGTATCAGAGAGCATCATTTTCTATTCCTTTTTTAACTTAGCATTTCATCACAAACATTTGTCCACATTCCTATGAGGTCTCCATAATTGTTTTCAGATCCAAGTTTTAGGAAGATGAATGAATTCATTGAACAAATATTTTTTGAGCACATGCCAGGAGCTGTTCTAGGCACTGGGCAAGGCCCCTGTTCTCCTGGAGCTTATTTTCTGGTTGGGAGGACAGACAACAACAAACTAACAAATGAACAAGATAATTTCTGATGGTGAGGAGTGTGATACAAGCAGAAATCCAAGGGGGAAGGGAGACAGAGAGGCAGGCTGTGCAGTTAACTTTAGAATGGGAAGTCACAGACAGAGGTGACCTCTGAGCTAAGACTTGAGCCGTGAGGGGACACCAGCTCTGTGAGTTCTGAGCGGAGGTATTCTAGGACAAAGGTACTGTGAGTGCAAAGGCCCTGAGGCAGCAACATGCTTGGCATGCTTTAGGAACAATAAGAATTTGGTTGACAATGAGAAGAGCAGGTTTGGGGGAAGAAAGACGTGGCAAGGGACCTGGTAGGCAGCCACAGAATCCTCTGAAACTGCCCTGAGCATCACTTTGACCAGAAGCAGGGACCAGGGAGTCGCAGTCGTTCAAGTCCTGCTGTAACATAGTCATCAGAGTTACCTCCTGGCCTCTTCTTGGGAAGGAGCCCAGGAGCCGGCACCAGCCCCACGCTCAGCGCTCTAGCTTTCCCAGGTGCTTTCCAGAGCTGCCACATGAAGCCACAACCCCAAGAGCCCCGGGGGCCTCCGGAGCCCAGCGAGTGCGTAGGCAGACCCAGCAAGTGCCAACCTGACAGCTGATGGCAGCCCAGCCCCTCCCTGCCGCCCCGCCACCTGCACATCAAAGTGGCGATGCTCCTGGCACATCCGCTTCCTTCAGCCCTGAGCCCACGGGCTGGCGCTGTGCCCCCAGCATGCAGCCTCTGCCCTGCGCCTCCCACCTGCTGCTCCTAGCCCCTGGCTTCATAACTCCTCCTTCCCTCTCAAATCACAGGCTTGCTCCAGAGACGGGCCAGTCTGGGTCAGGTCCCCTGTGAAACTTGCATGGCTCTCTGATTTCTACCTTGTAACACTCATTATTCTTTGTATTAATCCCTTATTATCCATCTTCCCCTTTGGACTGTAAGCTCCAGGAAGGTAGGAACTATGAATCCATAATGTTTAGTATATCATATAGTGCTGTCAATAGAAATATAATGTGGGCCATATATGCAATAAAATTTCCTAAGAGCCACATTCAATTAGCAAAAAAGAAGCAGGTAAAATGATTTTTTAAATATACCCTTTAAAAAATATTTATTTATTTGGTTGCATCACGTCTTAATTGTAGCATCTAAGACTAGTTGCCCCATGTCATGTGGGATCTTAGAGCATCGGCCAGGGATCAAACCCCCATTCCCTGCAGTGGATGGTGGATTCTTAACCACCGGACCACCAGGGAAGTCCCATAAATTTTAGTAATGTATTTTCATTAACCCAATAATTCAGAATATTATCATTTCAACATGTGGTCAATATAAAGACTGCTAATGAGACATTTTATATTCTTTTTCCTCATACTAAAGCAGTCAAAGTCTAGTGTATATTTTATATCACAGCACATCTGAATTAGGATGCTAAGTTTTCATTGGAAATACTCAATCTTACTTGGATTGCATCAAATTTACGGGTAGAGACAATCCACTTACCCAAGTTGTGCCAAATGTACATAAAAGTTTTCCAGTTGTGGAATGAAGAGCTTTTAAACTTTGGATTAAGTGAAATTAAATAAAATTAAAAATACAGTTCTTCAGGCATGCTAGCCATATTTCAAGTGCTCCATCGCCATGTGGCTAGGCTACCATATTGGAAAGCAAAAGATATCAAAAATGCCCATATTCGCAGCAGGAATGTATTGATAAATCCCATGTTCACCATTTCCTGGTAATAAGTCTTGGGCCTTGGGGTGGTTTTAAATACCCACCAATTCTTTGGTACTCCTCCTGTCCAAAGGTGGAGCCTGATTCCTCTTTCCTTGAGCGTGAGCCAGACTTAATGACTCACTTGGAAGGAATGGAATGTGGCTGAGTGACAGAGGGTGACTTCCAAGACTAGGTCGTGCTGTGTGCTCTAGGCCCATCCGCCTCTGCCTGGGCTCCCACCTGTTCTGTCTTGGCCTCAGATTACCCCGGACAGAAGGTCTCTCCAGCTCCCTAGCTGCTGCACAATGGAGGGCGCATCTGTCGGGCAATGCTCTCACTCACAACTACGTCTGAGCCTCAGTCTTCAGGTCAAGCGCATGCCTGGTCCCGTGAGCTATGATCAGGGTAGCGAGATCATAAGGTCACAAGGCGAACTTTTCTCAGAAGATGGCCAAAGCGCCAAGGACATAATGCTCTTGTCTCCGTCAGGTCCTGGGGTGAGTCCACCAATGAATGTGGACCTGTTTTCCTTGTCTGTCATGTGATGGGTTTCCGTAGGACTTGGACCACCCATCAGGTGGCGGGGAGGGTCCAGGGGGGTGGCTCAGACAAGAGCCCCTTCCAACAGGAGCATCTTGTTAAATACTACTGCTGTGACAAAGGCAGCTTTCGGGGAACACGGAGTAGAAAAATGTAGGCATCATCCCCTATCCATCAGGGCTGTCCTATTCAAAGAAGTCGCAGAGACTTAGGACACTGGGCCCATTTTAAACACCAGTGAGGTGAAGAAGATGAAGTTGAGTTAAAAAAAAAAAGAAGCAGCTGTTTCTTGCCTGTGGCGTTTCTAGCTTGTGCACATCATCCCTGTAATATTTCTTCTTCCTTTTTTGTTAATGGCTTGGGGGTTTGAACACTGTTTTGTTCAGCCACACGGGGAAATGTTTAATGAATCCTTGTGAATATTCATTAAATGCTGTTAATATTTTCTGGCGGGGGAGGCCCTGCTGCCTGTCCGGCGGGTCTCGGAACAGCGACAGGGGAAGCAGCCCACCACTTGATTTCTGTTATTTGTTTTCCATTTCGATTGCCCTATTTTCTGAGACCTCAGGTGGTTTGCAAGGGGCCAAGGGTGGAGGCAGGGCTGGCTTCCTTGCCTCCTCTCCCCAGACTCGCGAGGAGTTTTAGAGAGGGGTGGTGTGGAGTTAAAGATGACTACCCCCTACCCCCCAGCGACCAAACTCCTTGGTACGTACCTCCAAGAAACCCTCACATGTGCTCAAAGAAATATGCGGGGGATGCTTCTGGCAGTGCTGCTTGCAATAGCAGCAAAGAGAGAAACCACACACATGCCCATTAACGGGAAGATGGGTGAATTTAGAATTTTCCTACTAATGGATTGCTGTGATCCATGAATGAAAATGAGTGACCAGGCCTGTGTATTACAGTCGAGTCTTTCTTATTGAGATATAATTCACACATCATAAAATTCACTCTTGAAAGTACACAATGCAGTGGTTTTCAGGATATTCACTGGGCGACCATCACCTCTCTCTAAGTCCAGAATATTTTCATTGACTCCAAAAGAAACCTCATGCCCATTAGCAGTCAGTCCCCATCTCCATCCCCAAGCCACCTCTAATCTGCTTTTTGCCTCTGTGGCTTTGCCTGTTCTGGACATCTCATATAAATGGAATTGTGCAACATATGGTCTTTTGAAACTGGCTTTTTTTTTTTTTTTCCATTTAGCATAATGTTTTCAAGGTTTGCACACTTAGTATCATGTATCAGTACTTCATTCCTTGTCATGGCCAAGTAATATTCCATTGTACGCACAGACCACTTTTGTCTATCCATCTGTTGCTGGACATTTGGATTGTTTCTGCCTTTTCACACTTATAAGTAAGGCTGCTATGTACATTCACATACAAGGTTCTGTGTGGACATTTGTTTTAATAATCTTGAGTATATACCTAGGAGTGGAATTGCTCAGTCATATGGCAATTCTACATTTAACTTTTTGAGAAACTGCTGAATTGTTTTCCAAAGTGGCCACACTATTTTATGGTCCTATCAGCAATGTCTGAGGGTTCCAGTTTCTTTATACCCTCACATGGTTGAATCGGACAGATTATAATGTAGAGAAAAAAGCATGTTGCAGAAAAATCTGTGCAGTGTGACACCACTTCTACAAAGTTTAGAAATGTGCAAAACAACACCATAGACTACTCAGAGCTACCCTATGTACAGTTAAAGTGTAAAGAAAGTCATAGGAACGGAAAACACTGAAATATGGATAGTGCTTCCCACTGGAGGTGATGAGAGCAGCACGATCAGAGTGTGCGAGTATGTGGGGCTTCTAGTACATGTGTGCTGTTTATTTCTTAAGCTAGGTGATGTTCGTGGGAATCGTTGAGTTAGTCTTTATCCTTCATTGTAGCGTTTTAGTATTTCCTCACAAAGTATTATTTTACATTTATTTTTAGGTAGGGCATATTTTGGGGCTTGCCAGGTGGCACTAGTGGTAAAGAACCTGCCTGCCAATGCAGGGGATGGAAGAGACACAGTTTTGATCCCTGGGTTGAGAAGATCCCCTGGAGGAGGGCATGGCAACCCTCTCCAGTATTCTTGCCTGGAGAATCCCATGGACAGAGGAGCCTGGCAGGCTACAGTCCACGGGGTCGCAAAGAGTTGGACACAACTGAAGTGACTTAGCAGGGCTTATTTGACAGGTACACCTATCTTTAAGGAGCCCACTCTGTGGGAATCTTATGAACCTAGAGAGTTTCTGAAATGGAAAATCTCCTGAGGGTTTGGATCCCCATCGGAGCACATAATTCTCCCCCACTCAAGCTGGCAGTGTCATGGGGTATAATGAATATTGTCTTTGGGATCTTTATAAGTAGAGAAGATCCAGCTACAAGTAACCATTACAAGCTCGTAATGGTTTGTAATACAAACCAATGGCTTGTAATACAAAAACTCTTTGCTACCCTTCCCTTTAAGAACTGGAACTTAACTTCTCTCCCCTTGAGTGTAACCTGGCCTACATAACTTTCAACTAATGAACAGTAAAAAGGCAAAAGTGGCAATGGGTTATTTGAGAGACTTGGTCATAAAAACCATTTTGGATTTTTCCTTTCTCCGTCTTTTGATCACCAGATCCTGGGGAAAGCCAGCTGCCGTGTTCTGAGGACACTCAAGCTGTCTGTCCTATGGATGGAGCCCTGTGGTGAGGAGCTGAGGCCTCCTACCAATAGCCACATGAGTGAACCATCTTGGGAAAGGGTCCTTCAGCCCCAGCTAAACCTCCAGTTGCTTGCGGCTTCAGTTAGGGCAGCCTCTAGACTGCACCCATGAGCCAGAGTCTCCCAGCTAAGCTGCTTCTAGCTTCCTTACTCTCCAAACTGTGTGAGATAATAAATGTTAGTTGTTTTAAGCTGCTACATTTAGTGGTAATTTGTTACACAGCAATAGATAAGTGATAAAGGATTTATTATCTCACATAGCAAGCCTCTTGAGGGAGAATATTCCAAGGTGGTTAATTCAGTTTTAAATCTCACTCTGCCATCTTGAATGTCCTGGTTTTGGGCTTCAAGTTTGTCCCCCTCATGATCTCAAAGTTGCTGCCACAGCTCCAGACACCTCATCCATATAGATCTCTTCCACTGAGTGGAAAAGGAAAAAATATTCTCCCCACATGCGCCACAGTAGACTTCTCCATATGTCTCAATGGGCCAAGCACATCACATACTTCCACCCAGACAGGACTGCCGGGGGAATGGAATCACTCTGAATGGCTTGGTCTAATGCCAAGGACCAGTGCTGGCCAGAGAGGCATACTACTCTGATATCCCTGCTGCAATGAAGGCAGTCACTTGGTAGCCTGCAAGTGCTACACCTTTGATGAATCTGCTGCAGCGTCCATACAGATAGATACCCTGCTCTCCCCAAGTGCTCCAGAACAGTGGCTGTATTCATGGTGGGGGGTCTGAGAGCTGGGAAATTTCCATCCCGTGTGGGACCCTAACCCACATCAGCCCAGCTAGGACTTTCTCAAAGCTGCACTGCAATCTGAGGCTCCTCCTCACCAATCCTCCTTCCTTCCTTCCTTCCTCTCCCTCTCCTTTCCCAGGTGTCAGAACAGCATTGGGACTTGTGGGCTTCCTGTCTCTCCCTGCCCCTTCCCTCTGTCCCTCACAGGCAGCTCCCCAATAAATCTCTCACCCATCTGTCGTCTTGGCGTCTGCTTCCCAAGGGACTCAAATTGCCACATAGCCCTTTGTGTCTAGGACTAGGTCTCATTCCCTAGATGAGGGATGGTGTACACCTGAGCAAAATCAGGAAAGAGGGGTGCTGAGAATACTTCTTGGGTAGTTAGCCTGCTGGGTGTTCACAATGTCAGATGAGCACAGACCCCAGCTCCCCTTGGACTGCTCTTGGGACCTGGAGAGTTATTAATACCAGCCTCTCCGGTCTCAGCTACCTCCCCTGTAAAAACTCACTCAGGATGGTGGACCACTTACACAGCATCTGTAAATCAAGCATATAATAATAATGGCAGCGACCATCTGAGTGATTCCTGGTTTCGGGCACTACATGGCTCACTTCATCCTCACAGTTACCCTCTAGGGTGGTGCTGTGGCCCCAAGCCGGAAGACCAGAGAAGTTGAGGAGTTTGCGGAAGTCCCCTGTGAGTAAGCGACAGGGCAAGTATAAAACGCAGACAATCCAATCCCAGCACAGATGCTGAGGGGCCATCGGGACACTGTAGGTGTTTGACGTGTGCCGGCATTGGTCTTGACATTTCCACGATGGGGCAGTTCAGTATGATGATTGCTATCATTTATGGAGCATGAGCTGTGTGCTGGGTGCTTTAAATAAATGATCTCATTGACACTTCACTGCAACCTATTGAGAGAGGGTTTCTGCAGCCCACTTTACTGTCCAGGAAGCAGATGTACAGGGAGGAAGGAACAAGGTTGGGATTCCAGCTGGGTGGGCAGGATGACCTCAGAGTCCACAAGCAACCTCTGCACTGCCTCCTGTTAAGAGCCAGAGCTTCCACAGAAAGGGTGGGCCTGGAGCCCAAGTCTACCCCTGAGCCGCTGACATTGGGCAAGTTACTTAATATTCACTTAACCACCGGGTCACCAAGCCTCTGTTTCCCCAATTCTTAAACGGGAAATAGATAACACGTAACTCAAAAGGGGTTTTTGTTGTTGTTGTTGTTTTCTTTTTCTTTTTTTGCTGAGGTTTAGATGAGAAAACATCGTTAAAGCTAGGACAGTGTCTATTACCCGAGGAGGCTCTTAATTAATCATCACAGGATTCCAGGCGTTGTTGACATTTATCTCTGATTCTTGTCTCCACGGAAATCATAAATCTGGTTCTGATTATCACCTCATGCACAGGTTCTTCCTAAAGATTCACAGTCTCATGCTTTTATCTGTTCTCTAAAATACGACCCAATTTGCGAAAGTTTGACTTACAACTCCTTTCTAAGCCCAGCCGGTGTGTAAAATGATGCATTCTGTGGCCCATTGCACCACAGAACAGAGGCCCCAGGGACCAGGCCAAGAATGGGAACCTCAATTCTTTGATGATAAAGGATCCTTTTTGTAAAACGAGCTCCACCGGCTTGCGTGTCTGTGGAGGCAATCCAGACTTGCCTGTTTAAAGCAGAGCCCCCAGCATCTCATTCCCGTAGAGGAAGCTGGAAGAATAAACGATGAGTGGCCACACCTCCAGCTGTTTTCTAGAACTCCTCGTGGGTCACAGGGCTGTGGCGGTTGCCACTCACTCAGTTCCCTCATCTGTACAATGGGCATGATATTTGCACTCTGTGGTGTCCTGTACCCGGCAGGCATGAAGGGACTCGGTGCAGTGAGTGTTTGTAGAATTGGACTTAGTCATTCATGTCATTCGGCATGGGGTTGTTGTCATTCACATCACTTCACAAGAGTTTGTTGAGGGATTTCTTAGATCCGAGAGAAAGATAGGATGGGATCAATGCTATTCTAGAGGGTTACTGCCCGATGGCCTCAGGAAGATGCTTTATTCAAACTTGTGCCTTCTCTCTTCACCCATTCGACTGTTCTATGTTCTAATGTTATTTGGAATTTCAAAATAAGTGAAATATGGCCGGGGCGGGGGGGGGGGGGGAAGAAAGCAATTAAAACAAAGGCTACTCTAAGAGATGAAAATATATGTCCACTTAGCATCTGTACCCAAACGTTCATAGCAGCACTATTCACAATAGCCAAAAGGGTTAAAAAGGCCCAAATAGCCGTCAGAGGACAAATAAACCAGATATGGTCTATCCAGACAATGGAATATTACTCAACCGTATAAAGGAAGGAAAGACCAGTTCACATCACCACACACATGAACCATGAAGATATTATACTAAGTGAGAGAAGTCAGGCCCCAAAAGATCCTGGAATGTATGATTTCTGTTCACACAAAAGTCCAGAATGGGGAAATCTATAGAGACAAAAAGTAGGTCAGCGGTTACTTAGAGATGAAGGCAGGGAAGCAAGGTCAGAGACTGGAGAATTAAAATAACAATGGCAGCAGCAACAATAACAATAAATATTGACTTTGTGTGTCCACCACCCTCTCCCATCTGCCAAGACACTTGCCCCGAGGAACAACCGCCGAGGAGAAACGCACGTCCTGAAACTTTGTCATAGGAGGGACTGGAGGAGTGTGGGCTGAGGGCATAGCGGAAGCCTTGCAGAGGAAGTGGGAATGAATGAACAGGTAGCAGATTCACCTGAGAGGGGGAGGCAGGGGTGGGGCCTGGGGGGAGCAGCACAGGGAGCCCATGCCAGGAAGGGTTTGGGGTTGGGAGTTATCAGCGTGCGTTTTGGCGGGGGGGGGCGGGGGGTGGGGGGTTGTTGAACAAAGGCACTCTTCAGAGCCTGTTCTGGCTGGAGCAGCAAGGTCGCTGTAGGAGAAAAATAGTAGATGAGGTCAGAGTGCTGGGAGGGTGGGATCATGGGGGTCCTTGGGTGGCCATGATTTCATCTTGTAGTTCTATAAGTGTCCAAAGGCTTTTGAGCCAAGGGCTGACATGACTTCATGATTTAAGAGGCACTGAAGCTGTCCTTATGCCCAGAAGTCTTCACACACACACACAGCAGCAGCAACAGCAGCAACTTGAGTCCCAGAGCTCAGACACTCAAGTCTTTCTGAAGGAAGAAACTAATAGTCTAACCCAGGGTGGGGAGTCGTCAAGGGATCCATTTCCAGGCCCTCCTGTCTTCAAACTTAAGCAACAAGAGCAAGCTCAGTTCAGACAGGTCCATCTGGAACCCAAGCACCAATAAATTCCACCCCGTCCCCAGGAATTGCCCCCCGCCAAAAGGCAGCCCCTGATGGGGGAGCAGAGAGCGAGTCCTCTCCTGGAGGAGGCCTGGGTCTGTGCACTTCCACCAGCCCCTGTCTCACCCCTGGGGCAGTGGGAGGAGATGGGCATGTGCCAAGGATGGCGGACACACAGGACAGGGGGACAGGGATCCCCAGGGTAGGGCAGGCACAGGGAGAAGCCAAGAGACTAAGGGCAGGAGAGGGGAGCCTCAGCGCCCACAGGCTGGATGTGACTGCAGGCTGAGAGCCCGGAGCTGCTTGAATAACCGTGTTAATCTGTGTGCATCCCGAGGGGGGAGCCCCTAGGCTCCATCTCTAATCAGGTCGCTACTCTCATTTAGAGGGTTTAATGTACCATCGTTCATAGTGGGACCCGCGGTGTCAGCCTGTGAAGCAACTCACAGGAGCGGCTTTTCTGTCCCCTCCACTCCTTTCCCTCCCCCTCTGCCCGTGAATCTCACCTGGGCCCTGGTCTATTGCCCCCAACCTGCCATGCAGCTCCCCCCAACTCTCCTCTGAGATGTTTGCCCCTGCAGTGCCAGAGTGAGCGTCCTGAGACGCAGATCGGCCTCTACTTCAAACCCTTCCTGTCTCCAGGCCTCAGTGTGACCTTGCCCAGCCCACCCCCATGGCTTCATCTCTTGCGGTATCTTCCCCAGCTAGGCACTGAATGCCCAGCACAGGCAGACACCCTGCTTCCTCTGTGCTTGGTGGTGGGGCCGTCCTGTGGGCTGTGGGGCATTGAGTGGCATCCCTGGCCTCCACCTGTTAGATGCCAGGAGCACCTCCACTCCATCCACGGCAACTGAAGATGGCTCCACATGTTACCAGATCGCCTCCCCCTGCCACTGAGAACCACCGCTCTACAGGCATATACTGAAAGTCAGGAACACCTGCCCTCAAGCCCGACAGACCTGGATCCATCCTTCTGCCCTCTGAGCCACACAGCACTGGGCAAGTCACTTCAAATGAAGACAAAACAGTGCCTGTCCTGTAGGGACTGTGTGACTGTCAAATGAGGTGATCCATGAAACTAGCTGCACAGCCAGCACGTAACGAACGCTGCCTGGTGCTGCTATGCCGTGCTTCGTTTTGTTCCGTATTCCTGGCTTCATCTTGCTCCCCACCCCCACCCTGCTTCTCTTGGCCAGCCAACTGTGTTTGTTCTTCAAGGATCAGCTGGTCTGTCAGCTCCTCCAAGAAGCCCCTCTCGACCTCTCCCAATTCTTGGACGTTTCTCCTCCTCTCCCACCCCGTCACGTGTCCCACCTTGTACCGAAGTTGCGTGTTTAAGAGTGTGTCTCCTGCACCTGCCTGTGAGCCCTTAGGGGCAGAGGTCTTTAACTGCAGCACGTGTGTTCATGCTGAGCTTTTATTGGCATGGAAAAGTGCATGTTGATGGGGACACCCTTGGTTCTGATCCTCAGAGACTGAAAGCCCATGTGTCTGGCCTGGGTTAGGTACAGTGGGCTGTGATCACAGAGAGGGCAGAAGGAAACTCATTAACTCAGAACACATCACCCACACCCTTGACCTCATCAGTTTAAGGCAGGGATGATGCAGGTAAGGTGCCCTGTCTCTGGGTCTCAAACCTGACCTCCGTGGCCCAAGTCAGTTGACTCAGGGTCTCAGTTTTCCCATCTGTATAATGGCGATGATCACAGCTACCTCCCAGGGTTACTTTGAGGACAGAGGTGAGGCACCCTGGGCAGTTTTCTCATGACATACATGCATCGGACAGCTGGCGAGCAAACCGAGCCGAGGAAAGGGATTCAGAGAACACATGTCTTTACTATGGACGACCAGCCAGGGTTGGCAGTGGTGGATGGCACTGTGTTTTCGCATCAGGGAGAGTTTCCTCTCCTTTGTCTGTGGTCTTAATCTAGGAGATGGATGGGACACACAGCTAATTTTTCCTGTTGCAATGTACAGGAAGGTCTCCGTGTCCACGAAGGACAGAAGCACAAAAAAGCCACTTAAGTCGTAGTAGCCAATATCTAGCTTGGAATCCAGGAAGAATTAATTGATAACAAGGGTCATTAATCCCCAGAGCAGGATGCCACCAGCACAGATAATAGAATTTCAATTACTGGAGGGTTTCTTGTCTATTAAAGCCCTCCTGTTTCTACAAGGCAGTGTTTAACTACCAGAGCCCCCAGGACACCCTCCCTGCCACATCACTGAAGACCATTCTCAGCATCCTTTGACCTCTAGAAGCACTTACTGTCTCTGTTGTGTCTTGTCATGTGTGTGTATGTGTGTGTTTGTTTGGAGAGACAGTGTCCCAACCAGATCCTACCAGGAGTGTAGAAAGCTGTGTCCTTTACTTTGCAGTAGCTTTTTCTCCTAAAATGCTTTTGTAAGGTGTAAGGTACGGAGTTAGAGTAGGCGAGGTTCAGAAAAAGAACGAGACTGGCACTCTACAGGAACAGATCACCTTTAATGAGGCGAGAAGGGGCAGCAATCAGATTAGCGAGCTGCTGCACTTATCTAAGAATAGAGTAAGTATATATAGGCATGTATGTAGAAAGCTACTGTCTTAAGGGGGCCTGTTCTTCTCCAAGGTTGCTGGGAGTAGTTATCTCTTAAACGGCTGGGGCAAGGAGTTCTGGAGATCGGCCAGAGGCTGGGCCAGCTTGGAGCTGGGCGTAATCAGCCTAATGTCTATTTTTTCTTTGGGTGAGAGAGTTCCTTGTTTTGCCTAGAATGGTGGGGAGGACCTAGAGGGGAGTTTTAACTCCAGGATACTTTGAGCCATGCAACTTTCCTTTATAAGATATTCAATCAATACCATTCCTTTTTTAATTGTACAGATAACCTATGTTCATTGTAGAAAAATCCTGACAAGCCAGAAGAAACACAACCAATCACCCATAACGCCTCTACCCAGAAAAGCCTAGTGTTAACATCTTTCCACAGCTCTTCTTTGTCTGTTAAGTTCAGCCAATTGCATGAATGCATGCAAACTATGCAAGAAGGGGGCTATAAAAAAGTACCCGCTTTCCTACTTCCCCAGTCCCTCCCCACAGAAGTCACTGCTGTCAAGCATTCGGTATAAACTTGCCCACCGTCTTATTGTTTTGTAGACATGCATGTATAGATAGACAGATATGCAGTATGTTTTTAAAAACCATACACAGGGTCATGCAATGTGTTTGTTTCTCTGATTTACTTTTTTGTCACCTGACAATATGTCTTGGAGAGCTTTCTGTACCCACTCATTCAGATCTTACATTTTCTCTTTGACAACTGGGTAACATTCCATTACATCAACAAACTGTGATTTATAGACCCACTCCCCTCCTGATGGGCACTTAGTTTGCTTCCAATCTGTCACTAATACAAAGTGTATGTCTCTGTCCACCTGTGCAAGCATTTTTGTGGGAAAGATTCATAGAAATGAAATTATAGATCAATGTTGATAGACATTGTCAAACGGCTCTCCAAAGACTGTCTCAAATTATCTCTTTCCGTAAAGTGCATGAGGAAATCTGATCCCCCTTACCCTTGACAGCACTGGAAATGATCAGTCCTTTTTTTTTTTTCTTTTTTGGTCAATTTCCTGGATAAACACATCATCTTCATATGCATTTCCCTGATTACTGTGAAGCTAGGCATCTTTTCATATGTTTATTGGCTATCAACCTTCTTTCTGTACATATGCAGCCATATACTCTTTTTAGATGTCTTACATTGCTTCGTTGTTAAATCTGCCTTTTTATTTTTTTTCTCCACAGTACAGAAAGGACATCTTTCTATGTCAGCACACAAACTTTTGCATCATTCGTAGTGGCTATATCATGCGTCAGTACCACACTCTTCAATCAGTTCCTTATTGTTGGGCATTCAAGTAGGTCCCTAATCTTTTGCTGTTTTTGCGAAAACTGTAGTGAATGTCATTACAACTAAACGACACATTGAACACTCTGATTTCCTTGGGATGAATCCCCAGAAGTGGAACTGCTGGTCAAGGGATGCACATATTTTAAGGCTATTGCCGCTTATTGCCAAAGTACTCCCCGAACAGCTGGTTGGCAGGTCTGGTTTCCCGCCAGAAGCTCATGAGAGTGTCCTTAACCAGATATGGCCACATGTCCTCTGGGTGGGGGAGGGGGAGTCACCCCCAGTAGATACCCTCTTCCTTAGAGACAGAATGATCTGAGTCCTCAGGCAGCTCTAGACAAATATTCCTTTTATTCCCACTGATGGTCTGACTCAGTGGTTCTCAAGGTTTATTGTTGTTTAGCCTCTAAGTCATGTCCAACTCTTTTACAACCCCACAGACTGTAGCCCCCCAGGCTCCTCTGTCAATGGGATTTCCCAGGCAAGAATACTGGAGTGGCTGCCATTTCCTTCTCCAGGGGATCTTCCCTACCCAAGGATTGAACCCGCGTCTCCTTCATTGCTGGTAGATTCTTTACCACTGAACCACCAGATGGTTTATACATGTTACCATTATTCCCTACTTTATGGGCAGAGAATTTTCAAGGATAACTTGACTCCATCCAAAAAGTCTTATATGCTGATACGAGAACCCCAAACCTCCCTTAAATTTAACACCACTGGTCTCCTGAAGAGTCCTGCAGTGGTCACAAAGGTCTTCCCAGCACAGACTCTCTCTCATGCCCAGGCTTCTGTGAGGTCAGTGGTGACAACTTGCCACCATTAAACATAACGGCATCAGGCTATCCACTGCAGCCTCATGCTGATGCTGTGAGGTAGGCACTGTTACTGTCCCATTTCACAGAGGAGACACTGAGGCTCACAGACCTTAAATAACTTGCCCCACGTTACATAGTCAGTAAAGAGTGAGGCCATTTGACCACAAGTTGTATTGCTTTTCAATAGAAAGCATGCACAGTAGGTAAAGAAAATGTCTATAACCAGCACTTGTGTATTGATTGACATTCCCGACTTCGTGATTATGAGTCAAGTAGGTGAAAGGTGAAAGGTGAAAGATGCAGTCTCCATGGCTCCTTGCTTTTGTCTTCAAGGGGGCAGAGGTTGGCGTGTCCTGAGCTCTGGGCAAGGTGAAGGCATTCAAACCCAAGACTCTTGAGTGCTGTTGGAATCATTTCCACTGTTGGGTTGTAAAGCTATGACAAACCTAGACAGCATATTAAAAAGCAGAGACATTACTTTGACGACAAAGGTCCATCTAGTCAAAGCTATGGTTTGTCCAGTAGTCACATATGGATGTGAGAGTTGGACTGTAAAGAAAGCTGAACACCGAAGAATTGATGCTTTTGAACTGTGGTGTTGGAGAAGACTCTTAAGAGTCCCTTGGACTGCAAGGAGATCCAACCAGTCCATCCTAAAGGAGATCAGTCCTGAATAGTCATTGGAAGGATTGATGCTGAAACTCCAATACTTTGGCCACTTGATACAAAGAACTGACTCCCTTTAAAAGACCCTCATGCTGGGAGGGATTGGGGGCAGGAGGAGAAGGGGATGACAGAGGATGAGATGGTTGGATGGCATCACCAACTCAATGGACATGAGTTTGAGCAAGCTCTGGGAGTTGGTGATGGACAGGGAAGCCTGGCGTGCTGTAGTCCATGGGGCCACAAAGAGTCAGACACAACTGAGTGACTGAACTGAACTGAACTGGGTTGTATTAATTGTCTATGCCTGTAGGGTTGCCATTTGGGGCTTGGGAGCAATGTTTCTGTTGTAATTTAAAAGAATAATCTTTTTTTTTTGCAGTTGAGGAAGCCACCCCTCATTCTCCTCCTTCATCTCCAGGGAAACTCTTAACCCTAGTAAAAGTGTAGTGCTTTGAATCCCTCGAGGAAGGTGTGCCTGCAAAGCCAAGGGTGTGACTAGATCAGCCAGGATCTTCCTGTTCTGACCAAAGGAGCCAATTAGATGATCTAATGGGAATCTTTTTTGTCATTCAGAAATTATATGATGCTGTGAAGCTGCCCACTCTTATGTACCCTTGATGATGATAATAATGTCTCCTTCCAGAGTCACATAGCAAAATGTAATAACCTCCAGTGGCAGCCTTGGAGTTAATGACCCTTCACCCATTTGATTGCTGGGTAGAGTGAGGCAAAAAAAGATCAGAGGCCTAGCTCACCTTCCCTCTTCCCTCAGCAGGGATACTTGCCCAGTGGGCTCACTGAAAGCAGGAGTCATATTTCTATACCATCAATCTGAAATTCCAGCTACAGCAGAATTCCCCCCCCAATTTTTTTTGGGGGTGGGGGGGAGTAGTGTTTTGGGGAACACTAGTCTCATGGGAGACTCTGAGGGGAGTTTGGAAAATGTTTCTAGTCCTTCATTAGCTTTTCTTATGTATATTAGCATATTAAAGGCTCTGAGAAGTCTTGTAGTAAAGGCATCTTTTTTTAGTTGTTATTAATCAGACACTCAGCTGGTAAAGAATTTCCCTGCAATCCAGGAGACCCTGGTTTGATTCCTGGGTCATTAAGTTCCCCTGGAGAAGGGATAGGCTACCCACTCCAGTACTGGGCTTCCCTGGTGGCTCAGATGGTAAAGAATCTGCCTACAATGTGGGAGACCTGGGTTCGATCTCTCGGTTGGGAAAAGGGAAGATCTCCCGGAGGAGGCATGGCAACCTCCTCCATTATTCTTGCCTGGAGAATCCCCATGGACAGAGGAGGCAGATGGGTGACAGTCCATGGGGTCACAAAGAGTTGGAAATGACTGAGCGACTAAGCACAGCATACCACAACCTGATACTTTCAAAGCTTAATTGACCACAGTATCTTGCACATAGCCTTTAACACTCCTTGGATGCACTTCTGATAATTCTGTGTTTGATACATTTAAATGATCTCTGTTGTCCCAAAAACTTTTGCAGAGAGGCCCTGAAGTTGGGGATAAAGGAAGCAGAGGCCATAATTGGAGAACGGGTGGTCAAAATAGCAAGACGGCTCCTGGGAAATTTTCCTCATCTTTCACAGATGCCCTACGTCTGTGAATCTGAAGGCCCCCCAACCTTAAGGATGCCCTAGCCCACATCAGGTCAGATACAGTCTCACCACTGGCTATGTTGGTATTTTACAACCATTTTGAACTGGGACAGAATTGTTGCCTGGTGCTGAAATTGATAGATGTGTACCTTGGGGACAGTGTTGAACTGAGGAGGGTCCTAAGGAGAGAATGAAGATGGAGCCAAGACAACACAGAGTGATGTCGCCCGCCTTCCCCAGGAGGGGTGTGCAGGCTTCGGAATCGGGTGAGGAGCCTCCAAAATGCCCCTTGAGTGCTGGATGGGCACTGATGGCATGAAAGGAACCAAGCGTCACCCGCATGAGGACAGCACAGAAGCGGGGACACCTGGTGTCTGTCTGTCTGCATGCCTCCTTCCACAACCATCCGAGGCAGCTGAAAAATCCAGCCCTGTGATGTTAACCAGAAGGAGGTGGATGGAAGAAGTCGGGACAGACGGAGATGGAGAGGGAAAATGAGACAGGGATTAGGCTGGTACAATGATGACCATAGTGTCCTTGGCTTTTGCTTTCTCGGATCCAGCCTCCTGTCAGCTCACACAACCTAGGTGTCTGTTAGCCTAGGCAGGCTACAATTTATCGAGCACCTACTATGTATTGATTCCTGTGCTAAATGTGTTCTATATTTTTTTTCCAATGAGGAGACTAAACACGGTGTATATTTTGTCCTATGAGGAAGGCTTTTCATCTCCGTTACAGAGACGAGGACTCGAAGAGACCCGAAGGCTAAGGAACCACTCCAAGCATGCACAGCTAAGGGGACAGAGGGTTTGAACTTGGGGCTTTATCAGTCTTGAGACTTTCTGCTCTCTGGAACCTGTGCTGTACTGCCTGAGCTGTGTGGACCAATGAATGCCCTCTTCCCTCCCTTCATTTTCTTTCACTGAGACAGATGACCTATGTATGGAAAAGGGCATGAAACCTATATGTCAGTATAAAGGTAATTATCAGTTATAAATACTCATACATCAACCACTTAGGCAAAGAAGAGAACACAGCCCGTGTCTCAGGGGCCCCTGTGTGTCTCTCCCAGAGGCATCCACCATCTGAGCCCTTTAGATATTTATTTGTAATTGTTTTGCCACATATGTTTACATTCCTACACTTTCGTTTTGTTTTGCCTGAATGGCAACTTTATGTAAATGGACTCTCACTCATGCATTCTTTTTTCCCTTGCTTCTTTGCCCTCAACAAAATGGGAGATTCAGACACGCTCTTGTCCACAGTGGTGCTTCATTCGTTTCACAACTTTGTTGTAGTCCATTGTGCGAACATGCAGTAGACCACCCCTTCTACCGCTGCTGGATATTTGGCTCATTTCCAGATATTGGCAATCATGACATTGATGCATTGTTACATGCGTCTGTGAACGCACTTGGGTAAGAGTTTCTCTAGAAAACTTGGAGTGGAATTGCTGGGTTGCAGACTGTACTTATTTTCAACTTGACTAGATACGTGGTTTTGCAAGAGCTCCTGTTCCTCACATCCTCACTAGTGTTTTTTTGCTGTCTCCTGTCTTTTCTTCACTATGATCCTCTGCTCTCTTTATCCTTCATTAATCTGTCCATGGATTTGCAAAGGCAAGTGGAGGAGCCCAGCGTAAACACTGGCTGTACCTACATCAGACCCTGTATTTACTGAATCAGACTCACCAAGGGAGCAGCCCAGGAATCTGTTTTTCATAACCACCCCTAGTGGTCCAGATAATCAGCTCTGTTATCTAGAGCCTTGACACATTTTTTCATCCTGGGATTCTTGTTCCAAAATAAATCTTATACAGGGTGCCATATGTGCTGTTGCTCAGTTGTGTCTGACTTTTTGCAATCCCATGGACTGTAGCCCACCAGGCTCCTCTGTCCATTGGGATTCTCCAGGCAAGAATACTGGAGTGAGTTGCCATGCCCTTCTTCAGAGGAGCTCTTCCAAACCCAGGGATCAAACTCAGGTCTCTCGCATTGCAGGTAGATTCTTTACCATCTGAGCCACCAGGGAAGCCCAAGAAAATTGGAGTGGGTAGCTTATCCTTTCTCCAGTGGATGTTCTCAGTCCAAGAATCAAACCGGCGTCTCCTGCATTGCAGGCAGATTTCTACCAGCTGAGCTACCAAGGAAGCCCAGAATGCCATATATAAAACAGATAAAACCGGAACTGCTCTGCTTGGAACAGGAAGTCAGAACGGAGGGCCCGATAAAATAGACTGGCTAGCTCTTCACCACACTCCTTCCTGTTCCTCCTGTAACAGAGCTAGACGATATCTCTCTGCCTCCTTTGTGAGTAGGTATAGCCATGAGCTCTATCCAGTGAATGAGGGTGGAAGTGATAAGAGATGGGGGCATATCCAGGCCTGGCCCATAAAACTCTGTCCCATCTGAAGGCTAAATGCAAAGAAACAGAGAATCCAATCTCAGTCATGTCCAACTCTTTGTGACCCCATAGACTGTAGCCCACCAGGCTTCTGTCCATGGAATTCTCCAGGCAAGAATACTGGAGTGGGTTGCCATTCTCCTCTCCAGGGGATCTTCTTGACCCAGGGACTGAACCCAAGTCTCTCGCATTGCAGGCAGATTCTTTACCATCTGAGCCGCAAGGGAAGCCCTGACTGAGAGATGGGCAGAGCCAAAAGGTGAAAAGAACTGGGGACCCTAAATGATCGTGGGGAAGACTGCCTGCCAATCAGCATACCTGCCTGGGATTTCACACAGTGAAAAATAAATGTCTATTGTGTTAAGTAATGGATTTGTAGAGGGCGAGGGTATTGGTTTGTTACAGCAGCTGATATTGCCTTAGCCCATCCCTGCTCTTGGTCCCCAGGGCACCTCCATGGAGTCTTAGCACTCTGTGAAGCCTGTGGAAGACCATAGCTGTAGATGAAAGGAAATACTGCATGCGGTCACAGGCCTGGGCTTTGAATCTCCATTCCCCTCATAAGAGGAGGGAGAGAGGACCCCACCTCCCTCCGCTTTTGTATGGATTTAATGAGATAATATATTTGGAAAGTACTCCGGGTGCAGTGAAAGGCTTTTCAGATGTGAGTTATATTTAGTTATTGATACTGCGTTTCTGTGTGTGTTTCTTTCACTACATCCGCAGCCAAGCTTCTCTCCAGTGGCTACTCCACAGAAACTGGAGGAGCATTAATGCAGTAAATCTGAACACTCAGCCCCTCGCTCCCCACTCCAGGCAGGGCTGGGCCACGGTCCCCAGAGCAGCTGACCCCAAGCATAATGCAAATACTGTGTTCCGTCAGGCTATTTTAAGACAGGCGAGGAATAAGTCTCCCACTCTCCGCGTAAGAAATGTACATCATTCCCTGATCTTTAATTTCCTTTTGATTAAAAAAAACCCCAGCCTATCTGAAAAATATCTACTATCTCTCCTTATGCTGAGAGATGAGAATTAAAAAAAAAAAAATCAAATGTGCTTTCTGGCCCTTCAGAATCAGAGGGACCCCTTAGGACTTTTTGCTGTGAGAGTTGTATGGATGTTTTTGGTGAGTGATGAGGGTTTAGGTTCAGTAGGCTGGCACTTAGGATTATCTTGGTTCTCTGGGCTCGAGAAAGAGGCAGATTGAAATTCTTCTGAAATGTGTGATGGAGGTCATAGCCTCCAAGTAGCCATGCCCTGTCTGATGGCTGAAGGAAAGAGGAGGGGGGAAATCCATACTTCTCCCCTGGCCCCCACACCTTGACCCAGACCCCTGGTCTTCTCTCACCTCCCTCCTTTCACTCGGTGCATCTCCAAGGTGGTTGTGTGCCCATTCATAGATCAGCACCTAGTAGGATGGACAGTTCCCACTCTCGCAGGCCTACCTATAGCCCCCTACTGTGTGCTGGGCACCATGCACAGTCCTGAGCACATACTCCTGTGGATGAAGCCCTGTTGGCAGCTCTCAACCACATCAGGCTTTCTAACCAGGATCCAGTCCACTGTCCCCTCTTCCACTCTGTCAGACCGAATCAGAGAAAGGCAGGCCTTCTTACTCACAACAAAGTATGTGTTACTTTCCCAGGGCTCCCATAACCAATTGCCACAAGTTGAATAGCTTAAAACAACAGAAGTATATTCGCTCATGGTTCTGGAGGCCAGATATCTGAAATCAAGGTGTCGGTAGGATGGGTTCCTCCTGGAGGCTCTGGGGGGAGAATCTGTCCCATGCCTCTGTCCTCACTTCCGGTGGCTCCCGGCAACGTCTTGTCAACCCATCGCTCCAATCGGGCTCCACGGTCACACTGCCTTCCTCTCCTTTTGTCTCTCTGTTCTCTCCTCCTTCACAAATATACCAGCTATTGTATTTAGGGCCCAGCATAAACCCAGGATGGTATCATCTTAGATCCTTCAGTGATTACATCTGCAAGGTTCTGTTTCCAAGTAAGGTCAAATTCTGAGATGCCAGGTAGATGTGAGTTTTTTGGGGGGGCACTATTAAACCCACTGCAGTTTGCCCTATGGACCTCCAAAATCCACATCCATCTCACAACGCAAAATGCTTCCACCCTATCCCAACGTCTGGAAATAGAGGGATGGACACTGAAGGATGGACGTGATTATAAAACCTCTCACAAAGTGCCATGTGGACAGTAAAGTAAGTCCTTAGCAGGCTTAGTACAGTGCCTGACTGATAAAGAAAGAAATACGCTGACGAATGGTAGTAGTAGAAGCATTTGTACTATGATGATACACAACTGAATGGATTTTCCCAAGGCACTGCCTTTTTTAAGAAATCACTTTCTTCCTTAAAAGCCAACAAGGTTTCCCATTGCCTGCGAAACAAAGCCTGAGCTCATTTGGTTAGTTAGTAAAGCTCTGCAATTGGCCCTCCATCAGAATTTCCTCTCTCTCTCTCTCACCTCTTACCCTCAAGCCCAACTGATACCTGAACTCCCCCAGTTCTTTCTTATGTCCTGTCTACTTACTTCTACCAATGTCTCCTCTGTCTGCTTGGTGGTGCTTCCTGGTAACTTCTGTTCACAGGGAAGGCCACCTCCGTTGAGCTCACATGGCCCCTACAGGTGCTCACTTGGGTCACCAACTCCGACAGGTTGTTCTTTTTCTCTCTGCTCTACTACAGACTGTGGTTTGATGAAGGCAGGGATTGCGTTTCTGCACGAGGGACTCTATGCCACAGCTCTGCCCTTTAGGTGAGAAACATGAACATCTCTGTACCTCAGGTTCCAAATCTATAAAATAAGGGTCATTCCACCTCCCTGTTAGGGTTCTTGGGGGATAAAGCAAGTAACACAGGTAAAGTGCCTGGTACCTAGGTAAGCAGTCAGTAAGCTCTCTTCCACAGCTGGACATTACCCCCTGCATCTGGTCCATAATGGGTTTGTACCAGATGGGAGCTTTGTAAACATTTGTGGGTGATGGTGAGCATTGAGAAGAAAGGACGCATTCTGGCATAAATTAGGGCATAAGCTTTCAACCAAAACAATAATAACAGAAACATGTATCGGGAAAGCTACTAATGCTTTTCATGTATCATTATTTAATACTACCATCTTACCAAGAAACGTATGTCACGCACAGTGCCCAGTAGAGGCCCCGCTATGTAACAGTGGGCAATCAAGGCAGCACTGGGAAAAACCATCCTGGCCAGGATCAAATGGGGATGCACCCCCTCCATCCTAGGCAGTCATCTGGCGGATTGCTCCCCACCAAAGATCCCTCCTTGTCCCCATCCCCAGTGTGCCCTGTGCTGTGTGCTGTGCTTATCACTCAGTCATGTCCAATTCTTTGTGGCCTTTCTGGACTGTAACCCGCCAGGCTCCTCTGCGCATGGGGATTCTCTAGGCAAGAATACTGGAGTGGGTTGCCATGCCCTCCTCCAGGGGAATCTTCCCAACTCAGGGATTGAACCCAGGTCTCTCGAACTGCAGGCAGGTTCTTTACCGACCAAGCCACCAGGGAAGCCCAAGAATACTGGAGTGGGTAGCCTGCCCCTTCTCAAGGGGATCTTCCAGACCCAGGAATCGAACTGGTGTCTCCACCAGTGCACCCTAATGAAGTGCGTTTGTCACCCAGGTCTCCCAGGGGCCAGAGATCTGACCCAGGAGGCTCGGGGAGCTGCACAGGAAAGGCGGGTGCAGGAAGAGCTGCCGAGAAACGGATGGGCACTATTCCCACGGTGCCTTGAGAATGTTCATGAGACAGACGCTATGGGGTGGGGGCAAGGAAGTTGAGACACGTGATCAAGGAAGGCTGCACCAACCTACATAAATGGAGTAACAATTCCTTCCCTTCCTCTGGGGCTCTCTAATTGCACAAAGTGCTTTCCGGCGCAGGGCAAGGGAAGTACAGTGCTCTGGCCGGCGCAGGGAGCTCGCCAGCCTTTGGATTCTGAATTTGGAATGTGGGCGGGGCTACTACTTAAAACAATCCCAGCTGCCCACAAGGCTGGTGCCCGATGCCTCCCTCAGAAACATGTATTTTCCCAGCAGCCTGCAGGAGACCGAAGCAGGTCCACGAAGGTCAAATATGGGAAGCTCAGGCCACAGCAGGCCAGCCATCGGGAAGGCAGCAGGAGGGACAGCAGAGGGCAAGTGGTACCTTTCACATCCTCCACGTGCATCTTTCAGACGGCCATCTGTGAGTCAGCCTGAGCTCAGCTCCGTGAAGAATGGCCCAGCTATGGTCCTCAACATGAATATTTACAGCTGCAGTGTTTGCATGCCTTGTACAAATGCCCCCAAACAGCAGACCTTGTACTGTGCATGCAAAGGAAAATGATCACCTTGGACTTGAGTAGCTCTCCTTTCCTGGGCAGCTCCAAGGATATGATTTAGTAGATTGTTGTGAGGATATAGAAAATATCGAAAGTAGAGCCGCTCCCTTATACAGGATAATCCAGTTAAGAGTTCAGTCTCTGGAGAAATTTAAGTGTGTGTTTGAATCTCCTCTCGGCTCACAGAGCTGCCACCGGCCCACGCATCACCACTGTGGGAATTAGGCAAGGATGTTGTTGTTTGGTCGCTAAGTCATGTCCAACTCTTTGCGACCCCCCATGGGCTGCAGCACTCCAGGCTTCCCTGTCCTTCACTATTTCCTGGAGTTTTCTGCTGAGTCGGTGATGCCATCCAACCATCTCATCCTCTGTTGCCCCCTTCTTCTCCTGTCCTCAGTCTTTCCCAGTGTCAGAAAAGGATGCTTAAAAGGATACCTCTGAGTCTCCCACTCACCTTGGGTTTGACCTTGAGTAAGTCATTTATCCTCCCTGAGTCCCAGTCTCCAAATCTGTGATAGTCTGGCATTAGCTCCCAGTTGGAGGCCAGTAAATAATAGTCCATAAAAACTGAGTGGTTGCCCTCTGCAGGCCCCTGGCCTCCGCCGTCTATACGCACTGTCTCACTGAGTCTTCGTGACAACCTTGAGGCTGAGCAGCATTATTATCGAGTTCTTAGATGGGGAAGGGAGGCGAGGAAATCCCCTTTTTGTGAAGCTCTTAAGAAATCCAGAGGAAACCTTTCTCTCCATACTGCAGTTCCTCGGGCTGGATTTACCCACATTCCCCTTAGAATGTGGCTTCATCATAGAGAAATCGCAATCATACCATCTTTTTTGAAGTTCAGTGATACAGCCCGGTGGCCAGGGATAAACTCTGGCAGTTCCAATTAAGAGTCAGCTTGACTCAATAGGGCCATCAAATAAATCAAGCTGTTTCTATATATGGACATCTTCAAAAGACATGTTCTGTCCCAGGGTTGCTCCAGTGTGAGAATGGAAAAGGCTTGGCTAGATTTATTCATGGATGGGTCCCTACCCCTGGGAGCAGCATCACTTTCCTTGCCAGGTTTAATGCCTTGAGCTTCATCTGAAGTTTCCACTTTGATCCCTACAACAACACTGACTGTTATTCTTACCCACTTATGACACATGAGGAAACTAAGGTTCAGAGAGGTGAACTCAGTTGCCCAAGGTCACACAGCAGACTGGCAGAGCCAGAATTTGAACCCAGATTTCTTGCCACCAGAGCCCATGATTGTGACCACTTCACTATATTGCCCTTTTCTGTACCAGCAAGGTCTTGGATAAATATTTATGTTGAGGGGGATTTGGGGAGGGGGTTGGGGGCAGTATCTTTTTTTAATAGACATCATTTTTTTTTTTTAGAATAGCTTTCAGTTCAGTTCAGTTCAGTCGCTCAGTCGTGTCTGACTCTGCAACCCCATGAATCGCAGCACGCCAGGCCTCCCTGTCCATCACCAACTCCCGGAGTTCACCCAAACTCATGTGAATCGAGTCGGTGATGCCATCCAGCCATCTCATCCTCTGTCATCCCCTTCTCCTCCTGCCCCCAATCCCTCCCAGCATCAGAGTCTTTTCCAATGAGTCAACTCTTTGCATGAGGTGGCCAAAGTATTGAGGTTTCAGGCTCAGTATCAGTCCTTCAAATGAACACCCAGGACTGGTCTCCTTTAGGATGGACTGGTTGGATCTCCTTGCAGTCCAAGGGACTCTCAAGAGTCTTCCCCAGCACCACAGTTCAAAAACATCAATTCTTCAGCACTCAGCTTTCTTCACAGTCCAACTCTCACATCCATACATGACTACTGGAAAACCATAGCCTTGACTAGACGGACCTTTGTTGGCAAAGTAATGTCTCTGCTTTTGAATATGCTATCTAGGTTGGTCATAACTTTCCCTCCAAGGAGTAAGCGTTCTTTTAATTTCATGGCTGTAATCACCATCTGCAGTGATTTTGGAACCCCCCAAAATAAAGTCTGACACTGTTTCCCCATCTATTTCCCATGAAGTAATGGGACCGGATGCCATGATCTTCGTTTTCTGAATGTTGAGCATTAAGCCAACTTTTTCACTCTCCTCTTTCACTTTCATCAAGAGGCTTTTTAGTTCCTCTTCACTTTCTGCCATAAGGGTGGTGTCATCTGCATATCTGAGGTTATAGATATTTCTCCTGGCAATCTTGATTCCAGCTTGTGCTTCTTCCAGCCCAGCATTTCTCATGATGTACTCTGCATAGAAGTTAAATAAGCAGGGTGACAATATACAGCCTTGACGTACTCCTTTTCCTGTTTGGAACCAGTCTGTTGTTCCATGTCCAGTTCTAACTGTTGCTTCCTAACCTGCATATAGGTTTCTCAAGAGGCAGGTCAGGTGGTCTGGTATTCCTATCTCTTTCAGAATTTTCCACAGTTTATTGTGATCCACACAGTTAAAGGCTTTGGCATGGTCGATAAAGCAGAAATAGATGTTTTTCTGGAACTCTCTTGCTTTTTCCATGATCCAGCGGATGTTGGCAATTTGATCTCTGGTTCCTCTGCCTTTTCTAAAACCATCTTGAACATCTGAAAGTCATGGTTCATGTATTGCTGAAGCCTGGCTTGGAGAATTTTGAGCATTGCTTTACTAGTGTGTGAGATGAGTGCAATTGTGCGGTAGTTTGAGCATTCTTTGGCATTGCCTTTCTTTGGGATTGGAATGAAAACTGACCTTTTCCAGTCCTGTGGCCACTGCTGAGTTTTCCAAATTTGCTGGCATATTGAGTGCAGCACTTTCACAGCATCATCTTTTAGGATTTGAAATAGCTCAGCTGGAATTCCATCACCTCCACTGGCTTTGTTCATAGTGATGCTTTCTAAGGCCCACTTGACTTCACATTCCAGGATATCTGGCTCTAGGTGAGTGATCACACCATTGTGAAAACCTTTTTTGTACAGTTCTTCTGTGTATTCTTGCCACCTCTTCTTAATATCTTCTGCTTCTGTTAGGCCCATACCACTTTTGTCCTTTATCGAGTCCATCTTTGCATGAAATGTTCCTTGGTATCTCTAATTTTCTTGAAGAGATCTCTAGTCTTTCCCATTCTGTTGTTTTGCTCTATTTCTTTGCATTGATCACTAAGGAAGGCTTTCTTATCTCTCCTTGCTATTCTTTGGAACTCTGTATTCAGATGCTTTTATCTTTCCTCTTCTCCTTTGCTATTTGCTTCTTTTCTTTTCACAGCTATTTGTAAGGCCTCCTCAGACAGCCATTTCGCTTTTTTGCATTTCAGGGGATCTAGGGAAGGATTATTCCAACTAATTGGGGAAAGGAGCAGAGATTTCCAGGAATTAGGCCATTACTCACTCTTTGGTCTTTGATGGTTGACCTTGCCATTTAACTTGCTTGGTGGCTCAGATGGTAAAGAATCTGCCTGAAATGCAGGAGACTCAGGTTTGATCCTGGGTTGGGAAGATCCTCTGGAGAAAGGCCTGGGTTACCCACCCAGTATTCTTGCCTGGAGAATCCCATGGACAGAGGAGCCTGGAGGCCCATTGGGTCGCCAAGAGTTGGACACGACTGTGCAAATAACACTTATGCTGCTGCTGCTAAGTCGCTTCAGTCGTGTCTGACTCTGTGTGATCCCGTAAACGGCAGCCCACCAGGCTCCCCCATCCCTAGAATTCTCCAGGCAAGAACACTGGAGTGGGTTGCCATTTCCTTCTCCAATGCATGGAAGTGAAACGTGAAAGTGAAGTCGCTCAGTCGAAGCCTAGTCTAGGTTGATTTGTCCGCCGTCTTGGACCCATTTGATTCTAATCTGTTCATGTTTTGTCCTCAGGCTCTGTCATTCTTTCGAAGGTTGTGCCCTGCCCCCTTCCCTCCTGTTTCAACAGTACTGAGAGTTACCTTATACCCTACACCCAATTTCCCCTTATATTTAATATCTTACCTTAGCCTGGTCCATTTGTCACCATGAAGGAGCCAATACAAATCCATTAACTAAAACCCATACTTTATATTTAGATTTCCTTAGCTTTTCCCTAATGTCCACTCTCTGTCCCAGGATCCCATCCAATTAACCACATTACATTTAATCATTGTGTTTCCTTAGCCTCCTCTTGCCTGTGGCAGTTTCTCAGACTTCCTTGTTTTTGATGACCTTGGCAGTTTTGAGGATTTCTGGTCAGGGATTTTGCTGGACTCCAGCCGCACCCCCCTCCCCACATTAAAATTTGTCTGAAGTTTTTCTCTTGACTAGGCTGGAGTCATAGGTACTGGAGAGGAAGACCACAGAAGTAAAGTGCCATGCTTCTCACCTCTGATATACACTTGATGTTGACCTTGATCTCCTGGTGGAGGAAGTGTTTGTCAGGTTTCTGTCCTTAAAAGTTACTCTTTTTTCCAACCCCCCTCCACCCCAGGGGTTGTCTTTATCTTTTATCTTATCATTTACAATTCACATTCTTTCTAGCTAAGGAATCTTTCTTTTTTCCACCACAGGAAACCGTACTTAGAATCACAGTCAGCAAGACTCCGGCAGGCTGCATGGGCAGGCGACAGACAGGTCCCGTCACTCGGGGCACGCATACTTGGAGTCAGAGGCTCTGCTATTACCATCTTGAAATCCTTAATACGTTTATCTTTGGATTTCTTTTGTAAGTGGAAGTCAGTGGGACGAGGCAACATGCACAGAGGGCTTGGATCTTTGACCTTGGGTCTCGCTACCCGGGCCTTCCTTCTCACCTCCCTAGGAGGGAATCTCTCAACCTCTCCTCAGTCCCAGCCAGTAATAACTCCCACCCTGTCCCTGGCAGGAGACTGTGGGTGTCACAGGGAGAGGTGGGGCTGGGCATGTGTGTCCTGAAGCACGAGGACAGACTGGCAAACTTCTCTGTACCCCAGACTGGCAGTGCCATGGTGCAGTCAGCAGGCAACTCAGAGGGGGCAAGCCAATTGCACATCCCCAATCCAAGTGCTAAGTGCCACCTGGTACCTGGGGTCACGGTCCACCAGGGGCTGGGGTGGCAGGCTTTTGGAAAGGGAAGATGTCCTGATCAATTTCTCCATCCTACCCAGGGAACAGCAAGTTAGTTCAGCAGGTGGTGGAATGGGGACCCAGCAGCCAGTGGTCCCGGGCACCTGGGTCAGCATTTGCACCCCCCCAGTATCTCCATGCCAAAGAGAATACAACATTGAATAGCTAATAAAAACACTCTGACAGGTTGAGAGAGAAGGAAAAGACTTTTTATATATTAGCACCTTTAATAGCACTGCTCCTGTCTTGTGAACGATGGACCCACATGTTCAGTTTGCACTGTTGCACTGGGCTCCACACATAGCCAATCCTGCCCTCACTGTCCTTGGTGTCCCCACCCCACACTGCACCCCAAATCCTTCTGAGGAGCCCCACCTCTCCATGGGATGGAGACCTGCATGAGGTGTTCTCGTGGGCCCAGCTGACTCTGACATGAAGCTGGCCATGGACACGGAGGGCACCACCCTTCTGGGCCAGACCAGCTCAATGTTATCAAGTAATGGAAAGTTAGAGAAACTGAGGCACAGTGAAGAAGAATGACTTAACTTACCCTGCAAGCAACCTGAAAGCCAAGGTTGGGCTGGGGGTTCTTCCAGTCCCACCTGGAGTTAGCTGACAGCTGTGAAATGGTTGGGATGACTCTGAGATGGTGGAGAGGTCCCTGTGCCGCCGTCAGACAGAGCTGGGTCCTAGACTCAGCTCAGCCCACTCAGGTGCACTTTCTTCTCTGAGCCTCAATGTACCCATCTGTAGAGTGGGTGTAAAACAGGAGGTGCCCAGAGTCGACTAAGCTTGATCAAGGTAATTTACGAGAATCTCTTAGGTGCTGGAAAGCCCGAATGGGATGTGAGATGTTTTCACCACTCACAGTCAACTAGGAGTGTCTGCCGCATCGTTTTGCCCATTTCTGCTTCACGCTTGGATATGTTTCAGTGTGAGGACATGAATGCCCAGAGGACCAAACCCGCGACTGTTTAAGTCCCTCCGGGCCCCAAGTCGAGTAGGCTCTGGCTTAATAGGAACCTTGAGCAGGGAGGGAGGCGGAGGTGTTCCTGCTTCACCTGGAGCAGGCTCCTCTGTTTCAACTCCATAAACTGTGAAGGCGACAAAGCCCTTTCTGTATTTTGCGAGAGATACAGTTTGCAAATGATCTCATTACCCTCGCAGCCACGAACAGAGTTATGTCGGGCCTTCCTAACAAGTGGCAGTAAAACATTTTATAGACCCCTTCGGCCCCCCTCTCTCTCCCCCACCGTGTAATATGCTCTGTTTGGGGTTAGACTTGGTGTTTTCCCTCTTTCCTTTCTCTTTCTCCTTGCACTTTCTCTCATGTTAATTATATTAGTTGCCATGGAAACGGTGATGTCATTGGCACGGGAGCGCTCAATGACATCCAAAAGCACGGTTTATAGCATGGCTCGAAATTTATTCCATGGCTCGCAGCCTTGAGGGGGGCTACACCACGATTATATCTCAGGCACCACCATCTGGGTGTGAGGGTGGGAAGTGGCATGAGCGCTGATGAGTCTGGGGTGCCTCCCAGAATCCCCGATACTGGAGAACGGTTACGTTTGGATAGTACCCACCTTGGGTACGATGAAGAACTGTCCATTGGCTTTTATTTGCACTCACTGCCTGACAGCACCATGCCCCATGTTTGTTCCCAGGTTTAAGATTTCAGAATCCTGAGCAGAGCGGTGCTTCAAAGTGCTTAGCACTGGAGGCGTGTGCACATGCAGGCGCGCACACATGCCTCCTAGAGCACGCAAACCATGCTGTTGGCATGAACATGCAATCTGCAGCATGCACTGCACGGCAGTTCACCCACTGGGTTCGCACACACATGTGTACACTCGCCCATCTGTACTTCATTCTAGAAGGTGCAGTTGCATCGACATTAGTGACTTTGGTGGCATGCTCCCCCACCCCCATCCTCCATGACTCACTTTTTAATGAGTTGCCTTTGACCAGGCTCTAGGGTTGGGGTGGCAGGGCTGTATACAGAGATGGTGGGGCTGCGGTGGAAGTCGAGCACCCTGTTCATCTCTCACAGGGGAGACGTGCAGGTGTGGGCCCCGGCGAGCCCTCCCCCCAGGCCTGCCTTCCGTTGACCTGTGCGGAGTCCTCATGTCTTGATCTGACGCTGAGCAGACAGACCCCCAAGGTGAGAGGCAGTTCCCTCTTCCTCCCTGGGGACACGTGGATGTGTTTTCAGTTCCTGGTCTAAGTATCATCTTGAGTTTGCTGAGGGAGGGCGGGCAGCAAACAGTATGCAGAGCTAAGGGGGCCCCTAGGTGTCCCTCGTTGGTTAGGGGAGCTCTTGGGTCTGAGACCAGAAGGATGAAGGACTTTCCTACCAGGACTTGGATGAGGGTATAGGAGGTGCTGCAGGGCAAAGGGCACTCGTTGGGAAGTCAGGCGGCCTGACCTAAGGGGACTGACAGTTCACTCCAAACAGCTTCAAAGAAATAAGCAAATTTTTAGCCCCAGAAGTGGAGTTCAAGGTGGAAACTTCAGGCATCACCTGACCCAGGGTTTCAAATGCTGATGTCTGGGCTCTTCCTCCATCTTGCAGTCCTGCCTCTCTTGTTTTGGATTTTCTTCCAGCTGCCATTCAGGCTGTAGGAACCTTAAGTATACCTTTAAGTCCTCTTTCTTCCAAAAAAAAACAAAAGTCATTGGACCAAGTTGAATCAGGTGTCCATCCACGGGCCAACTTACTGTGGCTGGGGATGGGGGGGACTTCCCTTGATGGGCAGACCTGGTTCACACAGCCACCCCTGGAGTCTGTAAGAGAGAGTGGCTGGACCATGTGGACCCAGATGGGGTGAGGGGGCTTGGAGCTGGGTCAGCTCCTCCTCTCCATTTGTATTCCTGTTCTAGTCTTCCCAGCCAACGTACCTGACTCACTCTCATCAGAACCTTCAGTGGTCACCAAGCCCCAGCCCCATCTGCCACCAGGACAAAGAGATGCATGAATCATGGCCCCTGCCCACTCACCATTCCCAGCTCCCAACCTGTGGGGTGGGGAGGGTTGTGGGGAGGATGGAGTGGGGGCATGTGTCCACTACAGGAACTGTTGAAAAAGAGATGTGTCTCCATCAGAGGAGCTCAAGGGTGCTTCAGGCCCTGAGGAAACTCTTTAGAGAACCAATCAGATCAGAAACAGGTCCTGGGGGAAGCAGGGGAGGGTGCTAGGTGGAAAAGGGGGCATGGGCCATGTGAGCAGATGAAAGGGCAGACGCAGAAGCACAGAGGCATGAAAGGGCTTGGGGAAACTAAGACCCACATGCAGAGGCAATAATAGCGATATCTACCTACCTAGCCCTGAGCTAAGGGGCATTGCTTTATTGTGATCAACCTCAGCAGCCCTAGAGAAAAGCGCTAAGAAATTAGTTTGCACGTATACAAACTGTGGCTTCCCAGGTGGCTCAGTGGTAAAGAACACACCTGCCAATGCAGGAGGCACCAGAGACGCAGGTTTGATCCCTGGCTCGGAAAGATCCCTTGGAGGAGAAAATGGCAACCCACTCCAGTAGTCGTGCCTAGAGAATCCCACAGACAAGAGACTGGTGGGCTACAGTCCATGGGGTCTCAAAGGGTCTCACAAAGAGTCAGACACGGCTGAGCACGCATGCATACACATATGCAAAGCCCTTAGCACAGTTACTGGCCACATAGAAAGTCCTAGATAGATGTCTGCTATGGTGTTAATAGTAATAATAATAAAGGGGAGCAGTGGATGGCTTTAGCAAGGGAGAAAATGAGAGTGAGGCATTTGGGTAGAAGGACAGGAGCAGAGATGGTTTAGAGCAGTGAGTCTCACCCAGTGGTGATTTATTTCCCCCATCTCAGGGGACATTTGAGGGGAGGGATGTTATTGGCATCTAGTGGGTGGAAGCCAGGGATTCTCTTAAACAACCTATGGTGCTTAGCACAGCCCCCACCACAAAGGATTCTCCAGCCCAAATGTCAGTAGGCTTGAGGTAGAAAAAAAATGTGAGTTTAGGTTGAGTACGGGGGCTGATGCAGAACACAATATGGGTTGTCAGAGGAGGCTCTGGGCAGGCCCTGGGGTGGCCAGTGATTGGAAGAGTCTCCCCCGCCCCGCCTTCCCACTCCCCCCCCCCTTCTCCAAATGAGCATCAGAGAAGGGGCTGGCTGGGGGAGGTGCGTGTCGCCAAAAGGTCTGTAGGCCCTGGCAGGCAGCGGGCTACCCTTTCTCCAGCTGCGCCTGCAGCTCCCAAATTGCAGGCCCAACAAGTTCCTTGAGGTGGGTGTGGGAGTCCAGCATCCGATCGCCTCCTGCCACTTGGAGCCCCCGGCCGGAAATCTGGACCCCTCGCTGCTCAGCCTGCAGATCAGAAAGCACGGGCAGCGGGCCCACCCTTCAGTGTTCTGAGTCAGAAACGTTGATTTGTTATAGTAATATGAGCACAGGGGAAAGACGAGAGGCAAAGGAGCAAGCGAGAGAGGGAGAGACCGGGAGTCAAAAACAGTGAGGCTGACCGGGACAGAGACTGGGAGAGACAGAGTCAGCAGGAGAAAAGAACCTCCAAGGAAGAGAGACACGGAGAGACCGAGAATGAGAAAGAGATGGAGACTGAGATGGAAGGAGACGTACTGAGAGTCCTGGGGAAAAACAGAGAGAGAGGAAGCCAGATCCAGAAGAAGGCAGGACGGCGTGAGAGCAGCGAGAAGAGAAAAAGATGGAAAAAGAGCTAGAGGGAGAAGGGTTGAGTGGGAGGAAAGACAGAGAAAGTGAGCAAGGGAAAGATTTCCTTGCAAACCCCGTGATCCCAAGCCCAGCAACCCTCCAAGTCTTTGCTCCGTTCAGCCACGAACCTGGGGGATCAGGGAAGTTTTCCTGTGGCAGGTCCAGGACGAGCAAGCCTTGTTCACATGACTGCTGGTGTTCCTTGCTAACTGGACATTAGCCAACAGGAAATTCCTGGGACAAATCTTTCCACTCGGAGTCTTTTAAAACTTTTATTTATTTATTTTAATTTTCTTTTACTTGGGGATTAAAAAAAAAAAGTGAGAGGGAAACAAGAAAAAAAAAGAGAGAGAGAGAGAGAGGAATAAAGAAAAAGAAATGAGCCACTCGGGGTGAGAAAAACATATCCAGCTAACAGTCCCAGCCAGGCCAGCGGAGGCGCAGACTCCATTGTGTCCAGTCTGTGCTGCTCTTCCCCTGGAAGGATTTATGACCTCACACTCCCATGACATCACAGTGTGTTGCCATGGCCCCTGTTTTATTATCATAAACAAAGGGCTAGTTCTTGGGACGCTGGCTGTCTGAGCAGGAGGGTGGGGGGGTGTGCTCTTTGTAATGCGTTTTCTTGGGAAGGCAGCTTGTTCAGAAGTCTGAAGAGCTGTGACTATAGTTGTATGCACAGTACCCTCCGTGTGGCCCTGTAGCCTCTGGACAAGTTTGGCGACGAAGTCAGCTCCCAGCAGGAGGACCCTCCAGCTCGGTGCTTTCTCAGTGCTCAAGAGCAGCTTCCCCAGGCGTCCTTCACTGCTCCAAACAAGGTTTTCATTCATTCCGCCAAAAGGCACTGAGTACCTACTATGCACTAGGCACTGAGAGAGCTGAGTTCCAGACTGATGGAAAACCCAGATGAGGGCCTTATCCCCCTACCCCAGCCCAGGACCTGGAATACTCAACACTCACAGAAACAAGTCAACAGGAATGTGTAAAACTGAAACGGGTCAAGTATGCTGAAGGAAGCAAACGGGAAATGAGGATGAGAGGAGCAGAGGGCTACTTAGGGCAATCTAGGAGGGCTTCTCTAAGGAGGTGACATTCCTAGACAAGACTCTAAGGAAGAGAAAGTCAGCCATGAAGAGTGGGAGCAGGTGGCAGGAAGTGGGCAGGGACAGTCAGCTGCTCCAGGCAGAGTGACTGTGAAGACTGAAGTTCCTATCAGAGGTCTCTTCCCACAGATTTTACAGCATCCTGGAGGGCTGACTCAGATGAGAGGGCTTGTAGAGGAGTCATTTCACGGATCCCAGTTGAGTAACTATTCTTTCCAGACCCTGTCACAGCAGTGGCAGCAAGCCCCCATTTCCAACTCAAAGGGAAGTTTGCAGAACCATCAGATTGGCCCTCGGTGAAAACAAATTAGCCAGGAGTAGAAACACCTGGAGGACCCCAAGCCCATGCTTCCTGGCTGAGTCAGTTGTGCAGGAAGAAGGTGATGCTCTTAAGACGCGAAAACAAGAGCGGGAAGGGCTGGGGAAGGGAGGGCAGCAAGTGGGACAGATGTGGGCACTGCTGGCTGGTCAGGAAGCCAGATGAGTAACAGACAGATAAGCCACTCCCCTGCCAGGAGATGGACCCTGAGGGAGCTAGGACCCTGGACCTAGAACAGGAGGTCTTCTAGATCATCAGCCCAGTGTTGGGGACAGATGGGGGCATGGAGGCCTGGAAAGGGGAGAGGCCTGGCCCAAGGTGGCACAGGGAGTTAGGGACAGAACTCTATCCCTCACTTGCTGTGTGACCTTCGGGGGCTCACTTCATGTCTCTGAACCCTCATCCCCATTGTATCATGGAAAGAATGTACAGAAATCCCTTTGCGCAGCTGCAGCACGGTCACTCTTTCTACCCCTGCTTTTCCAAGAACACATTTATTGTGGTTCAGTCGTAAAGAATCTACCTGCCAATGCAGGAGCTACAGGAGACACAGGTTTGATCCCTGGGTCGGGAAGATCCCCTGAAGAAGGAACTGGCAGCTCACTCCAGTATTCTTGCTGGGGTAATCCCATGGACAGAGGAGCCTGGCAGACTACAGTCCATGGGGTCACTAAGAGTCAGACACGGCTGAGCAACTGAACATGCCAGGCACTATGCTTTGGGCTTCTCGGGCATTCTATTCCTTTAATTATTACTCAGTGAAGCCCTAAGAGGTAGACTCAGCTATTTCCATTTAGCAGATAAGAAAACCAAGGCCAAAAGAGGTTGCGTGGTATGCCCGAGGTCCCAGGGCCAGACCCTGACTTTGGATGGAGCCCATCTTCTCAACCATGGAAGCATGCATGACCTGTTCTGCGGTGCATGGCTGCATGTGGGAAGGAAGTGACTGTGGGGACCAGAGAGAGCTGATCCTCTGACACAGCGCCAGGAAGAGGTGACGGCTGCAGAGCTGTGAGGGTAGACTCGCAGGCCAGCAAAAGCAATGATGTGCCAGAGGCCCCCAGGACAGCAGAGAGCAGAGGACGCTGGGGAGGAGGCAGGGCTGCGATTCACATGCTGAGTGATGTTACCAGATGTAGGGAATCTCATTTTATGTCCAATGCACATCAGATCAGGGTAAGGAAGGGCCAGTGTGCACACTAGAGACTCAGCTGGGCCCAACTGACTGAGGGAAGAAGCATCGAGGTGGGAAATTAGGGACGGGGTGAACTACTAGACTAGGTATAGGGCACCTCGGCTTCTGGGGCTGTCACACTTAATAATGCATATCTACCCCTGGGCTAGGTACTTTACTGACTGCCTTTTTAAATTCTCACCACATCTAATATTGTAATATTGTCTCCCATGATATAGAGACTGAATAGAGAGAGAACTTCTCTGAGCCTAAGTTTCCTGTTACAAAAAAAGCGAAAGAGTGGGTCTTAATCAGGGATTCGAGAACTTTTTCGGTAAAAAGTGAGATAGTAAATATTTTAGGCTTTACAGGTCACATCGTCTTTTTTTGTCAACTCTTCAGTTCTGCCCTGGTGGCATAAAAGTAGCCATAGGCAATACTGAAGTGGCAAATGAGTGTGGCTGTGTTCCAATGAAACTTTATTTACAAAAACAGGTGACAGCACTTCACACCCACTAAGGGGACTGTACTTAAAAAGTCAGATAACAAGCATTGGTGAGGATGTGGAGAAATCAGAGTTCTCATACACCACTGATGAAAATGTCAAATGGTACAGCACTTTGGAAAATAGTAGTACCTCAAGGGTTAAACTTAGAGTTATCATGTGACTCAGGGGTATACTCTACTCCTGGGTGTATACCCAAGAGAGCTGAAAACAAGCGTTGCACAAAAATCTGTATGCTAATGTTCACAGCAGCCCAACAGTCATGAATTAAAAGTCATAAGAGTCAAAAAGAGAGAACAACCCAAACGGCGATCAACTGATAACTAGATAAACAAAATGTGGTCTGCCCATCAGTGGAATATCACTTGGTTATAAAAAGCAGCGTAGTACATCTGATACACACTACAACACAGGTGAGTCTTGAATTACACTAAGTGAAGGGAGCCAGACACAAAATGCTACATACTGTATGATTCCATTTATTTAAAGTGTTCAGAATAGGTGAACCCATAGAAATAGAAAGTAGATCAGTGGTTGCTTAGGGCTGGAATGGAAGAATCGGGGGATTGAGAGGGGTGGGGTGCTGGTGGCTGAAAGAGTTTCTTTTTGAAGCAGTAAAAATATTCTAAAATTGATTGTGGTGATGATGGTTGCACATATCTGTGACCATACTAAAGCCATTGAACTGTACGCTATAAATGAGTGACTTTTATGGTATGTGAATCATATCTCAGTAGAGCTGCTGTTAAAAATTTCATTCACTGAAACTTCCCTGGCGGTCCAGTGGTGAAGACCTCATGCCTCCGACGCACGGGATGCAGGTTTGATCCCTGGTCAGGGAACTAAGAGCCCACATGCTAAGCAGCACCACCAAAAATATCAATAAAAATAAAAAACATTCATTTACTGATAAAGCATAAAAAAGAGAGAGCACGAACAAAATCTTGGGAGTGGATGGAAATGTTCCAAAAATTGATTTTGGTACTGGCTCCATGACTGAGTATATTCACAAAAATATACCAAATATATATTTTAAATGGGTGAAATAATTTATGTAAATTATATCTCATTAAAGCCCTTAAGAGTGGGGAGGGGGAACGTAGGCAGCAGACTGGATCTGGCCCACAAGCCATGGCTTGCTGACCCCGATCTACACGATGACCTTATCAGGGCTCTTTAGATTTCAAACAGGCAATAGCCCAACTCAAGCTGATTACAGCAAAATGAGGAACTTCTTGATGCATTTAACAAAAAGCCTAGAGGAGAGGTGGGCTTTAGGTACTGTCGGATGTAGGAGTGCAAATGTTACCAGATCTCCATATTGGTTCCACTCTCAGTTTCCACAAAATGGCCACCAGCAGCCCCTACCACATTTTCCCAGCTTCAAGTCCAGCAGAGAAGAGTGAGCAGGGTTTTCCAAAGGCAGTAACAAAAATCATTAAGTCCCGTTGGTTCTGATTGGGCCACATGCCCACTTCCGATTCAGCCCCTTTGGCCGGGAAATGCAGGGTTCTGATTGGTGAGTCCAGAGTCACATGGTTCCTGGAGCTGAAGGATGTACTCACTGGCACCCAAAGGGACTGTGTATAAGGGTGGCAGGGGAGGGGTGGCGCCCTAGAGGAAAACTGGGGAGCTTCGACCAGAGGGAGACTCAAGAACAGTATTCACAAAGCATTTCTTACGCCAAATATTTTTGCTTAAGCAGTTCCAAAACACCAAAGGAGTTGAATAAACATTGTTAGTCATGTTCTGTCAATGACAAATTGAAGCCCCCAAGAGTGAAGACAGCCTGCAGGTCACTGGCAAAGCAAACCACCCCCGCCCCCCAGCCCCAATGGCTTCACCTTTGCTCTCAGCATGAGGTTTAACTACCTGTGAGTCAAGACAGAAGGGGTCATTTATTCAACAGACAGTTATTACAGCCAGCCACGCACACCATGTCTGTAAAATTCTCCGAGATCAGGAAATTGAAAGGCTTGGAAATTAAGGGGCAGACATAAAGACTGTGCAGCGAGTGCAGGCTGGTTCTGGGCTCTGGGGGCCGTGCCCCATGGCCCAGATGAACCTAGCCTTTCTTGGGGCAGCAGCAGAATCTTGAAAGGTCTCTCCCTACACCACCAGCTGAGCCGCTGTCCTCACCTCCCCAGAAGGGGAAACAGGGTCAGATTAAGAGGAAATCGGAAAGCTGGGGTCCTGGGTCCTAACCTCAGCTCTGATGCTGACAGGCCACTTGTGTGTCTGGGCCGCCATGTCCAATGAGAAGGAGAGCCTTTTCACTGACTTTTCCCCTCCACCAGGCTTCATCTGACCTGGCCCACTTCTGTACCTGCTTCACCTCCCCTGGCCCCAGATCTCCCACTGCTTCCATGCCCCTCTGCTCCTTCCGTATATGCGGCTCATTCCCACCTCTGATCCTTTGCATGTAATGTTTGCTCGGCGTGGAACTCTCCTCCTCTCCCCGTGTCTTCCCAAGTCTAGCAGGTCTGGATCCTTGGAGATCAGCTTGCCCTGGCCCCATCCATGCTCACTAAAGCCCCAAAGCAAAACCCCCAGGGCTCTCTCTCACAATACCCAGTTTTGTCCTCTCAGCAGTGGGGCCCCGCTCCAAGATGCTCAACAGGTGTTTATTCTTTGGATAGAAAAAATTACAGGACAAGTAGGGACAATGTGCCTGCTTGATCCAAACTCCAAGGAAGGCTCAGTGCCATCATCCAGCCCCCCAAACTGGGGCCCAAGTGTAGGGTGATGTTCAGTGAATCCTGACTTTTCTTTGTTCTCCTTGTTTCTCCCAGCAAGGGTTGGTCCTGAAGCTGAGCTCGTGAGCCCTCCCTCCCCTGCACTTCCCACGGTGCTCTGTGCCAGCAGCCAGGACAGCTGCCCCACTCCCAGCCAGGGTGGGCACAAGGCCTAAACACCTCCCTTCAGTCAAGACCCTTCCACAGATCCTGCCTGCTCCATCCTCTGTGCCATTGCAGACCAGACTCGCTCCTTCCTTTCCCTCTCCTTGCCTGTCCTCATCTTGACCGCCTCCCTGCCAGGTGCCCGAGGCTTCTCTCTGCACACACGTGCCCTGCTTATGTTTCCTCCAGGCACCCTGCCTGGCCACCTGTGTTCTGGCTGATTCTTTTGCCTCAGTACCCTTCTCCATCTCTCTGACTGGTGCCTGCCACCTCTCAGTGCAACCCCTTTCCAGAAAATTCTTTGAACTGCCAGGGAAACACAGCCCTAATGGGGTTGGGAGTCCCTTTTCTCTCCTGAGGTCTCTCCACCCACTAGATGCTGCAGCAACTCTTCCTGCACTGGAAGGGGCTCACTGCCACCCTCCCCCCGACTAGACGTGAGCATCTTGAGATCAGAAATGATGTCGCTTGTCTTTGCCATCACTGCACCTGCGTGCCTGGCACACAGCAGCTGCCCAATAGATGCTTTTCTGAATGATAGATGTATGCATACAAGTATGCCAGCGAATGATCTGGAAGCAGGAGCTGTGTCAGGTGTCCCCAGTGCCCCCAGTGCCCCAGAGAGTCTGGCCTTTGGAGAACTCTCAAAAAATGTTCAGAGAATGGATGAATGAAGGAATGATTCCTTCAAGGTCCACCTGAAGTTTCCACTTCCATGTAGGGTAACCAGCTATCCCTGTTTGTCCAGGCTATGGGACTTTTGGTACTTATTTCAGGCATGTCCCAGGCAAACTTGGATGAGTTAGTCATGTGACGCTACCTCCTGCCTGCGTGACCCCCTGTCAGATCTGATCCCAGTCAGGCAGTACTAAATCTATTGTCGTGTATTTTAATAGTTTGCTAATAATTTCACAAATTTGTGGCAAATTTTGCTAAAGAGCAGAGGCCATCTCTCCTTACGGCCCACTATAACCATCCAGGGCCAGACAGACACTGGCTTGGAAAGATCTTCCCCTCCCTCATCACCATCTCCTAAAGCGTTGCCTAGGCTCTTCTTGTACATTTTCTTCTTTAATTCTCCCAGTGACCACGGGAAGAAGGAATTTTTTTTCTCATTTTTCAGAGGAGGCTCTTTTCAAAGCCCAGAGTTGAAGACTAGACCAAGGGAAACTCACACATCTTGGAATTCGCGGGACTTGATACTATCCGAGGTCATGGCTTTTGCTGAAGGTGCACCCAGGAGGGCCCCTATGTCCTGTGGGGCCCCAGTCCTGTGGGGTCTGGTGGTTTCCTGAGCCTCTGTTAGCCCCTGAATGCACAGCTGGATGAAAGCCCCCCCACCCCCAGCCACCCCCACTCCCCAGCTACCCCCCACCCCGCCCCCAGACAGAACTTCCAGCTGCCAGGGCGGGAACCTGAGTTCTCTTCTGGAGAGCAGAGTCAATGTGATTCCCATGTGGGGACAGAATTCACTCTCCAGCTCTGCAGACTGGGTGGGACTGGGTTGAGATCCAGGCACCCTCCCTCATCTCTGACAGTCGTGCCCCTCATTCCATCAGACCCAAGAGCATGCAAAATGGGTCCCCTAAGGCCAGGAGGTTGTATTAGTCTCCTGGGGCTGCTGTAACAAGTTACCTGGAAGTGGGGAGTTTAAAACAACAGAAACGATTCCCTCTCGGTTCTGGAGGCCAGATGTCCAAAATCAAGGGTTCCTTTGGAGGCTTTAGGGGAGAGTGGGCTCTTTGCCTCCTTGTAGCTTCTGGTGGCTCCAGGCCCTCCTCAGTGTTCCTCAGCTTGCGGCTATGTCACTGCAGTCTCTGCCTCTGTCTTCGCATCACCTTTCTCTCCTTTTGGCTCTGCATCCTCTCCTCTTCTTATAAGACCCCAGTCATCAGATTTAGAGCCCATGGTAAACCCAGGATGATTTTACCTCAAGGTCTTTGACCAAATTTCCAGCTAAAGTCACACTCAGAGGTTCTGGACGGACATGAACTTGGAGGAACCCTATTCAACCCAGTACATAAAGGTTCATTGCCTTGGGTCCTCCCAGTGTCTGCTGAAAACCTTACCTGCTTTCCCATGCCCTCCCTCCACAGAACACTTCTGCAACTGCTGTAGGGGCAGCAGTGCCCCCCCTCCCCCAGCCCATGGACTCTCCTAACATACCCACCCCACCCTCCCAGGTTCCCTGGAAGTCTAAAGCCTCCAGGACAAGCCCCAGGTGCTCGAGGGAGATGCACGGGGAAGACCATAGTTGCAGAATCCCAGCATGGGAAGGAGAGGAAGAGTACTGACTTAAAAATGGAAACCCTGACAGCTGTAGCACTTTTTAACTCTGCGATGGGCCTGTTGGCACTTGTCAGATCCCAGCACGTTTGCTAATGTGCATTTTCATCAAAGGGCTGAGCCTGCCCCACTCCCAGTTGCCTGCCTCACCTCTTTGCTTCCTCTTCCTTTGCTGGGTTGGTCCTGCCTGTTCTCTTTCCTGATTACTGACCTCCCCTCCCCTTTCTCTCTCTGTCTCACAATCTCTCTCCCCCACAAGAGCCCCTTCCCCCGGGGTTTTCTTCCTTCTCTCTTCTTTCCTGTCTGATTCTGGCTCCCCTTTCCTCCTCTTCACTTGGTTCAGCAAGATAAACAGTTGTGGAGCTGCCTCAGTAAACTGGGGGTTTCGAGAGTGACGGGATGGAAAGACAAACAAGAGGGGTTACGCTCACCACCCCTTCCTGCCCTGCTCTGTTCTCTGTGTCGTTCTCCTCTCCCTCCCCCTCCTTGCTCTTGGGATCTCCTCTCTCTCTTCCATTGTTTAGACCAGTTGAACCAACTTTTTTCTGCTTTGTGCCAGGCACTCTGTTAGGTGTTAGGGGTGCAGGCAGGCAGGACTAAGATGAGATCTCCACTGTCTTGGAATCTCCTTGTGTTTTTCTTGCTCTCTTCTTTTCTTCTTCCTCTGTCATCCCTACTTTTTACTCCTCCCAAACCCTCACTACCATTGTCCATCGCCTTCACCCAACCCCAGGCAAAACAGGCGGGGTTCTAACTGCATGGCTCCTGCACTGACGGAGCCAGGCCCTGCCGTGTTGCCTGATGGTGCTGGAGCCACTGGCTGGGAACAGCTTGACGTACATGGACCGACAGAACCCGAAAGGCCCTTGCCCCTGCTGGCCCCCCGCCCAGAACTGCTGATCAGCCCGATATGTCTGACTGCACAGGAGCAGTTCTGAGAGGCCTCGGCCCTGCGGGCAGCAGGGAAAGGCTGATGCGGGTGGACACATGATCAGGAGCAAAATGGAAAATTCTCTGGCTGGCTCTGAGCTGGGCTCACTGATTGGAATGGACGTGCGGGGTCACTGGTTGGCTAGATGCTGGAGGGGGGGATTGAAGGCAGATGATACCCAGGTGCTGGACACCATGGCTAACAAGGAAATCAGGAATGGAGGGTGACTGGGCTGGAGGGCTCAGGACCACCCTTGCCTGGGCTGCTTCCCTGGATATCCAGGAGGTCAAGAAGGCGGCAAACACTGGATCTGTTCACTGTGCTTAACCCCACTTCTCCCATCTCCCCAGTGTGTATTAAACCCAAACGATGATGTCAGGCATGGGGCTCCCCTTTCTCTTGTTGGGATTGATTCCCCAGTGGTTATGTGATCCAATGACAGCCAAAGAGACACAGGGGGATAGTTTGCTAGGGCTTCTGGGAAAACTCCTCCTCCCTCCTAAGAAGGTGATGCTGGATGGTCATGACGTTTGAATGTGATGTTGCAAGTCCTGCAGCCTGAGGTGGTCAGGTCTGAGATGGGAGGAACTGGTGACCTTGAAGATACAATGCAGCCATGGGCATCACCCCTAGAGTGTGCCCTTCCTCGGATGTTTTATTATGTGACATAATGAATCTTCTTAGTGGTTAAGGCCATTTGAGCCTAAGTTGTGTTGTCTGTAACTTGCAGCCTAAAGCATCCTTAAATAACAGACTAGAATCATTAGAGATCATAATGCCTAGGCCCCAGGATTGCCGTGAGAATTCATGAAAGGATGCATTTAACTCAGTGCATGGTACACAGGAGCACTCCTAAACATCACTGTAATTACTGCTTACCTATGAATACATTGTAGATTATACACTACTAACAGTCGGATATACATGGGAGTCATTAGTGCTGTTTGCCAAATATTTCTGGTTCTCTTCCCTCCCAAGTATAATGCAGAGGTACAGGCAGACCGCTGAGTTACTGCGGGTTCCGTTCCAACAGAACGGAATAATAAGGTGAATACTGAAATAAAACCAGTCACGTGAATTTTTTGGCTTCCCAGTGCATATGAAAGTTATATTTACATTTACTATAGCCTATTAAGTGTGCAGTTGCATTAGCCACCCCCCCCAAAAAAAACCCATGCACACGTACCTTGACTGAAAGATACTTTATTGCTAAACCATCATCTGAGTCTTTAGCAAGTCTTAACCTTTTCATTTTAGCCACATCAAAGATCACCAGTCACAGACCACCATAACTGATATATAATAATGACCAAGTTTGAAATCGGAGAAGGCGATGGCACCCCACTCCAGTACTCTTGCCTGGAAAATCCCATGGGCAGAGGAGCCTGGTGGGCTGCAGTCCATGGGGTCGCTAACAGTCGGATACGACTGAGCGAATTTACTTCCACTCTTCACTTTCATGCATTGGAGAAGGAAGTGGCAACCCACTCCAGTATTCTTGCCTGGAGAATCCCAGGGACGAGGGAGCCTGCTGGGCTGCCATCTACGGGGTCGCAAGGAGTCGGACACGACTGAAGCGACTTAGCAGCAAGTTTGAAATATCGCCAGACTTACCAAAACGTAACAGAAACAGGAAGTGCCTAAAAGGCGTTGGGAAAACGGCATCAACAGACTTGCGCGATGCAGTGTTGCCACAGGCCTCCCGTTGGTTAAAAATGCGCTGTCTGTGAGGCACAATGAAACAAGGTATGGCTGTCCTTGGTTCGTTCACAGGCGGGAGAAGCCATGTGACTGTTCACACAGTTTGGCCCTGTTCCCACCACGTCCCAGTACCCGGAGTGGCCCCTCATTTCGTCAGCGTTGCCCTGTGCCAGGTTCCCCAGAGCTGCAAACGTCGCCTCTCTCAGTGACACTCAGGCAGGAGCGTCCGGGGCAAAGCTGGCTGGGTTCCAGAGGCCCAAGCTGTCTCTCAGCTCACACTTAGCCGTTTCCCTCCGTGGCACCCACACAGCACCTGGGGGCAGCTTGCCGCGCTGAGCTCATCACCAGGCCCCACAGGACTGGTGTAACTTGGAGCTGCTCCTTTTATCCAGCTCTTTCTGGGCGATGAATTATTTCTAGGGGCCCCCAAATTGTTCCTCCTGCACTCTGGCTTCTGTAGGTCGTCGTTGTTTAGTTGCTAAGTCGTGTCGGACTCTTGCGACCCCATGGACCGTAGCCCGCCAGGCTCTTCTGGCCCTGGGATTTCCCAGGCAAGCATACTGGGGTGGGATGCCATTTCCTCCTCCAGGGCATCTTTCTGACCCAGGGAGCGAATCCGCGTCATCTGCAGGCGGATTCTTTACCACTGAGCCACCTGGGAAGGCTAAAGCTTCTTTTGGGCTTTCCTGTAATTCCAGAGGACAGGGCTCTGTGTTTCAGCCCCGGTGGCAGACAGAGGCTTACCTCAGCCCCCATGAGAAATCAGTGATTATTTTGGGATTGACATGTATACACTGCTATGCATGGAATAGATAACTAGTGAGAGCCTGCTGTTTATCACAAGGGGCTCTGCTCAGTGCTTTGTGGTGATCTAGATGGGAGGGAAATCCAGAAGGGAGGGGAGATGTGTTTACATGTGGCCTATCCACTTTGCTGTACAGCAGCAGCTAGCACAAAGCTGTGAAGCAACTATACCCCAATAAATTTTAAAAAATAAAAGAAAGAAAATAAGCATTGGTGAGGGTGTGAAGGGAACCCTTGTGCATTACAGATGAGAATGAAATATGTTTCTATGGCACCATATGCCATAGAAACCAGCAAAAAGCTCAATCTAGAGTAACCCTATGACCCAGCCATCTCACTCCTCAGTTCACCCAAGAGAACTGAAAACATGTCCACACAAAAACTTGTCCGCAAATGTTCACAGCATTATTTATAAAAGCCAAAAAGTAGAAATAACCCAATGTCCACCAATGGATAAACAAAATGTGGCAGATACAGACAATGGAATATTATTTGTCCATAAAAAGTAATAAAGCATTGATGCATGCTACTGTGTGGATGAACCTTGAAGGCAGGAGGCAATGTGAAAGAAGCCAGCCCCAAAAGGTCACATGTGATATGATTCTATCTGTATAAAAATGTCCAGAATAGGCCAATCCATAGGGATGGAAAACAAATTAGTGGTTGCCTGGGAGTAAGTGAGTAACGGGTACAGACTTTCCTCTTGGGGTGCTGAAAATATTTTGGAACTTGGTAGAGATGGTGGTTACACAAGGTTGTGAATGTACACATTACTAACATGGACTTACTATATACCACAGGGAGCTATATTCAATGTCTCGTAATAACCTATAATGAAAAGAAAATGAAAAAGTATATATATGTATAGCTGAATCACTTTGCTATATACCTGAAACATTGTAAATCCACTGTACTTCAATTATTAAAAAAAAAAAGATTGTGAATGTACTAAATGCCACTGAATTGTATACTTTTAACATGGTTAATTGTATGTTATGTGAATTTCACTTCAATTTTTAAAGTATCAGTAATTAGAAATGTGTGTGGAGGAGGGAAAGGCAGGCAGGCAAGGATTGTAGAGGTGTGACATCCAGTCCCAGAAATGCCCAAGGCCCCTGCCTGGCCCCAGATGCCTTTCTCATAATCTCAATGGAGCACAGAGACTGACACATAGTAGGTGCTGTCCTCCCTTCCACCCCCACCCCCACTACCTGCTCACTATATAAAAAAGAAAAAATTCTTTTCACCCCCATCATTACTGCTCTTGAACCTTTGGACTGAGTCCTGCCTGCCCTTAGGGAGGGTCTTGTTTACCTTTGTGCCCTGACCACAAGCCTGCACTTTGGGATCTGTGTTACCTCCAGCGTCGCAGGAGAAAACACTGCCCAGTTCTAGCTCCAACTGGTGTAATTACACATTATGCCAGGTCTCTCTGCCACTGTTTACAGAGCCAGCATCATAATTAACTGCTTATTAGAGTCTTTCAGGCCCGGCTGGGATTCCCCAGTTGTAGCGATCTACACCGTCTTCTGGCTATACCCCCCTTCCCTGGCCATTCTGGAAAGACCTGGTTTGGGTGGCCACTGGCTGGGAGTCCTCACACGCCTTGAAAAGTTTCTTCTCTGGCAGTTCCTGAGGCTCCTGGGGCTGGAAGCTCTTCTTGAGGATGTTGAGAGGAAGTATGGGCGGGGGCAACAGCTATGACTCTAGCCACCTCTGTCCCTCTTGGCCAGAACAAGAGAACGTGTTACCTGCCGGGCATGGAATAAGGTGGATGGAGAGATAAGTAGCTGTATCTCAGAGCCCAGGGGACTCAAGTCTAGGTGGGGGATGAAGAAGGAAGAAGAGGTGGTCATGTCCTGTCAGATTCTAAGCAAGACCGGCTATGGAATTTTTGGGGCCCAGTGCAAAATGAAGATGTGGGCCCTTTTGTTAACATTATTGAGAACTTCAAGACAGTGACAGGACATTAACAAGCATTGCCCTTCTAAGTGCCAGGCCCTGTGGAACTGTACAGGTGGTGCACCCGTGAAGCTGGCCCTGGCTCTGAGCCTCAGTAACAGCAAATGTGAATTGAGCTCTTAGTGTATGCCCACGGCAGGAGACAGCAGGGGTTAGGGACGCAGATTTCAGCTCTACCTTTTATTCTCTGTGTAATCATGGACAAATTATGTAGTCTCTCAGTGCCTCAGCTTTGTCATCTGTAAAATGGGGGTGACACCAATTAAAAGTGAAGATCTGTGCCTGGCATGTAGTAACCACTATGCAAGCGTTCACTATTATTTGCAAGGATGAATTTAGTTGATCTCCAGAACAATCTAGGGGGTGGCTGCTATTACTATACCCAGTTCCAGGTAGGGAAACCGAGGCACACACAGGTTAGGTAACTTAACCTCAGTCACTCCAAGGCAAGGCTCACATTTGAACCCAAATGCTCTAGCACCTGGGCTTTGGTGGTGATGTTGGCACAGAAGATGGGGAAGACCAGGATGAAGAAGCAAGAGGGGAAGGCCTTGAGTCCACTCTCGGGGTCTGGGGGACACACAGGACATCCCCGCTGTGCCTGGCTGTGAGCCCATGCTCCTTAAACATGAATAGAATCGAAGCACGGACCCTCCTTTGTGCTGGACACTGTCTTACCACTTGATTCACATCTCAGGGTGTGTTTGATGATTTCCCTTGCAGATGAGGGCCCTCATCCAGCGCCAGGAGACGTCTCTGGGCCAGCGTCACCCAGCCAGGAAGGGGCGAGTCAGAGTCTGCCCTCTCGGCTCTCTTGGATCCCAAAGTCTTGGCTCTTTCCTGCCCAGCCAGCTCCCCTCCGGAAGGAAACTCTGCCCAGAAACATGCCCGGTTGGCACTACGCAGCCTGGGAGGCTCGGTCGGCCCAGATCCTGTGAATGCCGCCTATACCGCCCTTCCTCTGGGCCGTAAAGACCCTCTCCTCTCAGCCCTGCCCAGCCCAGGCATGTGAAACAACGAGACCACCCGAGGTATGTACTCTTCACAATGCTTACTGACAGACGGGGGGCCTCTGTAGACCCCTCACCTCCATGGTCCTCTGCTCTGTGGCTCTGAATAGAGTCCCCCAAACCCAGATGTGCAAGGAGGGTGGAGCTGGGTCTCCACAGCCGAGGATTCCCAGGGAAAACTCTCCGTGACCGCCCTCTTGGGGCCCGTGACCCGTCCACACCCAGCCTGGCCTTCAGAGAAACCCGGGCGTGAGTGAGGTAGACGGTGAGTTTAGCTGTGACTGTGGGGCAGGGCAGGCCTGCGAGCCACCAGAGGGAGATGGGAATGGGGCCTGTGTCAGCTGAGGCAGGCGTTTCCAGGGACAGTCCCGCCCCTACTGCAGGTCAGTTTTTCCTCTTTTGGGGGGCAATCACGCACCCACTGCAATCTGCTTCTTTTTCGTTGCTTTTTATCTAAATACGATTTTGGACTTACAGAAAAGCTGCAAGGACAGTACAAACAATTCCCACACACCCTTCACCTGGATTCCCCAAATGCAAACGCTTTATCACTTTTGCCGTGTTCTTTTCCATTTCTCTCTAGATAGATATACATAGAAGAGGAAGATTTTTTTTTTTAGAACTGTTTCACAGTAAGCTGCAGACATAATACTGCTTTTACCTCTAAATACTTTAGCATGTGTTGCCTAAAAACAGGTGACATTCTCTTACAATATGATATCTTCCAATATAATTACCAAAATCAGGGAATGACCACCAAAACAGCATTCTTGTCTAATCACAGACTTTACATGGATCTTGCCATTTGTCCCAGCAGTGTCCTTTATAACACAAGGAAACTCTGGACCCCATATGGCATTCAGTTCATATCTCTCAGCCTCTTTTAATCTGGAAGTGTTCCTCGGTCTTTCTTTGTTCTTTCAAGGCATTGATGATGTTCTTGTAATATTTATTTTTTCGACTGCGATGGGTCTTAGTTGCGGCATGTGGAATTTTAAATTGCAGCATGTGGGATCTGGTTCCCTAAAAGAAACTGAAAGTGTTACTGTTCAGTTGTGTCCAGCTCTTTGTGACTGCTTGCACTGCAGCCTGCCAGGCTCCTCTGTCCTTGGGATTCTCCAGGCAAAAATACTGGAGTGGGTTGCCATTCCCTTCTCCAGAGGATATTCCTAACCCAGGGATCAAACCAGGGTCTCCTGCATTGCAGGCAGATTCTTTACCATTTGAGCCACCAGGGAAGCCCTAGTTCCCTGATCAGGGATCAACCCTGGGTCCTCTGCATTGGGAGGATGGAGTCTTGGCCACTGGACCACCAGGGAAGTCCCAAGACACTGATAATTTTTAAGAGAAGTGGTCAGTATGTTATAGAATGCCCCCTCAGTTTGGGTTTGTCAGATATTTGTGATTATTTTCAGATGTTACACTTTTGGCTGGATGATCATGGAAATGTCTTGCATTCTTCCCAATGCATCTTTATCAATTTGCCCCATTCTGGTGATGCTGACTGTGATCGCTGGGTTAATGGACCCTTCCGTATTTTAAAGCTAGAAAGCAAGCAAACAAGCACATACAGATAGCAAAGCTTGAATTCTAGTCATACCCTCTTAGCTCCCAACTCAGAAGTCACAGAAACCCGCACCACCAATTTTTTTGCCCATTCAGAAAAATATTAATGTGTAAGTTATCTACTGCTGCATAACAAACCATTCTGAGACACAGATGCTTTAAATGTTAACAACGGCTATTTTATTGCTTATGATTCGATGGGTCAGGAATTCAGGAGGGGCCCTGCTGGGCTGTTCTTCACCTATGTGGCTACACTCTCCTGGGAGCATGGCTGGGTCTAAAAGATCCAAGATGTCCTCCCTCCCCTGTCTGGTAGTTGGTGTTAGCTGTCTGCCAGGGTGCTTGGTTTTCCTCTGTGTGGCCTTTCCAGCTGGATAGCCTGAGCTTCTTGATGTGGTGAACAGTGAAGCTGAAAGACTTCATAGGGCTGAGGTCTGGATGTTGACCTACCTCACTTCTGCTGCATTCTATCCTGAGGCGAGCCCTGACTGAAGCAGAGGGGAGATAACCCTGCCTTTGGGTGTGAGCAGGGGCACCGCCAACTGCAAAAGAGCAAGCTGTTTGCTCAGCTGTCTTTGGGGATGGAGCACACCAAGGGTCCCTGCTTACTCACCCAGAATGTACACGAGAGCACCCAATGAGGAACTGGGCAGTCAGCCTGTGCTGTGCCTTTCCCAGAGGAATATCAGTCCCTATGCTTGGAACGTTTCCTTTTCACTTTCCTTTTCAAGTCTGTGGAATGCCAAAAGCCTTTCTGTTATATCGTGATATCTGTGGAGTGAATTTCAGATAACTATTTTATCTACTACTAGGAGAAGGAAATGGCAACCCACTCTAGTGTTCTTGCCTGGAGAATCCCAGGGATGGGGGGAGCCTGGTGGGCTGCCGTCTGTGGGGCTGGACAGAGTCGGACACGACTGAAGCGACTTAGCAGCAGCAGCAGGGGCAACAGTCCCTTAGAAGAAATGGAGTAGCCCTCAACAAAAGAGTCCAAAATGCAGTACTTGGGCGCAGTCTCATGAATGAAAAAATGATCTCAGTTGATTTCCAAGGCAAACCATTCAACATCACAGTAATCCAAGTCTATGCCCCAACCACTGATGCCAAAGTACCTGAAGTTGATCAGTTCTATGAAGACCAATAATACCAAAAAATAAAAAAGATGTTCTTTTCATCACAGAGGATTGGAATGCAAAAGTAGGAAGTCGAGATACCTAGAATAACAGGCAAGTTTGGCCTTGGAGTACAAAATGAAGCAGGGCAAAGGCTAACAGAGTTTTGTTAAGAGAACACGCTGGTCATAGCAAACACCCCTTTCCAACAACCCAAGAGATAACTCTGCATGTGGCCATTACCAGATGATCAGTACTGAAATCAGATTTATGTTCTTTGCAGTCAAAGATGGAGAAGCTCTATACAGTCAGGAAAAACAAGACTGTGAGCTGATTGTGGCTCAGATTATATATATATTATATTATAAAATTCAGGTATAAATTGAAGAAAGTAGGAAAAACCACTAGGTCATTCAGGTATGACCTAAATCAAATCCCTTTTGATTATACAGTAGAGATGATGAATAGATTCAAGGGATTAGATCTGGTAGACAGATTGCCTGAAGAACTACAGACAGAGGTTCACAACATTGTACAGGAGGCAGTAACCAAAAACATCCCCAAGAAAAAGAGACACAGGAAGGCAAAGTGGTTGTCTATGAGGCTTTACAAATAGCTGAGGGAAGAAAAGAAGCAAAAGGTAAAGGAGAAAGGGAAAGATATACTCAACTGAACGAAGAATTTCAGAGAATAGAAAAAAGAGATAAGAAGGACTTCTTCAGTGAGCAATGCAAAGACAGAGAGGAAAACAATAGAATGGGAAAGACTAGAGATCTCTTCAAACAAATTGGAGCTATCAACAGAACATTTCATGCAAGGATGAGCACATTAAGAAGAGGTAGCAAGAGTACACAGAAGAATCATATAAGAAAGGTCTTAATAACCCAGATAACCACAATGATGTGGTCACTCACCTTGAGCCAGACATACTGGAGTGTGAAGTCAAATGTGCCTTAGGTAGCATCACTATGACCAAAGATAGAGGAGGTGACAGAATTCTAGCTGAGCTATTTCAAATCCTAAAAGATGATACTGTTAAAGTGCTGCACTCAATATGTCAGCAAATTTGGAAAACTCAGCAGTGGCTGCAGGACTGGAAGAGGTCAGTTTTCATTTCAGTTCCAAAGAAGGGCAATGCCAAAGAATGTTCAAACTACCATGTAATTGTGCTCATTTCATATGCTAACAAGGATATGCTCAAAATCCTTTGGTTATGCTTCAGCAATATGTAAATTGAGAACTTCCAGATGTGCAAGCCAGCTTTAGAAAAGGTAGAAGAACCAGAGGTCAAATTGCGAACGTTTGTTGGACCATGGAGAAAACAAGTGAATTCCAGAAAAACATCTCCTTCATTGACTACATTAAAGCCTTGACTGTGTATCACAACAAACTGCAGAAAATTCTTAAAGAGATGGGAGTACCACACCTCCTCACCTGTCTCCTATATCTCCTGTATGCAGGTCAAGAAACAACAGCTAGAAACTTACATGAAACAATGAACTGGTTCAAAATTGGGAAAGTAGTAGTCAAGGCTGTATATTGTCACCCTGCTTGTTTAACTTCTATTCAGAGTACATCATGCAAAATACTGGGCTGGATGAATCACAGGCTGGAATCAAGATTGCTGGGAGAAATAACAACCTCAGATATGCAGATGATATTACTCTAATGGCAGAAAGTGAAGAGACACTAAAGAGCCTCTTGATGAGGCTGAAGAGGAGAGTGAAAAGGCTGGCTTGAAACTCAACATTAAAAAAACGAAGAGTGTGGCATCCAGTCATCACTTCATGGCAAATAGAAGGGGGAAATGTGGAAACAGAGACAGATTTTATTTTCTTGGACTCCAAAATCACTACGGATGCTGACTGAAGCCATGAAATTAACAGACTTGCTCCTTTGAAGACAAGCTATGACAAACCTAGGCAGTGTATTAAAAACCAAAGACAGCTCTTGGCCGACAAAAGTCCATATAGTCAAAGCTATGGTTTTCCAGTAGTCACAAATAGATATAAGAGTTGGACCATATAGAAGGCTTGAGTGCCAAAGAATTGATGCTTTCAAACTGTGGTGCTGGAGGAGACTGTTGAGAGTCCCTTGGACTACAAGGAGATCAAACCAGTCAATCCTAAAGGAAATCAACCCAGAATATTCATTGGAAGGACTGACGCTGAAGCTGAAGCTCGAATACTTTGGCCACCTGTTGGGAAGAGCCAACTCATTGGAAAAGACCCTGATAATAGGAAAGAGTGAAGGCAAAAGGAGAAGAGGGTGACAGAGGATGAGATGGTTAGATAGCATCACTGACTCAATAGACATGAATTTGAGCAGACTCTGGGGAGTGGTAGAGGACAGAAGAGCCTGGCGTGCTGTAGTCCATGGGGTTGCAAAGAGTCAGACACGACTTAGGAACTAAACAACAACAACAACATCTGTGGAGCACCTACTGTGTCTGCAGGGCTCAGTGCTGAGGATGGAGGCATGAAAATGAGTTAGTCCTTGCTCTCTGGGAGGTCACCACCTAGAGATAAAACTGACCTGTAAACAAACCATTGCAGGTGGTTGTCAAGAATGTAGGTGTGTCAAGGGTGGAATCCAGAGGAAAGGGAGGCTGAGTGTGCCTGGGGTGGGGGGCCAGTAAGGGTGCTGGGGATGGGTCACAGAAGAAACCATGCAAGAGTGGACTCCTGAAGATGAAGTAGATGGGCAAGTCAGACAGAGAGGGCAGCCTAAGATGGGCAGTGGGTATATTTGGGGAATTACCTCTACCCAGGAATCAGCAAGATATGGTGAGGCTGGGGGAGAGTGCAGAGATCAGACTAAGGGATAATCATTGCTAGAAATCTACAACCTACCAGCACTGGCATTTCCACCTCCTTCCCTCTCTCCCCTAAGAGTGTTTGTCAGCCCAGTTCTAAGACCTGAGCCTGGAGACTCAGCAGAACCTCCATTCAGTGCAGACATGGGACAAATGAGGAAGGTGGAGAGGACTTGGTAGAGAAACTAATTTCATTTACATATCTAAGAGCTGAGACAATGAGAAAGGACATGCTGTCTGGGAGTTCTGGAGTTTGGAATGGGGGGTGCAAGAATGGGGGAAGGATGAGACAGCCCGTATTCAGTGTTGCCATGGGGTTTGGACTCCATACAGTAAGGATTTGATTACTGTTTGATAGCTAGACGGCAGTTCTTCACATACAACTAAGTCACAGAAAGAGCCATATGGGGACCCATAATTTATATTTTTTATATTTATATAAATATAAATTTATATTTTTATACACAAACACAATAGTCATGAGGGAGGTCACAGATTTAAAAGGAATGTATTCTTGAAGATCTTTACATAATAAAAACCTCAACTAATCCAAGCATAGCCCTGAAAGGGGTGGTAAGCCTGTCTGTTTATATCCATTAAAACGTTTCTAACACATGGCAACTGTGCGCCACCGTTTAAATTTCACTCGAGCCACTCGGTTTTGAAATTATGCAATTACTGATGTCTTTTTTTTTTAACTGCAGAAATTTGCATGTTTCTACGTTTTGCACCTAACAGGAGGCTTTATTTCCTACATACAGTATTTCTGATTTCAAATTCTTTCTTTCCCATGGTAGACCCACCCACACAAAGAAGGGGAGACAATGCAGTGGGGAGGGTGTCTTGGGAAGAATCCTGTGGTTAAGAGGGGACCCCTGAGGGTTTCTGATGAAGTCTTCAGAATGAGACAAACCCTCTCAAAACAAAATAGGGTTCTGTTTCCAAAATGTTACAATGAAAGGCAATGAAAGGTAACAGAGGGAAATCCCTACTAGAACTCACACAGGTGGGCTGATTTTCCAGTTTAGGCCAAATAACTCAGCGGTGGAGAACTTAGGTTTTTTCGGTCTTTGCCACCTGCCAGCTTTCTGACCTTGGGAGACTCAGTTTCCTCATCTGCAAAAAGTGGTTACTAATAGCCACCTCAAGGTGGAGATAATAAGTAGCAAGGTTCTTAGCACAGGGCCAGGCTCAGTAAATGCTCAGTAACAGGTAGCCATTACAGTTTATTGTTGTTTAGTCGCTAAGTTGTGTCCCACTCTGCAACTGTAGCCCGCCAAGCTCCTCTGTCCATGGGATTTCCCAGGCAAGAATACTGGAGTTGGTTACCATTTCCTCCGCTAAAGAATCTTCTCAACCCAGGGATCAAACCCATGTTTCCTGCATTGGCAGGCAATTTCTTTACCACTGAGTCAGTCACCTGGGAAGCCCACAAAGAAGGCAGTGGCAACCCACTCCAGTACTCTTGCCTGGAGAATCCCAGGGACAGGGGAGCCTGGCAGGCTGTCGTCTATGGGGTCGCACAGAGTCAGACACGACTGAAGCGGCTTAGCAACAGCAGCAGCAGCACCTGGGAAGCCCTAGCCATCACAGTTACCGTTGCAACATCACCTTGGCCTCCATGCCTTACTTATCTGTTGATGATGTTTTCCCATCCAGACAGTAAGTCCCTGAGGGCTCTCTGGTGTTTACAATCCCAGCCAGCACACAGAGCTCACCCAGGGTATGCAGAGTGTCTGTTTGTCTCCACACAAGTCACCACACACAGTACCATGCAGAGAGAGGGTGAGGATAGAGGAGGCATTTAATATGCCCTCGGAGCTCTTTCCCCTCTTCCTTCCATATTCCAATCCCAGGAGCTTCCTTGCTATCTCTGGGGTGAGGATGGGGGAAGCAACCCCTACCTTCTCCATTTCAGATGTGCAATCCCCATTTCTCTGGGCCCCACCCTTCTACTCTAGGGTCGATGGAACACTAATAAAAGTCACTTAGCCTCAGGTACTGGGGACTCAAAGGGGCAGATTTGCATTAAAAAAAAAAATCGCAGGGGAGCAAGGGCCTGCCTAACACAGAGAAAGTGCTCTCTAATGCTCATGTTAATGAAGGAAATGTGGAGACTTGGGCCAACTATCTAGGGAGACTTTCTGAAAGAGAATTATCTCCTACCTGCTCAGCCTACAGAGGGCTGGTGCTGTCAGCACCCTAAGTATCGGTTTCCGTTCCTAAACAAAGGTTGACTGAGACCACAACTTGGAAAGGAAAGAAAAGAACGTTTACAGCACCTGTTGCATCTCTGACTTCGAATCTTGCCAAATTTCCCAACCCCCAGCATTACTGTGACCTCCATTTTGCAGGTTAGGAAACTCCTGTTCAGAGAGGTTAAGTGACTGACTGGAGAACACACAGCCTATAGGCTTCAGAGCTGTTATCCAGACCTGATCTGTGCCACGCTTAGGAAGGCCAGTGTGCTTCCTTGCGTCTTTCCCTCCAGCAGAGGCCAACTCAGAGGAATGGAATGTCTGACATTCAAGGGCCTCTCTGACTCCCCCAGAAGCTCCTGGGGGATCTTGACTCATGTGCAGGAAGTCAGTCCCCTCAACCTCCTTGCCCCTAGCCTGCTGGCCGGCCTCCTCCCCAAATCTACCAGATGTCTCAGCGTTCCCAGAACCCACCTTGCCCTCCCCCTGGAGCTTTAGTACATAATGTCCCTGAGTCTGATTTTCCCTTTCCCCACCCCTTTTCCGTTGAAAACGCCTTCACCTCCTCAGTAATCCAGACCAAGTGTCTCCCTGAGCTTACACATATAACTCACACCCTTGTTTTTTTCTCCCATTCAAGGCTGCCATGTACCTTTTTACAGGTTGTGCACTGCACAACTCCAGAGGGACCGTTTGCAAAGATCACAGTGACATTGCCTGGAGAATGCCCACGGACAGAGAAGCCTGGCAGGCTACAGTCCATGGAGTCACAAACAGACACGACTGAGCAACTAACATAGCGCAAAAGTTGCGATAATGTCTGTTTGTGGCTGTAATCTGAGGGTAAGGAGGAAAGCGTATCATCACCACACCCAGTGCCTAGGACAGGGCCTTAGCCTTAGAGTGTGTTAGTGACTCAGTCTCATCCTGTGATAGCCCATCAGGCTCCTCTGTCCATGGGATTCTCCAGGCAAGAATACTGGAGTGGGTTGCCATTCCCTTCTCCAGAGGATCTTGCTGATCCAGGGATCAAACCAGGGTCTCCTACATCGCAGGCAGATTCTTTACCGTCTGAGCCACCAGGGGAGCCCCTGCTGCTAAGTCGCTTCAGTCGTGTCCGACTCTCTGCGACCCCGTAGACGGCAGCCCACCAGGCTCCCCCGTCCCTGGGATTCTCCAGGCAAGAACACTGGAGGGGGTTGCCATTTCCTTCTCCAGTGCATGAAAGTGAAAAGTCAAAGTGAAGTCACTCAGTCGTGTCCGACCCTCAGTGACCCCATGGACTGCAGCCCATCAGGCTCGTCCGTCCATGGGATTTTCCAGGCAAGAGTACTGGAGTGGGGTGCCATTGCTTATCAAATGTTGAATGAATGAATCTTACAAGATACAACTGTAACATACAGAGACACCCCTCCCCCAATACCCCAGTGCTTGCCCTTCCAAACAAGTGTTTCCCCTGCCATAGCCACCCCTCCAGGGACTTACTCACTTATTCCAGGAAAGCTCCCAATGCTTAAAGCCCTTTTGGAACTCCTCTCTGGGGATTTCCTTCAGAGAAAGGCTCCAAGTCACCCCTGCTCATTATTTTGCAATCAAGATATTTTCTCATCCAAAGTGATCCCAGCCAGCTTCATCTCCTACCTTGTTCATCAGACCTGGCTCCATTTAACCCTGGGCTCCATCCAGAAAGCAGTCCACTCTCCAAGACTGAAGACCTGCTGGCCGCTGAGGAAAGTCAGGACAAATTGTTGAGGCGCCAAAGGCTCATCAGCAGCCAGTTCCCGAAGTACCCTGCCAGGGCTGCTGTTCCTTGGGCGGGCCGGCTGGCCAAGGGTCGGGCTTCCCTGGGGCCTCCTCTGAAGGAGTATGCTTTCTTCGCCATATATGTTCTGGTGTGCAGACTTTGAAAATCCACTTCTAATTTCCAGACTTGTCAGGAATTTGACAAGTGTTAGTTACTGAGCATTCATTGGGTGCTACAATATTTTATGAAAATTGTCCCCTTCAATCCTTTTAACCATTGGGTGGGATGGATCTAACTCTTCCCATCTTACAGATGAGGAAATCAAGGCTTGGAGAGGTAAAGAGACCTACTCAGGGGCTGTACTGAGTGACTGAGGAGCTGAGATAAGGACCTGGGTCTGTTGGCCTTCAAAGCCAAACTGTTTTGTTTTGTCTTTTTACTATAAGCACCAACCTTGCCCTTTTGCCCTTCAGACACTGTTTTCTGTGCTGTTTTTACCATCTTAGAGGTAGAAATCTGGATTTCATGTGATTCACCCTTCATGGAGGCATTTCCGGCTCTTCTCTGTTGCCAGCAGGAAGTGCTGAACTCCTGCCCCCAGTGCTCCTCTGATGGGATTCATTTGTGTAAATCCTCCACACTCCTCCCTGGTCTCTGGTTGGGTCAGGGATGCTGTCACTAGGTATGACACCAGAATCAAAATGTGGCCCATATTTAGTACTATGCTCTAAAACAGGTAAAACTGGATGTTGTTGTTGTTTTTTTTTCCAGTTAGATAACTACAGCTCTTCACCCTTGCATATTCAAAAGTGTGGGTCACAGAGCATTAGTGATACATTTTAGTTGTTTATTAATTTCTGTCCTGGCTCTGTCCTCCATGTTCAATACATTTCAAACATGCTGAGGATTAAAGACTCAGTCAATACCTCCTAAGCATTCCTTCATGTTCTAGAACAGTGGTCAGCAATCTATAGCCCTTGGGCCAAATCTAAACAGACACTTGTTTTTATAAATAAAGTTTTATTGGAACACAGCCACCCCCATTTGTTTACAGAATGTCTGTGGCTGTTTCCATGCCACAAGGGCAGAGTTGAGTAGTTAACCGTATGACCCTCAAGGCTGAAAATATTTACCCTCTGACTCTTTACTGAAAAAATGCTGTGACCCCTGTTCTAGAAGACATTGGGTGTTTTTCTAACTGCCCAGCCTGTGAACCCCCATCTTATAATGAAAGAATCTCCCATCTAATGAGGTAGGGCTCACTGTTTGCCAGAGAACCTAAAAACACAGATACTTACTGCAGTAGGTTGAATAGTGATACCCAAAGATATGTCCACACCCTAAACCTCCAGAATCTGTGAATCTGATCTGATTTGATAAAAGGGTCTTTTCAGAAGCACTTAAGGATCTTGAGATGACGTCTTCCTGGATTATCCAAATGGACCCTTAATCCAATGGCAGATATCCTTATAAAGAGACACACAGAAGGGAAACACAGAAAAGTGGGAAAGGCCATGTGAAGACAGAAGCAGAGACTGGAGTGATGTAGCCACAAGGAATGGTAACAGCCACCAGAAGTCAGAAGAGGCAGGGAAGAATTCTCCCCTAGAAACTCCAGAGGAAGGGAAGCCATGCAAACACCTGGAATTTGGACTTCAGGTCCATAGAACCGTGAGAGAACAAACTTCTGTGGTTTCAAACCACCTGATTGCTGGTTATTTGTTAGAGCAGCCACAGGAAACTAATAAACTCACTTTCCCAGCTTCCCTTGCAGCTAGGCAGAGATGTATGACTTGACTCTACCAATCAGATGCACCTTCCTGCATTAAATGGAAACTAATGGTGGGAGGAAGCAGGAGCCACACCTCTCCCAGGGCCTTCTCCATGCTGGCAAGGATGACATTAGGAGCAGCTCTATCTTATTTCAGGGTTTCCCTGGTGTCTCAGATGGTAAAGAATCTGCCTGCAGTGTGGGAGACCCGGATTTAATCCCTGGGTTGCGAAGATCCCCTGGAGGAGGGCATGGCAACCCACTCCAGTATTCTTGCTGGGAGAATCGCATGAACAGAGGAACCTGGCAGGCTGCAGTTTGTGGGGTCGCAAGAGTTGGACATGACTGAGTGACTAAGCACAGCACAGCACAGCACCATGGTATTTTCAGGGCTATCAGTGGCTGCAATTTTCATGGCATTGGCCAGTGTCCAGAGTTATTAGTGACGATGGGGCATGTTACTGTATCTGTGCCGGAGGGGACAGTAGCAACATCATTATTGGATGGCTTTGTGGGTAATTCAGGATGTAACTTTTGCCTGCACAAACTCCAGGCTTAATTCACCAACTGGAAATTCTGCAAGCTACCCTCTATCCTCGGGACTCATTTATTTCATGATACAATTAGAGTTTGTGTCTGTTGTCTTCAGGAATGCACTAAGGCGCCTCCGCTCAGTGCAGAAGGACCAATGGTTCATTCCTCTTCCCAGCTCTTTATTCAACAGTGTCATGTTGGTAGCTTACAAGTGTCAGTGACGGGAGTGTTTACACTATGGAAATTGGCAAGTGCTACAAATCAGAGCTTTTTGTTTCTTGAGGAGTTTATTTATCAACAGTAACACTGGATGTTTCCAATTAAAGCTCTGATTGATGGAGTATCTCATTTCATCCTTGTACCCAACCGATAAGACTTTATCATCGTCTTTCTACAATGAGCAGTCTAAGAGAGATGAAGGGATTGTTCAAAGACATACATCTATGAGGTAATAAATCAGGGGTCTGAACTTTTGATTTCCCATCTTCTAAATCAAAATAAGGCTAATGACCACTTTTTTTCTTTTTGAAAGTGAAGATTTAAAGCTAGGCTGCCCCGAAAAAGCAAACAATAAAAACCACACAAACCTCCGCAATACCCAAGGGACACTGTCTGGCCTAAACTCATCCAAATCACCCAAGGTCTTGCAGAAGAATGGTCCCTTCTGGCAGAAAGTTTTTAGGTGAAACTTTGGCTTCAGAGGCATTTCAGTTGGACCTGAAGCACAGTCTACCTTGCAGTTAAAACTCCCTTGATGCTTTCAATGAAGAAGGTGACAGCCCTCCACGTTTGGAGAGAAATAGACAGCAGGTGCAATGAACAGGCTTGAGGGAAGCAGACAGTCTCACCTTGATGCTCTGAGTCCAGGTCTCGTGCTGTGGGCACTGACAGATTTACCATTAGCAGGATCCATTGAGAGCCTCGGAGCCTCATCTCCAAGAGAGAGATTTATAATGCCCACACAGCTGTTAGACCACGGCTTCAGCCAGATACTGAGTTCTGGGCAGCTTCCTGTTGGAAGATGCATCCTTACTGGGAGAGGCGGGGGAGGCCACCCCCACCCTCTGTCCTCCACTGTCCTGACTTCATCCCCACTCATCTCCTCTCTGATAGGACCACACCTAGGGAGCTGTAGGACCAGGCTGCTTCCTGATCCCTGACCAGAGAGAAACCCATGAGAACCTTTAGTGGGCCCAGAGACCCAAAGCCAGATGACCAGCTCCTTCCTTTCCCCCTTCCTTTTCCTCAGAAACCTTCCTCAAGCAATCCTGCAGGCCTCTGAAGCTGCAGGTTGAATATAAGAGCAGGGAGGCCCATTTCTGTCAAGAAACAGCCCCTGGGGACTTCTTAACTGGTAGCTGGTGTCCCAGAGGCCCTTGTGCCAATCTGACATGATGCTGGGCAAGTCATCTTACCTCAGAGAGGCTCCCGAGGAACCAGGCTGCACCTCAGTCTTCCAAGACTAGGTTCAACTGTCAGGGACGCCCTCCCAACTTGACAACTCGGCAAGGTTTTTCTTCTATTCTTGTTTGTTTGTCTGGAATCAGAAAACCGTTCCCTGTCACCCCGTGTCTCCAGGGACCACCACAGCAGTTCCAAGACTCTGGGGTTGGGTCTACTCTCTCCAGAGGCCCATCTTACCAGGGAAGCACCGGAGAGGGATATGTCAGCCTTGGCTTGGACTTGGTGAACAGACTACATTCGTTACCACCATTCCTGGATCCTCTCCTAGACAGTGGCCCAGTCCCATTTCCCAGAATCTGGCACATAGGTGGGTCTTTGTAAGCATCTGTAAGACTCGCCATTATCATTTCAGTCGTCTCAAACCAGTCCATTTACTGATTGCATTGATCCAACCAACAGAGCTGCCATTTGGGGCCTCTTACTGTGAGGCCTGCAGCCTGATATTTGTCATCCCAAGAGAGTGTATTACCGCAGCATTTTTATTCATTCAGGCCCACACAGCTGAGATTCAGCAGAGAGGGGATTGGAACACAGGTCTATAGAACTCTGGGTGTCCCTCCAAACTCAGTTCCTTTCCAGGATACCTGCTCCCATCAAGCCGATCATCAGTTTCAGGGTCTGCAGACACACAGTCTTAGACCAGATCCTTTAGAGAGTAAATTTTTGAAAGTTCCATCTTGGAAATTCCCTGGCAGTCCAGTGGTTAGGACTCTGAGCTTTCACTGCTGAGGGCCCAGCTTTGATCCGTGGCTGAGAAACTAAGATCTCACAAGCCATGTGGTGTGGCAAAAAAAAAGAAAACCCCCAAAAACAGTAATTAATTAATTTTTTTAAAAGTTCTATATTGAAGTCAGACATTCTTGATACAGGGGTTCTCAGAATCTCTTCAGCCCACACCTCCAAGGCTCCCCAGGAACCTAGGAGACAGTGAACTCTTACCAGGAAATCTTGTCGCTGTTTCTATGGAATTGCCCTCCTCCCTTAGCAGCAGTGGCCTGAAGGGCCCAGGAGTGTGGGGTGAGTTTTCTTATCCCCCTCAATAGTCTTTTCACAGGGAGATGATGATGATGATGGTGGTATTATGACTTATGGATTACCACTGCTTGGGTCTGCACCATATACTGCGCTACACTCTCCCACATCTAATTAGTCCTTAATGAACCCTGTGCCAAAGGACACTATCCCCATTTCACAGATGAGAAAACTGAGGTTCCTGTCACAGGACTCAAACCTTATTCCAGCCAGTAAGCCGCCTCTTACTCCATGACACACGGATGCCTCTGGACAAAGCTGACCATAAAAGGGCCTTTCAGAATTGATCTTGCAACTTGCCTCCTTGGCCTACAGCGCTTTGCCCTGGAGACATCAATAAGAGACTCAATTTACTTCTGTCCAGAAACCAGCAGGACCTCCTTGCCCCCAGGTAAGTGGGGCCCAGCATGGGGCCAAGGCTTCCTTGAGCCTCCCTTTGACTTGTCAGTGGATTCCTTCAAATCACCCCAGTTTTCCTGTGTTTAAACAGAAGGCTAATCACAGCTAAGCAGTTTGAAGTCCTGGTCTGAAAAGCATCATTATTATCTGCTTGAGGGTCTTGGCATCTCAGGGCCTGAAGAAAAAGAACAACAACAACAAAATAATAAAACCACATTGATTTCTCATGCAAATTGGATTTGAAGAGGATCTTGGACTCTGGGTCTCTGAGTTCCCAGTCACCCACAGAGGAGGGCACACCCCAGGGGGGCTGTTGCCCTGGGCAAAGAATTTCCTCTCATCAAGACAAAACACCAGATATGGTCATTTCCCGCTCTCAGACCCCACCGGAGGCCTGCCCCAGGAATGTGCAGCCTCAACCTAAAGTCAAAGCAGAATTCCTGTGTCTGTGATCACAGGGCTGTTCTTCTCTCCCTCCCTCCCTCCCCTGCCACCGCCTCTTCCCACCACGTGTGTAGACACATGTGCTCACGTACACATGCACATATGTGTGCTCACAAGCACACACAGTTCTCACACGGACATACAGTGCATTTACAGACACTCACATAAACACACACACACTCACTCCCTCACTGGCCCTTCCCTGTCAGTACTTGTTTTTCTCTGGCATCATTTTCCTCGACGTTTTCTTTGTGGTTTTGTCTGCTAATCACCCCCACTCGCAAGACCCTGGGATCTTCAGCCAAGATGTCGAAATACCTGATATATTTGCTCAGAGAGACAAGAGCAAATGCACCTCGGGTTTGACGGAGACTTGCTTCTCGTAAGTCGGCTATCAACTTCACCCTGCCCCCACCCTGCCAAAAAAAGAGCAAAGGGAAGGAAGTGGATTCTTTAAGGCCTTCTCCCTTCCTGGCACCGGGCACAGCCTTCTCACCCTCTCAGCCACCCTCAGAGATCCAGATTATTTTCTTCATGTCTCAGATGAGAACATCAAGGCGCAGAGAACTCTGTGACTCATGTTAGGTTAATGAATCTTTTCAAAAAGTATTTAGTGAGTACCTACTGGATGCCAGGCCCTGTCTTGGCAGTGAGGAATGCCACATTTGGACAGGACAAAGAACCTGGCCCCTGGGCACATACCCACAAGGCTGGCGAGTCAGAGGAGAACGAGGGGTCCCCCTCTAACCCGGTTAGAGACCTGGTTTCTCTAACTCCAGGTCCTTAATTGTTCTGTGTCCCTGCAGGACCACTTATGAGTGCCTTAGTCACTTTTGCCTTTGTGGGTTCCTTCCTCCATAATTATATTTTATGGCTGCTTTGGTATAAAGACAAATATAATCCAGGCCAAATTCAAAAGTAAAACATTTTCTTCAACTCTGAAAGTCAGGTTTTTTGCTTCTGATGTTCAAAGGAATGAAGACAGTTTCATGGGCCCTAGGCACTGTGCTGCTGCACACAGTGGGTCCACTGGGGCTCTGTGTCCCTGAACACCAGTGTGGGGTTACCTCCCCTTAAAAAGTGAGCCTTGAGATTGTTCACCACACCTGAAAGGTGAAAATACCCAGTTAGCCATCGATAGGCAGATAAACAAAATGTGGTCCATCCAGACAATGAAATAGTGTTCAGACATAAAAAGGAATGAAGCACTGATATATGCTACAACATGGAAGAACTTTGAAGGCATAATGCTAAACGAAAGGAGCCAGTCACCAGAGGCTGCATGTTGTAGGATTCCATCCATCTGAAATGCCCAGAATCTGTAAATCCGTAGAGATAGAAAGCAGAGTAGTGGTGGCCAAGGGCTGGAGGGAGGTGGGGATGGGGAGGGGGTGACCACTTAACAGGTGCAGAATTTCCTTTTGGGGGTGACCAAAACATTTTGAAACTAGATCAGGTTGGTTGCATGACCTTTTGAATGCACTCAGTGTCATTGAACACTTTACACTTTACAAGTGTTCATTTTATGTTCTTGAATTTCATCTCAATTAAAACAAAATAACACCAGTGCCTGAGATTTCCCACTCTAACTCACACTGGAGGCTTTGGGTAGGAGCTGCTGGCCATTCCTCCAGTATTTCTACTCCTGTCTCCCTCTCGAGCCGTGGCCTTTTGCTGGAGTGATAGAAATGACCTTGGCCCAGGAAGCCTGGCTGTGCTTCCCATGTCCCAAGGGGCCATAGGCCAGAGATTGCACGTGGTGACTCCAGGGCCCAGTTTGGCCTGCTGACATATTTTCCTTGGCCCTTCCAGTGTTCTTAAGAATTTCCAATAGGTGCCAACATTTCAAAACCAAGAGATTTCACATGAAACAGACATGCATATTTCCAGCTCCTCAGGAGAATTTTAGTATATGCACTGCTGAAGCGAGCACTCAGGAGAATTTTAGAGGCGTGCATCACTCTGAGCACCCATTCCCTTATGGCTCTGGGAAACAGGCTGTTGCTGTTGCCTTGTTAGAGGGGCCCCTTCTCTCCAGTTTGCCACATTCCCCACCACTCCTCATCATCTTGGACACCATTTGTTTCTCCTGGCTGACCCCTTTGGCAATGGAGTTTGTGACCCCAGCCTTGGGAAAATAACCCAACCTCTCCAGGCCCTCTCAGCAAAACCAGACAGGTGGATTTGGCAATGGTTAAGGGTCTTTTCATCTGACAGAGTCTATGATTCTTAGCAACAAACTGGATTGTCTACCTATAACTTTGCTGGACCCAGGAGTCCGCCTCATGTGAAGGTTTGACAATGGAGAGTGAGAAGTTGTGTTCAAGGATGCTACTGGTGCTGTGCATAGAACCCCTTTACAGAAACGACATGCCTCTTCCCCTACCCCTGATCTGGAAGGAATTGGGAGTGTTAACTGCCCTTGAGAGGCATCCATTGGTCACCATCACTATCTCCCCTTCCAGGACTGCACGATTTAGCAAAAAACAAAAACAGCTAGCACCCAGTTCATTTGGAGTTCTAGAGGAACAGGGAATATTTTTAGTATAAGCACATCCCATGCAATGGCTGGGATGTACTTACACTAACAAGGAAGCTCGCAGCACCCCATTTTACAGAGGAGGAAAAGGAGACTTAAGAAGGATGTATCACTTTTCCCAGTAAGTGGCAGAGCCAGGAGCCCAAGCTGGATCAGTCTGAGACGAGAAGAATCCTCAAGCCTGTGGCCAGTAGGACTTCTGAAAGGATCAAAGGAGTGAATGCACAGGAAGCCTGGTTTTAGAAGCATAAGCCCTACTTAGGTGGGAGAGGTGGCTGCTTGTTTGTGCATCTGTGTCACTCTCCAGACTCTTCCACTGACTCCACTGACACAGCATCCAACACAGCATCCAGCACAGAGTAGGTGTTCATGCAGCATTTCGTCCCAGCAAAGTGAAGAATGGATCCTGCAGAGTCCTGGGTGTTCAGCACAGGGCCTAGTGCATACTGCGTACTTGTTAAATACTGAATGACAGGATGATCATTTTGACAAGGACAGGAGACATTTCACTCTCTGACTAACATCAGAGGCCACCACAGTGCAGGAAGCCCACGGTGGTCGCCTGCTGAAATCTACACACACCTTAATGGCTGTGTCACCACCTACATCCGTCCCTCCCTCACCTGCAAACATGCTCTGAAATGCACTCATAATCATGACGGAAAGCAACATGTTCCCAATTTCCATATTATTAGAAAGAGGCGGAGCTCGCCATAAATGATTCAAGACATGTCAATCAAAGGACAATAATGATGCATTTATTTATTTTTGCCTCTCACGGCGGGCTTGCTTTGTTCCCGAGTCCTCCTTCTGGGGGGTTTCTGGCGCCCTCCTTTTCTTTTGAAGTGTGTTGGCTAATATTTTATTCATTATAGAATTTAACAAAGGCTGCAAGGTGCAAAGAATCCAGCATGGTATCTCTTAAGAAAATGGTTAGCAGAATGACGTGAGGTCCTCAGGGCTCCGGTTGGTTCCAGAACATTCTGGGTCTTCTGAGTTGTTTCAGCCACTGGGAGAGCAGGGACACCACAGTGAGCAGGGCAGACACCATTCCTGTCCTCGTGGGGCTGACAGTCTAATGGTGACAATTACTGTGTGCCCTGGATGGGAGACTCAGCCTTTTTGGGCCTCCCTTCTCTGATGGTTGGTTCGGCTGCCAACCCCTACTGCAGCAGGAGTCCCAGGGAACCCATTTTAACATATTTATTTATTTATTTATTTTTGGTTGCACCGAATCTTCATTGCTGCGTGTGGGCTTTCTCTCCTTGTGGTAAGCGAGGCCTACTGTCTATTTGTGATGCATGGGCTTCTCATTGCGGTGGCTTCTCTTGTTGCAAAGCACAGGCTGTAGGGCAGGCAGGCTCAGTCATTGCAGCTCTCAGGCTTTGTTGCTCCACGGCATGTGGAATCTTCCCAGACCAGGGCTCGAACCCGAGTCCTCTGCATTTTGCAGGGTGATTCTTTACCACTCGACCACTAGGGAAGTCCCCAGGTAGCCCATTTTAAACAGTTTCCTGGGTAGGGAGTGGATGAACAAGTCCATCAAAATGTGAATTGTCTTTGACACTGAGGCTGCACTCCCAAGAATTTATCTTGAAGAAACAATTGAGGCACCCAAAGACTTAACCGCAAGCAGCTTCCTCTTGCCTTCTTTCGCAGTGGGAAGAAAACCGGAAGCCCTCTATCCATGCAACAGACTTACAAAGTGGCTGCAGAGTCTGTGGTCTGAAAGTCTACACCGTACACACTTGGTACATAGCTTCTAGAAAACTCTATCAGGGCATTCTGGTGTCTGGACCATAAGTGGTTTTGATTTTCTTTTTCTTTCTCTTTTGAGTTTTCTACTAAGACCATCCACTGCTTACATACCTTACCAAAAATAGAAAGTAAAAAGAAATATCTGTATTTAAGCCAGTCAATCGATGTGCTATTTCTGTGTACCTTCTGTTGTGAATGAAACACCCCCATGTCACTGCCAAAGTCACTTCTCCCCAGATCTTGTGGCCACGGGGGCCCCTTCCCCGTGCTGTCAGCCAGGGTGTACATCGAAGTCTGAGTTGCCTCCCAGTGCCATGTGGGGCTTTTGAAATCAAGGCAGGTTGCGTAAGAGCGGCTTGCCCTGGAGACACGGGGCTGTTTATCACCCCCTGAGTTATTTTTATTGGTGTGTAAACCGAGCTCTCTTCCTTGAGAACTTCCTGAGGCTGTAGAGAATCCTGAAACCCCTACCGAGGCAGGATGAGCAGTCTTGGCCAGAGCCGGCCTGGGATTTTGTAGGAGGCTCCCTGTCCAGAGTCAGAAAAAGGTGTCAAAGGAACTTGACACCTGGGCTGGCATCCTGGCATGTCTGCCAGACCTGCCTGGTAGAGCTGATGATGATAATCAGTGACATTACAGATAAAGCAGACCGTCCTTACTTTGCACGGTCGTGTAGATTGTAAGAACCTGCAAGCTGAAATTGTACAAAATGGTCTTAAAAAAGTCAATGTGAGAAAATAAAGATTACTCTGTGACCTTTAATATTCTTTTTGCCAAAACACTGAATACTCTCTTATTGTTAGTTACAAATGTTTAAGGAAATGAATGAAAAACTAGCAAAACAAACATGTATTTAGGGGCTTCCCTGGTGGCTCAGAAGGTAAAGAATCTGCCTGCAATGTAGGAGACCCAGGTTGGATTCCTGGGTCAGGAAGATCCCTTGGAGAAGGGAATGGCAACCCACTCTAGCATTCAACATGTATTTCAGTCAGTTCAGTCGCTCAGTCATGTCTGACTCTTTGTGACCCCCTGAATCGCAGCACGCCAGGCCTCCCTGTCCATCACCAACTCCCAGAGTTCACTCAAACTCATGTCCATCAAGTTGGTGATGCCATCCAGCCATCTCATCCTCTGTCGTCCCCTTCTCCTCCTGCCCCTAATCCCTCCCAGCATCAGAGTCTTTTCCAATGAGTCAACTCTTCGCATGAGGTGGCCAAAGTATTGGAGTTTCAGCTTCAGCATCATTCCTTCCAGAGAAATCCCAGGACTGATGTCCTTTAGAATGGACTGGTTGGATCTCCTTGCAGTCCAAGGGACTCTCAAGAGTCTTCTCCAACACCACAATTCAAAAGCATGAATTCTTTGGCTCTCAGCTTTCTTCACAGTCCAGCTCTCACATTCATACATGACCGCTGGAAAAACTATAGCCTTGACTAGACAGACCTTTGTTGGCAAAGTAATGTCTTTGCTTTTCAATATGCTATCTAGGTTGGTCATAACTTTCCTTCCAAGGAGCAAGCTTTTAATTTCATGGCTGCAGTCACCATCTGCAGTGATTTTGGAGCTCCCCAAAATAAAGTCTGTCACTGTTTCCACTGTTTCCCCATTTATTTCCTATGAAATGATGGGACCAGATGCCATGATCTTAGTTTTCTGAATGTTGAGCATTAAGCCAACTTTTTCACTCTCTTCTTTCATTTCATCAAGAGGCTTTATAGTTCCTCTTCACTTTCTGCCATAAGGGTGGTGTCATCTGCATATCTGAGGTTATAGATATTTCTCCCGGCAATCTTGATTCCAGCTTGTGCTTCTTCCAGCCCAGCGTTTCTCATGATGTACTCTGCAAAGAAGTTAAATAAGCAGGGTGACAATATACAGCCTTGACGTACTCCTTTTCGTATTTGGAACCAGTCTGTTGTTCCATGTCTAGTTCTAACTGTTGCTTCCTGACCTGCATACAGATTTCTCAAGAGGCAGATCAGGTGATCTGGTATTCCCATCTCTTTCAAAATTTTCCACAGTTTATTGTGATCCACACAGTCAAAGGCTTTGGCATAGCCAATAAAGCAGAAATAGATGTTTTTCTGGAACTCTTGCTTTTTCCATGATCCAGCAGATGTTGGCAATTTGATCTCTCGTTCCTCTGCCTTTTCCGAAACCAGCTTGAACATCTGGAAGTTCACGGTTCACGTATTGCTGAAGCCTGGCTTGGAGAATTTTGAGCATTACTTTACTAGTGTGTGAGATGAGTGCAATTGTGCGGTAGTTTGAGCATTCTTTGGCATTGCCTTTCTTTGGGATTGGAATGGAAACCAACAGAATGTGGTCCACTGGAGAAGGGAATGGCAAACCACTTCAGTGTTCTTGCCTTGAGAACCCCATGAACAGTATGAAAAGGCAAAATGATAGGATACTGAAAGAGGAACTCCTCAGGTCAGTAGGTGCCCAATATGCTAGTGGGGATCAGTGGAGAAATAACTCCAGAAAGAATGAAGGGATGGAGCCAAAGCAAAACCAATACCCAGTTGTGGATGTGACTGGTGATAGAAGCAAGTTCCAATGCTGTAAAAAGCAATATTGCATAGGATCCTGGAATGTTAGGTCCATGAATCAAGGCAAATTGGAAGTGGTCAAACAGGAAATGGCAAGAGTGAACGTTGACATTCTAGGAATTAGAGAACTAAAATGGACTGAAACGGGTGGACCATTATATCTACTGCTGTGGGCAGGAATCCCTCAGAAGAAATGGAGCAGCCATCATGGTCAACAAAAGAGTCTGAAATGCAGTACTTGGATGCAATCTCAAAAATGACAGAATGATCTCTGTTCGTTTCCAAGGCAAACCATTCAGTATCACAGTAATCCAAGCCTATGCCCCAACCAGTAATGCTGAAGAAGCTGAAGTTGAATGGTTCTATGAAGACCTATAAGACCTTTTTGAACTAACACCCAAAAAAAGATGTCCTTTGCATTATAGGGTACTGGAATGCAAAAGTAGGAAGTCAAGAAACACCTGGAGTAACAGGCAAATTTGGTCTTGGAATACGGAATGAAGCAGGGCAAAGGCTAATAGAGTTTTGTCAAGAGAACGCACTGGTCATAGCAAACACCCTCTTCCAACATGTATTTAGTATACCTAAATTTAGACCATTGGAAACATTTAGAACTGAAGTGTGGTTATTTCCTTGTGTAAATATGATCAAGAATAGTTTGAACAGTGCTTGCCTTCTTCTTCTGGTTGTTTAATAATACAGAGGGAGCAGCTTTTATATGCCTTGGCAAATTGTCATCTTCCTTTATAAGACTGGGTCCTTTTCCAGCATTTTATCCTTTATTGCTTTGAATGTTGTGAAATATCTCAGAGTTCCTGCTGGCTTCACTTCCTTGGGATGTCTTCATCCTTTTCGTCACAGCCACTTCCCTCATTTATGTCAGTAAATCTGTCTTCCTCTGGCAGCAGGTCTAGAGCCTCTTACATGGAGACAGTGTCAATATTCTCATGATCATCTATTTTTTTCTGTAAGCCTGTAATCCTCCCATGGTTAATTTTATATTAATTTGGCTGAGCCAGGATACCCAGATTATTTGATGAAACATTATTCTGGAAATTTCTGTGAAGGTATTTTTTTCAGATGCAATTAACATTTAAACTGGTGGGGTTTAAATAAAGCAGATTACCCTCCTTCATGTGGGTGGGCCTCATCCGATCAGTTGAAGGCCTTAATAGAAAAAGAGTGACCTCCCTCGAGGAAGAGAGAATTATGCCAGCAGATGGCTTTTCGACTCACACTGAATTGTTAACTGTGTTTCCAACTTGCCAGCCTACCATGCAGATTTTGTACTTACTAGCCTCCTCTATCTACCTACTTACTATTTTTCTATCCATCCATTCATCCATCCACCTTTCCATCCATCCTTCTTTGTATCTATCTAGAGTATATCATATCTGTGCATAGTAACTGAGGTGTGTTTGTGTGTGTGTGTGCACTCAGGCACTCAGTCATCCAACTCTTTGTGGCCCCATGGACTGTAGCCTGCCAGGCTCCCCTGCCCATGGACATTTCCAGGCAAGAATTCTGGAGTGGGATACCATTTTCTACTCCAGGGGATCTTCCCAACCCAGGCAGTGAACCCCCATCTCTTGCATCTCCCACATTGGCAGGCAGATTCTTTTACCACCAGCACCACTGGGGAAGCCCATGTATAGTCTAATATATAGTCTATTATTTCTGTCTCTCTGGAGAACCCTGACCCTTGATGTTCTCCAGCGACAAACGCCTCTGAAGCTTGATTCAAATCTCATTTCCAGCTTTGCTTTTTCATTTCTTTCCTGTGCTGCACTTTCATCTTCTTTGGCCATTCCTTTCTTTTTATCATCTATTTGTGTGAACTGTCACATGGGTTATCACTGAGGGCAGGGAGGCAACACAGCTACACACTCAGGTGTCAGTCCGTGGGCTGAATGGCAGTTGCTCAGTGACTAGTCCCCAGCAGACTAGTAAGAAGTGACGTGATGGGTCATGGGCCATGATGCACTTCAGTTACTTACCTAGTGATCTGGAGACTGAAGAGCCAGCAGCGAAGTTTGTACTTTGTGCAGTCATTCACACTTAATATGCCATCTTCAGTGTTAGTCGCTCAGTCTTGTCTGACTTGTTGAGACACCATGGACTATAGCCTACCAGGCTCCTCTGTCCATGGATTTCTCCAGGCAAGAATACTGGAGTGGGTTGCCATGCCCTTCTGCCGGGGATCTTCCCAACCCAGGGATTGAACCCTTGCCTTCTGCACTGCTGACAGATTCTTTACTGTCTGAGCCACCAGGGAAGCCCAATATACTGTGGTCAGTGAAATTTGAACCACGTTGGAGAGTGGGGATGGCTAGAGCTATTTTTTAAAGCTTGGTAACCGAAGTTCATGCATATCAGAACCACACAAAAGCAGGGACTGCTATAATAATAAATAATAGTAAAGACTTCATGCCACGTGTGGGTCATGTGCCTTTGGGATAAAGCCATAGCCTTTCAGAGCCTTTCAGGGCCTCAGCGACCCCCTCTGGAAAAGGGAGAGTCAAGCCCTACCTTGTAAAGATCAAATGAGATAATGATACATATCAAGTGCATCATAACTGGCACACAGCACGTGCTCAATAAACATGAACTAGCCTCCTTGTTCCCAGGCAGACGTTCTAATACTTACTTGGAATGCGGGTTATCTGCCCTCTGCCTCCACAGTGGACTGGGAGCTACTTAAGGAAAATGAACTTTTCCATCTCTGGCCTCGGCTCCCAGCGCAGTGCCTGGCACAGGGTAGGTTCCCATTAAATGCTTGTTAAACGAGTGAATAAAAACCAAGATGAGCCTGTTCCCAGGCTGCCCATGTTAAATGTATTGATAACTGCAGAGAGTAGCCAATAACATTCATTGAGAACTTGCCATGTGCCAGCAGCTAACGGTGCCAGGCTGTGTATGTGCACTACCCAGCTTGCCATCCAAGCAGCCCCACAAGGTGGATGTTGTTTCCTCCACATAGTCCAGTTCCAGGGAGGCAGGGCTGGGGTTCACACCCCACCTGCAGGACCATCCAGCGTGTGATCTCTGTCCACCAGGGTCCAGCGGGCTGGCAAGTGGCAGGGGGATTCGAGGGGGTCCACGGGGGTGCTTTCTGAAGGATGAGTCCTCATCAACGGGCAAGGTTGTGGTGATGGTGGAGCTGTACCTGTGGTGCTGCCCTCTGCTCAGGCTTCTGGCTATAACACTGCGCCTCCTTGGTGCTCACCACCCTGCACTGGGCACCTTCCCTCGTGTCTCCTCCCATCCAAACCTGCCCAGCCCGGGGTTTCATGGCTCCAGGCTCCTGCTCTCTGTGCTGATAATGGGTGGTGCTGGGTTACTCAGCTAAACAGATCCTTACTCTCCCTTGACCACCCAAGTCACTGCTGAAGCAATTAATTAGGGAACCAAACGCAGCTGTGGGGCAGCTCGTCAGTTGCTAAATTGAGCTGTTATTTAATTTTTTATTGTTCTTCGAGTTTTCACAAGTGGGTTGTTTTGTAAGCTGCCCTTACATTCCCTGAAGTGGCCCTCCCCACCACTCCAGGCTCAGTAGGTATTGATGCACAGTAGTTGTTCAGGAAATTCTTGTTTGGTTTTCCTCTGGTTATCATCTTTCCTGGAAAATCGAACCACTTGTACCTCCAGAGACAGAAAAATGGGAGCAGATCTGATCACCATGTCTGGGGAGCCGGAGGTTCAGTGCCACCTACCTGTCAACCCTCTCCCACCTCTCAGCCCCCAGGGGACCCCTAGGACACCAGGTTTGAAAAGCCCCTGATCATTTTGTCAATTGGCCGACTTGTGTGTTTTCTGTAAACCTGAGAACAGCGGGGATGAAAAAAAAGCAAAACAAAAAAATGAACAAAACACCAAGAACTTGGAGCCAGGCTCATTGACTCTGGAGCCTGATCTGACTCTGCTACTTACTACATGCTTGACTTGCATTAAGCCCCTTAACCCTTAACCTCATGGGGCCTCAGTTTCCTCCTCTACAAAATGGGAAGAATCTTCAATACTTACTTCATAACATTATCATGATGATCAAATTAGCTACTCAGGTACCTTGTAAATTACCAGACACACATGAGTAGATCTTTCTCCCAAAATGGTCTGTATGCAGTAAGAGCTAAAGAGATGTTGGATGAGTGTAAAGTGACAGATTACATTTCTCAGGACCTTTAGGAGTAGACTGATTGGTGGAGATCTCTGGTACTGCCACTGGCCTGTGGGTGGGAGGGGGGAGGGGAGGGGGAGGGGTCACTCACTGTGCTTCTCAGTCATCTCCATTGCACAACTGCTACTCTGTTTATATGTCAGACTAGTCCTGTCTCCAGTAACTCTCTGGGTTTGGGCAGCAGTTCTTCCCTAAGAGGGGAAAAGAGAAACCACTGTGTTTTTAGATAGCATCATCCCACCCTACTTCCCCAGGGTTCTCTCCAAGCTTCCTCCTCTCCTTGGCATATGTTGCATGGAGCCAGCTTCCTGCGACTCCATGGAAGGAAAACTGGGCTCCAGTCTACACACTTTTAGCTGCCTGGGGCTCGCCACCTTGCTCATTGGTGGTCTATTCAAATGTGTTTCTCGAGAGATATGTTAGCTGAGCATTTATTTATGATGTGCTTGTGGCTCAGCTAGTAAAGAATTTGCCTACAATGCAGGAGACCTGGGTTTGATCCCTGAGTTGGGAAGATCCCCTGGAAAAGGAAAAGGCTACCTACTTCAGTATTCTAGCCTGGAGAATTCCATGGACTCTATAGTCCATGGGATTGCAAAGAGTTAGATATGACTGAGCGACTTTCACTTCACTCACTATATGAATATATATGTTTATACACACACACACACAAACATATATATTCTTTTGGAGGAGGAAATAGCAACCCAGTATTTTTGCCTGGAAAATCCCATGGACAGAGGAGCCTGGCAGGCTACAGTCTGTGGGGTCACAAGAGTCGGACACAACTGAGCATCTAAACTACTGCTACTAAGAATTTTATATGTGTTCATGAATCCTCACAACAGACCTGCAAGATGAGTACCATCATCAATGAGCACCCCTTTTACAGATGAGAAACTGGGGCTTAGCAATGGAAGGGAACCAGCCTGAGTCAGGATTTGGGGGCAAATCCAATGAGTGCCAGAAACCTTGCACTAACCACCGCCTTGCACTGCTCCTAAGGCCTCAGCCTCCCTCAACACCAATGATCACACTGTCATGGTCTGATTCAATGAGGCTCTCTTGTTGGTCCTCATAAAAGGAGAAAAATGGCCTATTTCAGGGCAGACTCTGACCTTGTGCCTGAGGGTCTTCAGGCCTGGCTCTTTGTGTTTTGCAGCTGGGTTTCCCTGATCCTCTGGGGGCCTTGGAGCTCACTCATCAATTTAGAATTTGACGCATAATGATGGATCACCCATGCTATGCCACACGCTGTGCAGCACACTGAGATGATAGACACCGTCCTCATCTGCAGAGGACAGAAAGTAAGCAGACGATGGGCTTCAGGACCCAGGCCCTCTGCTCTTTCCTGGGGCGGAGTCCAAATCCAGTAAAGGAGACCCACAGAACCTCAGAGTTTGGCAATCTGTCCTTGTCTCCTATATGAGTTACCTATTGCTCCCTAGTAATATTCCCACAGTTTAGAGCCTTCAAACAACACATATTTACTATCTCACAGTTTTTTGGATCCAGAGTCCAGGCAAGGCTTATCTCAGCCCTCTGCTTACCATCCCTCACTGCAGTCAAGAGGTCAGCTGGGGCTGTGATCTCATCTGAAACTCAACCAGGAAAAGATCTGCAGCTGCCTGTTAGGGTCTGGCTTCAGTGGGAATAGCTAAAAGATAACGTTTATCACTGGGAATACTAACTCCTATTGGCTTTTCTACAGCTTACCAGGCTGAAAGAATGTCTATCTTCTTCATAGCTTCATAGCCTTGACTTAACATTACAAAATATCCAAATGCAAATTAAGAAAGCAATGAGATACCATTTAGTACCCATTAGATTATCAGAAATGAACAAAATCTGATGATTTCAAATGTTGGCAAGAATGTGATGAAATTGGAACTCTTACTTGTTTTTGGTGGGTTGGCAATTGCTGGTGGATTAGAAATGTGGAAATATCACATAAAACTAAAGATACATATACACTGTGCCTCTGCAGACACATTTCTACATATATGTCCTAGAGAATTTCTCATATAGACATGCACAAAGATGTTTATCATAGTATTATTGATAAGAACAAAATTTGGAAAATAATAACCATCTCTTACTAAGAGAGTAGATTAATATGTGGTGTTTTATTTACAAATTAGAATACTATTCAGCAGTTAACATGAATAAATTTGGTCTCATATAAAAAGGAAATCCTAAGAGAAGAAAGCAGATTGTCAAATTTTATATATAAGAGAATGCACTGGTCATAGCAAACACCCTCTTCCAACAACACAAGAGAAGACTCTACACATGGACATCATCAGATGGTCAATACTGAAATCAGATTGATTATACTCTTTGCAGCCAAAGATGGAGAAGTTTTATACAGTCACCAAAAACAATACTGGGAGTTGACTGTGGCACAGACTATGAACTCCTTATTGCCAAATTCGGACTTAAATTGAAGAAAGTAGGGAAAACCACTAGACCATTCAGGTATGACCTAAATCAAATCCCTTATGATTATACAGTGAAGTGATGAATAGATTCAAAAGATTAGATCTGATAGACAAAGTGGCTGAAGAACTATGGATAGAGGTTTGTGACATTGTACAGGAGGCAGGAATCAAGACCAGCCCCAAGGAAAAGAAATGCAAAAAGGCAAAATTGTTGTCTGAGGAGGCCTTACAAATAACTGTGAGTAGAAGAGAAGTGAAAGGCAAAGGAGAAAAGGAAAGAAATACCCATTTGAATGTAAGTTCAGTTCAGTTCAGTCGCTCAGTCGTGTCTGACTCTTTGCGACCCCATGAATTGCAGCACGCCAGGCCTCCCTGTCCATCACCATCTCCTGGAGCTCACCCAGACTCACATCCATTGAGTCCGTGATGCCATCCAGCCATCTCATCCTCGGTCGTCCCCTTCTCCTCCTGCCCCCAATCCCTCCCAGCATCAGAGTCTTTTCCAATGAGTCAGCTCTTTGCATGAGGTGTCCAAAGTACTGGAGCTTTGAATGCAAAGTTCCAAAGAATAGCAAGAACAGATAAGAAAGCCTTCCTCAGTGATCAATGCAAAGAAATACAGCAAAACAATAGAATGGGAAAATCTAGAGATCTCTTCAAGAAAATTAGAGATACCAAGGGAACATTTCATTCAAAGGTGGGCACAATAAAGGACAGAAATGCTATGGACCTAACAGAAGCAGGAGATATTAAGAAGAGGTGGCAAGAATACACAGAAGAACTACACAAAAAAGATCTTCATGGCCCAGATAATCACGATACTGTGATCACCAACCTAGAGCCAGACATCTTGGAATGTGAAGTCAAGTGGGCCTTAGGAAGCATCACTACAAACAAAGCTAGTGGAGGTGATGAAATTCCAGTTGAGCTATTGCAAATCCTGAAAGATGATGCTGTGAAAGTGTTGCACTCAATATACCAGTAAATTTGGAAGACTCAGCAATGGCCACAGGACTGGAAAAAGTCAGTTTTCATTCCAATCCCAAAGAAAGGCAATGCCAAAGAATGCTTAAACTACCACACAATTGCACTCATCTCACACGCTAGTAAAGTAATGCTCAAAATTCTCCAAGCCAGGCTTCAACAGTATGTGAACCATGAACTTCCAGATGTTCAAGTTGGTTTTAGAAAAGGCAGAGGAACTAGAGATCAAATTGCCAACCTCCACTGGATCGTGGAAAAGGCAAGAGAGTTCCAGAAAAATATCTATTTCTGCTTTATCGACTATGCCAAAGCCTTTGACTGTGTGGATCATAAACTGTGGAAAATTCTGAAAGAGATGGGAATACCAGACCACCTGACCTGCCTCTTGAGAAATCTGTATGCAAGTCAGGAAGCAACAGTTAGAACTGGACATAGAACAACAGACTGGTTCCAAATAGGAAAAGGAGTCCGTCAAGGCTGTATATTGTCACCCTGCTTATTTAACTTCTATGCAGAGTACATCGTGAGAAACGCTGGGCTAGAAGAAACACAAGCTGGAATCAAGATTGCCAGGAGGAATATCAATAACCTCAGATAAGCAGATGACAACACCCTTAAGGCAGAAAGCGAAGAACTAAAGAGCCTCTTGATGAAAGTGAAAGAGGAGAGTGAAAAAGTTGGCTTAAAAACTCAACATTCAGAAAACTAAGATCATGGCATCTGGTCCCATCGCTCCATGACAGATAGATGGGGAAACAGTGGAAACAGTGACAGACTTCATTTTTGGGGGCTCCAAAATCACTGCAGATGGTGACTGTAGCCATGAAATTCAAAGACGCTTGCTCCTTGTAAGAAAAGTTATGACCAACCTAGACAGCATATTAAAAAGCAGAGACATTATTTTGCCAACAAAGGTCCATCTAGTCAAGGCTATGGTTTTTCCAGTGGTCATGTATGGATGTGAGAGTTGGACTATAAAGAAAGCTGAGCGCTGAATAATTGATGCTTTTGAACTGTGGTGTTGGAGAAGACTCTTGAGAGTCCCTTGGGCTGCAAGGGGATCCAACCAGTCCATCCTAAAGGAAATCGGTCCTGAATATTCATTGGAAGGACTGATGCTGAAGCTGAAACTCCAATACTTTTGCCACCTGATGTGAAGAACTGACTCATTTGAAAAGACCCTGAAAAAAGAAAAGAAAAAAGAAATAAAAGACCCTGATGCTGAGAAAGATTGAAGGCAGGAGGAGAAGGGAAAGACAAAGGTTGAGATGGTTGGATGGCATCACTGACTCAGTGGACATGAGTTTGAATAAACTCTGGGAGTTGGTGATGGACAGGGAGGCTTGGCATGCTGCAGTCCATGGGGTCACAAAGAGTCGGATGCGAGTGAGCAACTGAACTGACTGACTGAACTGAGAGCACTTTCAGAATGGAAGAGAAAGGACTTCTGAAATCCTTCTTCTCCATAAAAGGAATGAGAACTATAAAAAATTGTCAAAAAGAACTTTTTGAGGACTCTGGAAATTAAAGGCTTATAACAATCTAAAGATTATTTTTTAATGACTGAATTTCAGTGACAACAATAAGTTTTGCCTTGTTTTAACTTACCTACCCTAACCCCACTTTTCTCCCCCCTGCTGCTACTAGAGGGATCAAATGGGTTTAGAGCTCTCCAAAAGTCCCATTCCCAGAGCACTGTCACCATATAACCTGTCTGGTGGCTTGCTGAAAAGGTCCATTCTTAGGTCTTGTCTTTATCTGACCTGACTCAGAGCTCTCCCAGATCTATCTCCATAACATTTGTCAAAAACAATCAGGGGCAATTTTTTAACATCACAGTCACCCAAGGCAGTTCTACCATTTGGGATTAAAAGAAGCTGATCAAACAACAGAAAAAGACAACTGTCCCTAGGGGTCTTTGAAAAGCTGATATAGACCTGGGAATTTGAAAAGTCTTGCATATATGCAAGGCTGTGTGTATGGTCATAAATACCTTAGAAGGTACTTATAGCTCAACTCTGGCTAACCTTGAAGAGCTGTGTACAAGCACAAGTGAAGATTAAAGCAGTTAGAAAAACTGCCTGCCACAGCGTGAAAAGTATAACCCAACACACATAAACCTTCAGCAAAGACTGGGAGACTAACTGGTTCAAGGCATTTATGAAAATCTCTGTTAAATGAAAAAACTGACCACTAAGATAGCAGAGCAGAGATTTCAGTGATTATGCACAACAAACACTAAACAAACAGTAACAACAACAAAAAGCAAAAGCCCTGGGGAGAAAGTTTGATCTCTGGAGTTGCCATATTGTATTACTAACAAGTCCAGTTTTCTATAAGAAATATTAGACATTCAAAAAATCAGAATATATGGCTCATACACAAGAATCAGTCCCTTTGGAAGCCAAGACATTGGACTTACCACACAAAGATTTTAAATAAACTGTATTAAATATGTTCAAAGAACTAAAAGAAACCATGTCTAAAGGATAAAAGGATGAGATGAAGTGGGTGTCCGTGGTGGCTCAGTGGTAAAGAATCCGCGTGTAATGCAGGAGACACAGGAGACGTGGTTTTGATTCTTAGGTTTGAAGATCCCCTGGCGGAGGGCATGGCAACCTACTCCAGTATTCTTTCCTGGAGAATCCCATGGACAGAGGAGCCTGGTGGGCTGCAGTCCATGGGGTCATAAAGAGTTGAACACTACTGAAGGGACTGAGCATGCACACACACATGAGATGAAGTACTGCCAGACAGAGATATTAATAATGGGATAGAAATTACTTTTCAAAGAACCACATAGATGTTCTGGAGTTGAAAAGTGCAATGCCATAATTAGAAAGAAAAGTTCATTGGAGGGACTTGAGCAGATTTGAGTTGGCAGAAGAAAGAATTCACAAACTTGAGGACAGGTGAATTGAGAGTATCCAGTTTGAGCAACAGAAAGAAAAATGAAGATAAATGAACAGAACTTTAGAGACCTGTGGTATACCGTCGAATGTATAATGGGAGTCCTCAAATGAAAGGAGAGAAAGGGGAAGAAGGAATATTCAAATAATATCACAAATTTATTTTAAGGAAAAACTAACCTGCACATCCAAGAAGCTTAACAAACTCCAAGTAGGGTAAACTCCAAGAACTCATATCTGGACACGGATATGTCACAGATAGTCCAACTGTCAAAAGAGAAGACCAGCAGAAAATCTTGAAAGCAGTGAAAAGTGACTCATTACCTCATACCTCATTAAGATTAACAATGGATTTCTCATATGAAATCATCAAGTTTGGGAGGCAGCAGGATGACATATTCAAGGTACCAAAAAGAAGACTGTGAACAAAGGATTCCATACCCAGTATATCTATCCTTCAAAAATGAAGGTGAAGACATTGACAAATAAGAAGCATATTTATTGCTGGGAGACTTGCTATACAAGAAATACTAAAGAGAATCATTCGGGTTAAAATTAAAGCTGCTGCTGCTAAGTCGCTTCAGTCGTGTCCAACTCTGTGCAACCCCATAGACGGCAACCCACCAGGCTCCCCCGTCCCTGGAATTCTCCAGGCAAGAACACTGGAGTGGGTTGCCATTTTCTTCTCCAATGCAGGAAAGTGAAAAGTGAAAGTGAAGTCGCTCAGTTGTGTCCGACTGTCAGCAACCCCATGGACTGCAGCCTACCAGGCTCCTCCGTCCATGGGATTTTCCAGGCAAGAGTACTGGAGTGGGTTGCCATTAAAGCACCCTAGGCATTAACTTGAATCCCAGAAAGCAATTAAGAACACAAGTAAAGATAATTATATTGGTAAATATAAAATAATTCATAAAAGTACTTTTCTTTTCCTTTGTTATTTAAAAGACAACAGCATAAAGTAGTAACTATTAACGTGTGTTGGTGGGCTTATAATGTGAAAGATGTAGTTTTTCTGTGTACTGTGTTGTGAGACAGCGATAATACAAAGGCAGGGTAAGGAAAAAAAGCTATTTTGAAATAAAGTTTTTGTGTACTGTTGAAATTAAGTTGTTTTAAATGAAGGTGTAAATTGCAGGACAATCACTAAGAAAGTTAACTCAAAAAAATGTAGCAAAAGAAAGAACAAGGGAATTAAAATAGTACCCTGGAAAATGTATATTTAACACAAAAGGAGACAGTGATAGAGGAATAGAGGTTAAAGAAAAAGACATAGACTGATAGAAAAATTACAGACACCTCATCCAAAATTACATTAACCTCTACCTTATAGTGAAACTGTTAGTCGCTCAGTCGTGTCTGACTCTTTGTGACCCCTGGGGTGTAGCCCACCAGGCTCCTCTGTCCATGGAATTGTCCAGGCAAGAATTCTAGAGTGAGTAGCCATTTCCTCCTCCAGGGGAATCTTCCTGACCCAGGGATCAAACTCGATTCTCCTTCATTGCAGGCAGATTCTTTACCGTCTGAGCCACCAGGAAACTAAACACACCACTCAAAAGCAAAATTGAGCAGGATGAATTTTTAAAATCCAACTATATGCTATCTATGTAAACAGTTTAGATGCAAAGATGCAAGTGTATTGAGAATAAAAGGATGGAAGAAGGTATATCATGTGAGTAGTAGCCACAAGGGAACGAGAATGGCTATACAAATATCAGACAGAATGGACATTAAGAAAAAACTGTACTTGAGACAAAGGACATTTCATAATGATAATCAATCAGTCAAGGTGATAACAGAGTCCTGAAATGCAGGAAGCAAAAACTGACAGAACTGCAAGGAGAACTGGACTATTCAGTGATAAAAGTTGGAGATGTCAGTACAGTACTTACCAAAAGGCAGGAGATTAACAAAGAAATAGAAGACTTGAACAGTACTATAAACCAACCAGACTTCTTAGGTGTCTATGAAACACTTTACCCCAAAACATCAGTGACCATTCTTCTCAAGCGCACATGAAACATTCTCTAGGAGAGACCATATGCTAGACCTTTGAAAAACTGTCATTAAAATTTAAAGAATTTGATACGTAATTAAATAAACTTCCAATGAAGAAAAGCCCAGACACAAATGGCTTCACTGGAGAATTCTACCCCACATGTAAAGAATAATTTTTTAAAATGTTAAAAGGAGATAATTAAGACTGTTCCCTTCACACACTCTCCCAGAAAGTAAGAGACGAGAGAATACATCTCAAATCATTCCGTGGCCAGTATTACTAAGATACTGAAACCAAAGACACCAAAATTACAGACTGTACTGTAGTACGGCCTAGTAAATATAGTATGGTCTAGTAAAAATATCTCTAGTAAACATAGATGCAGAATTTCTCAACAAAGCAAACTAAATCCAGCAACATATAAGATGGATCATACACCATGACCAAGTGGGATTTATCCCAGGAATGCAAGATTGGCTTAACATACTAAAAAACTAGTCAATGTAATGTGCCATATTAATAGAATAAAGGGGGGGAATCACACAATCATTTCAATAGGTGCAGAAAGATTACTTGATAAAATCCAAAATCCTTTCATGATTTAAAAAAAAAAAGCACTCAAAAACTAGGAATAGAAGGGAACTTTCTCAGTCTGATAAAGGGCATCTAATGGCAACCCACTCCAGTATTCTTGCCTGGAAAATCCCATGGACCGAGGAACCTGGCAGGCTACAGTCCATGGGGTCGCAAAGAGTCGGACACGACTAAGTGACTTCACTTTCACTTTCATGAAAAACCCTACAGCTAACCTCATACTTAATGATGAAAGACTGAATAATTTCTCTCTAAGATCAGAAGCAAGACAAGGATATCCACTGTCACCACTTCTGTTCAACATTGTGCTAGAGGTTTTAGCTAGGGGAATTAAGCAAGAGGAAAAAAATAAAAGGCAACCAGATTAGAAAAGAAGACATAAAACGATCTCTATTTGCAGATGGAATGATCTTGTATGTAGAAATTCATAAGGAATCCACAAATGCAAAAAACAAAGATAAAAATTATTAGAACTTTAAAATTAGTTAAGCAAGGTTGTAGGATACAGAATCAATATATAATAATCAATTATGTTTCTATACATTAACAATAAACAGACTGAAAACAAAATTAAGGAAACAACTCCATTTATAATGGCATAAAAAAATGAAATACTTAGGGATACGTTTAACCAAAGTATAAGATTTGAATATTAAAAACTATAAAATAACATTGAAAAACTAAAGACCTAAATAAATTGAAAGAATCCCCATGATTATGTTGAAAGACATAATATAATATTGTGACAATGGCAGTACTGCTCAAATTAATCTCAATATTAATTCAATATTCAGTGCAATCTCTATAGAAATTCCAGCCATCTTCTCCATAGAAATTGACAAGCTGATGCTATTATTTAGATGGAAATGCAAGAGATCTAGAAGAGCCAAAACTCTTGAAAAAGAACAAATTTCGAGGACTGACATGTCCCTATTTCAAAACTTACTGCAAAACTACTATAATCAAGACAGTGTGGTACTAGTATATGAACAGACATATAGGTCAATGAAATAGAATTGAGTCCAGAAATCAATCTTTGCATTTGTATTTGATTGATTTTCAGCGAGGGTGCCAAGACACGCTTCAGTAGCCAAAAAACTTTTTTCCACAAAATGTACTGAGGCACATACAAGAAAGACGTCTCCATGTGTAAGCATGAAGCTGGGACCCTACTTTATACCATCTACAGGATTTAACTCTAAATGAATCAAAGGCCTCAATGTAAGAGCTAAGACTATAAAATTCTTAGAAGAAAATATAGGCATAAATCTTTGTGACCCTGGATTAGGTGGTGGTTTCTTAGAAATGACATGAAAAGTAAAAGTGACAAAAGGAAAAAATAGATAAATTGGACATAATATTTAAAATTTTTGTGCATTCTTCCCCAGAAAGGGAAAAAAATATTTTCAAATCATATAACTGATAAAAGACTTGTATCCAGAACGCATTTTTAAAAACTCTTACCACTCAATAATAAAAAGAAAAATAACCCAGCTTTTTAAATAGGAAAAAAGAGTTGAATAAACATTTCTCAATTGAAAATACAGAAATGGCCAATAAATATGTGAAAAGGTGCTCAGTGTCATTACCATCAGAAAAATGAATATCTAAACTTCAGTGAGATAACCACTTCACACCCACTAGGATGACTGTAATAAAAAAGTTAGCCAATAACAAGTATTGGCAAGGATGCACAGAAATCGGAAACCGTCATCATTGCTTGGGGCAGAGCATAATGCAACAGCCACTTTGGAAGACTGTTAAGCAGTTCCTCAAAAAGTTAAACATAGAGTTACCGTGTGACCTAGTAATTCCACTCTTAAATACATTCCCAAGAGAACTGAAACATACATCCACACAAAAGCATGTATGTGAATGTTCACAGCAACATCATAAAATAGCCGAAAAGTGGCCACAACCTAAATGTCTATCAAATGACGTAGGGATAAGCAAAATATGGTCCTTCCATACAATAAGATATTATTCAGTCATAAAAAGGAAGAATTGATGCATGCTACAACATGGATGAACTTTGAAAACTGGTATTAGTTGCTCAGGTATGTCCAACTCTTTTCAACCCCATGGACTGTCGCCCACCAGACTCCTCTGCCCATGAGATTCTCCAGGCAAGATTACTAGAGTGGGTTGCCATGTCCTTCTCCAGGGAATGTTCCCAACCCAGGGACTGAACCCCTGTCTCCTGCGTCTTCTGCATTGCAGGCAGATTCTTTACTGTCTGAGCCACTAGGGAAGCTTTAATAACTTTGTGCTAAATTAAAGATACCCAACAACCACATGTATTTCATTTATATGGAGTGTCCCAAATAGACCAGTTAGTAGTGACAGGAAGTAGACTAGTGCTTGCCAGAGGTTGGAGGGTAAAGAAGGGCAGGGGTGTGATTATGATCTTTCTTGGGTAACGAAAATGGTCTAGAATTAGATAGTGGTGATGGTTGCACAATTCTGTGAATATACTAAAAGCCACTGAATGCTCAGACAGTAAAGAATCTGCCTGCAGTGCTGGAGACTGGGGTTCAATCTCTGGGTCAGAAAGATCCCCTGGAGAAAGAAATGGCTACTCACTCCAGTATTCTTACCTGGAAAATTCCCTGGACAGAGCAGCCTGTTGGGCTACAGTTCATGGGGTCACAGAGTTAGACATTACTGAGCTACTAACACTTTCACACTTTTACTGAATTGTAAACTTTAAAAGGATGAAATTTATGATATGTGAATTATATCTTTATAAAGCCTCAGGTTTTTATAGAGATATAGTGTGATAGCACTTATGTAATACTTTAAAAACACACAGGAATTAATACTATCAATTATTTAAAGTTGCATACACATGCAAGGAAAGTATAGCAATATACACGAGAGTGTAAGACCAAATTCAGGATTGTGGTTCTCTCTAAGGAGAGAAGGAAGGGAAGGGATGTATTTGTTGTGTTTTATATTTTTTTCTTTTCCAAGACAGAGATCAGAGCAGTTATGGGGAAATGTTGACATCTGTTAAATCGAGTTCTGGGTACATGGAAGTCTGTTATTTTATGTTCTGTGCCTTTTAGTGTTTGGAATCATTAATGATTGTAAGTTTTAGGGAGCAAATGAACACTTAGCCTGTAGCAGGTTGAATGGTGGCCTTCAAAAGATACTTCCACTCATGAATGTGACCTTATTTGAAAAATGGGTCTTTGCAGATGTAATAAAATTAAGGATCTCAAGATGAAATTATCCAGAATTAAGTGGGGGCGGGGGGTTGTCCCTAAATGTGATGACAAGTGTCCTTAGAAGAGAACAAAAGAGAAGGTGGGGAGATACAGAGGAGAAGGTCACGTGAAAAGAAAGGCTTAGGCTAGAGTGATGAAGCCACAAGCCAAGGGATGCCTGGAGCTGCCAGCAGCTGGGAGAGGCCAGGAAGGGGCCTCCCACCAAGCCTTCAGCGGGAAGCCTTCAGCGGGAGTGTGAGCCTGACCCTGCCTTGATTTCAGACTTCTGGCCTCCAGAACGGAAAGACAGAAAGAGTTCTCTTGTTCTATGCTAGCACTTGGTGATCGTTTGGTACAGCAGCCACAGAAAACTCATACACTGCCTATTTCTTCCTGTTCAACTGGCCCCTTCCTTCTCCCAAACGCTGTCCCGATCACCCCAGCAGTCCACAGGCTTTCCTCTATCTGCATTGCTCTTCTTGATCAAAAACATCATCTTTCCTGTTATAGGTAGAAGGAAGGGGTACCCCTGTGGCTGTACCCAGTAGGGCCACATCACAGTTGATCGAGGGGGCCACTTTCACTGCTTTTGCTGCTAGATTTGAAGGTCTTGTTGCTCTTCCTGCCAAGTTCTCTTCACCCTTCCATGGTCACTTCCTACTTCTTCCTACTGCTGCCAATGCACTCAGGCCCCAGGAATTGGCTGTTTCCTGATCTCGGGTCCCCAGGGTCTCCGATGCATCCAGATACAGGAGCAGACCCCTGCTTCCCACCACCAGCAGCCTGAATAGCACTTTACAAATAAAACAACAGGCAAGATGAAAGGCCGTAAGACCCAGTGACCGTTCTAGCAATGTTCACATATATCATCTCACTTAAATTTATAAACTAGGTACTGCTGCTGTTCTTGAGGTGCTCAGAGAAGTTATTTAATGAATACATTGCCCAAGATCATGTGGCCCAGCTGAGTTGGCCTTTTATCTGGGACCTGGCTAATTGCAGACATGCTCAGTGAGCATCCCGGGACAGCTGCTTTCTGGCTGTGTGAAATTGAACCTGTGACTGAACCTCTCTGCCCCTCTGTTTCTGCATGTGTAGAAGAGGTAATAACAGCCATTTCTGACTCAGAATTTTGTTGTGAGGATGAAACAAGGTTTCTGTAGAAAGCTATCACTTGGCTCCTAAGAACTTGATGTCAGGCAATATTCCCCGTGTCAATGGTGGCTCTAGCAGGCTTTGTTCAGTATACATCCCACTCAGTTCAACACCCCATAGGAAAATGGTTTTGTTTGATTGGTTAGTTAAAAAAAAAACAAAACAAAACACAATGGCTCCTTTTAATTTTATTCGAAGTCAACATCTCTGCAAGTGGGCCTAAATGTGCATGTCACGGCTTCTGTTCACAGCCTGAAGTCAGGGTTGGGGCTTGTGGCTGTTTATGCCATGTGCTCTGGGACTAAAGGGAAAGTTCTTGAAGGAGCTGGTTGTGGGTGGGGAAGGGCCCCACTGTGCAGCACACCTTTCTGCAGTGAGCTTGCTTCCTTGCAAAATTGAAGATCTCCCAGGCTCTAAGGGCTCCATCAGAGGGAAAATGCCTTCTTCTCTAGCTTATTTGCTCAGGGTTTAAAAGGTATTTCTGGGCTTTGGCTAAGAGGAAATTTAGCTTTTGAGCAAATCCTCATGCACTGGTTTTCTGTAAACATCTGAATGTAGTGTGTGCAGCTTGGAGCCCACTCTGCTTGGCTTTTTCCAGATTTGACAGCCAGATTGGATGGAATGAAGTCAGCTTGATATTTGTAGAATGACGTCAGACTTGACAAGCAGGTTCTATATGTTACTGCTTGGGTTGTCTCCCCAGCACTCTACCAGGGATATGCAGGGAGTTGGAAAAGGGTAGTTAGTTAGCATGAGCATTGGGAAAGGATGGAGGATTAGGTAGCATGATTAAGGCTTTTTTCCTGCATCTCCATCCAGGAAGCTTCCCAGTGGTCCAAGGACCTCTGAGATGGGAGGTCCATTTGGTCACTTCCAGATGTATTTCCTGAAGATCTAAGGTGTGTCAGGCCCTGCACTTGACACAGCGGACTCTACCTTTATGAAGCTTGAGTTCTTTTTCCCAAGGAAACCCTAGATCAGAATGTCATTATATCAAAACTCCTTCCAGTAACATCTCTATGAGTAAGGTTAGGCTAGCCGCTATAACAAATAGCCAGTAAAGGTTGAGGTCCACATTATAGTCCGGTATGGCTCAGGGTGGAAGAGCTTGGCTTCTGACAATCACCCAGGGAACTGGACATCTTCCAGCAGAGTGGTTCCACCCTCCCCTAGGGTCTCAGAATGTTCCACGGGATCCTCTGCATCTGAGCAGCAGATAGAGGATCATGGGCTTTTTTTTTAGGGCCAGGCTTGGGAGTGACCCTCATCACTTACCACACATTCCATTGGTCAGAATTCAGTGGCATGAACCCATTTCATTGCTGCGGTCCGTCTGTGTGTCTCAAAGAATGGAGACATGGGGTTTTGGTGAGCACACAGCACTGCCTCTGTCACAGGACCTATGTGCCTGAGACCATGTAAAGATGTCAGAAGGAGTGTTGATGGTGCTGATAGTGAGTATGGTCAGTAAGAACAGGACACATACGCTAAGCACCAAGCTCTCGGCTCACAGTGAGGGCAAAGCATCTTCTGAGCCCAGACTGCCTGCTTTCCGCTCACTACCTGGTCTCTGCCCAGCTCTTCTGGGTAATAGCCATGCCTCCTCAGGCAAGTTGCCCTGCTTCTCCAAAACAAGGTTTGCTCAGCTGGAAAACAGAGATGCTAATCACAGTCTCCACGTCACAGTTCCTGTGAAAAACCAAGAGGACTGGGAGTGGAGAAGCATTTTGTAAGTCCAGTACCTGCCACGTGGCCAACACCTTATAAATGTGGGTTGTGATAAGATGGAGCTGGACATGACTTCCCTCTGCCACTTATGAGACATGTAATGACTGTGACCTGGTCACCTTGACCCCTTTGAGCTTCAGTCTCTGAATCTCCAAAATGAAGATAATCATCGTCTCTGCCCCAGATAGCAGCAACAGGGTTAAAGGCATTAAATAAAGCCTGCTTGATTTATTGCCATATTTATTTAAAAAAAAAAAAAAACACCTTAGCATGCAGCTTGACACATAAGGGCTCAAATGAGGATTAGCTATTATTATAATTATTATTATTATTTAATCCTTTTACATACATGACCTCATGTAAGCCTCATATCTACTCCCTGCGATAGAAAACAATCCCTGAGCCTGCCCATGTGTATCTGTGAGAGAGATGGTCATGTGCTCTGAGAATGAATGAATGAAATAAAGCAGAGAGGAATGAATGAATCATCACAATAACCTGTGTCTTCTGCAGCATTACGTGCACAGTCCATTTCTCAGAGCAGTGATGAAGTCTGCCAAAATAAATTAACTTTCCCACATCAATGACTCATTTGGCAGAAATAACAGCCTTGCAAACTGAGTAGAGAATGGTGAGGGAGGCGGCCCCGGGGCCAGGGTTGGGATGGGAAGAGGAGCTTTGTAATGACTGGAGATAAAAGAAGCAGCTCTCAGTCTCTCACTCTCCCTCTCTCTGTTTTTTTTTTAACCAAAAAACCAGTATATAAATGTATACATTTTTGAAGGCGGGGAGGTACATAGAGGCGCCAAACTATCGGGTGACTTTGGATCTCAGGAGCAAAGAAGGAAGCTAGACACAGCATCGTCAGCCCCTGGCTGGGTAGACGGGGGTCGCCGTGGCCACATCATGTGTGGCAGGTCAGGCCTCCAGCCAGCACCCCTTCCCTATCCCCCTGGCTCTGGGTGAGTCCCACTCCAGCCAGCACCCCTTCCCTATCCCCCTGGCTCTGGGTGAGTCCCGCTCCAGCCAGCACTCCTTCCCTATCCCCCTGGCTCTGGGTGAGTCCCAGGTCCCCTTAGACACTCGCCCTCGCACTGCCATTCTCACACCCTGCTCACACCTCCTTCATTGGCCAAGGAAGCTTCAGGGCAGAGCGAGGAAAGATCAAAGGCCAAGACCACAGGTCCTAGAAAGGAAGGGACTTAATTAGCTGCTTCTTGTCCACACAGGAGGTTTTATGAGGAGGCCACTAGGAGGGGTTCTGCCTGTCTCCTAGAAACCAGGCCAGAGGCTGTGAGCCTGGGATAAGAGATTGACAATAGACATGAAAAGGAACTTTTTGATCTCTGCAGTGATGACATTCCACCCGAAACGTGGCTCCAATGGGCCACTCAAACTTTCTCCGGCTCCCCATTCCTGCAGGATACAGGATTTGTGGTTAGGACCATAGGCTTTGTGGTCAGAGAGACCTGGGTTGGAAAGAGTGCTTGGGAAATTCACTTAACTTTCCCAGCCATTACTATGTAAAAATGGTATCTTTGTTTGCTAAGGCTGCTGTAGCAAAGTACTACAAACTGGGTGGCTCAAACAACAGAAATTTATTGTCTCATGGTTCTGGAAGCTAGAAGTTGGAAATCAAAGTGACGGCGGGGCTGCTTGCTTCTGCGAGCTGTGTAGGAAAGGATCTGTCCAAAGTCTCTCTCCTTAGATGGCCATCTTCTCCCTGCACCTCTTCCTGTTGCCTTCCTTCTCTCTGTGTCCAAATTTCCCCTTTTTCAAAAGACACCAGTCATATTGGATAAGGGTCTGCCCTAATTACATCATCTTAACTAATTATCCCTGCAATGACCCAAGCAAGGTCACATTCTGAGGTATTTGATGGGGTGGGGTGGAGGGGAGTAGGACTTCAGCATACAAATTTGGAGGGGACATAATTCAACCCATAAAAAATGAGTACTAGGTAGAACCTGTCTCATAGAGTGGTTGCAAAGATTGAATGAGATAATGCATATGAAATGCTTAGTCCAGGACTTGGTGGATTATAGGTAGCCAGAAAAACATGCCTAGGATAATCATCATTACTGTCATGGACACCCTTCTTGGTCACTCGCCAATGACCCCTCCTTTCTTATTTCTTGATAAATTCCCCTGATGTTCAGAACAGCAGTCTGTCTAGGCCAGTAATGTGCATGCATGCGTGCTCAGTTGTGCCTGACTCTGCGTGTCCAGTAATGGGTCATGCCTAAATTGAGGGAAAAGAAAAAACAAAACGCAGTATTATTTCTCTTTGCCAATGATTGGTTTAGAGATGGGAAGGTGACCTACTTCTACTCAAACAGATGTAATAGGAAGTCTTGTAGGAGGGTGGTCTTGGAAAGATTTTCTTTCCCAAAGGAAAAAGAATTAACCTAAGAATAATTTCTCTCTTTCCTTCTCCTCCTTTTTCTCTCATCCTGTATCTGACACTGTCAGATGAGACTGTGATGTCTGGTGCTGTGGCAAGTTGTCTTGCAACCATGAGGACAGACAGTATTGATATTCTGAAACTGGGAGAGTAAAAAAGTAGAAATAACCTAGGATCTCTGATGACACTGTTGAGCCCTGACAGTAGTGGGAGGCACTGTGTGCCTCTTGGTGAGAGGGACCATATGCCTCTTGGCCCCTTGTTAAATAAATAGCCAACTATTGTACAAATTATATGAACTTACCCTTCTTCTGGTAAAAGCATCCCAATATTTCTTGGGAAGATTTCTCCCTCCACTCTCTACCTACCATAGTTCAAGAGGAGCTGATTTCACCTCTGGCTTGTACAAGTGTGTGGTAGACAGACTTCCAAGATCCCTTCTTACCCCCTCACCCCACCCCGTGATCCTTGTCTCTTGTCGTTCACACCTTTGTGTAATTCCCTCCTCCTGAGGGTTGAACCTAGACTGACTTCTAATCAGCAGAATACAGCGAAAGTAATGGGATGTCACCTCTGTGATTAAGTTACAGATGGTTGTGATTTCCATGTCCAAGATGGACAAAGTAGCAAATGCCTCTGCAAAACAACTGAGGACATTTGTAGTGAACACAGAGTTCAGGATAAGCATCATCTACCTGGCTTGTTTTTAGAAGGTTGTACTGTTTACCCTGAATGAAAAATGTCTGGTTCACCAAATCCTACCCAGCGTTGACCTCCACTGGAGTTATTTCCCTCCTTGCTAACTTTGCTAGTTTGAAAGTATATATGAATGATTTCTAAGTGTTGTTTGAGGTTTCCTCTCTCGGATAATAGTCGTTGAATTGCCCTCCAGATTTGTTTAGCATCTGTATTTCCTCTCTCACTGTTCTCCAACCATTTAGTACGGGCTTGCCTTCAATGATATAATTCTCAGGAGTAAGGATCCAGTCTCTCCAGGGCACCCGGGCCGAGGTCTCTGCCCTCCCAGAGACAGAACAAATGATATTTACCAGCCGATGAGTGTCAGGTTTTTCTACTATTTGCTGAGCTCATGATTCTTACACAAGAGGGACCTTGAGTCTACATTAAAATACACGTGTAACTGAAAGATGCAACACAGCATGCTGGGTCCACGGAGGTCTTCTGCGATTGCAATCCACGATTAATAGCATTAATTTAACACTGCACCTCTCCATTTTGAAAAGAGTGGCTAGATTGGAGGTGGGAAACCTTGTTTTGTTCTTGGGATAAGTGACAGATTAATTGTTAAGTCTTCTTTGAATAACCCTCAAAGGGACTCTAGAGATAAAATGACTTTTAATTGGCCAACCTAGCACCAGCTCTTGAAGGCTTAGGTGAGTGGAATTTTATTTCAGTCTGTTAAAAACCTGACCTTGCTTCTTTATTATTATGTATTTATTTATTTTTGGCCGTGCGTGGTCTTCAAAACTGCACACGGGCTTTCCTCTAGTGGTGAGCAGGGGGCTACTCTCTCGTGGTGGTGAGTGTTCTTCTCACTGCAGTGGCATCTCTCGTTGCGGAGCGCAGGCTCGAGGCGCGCAGGCTTCAGTCCTTGTTTCTCACGGGCTCGAGGGCCTGTGCTTGGTGGCTGTGGTGCACGGACTTAGTTGCTCAGTGGCATGTGGAATCTTCCTAGATAAGGGATTGGACCCGTGTCTCCTACATTGGCAGGTGGATTCTTTACCATTGAGTCACCAGGGAGGCCCCTGACCTTGTCTTTTTTGTCTCTTTCTCTCCCTTCTTCTCAGGCCAAGGATTTATCTGCCACTCTTCTCTGAATCAGAGGTCTTCTGCATGGCTGGCATTCACCAAAGACAAGGCAGCAGCTGGAGATCAGGTAAGTCGGAAAAAAGTGAGCTTCTGGATTTTTTTTTTTTTCTCCCTGTCTTTAGGAGACATGAAGGTGTATCCTGGCAGTGGAAATGGCATGAACTTGGATCTTACCCTAGCCCTATCACTTCCTAGCAGTTGGCCTTGGGCACATCATTTAGCATTTCTGAACCTCGACTGCTTCATCTGTTCAAGGGAAATGATTAATACCTACCACAAAGGTTGTGACTACTGGTGCACAGGTAAATATCTGATAATTGGCTCCCAGAAGGAAAACTCTGATTTGCAGCATTTGCCAATTGCTATGGTGCAAAGACTCTCACTGTGGCCAGTTTCAAGCTACCAATATGAGTTCACTGAATGGAGAGCTGGGAAAAGATGTGCAGACAGATGTGCAGTAGCAAATACCATATAGTATCTTCACCGTAAGAGGTAATAGACACAAACCTATAGCATAGATAGTAGAATAATGCAGTCAATTGATTAAGGGAGGAGTTCTGAATACTTATTTCCTTTGTTAGTAATAGAATTTATTCAATTGTAAGTTTATATAATTTCTTTTGAAAAAATAATAGCTGTGTCTCTCTGCTCTTTCAGAGTTTATACCCCAGAGCAGCAGTCCCCGACCTTTTTGGCACCAGGGACTGATTTCATGGAAGACAGTTATTCCACAAACCAGGGTGACGGGACGGTTTGGGGATGATTCAAGCACATTGCATTCACTGTGCACTTTATTTCTAAACTAATGCTGCCACTGATCTGACAGGAGGTACATGTCTGCGGCCCGGAGGTTGGACAGCCGTGCCCCTAGGGGACAGAGGTCTGCAGGTAACCAAAGTACAGGATGGCTTATTGGGAAGTTTAGGGCCCAGATTGGGAAGTTGAACAGATTTATATTCAAACCCTGCCTCCCCAGGTGGGTGAGCCAGATCAAGTAGCTCATCCTGTCTATAAACTAATCATCTTCTCTTGGAGTTACTGCCAGGTCTAAATGAGATAACATAAGAAAGCTTTGAGCACGATGCCTGGCACATAGTAACAGCTCCATAAATGGTAGACAAACTGATTAAGAATGTGATAATTGTGCTAATGGAAAAGTGTGAACGTCATCATGTTGGGAGCCCTAGCAGAGGGACAGATTAAGGAGCTGGGTTCAAGCCAGGTGCAAGCAAGCAGGCAAGGGCTGTAGTTTGAGTTGGAAGATTGGGAGGGGATTGCTTTAGGCTGATGAGCAGCCCCACCCTTAAAAGAAAAAAAAAAAAAAAAAAAAACCCAGATAGGAACTTTGGGCCTGCTCCTTGCTTTGGATGTAAGTCTCTCCTCTCTCTCTCTGGGAACAAGGGTCAAGACGGCAAATCGATGAGCTTGAAAAGTGAGAGCAGGTCAATGATGTGAGGCCCTGTCTGCCTTCCTCGCGGGGCAGGCGGCCGTTGTGGGGCCTCGCAGCCCACTACCGTCCGCCTGGAGAGTTGTGAACTCACGGGTGGTGGGAGTAAGAACCTCTGCCGCGCTGCAGGGCATCAGCCAGAGCTGCACTTCAGAAAAGATCTTTCGCCTGGATAAGGAACAGATGCGGTTGCTCAACCCAACCTGTCCTTATCGCCAGGGACCCAGCCCAATGTCCTCTGTGTCTCCAACGGAAGCACCAGGACCCCAGGAGGTGACCAGCTCACATCCTCAGAGCTGAAATTGTGGGGAGCTGGGACTCTTGTCTCCAGCGCCCCCCACCAGGAGGTGGTGCCCACAGGAGCCCACAGGAGCATCATGGCTCCAGTCCAGACAGGAGGAAGAGGCAGGGAAGTGTGACTCCTGTAAAGGGCTGTGAAGATTCCTAAAGAGCTGCATGCGCGGGCTGCCTTGCTATTCCAGTCTGAGCCCCGGTTTTTCTTAAACAAGAAATGACCAGTTATCGTTCACTCTGAAGGTACACCCAACCGGCTCGTCAGCTTAGCTGGCCACCTTTGATCTGCCTCCAGATGCAGCCGGTACTCCCATTGCTACCCCCCAACTTCCTCTTTCCAAGATGCAAATATAGTAACAATAGTCTTAATTGAGTGTCAGGCACTTCTTGGGCAGACTCTCATTTAATCCCCACCACAGCCCCTGAGGTAGGTTTTAATGTATCATACCCATTTTATAGATGAGAAAACTGAGTTCAAATAAGAGAATAGACCCATCCACAGTCACCCAGCTGGTAAGCAGCTAAAGCCAGGATTGAAACCAGGTCTCTGTGGCTCCAAAGCCCACTTGCTTCCAGTAGCCAAGAATGCCCCCTGTTTCTCTAAAAAGTTACCTACCCCTGGGGGCAGGGCAGGATGGGGGTGACGCAAGCACTGGGCAAAATGAAAGAAGGCACTCAGGCTCAAGTTCATGCCACTGTGGGGCTGGGCCCTGGCACGACTCTGTGAGCAAGTGCCTCCTTGAATTCTGAGCCCTGGGTACCTGCCTCAGCCCTGCCTCTAGGTAAACACCCAAGTTTAGTAGCTTATTGCACACACCAAATTCAAGGCAGGTCCTACACAGGAAGAATGTTCTGGTCAAACCAGCTGTGACTAGAGTTTCTTTCTCCCATAATTACACCAGTGTAATTTTCAGACCTCACCCCACCTCACCAGGGTCTCTCAGCCTAGGAAAGGACCCCTGAGACAGTAGGTTCTATCTCTTGGACCTCCCACAGCACAGCTACCTGTGAGCTGGCAGCAGAGGAAGCCAGCGCTTGCCTTCTCTTCCATCTTTCACCACATCCCTCCCCCGCAGATGTGTCCCTTTTGGGTGGACTCAGCAGTAGAGGCTCCAGGCACTGGAGTTAGACCTGGGTTTGAATCCTGCCTTCACTTCCAACCATCTGTGTTATTTTGAACATAGGACTTTCCCCTTCTCTGTGCCTCAATTTCCCCATCAGTAAAATGGAACCAGTGGTGCATGTTTTGCAGGATGTATTCGCTTCCTGTGGCTACTCTAACAAATTATTACCAACTGGGTGGGTGAAAACAGAAAATTATTGTCTCACAGTTCCAAAGGCCAGAAGTTCCAAATCGAGGTGTCACCAGGGCCATGCTCCGTCTCCAGGCTCTAGGGGAGGATCCTTCCTGGCTTATCCCACCTTCTGGTGGCCCCAAGCATCCCTTGGCTTGTGGTGCATCACTCCAGTCTCCCCCTCTGTTTTCACACAGCCTTCGTCCTTGTGTCTGTGTCCTTTTCTGTCTCTTGTTAGGATATTCTCATTGGATGTAGGGCCCAACCTAATCTGTTATGATCTCATCTCAATTCTAGCTTAATTGTGTCTGAAGTGAAAGTCACTCAGTTGTGTCCAACTCTTTGCGATCCCATGGACAATACAGCCCATGGAATTCTCCAGGCCAGAATACTGGAGTAGGTATGGGTAGCCTTTCCCTCCAAGGGATCTTCCCAAACCAGGGATTGAACCCAGGTCTTCTGCATTGCGGGCAGATTCTTTACCAGCTGAGCCACAAAGGAAGACCAAGAATACTGGAGTGGGTATCCCTTCTCCAGCGGATCTTCCTGACCCAGGAATCGAACCAATGCGGGGTCTCCTGCATTGCAGGCAGATTCTTTACCACCTTGCTAACCCTGGGAAACCCTGGTAATTGCATCTGCAGAGACTCTATTTCCAGTGAAGGCCACATTCTGAGGTTCTGGGTGAACATGGGTTTGAGGGGACACTAATCACCCTCACTGCACAGAAATGGGCCCGACCCTCAGCCCTCGAGCAGCCTTCTCCTCCACTCTCTCCTTCTCCCCGACTTGGAGGCTGTGATGGTCAATTTCATGTGTCAACTTGATGAGGCCGCATGGTGCCCAGATATCTGGTTAAGCACTTTCTGGGTGTGTCTCTGAGGTGTTTAAGGATGAGATTAGCATCGGGATGGGTAGACTGAGTAAAGCAGATGGCCCTTCCATATCCAATCCCTTGCGGGACTGAATAGAACAAAAAGACAGAGGAAGAGAGAATTCAGTCTCTGCCGGCTAGTTTTTGAGTTGGATGCAGTTTTCTCCTGTGATTGGACTGGAACTTACACCACCAGCTCTCCCAGGTTTCCAGCTGACAGATGGCAGGCTGTGGGACTTCTCATCCTCTGTAATCATGCAAGCCGAATTCTTGGAATACATCTCTTTCTCTCCCTCTCAATAGATAGATAGACAGATAGAGATAGATGTAGGTTATGTGACATCTATCTCAGATCTATATTTATGAATGTCCATTGGTATATGTGGGGGCTTGGTTCCAACAGATACAAATTTCAAACACATGCGTTTCCTGGTGGCCTACTGGTTAGGGTTCTGGGCTTTCACTACCATGGCCCAGGTTTGATTCCAGGCAAAAAAACACAAAACACCCAACAAAGATGCTAAAGTTCCTTACATAAAATAGCATAGCACAGTGAATACAAGCAACCCTCTGTATCCAGGGATGTGAAGTCCGCAGGTAAGGGAGGCCGGCTGCATACCCAAATCTTCTATGGATTGGTCTATATCATGTATAGGCTTCCCTGGTGGCTCAGTGCTGAAGAATCCACCTTCCAATGCAGGAGACACAGGTTCGATCCCTGGGTTGGGAAGATCCCCTGGAGAAGGAAATGGCAACCCACTCTAGTATTCTTGCCTGGAAAATCCCGTGGACCGAGGAGCTGTAGTCCATGGAGTCACAAACAGTTGGATATGACTTTGTGACTAAACAGCAGTAACATATTGTGTCTACCCTACATGTAGGATATGTATTTCACATCTGCATCTCTATATACAGAACTACCTATACAGACACAATGACAGAGACACGTGTCTCCGGATAGAGAGTTTGTTTCTCTGGAGAACCCTAAGATAGAGGCTTTTCTTTCCCCCAAGGGAAGAGAAAGGTCGCTTTCAAGGGTATTTGGACAAGGGGCAGACATTCCTTGTGCTGGTAGCCAGTTCCCTCTTCACCCTGGGGCTCTCCTGTTTGATTTCTGAGTAAGTGTGGGGGAGGGTGAGTCTAGGCTGGATCCTCCCCTCATCTGAACTGCACTTTCCATGGAAATAAACTTTCCCAAGGAGGCTCGCTGCCCTCTGCTCTTCTCCCAGAGGTTGAGTCCACAACCACGTCACTTGTAACCACACCACCCATAACAGAGAAACACCCTTAAGGGGCCCCCGGCCTCTGGGAACCTGGCATGGCTTGTGCAGGGTCACATCCAGTTGTCACAGGCCCGTGAGGAGAGCATGGCGATGGCAATTTGCAGGGGAAGAGCTGAGGGTCAGAGGGTCCCGTAAGGAGCCCAGGGGCACACAGCTTTATTTGCCAGCAGGTGGGGGTAGGGGGTGAATGTATTTGAAGGTTATGTATTGGAGGTTACGACGATTGCCCTGCACCCCAGCCCTCAGCCCAGGCCATCTGAGATGAGACAGGCTTTGTGACGGGCTGGGCATGAGGCTTTGTATTCACTTGCTTCATCCTCATAGCTGCCTTGTGAAGTGGCTGTCACCCCCAGTCAGTGAACAAGGCTCAGAGAAGATCAAAGAAGGGCTGTCCTGAAACCCCTGGGCTCCTGCAGAGCCTGAGTCCAACCTGAGTGGGCCCATCCCTAAAAAGCTCTCCTCTTCCCTCTCCGCTGACCCCTCCCTCCCAGCTCACTCTTCTCTGTCTTCCCCATCCTTTCCTGGGCGGGGCAGGTGGGGAGACAGTGTTCCCTGGAGGAGGGAGAGGCAAGGCAGGTGAGTCTTCTCCTTCACCTGGTCTGCATTCTCCAGAAAGTGAGAAAGTGCCTGGGCAAGAGTGTGTGAATGTGTGTGACTGGGGGTCTGGGTGTGTGTGAGCATGAGTGTGTGTATGTGAGAATGTCTGCATGTGTGTGTGTGTGTATGTGTGTGCATGTGAGTGTGTGTGAGTCTGAGGGTATGTGTGCGGCTTGGGGGTCTAGGTGTGTCTGACGTGTGTATGTGAGAATGTCTGCATGTGTATGTGAGTGTGTATATGTGTGTGCATGTGAGTGTGTGTGAGTCTGAGGGTATGTGTGCGGCTTGAGGGGTCTGGGTGTGTGTGAGCATGTGTGTATGTGAGAATGTCTGCATGTGTGTGTGAGTGTGTGTGAGTCTGAGGGTATGTGTGCGGCTTGGGGGTCTGAGTGTGTGTGATGTGTGTATGTGAGAATGTCTGCATGTGTATGTGAGTGTGTATATGTGTGTGCATGTGTGTGTGTGAGTCTGAGGGTATGTGTGCGGCTTGAGGGGTCTGGGTGTGTGTGAGCATGTGTGTATGTGAGAATGTCTGCATGTATATGTGTCAGTGTGTGTGTGTGTGTGTGTGTGTGTGTGTGTGTGTGGCTTGTTGGGGGACAGAGACGGGACAGAGGTGGGAACAGACATTCCTCGAGGTTGGGCCAGGGCTGGGGAGACATCACCTCCCTTCTCCCTCCCCTGTCTCTGCCTCTCCTCTCCTTTTCCTCCCCCAGCCCCATTCCACACCCTGCCCCCCTCCCCAGGATTCTATCAGCCTGGGACAAATGAAAAGAGCGAAGCTAGGGCGGGCCCATGGCAGGGGGTCAGGGGGGCTAAGCAGGTCAGGGCCCTCATCTCTGCTTCCCCGGGTTCCTGAACACCAAGGATTACAGCTTCAACTTCTGCTGTTTAATCAGCTGGTAGCAATTTAACCATTACACCCCAGTGAGAGAATCCAAGACATTTCCTACAGGAGGGGGAGAGGGGAAGACTAAGATGGGAGGAATGCAGGAAGGGGGGCCAGTGGAGACACAAAACAGTTTTATTAAAAAGAAAAAGGGAGGAAGAAAAGGGCTGTGATCTGTAATTGTGTCTCATTTGAAACAGAACTCCCAGGGCTGGGTGGGGAAGCAGACCCCTGGAGATGCAGGGAGGGGCAGGCTGCAGGGTGGAAATGGGGAAGGTGGGTGCTGGTTGGGGCGCAGGGGAGGGGGACATAGAGGATCTTGGCTGTGGGACGTGGGAAGGAGTTTTGTCTCCTGCTTTGAGGGGCGGTCTCCAGACCCAAGGAAGGCCCTGCCGCTTTCAAGCTGTGCTGGGTCTGGCCCCTCTGAAACTGGAAACAGCAGAGCAGCTAAGCAGAGACTGATTCACTTAGCATCACGGGTTTATATGTAAAGTGCTTGGGAAATGAGTTGGCAGGTGAGGTGAGATTCTTTATCAAATGTATTTTCACCTGTAAAAAAAGAAAAGAACTTCTCCAGCCCACTCCCATTTTTCTGGGCCCCCATGTGCCTTAAAGTGCTCACACCTGAGTCCAGGTGACTCTGTGATCGGCAGCTGCACTTGGCCCCCAACCCAAGCAGGAGGGAGCCTCCGCTATGTGGCCTGATGCTGAGCACCCGAGGACGTCTGTGGAAGAGGACTTGGAAGAAAGCCAGGAAAGCATTTGGGGCATAGAAAGAGCACCACCTTGAAGGCTGGGGTTTCAGGTTTGAGCCCCAGGGCTGCCCTCGGCTGGCTGAGTGAACTGGGGCAAGTTGCTAAGCCTCTCTGAACCTCAGGTCTTTATGTTGATTTATAGAGGCCAGCATACTTTTTCTGGAAAGGATCAGATAGTAAATATCTTTGCGGGCCATTCGGTCTCTGCGGCAACGATTCAACCTTGTCACTGTAGTGTGAAAGCAGCCGTGGACACACATAAATGAGCAAGGATAGCTGTGTCTAGTACAACTTTATTTACAAAGGCAGGCAGCTAGCCTAGGGGCTGTAGTTTGGTTACCCATCATCTAGAAAATAGGAATGATGATGCTTCTGGGACCCCATTAATTAAATAAACTCAATGTGGTAGCACATTGTTAGGGTCTGAAACACATCGGCTTCTTGTCTTCCAGACAGGGTGAGCAAGACAGCGGAGACTTCTCTGACCAATGAACTTCCCACCAACTTTCTATCATTTCATGTCAGGCATGAGCAGATGCTACCATTAAGTCAGTAAAGAAGCCACTGGTGGGAATCTAAAGAGTCAAGGGCCTGGACATCAAGGAGCTGGGCATTGCAGGGTGAATAGGAGTTTTCTGAGAGCTAACAGTCATACATGTATGTTCTATGCCCACGGACCACACGTACATGCATAGGCACAGAGACAGGTGGGTGGGCTGTGGATATGCAGTGGGTACAGGTGAGAAAAGAGGATGAGAAAGGCAGATGTCAAATATCAGCCTCCTGCCCCTGCCCTACCTTGGGATTGTTCCAGGCTGGAGTGGGTGTTCGAGGCCCAATAACAGAAAGGCTTCTCAGCTCTGCCCACTGACGTTTTCTCTCCATTTCTTCTCAGTGCCTTACAACCCTGACTGATTCTGCACTCCTTCTAGACAAGGAGGCTGCAGGTTGTTGTTCAGTAGCTAAGTCATGTCCAGCTCTTTGTGACCCCAGGGACTGCAGTACGACAGGCCTCCCTGTCCTTCACTATCCCCCAGAGTTTGCTCAAACTCGTGTCCACTGAGCTGGTGATGCCATCCAACCGTCTCATCCTCTGCCACCCCCTTCTCTTCCTGCCGTCACTCTTTCCCAGCATCAGGGTCTTTTCCAAAGAGTTGGCTCTTCACTTCAGGTGGCCAAAGTATTGGAGCTTCAGCTTCAGCATCAGTCCTTCCAGTGAATGTTCAGGATCAGTTTCCTTTAGGCTTGACTGGTTTGAGCTCCTTGCTGTCCAAGGGATTCTCAAGAGTCTTCTCCAACACCACAGTTCAAAAGCATCAATTCTTCAGTGCACGGCCTTCTTTATGGTTCAGCTCTCATCCGTGCATGACTACTAGAAAACCCATAGCTCTGACTATATGAACCTTTGTCAGAAAAGTGATGTCTCTGCTTTTCAATACACTGTCCAGGTTTGTCATAGCTTTTCTTCCAGGGCCTCATGCTAAAAAGCACGGACATTGGAGTACCCCTGATGTGGCTTCCAGTGCCCCATTGAACATTTGCTTGCTATGTATCTTTGGCAAATGTCTTCACCTACCTCTCTGGGTCTCCATTTCCTCATCTGCAAAATGGGAGTTATGATCTCACCTACCCAGCAGGTGTCCTGCTGGGAGATTACATGGGATAAGGAAGGGCAATGTGTAACACAGGGCTTGCCTGGCACATAGCTAGCACTTTGTAAACAGAAGCATCTTAATACTACCATGATTATTGTAATATTTTATGATGATAAATATGTTATAATATAAATATAATGTTTTGTAATAGTAATTATTACCATTATTCAGCTTCCCTGGTGGCTCAGACAGTAAAAACACAGGAGATTTGGGTTCGATCCCTGGATTGGGAAGACCTTCTGGAAAAGGGAATGGCAACCAATACAGTTTTCTTGCATGGAGAATTCCATGGACAGAGGAGCCTGACAAACTAAAAATGTACTTTTTAATAATTCAGTTCAGTTCAGTCACTCAGTCGTGTCTGACTCTTTGCGACCCCATGAATCACAGCACGCCAGGCCTCCCTGTCAATCACCATCTCCCGGAGTTCACTCAGACTCACGTCCATCGAGTCAGTGATGCCATCCAGCCATCTCATCCTCGGTCGTCCCTCCCTCCTCCTGCCCCCAATCCCTCCTTTAGCATCATTCCTTCCAAAGAAATCCCAGGGTTGATCTCCTTCAGAATGGACTGGTTGGATCTCCTTGCAGTCCAAGGGACTCTCAAGAGTCTTCTCCAACACCACAGCTTAAACGCATCAATTCTTCGGCACTCAGCCTTCTTCACAGTCCAACTCTCGCATCCATACATGACCACAGGAAAAACCATAGCCTTGACTAGACGGACCTTAGTCTGCAAAGTAATATCTCTGCTTTTGAATATACTATCTAGGTTGGTCATAACTTTTCTTCCAAGGAGTAAGCGTCTTTTAATTTCATGGCTGCAATCACCATCTGCAGTGATTTTGGAGCCCAAAAAATAAAGTCTGACACTGTTTCTACTGTTTCCCCATCTATTTCCCATGAAGTGATAGGACCGGATGCCATGATCTTCGTTTTCTGAATGTTGAGCTTTAAGCCAACTTTTTCACTCTCCTCTTTCACTTTCATCAAGAGGCTTTTTAGCTCCTCTTCACTTTCTGCCATAAGGGTGGTGTCATCTGCATATCTGAGGTTATTCATATTTCTCCCGGCAATCTTGATTCCAGCTTGTGTTTCTTCCAGTCCAGCGTTTCTCATGATGTACTCTGCATAGAAGTTAAATAAGCAGGGTGACAATATACAGCCTTGACGTACTCCTTTTCCTATTTGGAACCAGTCTGTTGTTCCATGTCCAGTTCTAACTGTTGCTTCCTGACCTGCATACAGATTTCTCAAGAGGCAGGTTAGGTGGTCTGGTATTCCCATCTCTTTCAGAATTTTCCACAGTTTATTGTGATCCACACAGTCAAAGGCTTTGGCATAGTCAATAAAGCAGAAATAGATGTTTTTCTGGAACTCTCATGCTTTTTCGATGATCCAGCGGATGTTGGCAATTTGATCTCTGGTTCCTCTGCCTTTTCTAAAACCATCTTGAACATCTGAAAGTCATGGTTCATGTATTGCTGAAGCCTGGCTTGGAGAATTTTGAGCATTGCTTTACTAGTGTGTGAGATGAGTGCAATTGTGCGGTAGTTTGAGCATTCTTTGGCATTGCCTTTCTTTGGGATTGGAATGAAAACTGACCTTTTCCGGTCCTGTGGCCACTGCTGAGTTTTCCAAATTTGCTGGCATATTGAGTGCAGCACTTTCACAGCATCATCTTTCAGGATTTGAAACAGCTCAACTGGAATTCCATCACCTCCACTAGCTTTGTTCGTAGTGATGCTTTCTAAGGCCCACTTGACTTCACATTCCAAGATGTCTAGCTCTAGATTAGTGATCACATCATCATGATTATCTGGGTCATGAAGATCTTTCTTGTACAGTTCTTCTGTGTATTCTTGCCACCTCTTCTAAATATCTCCTGCTTCTGTTAGGTCCATACCATTTCTGTCCCTTATCGAGCCCATCTTTGCATGAAATGTTCCCTTGGTATCTCTAATTTTCTTGAAGAGATCTCTAGTCTTTCCCATTCTGTTGTTTTCCTCTATTTCTTTGCATTGATCGCTGAAGAAGGCTTTCTTATCTCTTCTTGCTATTCTCTGGAACTCTGCATTCAGATGCTTATATCTTTCCTTTTCTCCTTTGCTTTTCACCTCTCTTCTTTTCACAGCTATTTGTAAGGCCTCCCCAGACAGCCATTTTGCTTTTTTGCATTTCTTTTCCATGGGGATGGTCTTGATCCCTGTCTCCTGAACAATGTCACAAACCTCATTGCATAGTTCATCAGGCACTCTATCTATCAGATCTAGGCCCTTAAATCTATTTCTCACTTCCACTGTATAGTCATAAGAGATTTGATTGAGGTCATACCTGAATGGTCTAGTGGTTTTCCCTACTTTCTTCAATTTGAGTCTGAATTTGGTAATAAGGAGTTCCTGATCTGAGCCACAGTCAGCTCCTGGTCTTGTTTTTGTTGACTGTATAGAGCTTCTCCATCTTTGGCTGCAGAGAATATAATCAATCTGATTTCGGTGTTAACCATCTGGTGATGTCCATGTGTAGAGTCTTCTCTTGTGTTGTTGGAAGAGGGTGTTTGCTATGACCAGTGCATTTTCTTGGCAAAACTCTATTCGTCTTTGCCCTGCTTCATTCCACATTCCAAGGCCAAATTTGCCTGTTACTCCAGGTGTTTCTTGACTTCCTACTTTTGCGTTCCAGTCCCCTATCATGAAAAGGACATCTTTTTTGGGTGGTAGTTCTAAAAGGTCTTGTAGGTCTTCATAGAACCGTTTAACTTCAGTTTCTTCAGCGTTACTGGTTGGGGCATAGCCTTGGATTACTGTGATACTGAATGGTTTGCCTTGGAGACGAACAGAGATCATTCTGTTGTTTTTGAGACTGCATCCAAGTACTGCATTTCGGACTCTTTTGTTGACCATGATGGCTACTCCATTTCTTCCGAGGGATTCCTGCCCGCAGTAGTAGATATAATGGTATCTGAGATAAATTCCCGCATTCCAGTCCATTTTAGTTCGCTGATTCCTAGAATGTCAACGTTCACTCTTGCCATCTCTTGTTTGACCACTTCCAATTTGCCTTGATTCATGGACCTGACATTCCAGGTTCCTATGCTATATTGCTCTTTACAGCATCGGACCTTGCTTCTATCACCAGTCACATCCACAACTGGGTATTGTTTTTGCTTTGGCTCCATCCCTTCATTCTTTCTGGAGTTATTTCTCCACATTGGGCACCTACTGACCTGGGGAGTTCCTCATCCAGTATCCTATCATTTTGCCTTTTCATACTGTTCATGGGGTTCTCAAGGCAAGAATACTGAAGTGGCTTGCCATTCCCTTCTCCAGTGGACCACATTCTGTCAGACCTCTCCACCATGACCCACCTGTCTTGGGTTGCCCCATAGGCATGGCTTGGTTTCATTGAGTTAGACAAGGCTGTGGTCCTAGTGTGACTAGATTGACTAGTTTTCTGTGAGTATGGTTTCAGTGTGTCTGCCCTCTGATGCCCTCTTGTAACACCTACCATCTTACTTGGGTTTCTCTTACCTTGTGCGTGGGGTATCTCTTCATAGCTGTTCCAGCAAAGCACAGCCGCTGCTCTTTACCTTGGGTGAGGGGTATCTCCTTACCGCTGCCGTTCCTGTTATTACCATTATTATTATGCCTCTCGTGCTCCTTAGTCCCCACTACCAATGGGTTTGCACAGGCTATGGGGACACGTTGGTGCCCAAGTCTGGGAGGTCTGGGTGGTGGCCTGCAATGGGACATGAATTTTGAGCATGCGCTGTGGCTCCCTCATTGTGAGATCGGGGAACCAGGAGATGATGTACCAGGCATAGATCACACATCACTTCTTCCATACCTTATAGCACTTCTGCCCAATATGCTTTCCCAGCTCCATTTTCCAGATGAGGAAACTGAGGCTTAGTGAGGGCTTAAGTGACTTCCTCAGATTCGAATGACTGTTAAAGTATGGGTGGAGCTGGGGTTTGAATCTAAGAAGAGTGCATTCCAAACTCCAGGCTCTTTCTGTGTTACACCGAAAGCCCCCCTCCTGCTAAGAACCAGGATATTCAAGCATCAAACCCACCGTCTTGGTAGGGTGACCAACCATCCTGCTTTGTCCAGAACCCAGGGGGTTCGCAGGTTCCAAATGGGGCAGAAGCCCTAGGCGAACACAAGCTCCCCTTACATTCTGGTGTTATGGACGCTAGGCCCTTAAGCTCTTGACCCGCACAGTCTGCCTTCCTGTGTGTCTGCTTCCTGCCCTGTGTTCGGACCCTCTTTTCTTCTGTGCCAAGCTGTGTGTGGGTAGAACCTCCAACGGCCATCTCTGTGAATCCCCATCGCTTTTCCAAAGTGAGCCTTTGTGAAACCACCTTAGGGCACAACGTCCTAAAATTAAAGCATTAGTTAAAATACATAAAACATGAAACAGCAAAAGCAATGGAAACAGCCGAAATAGTATAATAAAACATGTCATTACAGAAGATTAGGATGAAAAATAGTTCTTGCATTATGCCCTGAAGGTTGGCAAACTGGGACTTCGTAAATATGTCAAGAAATGTACACACAAACGCACACGCAGAGATATTTATATACAAAAATCTCAGAAGCAGTGGAAACAGCTGAAATGATAGAATGATGTGCACCTGAGTGTCTAGTGTGCATTCTTGCCCTACTTTATAAAACATGGTCAGATACCTGTTGGCGGGGGTGGGGAGGGCAGACTCTGGAATCTGCAAAGTGTCGCCGGGCTCTGCAATTTTCCATCAGGAGTTCTCTGAGAAGTTAGAAGCAATCTGTACAAGATCAGCTTTTGGGGCCCCGCGCCTTCACCTATCAGAGGTCTCCCTGCACATTTACCTCGGTGTGTGCAGCTCCCCTGCACTCGTCCCACGTGACCCCACATTCCTGCTGCTAATGGGTTCACAGTCTGTTTCGCCATATGGGGGGAGGTTGAATTTCTAACGGGAAAGCCGCAAGCCAGCTTCTGCCCACTATTACTCCGACTGATACTCACACTTGGGAACCCCGGGAAGGGGATATAAATGGGGTGACCAACCCTCTCCTGGCTCTAGCACTGAAACCTCTCAGTCCCGGGCAAACTGGGATGACTGGACCCTCTACAGTGAAGTCCCAATCCTGTGACTCTTTCAGTGTTCAACTTCTGTCTATTACATTTTAAAATCACAGATGGACAAAGCCACTGAAATCACCTCAACCCGTTCCTGAGTCATCCTTCCCCCACTAGATGCAAAAAGAAACATGTAATTCAGGTTGCAAAAGTCAGCAGAAAGACATGAATTGTTGGTGGGCCCCCAAATCTTACTGTCCACTGATGATCAGCAAATGAGAAAATTGCTTCTGGGTTGATCTTTCTGGCAAGTCTTAGTGTCTGTTTTATTTAACTGACGGCATCTGTCTCTGATAGCAGGGCTCTCTTGGAGTGATAAATTACATCCATATTTACTCTTCTTCCTAAAGCTAATTGTTGGGGGGGTGTGTGTTTTAAATACCTTTTTGATGTGCTAAGAGCTCCCCGTGAGGTAAATAAACAGACCGTTAGGTTTCACCCAGAAGTGTCTGCAGAAGCACCATCTCCTAATTCGTTGTAGTTAATGGACATTAACCTCTCTGGCTCCCTCTCTCCATTCAACCCTCATCCTATAATCATTGTCATTACTTATAATAACATTTTACACTTGTAGGTCAGCTCTTCTTTCTAAGTGCCCTAGTCTCCTCTAATGAGTAGCTTTTGAATCTAAATAATGAAGTATTTGCCCTTCTCAAGTTTCCACGTCTAGGAACAAGAACACTCTTCCCCTGACCTTTGCTTGGAGCCTATTCATGAATGCACAAACACTCATATTCACACTCAGGGAACAGGCACTCACATATGCATACATGCATGTGCACACACACACACACCCTTTGAATTACCAATGGGAACTAACACCACTTGTCATTTGCTTACCTTCAGCATGCAAATGATCATGACAGCCACTATTTCTGGTGGCTTTCCTGATGGCTCAAATGGTAAAGAATCTGCTTGCAAATACAGGAGACCTGGGTTTGATCCCTGGGTCAGGAAGATCCCCTGGAGAAGGGAATGGCTACCCACTCCAGTATCCTTGCCTGGAGAATCCCATGGACAGAGGAGCCTGGTGGGCTACAGTCCATGGGGTCGCAAAGAGACACGACTGAGAGACTAACACTTTCACTCTTTTTCAAATCTGCCCTGCTACGGTGTTAAAGGCACACAGCGTACATTTCATTTGTAGAGCAATGCTTTGAAGTAGATAATCCGCCCATTCTACAGTCAGGGGAACTGAGGGTCCCAGAGATGCAGTAATCTCAGGTTCACACAGCTAATAAGTTACAAAGAGCCATTCCAAACCCCAAGACTGTCACCAGGGCCCTCACTTTAAGCCACCAATGGCCCAAATGATCCCAGTCAACTCAGAATCCTCAACCACGGTCCTGGGCCAATCCCCTGTGGGAGACGAATGCTGGGAACCCCCTTCTTCTAGGATGCATTTTGCAGTTGCAGATCACTGGAGACAGTTTGCCCGATTACAGGGGCCAGAAATGGCGTCACTCTTTCTGGACCCGGCGTAACGTCAGGGCGGTCTGGACCTGGAGCTGCCATCTCCCAGAGGACACCGGAATGGGTCTCGCTGGACCTGCTGCACCTTGCAGACCCCCTATCCAGCCCCCTGCCTCCCCTTCCGGAAGAATATAGCACTTGTCCGTCTTCCCAGCCAGGAAGGAGGAGGATGTCTGTGGTCGGTGTCACAGCTGCCACGGCAAGGCAAGAGCCTCCGAGGGACAGAGGCCCGTACGGAGACAAGCCTGTGGCAAAAAGAAAACCGATTCCCTCCGCATCCTTTCAGCTGGCAGCTTGAAGCTATTTGAGGCGTCAAACGTCCCCCAGTTGGTTTCGAGGCAAACGCCACTTGGTTGGGGAGGGGCCCCCACTTTCAGCAAGTGTTCTAGCAGAATGCCAGAGACCAAAATTACATGCCTTCCCCTCACGGCTTAAAAAGCAGCCTTCAAGGGGGTTTTGCCCATGTATAATTCAAGAAGTGCCGGAGCTAGAAACTGCAAACTCGGTTAGATTTTCCTTCCCTGGGAGGATCTTTGTCTCAAGCCACAATTGTTTAAAATTGCAGTGTCGTGTGCATGGAGGGGAATGGCTCTGACCCCTTGTTCAGGTGACACTTGTCAGGCCCTTCTCATTGAGGAGCCTGTAAGAAGACACATAGTGGAAAACCTGAGTGGCTTTGGTCTGCGTCCAAGGTTCCTCTTCTCTTTTTCTTTGTCCTTTTCAAGAACACAGAGTTGTGAAGCAAATTACAGCCCAGTCTGCTGGAGTCTGGTCCTCAGAGTCTCAGAGGCCCTGAGCACGTCTCGCTGCCTAAGGGTGGCAGCTTAAATGCCCAGAGACTCCCAAGCAACCAGCCTGCGCATGTCGCCCAGCCCCCTCCCAAACTAGCAGGCAACCAAGGGGCCAGAAGACTGGGTTCCTCCTGTAGAATGCCTCCACCTTATAGGCCTTGCAGGAGCCGGCCCCAAATGTAATCACAACTTCCATTACCAAGGGACACAGTTGCTCATGTTGGCAGCCCTCCAGACTCTCCCACTTCCTGGGGCATGGCAGCATGGCAGACTCCAGAATCAGCGAGTCTGTATTCAGACCTTTGCCCTGCTACTCAGGGGCTGTGTGACCTTGAGCAAGTTGCTGAACCTCCCTGGACTTTCTTTTCATCACCTATAAAATGGAGCTAGTAATGCCTGCTTTGTGGCACTGTGAAGATTAAAAGAATAAGTGCTTGCCTGTGGTGCCCAGCACTGGCCGCCCCATCTAGCACAGCAGGCACAAGGCCTATGGACATGGTACTTTCAGGAGTCCGCCCCAACCAAAATACTTCTTGAAATAAGCAAGATGCATACCTTGACTGTGTTGGTATAAAGGTGAATATATTAATAATTAAAGTGGATTGCATTTATCTTTATAACTATGCAAATATAAAAAATAACTTAGTATTTTTAATGGGGAAAATGTTAGTCACTCAGTCGTGTCTGACTCTTTGTGACCCCATGGGCTGTAGCCTGCCAGACTCCTTTGTCCTTGGAATTCTCCAGACAAGAATCCTGAGTGGGTAGCCATTCCCTTCTCCAGGAAAGGAGTCCACAAAAAATCAAGGTGTGGCCCTGTTGATCCCCACTGAGCACATTATAGTCATCTCCTATAAACCTCACAGCCCTCTGGGGCAAATGTTGTGAGCCCCATTCTAGAGGTGAAGAGTATGGGGCTCAGCAGGACTTGGTGACTGTCGAAGCCACCCTTCCAATAAGCCCCATTCTCTTTTTCTTAAGCTCCTGCTATAAATCAGAAGTCACCTTCATACAACAAGGAACAGAAGAGAAGGTTAGTTTGGCCCTGCCATCAGCAGGATCACAGGTGAAGCCTTTGACCAAATATCCCCCCACCAGGACGTTGGCCCCATCCTATTATTTACTCAATAAATTTCTTTAAATTATTTGTTAAAATAAATGTATTTTTAAAGAGAAATTGGGGTTTCCCTGGTGGTTCAGTGCCTACCAATGCAGGAGACACTGGTTCAAGCCCTGATCCAGGAAGACCCCATATGCCTCGAAGCAAATTACCCTGTGCACCACAGCTCTTGAGCCAGTGCTCTAGAGCCCAGTAGCTGCAACGTCTGAGCCCACATACTGCAACTACTGAAGACCAAGAGGCCCTAGAGTCCGTGCTCCATAATAAGAGAAACCACCACCCCAGTAAGAAACCCGAGCACCACAACTAGAGAGCAGCCCCCTCTCACTGCAACTAGAGAAAAGCCCACGCAGAAATGAAGACCCAGCACAGCCAAAAATAAATAAATAAAACTTTTTTTTTTTATAAAAGAGAAATGGTATATCCCTACCATGAATAGAAAGCTGGGATCACTTGCCATAATTAAAAAAAAAAAAAACAGTGTGTGTTAAAATTTTGAAAGTTCATGTGTGGGCCATCTAAGATCATCTTGCATCAGCGTTATAGGGAGATGAGTGAGAGTCAAGGTCATTTGAGCGAGGGTCCAAGTAGAGTGAGTGAGAATAAGATCCTGTACTTATTATAAATTTTATTTTGTTCACCATAGATATTTTTCATGAATCTTAATTCTTCTAATATTGCTTATGCTTATTTTATCTTGATGACTGAGTTTTTTGTTAGCACCTTAAATTCTGGACCAGAGGCAAGCGTTTCACTAGCATTACATCACCTGTGTTGCATACAGAAGGAAGGTACTCCCCTCTCTGAGAAACCCAATCTAAGGTCAGTGACTTCCTGGGCTAGCATCTTGGAGAAAATCAGACCAAGGAACAGCAGGTGGAGAGGTTCCAAGGAGGCGTAGGCAGGGCGTGGAGATCAGTGTGGGCCGAAGTGGTCGGCAAATGGATTCTGAGAACTCTTTTCAAGGCCAAATTAACTTCCAGGCCTGGAGGGACCATTAACTTCTGCTCTCAGACTCCCCTTAATGGACTGAAGGCTCACTCCCCACCCAAGGTAAACCGCTTACCCCGCCTCTCCTCACTTGCCCTAGGCCTGGTGTTTATAAAGCCATTTGCACTCCCAGGAGAAGGGAGAATGAATGGTGATTGTTTCATCATTAAGTTAACTCTGCGACAACTCAAACGCAGCGCAGGGGTGGCCCCATCCCTGTCCTCCTGCTGACCCACGGGTGTCTACTGTCTGTAAATACCACCCCACACCATGAACAGGTGTAAGATCTGGCCGAGAGAGCCCAGGCTGGGGCTGGAATGCAGAGCTGTGCCTTGAGTGTGAAGGTTTCTCGAGTCTGCAGAGTCCCACACACTTCACAGGCCCTTTCTAGCAAAGCTAATTAACTTCCTGCTCCCTCGGGCACTGGTGTAAGAGCAAGGCAAAAGAATTATTGATGTGACCGAGTTTCCTAGCAGCTGGTGGGTTGGGGTCGCCTTCTTGCACTGATCTGAGGGGGCAACTAGGACTTCCAAGTAGACACAGACACATATGGGCCTGAAATTCCACCATTTGATGCCATCAGATTTGGAGGGAGCTTTCTGAAATGGGCTTCCCTGGTGGCTCAGATGGTAAAGAATCTGTCTGCAATGCAGACTTGGATTCAATCTCTGGGTCAGGAAGCTCCCCTGGAGAAGGGAATGGCTACCTACTCCAGTATTCTTGCCTGGAGAATTCCACGGACAGAGGAGCCTGTTGAAGTACAGTCCATATGGTTGCAAAAAGTCGAACATGACTGAGTGACTTAACACTTTCACTTTCTGCAATGCGCTATGCAAATACAGGCCTCCTTGAAAGGGGGACCCCTGAGCCTTTGTCAGTAAATAATCTCACATGATTAGGGTACATTCTCAAAGCTGGGGCTTAGGGTGAAGGGGACAGCAAAGAGAAAACAGGAAGCCTGGGAGAAAGAGATGGTAAAATACACAGAGAGAAGGTGTTGAGTGTAGAAGGCAGTGTGTGAACACATTTGTTCATTGATTCAGACAATATTTACTGAGCATCTGCCGTGTGCCAAGCACTGGGCTATAGTCTTGACATACAGCGGTGAGCAAGGGCCCTGCACTTGTAGAGCTCACAGCCTAGGTGGGAGACTGACCAAGCAATGAACCAACTCCTTAGCTCAGCCTCTAAGGCCTTTATGATCTGGCCCTTGGCCTTGTCTCATCTCCTGTCACCCTCCCTGGGACTGCCAACTTCTAGCCACTTGGCTTTCTTTTACTTCTTGAACACATCAAACTCATTCCCACTCCAGGGCCTTTGTACTTACTTTTCCCTCTGCCTGGAGCTAACTCCTGGATTTTCATATGACTCACTCCTTTTCACTTCTCAGATCTCATCAAAAATATCACCTCCCCAGGAAGCCCTCCCTGACAACCCCCACTCTAAATTTCCCTTTCCTCTCTGTCACTTTCCAGCCCATTGCCTAGTTTTCTTTCTTCTCAGCACTTATCACCATCCTGGATAACTGTTGGTTTCTGGGTTCCGTGTCTTTCTTCTCCATGTCAATGTGAGCTCCTTGGGAGTAAAGCCTTTGTCTAGATAAAGGAAGCAAACAAAAAGTTAATAAGTGATTGTGCCTTGTGACGCAGGGAACAGCTCAGTAAGAGAGGATAACTTGGGCAGGTGTGGCCTGTTCAGAGCCGCAGGGCAGGGAGTGGTCAGGTAAGGTCTCCCCAAAGGATGATGTTTAAACTGAAGCCTGCAGAATGAGAAGGAACTGGCCTGGAAAGCAGGGAGTTGGGGAGGTTTCAGTCAGAGGAGCAGCACCCTCAGAAGGAAACCCCCAAATGGCATTTTTCAAGGAATCAAAAAGACCACCGCTCTAGACACAGGCCTGGGTTTGAATGTCAGTTCAGCTGCCTCCAGCTGTGTGACTCATGGAAAAGTCATTTCCCTCTTTCGGCCTTAATCTCTGTCTTTATAAGATGGGGATTAAAATGCCTTCCTTGAACTGTGTTATTAAAATTACATAAGATAATATAGAGAGAGTTTGGTATAGAGTAGGAGCTTAATAGATGTTCATATCTACCTCCCTTCCCTTCATGGGGGCTTCCCTGGTGGCTCAGAGGTTAGAGCATCTGCCTGGAATGCTGGAGACCCATGTTCGATCCCTGGGTCGGGAAGATTCCCTGGAGAAGGAAATGGCAACCCACTCCAGTACTCTTGCCTGGAGAATCCCATGGAGGGAGGTAGACTACAGTCCATGGGGTCGCAAAGAGTCGGACACAACTGAGCGACTTCACTTCACTTCACTTCCTTTCATGAAGTTGCTAGTGACTCTACTACTCTAAGACAGGAACCTCTCCACCCCTGTCTTATCCCTACTACCTTTGCCCCCTCTCCTTGTATCTGAAACCCAACCCCCCACACCACTTCTCCCATTTGTACAGCCCACCTGGACCCCTGCGGGTCTTTGTCTACAATCTCCCCACTGAAGACTGCTCAGAGATCTTAGTGGCAGCTTGTCCCACATCAGACCTGAGCTAAGATGAGACCCCAGATCATCTAAAAACAGGACCAGTGTTCCTTCCATGTTACCTACCAACTGAGGCTCAGAGCCAGGAGGTTGCAGTTGTTCGTTATCAAAGATGCTCCCCACTTCAAGTTCAAGACCCAGGAAGCAATAACGCTGACCTGCACACTCTTGAGCTGAGACATCTCTAGCAGGATAATAGTAACTACCAGTTACCCAGCCCTGTCAAGGAGCTAGGTGAGCTGCTGAGTTCTTTACAGGCCTAATCTGATTTTGCAGCCTCATTGGTCACAGGAGGTATTATAGTCCCACTTTATAGATGAGCATGTTAAAACTCAGAGGTGAAGTGACTTTTTCAAGATCCCATAGCTGTGAAGACACAGAGTTTATAGCCCAAGCAAGGGCATTATTATATGTCTTTAATAACCAGCACAAGTATGACCACCTGCCAATCAGAAGAGACATTAGCTTTGAACCCCTGGCCTGGCGTACCTATGAGCTCAGCCCCACTGAGGCTCCCTGCAACCTCTGATGCTGTGGGGCCCCTGGGGGAAGCCAGTGTACTTGGGGTAAAAATAAGGGAGCTCCCTGCTGGGTCAGACAGCTTGGGAGAAAATAGAGAATATGATATCCAGCCAAGAGGTCATCTCCCTGAGGCTACATAGCACACTTTGAAGGAGTAAGCAAATCTCAGAGGCATGACCCAGAGTCTGGGTGCAGTCAAGTAGAGGGACATGGCCTGGCACATCCAAGTAGATGATCTGAGGTTGGTATTCAGAGACCCAGAGGGGCCTGAAGGCATCTGAACATCTAGGCCAGGGTCCATGTGTCCCAACCTAGTCTGAGCTCCTTCACGTTATTCAGACAGAATTCCTTTACTTTTGTCCAAGAAAGCAGCCCTTTGGACACACTGCCTGGACTTGAAGCCCAGATTCACTACCTGTCAGCTCTGCAACCTTGACTAAGTTGCTTAATTCTCCCTGAGTCTCAGTTTCCTCATTAACACGATTTTATTGCAGCAATGATTAGGTAAATTATACTTTTTAAGCTCTGTGAAGCAGTACTCAATACATAAATAATTTTCCCAGGATGGTTTTATGAAATACCAATTGTACCAAACTATTTGCTTTTCTCCCATCACTCTCACACCTTGTGGTGGTGGTGGTTTAGTCGCTCAGTCATGTCTAACTCTTTGTGACCCCATGGACTGTAGCCCACCAGGCTCCTCTGTCCATGGGATTCTCCAGGCAAGAATACTGGAGTGGGTTGCCATTCCCTGCTCCACTCACACCTTGTATTGGTTAGGAATTGTGCTTGGCTGCTGGTGTGCATGCTAAGTCGCTTTGGTCATGTCTGACTCTTTGCAACCCTGTGGACTATAGCCTGCCTGGCTCCTCTGTCCAAGGGATTCTCCAAGCAAGAATACTGGAGTGAACTGCCATGCCCTCCTCCAGGGGATCTTCCTGACCCAGGATTCGAACTTGTGTCTCTTACATCTCCTGCACTGGCAGGCAGGTTCTTTACCACTAGTGCCTCCTGAAAAGCCCCAGCTACTGGTAACAGAATAACAGTGGTTTTTAAAGAAATCGGGGTTATTTTCTTCTCACTTAAAAAGAAGTCCAGGACTGGCATACTATGTCCTCAGAATCATCAATGTCCCATGTTCATTTTTTTTTTCATTTATCCTTGGTTTATGGTTGCCATTATCAAGGTCACAAAATCACTGGTGCAACTCCAGCCATCATGTCTTCATTCCAGGCATGCAGAAAGAGGAAGAGAGAAAAGCAAAAGGGTACAGTGGCTGAATTGACCCTTTTTTAAAAAGCTTTCCTGAAAGCTCTACCCAAATGTTTTCCACATACTGTTTATCAGAAATGACTTGTAGAGCTGGACACAAGTTTAAGCAAACTCTAAGTGATAGTGAAGGACAGGGAAGCCTGGCTTGCTACAGTCCATGGTGTCACAGAGTCGACACAACTGAACAACAACAATCTGCAAAGGAAGCTAGGAAATGTAAATTTTTTTAGTTGGTCTGTTGCCACTTAACAAAAAACAGTTAGGTCACTAAGGAAAGTAGTATAAATATTGCGTGGGCAACCAGAAGAATTTGCCTACTTTTGTCCAGGGTGATTTGTGTACTTGACATATTCCCTCCCTGTGAAAATCATACTGATCCTTTGAGGCCTGGCTCAAACGTGTCACTTCCCTAAAGTCTTACCTGGAATCCTCTGTCTAGCCCACACCCCTTTCTACCTTCATTGCTCAACACAGTAGCCAAAGGCAGCCACTAGTGCAACTGAATAACAGAATTCTTAATTAAAATAACTTAATTTTAATTAGTTTAAATTTAAGTTAAAAAACTAATATTGCATTCAGTTATTGGAAAACTAAGTATGTTTGGAATAACTTGGGTATGTGAATCTAGTTTTTCAACCATAAATTATAAAATCTAAATACAGATCAAGTATTTTCAATGAAAATTTAGTGTCTGAATTGAGACGTGTTATATTTAATACACAGATTTTTTTTACTTTAAACTTTTTTTTTCTTTTGAACTTTTTATTTTGTTATGGGGTATAGCTGATTACTTACATACAGATTTCAAAGATGTTGTACCAAAAAATAAAAAGTAAAATATCTTGCTAATATTTATCTTGATTACATGTTGAAATGATACTGCTTGGGGCATATCGAGTTAGATAAACTATCTTATTAAAGTTAATTTCATCTGAATAATTTCATCTATTCCATTTTGCCTTTTGGATGCGGCTACTAGAAAGAATTTAACTGTATGTGGCTCTGAGTATGTTTCTATTGCACATCTCTGCTTTCTGTCTTCTGTATTTGAGTCAATTGTTAACATATCTGTCTCCCTACTCCATGCATATGGCTACATAAGAGCCAGAATCCTAGTAGTATTTATAGCAACTATTTACTGAGCACTTATTCTATACTAGGAATTATGTTATTTTAACTTAAGGGAAAAAATTTTAATTATTATAGATTCATAGGAAGTTTCAAAAAAGAAATAAAAGGATAAGGAAGATCCATGTACCCTTACCCAGTTCCCCCAAAGGAGAATATCTTGCATAACTATAGTGTAATATCCAAAGCAGGAATTGGCACTGAATACAACTGACCAGTTATTCAGATCTTGCTGGGTTCAGGTGTCCTGCATGTGGACATTTCTATGCAGTTTTAACACATGCAAATCTGTGTAAACATCATCGCAATCGAGATAAAGAACTATTCTGTCACCACAAAGCTCCCTCATGCTATCCTTGTATAGCTACAACTCCTCTCTCCCAGTCCCTGGCAACTGCTAATCTAGTCTCCATTTTGTTATTTTGAAAATGTTACATAAATGAAATCCTACAGTATGCAAACTGTCAAGACTGGCTTTTTTCACTCAAGATGCATCCGAGTTCTTCATTCCTTTCTGTTACTGAATAATATTCCATAGTATGGATGTACCACAGATTTTTTTTAACCCATCCTCTCACTGAGGGACATTTAGGTTGTTTCTAGTTTTTGGTAATTCTGAATAAAGCCACAGTAGACATTCATGTACAGGTTTCTATGTGAACTTTGGTTTTTGTTTCTCTGAGATAAAGTGCCGCAAGTGCGATTGCACACTAAATTTTTTAATGTGACATCGTGCCTCCATCTACACTCTGTTGTGGTAGGCAGCCTATGAGAAGAAAGGGAAGAATATGGGCTTTGAAGAAACACGCCAGGATTCAGATCTTGACTCCATCACCCATGGCAGGAAGTGCTCTCAGTTCGCGCCTCTGTGAAATGGGTGTGTTTAACACAACTCTCAGGTTCGCGAGGCCAACAGATAAGCAAAGCAATTGTGTGGCAGGTGGGAGGTGCTTTACTGATGCAGGTTTCTTTCCTTGCACACTCTGTGAATCCTAGCACAGTGTCAACAGCGTGGAAGGCGTGGGATCAAGGAAGGAAGCTGGGGGTGGGAGGTGGAACAAGCGAAGGACGGAGCCCAGCTGGGGTTTCAGAACAGGTGGGCGGGCTTGCAGACTCCACACACAGCCAGGATCTGGCCTAGAAGGAAGGCCGCCTGCTCTGGCTGGATAGGAATCTCTTCTTGGAGTGGCAGGTGGCAGGTGCACGCTGCCTGCTTAGCAGGTGCTTGTGGCTGGCAGTGTCAACAGAGGCTCTGAATTGTTGGTTAGAACTGCAGTGAAGGCTTTCAGAGCCCTCTCTTCCCTTGTTCCCACATTGTACTGGAGGCCAGGGGGAAAAGCCCATCTTTTCTGTGGTTGATTGTCTAGAATTAGCTAATGGTTGCTATTTCTTGAGCATTTACTATGCACCAGACGCTGTGCATAGAACAGCGACACCTCAAGGAAAGACCTTCACTGTCCCCATGTTACAGATGAGAGAAGTGGGGCTCAGCGAGGTGACGTTGGTTTCCCAGCCCTATATATGACCCCGGTACCCTTCATTTGATCCTTGTGCTGTACCACTCCAGAATAACCAGTCTCTTCTGTCAGTCACCTGCTGCTGCTGCTGCTAAGTCGCTTCAGTCGTGTCCGACTCTGTGTGACCCCAGAGACGGCAGCCCACCAGGCTCCCTCGTCGTTGGGATTCTCCAGGCAGAACACTGGAGTGGGTTGCCATTTCCTTCTCCAATGCATAAAAGTGAAAAGTGAAAGTAAAGTCACCCAGTCGTGTCCGACTCTTAGTGATCCCATGGACTGCAGCCTACCAGGCTCCTCCGTCCATGGGATTTTATGTCATCAAACCAACCCCACTGCCCTCCCCCCAGCTAAGCAGAAGGAACCAGGAAGAAACCACACAGGAAGGGGACTAATCTAGCCCTAAACCATCCTTGAGATGTAAGAGTAAGCCTTACCCGGTGATTGGGTATCTAAGTGAGGATTCTTTTTACCAAGTTAACAGACACTCAACCTGATCTGACTTATACCAAAAGGAAAATATATTGGTTCCATTAACTAAAATTTCCCATTTCTAGTTTCAGGCACAGCTGGATCCAGGTGTTCAAACAACATTATCAGAAATCTCTCTCTCTTTTAGCTCTTTTTTTTTTTTTTTTTTGGTATTGACTTCCTTGCTGAATAGTTTCTTTCCTTATAAAGGCAAAGATGGTCACCATCAACTCCATGCTTGCTTTTTGTCAGTTTAGCAATCTCAGTGCAAAAAGAGAGCACCTATTGTCACAAAGTTCCTATCAAAGTCCCTGGATTGACCATCACTGGACCACACTCACATGACATGCTCAGTCCTGATCCCTGTGTAGCCAGGAGAATGAGACATGCAGGTCAGCCAGGCCTGGGACACATTCTGGTCTCTACAGTTGGGGGGTGGGGCTCCCTCTTAATCCAAACAAAGACTCACAGCAGTGATGGGATGATTCCCCCAAGGTGGGGGTAGGGGGAAATGGATGCTATTCCCAGGAGATAAAATGGTATCTGGACAAACCAAACAACACAGAGTGCCTCCCCCAACTCCCATGAAACGTTTCAGCTGTGTTACATCTCTGCCTGTGCCAATTTGGGGAGGAGGGGTTCCTGTGGTGAGAGATGTTGGAAAAATTCCTAGTGGCTCTAGGAGACCAAATAGACAGCATCATAGGAACTGCCAGACATTTCAAGGACAGTTGTTTGGGAAAAACAAGCTTTCAGGGTGTGTGAAGCTAGCAGTTATACCTATTTTGTTATTCTCTACATAAGTTTTCTCCCTCCTTTCTAACAGACTTCAACTCTTCAGAGGTATTGAAATTGGGAACCTCGCATTGAGGGGCCAACTGCTAGAAGCTCACAAGTCAGGGAACTTGCTTCTGTCTTTGCCTTGAACCTGGCAAAGAGAGGTAGGGGAAGTTAGGGAGGCTCCAACCTCCTATGCCTGCATTTCTTGAGCCTTGGCGTCAAGATTGCAGCCAAAGATTTCCACTGAGCTGGCTCATAGACTTTGGGTCAGGCTGGGGCTTCTCAGACACCACTAAGCTGCAGAGGTTCGTAAAGTCCCCATGGCTCATTTGGAATTCACAGCTTTCCCTCATGTCACTTTTGTTCAAAACACCAGTCAACCCTAAGTAAAGGGACACAGCCACCACACAGAACAAAATGCTCTTCAGCCCTGAGCCCTTCAGCTCTGGCTAGTACACGAACACTTTTCTCCTAACACAGGAAATTCAGGAAAATAGGACCAGCTGATTTTTTTTAAGGGGCTCACATATACAAATAGTAATAATAATAAAAACTTTGCAACTTGCCCGGAAACTTGCCCACGGCACTTCTGGCCACTTTTGGGCTGGGCCTTTGTGACGTCACAGCAGCAATCCGCCAATGGTTGGGTGGCTCCAACTTCCTAATCTGCATATTGGTTCGCATTGGTTCAAATTTCAGGGCGGTCCTATTGTGGTGGTTTCTCTATATTCAAGGTTACCCACGTCAGACAGAGGACAAACTCCACTTCTGGCCTCCCTGCCTGGCTAGATTTAAGGATTGGAATCAAGGCAGTCAGCCCCTTCTGGGAAAGCGACCTTATAGAGGTTATGAAATCCAACGGGGCATGGAAAGAGAAAGCGTTGGCAATCTAGAAGGGATGGAGGCAGGAGTTGGCTCCGTGACCTGTGCTTTCCTTTCTTGACCCCACCAGTACTACTCCTGCATTTCCCAAGTGATTTAATTATCTATTCTTTGTCTCAAAGACGGTTAGCCCTGAAATTTGGATGAGGAGAAATCAGACGCAGGTTACTTAAATTATTGTGCTTGATTTTTATCTTGCTGACTGGTAGCTCAGGCATGTGAATTGAACATGCAAATGTGAGCACAACAACATGCATAATTTAAGATCCTCAAATTAACAAGAGGGAAACAATTGAGTAATCTTACTGCTTTCTCTGAAGCCCAGTTTTCTGAGAATGTTCTTAACTACCCCCCCGCCCCCTTAGCTGTCTGAAGGGAGGACTTGGAAAACAGAAGGAATCTGAAGCAGAAGGGTGTATGTAGCTACTAGTGGAAAGGAAAAAGTAGGAAGACTGATGTTAAAATATGGTCATATTTCATTTAGGTATCATTTAGTTTGGGTCTGGTGTAAATAACCTCAAACAAGCTTCTCTTTACTTTGTACTATCTATAAATATGGCATCTATTAGACTTCTCGTTCTCAACCACTAAGGTTTTAATTCAACAGATCTGGGCAGAAATAAAGACTTTTAAACAGGTGTTTTCTGACAGAAGAGGACTACCCTTGAGAAGCTCTGCCTTAATTTTTTAAATATTTACCCCAATGATCTTCACAAACTATTGAAATATCTCAGCAACTGAAATATTTTATTTTATTTATTTTTCACTGTACCACATAGCATATGGGATCTTTGTTCTCTGATCAGAGATCGAACCCACATCTCCTGCACTGGAAGCGCAGAGTCTTAACCAACTGGTCCTCCAGGGAAGTCCCTGAAATATTTTAGCATGCAAACTTTATCTCTCCATTTGCCTGTCATACCCAAAAGCAGAAGCCCCTAGTCCAGACATTCACAGATCTAAACTCGAAAGTGGAGCCACCCTAACAACAGAGAGGTGAAGCAACCACGATAATGTGCCTTGAGGACCTCTTACCACAGGACTCATAGTTGATCGAGACCCCCAGTGCGGGCTCTGATATCCCCAGGGCTGCTGCTCCCAGCCAGTGAATGAGCACAGCAGCTGCGATCCATGGGCCTGCCCAAATGAATCTTCCTCAGATTGCATGACACTCTAGGTTGCTTCCCACAAGACCTGCCTTTCCTCTCCTCTTCACTGGGGGTCTGATAATCCTCCTAACTTCATGGCTTCCTCCCTGTTTTTTCTCACATGGACCTTTTCCCTAATAAAATCCTTTTGCTTTAAATCCCACCAGGTTTTGACAAGGAAGTTAAAAGAGTAACAAGTATAAGAGGGAAGGCATTTGGGGCCCTTTCTTTATTGAGAAGCTTCTCTCCCTACACATTGTCCGGCTCGTTCTAAGGGGAAGAGTAGAGTGAATGTCATCTCAACAAAGCAGGTCATATGATGTAGGGGAAGCCCATCCAGACAAGAAGAGGAAGGGCAAGCACTTTCTTGAGGACCTCAGGCATCATTTCATGAACACAGTTCTGTTTTACCAAATGAACATCATATATTCGTTTAAGGAGACCCCCTCCCCTACTTCCTGACATTGCTTCTTTAGCAACCATACTTTCTTCCAGATAATTGAATCATTTCTTTCCAAATAAATTCTAACATTTGAACCACTTACTCGTTTAGACTGTCTCTCCTCACACAGTTCAAATTAGTGAATTCAGATTTCCAGATGCCATGCTGTGAGTATCAGCTAAGAATAGGCATGTGGGGGAGAGGGGAACAAACCTTATTTTTATGGCATTTGTTTTGCTCTTTTCTTTGACATGGTCTGACCCCAGGACTTCCATACTGCGTTGTCTCTTGGTTTCTCATCTCACAGAGACAAGTGCTCAGCTTCCTTCTAATTTTTTTTTTTTCTTAGAATCAAAGAGCTCTTTTAAAGCCCTGTCCCCATTATCTTGGAGACAGAATTGAACATCATTGTGTTTTCAGTAATTTCTCCAACACTTTCCTTTTAGGCAGAAGCACCACATTTGCTTTGGAGCAATACTTCTTTGGAGAGGGGAGGCTCAATAAAGTCTCCATCTGTGGGGAGTATGCCTGGCTTGCCCTCCAGAGCCCAGTCAGTTATCAGGCCAACTCACGTGGCATTGGTGGTTGCCATTCTTGGACCATCAGTGCCTCTCCCCCAGAGGAGGAAGTGGCTCTGGTTTCCAGAGTAGAGGACTCTGAAACAGCAATTCCTTGGGGTTTCCTTTGGCACTCAGCGTCTGGCACCATTTTCATCTCCTTTGTTCTAGTTACGACTTCTTGTTGAGAGGTGCTGTGATGGTTCACAGAGCTCTCTTCCTTCTGTTCTAGCTCTTGACAAGCTACATTGCAGTTGCCTGTTTACATGTCTATCTCCCTGAGAGACTTTCATGTAATGACTGTGTATGTCTAGGCTGCAATTAAATCCCCTGGGCCTGGTACAGTGCCTGACACACAGTAGGTATTTGATACTTGTTTGATGAAGGAAAGCTGCCAAGAGAGATCAGGAAAGGCTGGTGTTGGGATTATGAGCAGATCCACAGGTGTAGACATCCTGCTGTCATTCCCAAGGCTGGATAGACCCAGGAGCGAGAAGGCTACAAAATGCCATGGATATAGAGTTCCGGATTTGGCCAAATGTTAACCCAAAGCTGCCAATAGTGATGTAATCAAAGGGATTGGCATGAACCTTCATTGAGGAGAGAAGGCAGAGCTCAGTGACACAATTCTGGGGTAGGAAGTCAAGTGTAGCCCATTGCTCAGGAGGAAATTATGAGATCACAGCCAATATAGAAGCATAAATCAATCTGAAGGTTAATCTAGGGGCTAGATATACCTAGAGGATATTAGGAACAAAAGGCAAGCTAGCTAGGTCAAGGCAAGTGATCCAGGACAAAGGCTGTGAATGAGTTGACGGTGTCAGTGGTTCATTTGTATTGAATACTGGCCATGTGGCTGGGGTGAGACCTGCCAGCTTAAAGGTACGTGGCCAGGTCAGGCCCATCAAATGTCTAAACACTGAAACAAGCTCAGGGACTGGGCATCCTAAACCCAGGCACATGGGGCCAAGAATCACCAGCTGGGCTGGGCACTTGGGATACTTTCCAGGGGAAAGTAGATTCTAGTAATCAAAGTCCAACTAAAACCCAGCCCCAGTTCAAACAGAAGGGTCAGTCAGTGGAGATCAGGTGGATGGATGGCACAGAAGTCAATACATCAGCAATTGTTCCTGGAGAACCAAGATTTGAGACTGGGGACCTATTGTATAAAGAGTTCACCCATCCAACCATCCATTTGCTCATCCTTATATGCACTGGGCAAGCAGGGGTTAGATAAGGCAGTATCCCAGCATCTAATGTACTAACCTGGGAACCTAGTCCCTGGCATTGAGGTCCTGAAGTATGAGCAGGACTAGGTGTAATCACACTCCTTTCTGGATCTTTGAAGCTGTGAACAATCTCATCGTTCTCAGAACAGTGACAGGATAGGACAGACAGTTTAGACGAAGACTGAGCTGGAAGGTAGGGCTTTAAGTAGACCCAGTTTCCATGGATTGGCTAATGCAGAAACAGAACACCAGGCTCGTGCGCACATGCATGCACACACACAACACGCACACACACACACACTCCCCATGCCTCAAATATCAATCAAGTTGACCTTCCTGATATAGTCAGCACTTGACTGCCAATATATGGATTATCTACCTAATGATCCCAACACCTAGCAAACATTCCCCCACCATCACTCAATCTGTGCAAAGTAATTTCTGTGTTAGCCAAAGAAGAACCTAATTAGGAAGGTAAATTTGCAGAATTCAAATTACATAATGCATTCCAAAGTCAAATAGAAATGATTATGGATTAGCACAGATAGTAGCAGGATGGAATCTGCAGGACCCGCTCATTGGTGCATTCAGTCGCTCACTCAGCAAATGTTTATGCATGGGGTGGGGTGGATGGGCAATGGGGAGAAGAAGCCACAGCCCCTTGGAGTTTTAAGCCTCCTGCCCTCTCATCTTTCTACCTTATTCTTAGCAGCAAGTGAGTAAAGGAAGAAGGTTATAAAAATAAGACCTCACGAGAAAGAATCAGAGAAACAAAATGCCAGGTCTAGTGAGGAAACGGCATGCAATGGAGTGGAAGCTCAGATCCAATCAGGTGTCAGGGTATATGAGCCCTTCTTATCTCAGCTGGAGACCCATTCCTCTGGCCTTGACATGCCCAAGCCTGCCGGGTTGGATGGGAGGCACTTCTTCCTCCACCCAGGAATCCATTGTCATGTTTCTGGCATAAGAAAGGGGCAGCCAGCTTCTCTGTGTTCCAGTCCTAGCCTCACTGCCAGCTCTGAGTTCTCAGTTGCTGAACCTACCTGGTGACCTGACTCTAGACCCCAGACACTCATGACTTGATGCTTTCGATTGATGCTCTTGGCTCTGACCAGAAAGCTTGTCTATGATCAACCCTATTCAACCCACCAGGATCACCTTTGCCACTGACTAACCAAAACCATTACAACAGCTAAACACATGAGGGTCTATCTTTTCACCAAACAGAAATTGTGCTGTTAGTTGAGGTGGCTCAGTCATGTCAGAACTAGTTTCCCAAAAAAAGCTAGGAACCTAGCAAACCTTTCAAAGTACATTTAAGAAGGAGCTGCTGGTGTAATAATATGCTGAAATCACAAGGACCATCTCTGCTTTTCCCTTGTGCTGGTGTTCAGATGACCAAGTCCCCTTCACATCTGGGCCACTGCCCCCTCACCTCCCCACCACCCTGGCCATTTTTCCTTCAAGGGCAACTCACACTCTTCCCCCTACAGGAAGAAGCTCAACCTTTAGGCTGAACTTATTCCTTTTTCCTGCAAGTTACTTGCATTGTGTGCCTGGCTGCACATCTCAACTTTAAGCTCTTTGAGGGCAGGAACCGTTTAAGCTTAGAGCTTAGAGCTTAGAGCTCTAAGCTCTAACCATTTAAGCTTAGAGCTTAAATGTTCAGTTACACAGTTTTGATAAGTCCATTGCTTTTTTTCAATGCCAGTGTTTCCAAAGATCTCAAATTACTTAACATGATACAGAAGCCCCTCAGTGTTGAATAAATGAATGAATGAAATTGATTACAAACCATTCTGATAGGGCAAGATATTGATTACATTTGGGGTGATGAAATTTGACCATCGACAGTCTGTACCCCTGGAAATAAGGACAGGCCTGCAAATCCTAGGCACTGCTATTTAAACATATCTACTGAAATGATACTAACAGTTGTTCACCAAGACCTACTGTGGGCCAGGCGTCAAGCCAGGCCCTTCATGTATGTTGTCTCACTTAATCCACTCAAAAAGCCCATGATGGAGGCCTCATTAGTCCATTTTCCTCTTTGATGGTCTGCTGTGATAAATTGAAGTGGAAGAATTGGGGAGCATGAAAAGCTAGGTAGAGGTGAATGATAAACGAGAGGTTAAGACACGGGGTTTTCAACTCAGAAGTCACAGGCAGCTGGAACAGAAGCTCAGGTGATGGAAATTTCAGGAAAACTGCAGTGAGAACAGCATCAGAGCCATAAGGAAACAGCAGAGCCCATAGTCTCTGTGGAATCAGGGGCTTTAGGTCACGTATGAGGCATCCACTGTCTGATACTTGTTTTTATTTCCCCGTGTGGTTAATTATTGTAGCCGGTGTCTGATAAGGCAGCCGCCCTCCTGCCCAGAGAGCCAGGGTTATCTGCAGTTTTACGGCCCTGTCATGCAGTAATGAAGCAGATAAGCTGCTAGGTGGCAGCTGCTTGGACAGTCATTACGAACTCTGCTGAGAAATATGAGTGGGAAGTGGGGACTATGGAAGAGAGGACGAGACCAAGGAGTGACGAGAAGATAGGTAGTGACTGGAGCTGGCCCAGCACCCCCTGGGCCTCCAGAGGGAGGTGCCTGGGGCCTCGCTCAGCAGCCCTGCTCCTCGTTAGGTAAGGAAACTCAGTCTTAACACCCCCAAAAGGAAATTCTATTCTAGGTGCATAGCCTGTATTTCCTCAACTTACTCCCAGGTATTATAGGTATTAATACTATAGGTATGGGCTAGCGTGAGCCCATCCTCTATCAGAAGAAACAGATTCAGAGGCCAGTGAACTCCTTTCAAGCTTAAACTATTGCTTGTCAGGCTCCATGTCAAGCACTTCCCATGTTTTAACTCAGGAGTCAGCAAATTATGGTCCGTGGGCCAGATTGGGACAGTCACCTGCTTTTGTATCACCCACTAACTAAGAAAGTTTATATACCTGTAAATTGGAGGAGTGAAATCAAAAGAATAATTTTGTGATATGTGAAAATCACATAAAATTTAAATTTCATTTGCCACAAATAGTTTTTAAACGGCTCCACTGAGATATAATTTATATATTTTAAAGATCTTTTGAATGCACAATTTGATGCTTTTCAGTACATTTAAGGAGGTGCCAAAAAATTCAGGATCAAGATAAGTAATATTTTAATATGATACGTTTTAAAGATTTATTTATTTATCTTTGGCTGCACGTGGACTTCAGTTGTGGTGAGCAGGAGCTACATTCGAGTTGCAGTATGCAGGCCTCTCGTTGCAGTGGCTTCTCTTGTTGGGGAGGACAGGCTCTAGGCACGTGGGCTTCAATAGTTGTGTTGTGTGGGCTCAGTTGCTACTTGACATGTGAGATATTCCCCTAGCAAGGGTTGAACCTCTGTCCCCTACATTGGCAGGCAGATTCTTCACCACTGGACCACCAGGGAAGCCCAATATGATATTTCTAAAAATAAAAATGGATGCTCCACAATCCATAATGAATAAAAATATCAGCATTTTAAATAAGGACAGGATCAGTAACAGTGTGGTGTACCAAGCAATATGGTGGCCTGAGGCAAAAGGAAAATCAGTCATACTGATCCTGTCTTTATTTAAAATGTTAATATTTTGTTCATTATGGATTTTCCCCCATTAATTTTAATTTCTGAAAAAAATGGGATTAAAATATTTATCATGACTATTGAGATTTTTTTGCTGTCACTTTAAATTTTGAACCCAAAGTAAGAGCCTCCATCCCCTCGCGACCTCAGTCTGTGTCAGAGAGCCTCAGGCTGGAGGATACGGCATTTAAGGTGGGCACAGTGTGACGAGGCAGCCAGCAGCTCAGAGGGACACTTTTGCTTAGATTCCTGTAACTTCGGCAGCATTATAAATGGCACATTTTTCTTTTGCTACTGTAAAAACATTTTACCAACGTTTTAAAAATATAATTTTACTTATTGACTGTGCTGGGTCTTCGTTGCTGCGTGTGGGCTTTCTCTAGTTGCAGACAGCGGGTGCTATTCTTCAGTTAATAGCGTGCAGCCACTGCGGTGGCTTCTCTCATTGCAGAGCGCAGGCTCTAGGGTGCTCCGGCCTCAGTAGTTGTGGCTCCTGGGCTCTAGAGAATGGGCTTAGTAATTGTGGTGCATGGGCTTAAGCTGCTTCTCATCATGTAGGATTTTTCCAGATCAGGGATGGAACCCATTTCTCCTGCATTGGCAGGCAGATTCTTTACCAGAGTCACCAGGGAAACCCTTCACAACATTCTTTAGTTTTTATGAAAATACCTTCTGATTCTAAAAATAATAAATGATCCTTGCAAAAAATAAAAAAACCCTAAACCTTCAAATAGTAAAAGAAAAAAAGTTTGCCACAAATCCCATCACCCCAAAATAACTGCTATAAACATATTCAATGTCTGTCTTTCCAGATTGTTCTCCACCCTTATAGACAGAGATATAAAGGTGACATACTTTGGGTTCAGTTCCAAGATCATTGTGATAAAGCTAATATCACTATAAAGCGAGTCTCAGGCAGTTTTCAGTTTCTCCAGTACGTATAAAAGTTGTTTATACTATACTGTAGTCTATTAAGTGTGCAATAGCATGAAGTCTAAATAAAACAAGGTACATACTTTAATTTAAGAATATAAGCCTGGTGGCCCAATGGTTAAGACTCTGTGCTTCCACGGCAGGGAGCACAGTTTCAATCCCTGGTCCAGAAACTAAGATCCCACCTGCCTTATGATGTGGCCAAAAAAAAAAAGAGAATGCTTTATTGTTAAGTAAATGTTAACTATCATCTGAGGCTTCAGCAAGTCAATCTTTTTGCAACAGTAACATCAGAGTTCATTGATCACCACAACAAATATAAAAAAATAATCAAAAACTTGAAATATCGCTAGAATCACCAATCTGTGACACAAAGACACAAAATGAGAGAATGCTACTGGAAAAATAGCACTGATAGACTTGCTCGACTCAGGGTTGCACATACCTTGAATTTGTAAAATAATGTAATATCTGCAAAGCACAATAAACCAAAGTGCAATAAAATGAGGTGTGCCCATATATAAATGAGAGCACACCGCACAAACTGCTGTAAAACATGTGTTTCCTTCGACATACATCTTAAGTACCTTTCCATCTCAGTAAAAGCAGACCCACAGTATCATTCTTGATTGCTGCATAGTACTCCATCATAAGGAAATAACATACACACAATTAACTCCTCCCCGTGAACATCTGCGCTGTTTCCAATAAGAAGGAATGCTTTAAAAAAAAGAAAAACAGCAAAATTCTGTAAAGCAATTATCCTTCAATAAAAAACAATTAACCAATAAGAAGGAATTCTTTTAAGAAAAATAAACCTTTGAAATTACTCCCAAACAACAGATTTCTTTTTTTTGCATTCTCTTCCTGTCTGAATGGCATGACAAATTTTTACATGGTTGATATCATGGCAAGCATCCCATTTATATTTTGCAAAGTTTAATGTATTATAAACATTTCCCCATGTTGTTTTATAGTCTTCATCCAGTTTTCTCTTCCTCTAGGGTCAGTACTTCACATATCCTTTGTTTGTTTGCCTTAACAATCTTTTCATAATTCTTTAAAAAAAAAAGAAAAACATTTTTAGCTTGTTGGTCATATAAAAACAGGTCTTAGCAGGTCTTAGGCTGAATTTGGTCCATAGACTTGCCAGCTAGCCCACAGGTTATTTTGCCACCCTCTGTCTCTATGCTGCTGGGAAGGTCTCTATGTATACAGCTTTTTCCTTCTTTTGAACCACTTCCTTTGGATAACTTCCCAGGAATGAGATTACTGGATCAATGGACAGCGATGTTTTTAATGGCCCCTGCTATATATTGCCATATTATAAAATTGTGCCAGCCAGCAACTTGTGAACATATAGATTTCTTACAACCTCACCAGCACTTATTATTAGATTAAATCTTACTCTAATTTAGGAGATATAAAATGATACCTTGTTTTTAGCTCTATCTCCAATTGTTCTCAAAGTAGGGAGTTTTTTCCTGTGTTTGATTGCTCTTTGTTGAGTAACTTTAGAGAAGCCGAATGTCAGAATCAGCTAAAAAGGAGCTATCCTGAGTCCCTTTCTTCAGTTCAAAAAATGAGATGCTCCTTTGGTTCAAATTCGAGTTCACATGTAACTTCTCAGCGAGTTCTGCTGCATTAAAATGACAGAGAGAAACCCAGTGAGGCCTTATCGCTCTGTGGCAGCAAAAAGGACTGGAAAGTAGGTCGAGGAATTAATCCTGCTGGTTCCAGTAATTAGAGTAGACAATGGGGTCGAAAGTTCAGGCTGAGCTGGGGAATGCAGCCGAAGAGTCTCTTACCATTGCCCCCTGCCTTCAGCACTGCCCTGGACTGGGCTTCCCCATCATGGCAGTCCCAGAGTGTGTTTTCTTTTTCCCCCCTGCTCTTTAGAGAGACATTTTTGGTTTTTCCTCCCATGAGAAGTCCGCTGGTCCTAGAGGCAGGAATGATTACCACTGAGAGCCCTCTCCCTTCCAAAGGGATACTCGAGGTTATTTTCCTCCTCAAGCTTCAGCAAACTGGTGAAAAATATTAGTTCTCTGTTTTTGAGTCCAAAACAATGTGAGACACTCCTTTTATTTTCAGTGCAGATTTGCACGTAACTCTTGAACACATTAGATGTATGTAAATGATGAACAGAAGCTGATAAAGTGGGAGGGACTCTGGTGGAAAGATTTCAAGTGTGAAGTCAGGGTTGAATTGAATGATAGAGTCCTACTAACTGTTTCTCACCAGGCTTTTTACGTAAAGCACAGATGATAATCTCAATTAGCTGAAGCCAGACAAATATTAATATGACTTGAAGTGAAGGAAACATTTGGGTAGAATACAATAGGAAGTGGTGAGAGAGAACTATGGTGAACAAAAAAGTGCACTCATGGGAATTCCCTGGTGGCTCAGTGGTTCAGAATCAGCCTTCCAATGCAGGAGGGACGGGTTCAATCCCTGGTCAGGGAGCTCAGATACCACATGCCTTGCGGCCAAGAAAAAGCAAAACATAAAACAGAAGCAATATTGTAACAAATTCAATAAAGACTTCTAAAATGGCCGACATTAAAAAAAATTAAGTGCATTCCTGCCCGAAAGCATTTACACTCAAATGTTTAAAAATCATAGTTCTAACCCAACCAAACATGTTTGCAGGGCTGAAGTAGGGCCCCCAGTCACCCCAGTTTCTAAATTCTAGAAGCACCACCAGAGTCTTCCATTCCTCTATTAGCCTCCAACGTCATGTTTCCATTTCAGTCTCTACTTCCCTATCCTTCTTCACCTCTTGCTAGGGTCACCTTGACTCCACCATGAAAAAAGCCAAACTTTCTCCCAAAGGATCAGTTGAAAATGGGCAGACAGCCCTTCTCCAGATAATGACACTCTGGTGTCTACCAGATAACACAGCTTAGGGCAAAACTGAAAGCAGGTGGTCTAGGCTGAACATCCTGAGTTGGACGAAACAGAAACCTGCTCAGTCTCCCCCAAGTAAGACAAGATTTACTGTAAAGACACAATTCTCTCAGAAACAAAGGACAGAGAATCAATAAAGAACTGAGAAGCCTCCTGAGAAATAGAAAGCCTCTGGGAAGCATTCCAGGGCCTCCTGTGGGCAGGCAGGACTTCAGCAATGGGACCTGTGGGCAGGCAGGTATCTTAAAATGGATCTGTTTCATAGGATTTAGGAGCATATTTTCCATTCAGTTTAGTAAGCTTGGGATTTTGACTGTTTTAAACTGAAGATCCAATGAGTGCTCACCAGGAATTCAACCTACCGCTGAGAACCATGCAGACACACCCATCCATCTGTTTTCCCAGCCTGCACATAGAATTCAACTTTCCACCAAGGCATCAAAAATAAGTTGATAAAGGCTCATTAATTAAGCTTAATGAGCTATGTGTGGCCACCAATTAAGAGATATGTGGAAGGATTTCTCCTTCCCTGGGGCTGAACTGGAGCCCCACAAAATGAGCCTGAGTAGTGAGATGGGGAGAAAGTCCACCTTGTCTGATGCCTGGCCTTGTGTTTCCAGAGGGTCTCCACTGGATTCAGTCTAGGGTTTGGTTCATGGGGTCACAGTTGGCGTGGGCAAGAAGGATACCCCAAAGAGCTAAGAGTGGGATGAGCCAGAAATGACTGCAAGCTGAATCCTTAGAGAGGTGGACGGTCAAGGAGAGTGAATCTGAGTTGGGTCAGCAAGTCCAAGGAGATGAGAGTGGCACCAGAAACATGAGTCTAAGCCAAAGGCTTAAAAATAGAGAAAAGAGACACAGATTAAGGAGTAAGAATGAGGATGTTCCAGCCATGCTGACCTTCTTCCAATTTCTAAAAAAGCCAAGCACTTTTCTACTTCAGATCTTTGAGCACGTGATTCTCTGACCTAGAATACTTCACCTGGTTCTTTGACTAGATGATTATTTTGCAGGCTTTAGGCCTCAGCTTTTCTTGCCACTTCCTCAGCAAGGTCTTTAATAGTTGATACCCAGTAATTTTGCCTGCCCAACATCCATACCAGTTTTGGCAGGGGCAGGGGGGAGCAGGTACACTGTAAAGCATCATTTACAGTGTTTTGGTCAGCTTCGTCAGAGTAACAAACAGCCCCAAACATTGTGGGTCACAACAACAAATGTTTATTTCATGTATGGCACCTTTTTAGCCACAGCTCCGTGTATCTCTCATTCCATGAGACAAGCTGAAGGAGAAGCCACTATCTGGGACAAGCCACCTGGTGGTTGATGGCAAACAGCAGGTAACAACTAAAAATGTACACTCTCTCTTTTTTTGAAAGAAATGTTTTTATTTTCAAAAAATATTTATTTATTTTGCCCAGTCTTAGTTGTGGCATGCAAGCTCTTAGTTGTGGCATGTGGGATCTAGTTCCCTGATCAGAGATCAAACCGTTTCTCCCCCACCCTGTATTGGGAGCACAGAGTCTTAGTCACTGGACCACCAGAGAATTCTCCACCTCCTCTCTTAAAGCTATTAACTCAGACTTGGCATGTGAATGTCAGGCATATTTGCTGATCCTCCATTGGCTTAAGTAAGTCACATGTCCCAGTCTGTCAAGACCGGGAAGGATAGACCACCTTTAGGGGGCAGATTGCAGTTTACACAGCAGTGAACAAGAGTGTATAAGCTTGCTACAGGGAAGGAAGCCAATGGTTGGGGAACAGTAGTACAATCTACCACAATCTGCTGAAAATACAGTTGGCTGCAAGTAACAAAAGAATGCCTGACAAACAGTAGCTTTAGAAAAAAAAAAAAGGTGGTTTATTTTTCTCACAAAGCAAGATCTCAAGTGATTTCAGAGTTTGGCAACACAGTAACATCCTGACCTGTATCTCCCTAGTTCTCCTGGGCTTGCTCTTGTGGTCTGTAAGAAGGCTGGTGGCTAACATTCCAAGCTGTTTTTTTTCCACATTCCAACCAGGAAGAAGAGGGAAGTGGTGCTACTGGCAACTTCTGTCCCTTTTATTCAAAAACAAAAAGCTTTTCCAGAACCCTCTCCCCCCAACCCCCAGCAGCTTGTCTTATTGACCAGACCTGTGTCATATATGTGGCCACCTATTCCTGCAAGGAAGGTTTGGAAGGCAAGGAATTAGATTGTATCAGCCTTGACAATGGAAACATGCAGAAGGGAAGGAGGTGGAGAAGTATATTGATCTGGCCAGCCAATGGGATCCGCCATGGGACCCCGTTTCCCTCCCCCTGTTCCACGTGGTCTTGGAACAGCTGTCAGTCAAGGTGTCCTGCCCTTCCACTACTTCTCCAGCAAGGGAGGGGCCCTTGACTCATGTGAACTAAGAATAGGAAATGGTTGGCCATGATACCTCCTGTCTGAGGTATTTAAGACATCTCATTCCTCCTGTGCCCAGGATTCCCAGCATTTCCCTGGTTCCTGTTCTTCCAGCACCTTGTCCGGTTTTCCATTGCATCTGTGAGTCATCTCACATTTTTGCAACCACATTCCAGCTTCATTTTCTATTGCTTGCAACCACAGAAGCCTGGCTGATACCACCATCCTTGATCACAGTGTTTAAATAGGGCCTCCCCTGCTATTCTCAATACCTTGTTTAGTATTTTAAACCCCTGGAATTATATAATTGCTTTGCTGTTTGCTTGTGTCATGCCTTTTTCTGACCAGACTATAAGCTGAATGCAGACAGGGAATGTGACAGACTTGATTTCACTGCATGCCCCAGAACTAACCCACACCTGATATATTTTAAAGTCTTAAAAAAATTTTTTTGGCTGCACTGGATCTTTGTCACTGTGGGAAGGCTTTCTCTAGTTGTGGTGAGCAGCGGGTTACTCTCTAGTTGTGGTGCCCGGGGTTTTCACTGCGGTGGCTTCACTTGCTGTGGAGCACAGGTTCTAGGCATGCAGGTTCAGTAGTTGTGGTGCTCAGGCTTAGTTGCCCTGCCACATGTGGGATCTTCCCAGACCAGGGATCAAATCCATGTCCCCTGCATTGGTAGGTGGATTCTTAACCACTGGACCACTGGGAAAGTCCCTATTTTAAAGTCTTAATGAGTATATATTAAATGTATGAAGGAGTTCTTTAGGCATCTGGAGGTCAGAACTAGAATTTTATTTATGGATACTGGTTTAAAATGTGTTCTGTGGGTAACTTATTGTGGTTTAAATGTGTGCAATCACTATTGATGTAGAGGCAACTGGAAATGTCAGGGCTATTGAAATGTGTTGTGGCGGGTTGTGGCGGGGGGGGTGGGTGGGTCACTAAAGCACCCAGAGAGGAGATTTCTGAATTTCTAGATCCTAGAACAGTGGCTCTCAAGCTCTTTTGCCCCTTTTGGTTAACTTAGGTGTGGCCAAAGACCCTTCATACAGTCTCCATCCCCAGTTCCCTTTCCAATTTGTGTAGTAGGAGTTCTACAAGGTTGGGAAGCACGGAGCAGGAGCCAGCCTTCCAAGAAGAATGCTGCAGCTGAGTTCTTGGTAAACCCTAGTAACATACTAATTTTAGTTATGACTAGTGAATTGTAGTAACTCAGTAGTTTCCTAGAAAGTGACACTTAGTCACACATAAAGCTGGAAATCCACGGATGTACGTGTTACTTGCTCTCAGGACAAGGTCGTGGCCCTCAGGAGGGAGCGGGGGACCCTCTCAGTGGGCTGGGGGTCACCAAGTGAGGATGGCTCTGCTGTGACCTGCAGGCGGCAGGGGGGAGGGAGTTGGGCTCCAGAGTCACAGCTAGGGCCCGCATGTCCAGAGTGCAGCTGGACTTATCCACTGAATGAATAAACAATACCTCCCACACATAGACACATGACTGGATTTTCAACACTAGCACAATGAAAAAAAAAAATCCTTTAAAAGCAGAGAATAAGTCATCATGGCTTTTTGTTGTTAGGCCTTCTCTTAAACAACTTGTTTAATGTACAAGTTGGTGAGATTTTGAGAGGCTCTAAAAAGGGCATCCAAAGGTGCTAAACACTGGGATGGTTGGGAACCAGAAGGGAGAAGGATGGGGGTGCTTGGCTTGGAGCCCCCACCCCGTCCCCCCCACTCAGCTACAGGCCACCAAGGGACAAACTCAGTCCTTACCTTTCCAGCTGGCACCTAACCCCTCCTGCCTGGCCCTTTGCTTCCTGAGGACTGCATCACCAAGGCAAGCAACCAGCTTGCACCAAGGCAAGTTGGATTTGCATAAGCTGAATGTGTGTATGGTGCAAGCCCCTGACAGTAAGTTTTTTGGGTTAATTTTTAAAGTTACTTTTTTTTTTTAAGTTGTCAGAAGTCCCTTTCTGTCCACCCTTCAGCTCTGCTTTCCCTGGGTTGGCTTCCTTTGCAGGGAAGACCTCCCACCGATGGCCCCCAGCAGCTCCCGGCTCACATTCTACCAGTTTAGCAATCCTACGGAGAAAAGAATGCCTCTCTCCCCATGGTTTCAGCCAAAAAAATAGCTGCCATTCACTGAGTGCTTCTTCAGAGCCAAGCCCACCTCCTGAGCACGTTCCAGGATTCGCTCACTGATTCCTCACAATGACTGTCTGATGTCGCTGCTATTATTATCCCACTTACAACAGAGAGACTGAGGTTACATAAACTAGCCCAAGGTCACAGGACTACTAAATGACAGCTGATGCTCTTAATCATCACGCTTTACTGCCCGCTGCTACCTCGGACTTTCCTGTAGTTATTTCCACATCTCTGGGATCGGGCAGGGCCTGTTCGTCACAGTTACTGATAATTAGCCCTGTTCAACCTGCTTTGCGTGTATTATCTAATTTTTTATCTCCATTTTGCCTATAAGCACTCTGAAACTCAGAGAGGTTAATTAACTTTCCCGAGCTTGCACAGAGAGAAAGTAGAGCATTAGAGATCGGAACCCCAATCTGCTGGGTTCTAAAACTTCTCACTTAGGGATGTTGTGCTTGGTGGTCCCTGGACCTGTAAAACCCTTCTCCCCACCCTGGACCCCAGCATCCATGTGACCCAGCCATTCTTTCCTCCACTTTTTCCTTAGTGAGGCCACCACTGAGTACAGGCCTTTTATTGTGCTTCACTGTGCTTCACTGAGACCTTTTATTGTGCTTAACTTTATAGAGATTCACAGATCTTGCCTTTTTTTTTTTTTTTTTTTACAAATTCAAGGTTTATGGCAACTTTGCTTTGAGCAAGTCTACAGGCGCCATTTTCCCCAATAGCATTGGCATACTTTGTATCTCTTTGTCACATCTGGATAGCAATATTTCAAACATTTTCATTACTATATTTCTTACGGTGTTCTGTGATCACTGACCTTTGATGTGACTATGGCAAAAACTCACTGAAGGCTCAGATGACGGTTAGCATTTTTTAGCACAGCCTTGTCTAACTCAATGAAACTAAGCCATGCCCACGGGGCAACCCAAGACGGGCGGGTCATGGTGGAGAGGTCTGACAGAATGTGGTCCACTGGAGAAGGGAATGGCAAACCACTTCAGTATTCTTGCCTTGAGAACCCCATGAACAGTATGAAAAGGCAAAATGATAGGATACTGAAAGAGGTACTTCCCAGGTCAGTAGGTGCCCAATATGCTACTGGAGATCAGTGGAGAAATAACTCCAGAAAGAATGAAGGGATGGAGCCAAAGCAAAAACAATACCCAGTTGTGGATGTGACTGGTGATAGAAGCAAGATCCGATGCTGTAAAGAGCAATACTGCATAGGAACCTGGAATGTCAGGTCCATGAATCAAGGCAAATTGGAAGTGGTCAAACAAGAGATGGCAAGAGTGAACGTCGACATTCTAGTAATCAGCGAACTAAAATGGACTGGAATGCAGGAATTTAACTCAGATGACCATTACATCTACTACTGCGGGCAGGAATCCCTCAGAAGAAATGGAGTAGCCATCATGGTCAACAAAAGAGTCCGAAATGCAGTACTTGGATGCAGTCTCAAAAACAACAGAATGATCTCTGTTCGTCTCCAAGGCAAACCATTCAGTATCACAGTAATCCAAGGCTATGCCCCAACCAGTAACGCTGAAGAAACTGAAGTTAAACGGTTCTATGAAGACCTACAAGACCTTTTAGAACTAACACCCAAAAAAGATGTCCTTTTCATGATAGGGGACTGGAATGCAAAAGTAGGAAGTCAAGAAACACCTGGAGTAACAGGCAAATTTGGCCTTGGAATGTGGAATGAAGCAGGGCAAAGACGAATAGAGTTTTGCCAAGAAAATGCACTGGTCATAGCAAACACCCTCTTCCAACAACACAAGAGAAGACTCTACACATGGACATCACCAGATGGTTAACACCGAAATCAGATTGATTATATTCTCTGCAGCCAAAGATGGAGAAGCTCTATACAGTCAACAAAAACAAGACCAGGAGCTGACTGTGGCTCAGATCAGGAACTCCTTATTACCAAATTCAGACTCAAATTGAAGAAAGTAGGGAAAACCGCTAGACCATTCAGGTATGACCTAAATCAAATCTCTTATGATTATACAGTGGAAGTGAGAAACAGATTTAAGGGCCTAGATCTGATAGATAGAGTGCCTGATGAACTATGCAATGAGGTTTGTGACATTGTACAGGAGACAGGGATCAAGACCATCCCCATGGAAAAGAAATGCAAAAAAGCAAAATGGCTGTCTGGGGAGGCCTTACAAATAGCTGTGAAAAGAAGAGAGGTGAAAAGCAAAGGAAAAAAGGAAAAATATAAGCATCTGAATGCAGAGTTCCAGAGAATAGCAAGAAGAGATAAGAAAGCCTTCTTCAGTGATCAATGCAAAGAAATAGAGGAAAACAACAGAATGGGAAAGACTAGAGATCTCTTCAAGAAAATTAGAGATACCAAGGGAACATTTCATGCAAAGATGGGCTCGATAAGGGACAGAAATGGTATGGACCTAACAGAAGCAGAAGATATTAAGAAGAGGTGGCAAGAATACACAGAAGAACTGTACAAGAAAGATCTTCATGACCCAGATAATCATGATGATGTGATCACTAATCTAGAGCCAGACATCCTGGAGTGTGAAGTCAAGTGGGCCTTAGGAAGCACCGCTACGAACAAAGCTAGTGGAGGTGATGGAATTCCAGTTGAGCTGTTTCAAATCCTGAAAGATGATGCTGTGAAAGTGCTGCACTCAATATGCCAGCAAATTTGGAAATCTCAGCAGTGGCCACAGGACGGGAAAGGTCAGTTTTCATTCCAATCCCAAAGAAAGGCAATGCAAAATAATGCTCAAACTACCGCACAATTGCACCCATCTCACATGCTAGTAAAGTAATGCTCAACATTCTCCAAGCCAGGCTTCAGCAATACGTGAACCATGAACTTCCTGATGTTCAAGTTGGTTTTAGAAAAGGCAGAGAAACCAGAGATCAAATTGCCAACATCCGCTGGATCATGGAAAAAGCAAGAGAGTTCCAGAAAAACATCTATTTCTGCTTTATTGACTATGCCAAAGCCTTTGACTGTGTGGATCACAATAACCTGTGGAAAATTCTGAAAGAGATGGGAATACCAGACCATCTTACCTGCCTCTTGAGAAATCTGTATGCAGGTCAGGAAGCAACAGGTAGAACTGGACATGGAACCACAGACTGGTTCCAGATAGGAAAAGGAGTACATCAAGGCTGTATATTGTCACCCTGCTTATTTAACTTCTATGCAGAGTACGTCATGAGAAACGCTGGACTGGAAGAAACACAAGGTGGAATCAAGATTGCCGGGCGAAATATCAATAACCTCAGATATGCAGATGACACCACCCTTATGGCAGAAAGTGAAGAGGAACTAAAAAGCCTCTTGATGAAAGTGAAAGAGGAGAGTGAAAAAGTTGGCTTAAAGCTCAATATTCAGAAAACGAAGATCATGGCATCCGGTCCTATCACTTCATGGGAAATAGATGGGGAAACAGTAGAAACAGTGTCAGACTTTATTTTTGGGGGCTCCAAAATCACTGCAGATGGTGATTGCAGCCATGAAATTAAAAGATGCTTATCCTTGGAAGAAAAGTTATGAGCTGCCTAGATAGTATATTCAAAAGCAGAGACATTACTTTGCAGACTAAGGTCCGTCTAGTCAAGGCTATGGTTTTTCCTGTGGTCATGTATGGATGTGAGAGTTGGACTGTGAAGAAGGCTGAGCACCGAAGAATTGATGCTTTTGAATTGTGGTGTTGAAGAAGACTCTTGAGAGTCCCTTGGACTGCAAGGAGACCCAGCCAGTCCGTTCTGAAGGAGATCAACCCTGGGATTTCTTTGGAAAGAATGATGCTCAAGCTGAAACTCCAGTACTTTGGCCACCTCATGCGAAGAGTTGACTCATTGGAAAAGACTTTGACGCTGGTAGGGATTTGGGGCAGGAGAAGAAGGGGACGACAGAGGATGAGATGGCTGGATGGCATCACTGACTCGATGGACGTGAGTCTGGGTGAACTCTGGGAGATGGTGATGGACAGGGAGGCCTGGTGTGCTGCGATTCATGGGGTCACAAAGAGTCGGACACGACTGAGCGACTGAACTGAACTGATTCTTAGAGTATGTGATTGGTTTTTGACATCATGCTGTTGCATACTTAATAGATTACAGAGTAGTATGAACATAACTTTTGTATGTGCTGCGAAGCTGAAAACTTCATGTGACTTGCTTTATTGCCATCTTCACTTTATATGATGATGCGGAACCTACCTCACATCTCGAGGTACGCCCGTAATCTGGTTAAAACTGTAACCAGCCTCTCTACTTCTTGTTTAGCCCCTTACCTGGCTCTACTTTATCTTCTGGAAAAAGAAAGGTCTATTTATAACCCTTTAATATACTAGAGAATTTACTCATTTACTGTGATCTATCACTTATTATTTATTCCTCCTGTTGTCAGTTTGACAAGGCAGGGATCTGATATATCCAGAATAGGGCCATGCATAGTAGGTGCTCAATAAATATTTGATAAATGAATGACAGGTCTTGACAGATGGCAGGTCAAGAAATCAGCCCAACATTATATCATAAATTCTGTATGGAGTCCAATCAGAGTGGATAGGAGTATCTGACCACCAGATGACTCAGCAGGACCCCTTTCCCCTTGTACTTGTGTTCAGTCATGTCCAACTCTTTGTAAGGGCACATGGACCCAGAACATCAGATAGACCATGATAGATGTGGGAGCCAGGAGGAACCCAAGCCCAAGAAGAAAGGGCCTTGGTTTTGTGTCTCCTTCAGTTATGGAAGCTGCCGAGGAACAAACTCAGTCCGCACCTTTCCAGATGGCATGTAACATCTCCCACCTGGCCCTTTGCTTTCTGAGAATGACACTCACTTCATTACCAGGTGGAGGTCAGGCTGCCAACAATAGCGTGGACGCTCAGAAAACAGTGAAGGGGCTCCATCTTGTTCTTAGTTGGCTGTTGATCAGCCACATTCAACAGGAACTCAGGAAAAGCTCCTCAAAGCCCACAAGTGATGCTGTCTCTGGGATATGGGGCCAAGCGCATGTCTCAGCTTCATCCTCTGCAAAATAGTAAATGAACCTTAGTTATGGAGATCAGTATGTGGTTAGGGTTTGGGGATGACAAGGAGCAGAAACAGCCACATGGGCAAATAAATAATTGATTGGAAGGTTGTGGGGGTAGCTCTGGAATTAAAGAAGAGATGAGCCTCTGGGTCCTAGGAAAAGGGTGGACTGAAGCAGACCTGAGGCCCTTGGCCATGACGTGTAACCAACAGATGACTCGGCAGATCCCCTTTCCCCTCGTGTTCATGCTCAGTTGCATCCAACTCTTTGCGACCCCAGGGACTGGAACCCGCCAGGCTCCTCTGTCCATGGGATTCTCCAGGCAAGAATATTGAGTGTGTTGTCATTTCCTCCTCCAGGGGATCTTCCCAACCCAGGGATCGAACCCTTATCTTTAGTGTCTCCTGCATTGGCAGACTGGTTCTTTACCACTTGAGCCACCTAGGAAGCAGGTGCCCACCCTCTATTCAAGAGTCCAACTCCTGGGTGGCCTTGCTTAGGCAATATCCCTAAGGCTAGGTCAGTCGAGACAGGTTTTTTGAGCCCCAACAGTGTCCGAGACTCTGGTCTAAGAGCTGGGAATGCAGCTGGGAACAGGACAGACAAGATCTCACGCCAGGCACCTCATGGCCGGGAAGACAGACCATAATCACCTAAAGAAGTGAGGGAGTCTTAGGTCCTGACCAGTACTTTGAAGAAAATCAAATAGAGCAGAGCAGGAAAAGTTTCCTGGTAGAGGTGGTCTTTGTGCTGGGCTTGAAGGATTTTGATAGGGAGAGATGGAGGGAGAAGTAGGCAAGACTTGAGAAACAGTAAACGCACAAAGGATGGAAAAGTACAGAGCCCATCCTGGGAATGGAAATAAGCCAGGGGGCAGCGTGGGTGTAGAAGGAAAAGGATGTTGGCGTCACACCATGGAGAGGTCCTAAGGGCTAAAGGGGTATACCTCACCTCCCAGCTCAGGTGGGTCCGGGGGACAGTGTCAACTCACACATAGTGGAGGCTGCCTTCCTCCCACTAGAAGGATGCTTTAGAATTACCCATCAGAGGTGTTGCCAGAAAAAAGGAGGAAAGAGTGCTGAACTGAGTAAAAAAAAAATTCACTGTAAGCAAATCCGTTCATTCATTCGACAACAAACACGCTACTCTGGTGTTCCAAGCCTGTGCTTGACATAGAGCCGTGGAATCCTGAGCTTCAGAATCTTCCCTCCCAAGCCCCCTCCTTCCCTCTAATGGACTCAACTACTCTCCACTTGCCTTCAGTTGTTTAGTTTTTCAAGTTCAAATCTCTGAAAGACATCTGATTCGCTTGTGTTTTAAGGCCAGCTACATTACCGGCCTAGGGCAGGTCCAGTCAGGACCCACCATGGGACACAAACAACTGACAGTGGTTCCCCAGAGCGAGCCATGGTTGTTTCCGGAGAAAGGGAAGTTGGGCTCCATGTCAACATGATACAGTCATAAGCAAGGATCATGATGGCAGGCCAGCCTCATAGCCTCCTTCACGGAAATCAGTGCATGATTCCTGACTTGGAACGAGAGTTGTTTTCATGGTACCGGCCAGAGTCCTGTGCCAAGGCTGCAGATCCAGTCCCAAGAGCTGGGGAAGAAAGGTTATGAACTTTCCCAATGTAGGCAGTAACAATGATAGGGATGCAAATTATCACTGACAATTCTTTACCACTGCATTTGCATTCAACCATTTGAATATTATTAAATGATTTATACTTTGAAAAGGCCCCTGTTCCCAATTGGGCTTCCCAGGTGGTGCAGTGGTAAAGAATCTGCCTGCCAATACAGGAGGTGCAGGAGACTTGGGTGTGCCCCCTGGGTTGGGAAGATCCCCCGGAGGAGGAAATGGCAGCACATTCCAGTATTCTTGCCTGGGAAAGTCCATGGACAGAGGAGTCTCACGGGCTCCAGTCCATGGGGTCGGTCCATGGACACGACTTTGTGACTGAGCATGAGCACTGTTTCCCATTTCGGAGGGTGGGAGGCACAATTAACTAATGACTGGTAATCTCTGAGGAGGAGGCGTAAGTGGCAAAGAGTGGAAAAGCAGAAACTCATCTGTTACTGTGGAATTGTACACTGGGCCTGCCTTCCTAAAGAACAACTTGGCAATACACTAAAGCACTAAAAATACCCAATCCCTTTGATCCTGAATTTCTAGGAATTTGTCATAAGGACACAATCAGATATGTATGCAAAAAATGTTCCTCCAAGGTGGCTCACTGTAGCATTAATATAATACTGAAAAATTAGAACTAAATCGAATATCCAATAATCAGGGATTAGTTGAGTAAATTATGGCATGTCTATATGACAGATTCAATACAGTAAAAAAAAAAAACTGCATAGAAGCATATTAAATAACATGGGAGAATGTGGTATATGAAAAGGCAGGCCATAAAACATTATGAACATCATGTCATTTTTGTAAGGTTAATTTTGGATATCTTTGGGTAATAGGATAAAAAGGAGGAGTAACAGAGGTGGGTAAGGATGAGGGCTTGGAGATAAGACAGACATGAGTTCTGTTCCCAGATCCACCACTTAACCAGCTTGAACACTGTAAGCCTCAGCTTCCTCATCTTTGATATGGGGCTAGGATGGTTTCTGGACTATAACAAGGGCAAGGTACTTATTAAATAAATGTTTCTAACTAAAATGGTGGGTGATAGTATGTGGGTATATGTGTGTATGTGCTCACCGTGGTGCTTCCTGGATGTGTTCAGTTCTTCCTGAGTTAGGTTGTTATTGCTTTTGTAACTTGAAACACAGTTATTAACATAAAAATGGAAAGGCAAAAAGGAACCGTGAGAATATTATTCAACATAAGAAATGTCATCAGGACAGGAGGAATGTCAACAGTGTGTTAATTTGCCATCTCTGTCTGCTCTCAGAGTTGTCTGTTTTGAATCATTCCGTGGCATTTCTGTTCCTCTTTTTTTTTAAGGACTAGTTCCAAGAATTAGGAAAAAAAACAACAACACACAAACAGAAAGACAGAAAACCCCCAAAGCTTCAAGCCATGTGGGTGAGTACAATTTGCAGAAAAACATTTCCAAAATAATGTAGCCAATATAGGTCATGTTTTAAATCTCAGATATCTGAGCAAATATCTAAATAACACCTGTAAAGTTCTCTTGCTTGGTAACACCTTGCTTGTTGGAGATAATTTAGAGAGAAGGTTCTAATGTTCATTGGTTTTGCCTGCTCCAGCATCCACCTGCTCTGTATCCCTGCCCACATTGGCATCAGAATTCAGATATTTCTCTGGGAAGATGGTCCCTTCCCCTAGATCCTTGTGGCTCAAGGTGGGCCTGGCCATGTATTGGCTTTAGAGGTAGGCGTGACCTGGTCCTGACTAATGAGTACAGTGTTGTTCTGGCCACTGGGATTGGCTCAGGGATGAGCATATGACCCAAGCTACACCAATTAGAGACAAAGAATGTTAGCCCTGGGATTTTTGGCAGAAGTGCTGATATTAAGAGTGCTCTCTTTCCGCTGGGATGCTAAGCAAGTAGAATGTAAGGCTGAAAATGTCAGGAATGGCTTCAACATCATTTAGGCGTGCTTGAGAATGGAGCAAACACAAAGGATGAAAAGGCAGGAAACGGACAAAGTTAGATGCCTGCTGACATCCCTTTAAGCAGGAAGGTTCAGCTCTGCCTAATGTTAACAAACATTCCTTTCTGTTTAAGCCAATTGGAGTTAGTTTTCTGTTGCTTGCAACTGAAAAAGTTCTGACTTCGCCAGATCAGTCTGAAGTGGTAGATACATTCATTTCATTATAAGTTCTAAGAGTCTATAGTGTTTATAGTATTTCAGGTGCTAATGACTCATTCAGTGTTTCTTAAGTAGAGCTCCTCTAGGACTGGCTGCAGTGAACACCTAAGAGCCCTTTATAATTAGCTCATTAAAGGAACCCCGGCAAAGTGGTTGTCAACTTGCTTAAAAACAGTTGTCTTGAGTAGGCTAAGCTTTTCCCCTGCTAGCCCCGACACACAATCAGGCTTTGGAAAGCCTTTTTCAGAGTTAGAACTAATATAGGTCCACATTCAACTCCTTCCCCGATTAATAGAATTCTCACTAAAATATTTAATTCTTTATCTGTAATTCTTTCATACTAACAGAAACAGTAACACAAACAGAACATTGCAAACAGGTTGTATTTTCTATAGAGAGCAGACCAGCCACTGTTATGCATTCTAATGGTGCTTAGCAGATAACGTGGATTCTATTTATTTTCCATTTCATCACCGGGTTTCCACTCCTTTTGGTGTGATTACCAAGCTATAGATTGCTTAAAATGTTGAGCTCCTGGCTGCATGCATGTGTGCTCCCTCTTGTCTGACTCTTTGCAACCCCGTGGGCTGTATGTAGCCCCCTGGGCTCCTCTGTCCATGGGATTTCCCAGACAAGAACACTGGAGTAGGTTGCCATTTCTCCAGGGCATCTTCTCGACCGAGAGATCTGACCTGAGTCTCCTGCATTGGCAGGAGAATTCTTTACCACTGAGCCTCCTGGGTAATGGTTCTTTTTCCCTTATCAAAAAATTTTAAAGGCCAGTCAACAGTCTAAGAGGTTGATTCATATCAAAACAAGCTTTACTGAGTTCCTGGTGTTTACATGATAGCGTCAGGTTTGAAGGTGACAGAAAGATGAGAAACTCCAGTCTCAGCCCCCTGGAGATGACTGTCTAGTTGGGGAGATAGGAATGTGGTTTAGTGTAGAGGGCCTGGACTACTGAGGTTCATTCACCTCCTAGCTACATTCCTGGGCAAAGTACAGAATCTCTGTGTACTTCAGTTTTTCATCTGTGAAATAGGGCTAAAAATATAGAATGTCAAAGAAAAATGTCTAGAACTCAAAAAAGATGTCCAAGTTGTCTTTCTTTCTTATTTTATATCTTCACAGATCTCTTGTATAAGATCTGATTTTGATGTTTTCCCAGTAATTCTCAGGTATATCTTGGGGTCAAGAATCACCATGTTTGGTGACAGTCCCACACATCCCTCAAAAATCCCTTTGGAAGCAGCCATATTGGTCATCTGTAGACCATCTCTCAATCTTGTAAGTTCTGCCCAGTCAGTTTATCCCACATTATTCTTTGGTTGAGTACCAGATAAAGCAGTATCTTTGTATTTAGGAGTCAGATTGTATGAAAAATGCTGACCCTTAAATACTTTAAAAACATTTATAAACACTGGACTCCCAGTCAGGGCAGCCAAAGGCCACATGTAAGAAGAAACTCATGAATCAAGGGATCGGCCATCCTCTCAGGTCCCACCCAAAAGTCACCCTGGGTAAGCCTACATCCCATATCCTCCTATAGGAACCACCTGTACTTCTTACATTGTTCTTTCTCTCCACAAGACTGTGTGGCCGAATCCGTGAACATTAAAGGCTTATAGGAGACAATTTCCCTATATTTAATTTGCTTCATAGTAAGACAGTTCAGAAATGTTAGACATCGGGGTCAAGGCTAGGACCTGGGGATCCCAACCCATCTTGACCTTGAAAGCCCTCTTTGTAAAAAGCAAAAGATCTGGAGTTCAAAGCATGAGACTTGAGTCCACAATTTTCCACAGGGTGACCTTGTTACTGGTCACTTTATCTCCTTCAACTTTAGTCTCTTTCTATGAAAAAGAGGCTCATGAAAATATATACCACCCACAGTTACTGAGAGAATGGAGATAAAATATGCGTGTTAAGTTTAAAAGGGTATTCATGTGTTATTCACTAACTCTACAGTCATAGTATGGGACCAGCGTCTAGTGATGATGAGTAAGTCAGTCCCTGACGTCAAGAAGCACTCAGCCATGTGGGAAAATATAGTAGAAATGTGTAATGATACTATGGTGTGGCAAGTATGATGGTGAGTTATTCTGTAGTACCTGCCAACACTCCAGTCTTTTTGTAGTTCCAAAGGAAATGATCTGTTTTGTTTTGACAGCTAGTTAATGCATGTTTGGGTAGTTTCTGTTTTGTGTTGCAGAAGAGAAACACAATTTGAGGTATATGTGTATATATATATATATACATTCTGAAAAGCCCTATCCTTGCTAGCTGGGATGGTAGGAGGATTGGGCAATCCTATCAGGCTTCTTCAGCTCGGGGAAAGAATTCTGAATGACTATTTGTGATCAAATTAGAAAGATTTGTTTCCCACTAGTAAACAGTCACTAATAGTTATTGAGTGTATGCTGTGCATATTGTATTTTCTATTGAAAAGTCATACAGCTTGGCATCAAATGGGCTCTACCATTTACTAGCCGTGGAATTTGGGGCAAGTGATCTACCCTGTGTGAGCTTCAGTGTCTCCTCTTGAAATGGGGCAGAAATGGTGTAAACATGAGGATTTAGTGAGATGGTGGGATACCATGGGGAGTGTTTAGCAATGGCAGGTGTCACCACTGGCTCCATGGAAAAGCCTGGGCATAAAAGAGATTCTATCCTGGAAAGATCTTTGTGATCACTGCAGGACTCTTCAGGAGACTGGTGGTGTTAAATTTAAAAGAGGTTTTAGGTTCTCATGTCAGCACATAAGGCAAAAAAGGATGGGGTCAAGGTACACTTGAAAATGCTCTGCCCATAAAGTAGGGTATATATGGTATTATGTACAAACAACTCGGGTTTGAGAACCACTGAGTCAGACCATCAGACAGAATAAAGGAAAGTTTACCTACAACTGCCTGAGGATTCAAACCATTCTGTGTCCAAGGAAGAGGGTCTCAACTGGAGGCAGTTTTTCCTCTCCCAGAGGACATTTGGCAATGTCTAGAAAGGCATTGTCATAACTAGGATGGGGTATGACATTGGCATCCAGCAGGTAGCAGCCAGGGATGCTACTAAATATCCTGCAGTGCCCAGGTCAATTTCCCGAAGCAAAGAGCCACACAGCCTAAAGTGCCACTAGTGCCAAAGTTGAGAAACCCTGCTGTGAGGTAACTATCAAATCCACATTTAGGAATGAGAGATGGGTGGAGTCTGCTTGGCTGGTCTGCTTCTCAAAGGTTGGGGCTGGATGGTGGGAGTTTAATGGGATGCCACATGTCAGAGCCCTTAGTTCAGGGCCTGGCACAAAGTAGGTGCTTAACAAATATTTGGTGAGTGTATAGTTACATCTTGCTTGCTGGGTTCTATCACATACACACTGTTTTTTGAAATGTGGCTGGAGACCTGCTGGGACACCTGCCTCCTGTCTTCCCAAACTGGAATTTCCACTTCAGCCTCACTCACCGGGGACAGACCTCATGCGGCTGTCTTCCATGAGGGGAGGTTCTGAAGCCAGCACCAATTCAGATGTGATCCTGCTATATCATGATTATCAAAACTTCCTAATTTGGATTCAAAATTACTGACCTCTCAACTCTCTGTGGAAAGCCTTCCTCATAGCCACACGATTTTAAGAAGGAGCTCTCACAAATACAGACTCCATTTCCCTCCCCCACCAAAACAGAGTGGATCTGAACTAGGAGTCCATGTGTCCAAAGCAAAGCTGGGGGATGGTGGTTGGCACTTACAACCTAGGAAATTCTCAAGGACCACAAAGGCCAGAAAATTGCTTTTAAACAAAAGAAATATTTCCATTTCATTTTAGCCCCTAATGTATCACATAACTCTAATATCATTCCCTGTCCAACTGAAATATTTGAATCCAAATAATTCTTAAGTCATTTGGACTCTATTCAAAAGTGAATTCATCTCTTTAATCATCCTTCCCCTTATTTTTTAAATAAAGACTAATATTGAAAGTTGAGTCTATTTGTGGATTCTTTTTTTTTTTAATGCTCTGTTTCTTTTTTTACAGTCACTGTTGCTTTCTTCCCCATCATTTCTTACTCATCAGTGTCTTGAAAATCCTAAACTTGTCTTTTTCCATTTTTAAATTTTCCTTCATTTAAATATTGTGGACAGCAGGCAGACTGAATAATGATGAATATGATTAATATTCAGACTTAATAAGTCTTATGAAAAGGCCTTTTTCCAAGGAAGGAGGATGTGTGGTTTTGGCAGCATATGGTGTCATGGTGACATAGTCGAATGTAGGGTAACTGGATTGGGGAAAGGCAATGTCCTGGCCTCCCTGAGAGGGAGGACATGCATATGGTATCCTCTTCCATATATCCAGAGGAGAAAGGGAAGTGTGCCCCCAGAGTGCCTTTCTGTGTCACTCTGTCTCAAGGAGTATTCTTGATTTGAAACATTGTCTTGGTGTGTCTCTGTGACACAGAATGACGCACATTATGCTCAGGTGGGCAGGGCCTTCTCCTTGATGTCCTTCTTTTCCTAAAATACCTGTGATAGAGAAGACCATACCAAGATCCAAGAATGGCAAATACACAGCTGATTACTTCTACTCTCCACTCTGCCTACGGCAGACATTACCGATCAATGACTCTTTTCCCCAAATTACACACACAGCCACTACCAGTGGATTTCAGAGTAAGCACATAAGGTAAAAAAAAAAAGATTTTTTTGCTTCTGCTAAGTGCAAAAGAATAATACTTGAAGAGCATGAAATGTTGCCACCACTGTATCCTTTTCCAGAAACTCCTTCAGTGCTCCAAATCCTAGTTGACCAAAGGTTTGAAAGAGAAGAGAGGTCAGCTTTGCTTTCTCCATAGCAATTTGGTTTAAAAACTTGAAGTCTCTGAGTATGTAGAAACAAGTAGATTGAATGAATTCACCTCTTTTCTTAATAGAACCTCAGTCTATAGTGTTTGAGTGAGGTGCAGATTATTTTTATTTGCAATTTTCCTCTTGAAATTGTATAAAATTAACCTCTCCTCTCCCCTCCAGTCCTTATAACTGCTGGTTTTTTTCCCTCAAATTCTTTGTGTTTTTACTCTAGGAATTTTTTTTCAAATAAGTTCCTGATGTTACTTTATCTATAAGTCCTCAGTCTGAGATGGAGTTTTAGAAACAATCTAGAACCAAAATTAATTCTACCATTTTATAATCTGCCCAGTCAGATGCAAAAAAAAAAAAAAATTATATGGTTTTCAAGTACTTTCTATACTTGAGACTAAAAATGGCATTTTCCTTTCTTTAAGCAAATGCAACTCTCTGGGTACTTACTGTAAGAAGATTTTAGTCATTGGAGACATTTAAAAACAGATCTCAAATGAGAATCTTTCTTTATATTTTTTTCAAAAGGATATTTACTTTGGAAAATGCTACATTTAGAAAAATTGTGCCTTGGATGACAACTGGCCCACTAAGTTGTACTGTTTTTTGAGGGGGAGAAAGGAGCGGAGGAGGTTGGAGGCTGTGTAAAGGCAGTTTTGTTCACCCACCAGCCAAGCAGGATCTGAAAGTTCATTTTCATTCATTTTCATTCATTCATTCATTCAGTCAGTCAGTTAGTCAACACGTATTAAAGACCTGCCATATAGAGAGCATTGTGCTAGACAATGGGCCTATAGCCATGAACAAAACACTCTTTGACTTTCCACTTTTCTCAGCTGGGCATGCCAGAGAAAGATGCCCTAAAGTCCTAAGACAGGAGTTCTTGGGCAATGTCTGGAGACCTTTTTGGATGTCACAATTGCGGGAGGGTGCTACTGGCATCCAACAGGTAGAGGCCAAGAATGCTGCTAAACATCCCATGATACACAGCCCCTCACCCCAAATATCAACCGAATGGAAGTTGAAAAGCCTAACCTTAAGGCAGACAAGATGTGTAAGGAACTAACTTCTAGTCAATGCTTCTAGTTAAGCACCATCCTTAGGAGAAATGAGAAAACAGAAGCTCAACTCATTTTCTGTCAGATTTTCTTCTCTCATGGAACCGTGAGTGAGAGAGGTTGGTACCATTGTTCTCAGGGTATGGTCCATGGACCAGCAGCATCAGCGTCACCTGGGAGCTTGTTAGAAATGCAGACACTCAGGCCCCACTCCAGGTCAGCTAAATCAGACTCTGCACATTGACACAACCTCAGGAGATCTGTGTGCACCCAGTTATAGTATGAGAAGTTGCAGCTCTAATCAGACATGAAACAGAAGTTTTAAGTGACAGTCTTGATATATGCTGAAATCCTAACCCCCAATGTGAAGGTCTCAGGAGGTGGGGTCATGAAGGCAGGAGGCCATTAGGTCATGAAGGCAGAGTCCTTAGGAGCAGGATTAGTGCCCTTACAAAAGAGACCCCAGAAAGCCCCCTCACACCCTCTATTGTTTGAGGATGTGGCATGGTGTTTGGGACCATGTTTGAGGACATTGTTTGAGGATATGGTGAGGGTTCACTTCTCACCAGACACTGACTCTGTGTGAAATAAATGTCTGTTGTTTCAGCCACCAGTCTATGATATTTTTGTTATAACAGCCCCAAATGCATTCGAAATGTGGTGATGGAGAAGACTCTTGAGACTCCGTTGGACAGAAAGCTCAAACCAGTCAAACCAGTAAAGGAAATCAACTCTAAATATTCATTGAAAAGACTGAAGCTGAAGCTGCAATACTTTGGTCACCCGATGTGAAGAGCCAACTCATTGGAAAAGACCCTGGTACTGGGAAAGATTGAGGGCAGGAGGAGAAGTGGGTGACAGAGGATGACGTGGTTGGATGGCATCACTGACTCAATAGACATGAGTTTGAGCAAACTCTGGGAGATGGTAAAGGACAGGGAAACTTGGCATGCTGTATTCCACGGGGCCACAAAGAATTAGACACAACTGAGAGACTGAACAACAACAGGCCCCAGATGGACTAAAACAGCTACAAAGGAACCCACTCTGAGGGGTCAGGGAAGGCTTCCATGAAAAATCAGCCTGTAAATTGAGGGGTGGATTGGGGACCAACCAGGAAAATAGCATTCCTGGCAGCAGGAATATCACTAGCAAAGGCTCAGAGATTGGAGGGAGCTTGGTCAATGGAGGAGCTGAAAGAAGACGCTTTGTATCTAGAGTCCTTTAGCACGGTGTCCTAAGAGCCGAGAGAACTGGTCAGACCAGAGTTGGAATCCCATGAATGATAATTGTCCCAGGAGCCCCAAGTCTGACATGAGACAAAGCAAGAACGATCCTGCTGGGAACAAACGCTGCTCCCCAAGCCCTCTGATTTAAGGTTACAGAGCCATTATGTCGATACATTTCTGTACAGATTTTGTAGTTTATGACACATTCTGGCAACGTTTAGATGCAATTTCAATGAGCCAGAATGTAGTACTGTAAACCTAAAACTGGATATCCCTTGAAGCTGTTAGAATCTGGCAGGAGACCTGCTCCCAATTACAAGCACAGTTTCCAACTTCACTGTTCCCTCCTCAAAAGCATTGAAAACAAAATCCATTTTTAATGAGGGACTACTAAACACTTTGCATTCTGTTAATGTCCCCTTTGGCTTCTCAAGCCTCAGTATACCTTACACCCCAAGAAATGACCCCCACTAACTGGTTGGCCAAGGCAAGAGAGTATCCTGGGAGTCTTGCATCCCAGTGCAAATATGGCGACCGAATGGACAGAAAACAAGAGACTCTGTCCCCACCCCCCTCAATCCCCTCCGCACATGGCCAGCTGGTTGCACATGGCCAGCCCTTCTCAGGGCTGGGTGGGAAATCGGGAGAAGTCATCTCAACACACACATCCAGTATACACTTGGCTGCCTGACTCCTCATCTCTAACCTATTACGAATCTTACAAACCATCCATTATCCACTCAGTATCTGGCAAACATGAACTTGGCCCATGTCAAAGCTGACTGATGAGATCCAAGTTAGAAGAAGTGGGAGAAAGAAGAGAAAGTACAAAAGATGAGCCAGACGGTTTTCCAACCTGTAAGAACATGTTGTATTTACCAGGCCGGGTATGAAAGCCAAGCTCCATTCCCGTTGTTTGTCTTCTGCTCAGGGTCTGGGTTATGTTTGGTGCAAACAGGTCAGTACCCCCACCCCCCCTCACTTCCATCCGATGATTGGCGTATTGTTTAGAGGCGAGGAGGGATGATCCTGTGCTCCAGAGGAAGTTGGCAAGAAAGTTTACTCTATAAAAAGAAACGCGCGGTCAGGATACGGTTTCCTATTCTGAGTCAAGGCAGAGAAGGGAGTCAGAAATTCCAACCCAGAGGGTCAGGACAGGCTCCAGGACCTGTTGAATCACATCTGAAACATGTTCCCCGTCCTCCTTTCTCCTCCTCCCTGTTCTTACAACTGGCCAACTGGGATTACACAATTCGCACTAATTTTATTCCACATGTGGCTGTTTCTTATTAGGAGGCTGGATCTTATTTTTTTCCTTTACCATATCATCTCTCCTGATTCAGGTGAGTAATTCCATTTCTTAACACGGGGATTCTGTTCACACTCTTGGCTGGACTCAAAAAAAAAAAAAAAAGTGCACTCAAACTTTTTCTTAAGTTGTCTTTTTTCTGTGTCTTTTTAACCCCCGAATCTTTGTTTCTCTGCCCAGAATCTTCATTGTTTCCTCATTCTGAAGAGTTGGACTCGACAGGAACCAATGGAAAAGTGAACATTTGAGTCAATCGACAGGAAGTTTTTTAGTCACCCAATACTCAACAACTGTTTCTAAAGGGTTTGTCCCCACCTCCATCCCCCAACCCCGCAACTGGAGTGGTGAGTTTTCTCTTTAGCTGAATTCACCAGATGTTTTGGCGGTACATAAACCTGGCTTTCCTGTCTTCCAAGTGGATGAAATAGGATCCAAATCACAGCACGTCTCCTCAGCTTCTCCAACCAAGTACTTAATGGTTCTTGAGAATAATGTAAAGATGGAGTTCAGTTTTCTTTAGGCCTTGGGCCCATTGGATCCAGGTGTTGGCATTTTCTGGCTTCGCTATAGAAGATTTCCAGGTGGAAACCCAGATTCATGAGTACGAGTCAACTTCCCCACAGTTACCCTCCTCCATCACTTTAATTTTTCTGGCCACGTATCAGAAACCGTAAAAATACACCCCAAAATCCCCACTAAGGATGAACTGCCGTAGTGGCACACACGTGATTCAACCACATCTGGAGAAAAAACTGCTCTGCGACTCCCCCTCAGTCTTTGCAACTCCAGGCGCCGCCCCCCACACCCGAGTCAAAGGGGAAACAGGACCCCTTCATCAACCTCCAACCTCCCTCTGCTTTGTGCCCTGTTTTGCTTAGAACAAGCTTCAGCATGCCATGCCACCTCTCCAGGCCTTGCCAAAATCCACGAATGGCACAGAGAGCACATTAAACAGATGGAATGCAACATACATGTAAAGAAATAAGAGCACTGCCAGGAAGGTTGGCAGCAGCGCTGGAATGCTTTAAACAGTGTGTGTGTGGGTAGGAAGAGTGAGCCCAGAGTCGGCGAGGCTGCCTCCTTCTCAAGAGCTGTTTCTTTTACAGCCATGACCTGTTTTGCCAGTCAAAATAAATACGGTGTTAAATGCCCCCTTTTACTGGCTCCCAATACCTTGGCAATGCAACTTGAAATATGACCCGCTTTCATTGGAAAAAATGTCCTTTTAACTGAGTGGAAAGGATGTGCCCCTTCTAGGAAGTAAGTAGGAGGGTCACGGATGGTGGGGCCTTCTGAACACAGACACCCTGAGGAAGCAGGACGGCCGTGGAATCGACACTGCCTGTTTAAAAGTCATCACCTTTAGAAGGTTCCTGGCAGACACAGAGCAACACTTGGGGCTGGCTTTCAAGGCTTCTGTCCCCTGATTTCAGCAGGAACAATAAAGCAGGAGGCCTGAGTGTGGGCTGTCTCACGAGGCACCTTGAGACAGCCAAGTCCTTCCTTCTAGCTTTGCTAACCAGGAGTGGCTGCGGGGTCAACCCACTCACGATGCCATTTAGTTTTGTGTGCTCCCCACGGCCATAGTCACTCCATAACCACATCAGCATCTTGCCACGTGTGTGAGAAGCTAGATGGATTTCCCCCAAAGAGTCATCGTCACATTTTCTGTATACCAGGCACCTCGGATGTATTTTCTGAATCATCCCATTATCACATGATATAAGGATATCACTATTCCAGGGACTTCCCTGGCGGTCCAGTGGTGAAGATTCTACTTCCACTGCAAGGGGCCTGGGTTCAATCCCTGCTTGGGGAACTAAAATCCTGCATGCCACGTGGTGCAGTCAAAAATAATAAACTATTTTTAAAAAAAGGATATTACCACTCCTATTGTTCCCTTCATGGATCACAGCCTTGTTGTTGGCAATGGGGCTTGCATAACTCAATGAAGCCAGGCAAAAGGAGAAGGGGGCAGTAGAGGATGAGATGGTTAGGTAGTATCACCAACTCAATGAAGATGAATTTGAGCAAACTCCAGGAGATAGTGAATGACAGGGAAGCCTGCTGTGCCACAGTCCATGGGGTCGCAAGGAGTCAGACATGACTGAGCAACTGAACAACAATTCCTATTTTACCTATGAAGAAACTGAAGTTCAGAGAGGTTGAGTCACCTGCCCAAGACTGTACAGCAAGTAAAAGGGAAGCTGGAATTTGAACCCAAGTCTGCCTGCTCTCAATGATCAGGCTGTAAGGGCTCCATGCTGGCTTCTAACAAAACTCCCAAGGCAGCAAACCTGCAGCATCACCTTCTTTATTCTTCGAACCCTGTGAGGCAAGGCACTGAATTCCCTATTAAAGATGCCATGAGATGTGTTCTTGTGCAACAAGTTATTGCAAACAAGGTGCTTAAAACAACAGAAGCGTATCCTCCCACGGTTCTGGAGGCCAGAAACGAAGATGTTGGCAAGGCCGTGCTCCTGCCCCCTCTGAAGGTTCTAGGGGAGAATCCTTTCCTGTCTTTGAGTGGTTGCTGGCATTCCTTGGCTTGTGACTGTATCACTCTAATCTGTGCCTCTGTCCCCACATGGCCTTCATACAGGTCTCCTCCCCTTCTCTTCTAAGGACAATTTTATTGGACTTAGGGCCCCTTCGCATCTTATCTCAAGATGCTTAACTTAATTACATCAGCAAAGATTCTTTTTCCAGTGAGATCACATTCCCAGATTCCAAGGAACTGATTCTAAATCTTTCCTACCACATCGGGAGATGATGAGATGATTTATAAAAATGAGAGTCTCCCAAATTTTGTGGGTCTGCAGGGCTTATTATAAGCATTTAAAATATTTTTGCCATCCCATATCCTCTCTTTAAAACAAATGAGTATAACAACAACCAATACTTTGTGAAATCTCACCAAGTTCTGCCACTTAGTGTCACTTAGTCCTCACAGAAACTCCACCATATAGACACTGTTCTTTGCTCACCGAACAGGGTAGGAAAAAAAAAAAAACTATGAGAGGTTAAGAGCCTTGACTAAGATTTCACAGCCAGGAACCAGTAAGGGGAGGACTGGAACTCCAGTCTGTCTGACTCTGGAGTCTGAGTTCTCAGGCAGGATGCAAAACTGCCTTTTCTTGGGAATTCAGGATTTGTTGGGAGACCGTGGTTTGGAAGGAGGTGGAAGCATGGGGAATGGGACAATTTATGCCACGTTTTAGCCAAGAATTATTCTTGGGCAGAATATTCAGAAAGGCAGAAAACAAGGCATTTTGATTGGGAAGGCAATCAATGCATTGGTTTCTCTCTTGATTTTTATGATTGAAGACCACTGTCTTCTCTCTCTCAGGGCTGAAATTGGGGTCTTCCTGCAGAGAAACAGGAAGTTGCAGGCCCACAAGAAAATGCCCATTTTTATTGTCTTCCAGATTTCGGTTCAGTGACATCTGCCAAGAGTTATATTCTTATTGCAGAGAAAAGTTCACTTTTGTTGTGCAATTGCCTGACCCAGGAGACTGGGTAGCTCATGGAAGGCAAAAATCACAGCTGCCTATTCGAGGACGGCTACAAATGGCAGATGACCTCTTTTCCTGTTGTCCGGTGACCACAGTCACCGATTCAGGCCCCCTGGTGAACAAGATCCAACTTCTCTTTGAGTCAGAGCTGCTGAAGGCTAAGTGTTCTGCAGGTATTATTGCCTTTGAGCTTCTCAATAACCCTGTGAAGCTGGAGCAATACTGACCTGATCTGATGCTCATGAAGGTCAAGTCGCTTGCCTGTGCATGCCTGCCAGCAAGGTCTAGGATCTCTCTGGGTTGCCTGAGACCACAATCTGAGACCCTTTAGCTGCAGCAATACATTCTCTCCAAACCCATGTCCCAAGATTCCCCACTGTCTCAATTAAAGGAGTGATAGATAAGGTATGGGGGACATTTACTCACTTGCTGTTCACACATCCCTCCATACGAGTTTATCTGTGTCTGCACCACACACCAGAAAAGCCAAAAGAAAACCTTTCACTCATGTGTGTACCCAGGTGTCTGTGTCCAGCACTTTATTGGACTTTGGAACTAGGAAGACACTGACTCAGCCTTAAAGAGCTGGAGAAGACAGATGTCAATTCATCTAGGACAGTGTGGTAAATGCTATGGAAGGAGAGGTCAAGAGAGAAGATGGGGTCAGGGAAGACTTTCTGGAGGAGAAAACCCATAAGCTGAGACTTGAAGGAGGAAGGGGGAAGTGTCGACAGAGAAGAAAGAGCTGGCCCTCATTTTAGGCAGTGGGTTGATGTTCAGGAGCCTGGCTATGTCAGGTCATATATTTGACTACCTTTGTTGTTATTCGGTTGCTAAGTTGTGTGTGACTCTTGGTGACCCCATGGACTGCAGCATGTCAGGCTACCTTGCCTTTCACTGTCTCCCAGAGTTTGCTCAAATTCATGTCCACTGGGTCAGTGATGCTGTCCAACCATCTCATCCTCTGCTGCCTCCTTTTCCTTTTGCCTTCAATCTTCCCCAGCATCAGGGTCTTTTCCCATGAGTCAGCTCTTGGTATCAGGTGGCCAAAGTATTAGAGCTTCAACTTCAGCATCAGTTCTTCCAGTGGATATTCAGGGTTGGTTTCCTTGATTTCCTTTAGGATGGACTGGTTTGATCTCCTTGCAGTCCAAGGGATTCTCAAGAGTCTTCTCCAGTACCACAATTTGAAAGCATCAGTTCTTCGGTGCTCAGGCTTCTTTATGATCCAGCTCTCACATCTGTGCATGACTACTGGAAAAACCATAGCTTTGACTATATGGGTTTTTGTAGGCACAGTGATGTCTTTACTTTTTAATACACTGTCTAGGTTTGTCATAGCTTTCCTTCCTACCTTTGTATTGATGGATAAATAGCCAGTGCTTGCAGCCCACCACATACCTTCCACCTGGGCCTCCATCCACTTCCCGTAATGCAGAGAAGACAAGGCTAACACCTGACACAGCAGGAAGCTCCAGGACTCCACTTCAGCTCCTCAGTCCTTCCCTGGTGGTGCTGATGCCATACTGGTTGTTTTTGACTTTTTACTCTTGGGCCACTGGGAAGCTGTTGAGCAGGAAAGGCGTGGGAGAGTGGGCAGCCAGCACAGCTAGAAAACAGGGAGCCCAGAAGTGCTGGAGGTGGGGCTGAAAAACAATGAACAGCCCCCTGAGGAAGGACCTTGTATGACAAAAACAAGATTGTCTTGAGGGTAATGTGGAGCCATTGGGGGTTATTTTAGGCCCACTCTTTCTTAATTGATGTACAGTGATCCTCAGTGCAGTGCAGTCCTCTGAAGTCTAGTTTGATGAGTTTTGACAAATGTTTACCTGAACCACCTCCCACCCTCGCCACCACCATCGCTTTCCCTGGTGGCTCAGATGGTAAAGAATCTGCTGGCAATGCAGGAAACCTAGGTTTGATCCCTGTGTCTGGGTAGATCCCTTGGAGAAGGGAATGGCTGCCCACTCCAGTATTCTTGCCTGGAAAACCCATGGACAGAGGAGCCTCACGGGCTACAGTGCATGGGGCTGCACAGAATCAGACACGACTGAGCGATTAACACTTACCCCTCTGCGACCATCACCTCTACATCAATATAGAACCCAACCCATCTAGAGGAAAACAGGAGAGCTCCATGATTATGCTCTGCTTTTCTCAGGCTTGCATTTGGAAAATCTTTTACTCATTTCTCGAGCCCCTCCTGGGTGCTGGGCCCTGTTCCAGCTGTAGAGAAGAGGGAGGGGGTGCTTTCTGGTGGGAAGATGCCTTTTGGGAAAAAGCAAAAGGCGACCATGGCATGCAGAGCCAGTTTCACTGGCGTGTGACCTATGCAGTCACCAGGGCCTCACACTGGGTTTAATACTCTGCTGTCACCATATTGAAATTCCTCATCATTTCTGACCAATGGGATCCATATTTTTATTTTGCACCAGATCCCCACAAGCAAGGCAGCTGGGCCTGGTGGTACAAAGGAAATGAAGGAGGAGGGGGGAGTCACAAGAGAGAGGATGTGGAGGGTCTTACAGAAAAGACCATCTCAAGAGGAATGAGGAAAGAGGCCTGACGGGTAAAGAATGAACATCATCCAAAGGATCCAACGTCCAAACGTTTTCCTCTATCTAGGGCAGGGAAGTCGGGTCTAGTGGTTAAGACTCCATGCTTCCACTGCAGGGGGTGCAGGTTCAATCCCTGGTCAGGGAACTAAGATCTCACATGCCATGCAGTGGGATCAAAAAACACAACAAAAAATCAAGATAAGCTCAGGGTAGTGAAGACATTTCATATCTGCTGCTATTCCTAGAAATCTACTCAGTGAACATATAGGGATATAGTGAAGTCGCCCAGTCGTGTCCGACTCTTTGTGACCCCATGGACTGTAGCCTGCCAGGCTCCTCTGTCCATGGGATTCTCCAGGCCAGAATACTAGAGTGGGTTGCCATTTCCTTCTCCAGGGGATCTTCCCAACCCAGGGATCGAACCTGGGTCTCCCGCATTGTAGACAGACGCTTAACATACATGGGCTCAATTAATTACAATGACTAACACATCTGACAAGCCAAATGTTAGCTTGCAAGAACTGAGCATACTTATAAATATTAAGTACAGATACAAATAATTAACAATAAACTCACTGGCATTATTATCATATAATTAATTAACTGTAAAAAAAAAATCACACCTTAATCCAGAGTAAAATTTTAAAAAAAAAGGAAGCAAGATCTTTGGCCAATCTAGAAATGCAGGTGATGCAACGAAGAGAGATACTGTTTGGTAGCTTTTCATCTGCTCTCATGATGAATTTAATCAGCCTTCCTTTCCCGATGTCAAAACCAAAATAAGTGCCTTGGTCCCCGTTTCTTCCTGCTGGGGCCAGATGTCTGATGGGAAGAGGCTGGCAGAGGGCTTCCAGGAGGCGTAATTACCAGAGGCTCGAGGAGCAATGCTGGCATCCCCCTTGGAAAAATCCATCTCTATCAGTCTCAGAACGACCTTTCATCTCATCTCTGAAATTTGGAACAAAGAAAAGGTGAGCTGCAAGGAATCCAGTTGTCTCCTGGCAATTGGCTTTTCTTCCTGAAAGGAATTCTGGAGTTGGGCATTCAATCAAAAACCCCAAATTAAATACCTAGGCTGCAATATCACCAGTAAATATTTCCAAAGTGAGGAAATCTAGAAACAAACATTTTCCCCCGACTGATGTTGCCTTCCACACACTATGTGTGTGTGTGTGTGCTCAGTCAAGTCCGACTCTTTGCCACCCCATGGATTACAGCCCACCAGGTACCTCTTTCCATGGGATTCTCCAGGCAAGAATACTGGAGCAGGTTGCCATTTCCTCCTCCAGGGGATCTTCCCGACCCAGGGATTGAACCCGAGTATCTAGCAACCCCTGCATTGGCAGGCAGATCCTTTACCACTGTATCAAAAAGGAAGCTTTTGCGATTATTCGAAAAACTTCATATCTAAAATCTCTTTTTTTTGGCCTAAATTATGTCAGTTTTTGCTGCTTTGGGTTTTCCAGTTCTCTGGAAGGTCCAGAAGTCCTTGTCTTCATTGTGTCAATGCCTCCTTACCTTTGGTGGCCTTATGACTCACTGCAAATCACACTGGAAACTGAATATGGTCTCTTTTGCTCACTTTCTATTTACTTATTTCTGGCTGCACCAGGTCTTTGTTGCTACGTATGGGCTTTCTCTAGTTGCAGTGAGTAGAGGGCTACTCTTTAGTCGAAGTGCACAGGCTTCTCATTTGACATGGTTTCTCTTGTTGAGGAGCACAGGCTCTAGGGAACGTGGGCTCAGCAGTTGTGACTCACAGACTTAGCTGCCCCTTGGCATGTGGGATCTTCCCGAACCAGGGATCAAAGCCATGTCCCCAGCACTGGTGGGCAGATTATTAACCACTGGACCACGACGCAAGTCTGCTCACTTCTTTTTAGCTCCTAATCTGCCCCTACAAGGGAGCCCACTTTGATAATAAAGGCGGCTACCATTATTTTGTATTAACCACATGCAGGCTCTGTGATGAGAGCTTTGCCTGCATTATCTTATTTAATCCTGCTGATAGGAAATTGTGTTGGCTCTGCCTTCAGAATGTATTCAGAGCCCTGCCATTTCTCATCTCTATGCCACCACCTTGTCTCACCTGCATTACTGCAGAATGCACCTAACTGATCTGCCCGCTGCTGCCCCTGTCTCTCTGTGCTTTACTTTCAACAGAGCAGATTAAATGATGTTTTTGAGGTAGAAGTCATCTCAGGTCAAAAGCCTACAAGGGCTCCTTTTCTCTCTCAGAGTAAAATCCAAAGTCCTTCCCGAAAAGCCCACAAAATCAGCTTCTTCTGTTCTCCCCCAAATGCACACTGGGCCCAGCATACCAGTCAGTCTCCTCAACTTTCTGTGAATGTGAGAGAACATTCCTGCCTTGGGGCCTTTGCACACCTGTTCCTCTTCCTCCCAGTTACCCACATGACTTATCCTCTTTCTTCCTTCAAGTCTTTGTTCAAATGTCACCTTCTTAGGGAGGCTTATTTTGACCACACCATTTAGAATGCAGACCCTCCCTCAGCCCTCCTGGTCTATTTTTTCCTCATAAAATGTACCACCATCTAACTACCTCATAATTACTTTTAGTTATATTTATTTTTTGCCTCTCCCCACAAGACCAGGGACTGCTGTATTTTGGTCAGTAAATGCTTGTATAGGTGTAGAATAAATGTTTGTTGAATAAGCTGTGAAGTATGTCCTATAACCATATTATAGAGGAGAGAACTGGGGGACCCAGAAGGGTTAAGTGACTTTCCCAGGGTAAATTAGTTAATGGCAAAGTCAGGACTTGAATCCAGGTCCTACTGTCCCAAAGCAACTTAACTACTATGGTTAAGTTAATCCCAACTTGGTACTGATCCCAAGTTAAGCCCATCTTAAGATACACTGATAATTACAAGCTACCATTGAGCAAAAGCCCATTTCAAGATCCTGTTCACCTGGTCTGGTGTTTCAGCAATTCAAAGTTAATGCCATTGTGCTCAGTAATAGCCAGAACTATTGAATTTCCACAAGTGGTAACAGAAAGTGAAACTTTCATGGGAAATCCTGGGTTAACCATTTGTTTAATGTACTTTGAATAACAGTTCCCCAAATGCTCACGTGATAGCAATATTTGGAATATCCTAGAAGTGAGATCTTAGCAGATGGTTTTTAAAGCATAGATAAGGTAATTACATAGTAATTATCTCCATCTATGTACTTAACTGCCTAGACTCGGGGGACATGATAGAGAAACTTAGGAGAACTCAGGGGAAGTTTTTCCCATTCAAGCTATGTCCTCTATGGTCAAGGAAGCTCTATGAGATTTTAAAAGCAAATCTTAATAAGGTTAACCATCTCACCCCACAATTCCATTCCTGTGTATATACACAAAAGAGTAGAAAACAGGTGCTCAACAAAAATACGTATGGGAAATGTTCATAGTATTATTCATAATATCTAAAAGATAAAAACATCTAAAATGTGGATCAACTGATGAACACATAAATTGTGGTCTATCCATACACTGGATAAATGAATGGATAAAAATGAATGAAGTACTGATACAGGCTACAACATGGATGAACCTTGAAAACATCATGAACATGAAAACATCAGCTTTCTTGTTTTCCAAACATCATGTTACATGAAAGAAACCAGACACAAAAAGCCATATATGGTATGATTCCATTTGTATGAAATGTCTAGAATAGGCAAATCCATAGAGACAGGAAGCAGGTTAGTGGTTTAAGAGGGGTTGGGCAGAGGGGAGTGGAGAGTGACTGCTAATATGTATCAGGTTTCCTTTCTATAAATAATAAAAAATTATTTATTTGGCTGCATCACTTCTCAGTTGCAGCACATAGGATCTTCATTCCATCATGTCGGATCTTTCATTGCAGCATGGGCTCTCTAGTTGCAGCAGGAAAGCTTAGTTACCCCACGGGTATCTTAGTTTCCTGACAAGGGATGGAACCAGCATCTCCTGCATTTGAAGGCAGATTCTTAACCACTGGACCACCAGGGAAGTCCCTGAGGTTTCTTTTTGGAGTAATGAGAAAGTTCTGGAACCACACAGTGCTGGTGGTTGTGTAACACTGAGATGTACCCAATGCCACTGAATTGTATACTTGAAAATGGTTAAAATAGTACATTTTATGTTACATATCTTTTGCCATTGATTTTTAAAGTAAGTCTTTAAATTCTGGCCTTGGTAGCAGGACATTTTGGGTTGGTTCTGATTTGGCAGGCAGATAGCTAAGGTTGAAGTCTCTTTGGGACAACTATAAACTAAGAGGAGCTATGACCTGTCAGATTAGGCTATGTAACAGACTTACATCTGTGACTTGATTGGATGGTAAGTGCTGTGGAATTGAGGCTGATTCTCTGCACCCTCAGAAATGGTGGTGAGTACAATGTTATTCATACATGCCAGAAAGTCAACTCTTTATTTCCTTTATCATTGTCAAATTCATATACTCTCATAAAAAATCTCAATAATACAGAAGGAACATTTTCCCTCTCATCTGCACTATTCCCACTTTCTGGGTTTAGCCACCACCATCTATAACCTGGTGTGTATCCCTTCATACCTTTTTCTACATGTACAAGCATCTGCATATAAATGGGCACATTTTTTAAACCAAAACAAACTTATACTACACATACTGGTCTTCAGCTTTTTTTTCCACTCAATACCATATCACAAAAATCTTTCCACATAAATACATATGGATTTATCTGTTTCTTAGTGGGTACATAGCCTGGAATTGGCGAAGGCAATAGCAACCCACTCCAGTACTCTTGCCTGGCAAATCCCGTGGACTGAGGAGCCTGGCAGGCTGCAGTCCACGGGGTCACTAGGAGTCGGACACGACTGAGCAACTTCCCTTTCACTTTTCACTTTCATGCATTGGAGAAGGAAATGGAAACCCACTCCAGTGTTCTTGCCTGGAGAATCCCAGGGATGGCAGAGCCTGGTGGGCTGCCGTCTCGGGGGTCGCACAGAGTCAGACATGACTGAAGCGACTTAGCAGCAGCAGCAGCAGCAGCCTGGAAATATCACCCTTTAATTGACCAGTCTCCTCTTGTCAGATAACTATATTACCTCCAGTTTTTCAAAGGAGGTTGTGAGGAACACCCTGTTTGTATATTCTTGCCTACTTATAGGAGTTTTTCAGTGGGAGAGATTCCTAGAAGTGAAATAGCTGGACTGAAGTCAGATCCTTTCTGTTCTGTGACTTTTCAAGAGCATGTTGATTTGGGACACAAATGTAATTGTCTGCAGTCTCAGGACAAAAAGTCTAGAACTCAGAGCTTGTGATCAGGCTTTGCTCAACTTGGCATTCTATCCTGCATCTTGTAATCATAGCTATTTTCACTCATCTCATAGGCTCACTATCTCCAGATTGACTCCAGCAGAGGGAAAAGAAATCAGGTCCTTCTGTGCCATTCTTCAAACATTTAGAGGAAATTGATTTTCCACATGGGCTGTAGCCAAGCGAGGGATGCGCTGGCATAGAAGTCCTTGTGACAGGCTATTACAACCAGCACTTGCAACAATTAGACTCAGCCCAACTTGAGATATTTTATTAGCGAGTGTAATTCCTCATCAGGCTAATATTGCAGATTGCCAAAAGCAGCAGCAATCCTAAAATAGGATTTCCTTCATAATCCCTTTTAAAGGGAAGAACTTGTGGAGACTTGAACCGCCTAGAGAAAGAAAGCTTTTACTCTCTTGACTGAGGAAAGAAAGCAGTTGCTCCAAAGAGCTTGCCTTCTGTTTCTGCTCTTACCTCTTTAAGGTGCTTCCTCATGGCATTAGCTGGGAGGCTTTCACCTGCAAAGAACAGAAACACAGTCTCAAACTGGTCTTGCTAACAGAGTACATCTTCAATCTGGAAATCCCAAAGGAGGCAGGCTTGGGGTTGGTTGACTCAACATTTCAACAATGTCATCGCAAATACAGGTTCTTTCCCAAAGAGGTTAAGAACACTGGCTCTAGAGCGAGACTGTTTGGTAGTGGATCTCAAGTCCAGCTCTTAATAGCTGTGTGACCTTGGGCAAATTATTAACCTCTCTGAGCCACATTTTTCTCATCTGTTAAAAATTGGCTAGAAATAGTACGCTGACTCATAGTACTGTTGTCTGTGCTAAAGCAAGGGCAGGCAAACTTTATGAAGGACCAGGTAGTAAATATTTTAGGCTTCCCTCTTGGCAAGGTAGTTGGTAGTTTCTGCCCAACCACTCAACGCTGCTGTTATAGCATGAATGCAATGGTAGACAACAGATAAATGAGTGGGCATGACTGTGGTCCAATGAAATTTTATTTATGGACACTGAAAGTTGAACTTTATGTAATTTCACATGTTGCGAAATACTGTTCTTTTGATTTTTTTTCTTTAACCATTAGAAAATATAAAAACCATTCTTAGGTTCACTGGCCATTAAAATAGCTGCAGCCGCCCCCCTAAGCTAAAGCCTATAATACATTTAGAATAGTACCTGTAAACCTCTAAATGCTCAAAAAGTGTTTGCTATTATTGTTGTTATTATTAACACATCCAGCATCATTCTCTGGACCCCTCCCCTGTCCGTGTTGCCTTCATCCCCCATTCTGATGGCAAGATGGCGACCAGAGTTCAAGGTAGGGCATCCAGAGGAAAACAAAACACTCTCCTTTCCGGTCATAAATTGTTAGTAGCAAGGAGAGGTTTTCCCACACTCAAGGTCTCAGTTGCTAGAATGGGGTCATGTGGCCCCTATGGAACCAATCACTGGCAAGAAGAGGGACTATTCTTTGAACCAATCAGGTCCACCCCTGCAGCTGGGGGTGGAGTTACTTCGCCCTGAGTCACGTTCTGAATGGGGACAAGGCGAATGCCTGACCCCAACAGATCTTTTGTTAGGACAGAGCAAAGTAGGACATGGATACTGGGTAGGCAACCAGCACAGCCTACCCCACTCACTCTTTCAAATCCCCATGAATTTATGACAAGCAGAGGACCCGCTAATCTGGTTTATATATAACGTCTTATAACAAGAGCAAGTCTTTTAAAGATTTGAGCTGGAGAACATTGGCTCTACTGACCTTTAAGTCTTTTTAAATAGCCACTGTGGTCATAACTCATTGGATCATAAGCATTCCAAACAACTTTATGGCCTTTTTGAGTTTACTACACACCCTCCCTGTTGGATGCCTCATTTGACCTTCACAGTTCTCTGAGGCAAGGACTATGATCCTCATTCCGCAGGGAAGAGAAGTGACATGACCAAAGGCACATGACATGGTTAGGCCCTAATGCTAGACCTTGAACCCTGGTTTCTGGCCTCTAGAATCCCAAGCATTTTTCACTCTACTTCCTGGAGCAAGGAGAGGTTTCCCCACCTTCACGGTCTCAGTCCCTAGAATGGGGTCACGTGGCCCCCATGGAACCAATCACCAGCAAGAGGAGGGACTTGTCAGTGGCTGTATCATGGAAAGCTGTGCTATGTGCTAAGTCACTTAAGTCGTGTCTGACTCTTTGTGACCCTATGGACTGTAGCCCACCAGGCTCCTCTGTCCATAGGATTCTCCAGGCAAGGATATTGGAGTGGGTTGCCATCCCCTTCTCCAGGGGATCTTCCTGACCAGGGATTGAACCCGTGTCTCTTACATCTCCTGTATTGGCAGGAGGGTGGGTTCTTTACCATCCGGATCCCATCATGGGAAGGATTAGCGGCTAAGAAAGTATCCCTGATAAGGCAACCAGAGGGATTTTGCCAAGAGTCAACACAGCCCTAAAACATTTGCTTTGGGTAAAGACATTTAGGTATAATCCATGATTTTCTTTGGAATATCTGCAAGTTTAATATACTATGAAATCTCAGGAAATGATAAAATAATAGCAATAATTATTCTGATGGCATACAAATGTGCCTTTTTCTTTTTTTAAAAAAGTGTTTGTTTTTGTCTGTGCTGCTGCTTCATTGTTGCATGCAGGCTTTCTCTAGTTGTGGTGAGGGGGGCCTACTCTTGTTGTGGTGCAAGGGCTTCTCATTGTTTTGTGACCCCATGGACTGCAGCCCACCAGGCTCCTCTGTCCATGGAATTCTCCATACAAGAATACTGGAGTTGGTTGCCATTCCCTTCTCCAGCGGATCTTCCTAACCTGGGAATGGAACCTGGGTCTCCCACATTGCAGGCAGACTTTTTTACAGTCTGAGCCACCAGGGAAGCCTTTCTCTTGTGCAGAGCACGGGTATCAGGGCATGCGGGCTTTTAGTAGTTGTAATAGTTGAAGCTTGTGGGCTCCAGAGCATGGGCATAGTAGTTGTGGTGCACAGGCTCAGTTGCCCTGTGGCATGTGAGATTTTCCTGGATCAGGGATCAAACCAGTGTCCCTTGCATTTTCAAGGTGGATTCTTAACCATTGAATCACCAGGGAAGCCCAAATGTTCCTTTTTCTGATCTCAAAAGGGAAACATAATTGCCCAAGCGTCTCTTTATATTTAAATCATAATTGTAATATGTGCCTCCTTACATTTAAGCCCTATTTTTGGCTTACTAACTTTGCAAGATAAGAAAAGGGAATCTCATCCCCCACCTCCCAATTATAAAAAATGATTGAGTCAATTGAGTGTACCTAAGGAGTATTATGCAACCATTATCTTTAGTGCTTATGAAAACTTTGCAATGCCTTGAGAACTCTGAAGATAGAGCATTAAGGGATAGAAACAGGACACAAAATTACATACAGATAAAGAGATCAGGACCATAGAAAAGATTGGCAATCAAGAAACCAAAGCGTTAACCCATTTGCTTCTGGGTTGTGAAGTCATGAGTGGTTTTTTCCCCCAGCTTCTTTATGTGTTTTTCCTACATTTTCCAGTCTGTCTCCAATACTCATTTTTATGATCAGAGAAAAACATAAAGTAAAAGCCAGAAGAAGACTGGGTTGTTATGCAGGCTAGGTTTCTTATTATATAGACAGGTTCAGGCAATAACGGACTAAGTGAGGCAAACCAGCACTGTTTGCAGAGTGAAAGGATGAAAACCACAACTTGAAGGATGCTCATCCTCCAGGGGTAGGTGTGCAGCCTCCGCGCGGCTGGCTGATGAGGAAATGGACAGATTCCTCCAGCTATGGAGTCAGAAACTCACAAGCCGTGTGGCTTCTAGCAAATGAACCACTCCGACCTTCAATTTCTTCATCTGTTACATGAGAATAATAATGCCTAGTACATAGGATTGAAATGTTTTCAATTACATATTTTTATTGAGTTCTTAACCGTCGTAGGAGCTAATGATGCAATAGTGAGCAAAGAAACAAAGTCCTTGTTCTCCGCCGGCACATTCATTCTAGTGGAGGGTAAGGGTGAATATTGTCCTGGGGCAGACAATAGCTTAGCGCTTTATACCAGAGAGTGTTCTTATGTGTCTGGAGCTCGGTGCATAGATGGAAGCAGACAGGGAGAAGTAGACAGGGGACAAGCCTGGCAGGCTGGGGCCAGAAACTTTGATTTCATTCTAAATATAATGGGAAGCCACTTAAGGGTTTTTAGCCACAGACTAGCATGATCTGATTTAGAGTTTATGTCTTAAAAAGGCCACTCTCCTGCCATGTAGAGAATAGATTGTAAGATTGTGTGAGACGATCAATACACGAAAGCACTTAAGATTGGGTCTGGCACAAAGTAAGTGTCTTAATAAGTGGTAACTGTTTTTCATTATTATCATCATTATCCTTATTATTATTACTACTCTTTTGTCTGCCTACAGCTGGCTCACGATTCCTGGACATTGAGCTTCACATGATATTGACAAAGCATTCTGATGAGCTGGTGAATCTTTCAGATTTGTTTTCCTGATGTTTTCACATCCTCAGAGAGGTGATGGTTAGAAGCCAAACACAAGCTGATACCTGTAAACTGAAGAAAAACACCACCACCACAGTGAACAGATTCTTGAATCCAATATTCTTTCATCCTTCAGGGGGAAGCTCTGGTTATCCTGTAGCTCAGACAAGACCCTGGGTCTTGATTACAGGTTTCAGTCCCCACCAAAGTCCTGACTGAGCACCATCTGTGTTGTGAAACCCAGCTTATGTGGGTATATTTGAGAAGACCTCGCCTCCTGCCAGCTCCTCCTTCCTCCAGACTTGGCTCAGAGAAGATTTTTCTCAGGGAAGCCTCCCCTGACCTGGCCACAGGCCCCCACCCCACACCAATGCTGACATCCCTATGCCCTTGGAACGTGGGCAGAGCCATAGGGTCCGTCTAGTCAAAACTTTGGTTTTTCCAGTAGTCATGTATGGATGTGAGAGTTGGACTATAAAGAAAGCTGAGCACTGAAGAATTGATGCTTTTGAACTGTGGTATTGGCGAAAACTCTTGAGAGTCTCTTGGACTGCAAGGAGATCCAATCAGTCCATCCTAAAGGAAATCAGTCCTGAATATTCATTGGAAGGACTGATGCTGAAGCTAAAACTCCAATACTTCGGCCACCTGATGCAAAGAACTGACCCATTGGAAAAGACCCTGATGCTGGGAAAGATTGAAGGCAGGAGGAGAAGGGGATGACAGAGGATGAAATGGTTCGATGGCATCACCGACTTGATGGACATGAGTTTGAGCAAGCTCCAGGAGTTGGTGATGGACAGGGAAGCCTGGCATGCTACAGTCCACAGGATTGCAAAGAGTCAGACACGATTGAGCAACTGAATTGAACTGAACAGATAGCATAACACTTACTGCCTTGATTAACACAAATGGCTTCACCTAGACTCTGAATTCCTAGAACCGTCCTGGTTAATACAATGGCCACCAGCCAACTGTGGCTATATAAATCTACATTGAAATGAATACAAATTAAAACAAAACCTTTAACATCCAGTTCCTCTGTTGCATTAGCTGCATGTCAGATCCTCAGTAGCCATGGACAGCACAGATAGCAAATATTTCTATGATTGCAGAAAGTCCTAGGGGACAGAACTGCCCTGAGGGGGTGGGGCCGGAGTCATGTGTTGTTTTCTTAGTTTAGAGCTAGCAGAGTGTTTAAGACACATACTTGAGAGGTGGGCAGACATTAGTTCAAATCTCAGCTTCTAATCTTACTAGCTCTGTGATCTTGACCAAATTCATTTTCTCAACACAGGTGTCCCCTGCTTATCAGAAGTTTGCTTCATACCACTTCACTTTTACCATAGACCCACACCAGCACCCATCAGTACATCAGTAACCGAAAGAAATGTGAAGAGGATTTTCACTTTTACAGAAGAAAGGCTAAAAGCCAAAATAGTGTTCACTGTTTGTTTTGCTGTTTGTTGTTCATAGAGGCAACATGTGCCCCCAAGCAGCAGCAGTGGCAGCTCCAATCTCAGCATCACGTCGCCACAGTGTTGAATTGTGAATTTGTGAGCAAGATGTGCATGTGTGCTCAGCCGCTCAGTTGTATCCAAGGCCCCTCTGTCCATGGGATTTCCCAGGCAAGAATACTGGAGTGGGTTGTCATTTCCTTCTCTGCAGGATCTTCCTGACCCAGGGATTGAACTTGAGTCTCTTTCATTGGCAGGTGGATTCTTTACTGATGAGCTCCCAGGGAAGTCCACGTGAACAAGATGTGTTGTTGTTCAGTCGCTCGGTCATGTCCGACTCTTTGTGACCCATGGACTGCAGCATGCCAGGCTTCTCTGTCCTTCACTATTTCCTGGAGTGTGCTCAAACTCATGTCCATTGAGTCAGTGATGCCATCCAACCATCTCATATTCTGTTGCTCCTTTCTCCTCCTGCCCTCAATCTTTCCCAGCATCAGGGTATTTTCCAATGACTTGGCTCTTCTCATCAAGTGGCCAATGTATGGGAGCTTCGGCTTCAGCATCAGTCCTTCCAATGAGTATTCAGGGACGATTTCCTTTAGGATTGACTGGTTTGATTTCCTCGCCTGTTCAAGGGACTCTCGAGAGTCTTCTCCAGCACCACAGTTTGAAAGCATCAGTTCTTCGGCTCTCAGCTTTCTTTATTGTCCAGCTCTCGCATCTGTACATGACTACTGGAAAAACCATAGCTTTGACTATACATACAGACCTTTGTCAGCAAAGTGATGTCTCTGCTTTTTGCTGAGCAAGATGTATCCTAAAGTAATCGCTTCTTTGCTTTAAACAATCTTGGCTTACAAAGTGTTGTAGGAACACTCTACTTTCAGATATTAGGAGAAACTGTTCCCACCCAATGGTCTGCTTGTGAAGCCTGCGTAAGTTAGTATATATGAAGGGTTGGCAGTAGAGCCTAACTCAGAGTCAGCCCCAAGCAAGTGTTAGCTACTATTATCATCACCTCCAGTAAAATAACCAGCACGTAAAAGGCCCTGATCAGTCTTTACTGATCACCCGAACCAATGAATGAAAGAACCAGTGAATGAATGAACTTTAATTTGAGCTTTCATGAAAACAGACTACTCTCTTCTGAAACGAAATATATCACCATTAATAATAGCTTCTACTTATTCAGCACTGATTTCATACCAGGTGCTATACTGAATGCATTCCACACATTTCTCCCCAAAGTCCCATGAGAAAGGAATTGTGATTAACCAACCACCTCCTTTAAGAGATGAAGAAACTGAGGTTCAGAGATCAGAAGCCAAAAGGTATAAGGCCAGCAAGACGAAAAGCTGTATCTCGCTGCCTCGGTGGAGATATTACCACATCTAGGCTACTGGCTGCCAGGATTGATTTTAGAAGCGATTCGACCTCACCTCTCTGGTTCTGCCCTTGTGGAGGAAGGGGGTCTGCAGGAAGATGCAATGTTCCCACTCCTCCCTGACCCCTGGGGAGGGTTCTGGCTCCCCACCTGCAAGGTGACCTGCTCAGTTTTCTTTCCTGCTCCCAGAAAGACTTCTGACCCTGGTTGCTCAGATTTCTTTCTTTCCCCATCCATCCCCGGGTTGCTGGCCCACCCCCTCCCAGCCGCCCCACGCGCACCAGCGAGCAATGGCCAGGCCCGCAGACAAGGGCGTCTTTCTTCCAAAGGGTTCCCCCTCATCTCATAAATTCTCAGCCCCAGCCTGATTGGCTGCGACAAAAAAGGAGTAAGGCCCCCACTCCGGCTCCTCAGATACAAAGTGGGTTGTGTGCAGCTTTTGCCCACGTGAGGCCAATCACAGAGGCCCGTGCCTCTTAGAAATCCCGAAGGACAAAATACCAGCGGCCCGACACAGCAACTGCCCGGTCACGGGATCAAAATTATCTCTGGCCACACAATGGACAGCAGATAGCCGGGAAAGCCAAGACAATGAAGAGGCACGTGAAGGAGACCTCCCTGGTCACTGCTAACCTGGAGGCTGGAAGGACGGTTAACTCTTTCCTGCCTGAACCTTTCAACTCCCAGACAAACCGAGACCTGTGTACAACTTGGGCTGGTGCCCAAACCTTGAGGGAATGGTACCCAATTCAAACCTTCCTGAGGATTCCTTTCACCACTTTTGAGAATTTGCCTTCCCTATGAAGCATGATTCCAATGTTTCCAATTTTTAGCACTAAAATTAGTCCAAATGTGCCTTCTAATTCTGTAGACACAACCCAGCTTGTGCAAATGTCCCTCTCTCCCATTTCTGGGTGAATTTTTGCATAGTACAGACTGCCAATTTTGTCGCGTGTTCTTGAGGGAAGATAGAAGTTGAAAATCAGCTAGCTGCTTACCGTGAAACAAATGCTGTGGAACGCAAAGTTCTGATTTAGAGAGAATGCTGCATGTAACACTCTCATGAAAAGAAAAACACAGACAAATGTCTTATATGGATCACTGCTGAACACAGCCATAGGAATATGAGCTCGAATTTATTGAATACTTACTATATATTAACACCTACTTACGCCCAGCAAGATTAAGTAACTTGCCCAAAGATGCAGCTAGACATTGACTGAGCTGAGATTGGAACCCAAATCTCTCTGTCTACAAAGGCTGAGTTCTAAACCACAGTGCTTAATAAATGGCAATCATTATTGTTACTGTGATAAAATACAACACATTATCTGTAGGAATACAAAGATTTTCCCAACATATAAGTGACAATACAGGAGGCAAGATTGCACATTGTGATATTTTTAAAATAGATAAATGATAGATAAATGGAGAAGAGGAAAAATACTAGAATAATCTTTGCCAAAAGCTTGAGTGACTCTCTCATGATTTTTTGCTTTCTTTCCCCCCGTGGGTGTGCTTTTCTTTGCATTTCAAGTGTTCTTTGTGAAGCATCTATAACCTTTGCCATTAGGAAAGAAGTGTGTGTGTGTGTGTGTGTGTGTGTGTGTGTGTGTGTATGTGTGTGTATGTGTGTGTGTTTTAAAAGGCAGAGGGAACAGAGAAGATGGCAAAGTAGGCCAAAGAAGCTGGAATTGCAGTTATTTCAATCTTGCCCCAAATTGCGATTTGGGGAGTTCAAAGTTATCCCAAAATGATGAAGCAAAAGTCTTAAGCCATCTGCCCCCTAGACCAAGCGAAGCCAAGTGGCAGTGACAGTGAGAAAGCCCTTTAAACAACGACCGAGAAGAGGGTGTGCTGTGAGGGGAGGCGGAACCAGATGGTAAAGTTCACCCAAGGAAAAAGAGAGGTGTTCTTGATGGACTCTCCCTGCATTGTATTTGGTGCTTGGATTCAGTCAGCTCCAGCTTAACCAAGGAAGAACAGAGCAGGCAGGGGAAGGGGCAGAAAACCTTCAACCCAGCCCCCAAGACAAATCCCTAGGAGTCTGGCAGGAGGCAGCCTTGCCGATTCCAGGCCTATATTTTTCATTTCTTGTTTTAACAGTCATAAACGCCTTCCGATGCCAAAGCAGAACATGACTTTAATCCAGATAAAATAAAATTCCCAAACCCTGAAAACTATACAGAGATTTACAAGCCAATTTTGAAAAGCAAAAGCCTCAGTTCCAAGAGTGGCACATTCCACGTGGCCAGCACCAGGGGCTGTTCCATGGCCCGGCCCCGTGGGGATGAGGTCCCAGGGCTTGCTGCTCAGCCCCCGAAATCCACAGCCCCCTTGGCAAAGAGAATGCAGGCCGACTCGGCCCTCGACCTGGACTCTTCTCAGATTCCTGGGCTCTGGGGTCTCTTGGCTTTCAGGCGTCCTAATAGATTCCAGCTCCCCTCTCTCCACCTCCCCTCCACCCCCAGCTGTTGCAGAAAACCACAGTCAACCTCTTCTTGCTCTCAGCTGCCAAGTTTCCTCTAAGTAAACACAGAATGTAGCAGTAGATCAGCTCAGTTGCATTCCCAGCACTGTAGGTTGGGTCAAGGCTGGCCTGGCACCAACCTCAAGAACCCAGGCTGGGGTGGGCTCTGGGGCAAGCATGGACTGCAAAGCCTCATTATGTGCAAATGCCTTAGGGACATGAACTCGGTTCATCCTACTGATCCTATGAGGTGGGACCTTTGCATATTGTATTTCATCTCTTTGCCCCTCTAGGTCTGCTGGCCCCCCTTTACCTTTGCCCTGAGCCCAGGAGGCTGACCGGGGTGGATGGCACCAGTCGGCTCCCATGCACTCTGGCCTCTGATTGGATTTGCACAAGAAGAACAGGAAGAAAGGCAATGAACTGGGGCCAGTAATTCCACTCCCACTCCTCCAGACTTCTCCTTGCTGTGTGGCTATAGGCTGGCTCCTTTGGGTGATTCTCTCCATACAGCTCCCCTTTCCAGGTTCTGGAATTAACCCTTCTCCTTGCTCCTATAGACCCAAGACAGGAATAGCGCCTCCCTCTGCTATCCCCAGGTATTGCACTCTGCCTTGGTCTCCCCAAATCCTGCCCACAACTGTGCAAATAATCTATTAATATTAAACTCACCTCAGATTACTCCATTTCAGAGTGCCCTCTGTTTCCTGCCAGACTGCTGACCAGTGCGTTTGCATCACTTCTCATTTACAGAGGAGAAAACTGGAGCTTGGAGAAATTAAGTCACTTGCCCAGGGGCAATTATCTGGGGTTTGAATTTGGATCAGCCTGAATCCAGAGTCCAGGCTCTTCACCTCCTCACTACTATATAAAAACTAAAATGAAATTAGCTTTCACTCGGTGCCTGCTGTGTGCCATGCAGTGTGCTGAGCCTCTCATGCCCTTGTTTCACAGACTCTGTGGACAACACTACTTACTATTCCCATTTCACAGATAAGAAAACTGAAGCTATGAAATGCTCACTCAGCATAAATAATTTTAGATTCATCCACATTGCTGTGTATCAATACTTCATTCTTTCTTATTGCTGAGTAGTATTCTCTTGTATGGACATACCATAATTCATTTATTCAATTGTTTCTTTGATTGTTTATTTCCTTCCTTCTTTATTCCCTCCTATCTATCTATCTGTCTACCTATCATATAATATTTATCTACCTATCTATTCACTTCCTTTAGAAGTGAGCCTATTTGTAAGGATATTCATCACAGCATTTATATTTAATAGTGAAAGCACTTATAATGACCTCCTTATCTGTCTGATAGGGAAATGACTGAATGAAGTTTAATAAGACCTTGGAACCTCATTGGAGGAGCACCAGATACAGACTCCTGAGCCAGCTTACTGTAATCGCCAGAAGGGCTATGTCACTCCTGGTACATGGCCACCTTTCAACTGTGCCTTGCCACAGTTCTTGATTGGCTGGAGAGAGCCATTCACTGACATCGGGCTGCTGCTGCTGCTGCTGCTAAGTCGCTTCAGTTGTGTCTGACTCTGTGCGACCCCATAGACAGCAGCCCACTAGGCTCCTGTGTCTCTGGGATTCTCCAGGCAAGAATACTGGAGTGGGTTGCCATTTCCTTCTCCAATGCATGAAAGTGAAAAGCGAAAGTGAAATCACTCAGTCGTGTCCGACTCTTAGCAACCCCATGGACTGCAGCCTACCAGGCTCCTCCATCCTTGGGATTTTCCAGGCAAGAGTACTGGAGTGGGGACATCGGGCTAGCATGCCCAATGTGCCACTCCTTGTTTCTTTGCTTTGTGTACATCTATCCATCCATCTATCCATCCGTGTGTTTATCTCTCCATCCATCCCTGCATGTGTGCAGGCTAAGTCACTCAGTCGTGTCCAGCTCTTTGCTACCCCATGGACTGCAGGCTGCCAGGCTCCTCTGTCTAAGGGATTCTGCAGGCAAGAATACTGGAGTGGGTTGCTATACCCTCCTCCAGGGGATCTTCCCAACCCAGGAATCCAACCAGTGTCTCTCACATCTACCTCCACTGGCAGGCGGGTTCTTTACCACTAGTGCCACCCGAGAAGCCCTCATCCACCCTTGTCTATCATCTATTATCTATTTCTTTACATATATTTTCCTCCTTTTCCTTTAACCGTCCTTTATCCATCCATTGATAGCCATGAGGTCAACAAGTGTTAACGTCCTCCTGTAACTGGAAGAAGATACAGATTACTTAATAGTAAATGTGACCATCTAGTAAGAACCTATTTAGTTACCAGGCACCACATGAAGAAATTAAAAAGTGCTGCACACGGCCTGACACATATAAGTGTCATGGAAAAAAGCATTTTATTGAATTCCTTCCTTTGTTGGTGGTTGTAATTACAGATCTTTGCTACTGCTTCAATAAAACCTCATTCATTCATGACAGTATGTATGAAGGGCAGGTTAAGAGATCCGTCTGCATTAAAGGGCCTGTTTAGAATCCTTAAACAAAATGAACTTTTCTTTCTTTTCAGTACAGAGGAGCATTTGACAAAGAAAGAGTTCCCAAGTAGTATTACTTCCCAGCTGCTCTAATCAACATTTAAAACTCATCTGGATTTGGCAGGAATTTCTTCGGGTAAGACGAGGTGCTAAAAGCCTTAAAACGGTTTATTCCTTTAAAGACATGAGACACTCTTTACACAACCTTCTTTACACGGTTACACTGGTAAAGTTTTCTTCACAGGTAGAGCAAAGGTAAACTGCAGCTTAGGCCAGGCTGACTTATAACAAATTCCATTATTAGCACAGTTCAAATTAATGAGATTTTCCTTTACTTCGGTTTCAAAAGAGGCTCAAAGCCACTTAGTAACTTGAGACCTCTTGTGAATCTCATTACTAGAAGAGTTTTTAAAACACAGTTTGGTCTTTGGTTACCATAGGAAATTGCAAAGAGCCAATGACTGTGTTTCATTCTGGATCCAAGTTTTATGCCGGATGATTCATTTAAGCTCTGATGACTTTTTAATTTAAAAAATTCCCCATTAATGCTCAAAAAAAAAAAAAATCTATTAGCACACCGTGAACACATGAGAGGGATACTGTCTTGAGTTCTATGCCAAAAAAATTAAAAAATTTTTTTAAAATTTAAAAAATTGTGAGGGTGAAAAGTAAACAAAACTTTCCAACTTTACAATATTTGTCTTTAAGCCCTTAGTAGCCACAGATGCAAAAGTCTTTCTTCATGTTTTTAAGTCAGGCAACCTCCTAAATTAAGTTGGACTTGTCCCAAGGACCAAATCAGAAAATTAATTCACGAGCTAGGGCCCTCCAGAAGGTTTTTTCCCTTTCATTTTGTTTAGTCACTTTTATAGTCTTTTCCTTCTTCGAAGTAATTTGGATTTGATTGCTTCTTCGTGAAATTCTAATGTCAAGACTGTGTCTAATTCTGTTTTATGAAGAAATCTGGAAACTATACAAAGGAATGAATTGAGATGCAGAGTCAAATAAAATCTGTAATGTGATAACTCTATCAACCCTGCCTGGAAAGAGACTGTATTTCAATTAGATCTCGAGACATGTTCTTACATAAACTGACAGCATCGGATTGACAGCGTTCATCTTCCCAGAGAACACAATTTACAAGGACAGAATGGTGAATTCGATTCCATATTCCAAAGGTACGTCAGAGTGCTTGCCCCACCCCAGCCTGAATAGAGGTGTGATTTAACAGACAAGTTCCCTTTCAGCATAAAATAAAAATGGCAAACATATGAAAAATTCCCATCAGCACCAAAAAAAAAAAAAAGAGGTATTTAAAATCTAAAGTAATAATAATAATAATACTTAGCATTTAAACAGTGCTTTACATCTTCAAAGCACTCCATAAACAGTGGTTCCAATTCTCCAGGCGATCAACGGTCTTTGATGTGGAGAAGAACTCCATGCACAGTGGGGGAGATAAAGCTACAACCACAAGAACTGAGCCCAATTAACTAATTGTAACACTTTCATTTCTTCCCCCCTTTCAATTTCGTTTTATTTTTTTCCCAACTATCTTTTGTTGTTCTCATTTAAAGCCCTCACAGGGTCACCTACGCAGGCCTGCTGGCATTAACCAGGCTCCCATCCAAACTCATCTGCAAGACCCAGGCTGCATTCTTTTCCCCAATTCACAGTGAAATCAGAAAAAAAAAAAACCAAGTCCAACCGGATTACAATTAGATTGATTTTATTCTCCACATTTGCCTTTCCAATTTTTCAATGGGGAAAAATGTCCTTTTATTTATGACACCATAGGAGGTGGTACTATGTTTTATAGATAGGTTTGTTTCAGTCTGGATTTTGCTGTTTTTGTTGTCGTCTTTGCTTAGCCAAACAAGGAGCTAGCAGTCTTGCGTGGATGTCTACCATTCTTTCTGGAGCGTGTACCCACATGTGAAATCCAAAAATCTGGGAAGCCCTGATCTTGATGACCCTGAGACCTCCAGCAACATAGATGTAACACATTTATCCCAAGTGACCATCCTCAGTGTAGGTGAGGCTGTGGCAAAGCGTGCAATCTCCAGAAGCAGGCTATCTCCTCCACTCTCGGCAAAAGTGTAAATTGGCATAACCTTTTTGCAGGATCTATGAAAGTTGTGATCTTTTGTAAACTTTGACTCAGCAATTCTACTTCTAGGAATTTGTTTTAGTGGAAAACTCACACACAAGTTTACAAAGAAATGTAGCCTTGTCTTGAAGTGAAAAACCTGGAGGGTACCAAGGACTCACAGGAAGAGGACTGACGGAGACATGTGAGACACAGCCAGGGAGCACCATTCATGGTGTTGCCCTGGTGGGTTAATGATGTGGTTCCACGTGTCCTCAGGCGGAGGAGGTCTGCAGTCTTGGGGTTCTTTCATCCTCCACACATTTCTCAAGCACCTCCTCAGTGCCAGGCACTGCTCTAGGCAGAGGATACAGGAGTAATGGAAGGAGACAATGTCCTTGGCCTCATGGAGCTTACAAAAAAGCAAGGAGCGTGGAAGAGCCACTTTGGAAAATAGTCTGGCATTTTCTTGTAAAGTTATATATAGTTCAACATCCCACTCCTGAGTATTTACCCAAGAGAAACGAAAACTTATGTTCACCCCAAAACTTGTGTGTGACTGTTTATAGTGACTTTATTTGTAGTCACCCCCAAAATGGAAACAACCCTATGTCCTTCAACTGATGCGAGGTTAAACAAAACATGTACAGCTATACAACGGAATATCATATACCAATAAAATATAAGGAGAGGCTAATTCATGCAACAAAATGGATTATGTTTAGTGGAGGGCCACATACTCTGTATTTTCATTTATATGACATTCTGGCAAAGGTAAAATTTAGGGACAGAGAACAGTTTAGTCATTGCCAGGAGCAAAGCATGAAGGAAGGGGTTGAATACAAAGGGGCACAAGCAAATTTCAGAGGATGTTAGAACTGTATTAAGTCTTTTAAAAAAAATCACTTATGAATAAGTTCATTTGGCTGCAGCGGGTCTTAGTTGTGGCACTCGAAATTTTTAGTTGAGGCATGTAAACTCTTAGCTGCAGCGTGTGGGATCTATTTCCTTGACCAGGGATAGAACCTGGGCCCCCTGCATTGGGAGCTCGGAGTCTTAGCCACTGGCCCACCAGGGAAGTCCCTGTGTTAAGTCTTTATTGTGGTGATGCTTACACAAATGATGATGTTCTGTTGAGAATCCTAAGAATGCTACACTAAGACCAGTGAATTTTACTATATGTAAGTCGTACCTCAGTAAACCTGATTAAGGGGAAAAACTGAAGTGCAAAAGGTACATACAATATGATCCCATCTTTGTAAGTAATAATAAGAATAATGTTAGAATATGCTTTGGAAAAAAAATCTAGATGAATATCCATCATGCCAAATTATTAACATAAGTTATCTGGGTTGTGGAAAGGGGTATTTCATTTTCTAAATTACACATATCTTTGCTGTTTGAATATTTTATAGGGCAAGTGTTACTTGCAAAATTACAGGGAGAATCAAATTGTGATACAAAATTTAGTCCTCCATACCAGCCAGGCTACTGCGGGGAGGCACAGAACTCACCTGAGAGGCTCAGGCACATCACGTGACCCTAATCTTGGCTCTGGAGGGCAGTTGTCCACTCAGGGTGTTAAAGATATAGTGTGACTTCGCAGAGCCTGAGAAGCCTGGGGGACACCCTCCTCTTTGGCTTGGGACCCCGTTCCAGGCGAGGAACGGCTGCTGTCCCCTCTAAGCTGCTCCTGGGGGGAGATGGCCCTTCAGCGGTTCCCATGGGACTAAGTTTTCTGAATGGAGGTGGAATGAGGCTCAGGGCTGGCATGACCCTCGTCCTCCTGTCGTGGAGAAGAACTGTCAGTGGCCCAAGGTGGTTTAACACCTCTGATGGTAACAGCCATTTGTTGACACTTGCTCTGTGCCAGACAGGGACCAAACACTTACCACTTAATGTTATTTTGTAATTCATTTAACAAATATTTAAATGTTTAACAAACAATGTTCCAGGCACTTGGGATATGGCAGTGAACAAAGAAGAGGAGAAAAGAGCCCTTATATTCTATCACCTGATGTTCTAATAGCGGGAGGGGGAGACAGGCAAAGATATATGAAAGTGAATATATGTCAGGGGGTTTTAGATGCTAAGAGAAAACTGAACAGAGTGAGGGGTGCCAGAGGGGGGGATGAGGCACCCCATCTTAGGTACAGAGGCCTGAAAGGATCTTGTCACTATGGGGACCACTGAGCTGAGGAGCGGAAAGGCCCGCAAGGGCCAGGGCCCTGCGGTTGCATCTGTAAGAAGAACCCCAGGGAGGTCACAGGCCCGTGGCCGAGTGTGTGCAGGGACGCCAGGACACGCAGGGCCCTGCAGGTGGTGAAGGAGCATTTGGCTTTTACCTTGAATGAGGTGGGAGTCTCGGAAGCATTTGGAGAGAGGAATGACCTTGATCTGACTTAGGTTTAGTTAGACTCCTTCCAACTGCTGTGTGGGAGAGAGAACACAGTGAGGGTGGGGTGAAGGAGTGAGAACAGAGAGGCCAGGGGCTTAGACTTGGTGGTGGCACATTCTTGATATTTTTATCTCATTCTTCATTTTTCCCATCTGCAAAATGGGATGATAATGGTGTCTCTTTCACAGGAGGATTAAACAAGCTCATGGTGTTAAGTACCTGGCCCTGTGCCTTGGACAGGGGATGTGCTCAGTACATACGTCCATGTTTGTTGTTATTATTAATTACCAACTCTTCCAGCGAGGCCAGGATAATTATGCCCACATTAGATGAGAAGACTGAGGCTCAGAGGGCAGATGGCTGGTGAGTGGCAGAGCTGTGTTTCTCCAGACCCCCTTGGAACATTTTTGGGGAGGCACACCAGGCTGATGAAGAAGACAAGAAGCCTAGATAAGAGGCAGAGGGTGTCTAAGCATGGGGAAGTCTTCTTACCTCATCTGAGTACAGAAGGCAGCAGTGGCCAAGCTTCAGATCCTGTCTGGCTCCTCTAAGCTGTGTGACCTCAGACGAATCACTTCACCTCTCTGAGCCTCAGCTGTGTCACTTATAAAATGGAGACTGGGATAAAACCTACCTCAAGATAGTTGTGGCAAGCAGATATCTGGCATAAAATGAGCTCCATAAACACATCTGGAAGATAGCACCCTCCTGAAAAGGTGGTACAGTAAGGAGAGTTGTAACTGAGTAAATGGCTGGTTTTTCTGGCTGTACCACACAGCTCTGCTAGGGAGAAGAAAGCCTGTCTTCCACTGTCATTTTGGGAAGTGGCTGATTAGATTATAATGAACCGGCTCATCGGGGTGCACATGCTGTGTAAACAGTGACCTCTTCATAAAACCACAAATACAGAACCATGCAAAATATGCTTTGAGTTAATGCACGGTGAACATGAAATAAAGTCCGCTCGTTGGAAAATCATTTTAAGGGTCTTTTTTCTTTTTTTAAGTGAAGGGAATATTTACCGAGGCATTTTTGGTAGAATAAAGAAGGGGCTTCTATGTTCAGCAACCGTTGTGAAACGCCAGTAGCAAATCCCTATAACACAACTCGCTAACATTTACAGAAGCTGTTGTGATTAAGTGGGAACCAAGCTACCAAAAAATCTACAACAAGAAGTCAGCAAAGTAAGATCAAGAGACTATAAAGTAAACAATATATAGAGAATGAAATGTAATTTATTTCCTTGGGGAAGCGATCTGTACCGACAGCAGCAACAGAGCAACTCTAGATGTACTCCATTTCCATCCTCGACAGACTATTGCAGTCAGCACATTTGAAAATTGAGAAATTGTGTGCGCAATTAAAAAAAAAACAAAACAAAAAAACAATTGATTATAACTCACCAGTGTCCTGAGAGGTTGGCAGCCCATTTTAAAAAGGAGAAACTGAGACTCAAGCTGGAGACATGAGCTGCTTGCCTCATCATTGCCGGGAACCCATAACCCAGGTGACAGGAGGAGCCCGGTGAACCAGTCACTGAGGCCATACGAAGACAAAGTGATGACTCAAGTTTCACACATGGCATTTTTTTATTGCCTCCAAAGTGCTGCTGGAGTGAGGACCATGCTCTTTCCAAGGGCTGCCTTTAAATAAAATGATCTGTTGCAGAAAGCAAGATCTGGGCTCCAGGCAGGGACCCAGCCAGCAGGCAGCCCGCACACCTGTGCCAGGGAGCAGGCAAAGTGTCCTCTCAGGCTGGGAACGGAAAGTGCCAGACAGTTTGGAGGGAACTGGTAGGGTCCCTGGAGGATGGTGGTCTTTGTCTAATGTGACAGGACCTGGATGCCGCTTCTCAAAAAGCAGCATCACATGGCCTTCTCACCTATCCAGACCTCGGCTGAAGTCCCTGATTCAGGCCACCAGCGAAAAGATGTTTGTCTTCCTTACAAAACCCCTGGACGCTTGGGTCTGGCCTGGAACACAAGAAAGCAGAAATGCTGAGATGGGCTGGCAAACTTGCCAGAGAAGTTGGCGTCTCCCCTCCCAGAGCACAGCCTGACTGTGAGCCTCTCTTGTGAGCACTGAATTCACACTTGCACAACCCTGGAGAGGAAAAGTTACAGAATCCACCTCTTGAACACACTCTTTTCTTAAAGACGATTTTGTTCAGCCTAAAACCGGAATTGGCTGTTGTAAGCGAGGACATTCAGACTGCGAGAGAGAGAGAGTGAGAGAGAGAGAGAGTGAGAGAGAGAGAGAGTGTGTGTGTGTATGTGGGTCCATCCAGAGGAAACAGAATTTAGTTTCACATGATATATTTCACCACCTGCCATGGACATAGCCTGCAACATGTAAACGTAGCGGAGGCCGAAAATTTATGAATGTGGTCACTTGTTTTAGGTCAAAGATTTCAGGGGACCTTCACGCACTTCCTTATTATTGGCTATTTGAAAGCGCTTTATCGTGGTTTGCTAAATTAATTCAAAAATCCACGTTACCAGAAGCAAGAGTCCTTTGTATGTAGGTGTAGGTAAAATGCCACCAAGTACAGTTAATTTAAGCTCATTGGGATTTTTTAAAACTCAATCATTGCTTAAATGATCTCCTTGGTGGTGTTTGTTGGAGTTCCGTCTCCACCTACATTTTATAAAAGCCCTGGGTCTGAAGAGTCACTGACATTTATTGAACACCTAAGTGCCAAGTGCTTTCTGTGCAGTAACACACTGAATACTTACAGTGGCTCTAAGAGGACACAAGACGACTCCGCTTTAGGGATGAGGAAACTGAGGTACAGAAAGGTTAAGTCACTGCCTAACAGCTCAAGAGAGTCCAAGACAGAGCTGGGGTCTGGACCAGCACTGATGTTCTTGCCCTTCCCCAGACCTCAAGCCACGCTCGGAACCAGCAACGACTGCTATTGTTTTTACTTCATCCTCTGCACGGTCTTAGGGGAGAGGTTGGAACAATTAGGAAATCCTTGGTGGTTATGAGCAGAGCTGTTATTGCCCAAGGCAGCCCAGCTTGATTGGTATAAGACCATTCTCTCAGAGGGAACTTAAAAACCTCAACTTAAAAATTGAATTATGAAAGTGAAGGAATGAAAAGGATAGGCATGCCGAATGGAAGCATCTAGAAACATCTTTCTGGAATTATGGAATGAACGGCCTTGTCCACACCAGATGAGAGGGACCCAAGACTCGTGTTTGTCACTGAGCCCAACCCCTGGCTGGTCTCCTTGAGACTACCTTTGGTTCTCCTTCATCTCAGCTGCTGACTTGAGAGTAACAACAACAACAACAAAAAAAAAACCCCGCAGGAAGAAATGCAAAGTGTCCAGAGACCCAAGAGAAGATCTACCTCGCTGGAGTTTGAGAAAGCAAATCCAAACAACAATGACACCATTTTTTACCGTTGGGCTGGCAAAAATTTAAAAAGACTGGCAACATGCAAATGCTGGCAGGGTAGTGAGGAAGTATACTGTCTTCCCTTATTGCTTGAGGGAGTGTGGATTGCTACAGTCTTTGGGGAAAGTCTTCCGGCTGTATTTATTAACAATAAAAATACACATTTATTAACAATAAAAAAGCAATCCTATTTTGGGGACTTTATTCTACAGAAATAAAAGTGTCACTTCATAAGGAAATATGGATGAGGATATTTATTGCACCCTTATTTAGAGTAGGAAAAAAAAACTGAAAACCACCCGAAGGTTCAGAAATAGTGGAATAATTGGATAAATTATGGCACAGGTGTTCTATGAAACACTATACAACTAATAAAAGACTGAGTTGGATCTAGATATATAGGCCTAGGGGTATATTTGTGATAAATTGTTAAGTGAAAAAAAAGCAGCTTGCAAAGTAATATATGTGACATGATCCCATTTTCGTAAAAAGCAAAAAAGAAAAAAAAAATCCTCTTAGGAATGTGTGTTTAAATTGTACTGGGTTGGCCAAAAGTTTTATTTGTTTTTTTTTTTTTTCTGTAAGATGGGTGTAGTAATGCTTAGTTGTCTAACTTCATTTGAAACAGTTTTATTACATTGTATCATGACAGCTGTTCTATCAGTGTGTATTAAAAAAAAACTTATCAGAAATGGTGAATTTTGGGGTAGCCATTTTAATATTGAAGATGGAAGAAGAAAAGTGGCATAGTATGCTTTATTGTTTTAAGAAAGGTTAAAAATGCAACTGAACACCCCCTCCCCCCCCAAAAAAATAGATTTGTGCAGTGTATGAAGAAGGTGCTGTGACTGATCAAATGTATCAAAAGTGGTTTGCAAAGTCTGGTGCTGGAGATTTCTTGCTGGATGACACACCAGTTTGGGTAAACCAGCTGAAGTTGATAGCAACCAAATCAAGACATTGAGAACAATCAATATTATACCATGCAGGAGATGGCCAATATACTCAAAATATCCAAATCAAGTGTTGAAACTTATTTGTACCAGCTTGGTTATGTTAATTACTGTGATGCTTCGGTCCCACATATCTGTGTGCATGTGTGCCCAGTTGCTCAGTCGTGTCCAACTCTTTGAGATCCCATGGACTGAATCCTGCCAGCCTCCTCTGTCCTTGGAATTTTCCAGGCAAGAATACTGGAGTGAGTGGCCATTTCCTTCTCCAGGGGATCTTCCTGACCCAGGGATTGAACCCATGTCTTGACCATATTTTCACATGTGATTCCCTACTGAAATGTAAAGAAAATGTTCTGTTTTTAAAACAAATTGTGATGGGCAACGAGAAGTGGATATTGTACAATAGCGTGGAATGGAAGAGATTGTGGGGCAAGCAAAATGAACCACCACCAACCACACCAAAGGCTGATATTCATGCAAAGAAGGTGAGACTGTGCATATGGTGGGACTGGATGGGAGTCTTCTATTATGAGCTCCTTCCAGAAAACCAAATGATTCATTCCAGCAAGTACTGCTCCCAGTGAGACCAACTGAAAGCATCACTCGATGAAAATCTTCTGGAATTAGTTAACAGAAAACACATAATCTTCCATCAGGATAACTCAAGACCAAACGTTTCTTTGATGACCAGGCCAAAACTGCTACAGCTTGGCTGGGAAGTTCTGATTCATGTCACCGTATTCACTAGACGTTGCTTGCACCTTCAAATTTCCGTTTATTTCAGTCTTAACAAAATTCTCTTAATGGAAAAAATTTCAGTTCCCTGGAAGACTGTAAAAGACACCTGGAGCAGATCTTTGCTCAATGAGATAAAAAGTTTGGGGAAGATGGAATTATGAAGTTGCCTAAAAAATAGCAGAAGGTATTGGAACAAAACGGTGAATACGTTGTTGATCTAAATTCTTGGTGAAAATGAAAAATGTGTCTTTTATTTTTAGTTAAAAACTGAAGGAACTTTTTTGGGCCAACCAATATGATCTGGTATGATCTTGGAGGAAGCCGAATAAGGACTCCTAACAATTTGGTTGAGTTTGGTGATAGTGGTAGAGATTTTCCTTGGCATGCTCCCATGCTGTTTAACCTGTTACAGCTAGCATTTTGTTACTTTTGTTATTTACGATAAACTACATCCAATGAAACTAAAGGTTAAGGGGAAAAAAAACCTCCAAGTGATGTGACTGGATGCCACATTCGGTTGTACAAGGATAGACAAGTGACTTGTGATTGTTGTGATTTATTGATCACTGTGCTAAGATCTTTCTCCGGGCTGTCGCTCTGGGAGGTCAGTTCACTGGAACAGGGGTTAAGTGACCTGCTTAAGGCTGCGCAGCTAGCACATGGCAGAGCAGAGATTGCAGCCCAGGTGCCTCTTACTCTGAAGCTCTCTTCTTAACTCCTACAAAATACTCCCACCCTGCAGCTGTGGCGGCTTCCTGTGGTCTTTCTAACAGGGTGGTTCCTCCTCCGGTCAGGTTTTTGCTTCCATTTTCTCTCTGCCATGACATTTGGTAACCATGAAAGGGAACTAACCTGTCATTCTTAGAATAGGACCTGAGACTTGTGCAGAGGGGCCCATCCATTTCCTGCCTGGGCAGTTAGGCATTTTCACAAAGAGGGAAACTCATGAACGTCATGAATGAGGATGCTTCTAATGAGCCCCCCACATGGGGAACTGGACTCAGAAGTGCCTGGTGTCTTGCTGCTGCCTAGTTGCCAGAATGGCTTTGTTTTGTTTTGATTTTATCTCCTGAGGCTCTCCATCAACTCCCATTGTTTTCTCTATTAAGGGCTCTGCAGATATTTATCAGTCATCTCCACAGTGCCGAGTCAAAGGGTTTCATTGCTAGAAATGACTTAGCATGGAGGATCACCTGGGCTGCCTTTTCGCACAGGAGGAAACGCCCAGAGAGGTCGGGTGGCTTGTCTAAGATAACAGGGTTGCTCAGGGGCCCACTTGAGACTAGAACCCAGTTCTCTTGGGTCCTCATTCTGTTACTCATGTTGCCGGGGCAATTGCACACTGAACTTCTGGCCTTTTCTTTTCCACTCTGGGGCTTTCGCTTGACAGCCGAAGAGATCTCCCTAGATGAGGTTTTCTTTTTTTTCCTCTCCCAATTTGCTTTATTTACTTTCTGCTTATTTTTTATTTCAATTTTATTTATTGATTTGTGTTGTTTAAAACTTACTATATTGAATAGGTAATATACACATTTGGCTAAAAAAATGCAAAACAGTGAAAAGTGATTTCTCTCCCTACTCTCTCTATCCCCAGAGAGAACTGATATTACCATTGTCTCTGATGCAACCTTCCAGGGATATCTCAATTAATAATCTCTTTTTGAGATTATTCTGTATCAGTATACATAGTGCTAACTCATTATTTTTAACGGCTGCATGGAATTAAATTATACTGTTCACTACTCCCCAAATGATGGACATGGAAGTTGCTTTCTACAAAGAGGCTTTAGTTCACATCCTTGCTCTATAGGTCTTTACACATCTGTGTAGAATTGCTAGGTCAAACGGAAGGTGCATTATAAATTTTGCTCTTTTCCAAATTGACACCCAAAGCTGCAGTGCTAATTTATATTCCCACTGACAGCGTGTACGAGTTCTGCTTCCCTTCACAATTGCCTAAGCTTTTAAAATATTGTCAATACTTATTATAGCTTTAATTTCTGTTTTTCTTATGATGAGTGTCTCAGTCCGCTTGTTGGGCCGCTCCAACAAATTACCATAGATTGACTTGCTTAAACAAGAGAAATTTATTTGTTGCAGTTCTGGAGGTTGTTAAGTCTAAGATCAAGGTGCTAGCCAATTTGGTTCCTGGTAAGAATGCTTTTCTTGGTTTTGTCTTCACAGGGCAGAGCCAGTTGAGGTGGGGGAGGGCGAAGTAGGCAGGGAGAGAAAGAGAAAGAAGGAGGGAGGGAGAGAGTTTGGAGGCTGGAAGTCTTTCCTGTCTCTTCTTACAAGGGCACTACTGCAATCATGAGGGCTACACCCTTGTGACCTAATTACCTGCCAAAAGCTCTATCTCCACATACCATCACACTGGGAATGAAAATTTCAGCAGATTAATTTTAGGGAAACACAAACATGCTGTCCATTGCAACAAGTGAGGCTGAACATCTTTTTATATATTTAAGAGCAATATGTCTTTCCTACTCTGTAAACTGTCCATGTCCTTTTATAATTTTTTGATTAGGTTGCTTTGAGAGACTTAAAAACAAACTGAAGAATGAGAATTTGTTGACCAGTTATGTGAGATGAAAGCCTCCTGGGATAGAAACACACCTGGATATGATAGACCATCACTCTGACTGCTCAGACCCAAGTAACATCATGCATGTTGATAAAGTGCTCTTTTCCCCCCAAACATTTTCATCAATACGTCTTAATAGAAATGCATGAAATTGGTCTGAAGTCAGTGGGTCAGCAACTGGGACCTCTTTCTGATAGACTGGGAAATGAGGCTCAGAGAGTTAAACCGTGGTGGTCAAGGTAATACAACCATGGGTGCCAGAGTCATCTATAGGCACTTGTTAACAGAACCTTCTGGACTCAGGCTTGGGCTCTGAAGCCAGATACACCTGGGCTTGAGCCGCTCACTAACCGGAGAGCTTGGAGATGTCACTGCACTTCTGAGCTTTGACTTACAGTCTAAGGATAATAACAGTATCTTAATGTGGTTGTTCTGAGGACTATGTGAAATAATGTAGGTACATTCGTTGTAACATAGTGTCAATCATAATACATATTATAACATGCTGCTCCTGAGTTTTGCTTTAGCAGTAATTTGTGGTAATTCCAAAGCTCAATTCATATATCTAATACTGTTCTCCTTTTATTACATTGCTTCTTTCTTGTTTTCTATTCGCCCGTGTTTTAATCCAATCCACCTGGCTTTTCCACGTTTGCGGGCTTGTTAATGAAGAAGTTATCTCCTTCCCACCTTCGAGGGGAGCATGAGCTCTGAGGTCTGACAGAGAGCCTCCTCATACTGGCATTTCTCTGGACTCCCACACTGTTATGCTTGGGAAATGTTGGTCATTGACTGAATGGAGCCAGGCGGGAAGGTCTGCTCCAAATCCAGCCCAGTATTGTCTGGTAGTTTAAAAAATACATATATTTATATCCTGGCACAAAGCAAGAGGTCAGAAAGCATTTCTGCAACGCATGCATGCATGCGCACAGCGCCTACGAGTAAGGGCTTAAAAAGGCATTTCTGGATTCAGAGCATAGTGCGTGGTACACAGTAAGCACTTCCTGGCTTAGGCTTTAAAATCTTGATGCAAGAGCTCCGCTTCGCTGTGTGCCTGAGCGCAAGGGTTCGAATCCCACCCCCTCCTCTTCCTAGGTGAGCGACCTCGGGTAAGTGTCTTAATCTCTTTGTGCTTCAGTTTTCTCATCTGCAAAACGCGGACCACGGAGTGAGACCTCGAGGAGACACCCCGAAGCACTTGGATCTGCTGTCTGGCCCATGGCGGGCCTCTGCCACCCAGCCGGCCGGGGCGATCGAGGGCACAGGCAAGGGGCCCCGAGCCCTCCACAACCACGGCCACCGGCGTTCCCGGGGCTCGCGGTCGCGCCCAGCAAAGATTCGTGCACCCGAGGGGGCGGGGCGCGGGGCGGCCGGCTCAGCGGCTGACTGCCCGCCCGCCCGCCTCGGAGCCGCGCCGCCCGCACTTCTTTCTCTCCCTCTGTCTCCGTCTCCCTCCCTCTCTCCGCCGGAGAATCCAGCCGCACTCGGCTCAGCAGCGCCGCCAGCGAACAGTCGCGGCCGCCGCTCCGGCCCCTCCCCCGCCTCCTCCAGTTCCCCCCCGTGCGGCCGGCGCCCGTCACGTGACAAGGCGCCAGCCAATGGCGGGCCGAGCCGCGGTCGGCGGCCGCCATTGCTGTCAGAGTGAGCGAGCCCAGGGAGGGAGGAGAAGCGAGGCTGACTGGGGAGGAGGGGGGGGTGGGGGAGGAAGAGGAAGGAGGGGACGTCGCTCGGCTGCCGGGGTCGCCCGCTGGCTTCGTCCGCACCCCCCCCTTCGCGAGTTCGCGCTCCGCGGCGGCGGCGGCTCCGAAGCGGCGGCGGCGACTCTAGGGCTCGCCTCCCCTCACGCGCCGGCGGGGGCTGAGGGGGAGTCGGTGGCTGGAGATAAACAAGGCGGCGGCGGCGGCGGCGGCGGCGGCGGCTGAGGAACAGGGAAGGCGGAGGCGGCGGCCGGCCCGCAGCGCCGGCCCGGGAGGCAGCGGCGGCCCTGAGAGGCGGGGAGGGCGCCGGGCCGCGCGGACAGCGCCCCCCGCCGCCGCGGGAGCAGCCGCCGCCGCCGCCCGAGCAGGAAGGAGCCGCGCGGCCGCCGCGCACCCCCCCGCCGGCCCGGGCCCGCCGCCCCCGGCGCGGCGTCGCCGCGGCGCCTCTCGCCCGCCCGCCGGCCCTCGCGCCCTCCCCCGGCGGCGGCGGCGGCCGGGCCGCCCCACGCTCCCCGGCGAGGCGCCGCCGCCCGGCCCGGCCTCGCCTCGGACGCCTCGCTCCGACATGCCCCGCTCTGGCGGCCGGGCTCGCGGAGGATCATGACTGCGGCAGCGAACTGGGTGGCGAACGGGGCGAGCCTGGAGGATTGTCACTCCAACCTCTTCTCGCTGGTGAGTAGCCGGGCTGCGGGGAGGGGGCTGTGCCGTGGGGTGGGGGGGGGTCGACCTCCGCCACCGACCAACTTTCTCCTCCCGCCGCCGGGACTTCGCCCCTCCCTCGCCTCTCCCCGCCGTTCGCCTCTTGCCGATTCTCCCCCTTTTGGATCGTCTCTCCTTCGCCTTGGATCCCATCCAGTGTTTATTTGGCTCTTTAAAAATCATTTGTGAGCGCGGCGCTCGGCGTGGAATTTGCATGTGGAAGTCTCAAAGCTGCGGATTCTGGGTCGCACTTCGAACGCCCACCCTCTGTTGCAGTCGCACTCCCCTTCCCCTCCCTTTCCCCCTCTTTTCCCCCCTTAAATGTGGAAGGCTTTTGCCTTGTGTTGCCCGCGCCTGCGATAAGCAGCTTTTTTTCCCCCTTGTGTCGGATCGGCTGCCCGCCCGCCCGCCCGCCTTTTGAATTTTTTAAAAAATTCCATAATGACACCTGCAATTTCGCCCGAAAACAGTTGATTGAATGCGATTGTGTCAGTAAAGGACTCTTGCACCCGAAGCTCCGGCGATTGTAAACATCGACAGCCGCCTGCCTCTCGGGGCTTACTACGCTGGAGAGCCTTAAAGCCATTGCACCGAGCCGACGGAAGGTGGAGAAAGCTTTTTTTTCTTTCTCTCCTCCTGTGTCTTTTAAAAACTGTTTTCTCTCTGCTCACAACGAATCCACACACACACACACACACACAAAGCAACAAGCTGGGCGGTTTGATAACATCGCTTTTATCTGCCTTCGCCTCTCTCGCGCTCTCTCTCTGATAATTGACAACTTTTCCTTCGGATTTGAATCGCCTGCCTTAATCTTGAAGCAGTTAGGGTGTCAATTGTTCTCCTGGAAGCCTGGCATCCGACGACGGCGTCTAGATTCATCGAAATTAAAAATGTATAGGGTTCCAGAAACTCTTTCCTGGCGGTGGCAGTGACATTTGGTGGTAAATGCCATCTTTGCTTTTTTTTATTGGGTCGTATTACCTAGCTCTGAAAACATTCACGTTGTTAAACCTGGCGTTTAGACTAATAATTGCAGTGCGTGGTCTTTAAATATGTGCTTTGTGCATGAGTAACTGTATGTATAGCTATGTGCCCGGGAGACTACGAATTTGTTTAAATATTGAGCAAAGATTTGTAAACAGATGTAAGGCAATTATGTTTCAAGCGTGGAATATAATTGGAAAATTGGCTGAACGGTTTGTTTAATTTAGGCTTTAAAAAAACCCAACTTTGTTTAAGTGGTGTACCCTTTTTGGGGGACTGCCTTTAGAGAACATGCATTTTGGAAATTGTTTTCCGTAACCTCTGCTGTACATAGAGCTTTATTTCCTCTTAATCTTTGTTTACACTGGATACATAATTTAGTGTTCAAATTGTAATTAGTTACATTTAATTATGGGTAGCATAGATGCTTTTTTTTTTCCTTTGAGACTAGTGGAGAAATACAAATTCTTGCCAACTTTTTAAATAGAAGCTTTATTAAATATATTTCATTATGCAGATTTAAAAAAATGAAGACAAGCGATTTTTACCTACTGAGACCGAGTGACATAGTATCTATGCTTTTACTGTAGTAATAGCAGGTCAGTTTTTTTCCTCCCAACATTTTTATTCGGATATTTAATCTTAAAATTCAGTTACAAGTTGTGATTCTCCCTTTCAGTCCTGTGATAACTTCCCCTTGCCTCCTCTTTTCTTCTCTCAGTCTTTCATTTAGTGTCACTCAGATTCTCAGGGACTTCCATAGGTTAGCAAACATTGACTAAGGGGTATTTAAATGGTTTTTGTTTGGTGACTGGTGACCGCGTTGACACTTTATCAGGAAATTAAAATAACCAAGTAGATCAGTATTAGTGAGGAGAGATTCCCCCAAATTACTATATATCATGCTTACTGATAATGGCTTGTATATATGTGGCTATTTTGTATACAGTACCTTTCATGTAGGAATGAAAATACATGTGTAGCCAGTCTTCAGTATATATCATTTCATTTTTTATCCTTTTTTTTTTTAAAAAAAAGCTTAAGTAAGAATGATAATGTTTCTAAAGATGTTTAATATTGTTTTGGAGAAAAAATTTGTAGGAGAGGATTCTGTGCTTTCTGACTTTCTAAAGGTTTGTGCTTAAACCAGGAATTGATTTTTGAGTATACTTTTTTTAAACAGAATTATAGGTAGTTGCTTTAGGTAGCAACTTTGAAATGCAGAAATGCTTTTTTCTTTTTTGAAGAACTGTGTAATGTCTGTATTCTCTTATAGATGGAGGTTGGATAGCTGGTTGTTAAAAAACTGCAAACCCGTTAAAGAGCTACTGATACTGTAAATTTTTCTTGCTCCAAATTGAGCATTTTCTTGAAAATCAGATACAGCAGCAACCTGGAATATCAAAAATATGTTGCCTAAAATACATTGTATAGAATAATTAATTCCAAAGGAGATAAAATCATCACCTGTTCAAAATAAAGCATGTATTATAAAAACTCTTAATACATAATATTAGCATATAGTTTTCTTTTTAACCTGTAGTTTTTTTGAGCAGAGAAAAGTATTGCTTATAGAGAATTTACCTAAATACTCTTATTAATGTGGATTGAAATGTAAGCTAGAGCTGATAAAGTTCTGTACCACATTAATGACCCACCCACTTTCTGTTACCTCAAGGTGTTCATCTGGCTTAGCAGAAGTTGATTTGTGCAGTCAGGTGCCTTAAAGATTTTTGTTAGTGCTTTACTTACTTTGTCTTCTGATATTCTACTGCGTGGCATCATCATATTTCCTAAATTCTTTGTCAACCCTGCCCCTTTTCCTAACATGTGAAAAATGCCATGATATGGGTTATTCTTGCAGTTGTGAGATTTGTAGCTGTGGCATTAAATGCATGCCTGACTGTGCCTTTGTGATTCAGAACTGTTTTCTCATGCTGTCCATCACATTTCCGGGACACTCTTGTTATGTATTCACTCAGTTATAATTCAGTTAAGTGTGTTAAATCTGCCCTTTTGGAGAGTGTACCAATGCCCTATGGGATGTCAACTCACCCTTGTGGAAAGACATGTTATAATTTCCAGATGTAAGTATATATTTACTTTTGTTTCTTTCTGTTTCTTAAGATGATACGGAGAAAAGTGGTTTTATGTCCTTCATAAAGTATATATATACTTTGTAAAAGTATATACTCTTTCGCACAGGGCAGTTTAATTCTTAGTTAGGTATGCCCCACATTCATGTTTTATTTGCATAGAATCTTCCTAACTATGGGGTAGTTGGGGGATGGTATAAAATTCTTCCTTCTTAAATTGAAATACACATTAGTACATAATTCCTATTAAGGGCCATTCATTCAATATTTGAAGATTTTACAGTAATCTCTCATTGACCTGCTTTCTTTTTTCTTGAGATTTATTTTAATTTTTTTGCAGAGAGGGAAGATAGTTGTAGAAACTTGGAGATTTATTCTTTTGAGTTAGAACCAGATGGGGAGGACCATCAATTGAAAATGAGGAGAAGAAATGATTAATTTTCTCAAATGCCAATACTTTATATAGAGTATTTTTTTTGTCTGAGTTTCCAGTGTTAGTATTTACACATGAAGCATCTTTTTTTCATGATGGTTCATTTTGTTTAATGATATTTGTATATTTTTCATAGCAATAATTGCTTACCCGGTAGTATTTGCCATATTAACCTCCAATTGCTAGTAAATATTTTTAAGTACATAATAGACAGCAATTTAAGGCATAGCATAGCAGTTTACTGGACCGTTTTAAAGAGCCATTTGTGTGATGAGTTCATAATTTAAAGAGAAAATAATGTACGCAGGACTTGTATGTTACAAAATATGTTGCTGTGTTGTTGCTTGAAGAGTTCATTGAGAGGAAGTTAGGTTGCGGCTGCTTTGTGAGAGAATAAAGGCAGGGGGTGCCTTAGGACAGTGAGTGTTGAGTTTATGCCAGGTGCTTATGTAGTTTAGCACTTTCTTTGGAATATTTTGGTCATTTTTTTCATAACTGTATTAGGTATTTGGGGGAAAAAACAACCTTTTAAGGCATTCTTTAAATGAAATTAAGTTATAGTAGTGGATTATATTAATTAGCCATGGAAAGATTCATCTTTTTTGTTCACGGGCTAATTTAGCCTGGTTAATTCTGAGTTAATTGTATTCATCAAACATTTTCAAAGGTCTTCTCTGCTCTTGAGATTAATAAGAAAGATACTTTGTCACCACTTTATACTATAGTGAAGTGAAGTCGCTCAGTCGTGTCTGACTCTTTGCGACCCCATGGACAGTAGCCAACCAGGCTCCTCCGTCCATGGAATTTTCCAGGCAAGAATACTGGAGTGGGTTGCCATTTCCTTCTCCAGGGGGTCTTCCCAACCCAGGGATCGAACCTGGGTCTCCTGCATTGTAGGCAGACGCTTTACCGTCTGAGCCACCAGGGAAGTCACTTTATGCTATAGTCTATGTATTATATATTGGCAAAAGATAGGAATATTCTATAGTAATGTTTAAGTTATTTAAAATTGAGATGAAATTCAGTGTAAATAGTATTACGATTATTTATCTAGATTTTTTGGAATAAACAATTCAACTTTTTCTGAAAGTTTGATTCAGAGATAGACTGGATTGTTCTCTTTTTGGCCACTTGGATCTTAGTCCCCAGACCAGGAATCAAACCCATGTACTGGAAGAGAGTCCTAACCCCTGGACCGCTTGGGAATTCCCAGACTAGATGTTTTTCTGAATGGTTTAATTTGTTTCCAGTAGAGGAAAAGCATAATCTTTGAAATAGTAGTAGAAGATACTGATTTATTGTTGTTTTGAAAGTGGATGATATATTTATTTCACAGAAGTTAGCTACTGTGAGAGATTAGACAAAGTTTATGAGAATTAGTAATACAGTTGAATATTAGATGTTATTACTGAGCTGTGCATTGCAACCATTTATTAGAAATGGAGAAAAAGAGTTTCCGTGGCATTTCTTTTATTGTCCTTTATTTAAAATGTGTTATGTGCTAACTTGTTTTACAGGCTGTGTTGTGGCTACCAGAATTTCTATTTTGTCATTGTATAAACATTGCTATTTCAAGAAATTGCATTTAGTGCATTGCAAAATGAGGTAATTAGGTAGGTAGTCTAAAAATGTGCTGTGGGGGATAGTTAAAAAATTTGCAGGCACACATTTTAGTTTCATAGGACTGGTTTAGAGATTTGGAATTAATGAATCAGTGGTTGTAATGTGTATTGGAATTTCGGACTTTCTTCTCTCTTGAGTCATTTAACTTCTATCCAGTTCAGATAATTTCCTTTTATAGTATGTGCTTTCATTGTTTATTCGAAAGATTTGAAGGTGTTAGCTTTGTTCTGTTGGGGGAATTCACTTCATTACATAGGGGAGATGATTTTCCATTAATCTTGGTAAATATTAACATAAACGAGGAATTGTAAATTCATGTTCATTTGCATGAATGAAATATGTATGTGTGCTCAATTTTTGTTGAGTATAAAGTCACTTATGTACATCAGCATGGTTTTCTGTCTTTGCTTTAGTTTACACAAAAATAGTTTTAAATGCTTTTAATATGTGATTGGTGTTTATTTCAGAGGCAGCTCCCCCAACGTACTGCTTTGTTTTGTACTTAATTTTTGAAATCATCTGTAGTATAGATTGGATTCTGTTTTCATAAATTGGCTATCATAGTTCCTTTTAGGAACTCCTGTTTTACTTGCATTTATATTAACATGTTTTAGTTATGTTTGTTGGAATAAAGTTGTTTTCCTTTTTTAAGCTAATAAAATGTCTTAGCGTACATTTGGATTCTAGTCAAGAAAGATGAAGGTTGTTTTTTTTTTTGTTGTTGTTGTTGTTGTTCTTTCTAGATGAGAATTAGAAGAATCAATGGTGTCCAAGGGAGAATGTTTATGCCATTGGCATTTCCATACTCTGTAGTTTATTATGTATATTTCTGAATGTTTATTTCTCATTCTAGGTAAATTGTGGTAGTCTTATTAAAGCCGTATTTCTACCACTGTGAAATAGCACAGAGCCCTGGTTGACAGCTTTCTGCATTTTGTACTTCTTCCAAGTACAGTGAAATTCCATTACTGTTAAAGGAACATCCTGAGTTGATTCTTTTAAAATTTCACTTGTGCCTTTATTTTACATTGTTTAAATTTGTAACTTAAAAAAAAAAAAACATGAAAAGGAAGATAAAGAGAATTAGGTAAATTTTCAGGTAAACATGTTTTCTCAATCTTCACTAGATCTCTTTACTGTAATCATTGTCTTGATTTGTATTAAATCACTACATTAATTGGATATATTTAAGACATTTGGTATTAAAATTAAATTTGAAGAAATGATTTTTTCAAATAAAATATATCATTAATTGTGCATAGAATTCTTTATAATACTAGTGGAAATTACAAAGATTGTTCACATAAAACGTATTAAGTTGTATGAAAACCATGATCCCTCCCCTCGCTCCCATCATTGATACATTTCTGAGGAAGTATTTTTGCATGACACGTAAAGTTCCCACAGTCCATCTGTGCTTAATTTGAGAGCTAATAAGTAAGGTATTCAAAAGAGTAAAATAGGTGTGAAAAAGCATTTTGTGTTGGCAGTTCACAAGATTGAGTAATAATGTCCTAAAGAGAAATAAGGGAAAACATACGTTATGTTCAACTCAGGAACCAGCTCCTAGTTTTATTGCACGTGTATATGTTTGGCACAGTCCTCCTCATCTTTAAGTGGGTCAGATGTCATCGCCCTGTGAAGATTTCCTTGACTCCCACAGATCGAACTTGTCACTCTTGCTCCTTCCGTATACCTCCTCTGTCTACCTCTGATAATCATATAAACTTCTATAGGGCAGTGACCCTGTCTTAAGCCATCTTTGCATTCCCTTCATAGTTAAATGCTGGTTAACTCAGTTGAATGAATGAATGACTGGGCAACTATTCTCTTCCCCACCTTGTTTCATAAGGGAGTTCTCATTACCCGTTTAGTTCCTGATCACAACATGTTGTTGTTATTTTTGAAGTTTATTTAGCTGTTCAGCTCTGTGTTCTGAACATACATTGTTTAGGCTATATGTACTGTTGCTTGGTAATATTTTAGATGAGTTTTAGGAAATCTTTCTTAAAAATTTCCAGCTGATCAAGAGATGCATCCTTATACCCCAAAGGAGTAGGAATTTGGTTCCTATTTAGATTTTGTGTAAGGTGGTAGCAATCTAATAGATTTCGGAACCTGTTGGAGATTTTGTTTGAGGTTTGATCCAAAATTCCTCCATTTTCGTTCTCTAAGAAGTATCCTGTAAGAAGGCTTTTGCTTAATCTTCAGTTACAGGGTTACTTTCTATGAGCCCAGTGAAATGGTAGTAACCCAGTAATAGGGAAAGTTGAGTGGTATTCAACACCTCCCCCCCCTTTTTTTTTAAACTAATGACTATATCTGGTTGGTCACATAATGATTCTGTGCCTCATTTTCTCCTATAAACTTGATGGAAATATGGGCATCAGGAAGTGTGAGAAATCATTTTGAGTATCTTTTAAGGAAAGCACTTTGGATGACTAGATAATGTTTTTTAATAGGAAGAGTCTTCTGGCAAATTACAACTCAAGTTATAGAGTAACCCTAGACAGTTAATCAGGAAGTGGAACAGCAAAATTACTTGTTTTAAGTATGGCAGTTATGTTGAATTTGTGCTTTTTGAGGGGAGCAGAAGATTAAATTGTTCTTGTGTCTTTCTTTATAAATGAGCCATCTTTAGATGTCACAACTTTTCATTTGTGTATATGATTCTCAGGTTGCACAGTGTGTCTTTAATAAGCTGGGTGATTTTGCTGTGCCAACCCTGAGCTCTGACTGGCTGAGACTGGAGATTGAACTGTGACTCTTATTTGGTAGTTTAAGCTATTAATTCTTTGGCAGCTCCAGAGTGCTCTTTGAACTTTAAATAGCAGTTCTATTAACATTTTGAGATTTGTCTCAGGGAATGTCAGAAATAGTACTTAATAAATATCTTTTTCTTTTTAAAGACTAAATCACATTTTAGTGTGACACACATGTCATAACCCTTACTTTGTTTTGAACAAAGTATATATCCTCAACTGCAAGCCAGTTTCTATTTTCCATTTAATAATGTGGCGACATCTAAAAATATTTAGACCTTGTTGAAGGAAGGAAAGCCCCTCTGCCCCAGTCTGTAGTTTTAGTCATGTTGATTATGAACAGTGTCCTAAGTTTTTATCCAAAGTGTAGAGTTTTCCATGTAGTGGTCTCCAGTATTCTAAATATTAGAAAAAGTTAATTTGTACATAAGTTTGCTTTTAAATAAAACCTACCCTTAATTCTGTAGCTACAAATGATGGTTAGCCTATTGTATTGTACTTAATTACTTGTATTATAGAACTCAGATGCTATTTATGTGAGCATTTTTATGGGAAAGCTTAGGTTATTGGGAGTGCCTTTCCTCTGACTGTAGTGCTGGCCATCAGGGCAGGCCCTCCCTAAAACCCATCTTAGCTCCAGGCAGTGGGAATGAGGCCCACCCAGACTCTGGGCATGTTTGAAGGGTAGGAGAGGATTGCTGTCTGAAAGGTCTTGAAGAGGGCATGGAGAGGTGAGGGTGGCCTCTTCCCAATGGGAAGAACAGTTTTGGAACAAGGATTTAAGCAGATATTCCCCTTCCTTTCTGAGGGTATTTGCTGCTGCTTCCTCTTTGCTGATGTACTCCCTAAAATGTGGGGAGCAGTAACAGGTTCTGTGATGTCATCTTTGCACTTTAGCTTTTCCCTTCTCTTTTTTCCTTCATTCACCCTTAAAGACAATCTTTTCTACTTGCTATGTTGTGTGATAAATGAACACTTATGAGTCTCAGTGAAGGGCAAAGAGAATTGGGGGTGAGATTGGATGAGGTAACTAATAAATTAGTATTTAGACAATGTTAATGGTTAAGGACAGGGAAGCCTGGTGTGCTGCAGTCCATGTCGCAAAGAGTCGGACATGATTAAGTGACTGAACTACAGATGCTTGAGAAATTTAGGATGTATATATTTTCAAATAATGTACATACATCAGAAATGCTTGAAGTCTGGCTTGGTTTTACAGAAGGGCTAGTGAGCTTCCCTAGGGAATAGTAGTAAAATAGTAGTAAAGAATCTGCGTGTAATATAGGAGATGTGAGTTTGAAGATCCCCTGGAGGAAGATCCCTTGGAGCGAAACGGCAACCTACTCCAGTTTTCTTTCCTTGGAAATCCATGGACGCAGGAGCCTGGCGGTCTGTAGTCCATGGGGTCGCAAAAGAGTCAGAGACAGCTGGCTTAGTGACTAAACAACGAAGGGTTTGATATGTAGGATAAAGACCTGCATATACTATTGATGTATAGTTTTTATAAGATTGTATATGGTAAGTGCGGAGGGAGAGCAACATGAACAGATAGCATAGTAACTCAACCAGAAAAACTTGGGAATTTTAAACTGGGTCTTGAAGGAATCGATGGATATGGCTTCTTAGAGGGGGGATGGAAAGGTTACATATTTTTTTGGAAGCTCAATTGTCAACTCTCTCTGTCCTTGAGAATATTTCCTAAGTGGTATATAGGAGAGCACTTCTAATCTATGGTCTTGGTTCCCTTTTAAAAAACAGTACAAAAACTTACTGAAATCTGCTTTTTGTTAGGTGGAAAATTTGAAGTGTGGGCAGACCGATTTAGGTTAAGAAGTGGTGATGTTAAAATAATCAGTTTTCTAAAATAATTCAGTTTTGAACTTTAAAAAACAGTGCTATATTACGCAAAATGCTAATGACTAAAGTGACAAATATTTCAGAAACTGGACAGACGTGAACTTAAATGAGCAGATGGGATATGAAACTAAAAGTGGGAGATAATCCAAGATGATATAGAAACTATTATGAGAAATGAATTGAGGAAAAACAAGTGTGTTAAATGGTATTACATTTAATAATGTGTTTAAAAGCCTTTCTAGGATTGCTCTCTTAAATAGACAAATTGGAATTGTTGAGCTGTGTAACCTATCATTCTTTAAATTTTGTGCATTTAAAACAAATTAGATTTTGGTCAAGAATTACTTCTCATGAAGCCTAGACATTCAGGTCATGAGTATATATGTTAAAGTGTTTTCAGTAGACAATATAATTTGCTTTATCTGACATAAAAATAATAAAGAAGGTATAATCGTAATTTTCAAAGACAATTGTGGTGGACCTTGAAGGAAAGAGTTAAGGAGAGAAAGATGAGGAAGTTTCCTGTTTGGGCAGCTTGGTACTTGGTTGAAATAATTACATATGCTTATTGAGGGCAGAACCTGAATTATAGCAGCTTGCAAAATGAATAAATGGTACAGTTCGCAGTTGAAGAAACTTGATTGTGAAACAGGCGGTGATATGGGAGTGGGAAGGGTAAGAGACTGAAAGGTAGATGAAGGCAGTTTTTCAGAAGGCCAGAGCCTCATTTGTATTTGTAGGTTAGGAGCAACTGTAGTAGAGAGATGGAAAGAAAAATGAAAGATACAAGAGTAGTTGATAATCAGTGGAACAGTCAGGCTGGAAATGATGTTAAGAACCCAGGTGATGGAATTAGCACTGGGAAAAGAGTAAGACACCTGAGAAATAAAAGCTGTGAGGGTGTAAGAAATGAATAAGTATGAAAGAAGTGGGACAATCTCAGTTGTAACTTGAGTGGTTTTTAAGTTCAAAGACTAAAAGATACTGAGCTTGAGCCTGAATAAACATGTAAAATTTTTTTTAGTTAAAAATTTTGCATTTTACTTGATGTTCTTGTTACTAATAAACATTTTTGTTTTTATTTTCCTTTAATGATTATTTTAAGTAGGTCAAATGTCACTTGCTTTGGTTGTACATTTCACAATTAGGAAACTAATTTTGAGCTAGTCACACTAGGACTAGAACACATCTGCCCAAATGAGAAGCTTTCTTCAAAGTAGACTCTTTTGAAATGGGTCAGATATTGATGCCATTGTCTAGTATCTTTTGGTCTTTTTCTTTTGGAATTTCTTTTAGAGACAGTTTTGTCAGCTGTCCTGAAAAGTCTTATTTTAAAGTATACTTCTTTGGTCAGTGTCTTTTCTCTTCTCTCAGTTCTGCTTTTTGCTGTAAATTATTGCTTATGTCAGTAATTTAGTACCTTCTGATGGGGGTTTTACTGGGGTTGAGCAAAAGTCCTGGGAAGAACTCTGCTTTTGGCTATACAGTTGACCCTTGAACAACATGGGTTTGAACTGCATGGGTCCATTTATATTTAGGTGTATTTCAATAAATAAATACTATAGTGTTATGTGACCTGTTCCCTGGATTGAGTTCCATGGATAAGGAGAGCTGACTATGAAGTTACACACGAATTTTCCACTCTGCAGGGTAGGCAGTTCAAGGGCCAGCTGTATTGGAATGCATACATTATGCATATATGCCAAGAGCTCCTTCCTTGCTTGTACAACTGCCTTCCAGGTTCTCTGTCTGGTGCTTCAGCGTGTTTGTTTCAGTACAGTATCAGTGGAGGTGGATTTAGTGGTCCCTTGATTGGACTAGATATTGGGAGTGCCATTTTTGCTCTCTGGGGATCAAGGCAGATTATCAGAAGAGGAGGAATGGAATTGTAAGTTGTGCTCTGTCTGTGTCTGTCTAGCAAACATCAGCTATCCTCCTGAGCTTCATTTTTGGCTTCTTGTTGTTTAGTCGCTAAGTTGTGTCTGACTCTTTTGCGACCCCGTGGACTGTAGCCCACCAGACTTCTCTGTCCATGGGATTTCCTAGGCAAGAATATTGGAGTGGGCTGCCATTTACTTCCCCGGGGGATCTTCCTTAACCAGGGTTTGAACCCATGTCTCTTGCATTGGCAGGCAGATTCTTTAACAATGAGCCATGTCGGCAGCCTCCTCAATTTTGGCTAAATGGAAGTAATTGTTAAGAAAAGCCTTAGGATAAATAAAATATCCCATTGAGACAATTTCTTTAGGTTTTAACAGAAAGTTTGGCCTGTGAGACCCAAGTAATTTACCTTTGTCCACTTAGTGTTGCTTTACTCATTTGAGGCTGCCCACGTAGTCAACTATGGGTATCCCTGGTGGTTCAGATGGTAAAGAATCTGCCTGTAATGCGAGAGACCTGGGTTCGATCCCTGGGTTGGGAAGATCCCCTGGAGAAGGAAATGGCCACCCACTCCAGTATTCTTGCCTGGAGAATCCCATGGACAGAGGAGCTTTGTGGGGTACAGTCCATGGGGTCACAAAGAATTGGACACGAGGCAGCAAAGATTAGCAAATTATGTGTGTATTTAGGATTTTACTTTCTCACGGTGGTCTGCCTTAACATTCAGTGTTAGAGGAGGTGGTGCAGAGGATGTTTGATCTGTGGCAGGCATGCCTGTACTGTTTAGATTGAGTTGCAGTGGCAAGGATTATTTTCTGCTTTTGAATTCAGGAATATCATGCGAGTTTTCTCAATCAGCTTTGTTCCTACGGTTTTCATGTTACATAGATGATTTTATTTATAATAATTTCTCTTTAAAAATACTTTTCACATTAAAAAATGAGAATTGAAATCCTGTCAAAAAGTGTGGCACTGTAATCCTAGATCTGTAGATATTTGGGGAAAATTTACTTAAATGATATTATTCTAAACAAATAATAGGCGCTTTAAAATTTTACAGATGTATTTAACACCTGAACAGTTTAACATTTAGAATTTATACCAGAGCATGAATCTACATTGTAGCTACTGAAGACCATAAATGTTTACCTTCTGAAATATAAGTCTAAGTTACTAAAAACATTTTTCAAAGAGTATTGGTTTATATACAAAGTGTTATCATGGGTATGGATTGAATCAAGTGTTGTGATCCCAAATATACAAATTCTTTAGTTGTCTGTAAATTACTTGAGATACATATGAAAATAATATTTTGTTGCCATTTGGTAATATGGTAAAACCGTGCTTTGCAACCCAGACAGATGGTGTGGTTCTTGAGTCTGTCTGCAAGCTTCTACAACGCTTAATTACACAGCAGAATGATTCTCATGAGAACCCAGCCTTTGCTGTGTGTAAGCGAATGAACTGTCTTTTTTAGTAAATTTTATAAATTTGATTTGAAAAAGAAGTACTTGTTTTTAGGAAACTTTTCTAATAACTGTGTTAAGATGTATAGCCTGGTTTGATAGTTTATACGGCGAACTCAAGAAATAGTCTAGATGGAAAACAAATGGGATTCAGTAAGGTAGGTGCTTAGCTTCTAAAGTGATTTAGACTTTGTTGTCAAACTTTCTCATATGGTAGATGTGATACACTGTTAACAACTCTAAGAGCTGATTTTAACAAATTCCAGAAAACTGAGAAATTTGTCAATATGTGTTTACATTCATTTAAAAGATAACTTGATTTTAGAATCCTTGTTGTCCACCTTACGTTTTAATATTGGAATTGAAAATTAAAATATTTTAAATAGTGAAATTCAGTTTTAACACGTTAGGTGGATAGAACTTTATTTTAGCTATTTTCTAAAAGTTGAGTTGGAGGTAATAGTATGTGGTTGAGATAAATAAATTTATCAGTTACATAAATAATTGCATACATAATACATTAAGAATTCATTTCTAGATACCCTTGGAAATTATTCTTTTGTTGAGTTTACTTATTTTTATTTAATGCTTATAATAGATAGGAGACAATCCTGAAAGATGATGTTTGATGCTATATTGGGTGACATGAAGGAGCTGGAAGTTTATTCTGTGTGCACAGGGGAGTGCCTGAAGGCTACTGAGGAGAATAATGACCTGACCAGATTTATGTTTCAGAGAGAAAACTCATGTGGGCTCTGTGTAGTGTCAGCTGTAATAGCAGAGAAACCCCAAAGGCAGAGAGAAGGCTCTTTGAATAGTCTAAATCTGAGAAATTATGCAGGGTCAGTAGGAATGAAGAGAAAGAAATGGTATCAAATAATATTTTGGAGGTAGAATTGACAGAAGTTGGTAACCAAATTTTGTCATAGGAGAGGAATCAAATGGCAAACAGATATTCTTGGTTTTATAGCATTTGTGTTCTTGTTTATACAAGAACATCCATGAGCTATAGTTGTTAAAAAGAGCTATGCTTTGATCATAGTCATATATATATGTGAAAGTATTCACTGAGCCTGAGTTCTTGCTATTAAGTTATGTCCTGTGGAAGTCACAGTTTTAAAATTAATTATAGACAAGAGCTGGGGGCAGAAAGATAAGAGATAGTGGGGAAAAAAGTAAAAACAAACATTAGCCTTTATAACCTGCCTATTTTCAGAAAAGACTTGAGGCAGTGGGAACAAGAGTTCTCTCCTAAATCGAGAATAAGATTTAGGAGCAAGGAGGGGTGAATTAAAAAGGTGGGGAAGGAAGAAGGCAAGACTGGTAGGCTGAGTGGAGAGATGTGGGTGATGAATGGTGGTTGTTTGTAGGTGGGAATGAAGAATATTTTGGTAGCGGAAGAGCTCTTGAAATGTTGATGATCAGAAATGGGTGTGGAGAAACTCTGACAGAAAAGAAGATAGATGGGGGTGTACCCCAACAGCAGTGGCTCTATCAGCATTTGTTACATAAGGCTTCTGCTTTTAATAGTGGCAAGCTCAGAAAGCAGGTTATATTTTCCCTCTGTAAATCTGCTATGGGTGGTTTTCACTTAGTTTTTTTATTTAAAGGTTTTATTTATATTAAGATTTAAAGGCTTTCTTTATATTTAATTTCCTATTAGTGATATTGTTGGTAGGAGGATGAAAAAGACTCTTACCCCTGTTTTTCTTCTTGCCTTTGTGGAAACTGCCGGTTTTTAGGAACTGGCATAATGGATAAACTAGAGGACAGTTGTAAAGACCAGAAAACGGTGTGTATCTTTGACACCTCTTCTTTATTCTGATTTTGAGTTCCTTTAAATTTTCATTCCTATCATCCTGTTCTTCCTCAGCACTTAGGTTTCTGGTTGGACAATGTTTTTATAGATACTGAGAGTATCATTGTTATGCCACGTCAGATTTCTACCTCACATGTTGGGAAAAGTTTTCCCTTCGTCCCTCACTTTCTGCCCATCCCTCCCTACCCCTTTCCTTTTTCAGCACATTCCTGGACTTCCTGTGCTCTGGAGCTTTCCCTACCCGCTGCACTTTTACTTGGCAGCACCAGTTCTCAGTTAAGCGCTAAAATGTACATATGCACTTCAGAACCTTTTGATGTAATCTCCTTGCTGTGGTGGGGATCCTCTCCAGTTGTTTTGAGTGCACTTACTGGCACAGCATGTGCTATCCATTGTCAATTGGCTGTAATTCATTCAGCCTTCCCATGCGGGTAGATTTTTAACTTGGCTACCCTGGAGGTGGAGAGTTGGCTTTCTTGCAGTTGCATTTTTCTGTAATTTCTCTCCAAGTGAGGTCGTACTAATGAAATACAAAATATTTCCAAGAAATAAAACTTCCAAGAAATTTAAACTGCATAAAGAGCCTACGTAATCCAGACACACGGTTAGATCTGTGTGTGTTAGACACACACAACTTTTCTATTCTTGTTAACGTGCAATTTTTGAAAAACAGATATAATCACAGGGTAAATACAGTTCTTTATTCAGCTGTATACACTAACGTATTTTCCATGTGGTTACCATTTTCACAATTATAATTTGAAAGGGAAAAGTATTTTATAAATTTAATTAATTTTATAATTTAATAATTCAATATTGTTAACAGGAGGTTCCCCTTCTCCCATGTAGGGGTAACTATCAGTTGTTTTTTTTATCATTCCAGGTTAGTTTACTTTTTATCATTCTGGTTTTTTTAAAAATATGTTTGTGTGCTTATAAACTTGCAGTTTCAAATTGTTTTCGTTAGATAATAGCATGTATAAATCGTACATAAGGTACAAACAATCATGATATATTGAACACCCATGTACCTAATACCCAGAGTAAGAAAAAGAACATCTTATCATTTGTGAAGTCCTGTGATTGCTTTCCATTCTCTTTTCTATCCCTTCAAAGGTAACTTTTCTGGATTTTATTTTTATCATCTGTTTTTAAACAGTTTTAATCATGTGAATTTAGCGTGTTATATATATATATACATATATATAGTTTTGGGTTTTGGAACTTTTTATAAATGAACTGTATTCCTTTGCAACTTACCTTTTTATTTAATACTATGTTCCAACAATGTGTAATTACCATTTACTCTTGTACTACAGTTTGTTTATGCATTCTGTTGAAGATGGTCGTATTTGTAGTTAAAAAAATTACAAGTGGGGGCTGATTCTCCCATTTTCCCTGCAACATATGTTTCAGCTTAACATTTAAAAAATATTAAAGTCATAGAATCAAAGTCTCAAAATATTTTCGACTTAGTAAATTTAGATATACCTCACTGTTGTTATTTTTTTAAGCGATTGTATCATGTTTCACAGGATTGGATATTTAACCATCAACTGTGAGAGATATTACAATTCAGTTTTTTCTGTAACAACTAGTTATGCATTTTTGATAGTTATAACCATAAATTCTTCAGAAAGATGTGTCAGTTTATATTTCCTTGGGCAATAATGTAAATGCCCAATTCCTCTATCCTCACCTATTGTGAAACTTAAATTTTTATACTCTGAGCAGAAAATATCTCAATATTTACATTTTCAGTTTCTTTATTTCTAATGAGGTTATGAGAATGCTTTTATATAAACTGGTATACATATTTTGTGAATTTTCTTATTTTTCAAAAGCATTTAATCTCTAGAAAGCCTTCTGTTTTCTTTTTCTATTTAAAATTTCCAACCATTCACTAACAGGCATCTTTATTTCAGGTTACATCTTCACATGTTGCACACATTCTCATGTCAAAGCTTTTGCTCTGAAAGTGCTTAATGAATGCTTGGAATTGCTTAACTTCTTGCCAGCTACATACATTTTCTCATCAAGATCCTGATGAGATAGATACTACTGTTCCCATTTTTCAGATAAGAAAACTGAAGCGAGATTATAGTAACTTGCCTTAGGTCACACAGCCAGCCAGTCCTGGAGCTGAGTCACTGACTTAAAAGCCTGAGCACTTAGCCTAGTGCATTGTATCCTGTGCTCCTTTCTTTTGTCTAAATCCTTTTAGAGTTTTTGTGAAGCTCTTCCTAGCTCTTCCAGACATTATTGGTCTCTTTCTTTTCTGAGCCTTTTAAAAATTAACAGTGTAGACCATATAATTTAGCATAAGCATGAAGGTAGAAGTCACTGGAGCATATAGATTTGCCTGAGATTAATGGAGTGATAACACAGTTTACGTTTTTAAAAAGTTTCATCAGAGATTAATGGAGTAATAATGCAGCTTAAAATTTCTTCCCATAGATAGGCAGGTGTTTGTTTTTTTTTTTCTCCTAGACTACTTTATTCCAAATAGAGAAATCAGTTGAAAAATTAGGGTGGTGTATTGTTTCGGTCAATGACTGGGCAAGATAAAAACCTAGGTAACTGTATAGTCTCAAAAAAACTCATCATCTCACTAAAAATTTTTTTGAAAATGAAAAACCAGTTGCTGAAATGCTCATCAGAAATGATTTATTATAGTAACATAAACATGTGCTTATTTCAAAATAAAAATAGCCTAAACAAAGTAGAAATTTCCTTTTTTGCATACATGCAACCTGGAGGCAGCATTAGAACTGGCTTAGTTACTTTTTTCAGTCATCAAGGGACCCAGGCTCGTCCTTTCTTGTTATTCCATCATCTCTAGTTTATCACAAGTAGCATATTGTCCAAGATGGCTTCTCAAACTCTAATCATCCTGGTGACATTCTAGATAGGAAGGAGAAGGAACTGTAGGAGGGCCACACCCCTCCTTTTAAAGGAAACTTCTAGGGCATTCTTTACAACACGTCTGGCCATACTTAACCTCAGGGAGGCTGGGAAATGTAGTTCTTCAAGTGAGCACATTGTTTTCCCCAGCACTGGAGTGTTAGCTGTGGAGGAAGGAGCCATTCATGCTTGGGTAGACAGCTAACAATCTCTGATATACAGAGAAAGTAACATAAATTTGTAATTTATAGTCTTATTGCAGTTGGATAAGAAATCATCCCAATGTCACTAATGAACTTCATTAAATAGTTCCCAGATATTTCATAAGAATTCTCTTTTAGTTAACTTTAGTAAATACAAATCATTAATCAGTGTCCCGATATAGTTAGGCATGAAAATAACTTTTTTGAAAATATTGTATACTTTGTAAAAGAGATTCATTTATATTGGAGATACACAATATGGTTACTTTGGCTATATTAAAAATAGATTTTTTTTCTCTTTATTGAGGTATAGTTTATATACAGTAAAATGGTACCCACCTTAAGCAGTACAGATTTATGAGTTTTGATAAATGTGTAGTCGGTGAAACCATCCCCCACCTCCAGGCAACCACTGATCTTCTGTTTCTGTAGACTCATTTTACCTTTTCTAGGATATTTTATGAATGGAATCATATAGTATATAGTCTCTTTTGTGTGGCTTCATATTGTTTAAATAATTCCTTTTTAGTGCTAAGTTGTAGTTCTGTGTATTGATACACCACAATTTGCGTATCCATTCATTTATTGATGATTATGAACTTTCATGTACTGGTTTTTATGTGGGGCATATGTTTTTATTTCTGTAAATATCCAGGAGTACACTTGCTGAATCATGTGGGAAATATAGATTTCACTTTATTAAGTACTGCTCAACTTTAAAAAGGTGGTTGTGCCATTTTACATTGCAGCCAGCTATGTATGAGTTCTGATTGCTATTCCAGAGTAGCAAAGATTTTCTCTTATGATTTCTTCCAGAGGTATCCTAGTATTTTTTATTAGGTTTAGGTCTGTGGTTAAGTGATCCATTTTGAGTTAATTTTTTGTGTGGTGTGAAGTAAGGGTTGAAGTTCTTTTTGCTCATGGGATATCTAGTTAATCCAGCATTGTTTGTTGAAAAGACTTATGTTTTTCCCTATACCTATCAAAAATCTATTGAACGTATTGAATGTATGTGTGTAGCGTGGCTTGTCGGATCCCCAGCCAGGGGTTGACGCCAGGCCCTCGGCAGTGAGAGAGAGGCGTCCTGGCCGCTGGACTGTCAGGGAGCTCCCTGTGTTCCGTTCCTTTGCTCTACCTACTTCTGCCACGAGCACACAGTCATGATTGTTGAAATCTTACTGTGCATCTTGAAATCAGGATAGATTCCCAACTTTGTTCTTTTTCAAAATTGTTTTGGCTCTCCTGAGTACTTTGCATTTCAATATAAGTTTTAGAATATATCTTAATTTATTAAGAAAAACTGCAGGGATTTGATGTCTGGTTGACTCTGTAGATCGACTTGGGGAGAACTGATAGAACATTTTAGATGTTCTAATCCATAAACATGTTCTAGCTCTTCATTTCTTTAGATCTTTAATTTCTCTCAGCACTTTTTTGTAGTTTTTGGTGTATAGGTCTGTAACATATGTTATCAGATTTATCTCTGAGTAGTTCATATTTTTCAATGCTGTTATAAGTGGTGTTGCTTTTTAAATATTATTTTTAAATTGTTCACTGCTAGTATGTATTCAGAGAAGGCAGTGGCACCCCACTCCAGTACTCTTGCCTGGAAAATCCCATGGATGGAGGAGCCTGGTAGGCTGCAGTCCATGGGGTAGCTAAGAGTCAGACATGACTGAGCGACTTCCCTTTCACTTTTCACTTTCATGCATTGGAGAAGGAAATGGCAACCCACTCCAGTGTTCTTGCCTGGAGAATTCCAGGGACAGGGAAGCCTGGTGGGCTGGCGTCTATGGGGTCGCACAGAGTCGGACACGACTGAAGCGACTTAGCAGCAGCAGCAGCAGCAGTTAACTTCTGTATATTTATCCTGTGCATGCATGCTAAGTCGCTTCAGTCGTGTCCGACTCTTTGTGACCCTATGGACTGTAACCCGCCAGGCTTCTCTGTCCATGGAATTCTTCAAGCAAGAATACTGGAGTGGGTTTCCATGCCCTTCAGGGGATCTTCCAGACCCAGGGATCGAACCGGTGTCTCTTATGTCTCCTGCACTGGCAGGCAGGTTCTTTGTCATTGAGCCACCTGGGAAGCCCAATATTTATACCCCACACTGTAAATTTCCTAAATTCAATTGCAGTTAAGCCTTTAACAATATGGAGGTTGTAGGAAGCAACCCTCCCCACAGTCGAAAATCTGAATATTTCAGCCCTACATACCCATGGTTCCTCCATATCCACAGTTCTGCATCCACAGATTCAGCTAACCACAAATCATGTAGTGCTGTAGTATTAAAAAAATCTGCGTTTTAGTGGAGTTGCACAGTTCACACCTGTGTGTTGAAGGTCAGTTGTATTAATTTTAGTAGCTCTTCTGAAGTCCTTTTATCTTTGTAGATGTAAATGATGCTGTTTGTGAATAAATGATGTGTTAACACCTTTCTAATCTGTACACCTTTTTTCTTCCTTGCTTTATTGCATTGATTGGGAGGGATCTATAGTTCAGAGTTGAATAGAAATGTATTAAGAATGTACATCAAGTTGCAAGAGTTTCCTTTAATTCTTGGTTTGCTTAATTTTTTGCTATGAATTGGTGTTGAATTTTGTAAAACGTTTTCTCTGTGTCTGTTGGGTTGATCACAAGTTTTGTTAATATGGGGTATTTTATTGATGAGTTTTTGAACTAAACATAGCTCAGTTGGTAAATCATCTGCCTGCAATGCAGGAGACCTGGGTTTGGTTCCTGGGTCGGGAAGATCCCCTGGAGAAGGAAATGGCAACCCACTCCAGTATTCTTGCCTGGAGAATCCCATGGACAGAGGAGCCTGACAGGCTCCAGTCCATGGGATCGCAAGAGTCGGACATGACTTGGCGACTAAACCACCAACCACCAGACTGAAATTACCTTGATAGATTTTCACACTAATGCTACTAAGTTTAATACCCCAAATAAACTCCTGTATTATCATTTTTATATAATGTTAGATTTGATTTGCCAATATTTTGTTACTGATTTTAAAATCTATAATCATGAAAGATATTGACATGTAGATTTCTTTTCTTGTAACGTCTTTGGTCTTAGTAATGTTGGTCTCCTAAAAATGAATTGATAAGTAGTCCCTCTGTTTTTTTTAAAGTATGTGTAGAACTGGTGGTATTGCTTCCTTAGATGTTTGAATAGAATTTACTAGTGAAGCCATCTTGCCTTAGAAAATTCTTTTAGGGAAGATTTTAATTTATGAATTCCACTTCTTAATAGATAAAGGGCTATTTAGGTCTTTGTGTGTGTGTTACTTTTGTAATTGTTGCAAAGGAATAGTCCATTTAAGTAGTTTCAACTATTGACATACGGTTGTTTATAGTAATTCCATTATCTTTACAGTGTCATTACGATGTGGAGTAATTTCTCATCTTTCATTCCTAATAATGGTAATTTGTCTTTTTTTACCTCTCTTGATTAACCTAGTGAGAAGTTTGTCAATCTTATTGATCGTTTAAAATAACCAGCTTTTCATTTTATTGGATTTGTCTGTTGTTAGTCTGTTTTATATTTCATTTATGTCTTTGCTTTATTATTTCTGTCAGTTTGCATTTTATCTAATTCATACCTTTTCTAGCTTCCAGAGGAAGAAGCTTAGAGTAGTTCTATACATTTCTTCCTTTTTGATGTGAATATGTAACGCTACAGATTTCTCTTTGAGCGCTGTTTTACTTGTAGCCCTCGTATTGCAGTATATTTTGTTGTCATGATCAGTTCAAGATATTTTCTAGTTTCCCTTGTGTTTTTTTTTGGCAGGAGGTGTTCCTGTGCATTATTTAAAGTTATTTGTGGGGGAAGGAAGCATTGGAGATACTTCATTAATTTCTAATTTAATTCTGTTCAGAGATTTCAGCTTTTGAAAATACATTGATATTTATTTTATGGCCCAGCATATGGTTTCTCTTGGTGAATGTTCCATGTGCATTTGAAAAAAAAAAAATGTGTAGTCTTCTGTTGAGTTGTAATGTTTTATAAATGTCAGTTTGGTTATGTTGGTTGATAGTGTTCATGTTTTTCTATATCCTTATTGATTTTCTGTCTACTTGTTTTATCAGTTGCCGAGAGGAGGCCTGTTGAAGTCTCCAATTATAATTCTGGATTTGTCAATTCCTCCTTTTAGATATATCATATATATATATCTATATTGTAGTTCATATATTTTGAAGTTTTGTTATTAGATACCTACACATTTGGCATTTATGTCTTCTTGAAGAATTGCCATTTTTATCATTATAAAATTTCTCTCTCTAGTCCTAGTAATAGTCCTCTTGGAGTCAACTTTGCTGTTAATACATTCACTTGGTTTTCTTATAAGTTATGCTTGCCTGATACACCTTTTTATGTCATTTCACTTTTTAAGTGCTTTTCCTGTGAGCAGTATATAGTTGGGCCTTTAAATATTTTATCCACTGTGAGAATTGGTGTCTTTTAATTGTATAATTATATTGATATGATTGGCTTTAAATCAGCTATTTTGGCTTTTTTCCAATCTGTTGCATCCATTTTCTTTCTTTTTTTTTGGTCTTTTTCTCCTTGTTTTTGGGTTATTTTGAGTTTTGTTTTTTGTTTTGAATGAGTCCACTTTGTCTTCATTATTAGATATGCTTCTTTGTTTTAGTTTTTAAGAACTGGTTACGGGCTTAGAATATGCATCTTTAGCTTATTACAGTTTGCCTCCAAATATTGCATTTTTTCATTTATGTTAATGGAACAATATATATATACACTTTCTCCTTCTGGCCTTTGTTCTGTTGTTTTAAATTTTTCTTCTGTATCCAGTATCCAGTCCATGATCCACTAGTTTTGCAATAACAGTTAATTAGCTTTTCAGGAAATTTCAAAATGAGATACATGATTTATATTTATATATTGACTGTTTCTGGTGTTTGTTATTCTTTTGTGTAGATCTAGGTTTCCATCTGATAAATTTTCCTTGTAGCAGAAGAACTATTTAAAAACATTTATTCTAGTTACATTTATTAAAGTACAATTCCATTGGCTTCTGTTGATCTAAAAAAAATCAGTATTTTACCTTCATGTTTGAAAGATTTGTGCTTGATCTAGAGTTACAGGTGTGGAGATTTTTTTCTTTCAGCTTGTACCGTTGTTTTTTTTTGTTTGTTTGCTTTTTAACTGTGTTGCATATGGGATCCCAGTTAACCAACCAGGGAACCCATGGGAAGAGCAGATTCTGAAGTACTGGACCACTGGGGAAGTCCCAAGTTCCATTATTTTCTGCTTGCATATTTTCTTTTGAGCAATCTGTTGTAAATATTGGTTGCTTCTGCTTATGTAATGTGTTTCTTTTTTCCCCTCTTGACAGCTTTTAAGATTTTTCTTTTTGGGGCTTCCCAGGTGGCACTAGTGGTAAAGAACCTGCCTGTCATTGCAGAAGATTTTCCTTTTTATCTCTGGTTTTCAGATGTTTAATTGTATATATTTTAATTTTCTTTTTTCTTTTGGTTTATATTGCTCTGAGTTCACTGAGCTCCCTGGTTGCCTGGCACCTGTTGAATTTTGTTTAAATGTGCAACTTGGTATTTAGGAACAGCCTCAAAAGAGACCCTGTCAGGTCAATGGAGCTCTTTTTCTGCATAAACTCTCTTTTCTGGTGATCTACTTTAATATATTCCAGTTACCTTAGACTTTATAGGACCTGCTTCATTGGTTTTCTTTACCTCAGAGATTCTACCTTTGTGTTGTCTGCCATTCAGTATCTGAAAACAGTTTCTTTTTTTTATTTTTTGGTCTGGTTTTCTGATTGTTTATGGTGGGAGGATAATTCTGGTGCTTCTTATTTATATTTTAAGGGTCATGTTTGTCTGTGTATATTATCCTAGTTTAGGGATGAGCAGACTTTTTCTTAGAGAACCAGAGAGTTCATTACTTGAGGCTGAACAGCGTGGTTGTACTGTGGAAGTAGCCATAGATGATACGTGGTTTGGTTGTGTACTAATAAAACTTAATTTACAAAATAGGTGGCCTACCTGCAGGCCCTGGTTGGCTACCCCCTGAGCTACTTGACTGAGATACAAATGATATTAGAGTTACGGAGTCTTATGCTTGAAGGGGAGGAATCTTTGAGATGCATATTTCATGTTCGAAAGGAGCCTTATAAATCATATTGTTTAACCAGCTCTTTGATGTTTGAAGCCACACCTAGTATTGACCAGCTTCTTGCTAACCCCCCATATCTGTGATTCTCAGGGATGCCAGTCAGGGCCGTTTTCTTCAGTGACCTCTCGTTGTTTTAGTTTTTTCCATTTGATTGTCTGGTACCACTTGGGTCAGTTCTGAGCAAATTGAATTCATCTTTCCTGCATCAGTCTTCTGTGTGACTAAAGATTTTTCAAATTTCTTCAGCCTCTTAACTTCATTCAACTTAATTCAGCTGTGGGTTTATCTTCTTTTTGCTATTTATTCGATTGAAAGAATTCGAACATGAAGCCATATAACTTCTAGCCATATGACATGTTTAGATTTCCTCATCCTACATCTGTTAATTTGTTGCACCTAATCTAGATTTTTCTCAAACTAAGGAGCTAGGAGTTGAAAGCAGGATTGACTAGTGACTCTTATAATCTGCTATGTAGGATCTAGATACTATACTTTCATCAATGTAGCTTAGGATGGCAGTAACTTTTAAAATAGTTACTTCACATTGTTTGTGTTTAGGTCATTGTCAAATAAAACACCCCTTTCCACTCATGCTACACTCCATTTAAAAAATCTTTATATTTTTGAATTAGTGTTGGTAAACTGAGGGCTAGGAGGAAAGTTACAGTTGAGGGAAAACGTTATTATGAGTCAGCAAAGGTATGTATGTGTTAGAAAGCATGTTTGACATACAACTTATTGTATGGAGGGAGTTACCGTACTGCGTTTCTCACAACATGAAAATACCATGTTAGATGAGAGTCAGATGCGAGGCCCAGTGCCCTGATGTGCTCCTTGCCTCTGTGGAGGTGATCCCTGGCAAACCTCTCCTCTTGGAGCAGGAAGAGTTTGAGCAGAGCTAGAAGGGAGGGAGCATGCAGCTGGAAGCATGTCTCTGCCCACCTGGAGTTTTAATAGTCTAAAAATGGAGAGAAGAAACAGATAACAACAGTTATCTTAACACCCAGTGAAATAAGTTTTTGGCTTTGCAACACAATTTATGGGATATTAAGTTGTTCTTAAGCTTAAGAATTTGCCTAGAATCAGTCTGTAAAAATGTAGAAATGAGTTCTCAAAATTAGTTTTAACTTTTTGTATGTATTAAATATTTTTGCTACATTTTGATTAGTGTTTTTTAAAATTTTAGAACAGAATTGTACTCTGACATAGTTAAAGAATCAAATAGTTCTATAAGGTTTTTGTTGTTCTTTTAACTGCACCACACTGCTTGTTAGGTCTTAGTTCCCCAACCAGGATTTGAACCTGGGCCTGACAGTGATAACAGTAAGTCCTAACCACTGGATCTCCAGAGAATTCCCAGGTTTAGTGAATAGCATTCCCTTACTACTGGCCCTTATTTTACCCTCTCCAGAGACATACGTGTTCATCTACTAAAATTATCTTAATTTTTAAATGTTTCTAAATACTGTTTATAATTACTTTCAGGTTTTAAAATTCTGAACCTTCCACTGTTGAAAATCAAGATTTAGCTTATTCTCTCTCCCTCCTACTAAGCAAATATGCTTTTTCCATCCTTCCATTTCACCAAAATAGTTGTATTGTAATTTTGGTTAGCTCAGTATTCAGTGTTAACATTCACTTGATTATGTTAATATATGGCAGAGCCATTGAGTAAACTCTGATTACTTTTTCTTTTCTGTGTAACTGGAAGATGGTAATTATCTGGGTTTTGTTTGCTTGGTTTTCGACTGTTTACTTTTCTATGTATTTTTGACTAATTCATCACCAAACCTTTTGCCTATTATTTGAATCTCCGTTTAAAAGACTTTCGAATATCTGGTGTTCTGTCAGTTCCAGATTCGTGACAGGGTCTTCCCTGGAGCCATCTGACCTCTTATAATCTAGATTGGTTGCCCTCTAACTGGTGCACAGTTCACAACCTGGGATCATCTGATTATTGCCTGTAATCCTGGGGCTTCGTTTGCTCCCTCCCATGTTGAATCTGTTTCCTAAATCTCATGGCTGCTGCTGCTAAGTCGCTTCAGTTGTGTCCGACTCTGTGCGACCCCATAGACAGCAGCCCACCAGGCTCCCCCGTCCCTGGGATTCTCCAGACAAGAACACTGGAGTGGGTTGCCATTTCCTTCTCCAATAAATCTCATGGCTACTCAGGGTTTATTTCCTCCTTTTCATGGAGTATGCCTCCAGTAGCTTCCTAAGAAAGGATACCTTTTATTTTTTTAAAATACACATTGCATATTCTAAAATGTATTCTGCTTTTACACTTCATAGATAATTTAGATTGGCAGAGATGTTTAGTTTGGAATACTTTTCTTTTTTTAGAATTTTGGAGATATTACACCATTACCTTTAAGCTTCTAGTGTTACTGTTGAGAAGTCAGAAATCCTTCTGATTCCTGACCCCTTTTCACTATATGGGAGCTTTGAGGCGCTTCTCTTTGTCTGCAGTGTGTTGAAAGTTTACAGTGATATGCTTTCTGTGAGTCCCTTTCAATCTGTAAATTTGCATTCTTCCTTTGTCCCCACCCTTACCTCTTCACCCCTCAAAATTTTCATGAATCATTTTATTGGTCATTTCCTCTTTTTCATTTTCTGTGTTTTCCCTTTCTGAAAGCTCTTTTATTTGGTTTTGAACTTCCTGGGCTGATCCTCTAGTTTTATCTCCCCCCACCCTCCTATTTTTATTTATTTATTCATTTTTATTTGCTTTACTTTCTGGGAGAAACTTTATCTTCCAGCCCTTCTCTGCATGTTTTATCATTTCTGGCATCATTGTTTTAAAGTTTCTAAAAGCCCTTTTAGTTCTTTGATAATGATATGCATAAGTTAAATGCAAATTCTACAGCATTTATTTAAACTACTTGAGCACCCACAGATTTTGACAGTGTGTGGAGTGTCCTGGAACCAATCCCCCATGGATACTGAGGGATGACTGTACCTGTGTTTATCATTCTTTATAAATTGGGTTGTAGCTTTGCTTTCTCCACAGCCCAGATTCAGTTTTCTTAGGTATTATAAGGCTCCTGACCTCTTGAGCATTGGCTTCTTACCTTTAAAAATCTGGATGCTCTCATCTCTGCTACCTACTATTGTGATTTTATGATTTAAGGGAACAAAACAAAGAAACAAACTTCTTTACTGGCTTTTTTGAGGGATTTAAGAGCGAGCAAAAGCAGATGTGTGTATTTGTTCTGCCATCTTTACCTGGAGCTGATTAGTTATGTTTTAACAGACGTTTTCTATTATCCTAACTTTTTTCTTTCCTTTGACTCAGTTGAGAGGTGATTTAATATGTTTGTTAGCTGTATTTTTCTGATCTGCTAGCGTAGTAACCCTATCACAGGAGGAAGTGGTGTGAGGCAGACTTGAAATTTCCTCATGTACTCACGTTAGTCCCAAATGATCACATCTGCCTTTTCTACAGATCGTCCTAGAATCCTGCCAAGGATTGATATTAAGCTGCTTGTTCTATAGTTTGAGATATCTTTATTTCAACTATTTCTTGAAAATTCAAATGTCTCTAATGAGGGTCAATTTCATTTACAAGTCGCCTTTGTGAGTGGGATGTAATTAGCTTGGGTCAGGAGACGTGAGCTCTTTATAGTATCTAGGTCAACCATATCACCTTACAGGTCGGGAAGCCAAGGTGCCCTGAGATGGAGATTTCCTGATACCATTTAGGTAAATAGTTGAAAAACTAGTACTAGAGCCTCGGTCTCCTGACCTGCAGCCAGTGTTCTTTCCATAATATACCCGGGGTTCATTATCAAGTTACATTAGTTTTACTCCATTCCATGGCCTCTGAATACAGTTTTTAACTTTGGAGAGCCACTTTGCAAGTATTGATGTATGCTGGTCTCACAAGGGATCTGATTGCAGTGGGTCAGTGCAAATAAGTGACCTTCAGTGGGAAAATTTATCAGCTCACTTCTTACATTAGTACCTAAAGAGTAGGATGTTAAGAAGCAATATAAATTTTCTTTAAATATGTTCATGTCATAAGAAAATGCATTTATCCTGACTCTGTTGCAGTTTAGTTAGAACCGTTCTGAATTGAGCTGCTGTTTTGGCTAGAAGAGTCTCTTCTGGTTCAGTTAAGTTCCCCAAGGACCTTGACTACTACCCATGCAGCTGATACTAGCCATTGCTGAGGAAACTTCCCTCCAGTCTCTGTTACTATTAGAGTAGTTACTTTCTTGGTTTGTTATACATACCCTAAGAATTAGCTTGTGTGGTTATGGTCTTACAGTGGTAACATGTACATGAAGGAGTATGTAATTATCTGAGTGAAATTAATCTCTTCTATTTATGGGATGGTGTAGTGAGCAGTCTTAATACTAGTTTTCTTAATAACTCAGGAAGAGTGAAGAAAGATTCATGAACTTTCTTAAATTAGAAAGTATGGCCATGAGATCTTGTCATTGCTATATTGAGTTGATGACAGTTTCTTTGTACTATTTTATAATCCTCTAAGGCTACTTGTTACAATTAGCCCTATGAAACATCATGGCAGAGTAGAAAGAATTTATGCTTTAAGTTCAGTTATGTTTCGGATTTGCCAGTTGCTACCTGTGTGGTTATGGAAGAGTTATTTAATTTTTCTGACTACTAATTTCTTTTAGCTGTTGGTCAAGATTAGAAATTACATATGAAAGCTTCATATGTAGAAATTACATATGAAGCCTATTAGGGTGCCTCATATTAGAAATTCTATGTGAAGACCCTGTTGTGGTGCCTGGTATTAAGTAGGTGATGAATAAAAATACTATTTATACCTTTGATTCTATATTTTTAAAGGTATATAATCTTAAGCTTAGGGTTTCCCCGGTGGCTCAGTGGTAAAGAATCCACCTGCCAACGCAGGAGATGCAGGTTTGATCCCTGGGGCGGGAAGATCCCCTGGAGAAGGAAATAGCAACCCACAGCAGTACGCAACCCACAGCAGTAGTCTTGCCTGGAAAATTCTGTTGACAGAGGAGCCTGGTGGGCTATAGTCCATGGGGTCCCAAGAGTTGGACACGACTTAGCGACTGAACAATAACAATCTTAAGTATAAATATGGATTGTTTATCTTTGACAGTGAGAAATAGTTGCATTTTGGGGATACTTTGCATCTAGAAACATTTTAAAGGATTGCCTCAAGAATATTGAGTCTTGGAGATATGAGAAATTGGGTCAGAAATTGTCAGAAATTAGGTCAACAGACCTTTGTGTAATTGATTTTTACTATAAACATGATCATGGCATATAAGAACATTTTAATAGTGTAATTGAATATATATCCATGATAAAATTTTTTTTCATGGACAAAGTGTTTCAATCATTTTTCCTCTTATCAAATACTAATTCAAAATGTAAAGCTAAATCTTTGAACATTCATTTTATACTCAGATATATGTTAGGCTTTAATGGTGTTTCATTGTTATATTTTCCAGTGAAGATTGGTATAGTGATATTTAGCTTTAAGGTAAAGGGATAAATTGTTTTAAAATGACTGGACATTTTTAGTACTTCTGGCTGAATTAGTTATAAAGAGATTAAGTTTGTAGCTTTGAAGTAATGCCACTTGCTGGAACAGCCCCATAAAGACAGAGAGCAGGTGGCAGCGGCTCTCTTTTACCACTGAGACCATAGAAGCACTGATAGGAAGTTAGTGGATGTGCTGGGATTAGGAAGCCATTCTCCTGAAGCAAAGCCAAATAGTTTTGTCTGCTGAGCCATATTGGATGTTACAGGTGAAAGTATTCTTGTGAGTAGATTGCGGTTCCTAGATTTTCTTGGGAACTGACTCACCTGATGTTTAAATAGCTGATATATTTAAATTTTCTCCTTTTAAATACGGTTAGTGTAAACTTTAGTGTTAGTCTGTCAGTTGTGTCCGACTCTCTGTGACCCCATGGACTGTTGAGTGGTTCGCATTCATTGGTATATTTTCATTCCCCGCCTTACCTCCCTCTCCCCTCACTTCCTCAGGATCCTGGGGCGTAGAATGCTTGTTTAGTGATGAAAGAGAAGTTAGTCTTCTAGTGGGAAGAATCTGCCTGCAGTGCAGGAGATGCAGGTTCAGTCACTGTGTTGGGAAGATCCCCTGGAAGAGGAAATTTTCGGCAACCCCCAAATCCCATGGACAGGGGAGCCTGGCTGGCTACAGCCCATGGGGTCACAGAGTTGGACACGACTGAGTGATTGAACAAGTCTTCTACTTTTCTGATTTCAGTTGCTCCCACTTAGTCTTTTTATTTTCAATACCTTCTTTGATACATATTTAAAACTTGATCTTAGGCTTTCTGATTAAGACATAAACAGATACATACATATTGCTTTTATTTGAAGAAACAAATCTATGTGATAGAAAACACACCTAAAGGGAAGCAGTACAGCTGTGCTAGTAAGATAGCAGTATCCTTTATATTTTTGGCCCTGTGCCAGGCACTGTCCTAAGCGCTGCCTGTGTATACTAACTCATTTAATCAATTCTGAATACCATTATTCTCATTTTACTTGTAAGGGAACTGAGAGACCAAGATTAAATGATTTGCTCTGGGTACTTCTACCTCCAGCTAATAAGTACAGAGCTGGAAGTCAAACCCAGGAAAACTGGCTCCAGTCAGATCGAATACATGATAATGATTTCTCTAAGTGGAATGAGGACTACCAGTTAGTACAAGGACATACCATTTTATTAAACTGATAGGAATTTTTAAAAATAGGCCATTGGGAAGGAGGTTATTTGTGTTGATGAGACTACTGAAAAGCATATGGTAGCATCCTTTTGTGAGTTTGCCAAAGACTAAAATATTTGTAGTCTTTGGTAATTCCACATCAAACAATCTCTCCTAAGGGAATAATTGAGGAAAATAATGTTCAAGGATGTTCGCCAGTTATAATAATTATAATAGAAAAATGAAGACTGTCCAGTTATTGAATAAATTGTTTTCTCCAAGCAGTGAATAGTATGAAAATATTAATTATTTTTGAATGGTAATTAGTAATATAAAAAATATTTATAGTAAATGAAAAAGGATTTGAAAAAATGTTTATGTACAGAAAAACAGGAAAGTATGATGCTGATAATTATTTCTCATATGATAATGGAAAATAATTTTTTCTTGTGTCATTAGTTTACTTTTTTGTTTGAACCTTTTCCTTGGCCAGGTATATTTAGGTGGAGGAAAACCCAAGTGGTCCAGAGAGAAAGCCTAAATGATGCCAATACCAGGTTTTACTGAGAATTTTCATTAAAGATGAGATTTCCGCATCTCATACTGTGAAAGGAAAAATTAGTGAATTTCAGACAGTTCTAGTTTGGATGTTTGTCTTTTTGGAATCTTTTTTTTTTTTTTTTTTAGTGAAGCTTTTTTGGGGATTGAAGAAAACTGATAATTTTTTCTTGGAGATGTTCATTATAGTGACTGTTTTAGGACTTCAGCTTGTTTTAGTTATGTTAGTTGAAGGTAACAGTTATTTTTCTCACCTGCGGTGCTTGTTTTTCGAAAAGCAACTTCTTGACAAAAATTACTAACTTGGTGGTTGTGAGTGGTGTGAGGAAGGGGAATATGAGTGAGTAAGGGTTAAATGCAAGGGATACATGAACTCTTTGGTACAGAGTTATGTTATGAATAAGTTTTACTATCAGTTTTGAATACATAGTTGTAGTTCCTAGTCAAGGAATTCAACTTTTGTTTGTGTTGAAACATCCTTGAAACTTAGTTCTTTTTAAACCTAATACTTAAGAAATTTTAGAATACAAATTCACAAGACAGATCAAAGATAGAGGATCTGCTCTCAGCTGAGTTAAAGTTACTGTGTTTTAAAATGTGTTCAGAAAACAAAAGACTGAAGTACACGAGGGAGTTGTTATAGAAGGAAAGCTTTTCTGTATGCCACACACTGAATAGCAGGAATGAATTGCCGATAACACTCCATTAGTGTATTAGCAGGTTATTTTGGCTTTCATAATGAAGTACTATGTTACTGCATTGTATTTCTCCAATTAAAAAAGATTTGAACTAGAGTTTCTGGATGGGATGAAATTGAGGAAATTCTTTGAAAGAAATTATTTCAGTTCTACAGATTCTTACTTGACTTCTAAATATAATTTATGAGTTAAATAAGGAATAATAATATAGAAAGTATTCTAAGCAATAAGTATAGGGACTTTATAGTAAATAATAGGTAAAAAATGGTTCAACAGGAAATGATTACTTTTTTGCTGTATTTTGATATATAATATATGTAGAAATCTTGATAGGAAGAAATGAACTTTTTACCCCCTTTAAAAAAAATCAAGGATTGACAAATTCTTCAGTGGAAGAAATCCTACGGTAATGAGGTGTACTGTAAATATTTATTTTTAGCAGATTTATTTTTCTGTATTAAAGCCTGTTTTTAGTGTTTTTATGTGAAGAAAACAGTCAAAATTGTAATTTTGTTTTTCCAGGCTGAACTCACAGGAATCAAATGGCGTAGGTACAATTTTGGAGGGCACGGGGACTGTGGACCCATAATTTCAGCCCCAGCCCAAGATGATCCAATCCTGTTAAGTTTCATCCGCTGTCTCCAAGCCAACTTGCTGTGTGTATGGCGCCGTGATGTCAAACCAGATTGCAAAGAGTTATGGATATTCTGGTGGGGAGATGAACCCAACCTAGTGGGTGTAATACATCATGAACTACAGGGTAAGTTTTTTTTTTTCTTAAAAATTATTAGCATTATATATGTTTTGAATAGTGGTATATTCTGAAAAGGTTATAAAGACTTGCTGAGAAGAAAAATCCAAGTGTTTAATGGATTTGTGTCAAAGGAACCTCCTTACTCTCACCCCTCTTCTTTCCACCCCTGTTTTATTCAGATTCTTTCCCATTCATACAGTACCTTGAGAACCACTCTATTATAGTGTCCCCTGGGTGTTTGGGTTGGAATTGAGGCTAAAATCTACTGTATTAAAATGATAGTGAAATGTGAGTTATTAGCAAGTCAGTGAAATGAAAAGAATTATTTTTTTTTTCTTTTTGGACTCTTGCTGTTATGGTTTTTGCCAGCTGAACTCTGGTGGAAAATTGTAATGTGGTAATAGGAACTTAGTGCAAGCCTTATTGGACAGAATTATGAGGTGTCATTGCATAGTATATTTGAAGAAAGATTCATGTAAAGAATCTACTCTGGTTTTGTAGCAAGTTTTCCTGTGTTTTGTTCCTGCTTTTTATGTAAGTAGATGATTCCAGGAATTATTTGCTCTAATGCTGCCTAATGTTTAACTTCAGATTACCTCTGATATCTGGAAATTTTGAATTAATATAAGACTTTGATTTTTCTGAGCTATTGATACTTTTTGTACTTACCACCAGTTTATAACCAGAAGAAATTTTATTGATACTCTCTGAACTTCTTATAAAAATGTTTTTACCTCTTTCCTTGAATGTTTTCATCTAGTATGCTAAAGAATTTTTCTAAATCAGGGCTAATTCTGATTTTTAGTTTGGACAGGCCATTAACTCTTTTTGACTTAGTCTCCTAGAACCAACATTTATAGTGTCTGAATCACTCTTATTTATTTGTGGTTGAAAAATTTCAGTTAGTGTTTGAAATGTTTTGTTAGTACGTATATTTAATTTTTTTTATAGGAAGGAGTAAAACTAACTTTAATGTATCTGAGGATCTATTTTAAAGCATCTAAATTTCCCTAAAGGATTTCCTGCCAACTTCTGCTTGACACCTTCCTCGCTTTTCTTTACAGCCACTTTTTTTAATCTGTGATATCTCCTGCCACAACAGCCAGAGGGCAGTAAACCACAGTGGACTAATTGAGCTGTTTACTTTATGGTCCATTTGTTCAGCTCAAACCTTTCTTCCATAGTTTTTTAGAGTATTTGGTTTATATATATAAAAATCTATTCTGGGTAAGATTGCTTACCTAGCTGGTTAGTCAGCAAAGTCTCAGAATTATATACATCTCAAAGCTATTACATGTAGTTTGCAGTGAACTCAAGGTAAAATTAGTTTTAAACATCTGGTTTCTGTTAAATCAGAGTTTTTAAAATAAGATACCTCCTAAAAGATAGCATTTATATTTATCCATTTAAGTATCAAAGTATATCTTTTTCTTCTTTCACAGTATTTTGCACATGTGGTAGAGGAATAATACAGCTTTTTTTTTTCTCCCCCCCCGTTTCTTTCCCCTTCATTTTCCGTGATTGTTTCTGACTCAGTCTCACTGTCTTTCTTTTCCCTGTTGATCCTTTATGTCTTAACTTTTTGGTCTGGTCTTTACTGTTAGCAACACAAATAATCATTTTATAATGAAGATGAAACCAAACCCAACTGTTATTTAGGCTTATTTAGTTGATGTATAAAGTTATTTATCCATACCAAAAAGGCACATGGTCAGTGTTTTTAGAAATAACTTACTAAGTTACTGTGTTATTTCTCATGGATTTTGTTACTGTGTTAATGAAAAGATGTAGCCTGTTTGAATATTTTATAGTTGCTATAGATTGCCTGTGTACATTTGTTCATGTTTTAAGTGGTTTTTTTGTGGTAAATATTTAAGATTAAATTCTTTTAGATAGTTTTATAAATTACAGAAATATTACACTTTAATTAGAAAATTAGGAAAACAGAACTGCCAAAGGAAGAGAACAAAAAACCAAGAATCCTGAAGTCTAAAGCAGAGTTTTAATGTTTGATGTTTCTATGTATAAATGAAAGCGGTATCATACTGTTTTGTAACTCAGCCCTTTTCACTTAACGGTGTCTTATGAATGTTTTCGCCTGAGAATGATTGCCTTTTAATTTTCTTCCCTGTTGAGTTTGAAAACAGTGTAAACTGTTTATTTTTTGGTATGTCACCAGGGAAGTATTGGAGTGATGAAACAATCATAACTTTGTTAAGTACATCTACTCTTTTTAATATATTGAATGTGTGAAAGTTATTAGATCAAGGCAAATGATCTTTTCTGTAGGTAAAAGTGGGTTGCAAAGAGTAGTTTCATGTTTCAACTAATATTAGGAAGTATATGAAACTTAATTAGAAAAATGAGTGACATAAAGACTGCTTTGTTTCAAGTGAGGGAGAATATTACATGTAAAGCAATCATGGAAAAAGGATACCAGGGAAGTATTGTAATGGTAGTCACACACATTTAGGATACTTGCAATCTGTTTCATTCTCTAGTATGTGTAAGAATGATTCCATTTTGGCTAAAATAAATTTTGTCAGGATCCTTTAATATTAAGATAATGGTACCATTATTTGTAGCATTCTCTTTTTTTAAGGGACATTTTACTGTCCTTTAAAATGCTTTTTAGTTATGTTATAGGCATTTACCTTTGTTTTTACAGTTTAGCCCAAATAGCATTCTACCAAGAAATGTCACAAAGCATTGTATTTAAATATGTGCAGAAGGAGAACAATCCTATAGGATACACATAGTTTTATATTACATTTTTTGCTCAAATGCTTAAAATACCTATGAAATAGTCTATAAGAAGACTAATACACGTTTCCAACTGGTCCCTGTCACTTGGATAAACACTTTTGGGCTCTTGTTTCGGGAGTTGTTTATATTGTATAGCATAGTGGTTCAGAGGCTTGGGTTTGAATCCCTGCTTGTTGACTTGCTTGCTCTGTATCTTTGGTCTAGTTATTTACCTTATTCGTGCTTCAGTTTCCTCACTCTAAACTGGGTTACAAGAATAAAAAAAGTTTAAGTACTTAGAACAGCACAGAGAACAAGCTAATCTAGAATTGTAACTACTGCTGCTACTGCAGTACCAGCAATTAACTCAGACATTAAAATGAAAACATTTTGGCAGTTGGTCTGTGTGGTATAACATTCAGTATTTGCTGATGTTTGTCAAATACTAGTTTTTTAAAGTATACTTTTAGATTGAAGTAATCATTTTTGAGTTTGTTAATGTCGATAACTAAGAATAGTAAACTATTTGAGAGCAGTGAAGATGTTCCTCCTCATAGGAAATTTGTCTAGATAGAGTCTGTAAACAGAATTTCATAACAAACCTTAAATTATGTTATAAAGAGGTCAGAACTTTAAGATTTGACTCTGTTGGATCCCTGTAATGTAGATTTGTAACTTTACTGCCTTCTGCACATAGAAGTATTGAAGGACACTGGCTGAATACTGAATATACAGGTATTTCCTTCTTTGTGTCCATCTCTTAAGTACCTGTATCAACAGGTCCAATTATAAGGCTTTGAAATCTCTACCCTTGATAAATTATAGTCTGAAAGGGTATAAGACAGGCACACAAATATGTATAATGCAGGGAACACTGTAAGTATATAAGAGAAATGTAGTAGATTGACTGTTTTCCACATTAGCAAACATTCAATTCCAGGTGTGTGCTGTGCTGAGTCGCTCAGTCGTGTCCAACTCTTTGCGACCCCATGGACTGTAGCCCACCAGGCTCTGTCCATGGGATTCTCCAGGCAAGAATACTGGAGTGGGTTGCCATGTCCTTCCTCCTCCAGGGGATCTTCCCAGCCGAGGGATTGAAATTGAACCCAGGTATCCTGCATTGCAGGCGGATTCTTCACCGTCTGAGCCACCAGGGAGGCCCTCAATTCTAGAACTAATGCGTAAATAAGGGTTCTATAAAGTTTTCACAAGAACACTGTAAGTCCTAGTGAGAAACCTTCTTGGTTTCTGGTCTGCTTATTCAGTCTCTATTAGGCAAGAGCTGTGATCAGCCCTAGATGTGTAAAAACGAATCCTCATCTTTAAGGAGCTCACAGTCTTACTGGGGAAGCAGCTAAATGAGTCCATAATGATGATACAGTGGAGTAAGCTGCAAATATTTAAGTTAGGGATCTCGCAGAAGTACCATATGCAACCTCAGGGAAAGAGAATAGGGAGATAGGGCTGAAGCCCAGAGGCCGTGAGGCTTGCAGTGTCTCTTACAGGATACATCTGTTACATAGGTTGCAATGGAATTTGCCCTAGTCAGAGAAAGTAGCCGCTATACATGGGCCTTCGGGCAGTGAATGAACTGTGGAAGAGGCAGGCTTGCCCACAACGTGGAATATGAGTGAGATAGTTGGGGGAAACAAAAAGTGGGGAGGTGGGCCATAGTGTGGAGTTCACTGAAGCAAGGACTTAATCTGATAGATTTTGAGAAATTGTTAAAGGTTTCTGATCAAGAAAGAGATAATTAGAAAGATTATATATAAGATATTGAATATGGGCAGGAAGACCATAATATTGTAATATATTATTTTATTCTGAATTGAGTTATTAAATGTTTTTAGTTTAGGATACAGATTTATGTTAAAAAATACCAATGACTATGTACTGAACTTTATATTGATAGTTTTTGCCAATTTTATTTTATTATAACTTGGCTGTTTTTGCTTGCCTAAGTTTTTTCCCACATTTTTCAAATTTGATTTTTAGAGAATAATATATTATGCTAAATTGACTTCTTATCTACCAAACAGAATCATTTTATAAACACAATTGTTTGGTCATTTCATTGCCTGTTAGTCAGTAATGGGAAAGACATGCAATCTTTGAGTCCCAAAATCATACAAAGAACAAGCACAGACTTCTAGGGATCGGAGATGGCTTGACCCAAAGAACTCCTGGTCCAGAAGAAGTATCTTACACAGATTAGCTGTATATGTGCTTAATAACGTTCATTGAATGAATGAATGAAAAACCTCTTAAATAATTATAACATAGCGTGGTTTATCCTTTCAGAAGGTTGATTTATAGTAAATACACTTGAAATTTTGAATTATTTGGTAATCTGAGAAGATCGAAACCTAGTTAAGGCATTATTATTTCTGTTTTTGATTCTCAGTGAGGTATAAATATCCATTGTAAAGATGCCCTCCTACTTTTGCAACTGTTAAGTTTGGGGCTAAACTTTGAGACTGTGATTGTTATTTTCCCCTATAACTTTTCACTCTGGCTTGAGGAAGAACCTGACTTTGAGCCTGTTTAAAAACAGAAGACTTCTTGAATCATCTGCTTTTACAAAAGCAGTTAAAAGTTCAAATGAAGATTGTTCTGAAGTCATAAGAAAGATGGGGTCAGGCAGAGGAGAGAAGAAAGGATGAAAAATATTCAAGAGCTCACAAAGGCAAATTATGATGATCAAGCCAAACTCTGAAAATTAATAGCCACTTATTGCTTAGAATATTAAAAAGAGAAGTGTTGGCATTGAGTTTTCATAAAATCATAGACAATGAAGTATGTCTACACAGGAATGTATTGCCACATATGTGTATCTTAACAGTGTGAATTGTCAGTTGGGTTTTGGAGATTTCTGATTATCTTTGACTAAATGAAATGAATTTTAGTCAACATTGTAAATGGATTTATTCTCAGTTGCAGTGAAAAAGAATTGCTTTCTCTGAACGTAGTGACAGCTTTACATATAAAATTAATAGGAATGAAATTAGGTAAAACTTCATTTAGTTTGAAAATTTCTTCTAAAGAAATTTCTTCTGATCCCTGACGTTCCATTCTGTTTTTATATCTGTTTTGTCATTATTGATAGTTCATTTGTGATTCATTAAAATTAATCTCTGGCTAGATTGAAAAAGCTTTTTTTCATATTGTTTGCATTTATTTATTCTTCAAGTATATAAATCTGATTTTGAAAACAAGTGAAATTATACCATTTTACAGCATTCTAGATCTCTAATATTAATATTTTATGTATCAACATTTATATGGAGATTTCATTACATGGCATTAATAATTCTTGAGATTGTTAACTCAGTGTATCTGAAAAGTAAATGTTACTTTAATTTTCATATTTGCTTTTACTTTGTGGAGGATAATAGAAAAATACATTTATGTTTCAAAAGAAGCTAACACTTTGATGGAAAGCATGAACTGAGTGGTAAATGGTAGCTAGTTCTGAGTAGTTGTAAGTATTCCTTGTTTTCACTGTGTTTTGTTTTAAAAGAATTAGCTTGCTAAAAAACTATAAAATAGTAATAGTTTTCACTGTATGATTATATAAGCGCTTCTAGTGTATAATTACTGAAATATTAGATTTAATAGAAAATTATACATTTTATTCTTTGAGAAAGTAAAATACTTATTAAGACTTTGGTAAGCAGTAAATTTATATGGTAAAATGATGGTTAAGATTTCAGAATTCTTTCATATGAAGAATAGGAAAAGATCTAATGGATTAGATAGAATTATTAAGCTAAATGTGCTTGAAATTGAGAGAATAAGCTGAAGTCTAATTTTTGAATGTAAATAAAATCGATGTGTTACCACAGGCAACTTACTGAACCATGTAATTAGTTTTTTCTATGAAAAATGAGACATTTATATAGAGATTGTAGTGAAATAGCATGTAAAGGACTTATGTTCTAATGATATGAAAATTAAACAGTTGGTAAGAAAAATTACACTTTAAGGATGGTTGCTTTAGGGAAAAGTTAAATCATTTGATTTGCAGGGTGTGTGTGTGTGTGTGGAGATTTATGTTTTGGTAAGTATGTATAAGCATTATATATAAAATTACCTACTCTATAAAGTAAACCTGAATAAAACTCCCTAGAAATGAGGTGTTCAAGTCACCACCACAAGTAGGGTTGCAAATTAACCTAAAAGTAGGTAAACTTTCTTGGTGTATTCCAGCTTTTGTTTTTTTTCTTTTTGCTTGAGATGTAAGTAGTTTTAGTGATGAACACAGTTCAAAATCTTGTTCTATTTTAATACAGTATTTTTAAGATTTAAAATAGGGTTCCTATGCATTAAAGTACTATAAAGATTTCTTTTTCCAGTGAAGCAATTTCTTTATCTCTTGTTCAGAGAGGTTGATCTAAGAAATTAAAATGTGCTAAATTGGAGAAAAAGTTAATTTAAAGGCCTAATTAATTTAAGAAAAAATATGTATTTGGAGATTAAAACTGAGTGATGTAGATATAAAATTGCACATTAGAGAACAAAACACTTTTTGCTACACAATTTACAAGCAAATCCTTTGCTGACATATTCAGTCAGTCTTACTGTTTGAAGTGTTTTATATAGAAGATAAAATTAGAAGTCTCTAAAATAAAACTAGGTTTTTTAAAGGAAGGAAGAAAGTGGGGCTGAATCTTGGTGGTTCATCATTGAGAGGACTCCTTGAGTGTCCTGTCCCATTCATTCATTTAAGTTAGCATACCCATAGGGAAATGGATGCTTATAAAAGTCCATGGCTTAGTCATATTACTAGTTGTAATGGAACTCAAATCCATACTTTATACCTTTTAAAATTAAAACCATTGTTGTCTCTAAAGCTATATGTAACATAAACTGTTTGATTTACTCATTTTATAGAGTAATTCAATTCTACCATAGCATTTAAAATAAACTATTAAGAGTTCTATTATCTATGTATCTAATAAAATCTATTTTCTGAACTTACAGAAAGAGCACTGACTTGCTTAATTCTGGACATAGGGCTTATGTTTTTTTGACTTTATTTATTAGTATTTTTAAAAATTAAATTGAATTTGTATCTTATATTGGAATATAGTTAATTTGCAGTGTTTCAGATGAACAGCAAAATGATTCAGTTAGGAGCTAAAATTTTTTGTTCTGTATAAAAAATGTTTTAATGGCAGAAATAACACATAGTATATGCTTCTTTCCTCCCTCCTCCCAAAAGATCTCAAAGGTTTAGAAATGTTTTAAGCATTAGAGAATTATGAAATTGGATTCTGTTGCTTTAAATATTTCATGCCTAAAATTGTCCTGATGCTACCTGAGGAGTTTTTCATTGAGTATCATTATGGCTAGTAAGTGTTCAGTAGTTTTCTTTATTGCTTCATCTGTGTACATATTTTTGTACAATTTCCCACAAGTTCTGGGCCACATACCTATTTCTTATAAACCCAACACTGATTAAATGTACTCTTGGTATAGTTGGGTCTCGTTTTGATCCTGGCTCTGTCGTACTGTGATTTGTCTGTGACTTCAACAGAATAAGCATTATCCTCTGAGGCCCACCTAGGATTGAGCCTAAAGGCCTTCTGCAGTAGCCACATGATCATACAGTTAGTTGTTGGTTTTGTTTTTTTTTTTTTTTTGGTGCTGTGATAGTGTAACTGAATATGAGCCAGTTGCCAGGCTGTTGTGGTAGAATACCTGTGGTTTGCAGTTGATCATGCAGCAAAACTGCCTTGACTTAAAACATACTAAATATTAAGGTTAAAAATTGGATAGAGTGCTTTTGTGTTGAAAAGGATTGTGTGTATACAGTGGTAAGTTGAAAGGTAGCACATTCACAGATTTGTCATGAAAAACCCCTTCCTCATATTTAATATAATGTTATATGCAAAATATATTTCATTAAAACATTACCTTTATTTATGGCTTTACCAGCCTTAGGGGGAGGTAAGACTTAATGCTAATCTTCTTGAAGGCTTATTCTATGCCTTCAGTTGGAAATAAGTAAATATTTGTAGAGTGACTGCCTAAAGAAGGAAAGTGTGAACATCATCAAGAGGAGGTCTCTTCATTAAGATTATTTTTTCGCTGGTAATCTTGGGCTTGTTTAAATGTAAGCAGCTTTGATGTTTGCTATTTATAAGAGGGCAGATTATTCACATTGAAATATATTTAGTCTAAAGGAGAAAAATTTAGATACTGTCAGTTCAGTTTTAGGCAGTATATTTTTAACTTATTTTAAAAGTACCCTAGCAGATATTAATAATGGAAAGGGCGCCTGCCTTGGCACCCTTGGAAGTTTAGGATGCAACTCAGTTTAGGAAGGAAGTAACATTTGTTGGCAGTGACTTTTATGGAGACATTTATCAGGCCGTTTCTTGGTTTCATGAAGAGTATAACAAGGAGGAGCCCTTGATTCCAGTAGCACATCTGGGGTTGGAACACATACCTGGTTGCTATAGAAAAGGTTTCATTAATCAGAATCAGATTGCCAGAGCCCTTAAACCCATTCTTAATAAGCATAAGCCATTGGTAGCTCAGATAGTAAAGAATCCGCCTGCAGTGTGGGAGACCTGGATTCGATCCTTGGGTAGGGAAGATCCCTTGGAGAAGGGACTGGCTACCGACTCCAGTTTTCTGGCCTGGAGAATCCCCATTGACAGAGGAGCCTGGTGGGCTATAGTCCATAGGCTCACAAAGAGTTGGACACGACTGAGTGACTTACACTTTTTCAAAGGAACTTTTACCAATAAAAGGGTTAAATGACTGAAATGAAGCACTCTCTGTGATTAGTCCTGATGTGCACAGATATCAGTGTGATGTGCAGAATGGTTGGGCAATGAGGTAGAATATACCTGGGCAAGAACATCTTCCTCGGATGTCCTGGAATACTGATTCAGCTCGTTTGCCCCCATGTTTCAATTTATAGTATTTTGTAACAGCAGTAAAATAACGTACAAAAGGATGTTTTAAAAGCATCCTTTCAGCTTTGTAAAGTATTATTGCTCTTTAATGATCATTAATATTTAGAGTTACCACCATGTATTTAGCCAGCAGATATTTATTGAGTTTGGATTATTTTAGGTGCTGTGCAGAATGCGAAATGAATCAGAAACATACTGTGTTCTTCAGAAAGAAACACTCTTAACAGGGGGCACAACACATGTACCTAGAGCATTACTGCAAATGTCCTGAGAGGAACACACACAGTCTTACTGGAGTTATTTGGAAAGAGGCAGCACTTTGAGGAACAATTGATTCTTACTGAACTTTAAAGAGTGGGTAGAATTTGGTTATTTGGGTTTATGACTGTCACGGCAAGAACATTTCGGGTATATGAAATTGCACGTGCAAAGATAGAGTAGGAAAGTTTGCAGTATCTGTGGGGAAAGAGTTAAAGATAAGTTGATTGAAACTGCATGCTTGTGCCTGATGGTGATGGAGCTTAAATACTAGGCTGAGGAGTTTGGACTTAATAGGTAGTTGGGTGCCGGGGTCCTGCCCCAGTGGATCCAGGGTAATTTGAAGGGGAGACGGAGTAGGTGAGGAAAAACTTACTTATTTAGAAATATAAAAAGAGATTAAGAGGAAATAGTATAGTAGGAAAATTAGTGGAGAAAAGAGGCTGAATAACTTGGTTTACGTGGAAAACTAATAAAGTTCCAGACAAGGAACTTGCACCGTCTACATTAGGCCACTGGCGCTCACTTGAATAGCGGAGGATGCCCCGCCTTGGGCTCCCTCTCACGTGGGTCTTAGAAGCCAGGGCAAGTAAGTAGACCCCAGATGGGAATTCAGCCTGAAAAGGAGAGGGAGGGAGAGGGAGAAAGAGAGAGACAGAGAGAGAGATTTGACACGGGGGAAACCAGTCTTTCAGTGACTGGCCCATCCTCTATTGTCCGGAAAGGCCTTTTATACTTTTGATTGTACATAGAGGTCAATGGATAATACAAAATTATGCAGCGTCAGCAGCCCTGACTCTTATTGAGACCAGGCTTTCTCTCTGCATACCTAGTTGTATACACAAGTCTTAGGTGATTTACATCATCTTCTGGCCAGAGGGCCAATTAACATTTTACGGCCCTTTTCTGATAAGGGTCTGTCAACCAAAAGACTTATTTGGCTTAATAGTGTTGTTCTTTTCCAAAGTCTGGTGCCACTCTCAGAAAGCACTAAATAAAGTTACATTCTTACACAGCAAGGACACAACAATTTATAACAATGAAAGAAGTATAGTGATTTATAACAAAGAGAAAAGTAATTAAGTCTAGTGTTGCTAACATCAAAACTACTATATTCCTATTTCTGCATCCCGTTTACATTGATTAATATCCTCCCAGGTGCCTAAAAGATAAAGGATATGGAGGCCTGGCGGCAAACATTAACTCAACAATGAAATCCTTCACCAAACTAATTCTTAGCTCTAAAAGGCTCTATATCTTTAAGATGTTTTCAGCTTCGTGCCTCTCTCGGTTGGGGGGCTGTAAACAATTCACAAGTTGTAAAAGTCTGGGCAGACGGGTCAGGTAAATTAGAAAGCCATCAAAGGGGTTTTTAAATGGAGACTCTTTTTATATGCTGGAGACTGTTAACTGGACCTCTGAGTTAACTCTTTCCAGAGAAAGGTGGTAATGTCAGAAGAGTATAGTATAGCAGACAGTAAACAGACAAGATTTTGGTTTCAGAGTAGATGCTCAGGCAGAGGACCCCTTGAGACCTGACTCGCCTTGCCCGTCAGGCCTCTCTGCATGACCTTGTCATGGGTGGGATCTCCCATGCTGGCTCCCGGCAGTTGGGGATTTGGGGAATTTTTGGATAGGATGAGATGGGAAGCTCCCTGTAGGCTGTGAAATGTGCTGGGGGTAAGACCTGCATCTGACTTTGCCCGTTGTTGTAACTGCAGGACCAACATAATTCCTGGCACGTATTTAGAGGATAAGTTAATTAGTAAATGAATGAGTGCAAGAGAAGTTTGTATGACGATTACCAGTCTAGCACCATTGCACACTATGAAGTCCTTGTAGTACTCTGGATCACATAGGAAAACATACTCTTACAGAAGACATGTAAAGAAAGTATATGACCACATTTGAAAGATTTTCTTGGTGCATTGATTTCTCTTTTAACTCCATATTTGAAGAAGGCAATGGCACCCCACTCCAGTACTCTTCCATGGAGAATCCCATGGACGGAGGAGCCTGGTGGGCTGCAGTTCATGGGGTCGCTAAGAGTCGGACACGACTGAGTGACTTCATTTTCACTGTTCACTTTCATGCATTGGAGAAGGAAATGGCAACCCACTCCAGTGTTCTTGCCTGGAGAATCCCAGGGACAGGGTGGGTTGCCGTCTATGGAGTCGCACAGAGTCAGACACTACTGAAGCGACCTAGCAGCAGCAGTAGCAGCAGCAACTCCATATTAAGAAGACAGTAGTATAATTTTCTTCATTTTTGGGGGGAGTTATTGCTTTTTATAGTTTAATTTTAAAGGTTTTATTAAACTTAATTGAATTGAATTATTTTCCATAAATTATTTTTATTCATTTGTAGATAGCAAGTATTGGGCAGTGGGAAAAAAGCTTGTGTCATGTAGAATAGGGGCTTTGGAAGAGCACTATTTATTGGATTAAAGTGCTTAATGATATTTATGTGTCAGAAGCCTTGTTAACTTATAAATATGTCACAGATTGAATGACCTTGGCTGTCCTCTGTATGTTACAAATCGCCAACCCAATCTTAGAGTTCATATTTGCTATGTAGAAATCATTAGCTAAGATTGCTTGGCTGAGATGCTCACTGGTAAACTGCATGTTTTCCTATAGAATCAGATTGAAAGCTTTCACTGAGCGTTCTCACTCTGAAATCCTTAATTACTGACCTCTTTAAATATCATGTCTATAGACTACATGATAAAATGAATTAGTATACTATTAGGCAAACATTTTCAGTGAAATCCTTGACTTTTGTGTGTGTGTGTCAATATACATCTTTTGTTCTTCTGTTATAAAGATAGCCTTTTGGTTCTATTTTCTAAATATTTAGGATAGCAAGTTGTTACTTAATTAGTTCTATAATTCTAAAATGGCATTTTTCGAAAACTATTCACAAAGTTGATCTGTCCCTCCAAAGATGCTTGTAAATGTACTTGCATGTATATATACCTGCAGTTCCTTGGATTTCCTGTGTTAGTTGAAATTCCATTTGACCACACATGAAATGCAGCCCTGTCTCACAGAGAATGCTTGGAGAACCCTTCCATCTTCAGCAAATCACACCTTGTTGGCTAGGAACCATTACCACTCTGTTTCCATTTGTTACCTTAGCTCAGCCGGCATTCAGCAGAGGTATAGGTCATGGGTTGTGAATTACTCCCTCCTGTTCACTCTCACATATCCAAAATGTAGCAGAGGCCAGGAAGAAATTTAGCATTCTTTTATTATTTTTTCTCTTTGTAGAGGTAGAGACCATAAGTATGATAAGTAAACTAAAAAAAATTTTGAATGTTCACTCCTTGTCTCTCTCTCCTTGTGATACTTGTCTCATTAGAGACAAGTCATTTAAATTTGCTTTGACTTATTCTTGTCTAAACTATGGGAATTACAGCTTTAGTTTATGATACATGAAGCAACTATGGAAAGTTCATACATTTTAAGTGCTGTGTAAATAAATGCTTTTCATAGTCATACTTTTCCTTTAATGAACTCTGCTTTGAAAACATTTAAATCTTTGTGAACTTATTTTATAATTCATAGTTTTGGTCATAATTTCTGCCTGTAGATAAAATTTGAATTCTTTTTCACCTGACATTGTCAGTGTCATCTTAGTTAAATTAACATTTAGCCATTTGATTTTTCAAAAAGTTGTCTCATAATTGTTTTTTTGGGTTTGGCAGTACAAGGACGGTTGATAATACTTACGTCTGTGCTGAAGGGATTTTAGAATAAAAAATTAAAATTGTATTCCATATTGTTCTAAATAGGGATGGTAATCTGATCCTTGAAAATTATGGTAAGTGTATGGTGTATGTGAATTATTAATTGACCAGAGTGTTTTTGACTTTTTATTGACTGTTGCATATAGACAATTGGCAGGAATATTTGATTAACAAGGATTACTACAGATTCGTGTTACATGCCATAATAAGCCTATTTTTCTTTCCACATTTTGTTTTTTTCTTTGCAGAGTAGTTTTTATTTATGCTTATTGTTTCTAATTTTGTGGTAGTAATAAATCAAAAATAAATGATGGCTTGAAATAATTATATGTTGAAAGTAGGAACCAGACAATAATAAAATATTTATAGTTCACTTGTTATGTGCCAGGCATCATGCTGGGTGCTTGATGATCAGTCTTGCAGTGGAAGATGATTCTGAATTCATTCATTCTTATTATATCTTAACTTGAATGATTTAAGGGAAAGATTTCAGAGTTTGTTGATGTGTTTTTATACCTGGTTTTTTTTAAAAATTCAATTTTATTTAACGTGGAACAGATTTAGTAGTTATGAAGTAAACAGCAGTCTTTACCATTTTGAGACTGTTAATTTAACTAGTTGAACACTAGAGGGACTGTGAACTAACCACTGAATTTTTTATTTTTAGTTCAGTTGTTTAGTAGTTGAGGTGCTTTATTTAAATAGCAGAGTCACATAGCTTTTTCCAGCTTTTTAGTTTTCCTAAGGTTAAGTATTGTGCCCCAGAGTTTACCTGGCATCTTATTTGGTTGATTAACTCTTGTGTGTATGGACTATAAAATTTAACCTCTGCCAGTCTAGGTATCAGAGAAGGCAATGGCACCCCACTCCAGTACTCCTGCCTGGAAAATCCCATGGACGGAGGAGCCTGGTAGGCTGCAGTTCATGGGGTCACAGAGAGTTGGAAACAACTGAGTAACTTCACTTTCGCTCTTCACTTTCCTGCATTGGAGAAGGAAATGGCAACCCACTCCAGTGTTCTTGCCTGGAGAATCCCAGGGACGGGGGAGCCTAGTTGGGCTGCCGTCTATGGGGTCACACAGAGTCGGACACGACTGAAGTGACTTAGCAGCAGCAGCAGCAGTTTAGGTATATCAGACCAAAAAAACCTTTGGTCATAGCCTGCTTTAATCAATCTATGTATTTAGGTGTCCTGGTGAAAGAAGTGGGAAATATGGAAGTCACCTATATAAATAATGAGTTCATAGTTTTCTCTTGAAAGTCTCTAGTAGAAGAAAATAGAGTTTGGAAAAATATTCATTGGAACAGTAATTCAGATTTTTATGATTATTGAATATGTGTTTTGTTGAAAAGATTTCATCAGTTTATAATAGCACTAACACAGCAAAGTTAATCCATATATTATAGTTTTAGTCTACATAGGTGGCTTTACAGATATTTGTGATGTTTCACATGAAAAGATGTTTGGCAGCTGAACCTAATAATAAGAGTTTTCTGGAATCCAGTCTTTAGGCCTTAGAAGGTTGAATATTTCTTGAATAACTGTGGTTCAACTTTGCTGTTAACATTTTGTTCTTAAAATTATTTTGCCTTGGAAATGATGTAAATGTGAAATTACAGAATTTAAACTACAATTGATGTACAGTAGATGAATGCTTTTGAAAGTTTGGTTTGTTGGCTATCTTGGGATTTTAATTGGGGTCACATTATGAACATAAAAATGAATCAATCTGCATATTTATATATTTCTCTTTAAGAAGTGCTAAAGATCATTTAAAGATTCATGACATGAATGAATTGGGTGTAGAATTTATTTTCTTCTGAAATAAATTTATTTTATCATTTTTATATTTGTAATGCTGATCTAAAGTTTATAATGTGGCAGAAATATGTGCTATGTTAATAACAAATATAATTTAAGTTTAATTTTTCATGTTTAAATGTTTTATTTCATTTTCCTTGATTATATATTGTAAAATTCAATATAAATTAAAAACCAGTACAGTTTAATATAAGAAAAGAATAATTTAAATCCATCTCTTATTATTAATATTTCTATCTTCTTCCAGAATATTTTGAGTTAACTAAAATGATGTATGGAATTAGCTATTATGCTTTAAGTATCCAATGATACTTTCATTCTAAGTTATAAGAACTATGATGTAAATTCTTGAGGTATACATTTGTTTTGATCATTTAAAAAGTATCTATCCAACTCATTTGTATTCCTTTTATAATTGAGAAAGTCTTTAAAGTTATCCTTTGTGGGCTTTTTGATTTCTGAAAATAGTGAAAAAAATTAAAATTACCATGAAATTCTAAATGTAGTCAGTTCTTTGGTAAAATCAGCATTAGGATGTTTAACTGCTAGTCTTAACTGCTTTGCAAAATGTTGGTAAGTACTCTACTGAATTTTGTCTTGGGTTATTTAGAGAAGAAATTTGATATTAGAAAGTCTTTAACAACTTCATTGATTTTCTCAGAAGTGTGGTGTTAATGTCATTTAAAAAATCCTGGTGTGTTAAGTATGAAACTGTTTTCTGGAGACTGAATTTCTGGAAAATGTCAAAAAGTACACAGAGTACCAAACTGTGAATTCCAGAGTTAGGATAAAGGCATGTTGGATGTAAAAAGCATGTTTTTGTTATAAATGTTGGCTAGTTGACATGATTATAATTGTTGGCATTGCAGGAGTTGTCTTCAAGTGCCTGATATTTTGAACAGAGTAAAAACTGATCCTGACTTGGTTATAGTTCAGTTCAGTTCAGTAGCTCAGTTGTGTCCAACTCTTTGTGACCCCATGGACTGGAGCCTACCATGCTCCTCCGTCCATGGGATTTTCCAGGCAAGAGTACTGGAGTGGATCTTCTCCAGAGGATCTTCCTGACCCAGGGATAGAACCGGGGTCTCCCGCATTGTAGGCAGACATTGTGGCTTTACTGTCTGAGCCACCAGGGAAGTAATATTGAGTGGATTGTAATTGCCCAGTGTACTGAATAATAGATTTAAAGAGACTTTATTAGCTTATAGAATAGATTCAGGTTAAGATCAAGGGCACTGTTAAGGAGAGTTAGAAAAAAAAGTAAAATCCCATCTTTTATTCTGTGTTTTAGCTTTAAAAAAAGTGTTATTTGAGGTAAATTTGATCACCATATACTACTGGATTAAAATAAAATTATGTATCTCCTAAAATGACCCAGCAAAGGTTTAATTAGAAAAAGGCTAATTAGATAGTTATTTTAGCAAATCTCTTTATATGTCTTAATACTTGGAGGAGGAGGAAAGTTTGGAATTCATTTCAGCAAACATTTGTTGAGTGCTCAGTACTGTCCTGTGTGCTGGGGATGACATGGTTATTGCCTCCCATACATACATAATTGGTTGTTCATTTCCCCAGAATTTAAATAATGAAAATTTGAGTTTAGGTCATCTTATTTTGATACAGTTCTCAGGAACTCGTAAGGTTTTAGTGAGTTTTGTTTACTCTTGCTTTTTGTTTGTTCAATCTTCATGTATGAACATGGGCCAGATAATATTTGGCCTTCACTGATAAGCTGAACTTCTTGATCTCTCAGATTTATTCTTTGTGGGACAGTTAGATAAGTACTCAGTACAGTGTTATAAATGCTCTGATATGGGTAGTACTTCTAGGTCGTTATGTTTTTACCTAGATAGATGGGTGCCCAAGCAGCTTCTTAGACTTGTTCGTATGTTGCAGTGTCTTTTTGGATTGTGACAACCTTCAGAGGGTTAGAGAAGACATTTCAAGCCAATTGAACAAGTATTTTCAATGAATATTCTGTAAAGCTAAAGGTTAAGACTTCTCGAGTTACTAGGTTTGTTAAAAATGTCAGAATATTAAAACTTTCTTCATGTGGAAGACAAATGGGATTTTGCCAAAAGTTTCCTATCCTTATTATCAACTTTGTGCTCATATTATTTATGACTTGTTTTTATGTATTCCACATACCATATCTCCTTGCTAGTTAGTTACATCTTTGTTGAGGATTTTCAGTGTGAAATCAGACATAGAAATAGCATGTTGGTCTTTGCTTCTGTTCCCATCTCTCAAGCTACCAGCTGTAATTCTCTTAAATTGAATGGGATGTTTGTTGAGTATGGAATGCAAGAGGATGGATTCATGGCTGTGTGCTTCTTACATTGACCAGTTTAAAAAAATGTTTTAGAAAGTTGATTTGGGACATGTGACTTTCAGGGGCTGGAAGAAGAGAAGATAATCTAGTGAAAGGGATTGACCAAGGATAAAGGCACAGTAGAGATGTTTTGGTCATAGCTGGAATTTCAGCTTGGCTGTTGAGAAGAACTGACTCATTCACTGGAAAAGACCCTGATGCTGGGAAAGATTGAGGGCAGGAGGAGAAGGTGACGACAGAGGATAAGATGGTTGGATGGCATCACCAACTTGATGGACATGAGTTTGAGCAAGCTCCAGGAGTTGGTGATGGACAGGGAAGCCTGGTGTGCTACAGTCCATGGGGTCGCAAAGAGTCGGACGTGACTGAGCAACTGACTTGAACTGATTGAGAAGGGAGTGATAAGGAAAAGAGGAAGAAATAAGATTGGAAAGGTAGTTCACATAATAGGGGGCCTTGAATAGTGGGTTAAGGCAATTAGCACCATTCAGTAGACCATTAGCAGGATCTTTTCAGAATCCAGAGCAGTTAGAAGGATTAATCTGGACTGTAGTGTGTTACATAAATTAGAGGAAGGAAGTTGATGGCAAGGAGAATATTAGAAGTCTGTTCCATCATTCTTGGTGAAATCCGAGAGCCATTAAATAGCATTTTTGTGTATTTTAATCTGGCTTTTTGATTTCTTAATACTGAATTTATGTGTGTTTTAATTTGTTGATATGTTCCTGTCTGCTAAATACTGAGTTAAGCATTGTGGATCTAAAAGTGAGATACGAGCTCAGCACTTTTTAGGTTTTGTATTTTAACAGGGCAGGAGAAGTTGAATTGAGGTTGAGTTAACTGCAGATGTTCAGGGCTTGCTGAATATGTGGTAGAAGAGGTGACTGGATAGGGGAGGGTGGTTGAGGCTGGAAAGATAGAAAGGAATCAGATTGTGTAAGGCTTCCTTGGCTTTATCTCTTAGACAGTAGGCAAAGCCACTGAAAGTTATATGGAATGCAAGGTGACAGATTTCTCTAAGATTGCTGAGAAAAAGAGCCTGTAAATATGATTTTGTCATTTCTGAAAGAACGGTATTAGGGAATGTTCACTTAAAGGAAGTATTGATTTTCATAGACAACATCATTTGTGGGTGAAAGAGAACAGAAATTGTATTATAATATACTATTGAGCGTAGCTAAAGCAAAAATAAAATATTTTAAACCACCCCCTGCCCCTGAAACGTTTTTATTGGAACACTTAAAAAATTAATCTATTATTCAGTTTGTACATATATAATGATACCCTTTGAAATTTTTATGTAGATTTTGATAATTTGTAAAATTAAGAGTGCCCCAGAAATATTAGGATACACTATTTGATAGTTTTATGAGGCTAGATTGGTGGGTATACATTTTCAAATGAGGCAGCCTAAATATAGTTGGTCAGTCCAATAAAGGCATTATCTGTTGGGCAGCAAAAATTATTATGTATGAGGATATTTTTTGGTGATAAAGTAGTACAGAGCTAAGCTAACCAGATACACTTTGGGGTCACTTTATAGAAATCACAACGAGTTAGATTAAAAGTTGTGTGTGTGTGTGTATGTTTTTTTTTTCCTCCAAGGGTTTTAGTTATAATATGGTCTGGGCTGTTGTATTTACTTTTTGTACAAATTGATAAAGTGATTTTGAGCTAACCATTTTTACTTATTCCTATTTAAGTTGTTTGATAGGAAACCAAGAGAAAGAAACTGTTTCTGGAAACCATGTTTTCCTTAGATATTGTGGGTGCCTGAATAGGGGGAAATGTTAGTGTTACTTACATTTCATCCAGATTTGGGACGAATATAAATACTGAAATTTCGATTTGGGATTAATTCAGTTTTTAGTTAATATTTTGAAAATATCTGATCTAGCTTCACACCTTTGAAATAGATATTGCAAAGCTATTTTTCCTTTTCCTTTTGGGTTTTTTTTTTTTTTTTTTTAAAGATCATTTGACAGTCTTAAGAGAAGATAGATGGTTTCTTTGTAAGTAATTCCAGTTTCATTAAATGGCTCTTGACTCTCAGAACTGAGTTATTACATAACAAGATGAGTCAGATGGGAAAGAAACAGCTTAGTATTTTGCTGTTGTGTTGTTACCATGACTGCAACATACTGGCAGGAGGATATTATATTATGTAGTTGTTATTTAACCTGATCTGTTGATTAGGGGGAAAAAAAATCAGAACTTTGTATCTAGTAGAGTTGTTCACATCACTAAGGAATCCTACATTTTACTCTGTGACGTAAAGATACCTCCGGTTTTGTTTTTGTTTTCCCTTAAGGGGTGTTGAGGTGGGGCCGGGGGTAACCGATGGAATCTATATAGGATGCTTTGTTTCCTAGATATAAACTTTAAATTCTGGGCTAATGAGCTTTTCTTGGCTTTTTCTACCTTGTAACTAAATTTAGTCTTCACCAGTACCCTTTGAAATAAAGGATCTTTTGTTTGGTAGTGATCATTATGTGCAAATAAATCAAAAGCATCAAATTTAGGAATTTGGAAGAATAGTTGCAAAATGTTAGGGAAAATAACCTGTACTCCAGGAGAAACTTGCAGATAATTTTAGTGTTTATTTTTTAGTTCTAAAATATTTGCCTCCCATACTTGCTTTTGCCTTTGATTTGGAAGCAGAGGTTGTTTTTATATAGCTGAGAGGTCTCCCTTTCCTCTTCTTTTGCTGTCCATCTCTCAGTCCATTGGTCCCTGCGTCCTTGTGAAGGGGAATTAATTGGTGGGAAGAAAACCTACTTGGTTTATTGAAAAGTCAAATCTGAACTGTAAAAGTTCCTCAGGCCACACAGATGATGGGAACGGTAGGCTTTGTGCTTCATTTACAACATGCTTTTTCTTCCAGTATTGGATTTGTTTTTGGATGCTGGTATTGAGACTATAATTAATGGCGGTAGTTGCTCTTTTCTTTTTAGGGTAGCCATCGCTGATTGCCATAGCAACATCTCAGAAGACAGTCTCCTTGATCTAATGGCAGCATGTCAAGGAGTTGCCTTGAGCATTACTCTTGACTTTCTGAGATTGTACTGGGATTTTTAGTTTCAAAAGGAAGGTGATAATGTATGTTGTAATTCTCTCAGTGTCCTTTCTGCAGTAGTTTCATTGTCTCTATGAACTATGTATTTTTAGGAATCACTTGAGTTTCCTGATATTATAGAAAGCCTTTTTTTAAAGTATAATTTGATCATTAGGGCAGAACATATTTGATTTTGTTTTCTGTACATGTGTTTTGCTTAGGCTGGTTAAAGTTGTGTGCATGTGAATGTATGTGTGTTTGTTTTGGCTATATGAGCTGTAGGAAGTGAAGTTTGAATACCATGTTAAATTGGAAAACTAGATTTTATTAACATGCTCCATATGTACTATATTTATGGAATAATTTTAACTATCTGTAATTGTTTGGGTTAAAAAATCTCTTTCTAGTAGAAAAACCAAGTTATAAGAAATGGCATCATAGTACACTCTGCTGAAAAGACCAGAAAATTGTGGGGTCAGATTCTCTGGTTCTTAGAAGTTTTGATGGTTTCCCATGAGAAAATGTATTCTTCTTGACTTATATTTGTTCAGATAGGGAAGTAATAATAGTATCAATTTTAATAATTTGTAACAATTAACTTAATATCATTATTAAACAATTAGCAGCTTAATCTCATGGGTTTCTAAGAGGAGGTTACTTACAAACTTTAAAATTTAATTACAGAGGTATAATATGATTAGTAGATTTGGCTTCCTCAGGGAAAGTGGTACATATATACTCAGTAAGCATTTTAAAAGGCTATTTTTCATTATTTTAACTTATTTCAGAAATTATTTATTGAGCTACTATATCCTGTTTGCATGTTGCTTTATAAGAATATATCACAGTATTCTTTGGAAATGCTACCTAACACAGTCATGTATAACAAAGTTTTAAAATTGAATGTAATCAAAGGTTAAAATATGATACATGTAAGATTAAAATATGATACAGTAGTAATTGAGAAGGAAACTTTTTAATAGGGATGTAGTGATTAGTAGTTTGGGACCTGTGATAAGTAGCTACTTTTTTTTGGCCACACCACGGCTTAGGGGGATGTAGGGGGATGTTAGTTTTCCCATCTGGAATTAAACCCGGCCCCTCGACCCCTGCCCCCCAGCAGGAAGTGTCCAGTCCCAGCCACTGGACTGTCAGGGAATTCCTGCTACTTTTATTTTTAAAAAGTTAAACTAAGAAAAATTTTGGAACTTTGTAGATTTATTTTTGTACTGTATTTCTTCTATCACTTACCTTTTGTGCATGTCATAAAAATTATTCCTAACTCCAAAATTTGGCTGTCTTAAAGTATAAATAGAGCAGTTTTGGAATATGCCTTTCAGTAGAGAGGACCCTGTGTGACTGATATGTACAGGAATGTATTCAAGAAAAAAAAATTTTTTTCCCCTGAGTTTATACACCTGTTTGAATCGGTCAGCCACCTTAAAAGGTACATTTTTATCAGTAAAACTTTTTTCAGCAATAAAGTATCAAATTACTTTGACTCTAGAGTTGCATTATTTGGCACGGCAGCCACTTCACATGTGACTGTTTAAATTAATTAATGTTAAATAAAATGAAAAACTCAGATCCTCTGTCACATGACACATAAAGGTGCCTAGTTGTCCTGCATGGCCACCCTGTTGGATAGTGGAGACCTTTTCATCGCTATGGAAGGTCTGATTAGCAGTTCTGCTATGGGGGAAAACCAGCAATGGTTGGAAAGGGCAGAAATACCATCTTGAGGAGGCACTAAAGTGTTCTAACAGAAGACCATTGAGCAGGAGTGTGGTAGGAAGTTTTTTCTCATCTGACTGGGAGCTTTAATAAGGGTGTCTGGAAGTTTTCCTTAAGTCCTCCCTTGGCCTGTCCTCTTTTATTCTGTCCTTCTCTTTCCTCCCTTATTTCCTTTTTGAAATGGTGGTGAACTTATTTACTATGCAGGGGATTAGTTTTCTTGATGATTTTCCTAGGCTCTTCAAGTTGACAGCTTCAGGTGGTGAACCTAACAGTGCTCTTCAGCATCTGCTTTTCACGTGATTCATCTTGGTCTCCTGATGAGCTTTCATTTATAAATGCCTCTCCATTTGCATTAGCTTTAGTTAGAGGTTTCTTTCTCTGTGATCTTGCCAGTTTACATTTTTCCTAAACCCAGGCATGATTTGTGGAGGCTTATTTTTGTGCATTTCTGCTTGTGGGCAGATATAAATGTGGTAGCTACAATTGTGCCAGTTTGGGATTTTAGAATCCTTGGTGGCTTTTTTGTTGACCCTTTGTAAACAGAATATTAGGTGCTGTACGGAACGTACACATTTTCCCTGAAAGACCTGTGGTTACACTTTAGGGCTAAACTATACCGTTATAGAAATGTTATGTGAGTATATGTTGGTAACCTTCTAAGATTGATTTGGGGATGTTTATTCTATTTTGGAGAAATGGTAGAAAGAAATTTAAGGAGCTATGATATGTGCTTAGTTGCCCTATATGGCCACCCTGTTGGCCACCTTATTTCAGCTTATTGCATAAAATAAGGCAGTTCACCCAGTAAGCATTTATTTAATGCCCTCAGAGGTTTGGGAGAAGTAAGAATGTTATTCATACCGTGTGCTTTGTGATTTTTCTGATTTTCTTGAGAATGTAAATGTGGCAGTATTTCAAAGCAGTCTCCTTTCCTCTGTGCAGCTGAAGATCCACGTGTGCAGTCTCACTTTCACTCTGTTCTTAAATGATTTCGCTGAAGATTCTTATCCTTTGAATGTCTTTTAGAGAATGTCTGTATGCTTTTGGGGTGATTGGAATTCATTTCGAGGTGCCTCTGCTAACTCATCATACTTATAAGCCTTATTCTTTAGTCTGAAGCTGCCTGCCCTCCCTCCCAAGCTGCTGTATCTCATGTAGCATGTAAGTTGAAATGGGAAAGAAAAGCAGTTGAATTTTTCTTCACTCAAATTGGCTTAGTGTAGTTTGTTGCAGTTGACTGCCCAAAACATTAGAGAAATTTAGGGGAAAAATAGTTGACTTTCTTAGAGTATTTAGAATTGTTTTAACTTTCCTAGTGTGTTTTTAGAAGAGTATTTCAGGAGGAATCATCATTTTGGTGATTCCATGGTAAAGTGTTATTAGCATTAAGAGCTCAGATTATAGTAGAACCGCTTGAAAATCTTCAGGGCTTACCACAGCTGGAGGACTCTGTATCATTTGAGGAAGTATCATCTTGGTTTTATTTTGGCTTTGGGACCATGTAAGTAGGTCTGGAACAAACCTCACTGTGGTAGGAGGTTGGCCCTAATAGTTATCTGACTTACTCGCTCAGCAGTTGATAGGAAGCAGTGAGGAATATTAAGACAGATACTTAGGAAGGAAAGCATGGTAGAGGATAGTTGGATTTACATACTCCAGTTATGTAAACTGAGTAAAGAGCATTTTTTTTTTTCCTTTGAATCACAGTTTGAAAAAAGTGTGAGATGGTCTTGGTTGTAACTAGACAAGGCATCAGAAATGTCCTGAGGTCAATAATGTGGCACAGTTTTAGTAGTAGTTTTTTTTTTTTTTTTTTAAAGCAAAACCATAAAGTTCAAGAAGAAGAAACTCTAGCTTGTGTGATTTTTCTAGGGACAGTTTAAAAATATTTCCTCAGTGTGACCTTAGGGTTCTGGTTTAGTCCAAAATAAAAGTTATTAAATGATGTTGAACATAGTGGTTTATCTCCTTGGTTTGTAATTTATCCTCTGGAATCAGAAACTTCAAAGTCTTATCCGCTCTATATCCTTGCAGTATTTAAAGTCCGCTGGTAATAGGTACCTAAAGTGTTGGCAATTTAAAAAACTATTAGATTCTCAGAACTCAATCATTGATGATTCTTGCATAGATTTAAAAGTCAGGACATATATATACAAAAATGCTGATTGGGATGCATAAAATACACATTGCGACTCTTGTGGAGGGAGAGGGGTTTAACATTTCCCTCTTTTATATCACGGCTTTGACCAGATAATGCTATTTCTTCTTCTTTTTGTTTTTTTCTGATGCTTTACTCTTCATGCAGAGTATGCAAATTAGTTTTGCTCCTATCTCCCTATGAATAGAACATTTAAGTCTTTTAGTTATTACAGAAACGGCAGGTGTAATATGACTAGTATTTGAAGAAAATTCTTTAGTTTAAGGAGTGATAGTCACCTGTTCTTCAGAAACTGACCTGTGAGTTTTTATTTTTGAATGTTTTTAACTCAAGGATTTAAGCAGATTGTTTCAGTCAGTTGCAGTTGTCATCCTTCTTGATGTTGCTTGTCTTATTTTCAGTCAGTGAAAACCTGTGCTAGATGGCTTCTGGGTCCTTTCTGTAGCTGGGCTATTGTCGGAGGCCGCGCGCTGTTGAGAGTGAGGGCTCCCTTTCCCCTCCCTGATGGTGTCCTGGTGCCACTATGAGAGGGACGGCAAGGAACTGGTGTTTGTGAGTGCACGCCAGCTGTGATCACCACATGAGCACACACCGCTCCTTTCTCTTGGCAATGATATTATGCCTATTCTCTCATCTTAGCCCTTTCATGTATTCCGAAAGGGATCATGTCTTGTCTGCTGCCAATTTGTCTTGGACCCTGACTGGATTAGTTTATGAAAGTAAGATAGCAAGCTGGCATCCACACACACAAAATGAGGGAAGTTTGGGGTTAAGGGCAGCAGCCAGGTATACAGGAAGTACAGTGGGTTAAAGCAAAGAAGGGGTGGACCAAAGGAAGATACACATAGTGGAAAGTAAGATGGAAAGAAATGGGTTGTAACTAGGAGAGCATTTAGTGGAGAATGAAGCAGGGTTCTATGTTAAAAGTCATGGCAGCAGTCAGACTCCAGGACACATACTAGAGACAAGGTTTTTGGCTAAATGTTTTCATTTGGGACTCAGAACATCCATCTACACTGAAAGAGAGGTCTACCAGGAGAGCTGGTTTGAGCCGTTCGCAGCGTGGCTCCTGAGACAACAGCCTTTCCTTGTCAGGAAAGCCCTTTCAGGTTCTCCTTATTGCAGATGATAGCAGAGTGCAGCAATTCACTTTACATCTGGCTGCTCATGACTCTTGAGCAGCTGGTCCAAATCACTAGGGTTTTATGCTAAGTTAGTTTCTGTTAAGTTCTCTTCTCTGTCAAAGTAGACAGATTTTAAGATTGTGGTCTATAAAATCTATTTGAGAGAGGTACATCTTGAAGCCGTCTTCAAAAGTCCCACTTAAAAAAAATTTTTTTATAATATACCATTATGACATAGAATTTTCCTCCATAAAATATAATTTTTGCCCTGCCTGGTTCACTTACCAAAAATACTCCTGCAGATGGCTTTTTCTTATTTCTAACTGAGCATATGGGTCACTGGTTCACTTCCTGAGTGGTCACCAATGACTTTTCCTCTCTTGTATTTTTGGCTAACACTAGTCATTCCTTGGACCTCTTCACATCTACCACCAGCTCTAGCAATTGGCTGGTTTTTATTTTTGTGTCCATTTTTGATTAAAACAACCAACTCTTAAAACAGTAGCTTCAGGAAAGTTAATATATTTCTGGCAATAGGTAGAAATAAACAATAGCAAAAAAATCATAAACAGTCCGCTAGTGAAGCTTGTTTGCAAGTGAAATGACGGCTCCCTTTTACCAGTTTCACTGTGCCAGCAGTTCACATTCTAGCCTTTGCAAAATGCGGTTTACTACATTACAGTGGCCTTCCTTTGCCTCTTGACTAGTTGAAACAAAAAACTTTAAATCTGTCAGTGCAGGGAATTTCTGTTTATTCTTCCTTTCATATGTGGGTTTTTTTTTTTTTCTTTTTAAGAAATTCAAAGCAACTCATTTGTAAATTAACACTAACTTTAGCAATAATTGAATTGCAGGGATTTATGATTGTAATCACATTAAAGTTCTTACAAGAGACATGGATGAATTAAACCACATGCATTTCTGTATCTGACTTTCTCGTCAGTTTTCTGGTATTTCCCTCTAAAACTTCATGAAGATACCATTTTAGATATTACCTTTGTCCTGAGGTGGGGATAAATGTAGTATTAAATAGATGTAATCTGTCATTGAATCTGTAGCACAAGCAAATTTCTGTAAAGCAAATCCCATTTTACTGTTAAACTCCATTTCAAAATGATAGCCATCAACTCACAGTGTCAGAGCTTTAAGAACTATTTATTTTGTGTATCACTTGCCAACATTTATAACCAGAACTTAGTTGTAAGAATCTTACATGGAATCCTTATGTGATTTTACCTTAATGTAAAACCAGATCATACATAAAGCAATACAACTGGGTTGCCTGCTTGAAGGTGGTGTGAAGATATTTGTCCCAAGACCTGTGAGGCACTTTCGCAGGACCTGAGAGTTCAGAGGAATGTGTTTTGAAAGCTTCTGATTTTAGTGCATACTCATTCCCATCCATACATACAACTTGGCAGGTGAGGAAACTCAGGCTACAGGTTCTACATAGATTTCTGTGGAAAACAATCATGAATCAGATCTAATAAGTTTTAGCAAAGTTCATTGCTCTGGTTTCCAGGTATGTTTAGCATTGGGTCCTGAACAGCAGTTATTTTTTAAACCTTTGTAATTTCTTTCTTTTGTCCTTCTTTTGCCAGATGTTTTTACATTTTTGAGACTGTTGTGTTTACTGCCATGCCTTTTGTGAGAAGAAATTTAAATTTTCCTAAAGCATTAAAATTGTCTTTTAAGGAAGGCTTGAGCCTATGGGGTGGTTAAGGGTTGGTGGTTGCTAGGGGAGATTAAGAGGTTCCTTGGGCATCACAGCTTCAGGCAGTTTATTTGTTTTAAATTCATTTTTATTGAAGTTTAGTTGAATTACAATGTTGTGTTTCTGCTGTACAGCAGAGCAACTCAGTTATATATACATTCTTTTTCATATTCTTTTCCAGTATGGTTTATCACAGGATATTGAATGTAGTTCCCTGTGCTGTACAGCAGGAGCTTGTTTATCAATCCTGTATATACTAGTTTGCATCTGCTAATCCCAGACTCTTTGTCCCTCCCTTTCCCACAGCTCACTCCATTGGCAGCTAGCAGTCTGTTTTCTGCGTCCTGATTCTGTTTCTGTTTCATTGTCAGGTTCCATTTGTGTCCCACATAAGTGAGGTCATACAGTGTTTGTCTCTTCCTACCTTCACTTAGTATAATAATCTCTAGCTGCATCCAGATTGCTGCAGACGGCATTATTTCATTCTTTTTTATGGCTGGCTCAGTGGTAACACCTCTGCCAATGCAGGAGAAGCAGATTTGATCCCTGGGTCAGGAAGATCCTCTGGAGAAGGAAAGGGCAACCCATTCTAGTATTCTTGCCTGGGAAATCCCATAGACAGAGGAGCCTGGTGGGCTGTAGGCCATGGGGTCACAAAGAGTCAGATGCAGCGGAGTGCACACACATGATGATCAGGAGTGGGATTGCTGGATCATATGGTAATTCTCTCTTTAGTTTTCTGAGGAACCTCCATACTGTCTTCAGTAGGGGCTAGACCAATTTACATCCCCACCAGCAGTATAGGAGGGTTTCCTTTTCTCCTCACCCTCTCCAGCATTTGTTATTTGTAGATTTTTAAATTATGGTCATTTTGGCCAGCGTGAGGTGATTCTTCATTGTAGTTTTGATTGGCATTTCTCTAATGGTTAGCAGTGTTGAGCATCTTTTCATAGGCCTATTGGCCATCTGTATTTCTTTGGAGAAATGTCTACTTAGGTCTTCTGTCTTTTTTGATGAGGTTATTTTTGTTGTTGTCCAGTTGTATGAGCTGTTTGTATTGTATGTTTTGGAAATTAAGCTCTTGGTAGTTGCCAATGTTTGCAAGTGTTTTCCCCCATTCTGTCGGTTGTCTTTCATTTTGTTTATGGTTTCCTTTGTTGTGAAAAAGGTTGTAAATTTGATTACCCATTTGTTTATTTTTATTTCTGTTGCTTTGGAAGACTAATGTTAAGAAAACGTTGGTGTGATTTATGTCAGAGAATGTCTGGCCTCTGTTCTCTTCTATGAGTTTTATAGTGTCAGGTCTTATGTTGAGGTCTTCAAGCCATTTCGAGTTTATTTTTGTGTATGGTGAGTGTGTTCTCACCTCATTGATTTACATGTGGGTGTAGAACTCCATTTGCTGAAGAGACTCTTTCCCATTATATATTCCTGCCTCTATTGTTAAAGATTAATTGACTGTGTGGGTTTATTTCTGGGCTGTATTCTGTCCATTGATCCATATGTCTGTTTTTGTGCAAATATCATGCTGTTTGGATTCTCACAGCTTTATAGTGTTGTCTGAAGCCTGGGATGGTTATGCTTCCTGCTTTTTTTTTTTTCAGGATTACTTCGCCAATTCTGGGTCTTTTATGGTTCCATGTGAATTTTAGTTCTTTCTAAAAGGTCATGGGTAATTTGATATTGATTGCAGTAAATCTGTAGACTGCCTTGGGTGGTATGGCCCTTTTGACAATATTAATTCTTATAGTCCAAGAGCATGGGGTATCTTTCCATTTCTTTGAATCCCTTCAGTTTCCTTGCGCTTCCCAGGTGGCACTAATGGTAAAGAATCTACCTGCCAGTGCAGAATATGTGAGAGATGCAGGTTCAGCCCCTGGGTCAGGAAGATCCCCTAGAGGAGGAAATGGCACCCATCCCAGTATTCTTCCTGGGAGAATCTCATGGACATAGGAGCCTGGCAGGCTGCAGTCCATAGGGTTGCAAAGAGTTGGACACAACTGAGTGAGCACACCCCCTCATTTTCCTTAATTAATGTTTTATAGTTCTCAGTGTATGAGTCTTCTACCTCCTTGATAAGGTTTATTCCTAAGTATTTTATTTTGGAGGCTGTTATTTTAAAAGGTACTTTTTTTTTAAACATTCCCTTTCTGATATTTCATTGCTGGTGTGAAGAAATGCAGCCAGTTTCTGTATACTAACCTTGTGTCCTGCTACTCTGTTGCATTCATCATTTATCAGTTCTAGTAGTTTTTGTATGGAGTCTTTCAGTTCAGTTCAGCCGCTCAGTCGTGTCCGTCTCTTTGCGACCCCATGAATCACAGCACGCCAGGCCTCCCTGTCCATCACCAACTCCCGGAGTTCACTCAAACTCACGTCCATTGAGTTGGTGATGCCATCCAGCCATCTCATCCTATGTTGTCCCCTTCTCCTCCTGCCCCCAGTCCCTCCCAGCATCAGAGTCTTTTCCAATGAGCCAACTCTTCGCATGAGGTGGCCAAAGTTCTGGAGTTTCAGCTTCAGCATCATTCCTTCCAAAGAAATCCCAGGGCTGATCTCTTTCAAAATGGATTGGTTGGATCTCCTTGCAGTCCAAGGGACTCTCAAGAGTCTTCTCTAACACCACAATTGAAAAGCATCAATTCTTCAGCCCTCAGCTTTCTTCACTGTCCAGCTCTCACATCCATACATGACCACTGGAAAAACCATAGCCTTGACTAGATGGACCTTTGTTGGCAAAGTAATGTCTCTGCTTTTCAATATGCTATCTAGGTTGGTCATAACTTTCTTCCAAGGAGTAGAGTCTTTAAGGTGTTCTATATATCATATTGTATCAGCTGCATGTAATGACAGTTTTACCTCTTTCCTTTCAATCTGGATACCTTTTGTTCTTTTTCTTATCTGATTACTGTGGCTAGGATTTACAATACTATGTTGAAGAGACGTGATGAGAGTGGGCATCCTTGTCTTGTTCCAGATTTTAGCAGGAAGACTTTCAGCTTTTCACCACTGGTATTACATTCTCTGTGGGTTTGTCATAAATAACTTCTGTTGTTTTTTGAGATACGTTTCCTCTGTACCCACTTTGGCAAGAATTTTTATCATGAATGGATGTTGAATTTTGTCATACGCTTTTCCTGCACCTATTGAGATGACCATGTGGTTTTTGTCTTCTGTTTATGTGATGTATCACATTGATTGGTTTGCATGTGTTGAACCATCCTTGTGAACTTGGGATGAATGCCACGTGATCGTGTGTGTGTGATCTTTTTTTGTCTGGTATTGGATTCAGTTTGCTAATACTTTGTTGAGTAAACCAAGGCATGAAGAGGTAAAGTAACTTGCTCTAAGCCTTACAGTTTGCTGGTGGCAGAGCCAGAAGGACAGCCTGATCGCTAATACGGCTGTGCTTTCTCCTTCCTTTTCCATTGTGCTCTTTTGCTTCTGTTGTCTAGATGGTTGTAATATTTGAGAGGATGCAGTGTTATATTTCTCAAGTAGGTGACATTTTATCTTAAATTCAGACTCAGGTTCTATAAATTGGTGCTTTTCTTTATCTTTTAAAGAATCTTGAGCTGTGTAAAATTTTTTGCTTTGAACGAGGGATACTGATAACTGCCAAAATCGTTATTGAACTTCTCTAGTCATTTACTTTCTTGAAATTGAAATGAAACTTTCTGAACACAGCCTTACTGAATATGGGTTTCAGAGCTGTAATAATGCTTCTTGCCTTTGCAGATTTTGAATTGATCTGAGTTTGGCAGTGAATTATGTATGTGTTATTTCAGGAATTTTGCACATGCCCTGCTTTAAACCACTGATTATTTTTGTAAAATGCTGTTGTGTGGATTTGGCTCATTCCATTGACGCTGAACTCATCAGATGGCTATATTGTCTTCTAGGAATGTGACTTGAATTGATTAAATGGCACAGGCAACAACATCTGTTTTGTGAAGCTAGTTTAGTGTCATAAAACTTTGAATTTTCAAATTTACAACTTACAAAGAGAATACAGTGTATTTCTCTTATGCTGTAAAAAAATTTCCGCAGAGTTTTATGATAGCTTGCTTTAACCTTATTCTTAAGTGTTTAGCTTGTTTTCTTATTGTTGTTTATTGTCAAAGAAAATTAATATTAGGAATGTTGGAAACTTACAGTCTTAGATGAGTAACTCTTAGCTCTTTTAGGTCATCTATCCATCTGAGATCTGTGGAAAGCTTTGGGTGGTCTAGGAAAACCACCTATGCACATACTTCTAGAACTGTACAGTTGTAGGGAGGTGGAGCTCCCTAGGGCAGATCCCCTGAAGTACATTGCTTCCTGGCTGATGTCCTTTGTTTGACCTGTGTTATTAAGTACATTAATAATGTTGTTGACTATGGACCAAAGTTACTTTTTTTATATACAGATTTTAGACTCATTGAATATTTGAGTCATTTTTAAATAAAATATGTTGGTCTACACATGTATTATCTTTCTTTCCCTGCCTTATTATCTATTTTTATTATTTTTCCTTGTTCTTCCAGTTTTTTTCAGAGAAGGAAAGCTATCCTTCTCAGGGTTTCTTGGTTTTTACAGCCATTATTTGGATACATTTGATCACGAAAGTTCATATGATAGATTATATGGTATTAAAGTAACAATGGGCTTATCTGATTTCATTTTGTGACGTTCTTTCCTTGATACTTTCTGTGTGTAATACTTCCAAATGATATTTTCAATGTTGGTATAGAATACCTTAGAGAAAAGTGAAACCTAGGTGGAGATGGATGCTCTTCATGTGGCAAGCCACAGGGGCCTGTCAGTCCAGTGGATGTGCACTGTTGGGTGTGGTTGATTCAGTCGTCTTTGTGTAGTTTGCTTTTACAGTTTGGAATTTTGCCAGTGCTTCAAGGCTAGCATGTATGTTTATTAATTTATCTTGAGAATGACTGCTTTTCTTTTGCAACCTTCTCTCTGAATTGGATTTCTTTTAAACTCAGAGGCTGGACTATTTGTGTTCCCCACTCTGCTTCTAAGTTACAGGAACAGTAGCCATCATATCTACTGTGTGACAGGAACTTTGATGATGTAATCTACCTCCAGCCCTTTATTGTAAAATTTCAACTTGCTGACTAATGTTCTTTAATTTTATCGATAACATTTACTCATTAAGACAATTAAAATTCATTAATAGGAAAGTGAGGTTCAGTGAGGGTACTATCTTGAAGCATGCTTCATCTGTATCATTGTGTTATCATGGGTTTCATGCTCCCTCCCAGTGGACTGTAGACTCATTGAGGGCAGTCTCCATATGTATTACGAACACTCTTAGCATAGTGTTTACTAAGTTTTTCAGCGGTAGTTGAACAGTTTTTAGTTGAATCAGTTCCCAAGAGTTTTAAAATTTAGGCTTGTGGGAAAGATTATTTTCTTTCTCTTGATGGTTCAAATTATTTTGAACTACAAATGCTGTTCTAATAAATGTGATAATTTATTGTGAATATAATCGATGTCTTGGAAAAGCATCATATTTGCAGCCTATGATAAAAAGGGTGGCTAAATTATATTGAATTGTTAACATTGTATAAAGTATGAAAGTGCTTTGGAATTGTTGAATGACTGTCACATGGCCATTATTCCTTTTTTCATGATCTAAGAGGGAAATAAGACCATTTAAAAAGGCAGAGGATTGGTGTCATTTTATCAAACAAACTTTTATGTTGGTAAGTGATTTTAATTATATATGAATTTTTTAACAGGCTGCTTAAAATATGTTTGTTTTTCCTCCTTTATTTCAACCATAACAAAGAATTTTGGCTCTTTGCAGATTTAAATTATATTACATAGAACACACAATCTAGGATAAAAGATGCTCTTTTAGGGAATTCCCTCCCCCTCTGGTGGTTAGGACTCAGTGCTTTCATTGCTGGGAGCCCAGGTTCAATCCATGGTTGGGGAGCTAAGACCCCACAAACTGTGCAGTGTGACCAAAAAGAGAGAGAAGGAGAGACAATGCTCATATTATAAGCTTGAACTTGAAATTATTTTCTTGAGATAATAATTTGCCTTTTTTATTGATTACTATATGAAGTTAATAGTTGATTTAGCTTCTTAAATGTGAGAAGTATGGTGTTAGGGTAGATACATTTCTTTATTTGTGGGAATGTGGAGAAGAGTAGAATTTGATACTGGATCAAAATATTATTTCTCTTGGTACAGGTTTGACATCTCCCCACCTTCCCCACCCCCAAAATGTGTAAGTAGGTAGTCTCGATGGCGTGATCCCTCACCTAGAGCCAGATATCCTGGAATGTGAAGTCAAGTGGGCCTTAGGAAGCATCACTACGAATAAAGCTAGTGGAGGTGATGGAATTCCAGTTGAGCTCTTTTTTTTTTTTTCAAAGAAAAATTTGTTCATTTTAAAGATGTCCTTTTTTAAAAAAATTATTTATTTTTATTTTTTTACTTTACAATAATGTATTGGTTTTGCCATACATCAACATGAATCCGCCACGGGTGTACCTAAGTTCCCACTCCTAAACCACCTTCCCACCCAGTTGACCTCTTTCAAATCCTAAAAGATGGCGCTGTGAAAGTGCTGCACTCAGTATGCCAGCAAAGTTGGAAAACTCATTAGTGGCCATGGGACTGGAAAAGGTCAGTTTTCATTCCAATTCCAAAGAAAGGCAATGCCAGAGAATATTCAAACTATCACACGATTGCACTCATCTCACATGCTAGTAAAGTAATGCTCAAAATTCTCCAAGCCAGGCTTCAGCAATTCATGAACCAGATGTTCAGGCTGGATTTAGAAAAGGCAGAGGAACCAGAGGTCAGATTGCCAACATCACTGGATCATTGAAAAAGCAAGAGAGTTCCAGAAAAACATCTATTTCTGCTTTATTGATTATGCCAAAGCCTTTGTGTGGATCACAATAAACTGTGGAAAATTCTTTTAAGAGGTGGGAATACCAGACCACCTGACCTGCCTCTTGAGAAGTCTGTATACAGGTCAGGAAGCAACAGTTAGAACTGGACCTGGAATGACAGACTGGTTCCAAATAGGAAAAGGAGTACATCAAGGCTGTATATTGTCCCCCTGCTTATTTAACTTGTATGTGGAATACATCATGTGAAATGTTGGGCTGGATGAAGCAGAAGCTGGAATCAGGATTGCCGGGAGAAATATCAATAACCTCAGATATGCAGATGACACCACCCTTACGGCAGAAAGTGAAGAAGATTTAAAGAACCTCTTGATCAAAGTGAAAGAGGAGAGTGAAAAAGTTGCCTTAAATCTCAGCATTCAGAAAACTAAGATCATGGCATTCACTCCCATCACTTCATGGCGCATAGATGTGGAAACAGTCTTTATTTTCTTGGGCTCCAAAATGTGGAAACAGACTTTATTTTCTTGGGCTCCAAAATCACTGCAGATGGTGACTTCAGCCATGAAATTAAAAGATGCTTATTCCTTGGAAGGAAAGCTATGACCAACCTAGACAGCTTATTAAAAGGCAGAGACATTACTTTCCCAACAAAGGCCCGTCTGGTCAAGGCTATGGTTTTTCCATTAGTCATGTATGGATGTGAGAGTTGGACTATAAAGAAAGGTGATAACCGAAGAATTGATGCTTTTGAATTGTGGTGTTGGAGAAGACTCTTGAGAGTCCCTTGGACTGCAAGGAGATCCGACCAGTCCATCCTAAAGGAAATCAGTCCTGAATGTTCATTGAAAGGACTGATTCTGAAGCTGAAACTCCAATACTTTAGCCACCTGATGTGAAGAGCTGACTTGTTGGAAAAGACCCTGATACTGGGAAAGATTGAACGCAGAAGGAGAAGGGGACGACAGAGGATGAGGTGGTTGGATGGCATCACCGATTCAATGCGCGTGAGTTTGAGTAAACTCCAGAAGTTGGTGATGGACAGGGAGGCCTGTGCTGCAGTCCATGGTGTTGCAAAGAGCTGGACATGACTAGTGACTGGACTGAACTGAACAGATGTAGTCTAGTCTTAAAGTTTGATGATTGTTTAACGAAATGGAAACTGTTTTCCTGAAAGTGCTTTAGTGCTATTGTTTTTACATTTAGTGAAAGTAGAAATTTTAGACGTTGGATGAAACTTTTCTAATAGACAGTGTTTAAAAGTCAGATGATGAGCTTCTGTAAGCCTCAGGGGTGACACAATTTAGCACTCCTAAATAAGACCTTAGTGTTTACTGCAGATGAGGATATTGCTATAGGAAGCTACTTGACATAAAAATAAAGTGTGCATGAAGCCTGTACCACTTTTGTGTGAACTCTCTTCTCCATTTTCTTAGGCAGAAATGCCTGAGATTATGTTTATAAAGTCTATTAAGATCATAGCTTGCTTTACTGCATGGAATAAAATGTGTTTCCCTGGCTGACTAGCATTGTATAAAATGGGCTAGTTCTCTGATGTAAAAGTTGATCTGTAAGAGAAGGTAGAAGAGATGGAGAGACATATGGGACTGGAGAAGGAAGGGAATTCTGGAGGAGGCTGATATCAGATGTTTAGAGCAGACAGAAGGAACAGCAGAGAAGAAGAAGATAACTTCTCTGAATGGATCAGACACCAACCTGTACATACCTTACAGTCCTGAATCAGTGTGTCAGGCTGTAAGTATCTACATTTTAGTGGTTCCTAGGGATAGAGAGAGTGGATAATAGGGCTTAGAGAGAGGTAGTAGAGACAGTGACTTTGTGTAATTGTATTTGTAAAATCTTTCATTGCTTAGCATCTATGTCTTTATCTAACACAGTAACTGTAACTCATTGTACTAGTTTTCTCAAAGTGTGTTTATAGATTCAATTTTCATTATTCACCAAGCAGTTTTTGCATGGTTATTATGTGGAGAGCTACAATCTCTATGTGGTAAGAGACGTTTCTTGAGGCCCTGCCTTGAAGAAAGCTTTTAGCTAGAGGAGGTGTTAGGCAGAATGATTGCCGCTGGACAAGAGGTAGCTATCATGCTCTAAGTTATAGCAACATTAACTGCTGCTCAGGGTCTTTTCCACTTGCAAAACTCTGCTTGCCCTCAACCTGGTAATCAGAGTTGTCAGACAAGTCTCAATGTAAAGAGGCAGGCCTAAAATTCTATGTGGGATCACAGAAAGAAAGCAGTTTATTCTGTTTGCCTATTGATGAAAACTTAGCAAGCAAAACTGGATGGAGCTACTGCCTTAAAAAAAAAAGAATAATATCCTTTAGAAGAGGAAGGAAAAGCTACTCAAAGCAGATGGTACAGTATTAAGAAAGGCATGTTTTTATCTTTTCTATTTACTTTTTTTTTAGTATATGGACACACACAGGATACATTGAATACTCTTAGGTCACTTGACAGAGAATTTTATGTCAGTGGGGAGGAAAGGGCAGAATGGAGCCAGGATGTAATGTTAGATGGTATAGTTCAGACCTAAGCAGAAGAAAGGTTGAGATACTTTTTTTTTCTTTTTTACATTCAGTAAAAAATAATTGGGTTTTTGGTGTGTGGAAGGGAAGTAATAAATAACAGCTCGTATTTTGGTTATCTGTCATACTTAAATCAACACTGTTGATGTTATTTCTTACTGTTAATGAGTTTGTGATTTCATAGACATTTTCTAAGTAAGTGTTGCGTCTATAAAATTTTTATCAGAGTGATTGCTTTTGTGTGAACGTTTTAATATATATATGTGTGTATATATATATTTGGCTTACTATAAAAGAGGGTGGATTGCTGGGTCTTAAATGTCAATTTGAAATGTTATGCTCCTTTGATTAGAAAAGCCACGAAGTGTTGCTTTCTAATTTTCACGATTTTAGCTAGCAGCTGGTGAGTAACTGCTTTTGAAGCAGTTGGAACTCCCATTTTTGTTGCAGAAGAACATCTTACTGATGAAAATAGAGTAGTGGTTGTGCTAAATGACTGAAGAATGGACAAAGAGATAAAGCAGAGAACAGAGATAAGCGCTCCTTATGGCAGTGAGCCAGAGGGCTACTGACATTTATAGATAACTGAGAAAGCGCATGGAGTGTTTCTCTACTGTCAGACGGTAGAAATGCCTGAACTTTCCTCATCAGCAAGGCCAGGCACTCTGCTGCATACACAGTTCCATGTCTGCAGTCAGGCTGCATGTGTGCTGCTGTATTTTTTTCCGCTGGAATTCCGAGTAATTTTATGGATTACCTGGGTGGAGTTTTAAACTAAAGTGAGTAAACTGTTCATCACCAGTAAAGAATATGCTTTGTCTTGATGAGGACACTGATGTTCTATCTATAGTTTGTGTTTCTTTCTTGTGTAGTCTTCAGCTACTCTGTTTATCTCTGAATGATTCCTAAATACATATTTCCATCAAAATAAGTGATTAGTGTAGATGATTAAATCCACATCTGTATAATGGTAAAATTAATTCACTTTTAATCTAGTCATCCTGCTAAAACACACAAAGCTTTAACCAGTTGTGTATCTTAGCTTTAACCAGTTGTGTATCTTAACCTTTTCAGGTAAAACTGTCAAATTCTTCAGTCTTGTAGATAGCTGAACCACCAAAAACTTCAGTGTAAATGCAGGCCCCATTGTCAGTATTATAGTTTTTCTGACTACTTGTTTTAAACTTAGAGGGGAAATTTAATGGATACTTTTCCTTGAATAATTTATTGTTGATAGCACTAGTTTTTGCTTTTTGTTGATTTATGTGATTTTAGTAAATGAGAAATTTTCTTTTTTTATTGGAAATCAGTTATTATTCAGTTGTATAATCTACTATTCTATTACTCTTCTATCCCAATCACAATTTTTATTACTACGCTTGTGACAAGCAAAGCACTCTCATCTGGTGCCTCATTTCTCTGAGTGTAGAAACTGAACTTGGAGGACTATTGGGTTGTAAATGAAGACGGGTGAGTGGAACTTTTTTGTTAATTACATTTTGTCAACTTTCAAAATATAGTTTTAAAATTAGGTTAGATGAGTTGTTAGTATTTTTTCCCCTGATATTTGAAAGACTGTACATTAGTTTAAAATGTACCCTTTGTAAATATTTTTTATATGAAAACTATTCATCTGTTTGGAATACTGTATGGTTCATTGTGATTTTTCTCTTTTCTACTAATATAAGGTTAATCTCTTACTGTTGCCTCTTTACTTGTTCTGAGACTGCTATTAAATACATTTTGAAACCTCGGTATCTATCCTTCATAGTATATATTTTTAAAAACTCTCTCTGTCACATCCCTCATTATTATTGTCTAGTTCATGAATTCCTTTTCACCTTTCCCAGTTTATTCTCTTGTCTGTTGAATTTTTGATTTCGTTACTTATTTAAAACTTATAAACTTAATTTTCCACCTTTCTGATTTTCTCATTTCCGCCTAATCTTATTTAGGTTTTGCCTGTCTTTGACTTTTTTCCTTTTATAAAAGAAATTTTATGTTTTATAATATTTATCTTTTAGGAACTATCAAACATCTATTTTTCAGGTGTATTTCCTGATTCTGTTTTGTTTGGAGGAATTAAGTACTTCAGTTGCTATATTTGTAGACTGTCTTTCTTACTAAGTTTTCTTCATATGTCATGGTACAACTTGACTGTCAAGAAGTCACTACTCTCCCCCCCCACCCCCCCCAGCCCCGGTCTTTTCTTACTCTTCTTATCTAGTGGTTTTGCAGGTGTTCTTAACTGGTTCTTCCTACTGTTCCTTCCCCCAATCCAAAACCAGATGACTGCCCACCCCTGATGCTCGGTATATCTTTGTTCCATTGGCCAGTCAACTAGATGGTGTGGCTAAGGTCCTATGTGTGAAGTTGAATAGTCTGACTTTCCTAGGCACTCAGTTTAGAAGCCACACTTACATGCACACAACTGACTCATCCTGGGGCAGCTATTACCAGGAGTTTTCTTGTGGCCCAATTTCAGCTCTAGTCTCTAATCTTGGGTCGGCCATTTTTATTTCTTTGCTCACAGAATCTGAAATCTGGGTCTCTGTTGATACCTTCTAAAACAAGAGCCCAGTAGGCTCACAGCTTAAATCCCTCTTACTCTTATGTGTTTCTTCGTCATGGTGTTTGTCTGTTTTTTTTTTTTTAAATTCATGCCTTTTAAATTTGTCTTATTTTATCTATCATTGCTATATATTTGGAGCAGAATGGGTTTTCAGAGCAATTTATGATGTCTGCTTGAAAGTCCTGAGATTTATTACTTTAAGAATAACTAAGTTAATTGAAAAATTAGAATGGATTCTAGTTTATTCTATTCCCAATCATACTTTATATTTAATACTCCTTTGATTTTTTTTTTTAAACAATCTTCTGAATCTTTTTGTATTCTGTAAGGTACAAATTTTTGTCCTGTAGTTCAGCCAAAATTTATTTTACTTTGTGGGCTTTATGTTTTTGAAGTACTTATCAATGTGGTGAAAGTGAATTTGATCAGATGGGTTAAAAATTTATAGATGAAGTAGTCTTAAAATGTATGATTTTTATTATTCCCTCTAATGATTGGAAATCATCCTGTACTTTACAAAAATAGAGGTGTGGCTACAGACAGGATTTTCTTCCTTCTCTTTCCCTTCCTTTTTTCCTTCTCTCTACCTTGTCATTTATGTCTCTCTCTGTTAAAAAATGGAATACAGAACAACTTCTCCTTTAATATTCCTATTTTTGATACATTTGTCAAGTAATCAGTTCCCTGGATTGTATTTCTCCTTTGGACTAGAGGCAGTTTCTGATTGTCACTGGCTAATCCCATGGTGCTTTCCTTCTGAGGCATACATGTGATTTTCATTTCTTTGTGCCTTTTCCTTTAATTTGGGGACCCTGATCATGAGCAATTAGGAATTTTTGCCTGTCTTTTGGGGGTATATTGGTGATTGGGAGGGGCTGGATTTTCCTGAGATTTCTATTTAACACTAAGTCTTCATCTTGACTAGATTTAATAATGTATTTAATTATATACTACTTGAGATTTTTTTTAAGAGATAGGTGGCTCACATTTCAAGTTATTCCTAAAATGATAAATTAATATATAGACATTTGCAGTTGATATTTATGCTTATTTAAATTTTAAGTTTAGGGTTTTAGGTTCTAAGACAAAATACTGGCAATATCATACTTTAATATTTATGTTGAAAAATACTTCTGATTGTTTTAAAAAGAAATTAGTTTTTACAGGGTTTGTTTAATTTAGTGGTGAAGTATAAAAAAAGAGACTAGTTTTTCTTATTTGCTTTACTTATTCTTGTCACACTGTCCTAGAAATTGAAAAATATTGAACTGTCCACTCACTTCCTGAGTAGGTTTGTAATACAAATTTAACGCTGGTGTATTCAGGTCCCCAATATATCTTATGTAACTTAAGAACAGTTCTGCATTTGCAGAATAAGTCCTATGAAATCATACACAGTAAAATCTTTTACTAGCGGTACATTCTATTAATTTTCATTTCTGTTTTTCTCAGTTTTGTTTTTGCGTTTGTATTTCTGTTTTCTTATGCTGCCTTTGTTCACTCTTTTAGATTAAGCAGATAGAAATCCTATTTACTTCATTTATCTTTAAAGCAAACATAACTAACAGATAATTAGAGAGTTAAATTTTCTCCAACTATACTAGCAATTTTCAAATTTTGGTGTACTTGGTTTAAAAAGTGTTTTGTTATGCTCTGTTGTTTGGAGTGCAGAAGTGCCTGGCTATGGTAGATTAGGAGTAGGGTGTCTTCACTGAGAGAGTATGCGGAGGGGGCTGGTTCTACAGAGGTAATAGCCACAATGCTTCCATAGCCCTGTAAACTTAGAATTCTTTTTGGCTTTGGATGTAAAACTTCAAAGAAACCTTAACTTAATAATTGTATCTGCTTTTCTAGCATTTGAATGTAAACTATTTTATCATAGTTGTTTTATCTACTTTTTTCTATTTATTGCCCTTATTAAGACTAAGGAAATGAATACAGTTTTAGGTAGGATGCAGATTATTAATACTTTGGGTGTATTTGCCTCTCCTTTGTCTTCCCTTTGATAGTCCCTTGGTGATTTGAAATAATTGGACTTTTAAATTCTGATGCTATAGTTTAAATTTAAATTAAACGTAAATTTCTATGCTCCTAAAATTCTCAGTTTTAAAATTGAGTTAAAAGCAAATGGATGTTTAAATTCAGTTTGATTAGTGTTTCACCACTAATCCTTGAGTGGTACTCTACCACTGCAGTTTAACACTAGATAAATAGTGATTAGAGGGTAGAATTTTGTTTTAGGTATTTGACAGGGAATGACTGTTACTTGACTGATCTAAGCTGTGATTTTCAAGGTAGCAGCAGAAGCATCCCAGGATAAGAAAACCACGCATATTTCCATTGACAAGGTCAAATTGTGTTGTTTTCATATGTTTAAAATAGTACATCACTTTTTATGCTGGGAAAAAAAGTGAAGTCTTAAGAACATGGAAAGCAAAGCAGTACTTAGTTTTGATGAATTAATTCAACAAAAAGTATTAGATTGTTGCATATTTTCCAAATGATCATGTTTTTGGATTGCTTCCTAGGGTTGGGGGGAAGGACTTGAAGCTGTTGATATAAGGTATACATTTATATAGTAAAAAGAAATGCAGTTTAATTCAGACTTGATGTAGTGAGCAATTTTCTTTGTTCACAGACTTCATACTTAAAGAGCAAACAATTGAGGATTAATTCAGAGCAACTTCTTCATCATTTCCCTTTGAAACTGTGACAAACTCAAGTCCAGAATTAATATCCATTTATGATAAAAACTCTTAGAAAAATAGTAATGGGGCAATTTCCTCAACTTTGTAAAGAGCATCTACATAAACAAACAGCTAACATTATATTTAATAATGAAAGACGAATACTTCTCCCCCCTCCCCCAAGATCAGGAAGAAGGCCAGGTTGTCTGCTTTAACCATTCTTACTCACTTTAACGTTGACGTTCTAGCCAGTACAGTAAGGCAAGAAAAAGAAAGAAGAGGCAGATCAGAAAGAAGTAAAATTGTCTCTGTTTGCAGATAAAATGGTTTTTGTAGAAAATTCCAAGGAATCTACCAAAAAAAGAAAAAAGACCAGTAAGTCTAGAAATAAGTGAGTTCAAGATCACAGGATACAAGGTTAACATATAAAAATCATTTTTATTTCTATATATTAGCAATGAACCTGTGGATAAAACAAAACTGAAAATCCAGTACCATTTATAATTGCCCCCAAAATCTTAACAAAAAGTGTATAGGTCTCATATGCTGAAAATTCATGCACCTTTTCAACCATTAGTAGTGAAGTAATTAAACATCCAAAAACAACCAAAAAAAGTACCTTGACCCAAGTCTCATACCTTATAAAAAAAAAAAAAAAACTCCATGAATCACAGGCATTGAATGTAAAACTACAGAACGTTTGGAAAAAACAATGAGTATGAAAATTTCTATGATCTAGGAGTTTTTAGAGCCAATAGCAAAAGCACAATTTATAAAAGGAAAAATTAACAAATTAATTATTTATTTTAAAAACTTATGCTTTGCAGAAAACCCCTTTGAGAGGATGAAAAGTTGCAATGGGAGAAAAGTCTTAGCAAACCCTATATCCGACAAAGACCTAGTCTAAAACATGTAAAGATTTCTCAAAGCTCGGTTGTAAAAAACCAAATAGTTAATATAGAAGAAAATGACCAAAAGACTTGTTGAGACAAATATACAAGGCAATATATGTATGAAAAGCTTTTCAGCATCATTAGCCATTAAGGAAATCCAGATTAAAATTACGATCAGTCATTACTTACCTACTACAGTGGCTAAAGTGAAAAATACTGACAATACCAAATGCTGGGGAGGATGTGAAGAAACGATTACTTACATGTTTCTGGTGGGATTTTGAAATAGTGTACAAAGCCACTATAGAAAATAGCTGGACGGTTACCTTTTTTTTAATATATATATGCAATTTATTTAATAAATCAATGTCTTTCGGAATACAGTGCTAGAACATTATGCAGTTGAACATGCTAGTAACATTTGTCATGAGGCACCTGTGCTCATGTTAGATTGGTGGTGCCCCACTGCTGCTAGTGGTTCCTGGGATTAATGCCAGTGCAGCACTGATGGTCTGCTCTTCCGCACCACTTGTGCAGAGAGTTCCTGAGTGGTTCACCTTTCTAATCCTGTCGGGGTGGTTTCTTAAACTAAATGTACAGTTACTGTACAACTCAGGAACTGTACTCTTGGGCATTTATCCCCGATATATGAAAACGTGTGTTCACATAAAAACAGGTTTTTACATGTATAGCTATAAACAAATAGCTGCTTTATTCATAAAAGTTCCAAATTGGAAACAATTCAGATATCCCTCAATTTGTGGAAAAAAGGTTAAACTGTGATATAGCCATTCTGCTATGAAATATTACAGTTTAATCAAGAGGAGTAAACTGTTGATACAACCACCAGGATGAACCTCCAGAAAATTCTGCTGAGTGAAAAAGCGAACCCTGGAAGTTAATACATACTGTCTGACTCCATTTATCTAGGATTCTTGACTTAGTTATAGATGTAGAGAACAGATAAGTGGTTGCCAGGAGTTTAGGTCAGGGTGGGAGAGGACTAAAGCTAGTGTAGCCATAAGAGTGGGAACAGGAGGGATCCTGTGGCACTGACACAATGTCAGTGTTTTGATTGTGATATTATGTAATAGTTATGTGAGCACTCAGCACTGGGGACCCTGGATATGAGATCTTTGGTATTTTTTTAAATTATTATTATGGAGAAGGAAATGGCAACCCATTCCAGTGTTCTTGCTTGGAGAATCCCAGGGATGGGGGAGCCTGGTGGGCTGCCATGTATGGGGTCGCACAGAGTCAGACATGACTGAAGCAACTTAGCAGCAGCAGCAGTCGTATCTATTTCCATGGCTCTTTTCATCTTTTTACAGTTGTGTAAAATTGAGGATCCTTGAATAATATGGGCACAGATTTTTTTTTCCCCTCTTTACTTTTTTAAAAACATGAATACTTAGCCATCCTCAAACTACTCAAAATATATGGTTTTAGAGATGTAAAATTGGCCTCATTGGTCATAGTACAATTTTTTTTTCCCTTCATGTTTAGGATTTCCTTTCAGGACTAATAATAGCAGCTGTGATAGGACAATGGTTTTTTTTTTTTATAATTTGTTAATTATGTTATGTGAAATGTAACACTGGTGAGAGGCATTCATAACATTGCACAGACTATTGTAGTCCTGAAAAAACAGGAATAAATCCAATGAATGAGAAAAGTGACACCATTGTTGGCACTCTGAAATTCTGTAGTGACTTATATTGTAGCTAAAATCAACCTTATCTTCTTGCTGCGTTCAAGAGGCTTTTCATTGATTTCAGTTGAGAGGAAAAGCCTTTTTTAACTAGAAAAAGAAAAAAGGCAGTACTCACCAGGCCCTGTGGATTATTAAGATCTTTTAGCAGGCACTTGCTTTTTCTGAGAAAATAGCTGTTAAAGTCAGAAGGAACTCTTTAATAGTTTGCATGGTGTTTGATTAAATGAATGGAACTGTTGTATCAGTACAGAGTTCCAGATTTAATGGAGTGGATATTTACTTCTATTAATCCCCTGTGATTACCATAGTTATATTTTCTATATTATAAAAATAAGTTTTTAGCATATACTGGTTTGCCTTATAAAATGAAAGCGATCTCTGAAAACATAAATTGATTTTTTTGGGAGAAGACTTAAAAGCATGTTATTAAAATATAACTTACAAATGAAACAATGTGTCTAGCATTGTGGAATAGTCCTGAGGAGATAAAACTAACTGTGGTACTGGAAGAAATGGCAATGATAGCTACTGACTTTGAAGCATTGTCTCCATGCTGGGCATTGTTCAAAGCACTGTTTTTTGTATTAACTCATTTTATCGTATCATTGCTGTGTGGTAGGGACTATACTAAGATTTCCTGTTTATATGTGGGGAAACTGAGGCATAGAGATGTTAAGAACTCCCAGAAGACACGTAAGTAGAAGAGAAGGGCATCCGGCTCTAGGTCTTTGGTTTTAACCACTTTATATTGACTTCTGTAGAGAACTGAGAGCACTTATAATAAAATGTGAAATGTGATCTCACAGGTAATAGGCCAAAGTCTCTGAGCTGAAGTCGTTAGGGCAGTTTGCCTGGAGAACGCGAAAGATTAGCACAAGTGTGCACAGGAATGCGATAGCAGCCTGAGCACAGAGCAGTGGGTATTTAAGTGTGCTGTGTGTGGCATAGCAGTAGGCAGCTGCGGGGAGCTGGAAGTTTGGGAGAGCGGTAGAAAACATGGGCCAGATTACTTAGGGTTAGAATTTTGAATGGCAAAGTGTGGATTTGGGAAACACATTTTCTGGGAAGTCATTTGGAGGAACAGCAGGAGCCCAATCTATCATAGATACCTTGTGTGTGGACTCTTAGAGCTAGAGAAGACTGTAAAAGTGGCTCTTTAGTCTGTCTGCCTCTATGCTAAGTTCTGTAGTTTAGCTTTGCTGTGATTATCCAGAGCAGGGGTTGCCGGGAGCCAGCATGGGAAATCCCGCCCATGACAAAGGTCATGTGGAAGAGACCTGACGGGCAAAGGCGAATCAGGACTCGAGGGACCCCCTTTACCTGCTCGAGCATCTACCCCCAAACCAGAGTCTGTCTTGCTATTTTATGCCTTTCACCAGCTCTTCTGACGTTTACCGGGGGCTATCCCCGACCACCTTTCTCTGAAGGAAATCAACGTAGGGCTCTAGTTAATAAGACTCCCGGGCATAATAGGAGTGTTTCAATTCAAACCCCTCTGACGGTTCTCTAACTTGCCTGACGGGTTTATCCAGACTTTTACAACTACGTTGTGATTGTTTACAAACTCCCAACCGCGAGAGGCACGGGAAGCTTAAATAAAGCCTTTCGAGGAGTTAAAATTATTAGAATGGTACTGATGAAGGGTCTCATTGTTGAGCCAGTGTTTGCTGCCAAGTTTTCATATTGTGTGCATTAATTAACATAGTTGATATATAGAAATATAAGTAGTGGCCTTGATATTAACAACACTAAAACTTGAGTTAATAAATTCTTTCCCTGTTATAGCCCACTGCATCTTTGCCCTATAGGAATGCACCTTTATCTAGTGCTTTTGGAGAATAGCGCCTGAGTTTAGAAAAAACACTTTTAGAGAAAATAAGCTTTCTGGTTAACTAACATTTATCAGAAGAAAGAGTTGTAAAATGTTAGCAGGCTTCCTGGCCAGAAGATGATGTAAATCACCTAAGACCTGTGTATACAGATAGGTATGCATAAAGAAAGCCTGGTCTCGATAAGGGTCAGGACTGCTGACCCTGGATGACCCTGCATCTTCCATTATTCTCTATGTACAACTTATGGTATAAAAGCTCTCTGTGAAAATAAAGTTGCGGGCCTTGCTCATCGAAGCTTGGTCACCCCGTGTATTTTTTCTCTCTCTTCCTCTTTCCTTTTCAGGTTGATCCCCTGGAGTGCAGGAGCCCTCTGAGTTCACTTTCCTGCCTGGGCTTCTAAGACCCTCTCGAGAAGGTTCCCAAGGTAGGGCACCTTCGCTACACTGAGAAGGCGCCTGTGGCCTACATGAACAGAGCAAGTCCTGTGCAGGGGCTTTATTGGCTTTCTGCGTAAACCAAGGAATATCAACCTCTTCTCTATTTTCTTAACTGCAACATTCATTCTCCACCCCCTACTCCCACCCCCTGCCCCCACTTCGCTGTCGCCGTCTCCCCCGAGGGTATCCCTGGGGGTAGTGTGGTGAAACAAGAGCAGTAAACTAAGCATCACAAAGCTTGGACTGTAGTACCAACTTTTCCACCTCCTTGCTGTAATGACCTTGAAATTGGTTACTTAATCACAGGGTTTCATTTCCTCAGCTGTATAAGTGGGTTCAGTTTAGTTCAGTTGCTCATTCGTGTCCAACTCTTTGCGACCCCATGAATTGCAGCACGCCAGGCCTCCCTGTCCATCATCAACTTCTGGAGTTCACTCAAACTCATGTCCATCGAGTCAGTGATGCCATCCAGCCATCTCATCCTCTGTTGTCCCCTTCTCCTCCTGCCCTCAGTCTCTCCCAGCATCAGAGTCTTTTCCAGTGAGCCAACTCTTCACATGAGGTGGCCAAAGTACTGGAGTTTTAGCTTTAGCATCATTTCTTCCAAAGAACACCCAGGACTGATCTCCTTCAGAATGGACTGGTTGGATCTCCTTGCAGTCTAAGGGACTCTCAAGAGTCTTCTCCAACACCACAGTTCAAAAGCATCATTTCTTCTGCGCACAGCTTTCTTCACAGTCCAACTCTTGAATACATACTGACCACTGGAAGAACCATAGCCTTGACTAGACGGACCTTTGTTGGCAAAGTAACGTCTCTGCTTTTCAATATGCTATCTAGGTTGGTCATAACTTTTCTTCCAAGGGGTAAGCATCTTTTAATTTCATGGCTGCAATCACCATCTGCAGTGATTTTGGAGCCCCCCAAAATAAAGTCTGATCCTGTTTCCACTGTTTCCCCATCTATTTCCCATGAAGTGATGGGACCAGATGCCACAATCTTCGTTTTCTGAATGTTGAGCTTTAAGCCAACTTTTTCACTCTCCTCTTTAGCTTTCATCAAGAGGCTTTTTAGTTCCTTTCCTTTTTCTGCCATAAGGATGGTGTCATCTGTATATCTGAGGTTATTGATATTTCTCCTAGCAATCTTGATTCCAGCTTGTGCTTCTTCCAGCCCAGGGATTCTCATGATGTACTCTGCATAGAAGTTAAATAAGCAGGGTGACAATATACAGCCTTGACGTACTCCTTTTCCAATTTGGAACCTGTCTCTTGTTCCAGTTCTAACTGTTGCTTCCTGACCTGCATACAGGTTTCTCTAGAGGCAGGTCAGGTGGTCTGGTATTCCCATCTCTTTCAGAATTTTCCACAGTTCATTGTGATCCACACAGTCAAAGGCTTTGGCATAGTCAATAAAGCAGAAATAGATGTTTTTGTGGAACTCTCTTGCTTTTTTGTAGTTTCATGTAACTAATTCAGGATTTCTGTGACAACCACGTGAGATATTCCAACTTTTAACTTATTGGACCCATCTAAACTTTCCTTAGAAAACAATTTACTAAGCAATAAAGCTGCTAAATAGGAATTAAAATACAGGTGAGTGGGAATACTTTGCTTCTTACCAGATCTCTTCTGGCTTTGGGATCTATGGCACACTGATGGTTTTTATTCAACAGGTGTGATTTGGTCACAGGACACTCTGTCAAGTAGGGGAGAGAAACATATTAAGTATAATGATATATGCAAAATGATGCTTATGAAATAATTATGGCTAAAAAGTGAAATGAAGGTGCTCAATCATGTCCGACTCTTTGCAACCCCATGGACTGTAGCCTACCAGGCTCCTCCCTCCATGGGATTCTCCAGGCAAGAGTACTGGAGTGGGTTATCATTTCCTTCTCCAGGGGATCTTCCCAACCCAAGGATTGCACCTGGGTCTCCTGCATTGTAGGCAGACGCTTTACCCTCTGAGCCACCAGGGAAGCCCAGTTATGGCTATGGTAATTCAAAAGAGATTATTGCTGCTTGGGAGAAATGGGAATGCTTTGTAGAGGAGGAAGTGCTGAAAGAGGGATGTGATGCTGAAATGAAGAGAATTTATTTATTTCAGGGGAAGAGAATACAATGAATAAAGGCATAGAGAAAGAAAAACATGTGGCCACAAAATTTGGTATTTTTGTAATAAGTATCTGGGCCAGAAATAATAGGAAATAGATCAAAAAGATGGGATGGGACTGGATTACCAAGAGGCTTGCTTGGTATGCTTTGGAACTTTAGACCCTGAATGTTGTTAGATGTCAAGATCAGCCATCTTGTTGGTTGTCATAAGGTACTCAGTTCAGTTCAGTTTCTCAGTTGGGTCCAACTCCCTGCAGCCGCATCGACTGCATCACGTTAGGCTTCCCTGTCCATCACCAACTCCCAGAGTTTACTCAGACTCATGTGCATTGAGTTGGTGATGGCCATCCAACTATCTCATCCTCTGTCGTCCCCTTCTCTTCCTGCCTTCAGTCTTTCCCAGCATCCCAGTGAGTCAGTTCTTTGCATCAGCTGGCCAAAGTATTGGAGCTTCAGCTTCAGCATCAGTTCTTCCAGTCATTTCCTTTAAGGATTGGCTGGTTGGATCTCCTGCAGTCCAAGAGATTCTCAAGAGTCTTCTCCAACACCACAGTTCACAGGCACTCAGCTTGCTTTATAGTCCAACTCTTACATCCATACATGACTACTGGGAAAACTAGACTAGACTAAATGGACCTTTGTTGGCAAAGTAATGTCTCTGCTTTTTAATATGCTGACTAGGTTGGTTATTGGAGAAGGCAGTGGCACCCCACTCCAGTACTCTTGCCTGGCAGATCCCATGGGTGGAGGAGCCTGGTAGGCTGCAGTCCATGGGGTCGCTAAGAGTCAGACACGAGGCTTTGGCATAGTCAGGAAAGCAGTAGTAGATGTTTTTTTGGAACTCTCCTGCTGCTTTGATGATGTTGGCAATTTTATTTCTACTTCCTCTGTCTTTTCTAAATCCAGCTTGAACATCTTGAAGTTCATGGTTCATGTATTGCTGAAGCCTGGCTTGGAGAATTTTGAGCATTACTTTGCTAGCGTGTGAGAGGAGTGCAGTTGTGCAGTAGTTTGAGCATTCTTTGGCTTTGCTTTCTTTGGGAGTGAAATGAAAACTGATCTTTCCAGTCCTGTGGCCACTGCTGAGTTTTCCAAATTTGCTGGCATATTGAGTGCAGCACTTTCACACACCATCTTTTAGGATTTGAAATAGCTCAACTGAAGTTCCATCACCTCCACTAGCTTTGTTCGTAGTGATACTTCTAAGGCCCACTTGACTTCACACTACAGATAATCTGGCTCTAGGTGAGTGATCACACCATCATGGTTATCTGGGTCATGAAGATCTTTTTTGTGTAGTTCCTCTGTGTATTCTAAACACCTTTTCTTAATATCTTCTGCTTCTGTTAGGTCCATACCATTTCTGTCCTTTATTGTGCCCAGAGCAATTTACTACTTTCTGCTCACTTCTTTGTAAGAGAGTACAGATTGTGTAGTTTTCAGAGTTTGATTGAAATTATCCCAATCTTCAACAGTTTTTTACCAGATGAGACACTTCAAGATTAAAAATGTTTGTATGTTAAAATGTCTTGGTGATAAAATTTCCTGCTGATAATACAAAACAAATCTTTTGGGTGTGCTTGCTTCTCTTAGGCCTTTTTTGATTCCTCAACATCATAGACACTAACTAGCATGATATTCCTAAAAGTGTGAAATCCCATTGCCATGTACAGTGCTGTTTCTAACAAGCATGGGTCATAAATATTTGGTAGTGGTTGTCAAGTAAACTTTACACAGTATTAAAACTTTAATAATAGTGACTTTTAGTTGTTTTGAAAAACCAAGTGATAAATAGTTATTTAAATCAGAATATTGATTTAATCAAAATTTTAAACCAAAATGATGATTTTTATTGCTTTTGTGTGTGTGTGTGTGTGAATGTTTGACATCAAAAAAGTAGTTCAGACTTGCTGCTTAAATAGAGGTCTGGTTTAATTGACATTTCCGGAAATTGTTCAGATTTCAAGTTGAATAAATGATTTATTGTCACTTTAGTGATATTTTGAGTATTTGCCACATAGTTTTTTCTTAAGCTGAGTTTCTTTGAAGCCTAAAGTTTTATTATTCTTATTGCTTCCTGGAAAACTTCATTTCAGTGACAAATTTGATTAAAAATGAGAGGTTGGCTGGTTGCCACTTCGCTGAAAACATCCCTCTCTTCTTTGTTATACAAACTCCACATTTCCTGAAAGTATTCAGTTTCCATTTGTGGACTTTTAAAAACTGTTTTGCATACCATCCATGTTCTGTAATTGTTAATTTACTTTTGTTAGTTTTTGTTATTTAATAGGCAGGAGAATATTGTTCACCACATTTGACCTCCGATTGATTGTAATTATTCTAAAAGTTTAAGGTTTAGCTAAAGATTGTGACAACCTTACCAGAGGGGCTCTGACTTTCTGAATGTTGAGCAGACTTCTCCAGTGTGTTCTCTATAGCCCATGAAGAGGACATTTGCTGAAGCCCTGTATTTATCTAGTCATTTCTTTGGACTCATCTCTGAAGCAGTGGCAACAGGGAGGTTAAGCTGTAGGCAGTAATCCTGTAATGAGGCTTAAGGGTAGTTGGAATGGGGGTTTGTAAATTATTTAGAACTTCTCTGGCTGCTTCTGCCTGGTGTAATGTTCAAACTTTGGAGTTTGTCCTAACCAGTTGTCTCAAGGGAAGTTCTGTTTCCCAAGGACTCTGTTGTTTTGTTGTTGTTCATCTTCTTCACACATACCTTTCTTTTTTGTTGTTCTTTTGTTCTTTTTAAACACATGGAGAATTTATAACCCATTCAAGAAAGAATCTGATCTTAATTTTCCCCTCTGCACACACTAAAAAGTAGTGCTGTTTAATTTCATTGACTCCTATGAATTTTAAAACAGAAATGAAGCGAACTTTCAGAGATTGTGAACATATTGGAGTATTTATCTTATAGTTGAAAATTGACATTTCACCTTAGTGGTTGTTTTGCTTGTATTATAGAATTAACGGTCTTAGTACTAAAGTACGTATTTGTTTATAAATACTAGGAATTGGCAGTTCAGGAATTTATTAGGTGGTGGTCAGAAATTTAAAATTCAGTATTTTAAAAATCAAATGTCCTCCTTGGTGGTACTTAGTCATTTTATTTGGTATGCTTTATGATACCACTTTACGCATTCAGTTTTACAGATTGAGATTTTAAAATGTGCATTTAAAAATTTAGCCCACCAGTCCTATATTTAAGTATCTGTGAACTGAACAGTTGCTCATAGGTGATGTTTCATTTAAGAAGTTTATTAAAATATTTAATTGTTCACAGCAGGGTTTGTGAAAATCTCACATTTTAGCACAAAATCTGCATAGCTGCTTTAACCACTGTGAACTTATTTCCTAATATTTACACCCAAACAGGTATGTTATAAACTGTTGTCACTTGTGGAGTCCCATTAAGTTCAAATGCTTCTCTGGACCTTAAGTGCTTATAATACATTTATTTAAATCAGCTTTTCTCTCAACAGATTTTTGGTAATGTTTTTTCAGATTTGTAAACTGCAAGAAATATGCAAAAATTCATTCATTCCTTTCTTTGATGAACATTCACACACCTCAGGGAACTCAAGAAGGGCAACAAACGTGTATCTTTGTACTTAAAGAGCAGCATGTTAGCAGGGTGATCAAAGCGCCCTGATGGTGCTCTGCTGGAACTTTAAGGGAGAAGGCACTTTCTAAAGGGGATAGTCCTTGAATACTGACCGGGATTTCAGGGTGGGGACAGCAGTCATGTGATGTGTGTTGTTTGGAGTCCATTGCTTCTCACATTTTGTTTTGTGGATCTCGACATTCATGAGAAGGTATCTGTGTCTCTCTGTTTCTCCCTTCTGTTTTTTATTTGCGTTATATGTCAGGAATAATACAGTAGAGAATGAGAAATTGACAGGTAGAATAGAGGATAAGCAGAGAGGATAGATAGAATTTGTTGGAGCAGTGTTCTTCAGTAAGCCATAGGAAATGGGGGAAAGTGCAAAAGTGAGAGGTGGCTTCAGATAAGAGCAAAGACATATCTGTGTAATAAGAGAGGAGATAAGAATCGATGAGTACAGATGCAGTAGGTGGTAAATGTGGCATGTGGAATTTCTCCTTCAGTGGTTTTTAACTATCACTGAAAAAAGAAGCAAGGTCATCTCTTGAGAGCAAAGATAGAGGAAGAGATGTCAGAGGCTTGTAGAGGGCAAAGAAGAAAAGGGTTAGTCTTGCAGGAAAGCAGTAAAGTGAAGGGCCTCTGGAAAAGTGATTTAATTCTCTGCATGATGGCGGGAGCCCACTTAAGTTGTGGTTTTGAATTTAAAGTATCACCAGTTTGTGTGGGTTTGGGTTTCATGTAGTCACATTCAACTGTATAGGTTGAAGCACTGATTAGGTGGAGAGTTGGATTTAACTGGAGTTTTGTCAGAGTGTACAAGGACATGAGAGAGGGCCAAGGCAGTTGAAGGTTCATGCACAGAGTGACTCTAATGAGTGACCATGGAATTTCAACTAGGAGAAGGCATGAGAATGAGGGACAAGAAAGGTGGTGGGACCTGTGGGTTACAAACTCCACAGTTTTCCATTTGCCTGAAGTTCACTGTGGTAATACCAATTTGAATTATGATTTTAGGCCTTACTGTTGTTAGTAAGGGTGTGTTAACCATGGCCTCCCCGTGGCCGCCCCCCCCCCCCCAAAAAAGTTTATTTTGAGATTCTCCTAGTATTCCATTTTTTTGAAGGCATAATCTATAGAAATACATTCCCCCCCCTTTTGTTCCATCCTACAAACATTATTTTAGTTAAACTTCGGTTTACTTTAGAGAAACTATTGTTTTCCAGTGTAATTTGTGATAACATGAGTATTTTTTATTCTTGTTGTCTAAACTGCTGGTGCCAGATTCCAGTTGGATGATATGCAAAGGAAATTTAGGTTTAGGTGATATCATGTGTAATTTCAAACAGAGGACCAAATGCTTGAATGAGAATTTTTTAAAAAGTTGGATTACACCTTTTTTTTTTTTCTTAAAAAAGAAAAGGTTCATAAATGGTATATTTAGATAAAATTTCAAGATATGTTTCTGTTTAACAAGGAACTCCTTTCCAAGTTTTTTTAGAAGTTGTTTTCTACATATAAACATTGTAATTATATGGTAAGGAGGAAGTGCTACAGTTTTGATTAGCCCTTTAGGTATGATTAGCGCTGAAGAAAGCTTAAAATATAATTACTGTAAGTAAATTTCTTTTGGATCGCCTTAATTAAGATTCTACCTTTTCTTGCACACAAATTGATGTAATAGTGATACTTAGAATTACTGGACCTGTGTCTTATAGTAGGTGAGGGGGATGGGGTCTAGGGCATCTTCTTAGGGACTTGTTAGCAGCGTGGATAATCCATCTGTGTTGGTTTCTCAACCTTGGCACTGATGATATTTTGGGCTATATAATTCTTCCTTTACAGGCACTGTAAGATGTTTAGCCATATCTTGGGCCTTGATTCACTAGTTGCTCAGTCTTGACAATCAGAAACTTTGACCTGAGAGGTCAGAATTGCCTCAGGTTGAGTACCAGTGATTTACGGTAATAGAAGAGGGACCGAGGTTCTGGCATTTGGGTAGAGGTGGAGTTCTGCATCTGTGGAAATTATTTTCCAGTTACTTTCTCTATTGAAGTGGAAAGTCAAGTCATGAGAGAAAGAACAAAGGGCAGGCAGGTGGCTGTTTCTGTAGTTTTGTCTTTGTTCTGTGATGGTTGACACTGCAACACTGGCATTTTAGAAATTTATCTTGATCGATCAAGATACAGTCCCAGTAACACTTCAGCCTGACATGGTCAGCTGTAATCTTTATAGACTTATTCAACAAGTCATATTTTTCTCTATATATCCAGTCGAGTTATTTAAAAAATGAAGTTCTCATTCTTTTTGATTTGACTTTGGGCATATCTAACCATTTGTTCATTCAGAAAATACTTCTGTCCTTGCCTTCTGTTGAGCCTCACTTACTTTTCTTGCTTTCTTCTCCACTTTCTTGAGTTCCATTGCACTGATAGGCAATAATAGTAATAAAGAGTCTTTTGCTGTAAACATCACCAGGTTGGAGTTTTATGACCAAGACAGTGTGGTCAAGCCACAGAGACCGAGGTGAAATCCATAACAGTTGTCCCAGTTAGCAGTTTGGATTGAAGATGGCCATGAAGGAAATCACTTAGATTATAGAGATACTCAAGTAAAGAATGTTGACAGTTATGAGATATGCTGCTGCTGCTAAGTCGCTTCAGTCGTGTCCGACTCTGTGTGACCCCATAGATGGCAGCCCACCAGGCTCCCCCGTCCCTGGGATTCTCCAGGCCAGAACACTGGAGTGGGTTGCCAGTTCCTCCTCCAGTGCATGAAAGTGAAAAGTGAAAGTGAAGTTGCTCAGTCGTGTCCGACTCTTAGCGACCCCATGGACTGCAGCCCACCAGGCTCCTCCATCCATGGGATTTTCCAGGCAAGAGTACTTGAGTGGGCTGTCATTGCCTTCTCCAAAGGGGTGGTTAAGAATGGTATTAATGTATCATAGGATTACAGTGTATTTTGGTATTAATAAAAATATATTCATGTTCTTCAGTTTGTATATTGGATACTTCTAACAGTAGGGAAATTGATAATTTTTCTTTCAAATGACTGCATAGCTTTCCATAGTTACATAGTTGAATTTAGCTCCAATTTTGGCTTTAATTTTCAGAATTATTTATTATAGCTTTGTAGGTCAGTCTCAAAGGACAGTTAACTCTGTAAGTCGTTAAGACTCTAGGTTTTCATAACTGTGAAATTAGGATCATTTGTCAAATTGTATAAATATTTTCAGTACGAAATACTCTGTTATCAAAGTATCTGGTTGACTACCATAGAGGAGTATGACATCTGGCCATCAGAAATGTAACATAAATCTGTAGAGTTAACTCTGAAAATTCTGTAATCTGTGTCAAGAATTTTGCTTTGGACATTTCAGTGAAATAATTGTTGTTGTAAAATTCAAGTTGCTGTTGGTAACTTGATTTATTTTGGACATTGAGTTCTAAATGTGATAATGTACTCTTTTAATGTGCTACTTTTTTTATATGATAGATATATATTTTGGTGTGTTTTTAATAAAATAAAATTAACTATGCAGGGAGATAATCAGTAATGAAAGAGGCCTATTAAATATAGTAGGAATAGTGTGGTTGGGTACCAAATTAATAATGTCAGTATAAGATGAAATTTTAAAATTATACTTGAGAAATTTTCATGTGAAATGTCTGAGATTTAAGTACTGTTTCTAAGTGCTTAGACACGGGGAAAATAAGAATCACATTGGGAAGACAGATGAATAACTATAAAAGTGGATGTAAATTATGTAAAAAGTTTTATATTATGTGGTGATTGTTTCTAATTTGTATACCTGTAGCTGAAATTTTTTTTGCTTAGCCAGTGAAAAACCTTCATCTCTTCAGGTTATTATCTTGTCCATTTATGTAGTATAGAACTTTGGTTAACCTTTACCTGCAAATATGGAGTATTGTTCTCACATTTAATGTCAGTGTTTGCACTGGGTTATCCTAGCTTTGCCATTCTTCCTCTTTCTCATATATAGCGTGAAAGTGAAGGTCAGTCAGTTGTGTCCAACTCTTTGCGACCTCATGGACTATACAGTCCATGGAATTCTCCAGGCCAGAATACTGGAGTGGGTACCGTTTATAGGATTATTCTCTCAGTTGACCCCTTATATAGATAGTCCTTTTTCCTTTTGATTCCTGTAATACAAATTGTGTGATACTGAAATATTTGGTTTTGTTAATTTGGTGCGGTGGAAATGATAATAGAACTGGTTGTATGGGTGATATTTTGTCAGTCATTGGGCTAATATTTAGAAACATTTACCAATTTCGTTGCGTCTCACATTTCTCTTACCTTGATATCTAACAGACAGTCTGTAAGGGAGTTGAGGAAAGGAAGTGTGGTATATTAAATATCTCTGATTACATTGTCTTGCCATGCTTTCAAGGGAAGACAGAGACAAACTATGAAACAGGGATGTGTATTTTTTATTATAGCATATATGTGTTTTATCATACTGTATTTAAAATACCTCTTTTACTACCCTGTATCCTGCCATGTTAAAATAAGACAGTACTGTGTCTGTTTCTGAATCATGGTGACATAGTTTCTTGACTTTGTTGTTCTCTCTGCTTGTAGTGGTTTTATTGCTGTGTGTGATAATTACATTCAAAGAACACCTACAGTGCCATGCTTAGTCAAGTTATGTTTAACCATTGTAGTTCCTATTTTGAGATCTTAGAGTCATGTTTTTAAAAACATGATAGGTGCTTTTGATTGAAAAAAATTCGCTTTGAATCTGTACTGTTTTCTGTGGGTGAGAGTTTCTTAGGTTGAGGATTACTAGTTTGGCAAACTTCTTTTTTCTTTTCCTTTGCTTCTAGTGTGCCATGCCCCTGTTTCCAAAGATGAGCAAGGCATATTTTCTGATAAATTATATCACAATCTGTAATGCTGTCTATAAAAGCTGTTCGCTCTGGGACTGGGAGAGACAACTGTTGTCTTCTGAGGGAGCTCAGAAGAACACTTGTTTTTTGCCTTAAATGATTTGGAAGGAAGCATAATGAGGGAATGCTTATTCTTTGGAAGACACTGTGTCAAGAGGGATGGAAACTCATGTATATTGAAATTTTCCTTTGTGCTAAACAGTTTATGAGGCATCTTCCTGTATGTTATCTCAATTATTATCCTTCACAGTTATGCTATGATGTATGAAGTGTTCTGAGTCTACCGAGGTTCCAGTACATATTTAGGGTTACACAGATGTAAAGTGAAGGCTCATGACCACTCAGTTTTAAGGTGGTGAAGCTAGGGCTCTAGAAGTTTTTGACTTCAGATCTTTTTTTTAGTATGCTTTGTTGCCTTGGGGTAGATGCTTAGTATTCCAGATAAAGTAGCTAGTAGGGAGTAGAAGATTACCTAAATTCTATAAAATGTACTTTCATTTTCTGTGGCCATTTACTGAAAGCTGGAGGTTTCTCATTTCTAGAGAATAAGAACTGGAAGATGTTCTTTCAGATATATTTACTTGTCTGGAATATATGGCAAGAAGGATCTTTTGGGTAGTGATGTCACTAGTTGCTCAAAATAATGCAGTTGCACTTTGTCATGACCTTTCTCATTGAAAGTGAAGGGAGAAAATCAAATGCTGGTATCTGACTGAATGTTTTACATCTGAAAACGTGATTCTTTCATTTTAGAAAAGGAACTCTTTGGTCCTTTTCTTGAGTCATTGACTTAGAGGTAAGCAACTGTACAGAGTTTTAACTTCTGTGCAAATTAGGGATATCTGTTGGGGAACTTACACCCAAGTGGGTCTTGAGTCTTTCATTGCCCAGAAGGAGATTCTGCAGTTTTATGTCCCTGGACTTTGCCTGTGGTTTTTGTCTTATTAAGCACTTGTTAATTTAGAAACAAAAACAATGGAAATTTTGGATAATGAGAAAGAAGTCTTATTTATAAAATCTGCTTAAAGCTGGTTTAAAAAATAATAATAAAGTTGAGAGTTTTCAAAAGTTTATCTTTGGTCAGTGTATCTGATTGACAGGATAAAATGTAATAAGGATAAAGGTGAAACCTTGCATTAAGGTTTTAAAAAAGCAGATTGACAGGTATAGATGGAGGAGCTGGGGCTTGACAGTATTGTGAGTAAAAGAAACGAAGCTGGATGTTTTGGTCTGTGCCTAATGAAGTTTACATGATACCTAGTCTGTCTTGATATAAGCATTGTGTTCAGATCAGGGTACTTGAATAGTTTTACTGCTCTCTCTCTTCATCAGAGATGTCTGGAATTAGATGCTCATGTTGGAAAGCTTCATTCTAAGGACTTTGAAAACTGGAGCCGTGACAGGACAGAAGGGTTGGTTGGGATGGGGCTAAGTCTGGGGACCCTGTCGTACGAGGAGTGGCTATAGCAATTAGATATATTTAGCCCAAAGAGGAAACAAAACACATGTTGGACTTTTAGAAACTTATAGTCTCTGTTGTAAACAAAAAATTATTTTGTATTATTTTCCAAGAAGTAGATGTAAGTTACAGGACTACAGATTTAACTTAGTATAAGAATTATTAGAGGTCTTTATAAATCCATTGTCTCATGAGGTAGGGAGCCTCCATCTTCCCAGCAAAAACAAATCTGTGGGAGAGAAGCCATTTGGCTATCTCTTAACAAGGCTTTCCACAACTTGGCAACTGAAGGACAGCAAGCCTTTGCAGTGCAAGTTTTTTAGATGCTTACTCAACAACCCATAGAAGTCGATTTATAATCCATCAGTTTCAAATATGGTCTGCAGTCAAGGGGTGAGAGGGAGTCCTTTAGTCTCTGTCAGGAACTGAAAACAATTTTTGTAATATTTGCCTCTTTCACTGTGTTGAAATTTGCGCCGATGGTGCAAAAGAAATGGTGTGTCAAACTGCAGGTGCCTTATGAAATTAAGGCAGAGGTATCAAACTGTATTAATTGTCATTGTTTTATTCTTCATTGCCACACATTGAAAGAAGACAGTACCTTATATTTAAGTGTCACTGATCAAGACATAAAAATTACTAAAACTGTATTAAATCTTGACCCTTGAGTATGTGTCTTTTTAATACCCTATGAGAGAAACTAACAAGCATATACATACATCAGACACTTATGCTCAGGGTGGTTATCTCAGGGGGAAGCATTTGTGCAGTTATCTGAATTTTGTGTTAAATCAGCTGCTTTCTTGGTTTTCAAAGAGCAACTGACAAACTATAGTTTCAGACCTAGGTATTAGGCAGATATTTTCTCCAAAATGAACTTGAAGTGAGCTTGTCAAGGAAGACTGACATATTTGTTGGTTATTATAAAATTTGTGATTTCATGTGAAAATTATAGTTTAAAAACTTGTATCAGCTACTGTGTTTTCTTAGGTTCCCAGTACCTAAAGATTTTTCTGATAAGATCTTTGGAGATAATAGTAAGTGTGATTTTATTTTTGGATATTGTATGGTAATGGTAACCCACTCCAGTATTCTTGCCTGGAAAATCCCGTGGATGGAGGAGCCTGGTGGGCTACAGTCCATGGGGTCTCAAACAGTAAGACGACTGAGTGGACTTCAGTTAATGGTAAAATGTGTCAGCAGATAGAAGACCTGCATAGCTCAGAACAAGAATCTTCCAGACAATCAGTGCATAATGTTACAAAATCATGCATTGAGTTAACAGGTCCATTTAGAGGGCAAGGCAAACAGTGGGGTTTTAATGTTACAGATGGTGGAAAGTTCACTGATACCGGTTTTTAGATTGTACTAATGTTTCTTTGGAAGGAATGATGCTAAAGCTGAAACTCCAGTACTTGGGCCACCTCATGCGAAGAGTTGACTCATTGGAAAAGACTCTGATGCTGGGAGGGATTGGGGGCAAGAGGAGAAGGGGACCACAGAGGATGAGATGGCTGGATGGCATCACTGACTCGATGGACGTGAGTCTGAGTGAACTCGGGGAGTTGGTGATGGACAGGGAGGCCTGGCGTGGTGCGATTCATGGGGTCGCAAGGAGTCGGACATGACTGAGCGACTGAACTGAACTGAATGTTTAGAGGCTTCCTGGTGGCTCAGATGGTAAAGTGTCTGCCTACAATGCGGGAGACCCAGGTTTGATCCCTGGGTCGGGAAGATCCTCTGGAGAAGGAAATGGCACCCCACTCCAGTACTCTTGCCTGGAAAATCCCATGGACAGAGGAGCCTGGTAGGCTACAGTCTATGGGGTCACAGAGTCGGACATGACTGAGCGACTTCACTTACTCACTCAATGTTTAGAAGCTACCATTTATCAGCTTTTGGTATAACACAGCTAATTCTAAGGATTATTAAAATGTTCCTTTCTTCTCCAAGTACCTATTTGCATGGAGTTGGATGTTTTTTGTAAACTTTAACCAAGACAGCATATTACAATGTATTGCATTTAGAAGCAGATCAACAATTCAGTTGTCTTCTGTTAAGGCAGACTTAAAAGTGGTTAGCAATAATGAAAATCAGCACCCCTTTACTCAACTAATTTTGGTGAATATAGTTATTTTTCCTATGAATAATATATTGTATGATGATATATAAGTGTAAAGGGATCCATTACTCTCGGTGCATGACTTCAGCTTTATATTTTCATCGGTTTCCTAGGTATGATCCAGCAGCTCTGGGAACCCGAGACACTTTCAGAAAGAAGTTGGTTTATAATCCACAGTGCTTGTCAGTTAATTGACAGTGGAGTGAATTGGGAAAGCTTGTTGCTCTCCAACATGCTTTTTCATTGTGTCTTGGTACCTGGGAAACTAAATCAGCAGTGTTAAAGGATTGCTTGGTGAACATGAGATCAAAGGAATTAAATGTTTTCTGGGACATATTATACTGTGTCCCTGCTGCACATTAGTGAGCACCTCTCTGCTGTCTAGTGTCTCTTATGTTTACCATGTTTCTGTTTTGGACAGGCTCCTTTTAAATTCTTTAATATATATATATATTTCCCCAAACCCCATCGTCTCATAATTGATTCAGTGCTGTAATGTTTTTCTAAGGCCAGACTCTGATCACTTTGATTCAGCTCACCAGACATCTCAGTCCTGTTACATTTTGAAGACTCCTTCAGGCAACTTAGGCTTCTTATTGTCTTTCATTTCAGAGAGTGTCCCCCTCCCCTCCCGCCCCACCCCCACCCTGACCCCCGACCTTGTCTGTAGCAGCTGGTGGGTTTCCATTTGGATCATATTCTTTTAAAAAGTATTTCAGAGTCTATATTATAGGCCTGGCACTTTTTTTTTTAAACTCCCTCCTACAATCATTGCTGGAATTGTTTAAACTGATAACTGTCTTTTTGGGCTTGTTGAAGAAGAAAATTCTAATTTTAGTTTGCATCTTGGATCTTGGGAGTTTATAAAACAGGGAGACTTCCAGGAAGTATCTTGCGGGATTAAACAGTTGTTTTTGTAGACTTGGTTGGATTCTATGCGCTTTGGGGTTACTCACATTTAACAGGTTTAATTTTCTCACCTTCCTTCTGATTGGAGGCCAGGAAATATGTGGGGAGAGGAGCCTAATAGTTTCTCATCACAAAGATTTATGCTGTTTATTTGTTCATTCATTTAGAAAATGTTTCCTAAGCACCAGGTACTATTCTAGGAGTTAAAGAGGTGTGTTACTTCTGTTTAGTACTCTTATTTGTCCTTATAATTAATTTAGTTAAATCATTAGATAAAACTAATTTAGTCACATTGAAGATTTTATATGTAGGAATAAAAATGTCTTCATTTTGAACTTAAAGAACTACATTCACATAAAGATCTTCATTTTATACTTCCAACAGGTGGGTAGCACAAAGATCGGGTTGTCCTAATAGATATCGGTGATAGACTTAGTACATGTAGCTTAGATGGCCTATGAAAATTTACATGTGGTGAATTTTTTACAGTATTAGAAGATTTTCTAAGTTGTATATATTTTAAAAGCTAACATGTATTTTATCTTGAATATTTTTAATGTGGTGAAAATGCCTAGAAAATGTCATTCTTTGAATAAACATCATTAAATAAACTTGTTGGTTAGTTCATATGGATTTTTATAAAATACAGTCAATCAGTTCCAGGCACAAAAAGCAGTATTATAGCTATTAATGTGATCAATACACATCAAAAGGAAATGTTAGCAATGAAGCAATAATGAATAAGGAAGTCAAGGAAATAAAAATATAGGTGAGGAAGGAACACACTGGAATGTCTACCTGGCCGTAACACAGTGTTTTTTAAGGTAACTAAGTTTAAAATTAGTTACTATTTGACATTGTGTAGTCCAGTCTCTCTAAATTGTGTCATAAGGGAATACACATAATATGATGAATTGATCTCTTGACACTTCAGAATAATCTCTACATAAAACAAGTACTTGTAAGTGATGGCCCTTACTTAGAGAATAAAATTTAAGAAGTGTGAATATTATGGGGAAAAATTAAACCTCCACATCCTAAATCAGTATAACTACAATGAGGAAAAATGAATTATACAGTATCTGCTGGGCTGTTGATTATGACATTTTTATGTTAAAGTATTACATCCTTAGCAGGCTGGCATCTAATCTGCGTCCCAAATTAAAATGAAAAAAAAAAAAATCAGTTGTTTTAATCTGCCTTCTTTTAAGGGATCCTTTTATGTATAAAAAATCATATTATTCCTTTCTTGCCAAAAATTTCAACCCTAGTATCTTTTTATCTAACTTTTTATCTTAGTGAATTAAAATATATTCTATAAACCATTTTATTCCCTTCAGGAAGTTGCTTTACTTTCTGAGTTGTCTTTTCTACCCCTTTTCCTATCCATTTCTTTATTTTTATGAATTCATCTTTAATCCTTTGTCTCTCTGAAGCACAGTCTAGTTTTTAAAGATTTAATTCTAGAATAGCTTATTTTTATGATGTAAATTCATGGGTTTATATATGAAGAATTTTACCTTCATAATCGAAGTCAAAGGATGAAAAGTTTGATCCCTAAAGAGGAGTTTTGCCAAATTTCCAATTCAGTGAAAGTAAATTGTTGTGGGATTGCAACTGAAAAATGTGGTAATAAATTTTCTTACTGAAAGGTGTATGCTGATTTTTAATCGCCCCTTTTCACTCACTCACTCAGCAGCTATTAACTGCTCAGTTTGTGGCAGTCACTATGCTGTAAGCACTGGGGAGTACAGTGGTGGACGCAAACGAACGCGAACTTCTGCGGTCTTTGAGTTTAAACTGTTGGGGAGATGTAGGCATTGGGAAAGTCACATAAATACACATAAAAAAATCACAACTGCCATAAGTACAGAAACTGGATTGTATGGTGCTATGTAGATAGTATGAGACTTTATAAAAGAAAATCAGTTGTCTGAGGAAGCGGTGTTTGAACTAAAATGAGAAAGTAGAGTAGACTTGGAGTGGATGAAGAGAGGAGTGACAGTATTTCTGTGGCAGATGTGACAGCAGCCCGGGTAGCAGGAAGCTCTGTGCGTTGCAGGAATGGAAGACCAGTGTGGCTCTAGCAGAGAAAGTGCCTGAGAGAGTGTTATCAGATGAGACAGATCGATCTGAGTGTCAGTGGGTGCAGACCAGGCACAGCTGGGTTACAGATGCCTCTCCAGACATGATAAGGACTTACCCTAAGAACTAGGAGAATTGGTGTTCCATATTTTAAGCAAGAATTGGGAGTGGGGGCGCTGAGGGAATGTGTGCAGATGAGAATTGAGACAGGAAAGGTGTGACTTGGGGCAGAATTTAGTGTGCAAGGTGGATAGAAGAGCGTGTGACCAAAAAGAGGACATGGACATTCTGCTCAGGAAGCTTGTATAGTCTTCCAAGGAAGCGATAATGCCTTTTTTGTTGTTGCTGGTTTTTTAAAATTGCTGTAAGCCCCCTTTCCGAGGCAGTTTCTAGCACATTATTGCGTTAGAAGCTTGGATGTTCTTTATCCCAGTGTTTTCCTGCAGCACCAGTGCAGAAGGCTGCTTGTTTCTTTGGATTATTAACACAGATATAATCCGAAAGCAGCTGTATGAAGGCTAGTATTCGTAAGCATGCATTGTAATGTGCTTTTGGGAAACTGATTAAATATGTGTGAGTATAAGGTGATCCTTAATTGGTTTATATTTCCAGCTACACATTCGGCAGGTCACTACTGGGGCAGTGTAAGCTTCCGACATAAACAAATGACTAAAAGTGACCATAAGTTGAAACCCTTATTAGTACAGAATAGTCCTTGAATTGTATGCTAGCTGCAGCCTACATTTAAGGCACTTAAAATGAATTCGTTACCTAGGCTTTACTGTTTTGCTCCTTGCTGTGTCTTTGAAACTAGCTTACACCCTTACAGATGTAAACTATGGTAGCAGTTATTTATCACTAAGCTGTGGTCCTGTGTGTAATTGTCAGTGTACAAATACTGAAGCTGTAGCAGAAACCTACTGCCCTCTTCTTTGGCAAATGTGACTGAGAGTGGGAGATAATGCCTGAAGACTTTCGCCAAATAGCCATCTGTTCAAAGTGCCTTGTTTTAAAATGTAGGGACTCATGTCATGTCAGTCAGAAGAGGCTCTTTGCAGCTGCAGCAGCTTCTGTTGCAGTTAAATAAATAAACAAAAAGTGTAAATACTTTTTTGGGGGGCCAGTCTCTGAAGTAATAAAGGTAAAACTGAGAGGGGGAAATGATTTAATTCTTTTTCTTGATGCACATGGTTATGTGCCTTGGCACATAGTGCAGATAGGAGAAGAATGACATGGACAAGGAGCAGCAAGTAGGTCCCCGAGAAGTAAGCTCACCCACAATATTTGAACCCAGTATAACTTAGGAATCTGTGAGTGGACCTGTATCTTTTTAAATATGTAAAGTTTTATGATAAATATTACACAGGCCAACTTGCACTGTAGTTTAAAGTGTTTTTCCCTCTTCCCCAAGAGTCTCAGTTTTACGTCTTTTATCGTGTGATGCCTTCTATGGTTGAAAAAAATCATTGTTTTATTCTTTTGATATTATAGGCTTTGAAAATGCATTGTTATTAATGTGTTTCATTACTACTAAAGGCCTGCCAACTTGAAGATATTCTGGAGAGTCAGTTTAGATTAGTCTGTTTTATAAAAGTTTTAAAAATACAATTTCAGGTTGATTTATCTCTAAGCAAGTGTTGTGTGTTATATTTATGTACTTTTTTTATTTAGGAAACCTTTACTGTGAATCTTTGTAAAAACCCTTTCCATGTACATTTAGAATTTATTCACCTTATAAACAATGCAGTTATCACAAATATTTATTACATAAAGAGAGGTGTAGTTAATGAGTATTTTGGATTTAATATATTTTTCATTAATAAGGGTGATATTATAATTAGTAGCTGAGAAAAGAAGAGAAGCTAAAGGCAAAGGAGAAAAGAAAAGAAATACCCATTTGAATGCAGAGTTCCAAGGAATAGCAAGGAGAGATAAGAAAGCATTCTTCAGTGATCAGTGCAAAGAAATAGAGGAAAACAATAGAATGGGAAAGACTAGAGATCTCTTCACAAAAGTTAGAGATACCAAGGGAACATTTCATGTAAAGTTGGGCATAATAAAGAACAGAAATGGTATGGACCTAACAGAAGCAGAAGATATTAAGAAGAGGTGGCAAGAATACACAGAAGAATTATACAAAAAAGATCTTCATGACACATAATCACAGTGGTGTGATCACTCACCTAGAGTTAGACATCCTGGAATGTGAAGTCAAATAGGCCTTAGGAAGCATCACTATGAACAAAGCTAGTGGAGGTGATGGAATTTCAGTTGAGCTATTTCAAATCCTAAAAGATGGTGTGTGAAAGTGCTGCACTCAATATGCCAGCAAATTTGGAAAACTCAGCAGTGGCCACAGGACTGGAAAGATCAGTTTTCATTTCACTCCCAAAGAAAGCAATGCCAAAGAATGCTCAAACTACTGCACAATTGTACTCATCCCACACGCTAGCAAAGTAATGCTCAAAATTCTCCACACCAGGCACAGTATGTGAACTGTGAACTTCAAGATGTTCAAGCTGGATTTAGAAAAGGCAGAGGAACCAGAGATGAAGTAGCCAACATTTGCTGGATCATCGAAAAAGCAAGAGTTCCAGAAAAAACATCTACTACTGCTTTACTGACTATGCCAAAGCCTTTGACTGTGTGTATCACAATAAACTGTGGAAAATTCTGAAAGAGATAGGAATACCAGACCACCTGACCTGCCTTCTGAGAAATCTGCATGCAGATCAAGAAGCAACAGTTAGAACTGGACATGGAACAATAGACTGGTTCCAAATCAGGAAAGGAGCACATCAAGGCTGTATACTGCTACCCTGCTTATTTAATTTATATGCAGAGTACATCACGAGAAATGCCAGGCTGGATGAAGCAAAAGCTGAAATCAAGATTGCCAGGAGAAATATCAATAACCTCAGATACGCAGATGATACCACCCTAATGGCAGAAAGTGAAGAAAAACCCTAGAACCTCTTGATGAAAGTGAAAGAGGAGAGTGAAAAAATTGGCTTAAAACTCAACATTCAGAAAACTAAGATCATGGCTTCTGGTCCTATCAGTTCATAGCAGATAGATGGGGAAACAATGGAAACAGTGAGAGACTTTATTTTTTGGGCTCCAAAATCACTGCAGATGGTGACTGCAGCCATGAAATTAAAAGATGTTTGCTTCTTGGAAGAAAAGCTATGACCAACCTAGTCAGCATATTAAAAAGCAGAGACATTACTTTGCCAACAAAGGTCTGTCTAATCAAAGGTATAGTTTTCCCAGTAGTCGTGTATGGATGTGAGAATTGGCCTATAAAGAAAGCTGAGCACTGAAGAACCGATGCTTTTGAACTGTGGTGTTGGCGAAGACTCTTGAGAGTCCCTTGGACTGCAAGGAGATCCATCCAGTTCATCCTAAAGGAAATCAGTCCTGAATACTCATTGGTAGACTGATGTTGAAGCTGAAACTCCAATACTTTGGCCACCTGATGTGAAGAACTGACTCACTGGAAAAGACCTTGATGCTGGAAAAGACCTTGATGCTGGAAAAGACTGAAGGCAGGAGGAGAAGGGGATGACAGAGGATGAGATGGTTGGATGGCATCACTGACTCGATGGACCTGAGTTTAAGTAAGCTTGGGAGTTGTTGATGGACAGGAAGGCCTGGTGTGCTCTAGTCTATGGGGTCACAGAGAGTCAGACACAACTGAGTGACTGAACTGAGCTGATTATAATTAGCTTATTGATAGTAAATACCTGCTTTGGGTGTCTTCTATTATACTTAAACCATTGTGAATTAAAAATTTTTTTCAAGTATATATTAAGCAGCTTTTTTCATAATTACTGAGAGTTGTAAAATGTTGTATTTTGCATTGAAAAGGAATTGATTTTGTCAGACTTTAATGGTCAGTTGAACTTGAATTTTTATATTAATTAAAATGTTAAGATGTTGTAAAAGAGAAAAATGGAAGAAAACACTTGCCCCAAACTACAGTTTATAAGGAATTAAATATAAAAATTGAAGGTCAAGATAGGAAATTAGTCAAATTATATTACTTCCCTAATAGGGCTATTTGGAGATGTGATTTTATTAATTCTGAAAAAGATCTCATAGTTAATGTATATATAGTACTGACTCAGATCTTTTCAAAACATCGGTTAATTAACTTCTGTGTTAGGTTGATACCTGTGATGACATTGAAACTTTCAGAATATCTTTGAGCCTTAATATATTAAGCATAAAGTTATGGCCCTTACCCTCAGTAGAAATTCATGGACAGATTTTATAAAAATAACCATGCACCTTACACCTCCACACATCTCTTCTGTTAACTCACACCCATGTGGATGTTTCCATAAAGCACTCAGTCTTGAAAGCATATTATTGTCCTTAAAAAAAGTGCTCACATGGGCATACCCATTGTCAGTTTTACTGAGAACAGTAGAGTAAGGGTGAGATGGTTGGAACATGTAGGGCGTAAGGGGAGACTTGGAGGAGTGGTTAGAAAAGTGAGTGAATCCACTGGAGCTAGGACCCTGTCATTTATGATGTATTTGGTTTGTTAGCTTATATGCAGTTTTTTCTGACAATCCTTGCCTGACATCTCCAATTTGTGTAAACTGACCCAGAAGGAAATGGCAACTCAGTCCAGTGTTCTTGCCTGGAGAATCCCAGGGACGGCGGAGCCTGGTGGGCTGCCATCTATGGGGTCGCACAAAGTCGGACACGACTGAAGCAACTTAGCAGCAGCAGCAGCATTGTGCTACTGCCGAAGTATTTTTCCTGTTTGTATTATAGTTGATTGTACCTGTCTCTCCTATAGCTTGGAAGGCTCTTTTTCAGGGAGGGACTGTCTTATTTGCCACTAATCCTCAGAATTTACCTCCTGGTGGATATTCAGTAAATATTTATTGAATGTAATTGCTTTATCCAGTTTCTGATTGATGTTTTGGGGAGCAGCAATGCATGTGGTTGTGTTAGTTTAATCTCAGCACAAAGCATTTGGGAGTTAAGTGCTGGGAAGTGTTTGAGCAGTAATAAATATTTTCAGCACCGCCCCCCCCCCCCCCCCCCCCCCCCCCGCCCGGCCCCGATTTCTGACTGCACTCTGCTGAGGCCCTAGGTGCTTGCTCGGCACTGCCTCATGAGTTGCTGCTGGAGAGAGTCCGGTGTAGGTCTCCTTCTATCTCTGGTGTAGGTCTCCTTCTATCTCTTTTATTCTGGTAGCATAATTGTTGCCAGGATTCTGCTTTAAAAGTTTGCAAAAGAAGTATCTAGTTGAGTTTCTTCCTACCAGTGAGAACCACGGTCTAGGGAGGTAGATGGCTGTCCAGCTCCACGTGAAGGAGTCGGAGAGTGGGCTCTCGGCTCCCGGTGCTCTTGCTCTGTGCTGTGTCTGCTGTGCCACAGTGCTTCTGGACGGCTACTGTAACGCCTGCCAACCTTTAGAAGGGGAAGTGTGCCTCACTACTGTGATGCTTTCATGGTTCGTATTAACTGTGTGTATTGAACAAGTTTGTTTCATTCAGTAGCATTAAAATGTATGTTCACATACGTCATAACACTTTTAAAAAAGCTATTGTGTAAAAATTAGTTGTTACTTAAAAGTGTAAGCTAATGAATACTTAATTTGGGATTTATATATTCCTTTGTGAAAAATTTGAAATTTCCGTTAATTTCATTGTAATTTGACCTCATGATACATTGATGATTTGAATTGTAATGGAATCATTGGAAAACTTGGCTATAAAAATAGTGTAAATTTTTTCTTAGTTTATGTTTTTTTTGGTTCCTGTGCAAGTAGTGAAGTAACGTTTATGGAGACGAAATCGGAGTCTGTGTAACTGACTCCATATGGCCAGAAGCATGTCGTGAGTCCTTAAATGGGACAAAGAGATGAAATTTTAATGAAATGTACAGTAATCGTTAGGACCACATTAGCTCTTTATTATTTCACGCTGACACTTTGAAATAAAGAACAGGATGTGGCACATTTATAATTCTTTCCTCTTGAGAACTGGTTAGCATAAAGTTCAAGATTTAATTTAAAAAGCAAGAGAAGCTGGTATTGTGGAATTAAATGTGCATGCTGCACATAAGATCTGTAGATAACTTTACATATTTATATGTATTCAACACAATGCAACCTTTCTAATTCTTTCCAGACAGTTAAATAAACCTGTGTGCTCTTTTAATGTTATATCCTTTTTATAGATGTTACCTTTCAAAACAAGATAGCATTGTTGGATTAGTGCTTTTTTCCCTAAAATCTCTGAAATTCAATTAAAATATAACTTTAAACTATGTAAGAATATGGACTATAAGGTAAAATGATCAGATATGAATTATTGAACTTAAAAAAATTACCTGGTCACTTCGCAAGTCTAACTATATATTAAAAGTAATGAGAGGAAATTATATTGCGGTGTTACATAGATCTTAGTAGATTGAAAGTAAAGTAGATTTAAATCTGCCCCACTTTGTTTTCTGTCTACTTGGTTAAAATGTACTCTGGTATTCTCTGGGCAGACAGCCAATACTAAAATAAACGCTTACCATTGAAACATTTTTTGTAATGTCTCTGTAAGCTTTGAGATTGGGACCTTCATTTGTTGGACATAAAAATCTCAGAGCCCCTATATTGACCCTGTTGTATTCAGTGATGCAGGAAAAAGAATTCATTTATTTGTTTTAAGAAGCTTAGCACTATAGACCTTCAACGCTTAACGTTGCCCTTCTTTTAAAACTTAAGAGAAAACTCAGTAAAGAAAATTATTTCCTAGAAAGTTGTGTTAGAGGAAGGTGAAACTGAATTTTTTTTTGGTTTCCAAAGAGAAATGAGATGTTAAAGACTATTGTTTGGTGATTGACATGAACCATTTCTTCGAAATTTCTGGGTTTGTTATAGAATAGGAAAACATTTATATCCAAATGAACCACTTGTTAGCCATGTGATCTTAGAAATGTTACTTTAGCTTTATGTGCCTCAGTATCCCCATCTGTAATATGGGAATATTAATAGTATTACCTTGAGGGTTATGGAAATTAATAAATGAGATAATGTCCAGTATCTTTTAGCCATTATCAACATCATCAAAATGATAATTACATAAGCAATAATTTGGTTTCTTATCTCTTTTTCTCCTTACTCCATTTCATCTCTAATTTATGTCTGTCATTTTGTTGGTTTTAATTATTTCTTTGTATTTGCAAATGCTAAATTTTTTATGAACGTCCTCTCTTAACAGTGAGTCATATATATTCTCTATTTCTCTTTCTTTCAGATTCTCAGAGTTAATAACATGCATTGGTTTAAATAACTAAATCTGACTTACCTCTCCTTATTGCTTCTGCATACATACACATATATTTGTTCTTTATACTTTGGATGCTTTGGTATTGGTGTATAAGGGGGTGACAGGTGCTTGGAAACCTGGCCTGCAGTGTACTTACCAGTGTTGTTTGATTTGCAGTGAGCATCGCTTTTCTCCCCTCAGATGTATTGAATTTAATTTTGGACTATTAAAGCTTTTTCTTATGCATTGGATACACTTCACATTTATTCTCTGCTGCCTTTAATTCTGGAGAAGGGAATGGCAACCCACTCCAGTATTCTTGCCTAGAGAATCCCATGGACAGAGGAGCCTGGCAGCCTACAGTTTGTGGGGCTGCAAAGAGTCAGAATGGCTGAGCGACTAACACTGCCTTTAATTCAGTATTCTTTCATTAGTTAATTTGGAGTAAAAAAAAATGGCATCTTAACAGATGTACTCATAAGTTAGGTATAATACATGCTTTAGTGAAAAGTTAAAACTTATTTTTGCTAGAGGACATTCATCTTATAGTTGGAGAGGTATTTAGGAGCAAAAACACAACTAAAGTCAGTGAACTTGAACCTTAACGTGGCTAATAGTAATACAGACTTAACGGATTTTACTTTTTTTTTGAGAAATGAGATCATGACAGTTTTACAGTAACAGAATGAAGAAAAGTTCTTATACTGAATAAAAGACTTAAGAAAAAAGCATTCTAGAATGAATTGTCTATAGAAACATGGAAATAATTGATGTGCAGATATTTTTCCTCTATTGAGTTGAGTAAAAAATTAATTGGAGTATAAATTTATATATACAGTAGTGGAAATGGTTAAATTTGCTTGTTAGCTTGTTATTTTAATCATATGAATAGAACCAATAAAGAATACTTAATATGTCAGCAGTTTCAAGTTAGTTTTTAAAATTGTGGTCATAGATAAGTATGAACCAGATACTTGTTTAAGACATTGTTTGGCAAAATGTTTTCCCATTGGTGAAATGAACCCTAGCACTGTCCATAGTACTAATAGGCTGTGATCAAAAGATCACAGTATTTCAGCTGTGAACATTTTTGATGAACAAACATGAGTTATACCTATTGTGACTTAATGTGGTATGTTTGCTTTATTTACCCCATTGGGCTTCCTTCATTAAATTTTATTAATTTAAAATACATTTGGGATTTGGAAGTATTCAGAGCCTGAAAAGGTAATTTTTAAAAAAAATATGACTTAAAATTTGGGTACTTACTTATTCTTTTATTTTTTGTTTTGTTTTGTTTTTTTTTTTTTTTTCAATTGGAAGGTGGCAAGATGACTGTGGTTTATCATTGTCAGTGCCTCTAATTGGCCTTGGCAATACCAGAGTCATAGCTCCAGGCTTATGGCAGCTATAGGAATCCATTCAAGAGAGCCTGTGTCTCACTAATTAACAGCATGGGCTTTGGTGTTAGACCCAGGTTCAGATCCCATCTCTTGTTGGTGCTGGCTGTATGACCTTTGGCAAAACCACTAAATTTCATCTTCATTTGCAAAGTGGGGAATTAAAGTCATAATACTTCATTGCATTTGAGGATTATATGAGTTAATGCAAGGGAATCACTTAGCACAGCACTTAGCTTCGAAGACTAACTGTAAGCTGTCACTGTGAACACCATCACTGTTTCTGCTCTTGCTGTAAGCACAGTGCTCCGGGCAGCAAGGACTTTCCTTCTTCGTTGCTGTTAGGTCTACTTTTCATTGAGTTTCCTTTCACTGACATTGATATGTATTTCGGTTTTTTCTGTTTTCTGTTTTTAATGAAGGGATTGTTTCTTTTTATCTGAATGTTGTCAGTTTGGGGAAGAAAGGAACCTGTGAGGCCATGGTGTAAGTCTTCAGTGTCCTCATGGGCAAGTATATTCTAATCACAAAAGGAAGGATTAAGCTGAATATAACCTTTGCATATTTAAGTTAGAAGGTGTTTTTGTTTGCTTACAAAATTTTTTTGCAGTAGGGGAATGGGTTGACGTAGAAGCCGATGTGTCTTGTCTTTTGAGAGGAATCATTTGCTTCCCGTGTGCAGGTGCCATTGGAGTCTTGACCGTCATTTCTTCTAGGAGAGTGAATTTAACGTGCTCTTGGCCTTTTAAGTGTGCATAACTCTTACCTTTAATTTTTTGTTGTATGAATAGCTACTGATTTTTATTGTTAATGACATGTCAGATTACTGCTGTTTCACAAAGCTTGATTGCTTCCAGTTCTGTGTTTGTGGAGGTGGAGGTCGTGGCAGTGGGGATTTGTGGCAGCTGTCAGTCACTGTAGTAAGCTCTAGGTCTTCTCTTGCTTTAGCTTCCTCCTTTCTTTGTTTAATTTTGTGGCTTTTAGCTGCCACTGTAGTTTCTTTACAAATATTGGACCAGAGAAAGACAGTTGATCTTTTACTCCTGGTATCCCTGCTGCCATCAGCAGTAAGTTCTGTATACAGTGGGAAAATAAAACTGTTTAACCAGGTTATTGCACCTTCCAGTAGGAATACTAACAATAATAGTAGCTAACCTATATGGTGTAATTACTGTGCAATGGCACTGCCCTCATTATGTTACATACTGATTTAATCCTGAAATAACTCTTAAGCTTAGTAGTATTGACAGATGAAGAACTAAGACTCAAAGAGGTTTACTTTACTTATCTTTGCCCATCAGTACATGACCTAGCTGGGATGGGAATCCACACTTCACAGCTCAGTATTTTTTTCAAGTTTTTAGAATTCTTTTTAGTTTTTATTATGAAGAATCTGAAATATATGAAAAGCTAGATAGAATATTATACTGAACACCTCAAAAGAGTGTTTTGCCATATTTGCTGCATCATTTTTTTGTTGAAAAATCTAAAACAAGTTCTATATATTATTTCATTATGACTTTTAAAAATTTATTTTCTTATAACCACACTGCAGTATTCACACATTTCCTTTAGTATTTTTCTTACCTTTGTTTTCGGTTGTTGAACAGCTCTCAACCTTTATCCCCTGCTCCTGCTTCTCTATTTGTTTGGGTTTTGCAAAGGCTGGGTCCTGTGACTCCAAGTTCTTACTCAGGATCTCTTTTGCTTTCTGAGGCCCCAGTGCAAAGGAAGTGGGAAGCAGAGAGGGCAAGTGTATAGGAATCCTCCAAGGTGCTGTATAAAATGTTATTAAATTGTGTCTTGCATTCTTTGAGTAGTAGACATATGCCAAAAGTTAGAGCAACTTTATCTGAAGACAGAATTTGACCCTTTAATCATCTGTTTTCACCCCTCTGTCAAATCCACAAAATAATATCTTTTTATTATCTCCTTGGGCTTTCCTGATAGCTCAGTTGGTAAAGAATCCGCCTGCAAAGCAGGAGATCCTGGTTCGATTCCTGGGTGAGGAAGATCCTCTGGGAAAGAGATAGGCTACCCACTCACTGAAGTATTCTTGGGCTTCCCTGGTGGCTCAGCTGGTAAAGAATCCGCTCGCAATGCAAGAGACTTGGGTTCAACCTGGATTGGGAGGATCTCCTGGAGACAGGAAAGGCTACCCACTCCAGTATTCTTTCCTGGAGAATTCCATGGGCTGTATATATCCATGGGGTCCCAAAGAGTGGCACAGACTGAGTGACTTTCACTTTCACTTTTTCACTTTATATTAGCACGATAGGAACCATTATTATTATTAAAGTTTGCTTAGATATGGAAACAGTAATACAAATCTGCTAGAACGTGACTATGCTAAAAATAATTCCAGACTTTGAAAAAATTACCTTTTCATACCTTTCATTCAACAAACATTTTCTGAAAATACTTATTCTTTTACAACTCTTTGGGGCTTTATAAGAACATTCTGACCCCAATGAGTTTATAATCCAGTGGGGAAGAGAGATTCTGTGGAACAAAAGACATTTCCATGTCATAGGCAGCAAGAAAGTCCTACAAATCCGGGTAAGTGAAAATGCTGAAGAGATTGTGGCTGGGAGGGGGTGGGGGGCACTTCTAATTCAGTGTGTAGGGGAGAGGGAAGAAATGGTATTTGAGTGATCCAAAGAAGCAGAATGTATCTTTCAGACATCTTGGGCAGACTGAAGAAAACAAATGGAAGGATAGAGGTGAGAAAGCATAGGGAATAGAAGCTGAGCATTGATGTATTTGAATTGAATATCTTTCAAATTTAGGAAATGCCTAATGTTTAGATTTAGGATGTGTATTTCTTAGAGAGCTATATTATCCTCTGCTTTCCTGTGTTTTTGTACTTACCATCACCTTTGGGAATCTTAACAATCAACATCCATTGATTTGTTCCATTTCCATAGCCACTGTTGATAGAAGGCATCATTTTACTGACATTATGGTTAATTCTGGTTTTCCAAAACTTGCTCTAGGTTTGTTTCTGCAGTGAGGTCTGTTGCAATGTGGCTTCCTGTTGCTCAGGTTCAGGCCTTTCCATAGGATGCATACAACACTCCCATATTTCCTACAGGCAGTGCGACTGAGGAGTTCCATTGTATATGTATATTGTTAAATCTCTGTCCTCACCCCCTGCTTAATGTGGTCTCTTCATGATACCTTTTAAAATAATTTTCTTTTTCATCGAAGAAGCAATTTAAAGATAGAACATAAAGAAACATTTTCACTTAAAGCATTTAACATTTCTGACATTTCTATAGTAGCTTAAGACGTGTCTGATCTCTTAACCAATTATATGAAAATTGGCATCTTCATGGAGACCTCTTAGACACATTTCTTTTGAATAACAATGTTAAAATTAAACGGTACCCCACCCACACCCCCCCCCCATGATTTTGGTTGCATCAAGCCTGGTTAAGATGAAATTGTGGGTCCAGTTTATTCTCTGTCATTTTAATTTTCTCATTTTTTAAAAAAATACTAAGGCGATGTGATAGACCTTTGGGAATGGAGTGAAGGGGTGTACAAAATTGAATGACAATAACTGCCATGTATTAGGTCCTTACTATGAGCCTAGTATAATGCCGTATGCTTTACATACACTAGCTCTAATTCTTTGGATAACTGGTAGTGATATATTATAGATTGTATTTACAGAAGAGGAAACTGAGAGAAATAAATGAACTGCCCGAGACTATACAACCAAGAAGTAGCAGATCTAGGTTTCAAGTCAAGCCCTGTCTAATTCCAAAGCTTATATTTTTTCCATTATTCTAAAGTACCCATTAATAAGGTAAGTTTTCACTATCTTACCAGCTTTAGAATCCTACACAGATAACAGTAAAAGTTAGGAAATGCAGTGTGTATGAGTACAGTGAGAGACTCGAGAAATTATATAGATAACTCTGCGTGTCAGTGGAGCGCCCTTAGGGAGCAGGTAGGGGAATTTAAAAGCTGGAGAACAGAGGTGTATTCAGGAAGCGGAAGACAAGACCAAGATCGATGCTTGGGAAATTTGGAATGCTGGCCTGGCGAATTAAGGCTTTCTCACCTCATTATAGAAATTTGATTTACTGAATGATGATAATATCTAGACTTTAAGAAGAACAGAAGTGACTTTTTGTCCTCCTGGTTTCTTTCTAAGACTTTGTTGTAGTATTTTGAGTATGTTGATAATGTACTCTCCTGTGAGGAAAGGTAGGATCTGGCCTTAGGCAGACACAAGAGGACCACACTTGGTGGGTGCGTGTTGTGTGAAGCTAATGTCCAGCGACAACGGTCTGCATGGTCAGCCAGAACAAGAGGTTTGGCTTAGGGCCGTGCTGGTATAGCAGCAATCTCAGTGTCAGCTTTGATTCCAGCTAGGGCTTTGAAAGATTTTCGCAGTTCGAGCCATTCTTTTGACAGCTAAATATCTCCATATGTGCATTTATTAAATGTATATGCTTACTGTATATACTTAATTGGTATATGATACAATTCAAGGCAGATAAGGGTATCTTTTTATGTCACTATGGAAATGTTAGAAACCAAAATGAAGGAAATGTCATCCCTCTCTGAGTTACCGCCCCCCCCCCCCCCCCGGAAAAAAGACAATTTTATTATCCTTTTTCATCCTGTAAAAGCTATCCTATAACCCCTGTTCTCCCAATTTGTGGGAGAATACTAAATCTTTATATGTATCTGTGCTTATCTTAATTGCTCCCCCCACTGGCATTCTGTGATTTTGATGCTTTGTCAGCATCATTCAGTTAAGTTCAGTTGCTCGGTGGTGTCTGACTCTTTGTGACCCCATGAATCGCAGCACGCCAGGCCTCCCTGTCCATCACCAACTCCCGGAGTTCACTCAAACTCAGGTCCATTGAGTTGGTGATCCCATCCAGCCATCTCATCCTCTGTCGTCCCCTTTTCCTCCTGCCCCCAATCCCCCCCAGCATCAGAGTCTTTTCCAATGAGTCAACTCTTCGCACGAGGTGGCCAAAGTACTGGAGAGTCAGCTTTAGCATCATTCCTTCCAAAGAACACCCAGGACTGATCTCCTTCAGAATGGACTAGTTGGATCTCCTTGCAGTCCAAGGGACTCTCAAGAGTCTTCTCCAACACCACAGTTCAAAAGCATCAATTCTTCAGCTCTCAGATATGCAGATGACACCACCCTTATGGCAGAAAGTGAAGAGGAACTAAAAAGCCTCTTGATGAAAGTGAAAGAGGAGAGTGGAAAAAGTTGGCTTAAAGCTCAACATTCAGAAAACGAAGATCATGGCATCTGGTCCCATCACTTCATGGGAAATAGATGGGGAAACAGTGGAGATAGATGGTGTCAGACTTTATTTTTGGGGGCTCCAAAATCACTGCAGATGGTGACTGCAGCCATGAAATTAAAAGACGCTTACTCCTTGGAAGAAAACTTATGACCAACCTAGATAGCATATTGAAAACCAGAGACATTGCTTTGCCAACCAAGGTCCGTCTAGTCAAGGCTATGGTTTTTCCAGTGGTCGTGTATGTCACCATCATTATGGTATTAATAATAACTTGCTATTAAGACTTCTGAGGCAGATTCATCAGTGCAAGATTGCCTTCTTTAGTCAGAAAGGGCTCTGTTGTCTGGTGATTTCCAGGTGCGGACTTGTTTCCCCATACCTTTTACAGGGATTGTGTTCAGCCAGGATAGCAATCACAGGAAAACAATTCTGTTTTATATTTTATTGATACTGGTAACAATTACTCATGATGTGAAGAGTCTGAGAAGATGGAGCTCTCTGGCAGTTCTCTAAGTTTCACGATCAGCAGTTTATGCAGGCTGTGAGGAAAACTAGATGCTTTGATCCAGTATAATGTCAAATTGGACAGTATAGTGGCGCTAGTGGTAAAGAACCCAACTGTTAGTACAAGAGACACAAGAACGTGGGTTTGATCCCTGGATGGGGAAGATCCCCTGGAGGAGGACGTGGCAGCCCACTCCAGTGTTCTTGCCTGGACAATCCCATGGACAGAGGAGCCTGGCAGGCTGCAGTCCGTGGGGTTGCAAAGAGTTGGACACAACTGAAGCGACTTAGCACATACCGAAGTGAGGTGCTGTTTGAACGTGGAATAGTAAGAGATATCAGAGCTTCAGAAATATGGCTGGTCCTTAAAATTTTAAGAGGAAAAGCAAACCAGTTTCTGATACATTTTTGATTTGGCTCCCTGCTTTTTTTTCTTTTCTTCCTCCCTCCCTCCTTCCCTCCCTCCCTCCATTCCTTCCCTTTTTTTTTCTCCTTTGCAAAATCTGGCAAAAACTAATACAGTGGGTTAGCACCCCTGCCCCGCCCACAGCATTTCTAACTAAACACAGATTTTTGCATACTGAATATTGGTCGTGGGAGTTCCCTGGCAGTCCAGTGGTTAGGACTCAGCTTTCACTTCAGGGGGCACAAGTTCTGTCTCTGGGGTTGGAGAAGTCCCTGCATGCTGCGCAGCCAGAGGTACATAATAGTCAACAAAGATACATATATTTGTTGAATGTTAGTTAAGTGAATATATGTCTCCTGTCACTTTTGCGGGCATGAGCCCAGGGGTATAATTATTGTTACAGCTCCAGTAGTTCCTTCTTGCATGTAAACTGCATACCACAGATACTTGAGAGGTGATTGTCTTTGTTGTCATAGATGTACATTTGATGTTTTGGTCTGTGCCTTTGCCACTCTTCTTGAGTTGGGACTACTTAGAAGATTTCTTAAAAATTTAAAGTGCAAGTGACTTGAATGTGGGTGTGAACTCCATAGGTCCCAGAGTAGAGGCAGCAGTTCTACGCAGTGCACTCTTGGTGGAGTTCAGGGACGTGGAACCCTGGGTGCAGATTTTCCACTGCATCAAGGGTTGGTGGTGCTAACCTGCATGTTCCAAGGGACTGCTTAATTGTTGTTAGCACAGTTTTTAAACATTTCTTGTCACAGATAGGAAGGGATTTAGTTTTTCTTGATTGTTGATTTGTTTAGATATTGCAGATAACCTGGAGCATGATATTAAAATATTATTATATGGGGAATTTTCAAAATTTTCCCTCACTAGGCTTAGGCTAATTGGTAAAGTTGGAAAAGTTACTCAGAAACTACTATATGCTATTTACTCTGAAAACCATATAGTAATAGGAAAGAACATAGAACCTCAGGACTGGAAAGGGCCTTTAGAGATCCAGAGTCTACCCTGAGACTCTGTCCCAAGAAATCCATCGAGTTGGTTTGTCAGCCTAAGATAAGGAACTCTTAAAGGAAGCATACTGATGTCCATAGAGGTTAAGTGTCAGGATTCCTTTTGACAGTTTTCATCTGCCATTTAGACCATTGATTTGGTTGACATTAACTTTGCCATATCAAACAGTATACCAGGAGACACAGAATAACTAAACTTCCTTCCGTCTCCTCTAAAGAGCACTTTGTCTTTCAGAAATTTGGCTCCCCTATTTGGTATGAGGTAGATTGTATGAGGTTGGCCAAAATGGATAGTCTTGGGTTGGTTTTTAAGTAAAAATAAAAGAAATTTAAATTTTCACCAAGAACTTTACTGAACAAGGTATTCACCATTTTGTTCTAATACTTTCTGCCATTTTTTAGGCAACTTCATAATTCTGTCTTGCCAAAACTTTTTATCTTTTTGAGCAAAGAACTGCTCCAAGGGCATTATACAGTCTTGCAAAGAATTAAAACTTTTTCCATTAAGAGAGTTTTGTAAAGACCAAAATAAATGGATATCCAGTGGTGCAATGTCTGCTGAATACAGTGGATGAATCAGAATTTCCCAGCCAGACAGTAACAGTTCGGGGCCTGACATCAAAGAAACATGCGGTCTTGCATTATACTGATGGAAGATTATGCATTTTCTGTTGACTAATTCTGGACATTTTTTGTCGAGTGCATCTTTCTGTTGGTCTCATTGGGAGCAGTATTTGTTGGAATTAGTTGTTTGGTTTTCCGGAAGGAGCTCATAGTAGAGGACTCCCTTCCAATCCCGCCATCTGCACAACTTCACCTTCTTTGGATGAAGACCAGCTTTTGGTGTGGTTGGTGGTGTTTCATTTTGCTTGCCCCACAATCTCTTCCATTCCACATTATTGTACAGTATCCCCTTTTCGTTGCACATCACAATTTATTTTAAAAATGGAACATTTTTATATTTTAATAAAGAATCACATGTGGAAATACAGTCAAGATTATTTTTGCTCAACTTATTTGGAACCCAAATATGAAAATGAATAGCATAACCGAACTGGGGCAAATGATTTCCAGTGCTTTATTTGGATATTTTGAGTATGTTGGCTATCTCCCACATGATATAACGTTGATTGTTCTCAACTAATGTCTTGATTTGGTCACTCTGGTCAACTGATCTACACATTCATGGAGCATCGTCCAATGAGAAACCTCCAGCATGAAACTTTGCAAACTACATTTGACACATTCAATCAGTCACAACACCTTCTCCATACACTGCCCAAATCTTTTTTGCATTTCAGTTGCCTTTTTACCTTTCTTGGAGTAATAAAGCATAATATGCCAAAATATTGCTTTTTTATCTTTCATATGAAAATTCACAAAATTTTCAACACAAAAATTCCCCAGTTTTGAGAAGTTTTTTTTTTTAACACACTTATATATGACAGCTGTCACAATACAATCCAGCAGTTGTTTCGAATGATTTTAGAGAGCTAAACACTACTAGAGCCATCTTATGGAAAGGAAAAAACCACACCAATAATTTATTGATCTGAAGAGGATAATTTTGATAAGCCAGTTTTATTTAAATGGCCATGTGAAGGTAATGGGATCATAATACGAAGTTAGTATACTGACAACAATCTTGTGCCCTGCACTGCTATTTTGTTAGGCACATAGACACATGTAATTACCTTTGTAAGTGGTATGGGGTGAGTTAAGTGGAGCAACCATACGGCAGAAACGCTATGGTGATGCCATGAATTGCCGCTTGAAAGCAGTGTAGCATAGATGTTGATTATTAGGTAGCAAATAATTAAATCTGTTGAATGTATTAGCTCTAGGAGTCAGACTGCTTACGTGCACAGACTACCATAATCTTTTATGGAACATTTACCCTCTGCTGGAGATAGTTTTAGGTACTTTTAGATATTATCTCAGTAAGACCTTGATGCTGGAAAAGATTGAGGGCAGGAGGAGAAGGGGATGACAGAGGATGAGATGGTTCGATGGCATCACTGACTGGATGGGCACACGTTTGGGTGAACTCCGGGAGTTGGTGATGGACAGGGGGGCCTGGCGTGCTGCGGTTCATGGGGTTTCAGAGTCGGACACGACTGAGCGAGTGAACTGAACTGAATCCTTAAAAAGTCTCTCCATGAAGTAGTTGGAGTTCTAGAGAACATCCATTCATAGTGGCTATGAATTCATAATGAAAAGTTCAGTAGGTGAGCTATTAGTTATATTAGCCAAATTGATTTTTAGTATAAAGAATTTATATTGAGACTGCTTTGAGCCAAAGTTACATGTTTTGGGGTAGGCTCTCTCATTAAAGGAAAAAAAAAATTTTTTTTTTCTTTTTTAATTGAAGAGTAGATTTGGGACAGAGATCCTCAGATCTAAGTCAGAATCACCCAGACTTTCAGAAAAGGTATCTGAAATCTGCCTTACTTAGAGTTGGACAGTAGGGGAGCCAAGCTCTTCAGGACGATGGAGTGAGTGAAAGTCACTCAGTCGCGTCCAACTCTTTGTGACACTACGGATTGTAGCCCACCAGGCTCATCTGTCCATGGAATTTTCCTGGCAAGAATGCTGCAGTGGTTTGCCATTCCCTTCTCCAGGGGATCTTCCTGACCCAGGGATAGAACCCAGGTCTCCTGCATTGCAGGCAGATTCTTTACCACCTGAGCCACCGGGGAAGCCCTTCAGGGCAGCAGGAGATAGGGGAATTTGGGGGAATGCTTGGGCAGCAACTTTGCTTCCTTACCCTAGATGAGGATGTGGCCCTGTTGCTGCTAAGTTTGATTTAGGAATGAAGAACGCTGATTTTCAAGCATTACTTTACGTGGAATCATGGTGTGCTGCTGCTGCTAAGTCGCTTCAGTCGTGTCTGGCTCTGTGCGACCCCAGAGACAGCAGCCCACCAGGCTCTGCCGTCCCTGGGATTCTCCAGGCAAGAACACTGGAGTGGGTTGCCATTTCCTTCTCCAGTGCATGAAAGTGAAAAGTGAAAGTGAAGTTGCTCAGTCGTGTCCGACTCTTAGCGACCCCATGGACTGCAGCCCACCAAGCTCCTCCATCCATGGGATTTTCCAGGCAAGAGTACTGGAGTGGGGTGCCATTGCCTTCTCCGAATCATGGTGTGAGTACTTCCAAATGGTAAGTTAAGCCTTTGGGACAGTGGAATAGCAAGAATTTCTCAGTCCAGTCAGGATTCCTGCTAGTGTGTGTGGCATGTGGAACCCAGGGGTAGAGGAAAAGCCAAAGTAAAGATAAGCTGCATATGTGCCTATTCTGTGGTTCTGTCTAACCACCTGGCTTTTATTAAGTTCTATAGCATTGGCTAAATAATTGGGAATGGAAGTATGTGTGTGTGTGGTCTCTTTTAGCCAATCAATAGCCTGATTTTATAAAAGTAGAAATTACTGTGATTTTCTTTTTGCTTGAAAACAGGTTTTGTATATTCATTTTACATGGTTTAGGATTTGTAACGTTAATCTATCCTGTTGATGAAGGTGAACAAACTTATCAGAGTCTAGCCCTTTCCAGAGAAATGAAGGACAGAAAGTATTCTGTCACTCTTTTTTTTTTTTTTTTTTTTGCCTTGGTCTGTAGTTTTCTTGTTTTCATAGGAATGTATAGAAAGCATATAAAGTGATGATGTCTAGCTTAGACTACAAAAGTCAATTAATGCACAATTAAAACCTTTTAGAAGAAAGGGGTCCCAGATAAGAGTAATGGAGGTGAATTAACTCTTTAGAGGAAGTGTAAATTAAGGAAGTGTCAGCTGTTATGGACAAACTGGGAACCTGACTGCTATATTTAACACTGCTCTTATGAGAGAACAAAGTTGTGAATTCTAGGTTAATGAATTTACAAATTAAATTTTGGAACACAACCTATTTGTAATTAATTGAGATCTTTCTAAGCCAACTTTCAAGCAGTCATGGGTATACCTAAATTCCCATGGCTCTGGTTATCTTTGTTTCTTTTTAGCTAATTTATGACCAAGAAATAATTTTGTGTTGCATTTTATTTGTTATATGTGTAAACTGTGGCATGATAATTTTCTGCATACATTGTTTTGGCATAGGAGCATGTAAGTTCCTTTAGTTTGACACAGAAAGAAGAAAGTATTGCACATTTGTTAAATTTCTGATTTCTTTTCATACTGTGTTACCATTCCTCTCCTGCGTCCCTACTCTGCACAGCAACAAAGCAAAACAAAAACAAGAACCTTTTCTGGGCAATTTTGTAACCTATTCTTTGGAACATGTACAAGTATGCTATGTGAAAAAAGCCTTTTCCACTTATTACAGTTAATAATAATAAGTGACAGTGGAGATTCACGTATGTGTTGAGATGCTTTCAAAGTCACTTTTTAAGAGGTTAGCTATAATGCTGATCATCCTAACAAAGGGCATGTGAGAATTTTAAAGGTATATTATAGGTATAAAGAAAATTCCTTGAGGTTCTTTAGTATTTCCATCTCTTGCTCAAATGTTTATTCTACAGAATGTAAACAGTAAAGAAAATAAAGTAGATCCAGGCATTTCATAATCAGTGGTTAGCTACTGATGTAGTTCAGAATTAAGCAATCAGCACCGATTATAGAGTCATTTAGTGGAGAGCAAACCTGTAATTCTTTCTCTCTCTGAAACCAGCAGAGCCTGAAGCCACAAAGCTTGTCAGTAGATAAGATTAAAAATGTAACAGGCAATTTTGAATTCACCTGTTTGATTTGAGTGGAAGAACATGGCTACATGCAGTTCTTAATATTTGAAGACACTAAAAATAGTTATTTAAAAATATATATATATAATTTGAACTTATCAGTATATTGTATTTTAAAGAAAATATTAACATAAAAATATAAGTCCAACATTAGGTCACTGCAACACATTTGACAAGTTCTTATTGCTTTAAAAATGTATGTATTTAAAAAGTATCACTTCATTTTTAAACATACACATACTCGAATTATGCACACTTGAACTTAAAAATAGTAAATAAACCCATAGTACTCTTGAACTTTTCAGGCAGTCTTATGTCTTAAGTAAGAACCAGCTGTAAAATTATTGCTATAAGCTTGTTTGACAACAGGAGTCATTACTGAAAATAGTTGACTGCTGCTACTTACTTACCTGGTACTGTTTACAACTCTGGACCAAACAGTGAAGAAAACATACTGAAATGTTGATTGTTGTGGCTTTCAATTTCTAGAGGAGATAGTAAAGGAACACAAAATATAAAGTGTGTCAGATGCTGATTAGTGTCAGGGAGAAAAGTGAAGCAGTAAGAAACATAGTTGCTATTTTAAATAGAGTGATCAGTAGAAAGTCTCACTGATTACAGTGGCATCTGATGGAGACGTGTGGGAAAAACTGGGGATGACTGTTAGAAGAGCATACCAGGGAGAGAGAAGAGTAAATGCAAAGGCTCTTGAGGGGGAGAGTGCTTGTCAACCTGATGAAGGATGAGTGTGGCTGGAGCGGAGTGAGCCTGAAGAGTAGTGGGGGTGAAGTTGGGGTAGGGTGTGCATGGGGGTGGGGTGCATTCACAAAGTGTATTGAAGACCAAGTAGAGCTTTCCTCTGAGTTGGGAAGCCATTGAAGGGTTCTGAGCAGAGGCATGAGGTGACTTCTAAAGGATCTCTCTAGCTACCCTGTGGAGAGCAGATTGGTTGGGGCTGGGGTGAGGAGGTACAGTGCAGAGGCAGGGAAGTGGTTGTAATGATCTAGGTGAATGCTGATGGTGGCTTGTATTTGATTGGTATGGTGATAAGTGGTCATATTGTACATGCAGTTTTGAAGGTAGGAGTTGGCTGCTTGGATGTAGATTTTGAGAGAACCAATATAAAACAAATTTAAGTATGTTTATAGGAAATTGCCAGTGCTTTTTGAAATGGCTAAATTATTTTAAAGACTAATTTGAGGAATCTAGATACTAAGAGATACTATGTTTTGTTATTGTGTTTTCAGTTCCTTTTGCACATTTTATAAAAAGTGAGTCTATTTGTGTAGCCCCATTTATGGATCAGGTTTCGATATAGGAGGGTATAAAAAGATGAATTCAGGATTAGGTACAGTGTACTGCTGCTGCCACCTAATGTTTATAGCCCTTCATTTATGTAATTACAATAACTGGTTATGCATAGCTTTAATATTGGTTTGAAACAGAATGTTAACAGATTAATTGAGGCTTACTTAATTGCTTTCCTATTAAGTTCCTGGTATGGATCTTTAATATGATAATTGAATTCTCTGGAAATAAGGTTGTAGATTGAAGATTAGTTTTATTGGCATCTTGATCTCTGTATTGAATTCAGTTGAACAAATATTTATTTGTTGTGCTCAGCCCTGTCATCTCTCTGTACTCATGATTATTATGTTCTGTTGGACAGGGAAGAGACTTTGTTTTTTGTTCTTTTGAGTAAGCAAATAATGAAATAATTTGTGATTGAAGGAGACAGACCTTGTAGTATCTGTAGTACCTTAACAGTCAAGCAAAGCGAGTAGACATTTAAAATGTAATTAGATAAAATATTATGTCATTTTAGCCACTTTCTTGCTGCTTAGTAATAATGTTAGTTAGAACGGCCCCCCACCTCCCCCCCACTGAAATAATTTACGAAGTTACAGGAATAGTATTGGTTCTGTGATACTCTTCAAGTCAGGGCTGAATCAGGCTTTTGCTGCTGCATGAGAGATGTTTAACATGAGGGATGACCAATTGTTATTGAAGGCTATGGTCTTACACCAATTTTAGTAATTGTCTGCTTTTCTGGATCCTTTTTTTGTGATTAAACGAGTATGTGATGGCTTGCTATCTTAAATATGCCTTTCTTCAGGTACCTGCTAGATAGCAGTATTTCATAAGGGATGAAATAATTTTTGTTTACATGCATATAGCATATCCATAAGACTTACTCATTTGTTAGTTTCAAATCAGAGCTCTAAAGATGCTGGTGGAAGAAACAAAAAGAGTTCATTCACCATTAAGGAACTCTGAAGATGGATTTGACAGACACTTATTGAATGTTTACAGTAAACCAGGGAATGTTCTGAGCCCTGGGGATATAGCATTGAAACAAAGCACAGAAATCTTTGCTTTCATTAAGCTTACATTCTAGTAGGAGATGGGATAGGAATCAGACAATATACGCACATAAATATATAGCATGTCAGATGGTAGTAGGTGCTTTGGAGGAAGATAAAGCGAGATGAGGAGGGTAGAGTATGCTGGGGAAAAAAAGGATATGCTTTTTGCTCACTTTATGCAAAATTTCCTTTTCAGATAATTTTGTTCCTAGGCAAGTTATAAAAAGAAAGTACACTTAAAATTGTTGTAAATGTCCTATCTGCCTTGGAAACTGGAACAGTTCACATCCATCTATTCATCTAGTAAATACTCAGCAAGCACATATTACCTTGTCCTACCTACTCAATGAAACAAAGGAGATAAAAGACACATCTCTACCCTTAAGGAGTTTAAAACCAGATTGGAAAGATATTAAAAAAAACACACACACACATTATGGTAACTTGTAGGAGAGTCATTTATCTTTTCTTTTAAAAAAAAAATGGACTGGTATAACAATTTTAGGTTTGACTTTATATGACAAACTATTTCACTTATGGACTGGGACCCCTTGGTGGAATTATAATACTGACTGCTGAAAATCAGTGTTTTCTCTAGATATTGTGATATCTTTATTTGAAAAAAGAATCTGCATTATGATTCATTGTTTCTTGCTGAGTGTAGTTTGGGAAACCTACCAAGTTTTCACCAATCCATCATTGAATCACCTTGTGATTTATCTTTTAGTTTATGTAATAGATAAAATAGGTGAAACATAGGATACTATATAAAGTTCCTGGTTTTCAAACTTTGAAATGTTGGCTGGGTTAAAATTTGAGAAATATGCTCTGTGATCTTCTTGGTTCAAAGGCCCCTGGTTAAACAGCGTGAGAGGTTGGCAAATCGAAAGCTCAGTTTGTCATCTGTAGCCCACTCATTTCTCGATCTCTTTGTTAGCACTAAGGTGGCAATGGTAGATTCAGAGAATCAGAAATATTTTTCAACTATATTATGGTTTTGTGGTGTCCTCCATTCATCAAATATATTAATTGCTCTGATTTTCAGTAGTTACTAATAAAGTAGGCATTTAAGGGTAGTTTGGTTTGAAAATATTGGTTCCTTCCTCTTTTCTTGTGTAATAAAACATCCTAAGGCAGAGATTTTAGTTGTCTTAAGACACCTTGAACTGTAGTGCCTTAGATCGTTGGTTAAACAAAACAGAATGGAGGAAATAGTATAGAATAAAAAATTCACACCTTTCACATCTTTCTGATAGGTTGCAATATTGCAGATGTATTTTGAAGGCATACGACTTGACCAAGGTCAGACATGTGTAAGTTGACCTTCCCCAGATCCATCCTGATGGACAAAGACAGATCTTTGATATAGGAAGACAGTAGTTTAACTCAGCAACCACCTCACTGAATCATAAAATTCTGAAAAGACACTGTAGCTATGGGAGCATTCTAGCTTGGCCTTTGCTTTTCCTGCAGAATAGGGGGTTGACAGACAACAGGAATCACTCAAGGAATCTTTGGTTCTTTCCCTTTCTTTATAGTCTTTTCCCTGTCAGCCTTCTATGTCATTGCCATCCATTCTCTATCCTGAACTCAACTCTACCAGGCTTTATATAAATAACACCAGCAAACTCCTTTATGTTTAAAAAAAAATACTTGAAAACCATGAAAATTGTTAGTTTTCTAAGTGTAGGCTATACATACGTATAGAATGGGGATTATGTTTTATAAAATTTAATAATTGCAGTTGTATCTTTTGTAATTAGATCTTTTTCGATGTTAACAGCTATAAAATTTAATGGCTTACTCTTGTCTGTATTCTTTACTCAAAGGAGAGCTATTTCAGATCGTTGGTAGCCTCAAAAAATAGTCTAAATGGAGGCACCCAGTGTTATTTGGGTGAATTGTGTTTCTTAATCTTCAACATATATAAGAATGTACTTGGGAAGCTTGTTACTTGATTCTCAAGACCATTTCCCTGAGACATTAGTGTAGTTTGGGGTACCTGAGAATTTCTAACACACATACTCCTATGACTCTAATATTTCAAAGGCCCATGAATTTTTGAATTCTGACTCCTTCATTAGTTCTTGTGACCTTGAGAAAATTACATAATCACTGTTACCTCAGTTTCCTTATCTGTAAGGTGGAGATTACCACGGAATGAATTTTGTGCCTGGAATGTAAATTATCACTTAGTGAATGATAGCTGCTGCCATTGTCATCATCATCATAGCACCTATAGCAACATTGTCATCTCCTCATCAGCTGTCTTAACGACAGAAATGCATGGATTAACTAACAGTGTTAGGAAGCATGCCTAGGTATGGTGTAGACATTATGTGGGAGTTTAGAGGTACTGAAAAGTATTTGTGCTGGAGTGGTCTGGGATGTTTATACAGAGAGGTGGTACTTGGATTAGACTTTGAAGAATGAAAAATATTTAGTCAAGTAAAGACAAATTGGAAGGAGAAGACTATTTTCTTAAAACAGAATTATTTCAAAATAACTATTGGTTATTTGCTGTTGATTTACCTCAGTTGCCTTCTATTTATGCTAACTTAAAATAATTGACATAGGTCAGCTGGGATCTTAAGTTTACTCAGGAAAATAAAATGTTGATGAAAATGAACATATAACATGTGAATGATGTGGAAGTCACAGATGTATGGCAGCATTTTATTATGATTCTAGAGACACCGTGGCTAATTCAAAAATAAATGCCTTATACTTATAGCATATATAATTATAAAACTTTAAACTGTGAAAATTTTACGGGTTAAATGTAACCATCAAAACTATATGACCAGTAAAAATACAGAGTAACAATGTAGCATTTTACGCTACTGATGTTTACTTGAATATAACTTTCTGTAAGAGTGTGGTGCTGTCTGTTTTGAAAGAGGTCTGTTAATTTTGGCTTGCCTACTTTGTGAATGGTGTGATGACTCGGTTCTTCCACCATTTCCTCCTGTTGGAACTCGTGTAAAACTTTCCTTTGCACAGTTTACTGGAGCTTCATTAGGCCCTCATGTGATGTGACTACATCCAGCACATTTCTATGTGAATGTATATACGCACATAGACTATCTTGTACTTTTCTCATTAGACCTCGATGGAGGAATTACAGGTGTAAATGCAGGCACACAGAAATTGTGTGGTGGCATTCAGTTGACCCAAATAAACATTAATTTTAAAAGATTATTTAATTTTGTAGAGAGTTAAGGGTTTTCTAGAGACCCAGTTTTGAGACACGCTGAGTGTATGCATGGTAGACCTAAAGGAATCATAGTGTTTAGTTTCCGTATTTAACATCAGGAAACACAGCAGCCAAAGGGATCTTTGAAAGAATGTCCTACCTAAAGCATTACAGTGACTTCCTTGTACACTGAAGATAATTTCTGAATAACTCATCAAGGCGTACAGAACCCTGCGTCATCTGGCCTTTGCCACATGCATGACTTCTCTCATGCCTCCAGGTTCCTTCCTGCTTTAGGACTTAATACTTGTTCTCCCTTTTGGGACAGCTGTTTCTTAACATCCTCATTAGCCTGACTGCCTGATAGCATTTGTTTCTCATAACAAATGCTACCTTGCTTCCTCCTTGTAGTGGGCTTCCCCTTATCATTTGTTCCAGTTATCTGCTGCTGCATAACAAACCACCCTCTGCTTGGTGGTGTGAACGATAACCTTTTTTTTTTTTTTTTTAATTTTAAAATGCTCACAGATTCTTTAGATCAATAATTTGGACAGGGCATATAGTAAATCTGTTTTACCTCTGAGTCATGGTGTCGGAGTCCTCAGCTGGGAGAACTGGAACACCTGAATGGCTGGGTGCTAGAATTGCCTGGCTGTGTCTTTACTCATCTGTCTGAATACCATCCCAGTGTTCCATTACATCAAAATATTTCTCATAACAATGTCCTATATTAATATGTAATGCTGTAAATTACAAATTTCCTATTTCGTCTCAATGAATCTCTACATCTTTGTTTATATTGTACTTGGTAATGAAATCAGTACCTTTAAAATTTAATATTTTCACTGTCAGTATGCTACCTTAATGATTTGTCACCCAGCAATAAATCATCCAGATCGTGTTATATAGCAAGACTAGGGTGAGTACTGTAAGAGCTTTGTTTTTGTGAATGAAGTACTGAATCTACTCTGCCTAGGATACTGATTGCACTGGATAAATTATTTAGTGGCAAAAAAAAAGAAAAACACAAAAAAACCCAACCCAGCTATTTTTTTTATGCCCATTGACTCTATGGGTCAGAACTCCAGACATAATAGGGGCTACTAGTTTGTGCTCCAGGATGTCTGAGGACTCCTGGTATGACTCCAAGACTAAAAGTGACTCTGTGGCAAGGACCTGATATTCTTGGGGAGATCTTTACTTACATAGCCGGTGGCTGGTGCTGGCTATTGGCTAGAACTTCAGCCAAGATAGCCAGAACAACCACCTGTGGCTTCTACATGTGAACTGGGTTTCCATACACAGCAAGGTGGTTGGATTCTAAAAATGAGCATTCCAAGAGACAGGACATGGACACTGCCAGTTTTTGAAGCTTTGAACCCGGAGGCTTAGCATAGTGTCACTCTGGCCAAATTTTGTGTGTTGAGGCACTCACAGAGAGCCATCTAGATTCAGGGGAGGTGACATACTCCCTATTACTTGATGAGAAGAGTGACAGTGTCACAGTGTAAAAAGAGCAGCTCAGCTGGTAAAGAATCCACCTACAGTGTGGGAGACCTGGGTTCGATCCCTGGGTTGGGAAGATCCCCTGGAGGAAGGCACGGCAACCCACTCCAGTATTCTTGCCTGGAGCATCCCCAAGGACAGAGGAGCCTGGTGGGCTACCAGTCCATGGGTTGCAAAGAGTTGGACATGGCTGAGTGACTTAAGCACAGCTCAGGATGGAATATGTTGTGTCAGCCATCTTTGGAAAACAGATGGTATCTGGCTGGGTGACCTGTGGTGTTGAGGGCCTGTCTGTCTGTATCTGAGGGTCACATGGTCTTGGAGCCAGTTTTGAGCGGAGCGTGAGTTGCACTACCAGCTTGGTCTGTAGTCATCCTGGATCAAGCTCTTCTCCATGCTTATGCATTTCCCACATTGTTAGGAGTTCCTGTTTCTACTCTTAGATTGAGCCTTTGCATTTGTAGAGGGAAGCCGAGGGTTGGACTTTCAGGCAGTGCTGACTGGCAGGGTGAGTGTTCCAGGGTAAAGTGCTATGTTTTATGGATGCCCTTCAAGAATTTGAAACTAAAGACTGCTTGTATAGTGACCTGCCAGAAATAAATTCTGGTTTTGTTCATTATTGTTAATGGCCTCTGCTAGTTGAGGGAAAAGTTGCCCCTTCACTCATGTCCTCCTTTCAAATTACCAAGGAGTTTTCCTTTTGTGACAATATTATTAGTAAATCCAGCTTACTCATCATTTTCAAAAATCTCTAGTTTCAAAAATTCATTCCTAATCAAAGAATTGCAACTGTGTAGTAATGTTGAGTTAATTTCCCCTGGTTAGTCTGTTCCTCTCATCATCCCACCACCCCACCCCCGCTTTTAATCCTCCTTTTTTGCTCAGTAGTGAGATTGCAGAAAGAGTAGGCAGACAGAAAATGAGGAGAAAGAAAACTGCATTTCCGTGTGCAAATAGCATCCTTAATTTGATTATAGGACTTTACTCCAAGTGCTAATATTGTGTAGTATCGTAAAATAATATTTTAAAAGAGATTTTGTGCTATAGACTTAGCGAATAGCATTACATTAGAGGTGCTGCAAAAATGACAAACTAATCCTCTCCCAGATAACTTGAGTACGTTTGGCAGGTTCCAGAGATGTGCAAGTAAAATAAGATGGTCATACTGATTTCAATACCCATGTTTTTCAAATGTGTCTACACTTGGATTTTGACTATATACGTGCACACACATTTATATGTGTATGCACAGATATGACTTTTTTAACCAGAACGTGAAACCTGGAGAGTTTCATCTCTGAGCATCTGTTAAAGTTGACAATTCTGTAAATCGGTGCCTGACATAATGAAGAATTTATTTGAGGAGGATTTGTGGCAAAAGTACTGTCAGTATCATTTGTATATAGTGTTGTAGCAGAGCTATGATTTTCTTCCTGTTTTGCAGAGAGAATACACTTCTCATGCTTGTTGATGGAAGCTGCCTTTTCATTTCCCTCCGTAACCTGGTGAACAATTTAGCCACCAAATCTCTAGATGGCCTTTCCTCTTCATAGTAATATGTGCTTAGCTGATCCACACTATATAGATTATGTTTGAGTATTTTGTGTATGCTTTCCATGAATAAACACTCCGCTTTCCTTATATTCTCTCCCTCCACTCCAAAGTAAACATTAAAATTGAAAGAGTGCAGTTCTAGACTGTCTTCTCAATGAGGCGGTGGTGGTATAGATACATTTTTGGTTGTCACCACTGGAGGGTAGGGTGCTGTTGCCATCTACTGGGTAGAGGCTAGGGATGATGCTAAGCATCCATTACCCAGGGATAATGCACAAGAGAGTCCCCTACAGCAAGGAATTATTTCACACAAACTTCAATATCACTCTGGTTGTGAAACCTGAAAATTAGGCCCACAATGTGTATACATATATTTCTGGTTAACCTGGTCATGAAGCTCTAATAGCTTTTTGAGCAATATATGGTTTTCATATTTTTTAAGTAAAAAGTGTTAACTTTAAGTATATTTGTTCTTTCCTGTTTGTTCTATTTAGTTCTTAGCTTGCCCAGTGTTTAATTTCTTCTTTTTTTCAAGATGGCATAGATACTTGCAGAGAGCTTACATTGTACAATGATCTGCATATATTCAACACCTACAGACTGTCAAAGGACTGCATGCAGCTACTTACCGAATGCCAGGATTGCTTGCATTGTCTGTTGTAGGACTTCTGTAGTCACTAAATTATCAGTCCCCATACAGTACATCACAGGAAGTTGGCAGATACAGTGATCCATCTGTTATCACACCCATCAAGTGCATTGGCTCAGAGGGAAATGGCTGCAGATTGGAGCTCAGTGTGTGAGAGTAGTGAGATTCCAAGATGCTTATCATTCTTTCCAGAAAGTCCTTTCTGGCCTTTAGATGAGCTTCACTTGCTCATTTCTAAAACCAGCTTTCAGTTTATTATATCATTACCTTTTCATTAGTGTTTTCAGAAAAAACTGGATATGTAATCAGATATTTTTCTGAAAATAAGGTTTCAGATATCATCTTTCCTCACCAGGGAAATTCTTGGTCAGATTGTCATAGAAAATGAGCAGTGGAAAATTGAAACTGCACAATCTGGAGTTTTATTTTTAAAATAGTTGTTTTTAACCTGAACTAAAGTAAAGCAAGTGTAAAACATTTTTATGTTATTCCATTGTGGCCAAAAAAATTTTTTTTCTTAAACTTATGTAAGTATGATCACCTTCAAGGAAAGAGGTTGTGACTTTCAGTGCTAATAAGAGATGTTTAGGCAGTTTCTTGTGAATTTAAGAAACCTGTTTGTTTCCTGGAAAGTCTTAGATATTTATGAAACCAAGATCACTTACATTTTCTGAGATCTTTTAGACAAAAGCATTGATGCTGCTTTTCATGGTGCTTTGAAGTTTCAGTGACTACCCTGAAGGTAAATGGGCATGTGCTTATGCTTCCTATCTTGTGAATAGTCTTATTTATACAGTTTTTCCCTTGGCAAGGCATAATGTCTGGTTTTGGGAGGCAGAAATCCACTTCCAAATTACTGTCGTGTATTACATGTTTTTGACTTAATTTGAGTTCACCTTCAAAAGGGCAAAATGGTCAGAGAAAAAAATTAAACAGGACAGCATATGACTAATTGAAAGTTGAAAGGAACCTTAGTTTTTCCAGACTGCAAGATACAAAATGAATGTGAACAGTGAATAGTTGTGTAGTCAATTTAAAAGAGCCATTGTGTTCCAGTTTCTTCTCTATGTACCTTCATTTGTAAACATCTCTGTGGAAAATGGGATTTTCAATAACTAGCTCAAACTATAATATTTGAGTTATCTTCAAATAGATAAAAGACATCTTTTAAATATCATCTCTCAAATTGAGAATTTACTATTGGTAAAGTGATTAAGTTATACTTAAAAATTTAGTTAGAATTTTGAGAATCATAAAATTTGGTGTCCATGAATAAGCCAGAGGTAAGTTGAGAATAATGCTACTGAAGGTGACTTCAGAAAACCATATAATATTGCCAAAACTTACATAGAAATGGATTATACAGTATTTTTATACCCCCCAAAATATTTTTGCATTCCTTCCTCCCCCCCCCCCCCCAAAAAAAAAAAAAATTCCTGTGGCCTTTACAGATGTGGCTTCAGATAACTGTAGAGAGACTTTTGGCTCATACCTTATAGACTGAAACAAGTAACATGGTTATATATAGTTATAACAACATAGAATGTGAGTTTAAGGTTGCTAAATGTGTAACTTTATTTTCTAAATTCGATGAATATGACTGATTGTCAGAAATTAGAGGACATTATAAATTTATAGTGATGAAGAGTCCTTATTAATAATAATACTAATAGCAACCATCTATAGTTGATTACTAGCATCAGTTATACTGAGGAAAGATGAGTTAATTTTGTATCTGAATGTTTCTTATTATGATAGAGGTTTTATAACTTAGAGTTATCTGATTTTAACACAAAAAACATACAGGCTCACGTCCTTACATGAACTGCTTTAAATTGTGATAGTTTATTGCCATTATTTTAAAGCATTTTAATTTAACTTAATTGATTTTTTCCCCTCAAGAATCCTTCTCGTTAGTCATTCTGATCTTGTTAATGATCGTGGGTTCATATAAGATCTTATTTGCATCACATCTTTCATTTATACTTGTTTCTTTAGAAATGTTTTTGTGCTTTAATTATGACCCTATTTGGTTTCCATGGAAACTGCATAAAATCACAACTCTGAGAATGTGTACAACTTGCCTTAAATCATCAGTAGAAATAAAGATAAGTGTTCTATGGAAATGTCTGTTATGCACAGTGTTAAAAACCTTAGACTCATGCTATACCATGCTACCATATTGTATATAATTCCCTTGTCTGAAAAACTGAGTGACATTAAATTGTCTTTGGGTGATGGGTTGGCTTTTGTTTCACTTTGAATGTTTTTATTTTTAAAATAATTTTATTTATTTGTTTATTTTAGGCTGGGCTGGCTCTTTGTTGCTTAGCGTAGGCTTTTTCTAGTTGAAGCGAGCAGGGGCTACTCTTGTTGAAGTGTGAGGGCTTCTCATTGTGGTGGCTTCTTGTTGGAGAGCGTACGTTCTCAGTGCTCAAGCTTCAGTAGTTGGGGTGTGCAGGCTTAGAAGTTGGGGCTTGTGGGCTGTAGGGCACAGTCTCAATAGTTGTGGCCCATGGACTTAGTTACTTGGCAGCATGTGGGCTCTTCCCGGACTGGGGATCGAACCTGTGTTCCTGCATCAGCGGGCGGATTCTTATCCACTGTGCCACCAGAGAAGTTCTGAATGTTTTGGTTGTTTTGAGGTCACAAGTATTGACATTCCCCTTGTGCATTTTGGAAGTGGCATTGTTCTGTGTGGATAAAAGACAGCAAACGAATGAATAATTTCATATGATCATGTGTTACAATGCAAATGGTGAAAAAGTGAGTGACTAGGAAAGGATAGGGATACTTTAGCTAAGGGGGTTATTTAGCAAAAAGCTTCTGGGAGGAAATGACATTTTGGGTTGAGATTTGAGATCTGAACCCAGCCAGACATGCAGTCCCAGGGGAAAGTAAGGGCAAAAACCTCCAAGCTCACTTGTTGCAGAAACAGGTCAGTGCTCTTGAAACTGGTAAGCTCATGGGAGATGAAAGAGAGTTAGAGATGAGATCAGATGGACCTTTGTAGGCTGTGGTAATGAGCTTGAATAGATTATTAATGTCATGTGAAGCCACTGGAGTAGAGCTTGAAACAGAAGAATGCAATGGTGTGATTTAAGTTTTGGAAAGATCACCTTGGGTTTATCACGAAAAATGGCACCTTGGCTTTATCACGAAAAATGGGCTTAGAATACCAAGAGTGAAAACAATGAGAGTGGTTTAGAAGTTTTTGCTTCTTGATGAAGCTGCATTGTAAAGGAAAGGTAACAGCAATATATGTACTTCACAGAGTATATGCCATGCCTTCCTCCAGGGGATCTTCGCAACCCAGGGATGGAACCCCATTCTCTTAGGTCTCCTGCGTTGGCAGGTGGGGTCTTTACCACTAGTGCCACCTGGGAAGCCCAACAAAGTGTTAGTTTATGTTTTGTCCAGATAATATCTGTTTCGTGTTTACTGCATTCTATTTTTAGGCTATTTTCTTTATTATCTGATAAATAATTGATTTGCTAAGCCCTTTAGGAATATTACCTTTGAATATATGCATATTTTAGTTAAGATATTTACTTTTATTTTAAGGAGCGTATCCATGTACTTGGGCTTCCCAGGTGGTGCAGTGGTAAAGAATCTGTCTGCCAGCGCAGGAGACACAAGAGACTTGGGTTGGATCCCTGGTCTGGGAAGATCCCCTGGAGTAGAAAATGGCAACCTGCTCCAGTGCTGTTTCTTGCCTGGGAAATCCCATGAACAGAGGAGCCTGGTTGGGGTCACAAAGAGTTGGACGCAACTGAGCATGCCTGCAAGCGTGTACTTAAATTTAAAATTTATAGCAATGACTATGTTTTTTTATTCCATTTTAAGATATTTGGACATGCATTCTTAAAAGTTGTCATTATAGTATATATGCATTTAAATTTTAATCTTATATTATTCCATATATATTTTTTTATGTTTTAGGAGCATAGTTGAATGCATACTTTAAAACTGTGAGCTATGATAGAGAATTACATTCAAAATAAATGAATTATTCTGCAAAGACATCTAATATATAGCTCCTGGGAAATTTTACCAGCACTCCAGAAGCTTTTTGAGTTTGTTTTTCATTATCAAAACTCTCTTCTTTTCCCTTCAGTGATAAATGCTCATTATGGTAACTTTTAATTGTACTTTATAATACCAGGTTTTAAAAACTGGAAAGGAGATTCATCATGGACAAACACCGATTGACAAAGTAAATATTGATACTGTGTTTGCAGAAAGGCCATCTATAAGTTAATAATTTGAAAGAAACATACTTTTTTTCCCCCCTGTGAAAAGCCTAACTGGTGGATAAATTCTAAGGCTAGCCTGTATAGTCTGTTAACCAGTAATGCCTAACTTTAGTGTTGAGTTGCATACTGGGTTTTGTGATTTTGGGGAGGACTTGGCTCTGTATTTGAAGCCCTCACACTTTGTCTTGGCAGGCTGCCTCATATGCTAGCACTCATCCTTAGAATCATGGAGTTGGAGGGCTGGAAACACTCAAAAAGAGTGCACAGAAGTGTGAAGAAAGCTGAGGTGCCGGGGAGTGTAGTGCTGGAGAGTAGTCTCTGTGGGTTTCTGGTCCTGTTTACTCCGTTTCCTTTTCCAGTGGTTTGCAAGTTCTGTCCTCTTTGCAAACTCTGTACTTATTTATGTTTTCAAATGAATCCTTGGTAGCAGAACTCCATTATTTATATCTGTATAAAACTCTAGCTGTACTACTTTAATGTGGAGATGGACAAGACTAGAGACTTGCTGGGGCTCTTCCATGGGCCAGTGTCCTCCCAGGATCACAGGGACTAAACCACTGCCTCATGTGTTATTGAACCTACTCAGCCCTTCCCAGCTCCAAATTGTGCCCGATCCAAAATTACTGGGTTGCCCCACCCTCCAATCAAAATGCCATTCTGGCCAAGTTTAGAAAGAAAATAGGATTGAACTCACTCACACCGCTGGGTAAATAACTGATCTTCATTTCCCAAAGCACTTGCAAGTTTTCGTAATTAACTCTTGTTACTGCAAAGGAATCTTGTAGTGTTGAAACACTTTCATGAAGTAGAATGTTGGCTCTGCTGGAGTGCTTAGATCATCTATAAATTTTTTGCTTATGAGTTGGAAACTGTTTAAAAGTTTGTTAAAAGTTTTGGGAAAAGGCAACATCTTAATGTATATGTTTCAATTTAAAGTTTTGGGACGCTTTTAATGCTTTCTAATAGGTTGTTTAAAAATTGTTTTTAATGCATAAACTAACTTTGAAGACTTCAGGAAAGACTTACACGGTCCTGCTTTTAAAAGTGAAAAATAATGATTTGAGATCCTTCTAAGAGCCAGATTAATATAATGGAAATTTATATGTAAAACAGCAGGTTATTTATTAAAGGAAGAATTCATTTATACTGATTTTTTAAAAATAATTAAATAAGAGAGACGAGACTTGGGCACCTGTAGAGTAGAAATTGTATGATTGTTACCTTCTGTAGTAGATGTTATTTTATTCCAGATGATAAAGTTTTTAAACTTACGTAATCCTGATATACTGTGATGCGCATCAGACTTCTCTTCAAAGCACACTGTGTTTAAATACATGTTAGAGTTCAGTGATCCTCTTACAGACACATCAAAGATGAACAGCAGATTTCCTAGTTTCTAGCTTGGTGTGGTAGAGGCACAGGTCAGCAAACCTATAATCCAGCAGCTAAACATTACTTAAACATTTTTTTTAAAGCTGTTTTTAGAACTCAAAAGTTTCATGAACCAGACCTTTTCAATTATTTGCTCACTTTTGTTACTTTAATGTTTTAGCAAATGTTCTCATGTACAAATTGTTTTGGTAATTATGTAGCACATTCTTGGTGTAAAATAGAGGTGTATTTTAGAAAGCTTAAAAGAGAGACTAAACGTCTTTTAAAAAATGCTTAATTATGCAGTCTGCTAACCTTGAAAAGATACTTTCCAGTATTTTTGTTTAATGTATTATCTTTTAATTTCTGGCTAATAAATAAACTACCAAGCTCCCCGTAAGTGAGCAACATATAAGCATGAACCCACAAAAGACTGCAAGTGTATGGGTATGTGAAGAAGTAAGAAATACTGTAAGAAAATTGACTTTACATATTGTCAATATAATGTGGTTTATGACTTTTTCCAGTTTAAATTAGGTCTTTTATATTCTTCTATATGTATAATTCAAACCTTTATTGGGTGTAGTGATTGAGGAAGCTGGGTGATAGAAAATAATTATTCTATATCCCTGTTTTTAATCAAAATTACACTTTGTTTGCTGTTACAGTTTGGATAGAAAGCAGATTTTCTGTTTTGGGCTAGCATTTTATGTAAAAGGATAAATTATTTTGAATAATGGAAAATGAGAAGAAGGTTAATAGTACTGTTGAATTTTGTAGTACTGTGGTGAAAGAAGTAGAAAGGAGGTCAGTAATAATTACAGATAAAATGACCAACAAAATGCTGTAATTTTTACCTATAAAGAATTGGGTGTGTAGATTGAGATTGCTTAAAGGGCCTGTTCTATTTCTTTCTCATAGGCTGTGTAGCTTAAATATAAGTCCAGGTACCAATCAGTTCTCAAGGATATGGCACTGAGCCTGGTCTAAGAAACCTTTGTGTATGAAGTCTTTATAGTAGTCATCTCTGTCTCTTTTGGGCAGATGTTATTTTTGCTGCATTTGCTATTTTAACCTGTCAGTTAAAAAATAATTACTCTGTCAGTATGGCTGGCGGCTCATATAGGAAAAATATGCTGTCTCTTAATCAAAGGTGATTACAGTTTTTTCCTGTCTATAAATGTGCTTGTTGTGTAACGAGAATGCATTAGTCTCAGCCTGATGTACGAAATGAAAGGCAGCAAGAAGCAGCACCATTGTTATCACTCCAGGCGTGTCTAATGAATCGTGTTTCCATGTTCTCTCGGTCACGCCGTAGAGTGCCCTCAGCCAGGGCTAAGCCTCCTGTAAAATGCTCTTTAAGATTATTGTAGCAAGAACAGAAATGCTGGATGAGTGGGGGTGGGGAGAGAATGCCAATGAGACAGCTGCCTTTCAAACACTTACAGCTGCAAGGATTACTCACTGTAATAGCAGTGACAGACAACTGTTTGAGCTTTAGTTTAAAAGGCAATTTGGAGACTTGCTCTGTTAAAATTTTAGTAGCAGTCTGGTGTGTGTGTGTGGGTGGGTGTGTGTGTGTGTGCGCGCGCGCTCGTGCCGTCTAGTGGGGGGGTGTGTGTGTGTGTGTGTTTGTGTTTCAAATCAGGTTGTTTCTGAAGAGTGGAAGGAAATATTTTTAATTTTAACTGCTCAGTTTTGCCAATGTTGAAATCAATAGTTGAGTCATCTTGATTAAAGTCATTGTCTTAGAGAAAGTTTATAAAATGTTCGTTTTGCAGTATTGATGGATTTAAATGTATATTCTAACTGAATCATATGTCTGGTTTTCCTTTTTCAAAATTTAATTTAATTTATCTTGTGGTGTTTCCTGTCCTGAGGATGTTACCATTCTTGTAATTTATGAGCATGTAGTTTTTTTCTTTTTTTAATATGCGGCTCTTTAATAAACAACAGTAGACATTTAAAAAATCTATTTCAGATATGATGTCTCTTTTTAAAAGTAACATGTTCAATTAAAGAAAATCGCTAACATACACAAAGAGGTAAAAAAGATAATTATTCTAGCATCAAAGATAATTGTTAATTTCAGTGGCTGTGCCTCTAGGCCTTTGTTTGTTTATGTGCATTATAAAATTAAGAGAATATTAATAGCTTGAAAGGATAAAAATTGATAATTAAAAATCTTTGAAAGGAGTAAAAAATGGGGGCAAGTTTAGTTCTTCGAAGTCAGTAACAGCCATTGTGCAAGACTTTTTTTCATTGTGTAGCTATTAAAGTAGCACGGCAGCCTGTTTTCTGTAGCAGCTGTCTTTTGAAGGTCTTATTCAATTTATCTAGAAATTTAGTTCAATTTAAAGTTTAGTGGCTTTACATGGAATCCTGTGATCCATTGAAATGCTAACTTAGGTCATGTCTCAACTGCATCAGTGGTGTGTAGAAACCGTCATTAAAATTCTGGTTATCCTGCAACTGGCAGAGAACTCATGCTGTTAGAGATTCCTTCGTTAGACATTATACTGTTAAAATTTTGAATTACAGCTGTGCTTCTGTCTGATGAATTTTGTCAATGTTCGTCATCATGTAAAGTGGCAAATAGGTCGAAACAAATGGAGCATTTTGATATATACCTTATATCTCAAATTCTTATTTGATTGATTAATTGACATTGGGAAAGTTAAAATCCATTTCAACATAGATTTGTTAAGTGATAGCAAGTATTCGACATCCATGAACAATTCAGGGAAATCAGAGCTCTAGGTGGGTTGAATTTTATATAAGTGATAAGTCAGTCCATTTAGTTATTAATGACTTCAAATATAGATTTTACAAGGCAATCGATGGCAGCATAACTGTGATCAATCAATAGTGTTGTATGTAATTGGATTTTTTATGGGTATTGTGCTATATTTCAGAATTAATGTAGCATTATGCTACTTTGTTACTTAGTTTTTTTAATGTCAATTTTAAGAAGACACTGTAAATCAGCTATACCTCAATTTAGAAAAAGAAACAGCAGATACTTCAAAAAATCTCCATATATTTATCTTGAAAATCTTTATTGCGACCGTTATAATTAAATGGATAAATGATAAATTGATAAATGTTATTATGTTTGCTAAGTATAATTCCTAGGTAGTAGATTTAATTTAAAAAAAGAAAAAAAGAAAAAAACAAAAATCCTAGTGGGCTTTACATATTGCAGATAAAGGTTTGACCACAAAGGCGGTGGGAAAATTATAAATCCTGGATTCAGAGCTGCATTATCTTTATCATTTTGCCTCTGAAATCTAACTGGGAAATAATCTTCTTGTTTCATGTGCATTGCTTTAATCTGTTTGTATTTCTGGAGTTTGGTGCACAATTTGATTTTCAGTAATTTTAATGGCTGAATCGGGAGTGCCATCCCTGGAAAGTGCCCCTCCCCCCTCCAGTATTTGCAGTGGCCAATGTGGTTACTGAACTCAATGTTCTGGATAATAGGTTTCATTAGTTTTGATGCCTGAGGTAAAAAAGCAGTAGGTGGGAGTAAGAAGTGTTTTTGATGTCTAGACGTTCATTTCAGCTGTTGCTGCAATATGATACATTAAAAGGAAATATGTATCATAGCTCTGAGGAAATATGTATTCTTTGAAAGTAATTCTACTTTTAAACTGTGTAAGGCAGGGTGACCTGAATTCTAAAAGCATGAGCTTGAATTTCTTGAAGGTTTCACAATTTTTATGCTCCTCCCTTACCCTATTTCATTCTCCCTCCTCCCTTTTTTCCCCCTTCAAGTAAAGTATGTCAGTTTCATTTGTTGAATTGGAAGAGATATCTTTCCATGATCTCTGCTGGGAAACAAAATCATTGAAGTATATGCTGCTTTGATATTTTGCCATATTGACTTTTTTTTCCCCCCGAATGTTTTATATGATTTTTCTTTCAAAGAAGCTTATTAATTCTGCAAGGAACCATGTTTAGCAAAATAGAAAGAATTTGTAGTACAATTTGTGATGATTTAAAAAAATTATTTGTGAGCTAAGCAGTAATTCCTGCTATTTAAGTTTTCGCTTCTAAAACACTGTTTGTCCACTAAAAGAAAACATTTATATAATAGTTTTACAGTTTAAATATTTGATTATGAGGATTACTATATTACTATATTACAGCCATTTGAACAAATTCTGATTATAGCTTTTGCAATTTAAGTTAGATAACTTTAGTGCCAAAATTGTTTTTCTTTGTAAGTAGGCAGTTATGGTTGTACTTAATTTTATTTTTCAGTTCAGTCTGGCTTTAATCGACCACGAAATATCAAGAGTGTGTTTTAATTTAGGAATTTATTTTGGCTGAGTTTTGCCAGTCATTTTTGGTGCATTCATTTTACTTCTTTTGTTGCTTTTATTTCCTGAGACTGTTAACAAAGTTTTAGAAAAAAATTTCCATTATATAGAGTAAGTGTATTCTATAGAGACAGTCTTCTTGATAATTTATATTCTTAAGGAGTTAATAATCATTTTAAGTTGAAACTTGAAAGATCAAAAGAATTAGAAAGGCTTTTTTTTTTTTTTAAGATGAAGACGGTGTGCCCTGGGGAGATTGTAGGTTTCTTAAGGAGAGGGCCTAGCATCTGCCTACCTTCTTGTAAAAATTTCTTGGCAGTTGGCTTTTCTTCTCAGTCCAATTGGAAGGGAGATAGAGAATTAAGTAGTAAATGCACCTCATGTCATTTATAGCATCTTAACCTAGACTAGCTACTTTTTAACTCCTCCGTCTGCCAGCCCCTCCCCCCCTCAAAAAAAGAATACTGTTTGGAAAATCACAATATAAAGTAAATGAAGTATTGGTTTAAATTTTACCTTGGGCAAAGGGTGTGTCAGATATATTAGTTTAAAACATCTGTTCTGTGATTTTCTTTGACTTTATCATGGGGTGCCATTTCCTTCTCCAGATCTTCCCGACCCAGGGATTGAATCCGGGTCTCCTGCATTGTAGGCAGACGCTTTACTGTCTGAGCCACCAGGGAAGTCCTGTTGAGTATAGATAACATTTAACTCCAGATTTTTTAATTTATTATGTGACCATCAGGAAGTTTATTTTTTAAGCCTTAGTTTTCTCAAATGGAGATTAGAATAAAGTGTATTGATCAGTGTTTTTAGCTGCAAACTAAGAAGAGGAGTTGGATAAGAGAATACTGAGTATTGTCTTTTAGGATCAGTACTGCAGATGTGGTCTGAGAAAACTGTGTTATCACCACCAAGCCCTTGATGCTGCAGTACCTCAGGAAACTTAATCTTGCAGCCTCTGTTTTTAGTGCTGACAGAAAGTTCTCTCTATCCACTCCCTTTTGTGTCCCAAAATCTAGGGTCAAAATTATGATGTAGCAGCATCTAGCATTTAGCTTATGGATCCTTGTCCCACTTGTAGAAGAATCAGCATTTTCATCTCCTTTTAGGGGTGACTGACCATCTTTGTTCCCAAACAGAGTTCATGAAATAAGCAATTTGCAGTGATGGGAAGAAGTCAGGTATTGAGTGAGAAAAATGAATGCTATGTGTCCTTTTACTCTGTCTCAAAGTGTTGTGAAAAGAGGAACCCCTTCCCCTACATTTGTATGTAGTGATGTAGTGCTTGGTTCAGACTTGGTACATGAAGCCTCATTAAATGAGAAAAAGATTGTTTTCTGAATAGAAAACTAACCTTGACTGTTTAAGTTATTTTGCTTTCCTATTAGTGTTTTAAAAGAAAAGACTTTCAGCGTTCAATAGCAGATTTGAAAAGTATTTAAAGTAATTTTGCCTCACAGTGGTTTTCAAAGTCTGTTTGATTTTTGAGAGCATTCCTGATTTATAGCCAAGAACAGTTGGCCGGTGATTATTGGCCAAATATCTATTACCAGACTCCAAAAATGTCATTCTAGATTTTGCTTCTTTTGGAATTAGAGATTGATTGAAATATACATCAAATGTACATCACCCTTGTATTTCTGAAAATTCTGTATGTGAAATTGATAGAAATAAAGTATGTTCTGACTTAATGTTCCTTTCTACAAGTTTATTGGGTATATATAAATAGTAAATTAAAAGGGTTAGCGTATTAATGCGTTATCCTTAAATCCATAGCTTATATTGGTGGTTTTTATTACCGTGGTTAATCTTTGATCACAGTTGTTGACTTCCAGTAAATTATTGGCTGCTTTGAAATCTGTAATAAATCGTATGACTTATGAAACTTAAATGTTTATATGAAGTTCAAACACTGTATCCTTTTTAATTACCTCTGCTGACTTGTACTTAAAAATTTACTGGTTAACTTATAGGATAATTCATAATTTTCTATTATTGTTTCAGCTTTAGTATACTTTTCTTAAACAAGAGCTTAATGTGGAGGTATCTGTTTTACTTCATGTTACTACTTTCTTCCCTGTTGTTTTATTACATTGGTTCCTAAACTTCGTTATACCGTATGAGGGAGACATGAGAATTTAATTAATTAATAATATTAATAAAGATACTTTTTCAAATTTTTAATATTTAAAAAGCAAAGCATCTTTCTGAATTATTTTCTTCTCTTGGTATGATGGTGGATTAGTTGCTAAGTTGTGTCCGTCTCTTGATTCCCCATGGACTGTAGCCAGCCGGGCTCCTCTGTCCATGGGATTCTCCAGGTAAGAATACTGGAGTGGGTTGCCATTTCCTTTTCTAGAGGATCTAAACGACCCAGGAATCAAACCCAAGTCCCCTGCGTTGCAGGCAGAGTCTTTATGGACTGAGGCAGGAAAGAGACTCTCTGTGTATTATTTATAGTGATTAACATAGAGTACATACTATAAATAATAATATATTATGTTGTTTGGGAGGACCACTGTGGTTGGGTCTGTGGTCTCTTGTTTACAACTGTTTTTTGCTTTTAATAATTTAGGTTAATCAAATAGACACAATCCTTTGAATAAAAATTATGTTTAGAATATATATTTAGAGTAGGAGTTCTTTTAATTCACACTCTGTTCTCATTTTCAACACTAAAAATGTATTTTAAAAATCAACTCATGTACACCCGTGGTGGATTCATGTCAATGTATGGCAAGACCAATACTGTATTGTAAAGTAAAATTTAAAAAAATAATTAAAAAAAATCAATATAAGCATATTCCAGAAGCACCCCCAACCCAGCCTCCATGCCCCTTGCCCCGCTTTCTCATGCCCTTATGTTGTGAGCCCTCCTCCCACCACCCCCATCCCTGGAAACCACCGAGCGGTTCACGTTACCTCAAGTTTGCCTTTGCAAGAATGTCATACAGTTGAAATCATAAGGCAGGTGGCCTTGTAAGTGTGACTTTCTCCATTTAGCCTAATAACATTCATTCATGTTTTAGGTGTATCGGTTGGAGTAGGAAATGGCAACCCACTCCAGTATTCTTGCCTGAAGAATTCCATGGACAGAAGAGCCTGGTGGGCTATAGTCCATGGGGTCACAAAGAGTCAGACACGACTGGGTGACTAACACTTTAATGATATTTGTTCATGTTTTAGCTGTATCAGTAGTTCATTTTATTTCTGAATGCTCGGCGTATGGATTTTCCACTGTTTGACCATTCCCCAGTTGAGAGACATTTGGGTAGTTTCTAGTTTTTGTCAACTATGAGGGCAAAAAAAATTTGCTACAGTTTTTCATGTGAACCTAAGTTCTTATTCCACTTGAATATATACTTTGGAGGGATATTGCTAAGCTGTATATAAAGCCTATGTTTAACTTTTGAAAAATCGCCAGTCAGCTTTTCCAAAGTGACTTTACTAATAATTGCATTTCCATTAGCAGTATAGGGCAGTATGGAAACCCACTCCAGTGTTCTTGCCTGGAGAATCCCAGGGATGGGGGAGCCTGGTGGGCTGCCGTCTATGGGGTCGCACAGAGTCGGACACGACTGAAGCGACTTAGCAGCAGTTACCTATGTGCTCACTAGCACTTAGGATTTTCAGTTTTTCTTTCAAGCCGTTCTAATGGGTGATATCTTACTGTGATTTTAATTTGCATTTCCTTAATGACCAATGATATTTTGAGCATATTTTCATGTTTTTATTTGCCATTCGTATATCTTTTTGGTGAAGTGTCCAAATTTTTCTCCATTCTCTAAAAATTTTTTTAAAAAATTGTGTTTTGAGATTTTTTTTTTCAAGAACAGCATTTTCTGAGTACATGTCCTTGACAGATATGTGATTTGTAATTGTTTTCCCTCCATCTGTGGCTTATCTTTCCTATAGCTTACTATGACTGTCTGTGCTTTTTAAAGAGCTAAGTTATTATTATGAAGCTCTGTTTAACAATTTTTATTTATGAATCATGCTTTTGGTGTCAGCTTTGAAGTCTTTGATTAACCTAAACTTATAAAAGGTTTCTCCTATATTTTCATAGTTTTATAGTTTTAGGTTTTGCATTTTGTTTTATGATCCATTTTGAGGATTTTCTATATGGTGTGAGGTAGGGTTTGAGGCTCAGTTTTTTTGCATAGGGATATTCATTAATCCTAGCATCATCTGTTGAAGACTGTTTTCTCTATGGAACTACCTTTGCAAGTGATGTAGTTGGCATTACCTGTGCATGCTAAAACTTGTTTAGTAATGCACAGTGCATGACCAGATAGCTATAACCCTTCCACATTTCAGTTAACGAAGTATTTGAGGATCTTTTGAGGAAGAAATAGAACTCTGCTTGTCTGAGAGCTTTCCTTTGACATCTTCTGTTAAGATCAAAGTAGTGCCAACATTAAAGAATATCATGAGGAAACAATCAGATGTGAATGCAAGGTATTCTATAAAACAACTAACCTGGTTTCTTCAATAAATAAATGCCATGTTTGAAAAAAGGAGATGAGATGTTGAGATTAAGGAGTCTTAAGAGATACAACTTGACAGGCAACTGATAGACCTTGTTTAGATTCAAATTTTGTATATACTGAGGTACTTTGGAGTTGGGTGTGCTTCAAAAATATATCAAGGAAAAAAGAAAGCAGTGTGGTTGAAGCAAATGACACTGTTGATAATTTGGTGTTGGAATTTATTTGAGGCCTATTATTCTGCACTGAAGTATGTGTGAAGGTTTTAATTATAAAAGTTCCTGTGTTTTTAATGTGCAGAATAGGTGCTACCAACTTGGAAGAAAACCTTGCAAAGACGAATGGGATACTTTTTTCATAAACACTGCATCATCAACACTCTTTATGGCACAAAAGACTAATATATAGAAAACGCTGAAACCAGTGACTGCTTTGAAGAGTAATTCAGAAGAGCTGGGCTTTGTTATTAAGTTTTAGGAATTTTTAGCTTACGTTAGGAAATAAGAGCAAATTAATATGGGATGTTCCTTTCATTGAAATATATTAGCTTGCTTTCTCACTCAGAAAAGCTCAACCCCAAAGATAAATGTGTGAAAGTAGAGATTGATGATGCCTATACAGGATTGTAGAAAACATTTGGATGTTTTGTCCTGAGCAGAGATAGTCTGTTGCTAGCAGGAATGTTTATTTGCTGTACTTTTATTTCTGTTTATCTAGTTACAAATAATATAAAAGTCTCTTGACAGAGGTTAATTTGGAAAAATTTGGTAGGTCATGATTAGCCACATAGGAAGATAAAAAAATTATGTGACATCCCAAGAAAAGAAATATTTATCCAGTTTTATCATTTTTAAAAGAAGTCCTATAGAGAAAACCCCTAAATGTAAGTATACTTTTTCAGATTCTAATTGGAGAATGAGGAGATGCAATTTGAAAGTTAGTTGGTGCGGTAAATGCATGAAAAGTGCATTTTGGATTTAACATGTGTTTTAATTCTCTGTTACAATTTTCTCCGGTGAGTACTTTTGTCAAGACAGCATGTTAAAAAGGGAGAGGAAAATTTTCATCTGCAAATGTTGCCTGCATCCTTTGAATATTTTGCTGTGTTGAAATGAACTAATATAATTTAGAAGAAAATTAGCTATCTTCTCTCAGGCATTTTATAGTTTTTACATATGAAAAGAATGTTAGGAATGCAGGAGGTATATTGTTGGTCTGTTGAGTTCTCTGGTGTTAAAGTTCCTTGCGGCTCTTTTAAGTGATGCTGCAGCATATTTCATAGGCAAATGGTAAACAAATATTAAAACTTCACCAAATGTTAACATTAATGAAATTATGAGTTCAGGAAATGAATTTGATGTTATATTAAGGTTTAATTTTCTGACGTTCTCCCTAAAACCATGTTTTAAAAATCCTATTCAGATAACTGCTTTCAAAACATTTAGAGAAATTTGTGTAATGTCCCCCCTTTTTTGGATTTTCTTTTCTGGTTTTCTCTCTGAAAATACACGATTACCTTTGTATTAATCTGTGCATTTTGTTACTTTCAGTAGAACCTTAATATAATTAATGTTTGTGACACTATTAGGTAGAAACAGTAATTTGAGATTTTTGGATGGTTTCAGACTTTGCAGAGGCAGGTTGGTAAGACCTTTGTGTGAGGGGGATGTGCCATGCCCATGTTTCAGTAACTTTAAAATTGAGACATTATTCCCTCTGTACATAAGTATTTTATGACTTTGGGCAAGGATCAAACTTATTTTCTGTTTCAGTGTAAGTTCATCTACTTAAATTAACTCATTAACTTTGCTTTAGAAAAATATTTTTAAAGTTTCTTTTATTTTTATTTGGATGCCCTGCTTACTGGTTCATTTTTTTGTTTTGCTTTGTTTTGTTTTGTTTTCAGTTGTGGAAGAAGGACTCTGGGAAAATGGCCTTTCCTATGAATGTCGGACGCTGCTCTTCAAAGCGATCCACAATCTGTTAGAAAGGTAAGAGAAGGAGCGGCAGCGTGGTGGTTTCGACACCCTAGGATAATGCTAGGTGCTTAGAAGTCTTCCTGTAGCTCTCAAACCATTTTCACACACAGCTTTGTGAAATTTTATATAAACTTCTTGTGTTTTTTTTTTTTAATATTGAGTAATTTCAGACTTATGGAATTTTCAGAAGTAGCCCAAAGAACTCCATATATCCTTTTACATAGATTCACGTACAGTTTCTCTTTTGCCCGATTTGCTTTATATTTCGTGTGATTCCTCACCCTCTCACCCACCCCCAACTTTGCACTCAGTGTGTGTTGTGTTCAGATTTATTCCCAGAAACGTCATTTACACAGTTGAGATTCATTTTTTATAACTCTGAAGTATTTAGGCATACATTTCCTAAGGACAGGGACATCCTCTCATGTAAGCCCATAGGAAATATAACATTGATAAAATATCATTATCTAATCTGTAGTTCAACTCAGCTGTTATCGTCTGTCCCAGTTATGTTCTTTTTAGTTTAACCTCTCTCCTGTGCCATCCTCCCCCCACCCCCAGATTAGCCCTTAATCATGCATTATATTTAGTTCTGATGTCATTTTAAAATCTGGAAGAGTTCCTTAACTTTTCCTTTTTTTTCCCTTGGGGTCATCATTGACATTTGGATGGATTCAGGCCATATGTTTTTTATAATGTCTCTCAATTTGAGATATTTTCCTCATGATTAGATTTATTGTATACTTTTTCAGTAGTGACACCATAGAAAAGAATTTGTTAACTATGATCCTTATTTCTGTCTTTGAAATTAATAAGTAATTTGTGGCCAGATCCAGTGTTGTTGTTCAGTTGCTGAGTCGTGTCCGACTGTTTGCAACCCCCTGAAAGCATGCCAGGATTCTCTGTCCTTCACTGTCTCCTTGAGTTTGCTCAGACTCGTGTCCTTTCAAGTCAGTGATGCCATCCAGCCATCTCATCCTCTGTCGCCCCCTTCTCCCATTGCCCTCAGTCTTTCCCACTGTCATGTTCATTTCTAGTGAGTTGGTTCTTCGTATAAGGTGGCCAAAGTATTGGAGTTTCAGCTTCAGCACTATTCCTTCCAGTGAATATTCAGGGTTGATTTCCTTTAGGTTGGATCTCCTTGCAGTCCAGGGGACTCTCAAGAGCCTTCTCCAGCACCACAGTTTGAAAACATCAATTCTTTGGTACTCAGCCTTCTTTATGGTCCAGCTCTCATATCCATACATGACTACTGGAAAAACCACAGCTTGGGCTATTCAGATCTTTGTCGGCAAAATGATGTCTCTGCTTTTTAACACACTGTCTAGGTTTGTCTTAGCTATTCTTCCAAGGAATAAGAGTCTTTTAATTTCGTGGCTGCAGTCATTGTGCCTGCAGTGATTTCTGAGCCCAAGAAAATGAAATCTGACCCTGTTTCCTCTTTTTCCCTATCCGTTTGCCATGAAGTGATAGGACCAGATTCCATGATCTTTGTTTTTTAATCTTGAGTTTTAAGCCATCTTTTTCACTCTCCTATTTCACCTTCCATCAAGAGGCTCTTTAGTTTCTCTTAACTTTCTGCTATTAAAATGGTATCATGTGCATATCTGAAGTTGTTGATATTTATCCAGGCAGTCTTGATTCCAGCTTGAGAGTCATCCATCCCAGCATTTCGTGTGATCAAATACAATTGTGTAATGTTCCTATTTGTTATCAAAATCTAAATCACTTGTTTAAGCTTCTGTTGGTGGTTCTTGTATATCATTTATTACTATGTGACTGTGATGTTAATTTTCAAATGTACCATTCCTTCTGTTTTTATTTAGTTGGCATTCTTTTGTAAGGAAAAGGTTTTCAATTTCTTCCATAGATGTATGTATTTATTCGCCTCACTTAATCTTTTTTATCTTTATAATTTTGGAAAAAAGGGGTTCCTGGTTATTCAGTGAATTATAGTTTATTACTATCATTTAATTTGATGTGTAAGTTCTTCTGGATTTGGCTGGGGGAAGTCCCTTCATGATAGCTCCTGTGGTTTTTTGACCTGTCCTCATCATTGTTTGAGAACCTCCTTACTTCCGCGTAAGAGTATGTCCCAGGCTTTGGATGGTGTTTTAAGGGGAAAGAGAGAAGAGAAAGAATGGGCTATTTAAGAATTTTTATGGGAAAAACTTTGTATTTCTTCCCCTGAGTTTATATATAGTTCTTTTAGGTGATCAGAACTGAAAGGGCGTTTTAGTACCTTTGTTGTTTATCCCAGCTATTATCTAGGGTAATAGTGCTATAATATAACTGCTTAGAAAATGTTGTCTAGGTCAGTTTGAAATAACTTCCTTATTTTATAAGAAAGTTAACTGTGTCATATGCAGTATGACATGTAATAAAGCTTGAGTTCTGAAGAACTTTGGGTTAGATCTTGGTTTGGTTTCAGGGTCTGTTACTTGGACAGTTGCCTTGACCTCTCTTAAGTCTTAGTTAATGCCCTTTAAATTAAATAGAGGATGAAACTCCAGTACTTTGGCCACCTCATGTGAAGAGTTGACTCATTGGAAAAGACTCTGATGCTGGGAGGGATTGAGGGCAGGAGGAGAAGGGGACAACAGAGGATGAGATGCCTGGATGGCATCCCCGACTCAATGGATGTGAGTCTGAGTGAACTCCGGGAGTTGGTGATGGACAGGGAAGCCATGTGCTGAATTCATGGGGTCGCAAAGAGTTGCATGCAAAGAATTGCGTGCTGCAGTTCATGGGGTCTCAAAGAGTCGGACACAACTGAGTGACCGAACTGAACTGTGCATTTTGACTTTTTGTTAGATAAAGTATATGATGCCTTCCACTTAATACTTGACCTGTTTTCAATAATTATTAATTCCTTTTCCCCATAAAGTATTATTTGGCATATTTTGATTTGGATCCTAATATAAGTTTATTTTGAAGCAAAGAAAACAGTGTTTCTTAGAGCAAATAATGAATAATTATGCTGTTTGGCTCCCTTCCTACTATTAGAATGGAAGAGTTGAGATTCTTTTGAAAATTTGTAATAGTTTTTTGTCCTTTAAAATAATGTTCTCTTTTCATCAAAATTTTACTGTGCTCTGTAAATGAAAATCACCCTACTCACGAGACGGGGAAGCATTTTGCATGGTTGTTTTTAGCTGTCTTTATTCGTTGTCAACAGAAGCTAGGTTGGCCAATACATACTTGCCCTTTTGTTCTTTTCATAGCTTAGACCACTTGCTGTAACTTACTTATCTCTTTACAACCTAAATTTGTTAAAATACAGTTTACTATCTTATTCTGAACAATCTTCTGTTACGTCTTTTTTTTTTTTAAGTTGTTTCTTCGACTGTGCCAAGTCTTTGCAGCAGGCATGCAGAACTCTTTAGTTGCTGCATCTGGGTTGAACCCTGGCCCCCTGCACTGGGAACATGGAGTCCTAGCCACTAGACCACCAGGGCTCCATTTCTATTTAGATAAGATTGACTTTCTGGTTTGATGAGATTGTCTGTCCATTTCTGTTGAGATAAGATTGACTTGTTTCCCAGGTTGAGTATATTTAGAGTTTCTAGCATGAAAGCCAAAACTGAGATTATTGAAATGCATCATCAAAGAATGTATCCTTGAAGGGTAGTCATGCTTCCTGAACCATATTTTCGCTTCCCAGTTTGAATTTTAACAGAACTCCTACAATTTATTTCTTCTCTTAATTTTTAGCATACAAAACTGTTTAATTAAAAAGTAATTCCATTAACTATTTTGAGAAGCTCTCACAGCTTAGCAGTAGTCATATAAATTGATTTTCTTTATGGTTGCTAGTGTGTACAGAATGAAGGGTCACTGCATTGATGCATAAAACATAATTTCATTACAGAAATTAAGGTCCCATTGTAAACTTCACATAGAGCAACATCAGTTCATTCCTTGTTCCTGTGCTTAGATAATACTATAGTGATACTGCATAGAGATTTTCTTAATTTTAATACTTAAAATTAAATTTTAAAATACTTAAAATTAAAACATTTAATTTTAATACTGTGTAGAGATTTTCTTAATTTTTTCTTTGATTTGTTGGGCTGTGCTGCACAGTCTATGAGATCTCATTTATCCTACCAGGGATTGAATCCAGGCCACAAGAGTGAAAGTACTAAATCCTAAGCACTAGACCACCAGGGAACTCCTTAGATTTTAAATTCTAAGGTAATTTGACTTCAAATATTTTTCATTTACTCTTGAGTAAATTGTTCATTTACTCATTTCTCCCATAACTTTTCACTATTTGCATACAGTATGTTGTATATATCTGGCCTGTGTCATCTGTATCTGTAAAAAAGACAGAAACAGAAAAAAAAACCCCACCTCACTGTTGCTTACTGTAGAGCATTTTCCATCAAGGTGTCAGACAGGAGCTAACATATCTGAAATTTTATGTCTTTCCAGTGGCACCCATTTCTCAAAGTCCATCTCTTGCCTGTCTTCAGAGGCAAGAGATATTTTGGGTCTTGGCTTTGCCAATTATATATGACATGGGCAGACGATTTAAGTCACCTGAATTCCTATTCCTTACCTATAAAAGGGTGAAGGGCTGATTTCCTCAGCACAGTAACTTTCTTGTTAAAAGAGCTCAATAAATGGTTAACTGCTATTAATATTAGTTAACAAAAGTATTGATGTTACTGTTGCTACAGTTGGACACAACATTAATAGTCTGTTTACCCAGCTAGTTCTGGAATTCCAACCTGTAATATGCTTGTTAATGTGGTCATCTGTCCTTTCCTTGAGTACTTCTGATTATGTGAGCCTCGCTTCCTAAGGGAGTTCTTTTTATCTTCTGAGTACTCACTGTTACAAAGTTTCTTATGCTGAGTAGAAATCTGTATCCCTGTAATTTTCTTTTCTTTATCTTGATTCTGTTCATTGGGGGTTGTATATAATTCATCAGTCCAACTTCTGTGTAGTGGCCTGTTCACCAGCTTGGTGTCCTGAGTTAATTTGGAGCTTCCCTGGTGGCTCAGTAAAGAATCTGCCTGTGATGCAGGAATCACAGGAGACACAGGTTCGACCCCCGAGTCGGGAAGATCCCGTGGAGGAGGGCATGGAAACCCACTCTAGTATTCTTGCCTGGAGAATTCCATGGGCAGAGAAGCCTAGCAGGCTACATTCCATAGGGTTGCAGAGTCAGACATGACTGAAGCAATTTAGCGTGTACACACTGAGTTATTTATTTTTCCTTGCTTGTGGTTCTTTACTCTATATCCTTATATATTTTTACTATATATATCCTCACCCCTTTCCTTCAGCCATTTAGGTTTTCCTCTAGTCAGTCTAATTCTCTTCATTTTTTATTGCTACTGGCCTAATTTAAGACTTCATGGGTGTTTCATGAAGATTAGAAATTGACCAGATTCTCTCTAGTCAGTCTGAGCAAAACTCTAGGAGATGGTGAAAGACAGGGAAGCCTGGTGTGCTACAGTCCATGGGGTTGCAAGGAGTCAGACACAGCTCAGTAACTGAACAGCAACAACAACTTCAGTCAATCAGGTTAGACTCAGTTATACTGCAGTAACAAAACATCCGAAAGCCCTTACTGACTTCTGACAGTGGCAGTTCATTTTTTCCTCACGCTCTTGTCCATTGTATCGTTTACTGCAGCACTTCTCTGTATCCTCTTCCCTCCAGGCAGGAATTTTACGGTTGGGGCACCCCTTGTCAAAGACTCCTGGTAAAGAGCAAAGAGCAATGGCAAAATACGTAATAGCCCATTGAAGCATCTGTTCAGAAGTGGTATATGGCATTTCTGCTTATATTTCATTGACTAGGACATTTACCACCAAGCTTAAAGTCAGTGAGTGAGAAAGTATTATCCATCACTGAGAGGTGCCAAAGTCCCATGGCCAAGCTTGATGTCAGTGGAAAGAAAGGGCTAGCACATACTGGGAAAAGGATACAGTCTACCATGTCTCTTAATTAAGCTCTTCTCTAAGAATTATCCTCCAAACAGAGGCTAGTTATATTACTAAAACCAGATACATTTCTGAAACACTACTATTGGTGTATGTGTACCTGTTTTTAAAACCTTTGACCATGTTGGCTTCTTTTGGTATTTTCTTCACCTGTGATTTCTGAGTCAATTTCAGTATCTGAAAGTATGTAGGCCTTCTAAGTTTTATATCATACAATCATTGTTATTTCTCCTCCTTTCTGAGAAAGTGTGCTTTTGTTTTCTTTAATGTTCAGTTATCCCTTTTGGCAAAATGACTAGAATAATAAAATACCGTTAATTTCTTTTATTCCTATAAAATCTCTGCCATTTTGACTTGACTCCACTGTACCTCCCCTTTTTTGGGCCTGCTCGCTCTCTTTTAGTAATGCTGTATTTCAAACTTCTTAATCAGTCTTTGCAGTTTTGTATGGGTTTCTGTATGTATTTCTAATGAACTTGTCAAAGGTTACACTTTGTATTTTAGACTTAGGTTGTCTCACACTCCTCATTAATAGAAAAGTACTACAGTACTTTAGCTGTGAATAAATTTTGGAAAACAAAAACTTGTAGTCTTTTTTCAGAGATTTCTTCATTTGGCACTTTTAATATTCCAGATATAATGGCTGTTGCTCTTATAATTTGTATAGTTTCCATAATGCACCATACCTTCCCATGTAACTGTTTAAATGAAGTGAAACATTTGATTGAAAAGCTTTTAAAACAAATTCAGGAAATGTGTGTAGTTCATATCACCCAGAGTTTTTATTATTGCCTCAGTAATTTGCACCATATATGGGACTTAGGAAAATCTTGCTTTTGTAGCTTTGAAGAAATGCTTAAAATGCCTGCCATAATGCTGTCAAATTGCAATTATGTGTGGGTATATGTGGTAGTATACTTCAATTTTAATTTTCTTAAGCTTTTAGAATTAAACAGCTGATTTTGATGGAAAGGGTTTTTTTTTGTTTGTTTTTCTCCCCTCTTTCTCCCCCACTCCCCTCGTCCTCCCCCCTCTAAAATGCAGATCATTGGTTTGCACACAATGGAAGATTACATGGGTTTTTCGATGCTATTGTGCTCTGTCCAGTCCATGCTTACTTCTTGGTGGTGTTTAGTCACTAAGCCATGTCAGACTCTTTTTCGATCCCATGGACTGCAGCCCACCATGCTTCTCTGTCCAGGCAAGAATACTGGAGTGGGTTGCCATTTCCTTCTCCAGAGGATCTTCCCGACTAAGGGATCAAAGCTGAGTCTCCTGCATTGGTAGGAGGATTCTTTGCCACTGAGCCACCTGGGAAGCCCCCATGCTTACTTAGAGAGACTTTAATCTGTGGGTATTTGATTTTTGTAAAACACAATGGCTCTTCCGAGTCATCCATTGATGCTGCTTTTTTAATGGATTGTTGTCATATTCCCCCCATGGAAGTTTATAACACAGCTGTAAAATTGCCTTTAGTCTGGAGATTCTAAGTTTGCCAAGAGTTGGTATTTTAAGTGAAGATACTCAATTTGGAAAAGTACATTAAAAATAACATGGAGAGGATTGGAATTATATGATAACAATAACATTGCATTTGTAAATTAGTAGCTTTCAATACCCTATGGTATTGAATAGGGTGATCCAATAGAGGTGATTATCAGAGGGCAGATGAGCAAGGTCCTTGGATGTGGTAGTTCAAAATGATAAATATATTTCAAAATGATAAATATATTCAGTAGAGGATAGTGAGTAGTACAGCCTTAGTTGAAGAAATGGTGATGTAACACTGCAGCCTTGAGGGTTCTGGGGTAATGTAATAAGAGCAGGAAATGACGAATTAATAAACTCTCATTTTATTGAATTGCTACAGTATACAGTTCTTTAGAAGAAGTAGAAAGATGAGGCTTTAGACCTAAGGGGCAGTTATTACTATTTTTAGGGCTGGGAAAGGATTGAGACTTTAAATTTTAAATTTAAATGTATTACTATTATTTGTGTGGTTAGAGAGTGGAATCAGACACTAAATGTTCGAAACTATTGTAGAATGGGCGTTTCAGGTTAGGCCAGTCCTACAAAAGGCCTTAGCCTTACAGAGATTTTGGAGAGGATGGAAATAATAGGGATTACTTGGTTGGAGGAGACAGCATCCACTCGGGCACAGTAGGAACCCGAAGTACTAAAGATAGAAGGGATCCGTTGAAAAAGGTTTCTTTAACCTTAAATTGGGCTTCCCTGTGGGCTCGGATGGTTAAGAATCCACCTGCAGTGCAGGAGATCTGGGTTTGATCCCTGGGTCGGGAAACTCCCCTGGAGAAGGGAATAGGTACCCATCCAGTATTCGTGCCTGGGAAATCTCATGGACGGAGGAACCTGGCAGGTTACAGTCTATGGAGTCACAAAAATGGGGTTTCTTTTATTTAGTTGGAAATTAGGAGCACTGCAGTTTCTTGGGAAAACACTTCTTTGCATACATGTTTGATATAGATTGGGCTGCTGAGGTGAAGACTGATGCTGGTGAAATATGAAGTTACATAAAATTTAGTCTGTCTCAACAGCCCTGTAAGTAGATGATTGCACAAAGGGGCAGTTCAGTTGAGGATGTGGTGGAGGAACGCTATCCTTGGACTTTTATATCTAGGAAAGCTATAGTACCTATGGAATATGAGGGCTCAGAAGGAGCCGCAGCCAGTGTTGGCTCCCTTCTAAACCTCCCAACTATCCTACCTGGGAAATGGGTTGCTGATTTATGCTGTGGTTACTGCTGTGGCTCTTGTGATCTGTCTGCCCGTGGTTTTGGGATTTGAGATTGGGGCTTTCCAACTTCAGAGTCAGGTTGTGCTTATAGTCAATTAAGTTAATTATTTAGAACCATTTGGCATGATGCAGAATCATGTGTACACAAACACACAACTGGATTTCTTTTTTATTTTTTGGCTCCTGTTTCTTTTCTTCTTGAAATAGTGATTAAAGGGAGGTAATAGGGGACTTGGAATTATTTCCAAAAAGAAATACTTACCTAGAATATTACTTACAGAACATTTTATAAATCTGAAATCACATTGTGATCTTTTAAGATACTGTTGTACTACTTTACAGAATTTTGTCGTATTTTAGTAGTAAGGTAATTTTTAAAATCTCAATAATAATGAGTGGGATTACTGAGTGGATAGCCAGGGTTAACTGATAGAAATTCTTAGCACTGTTTGTAACGTTGATTTAAAGCAATTTTTGGCAGATGAGGTATATCTCTAGGCTTATATATTTGTCAACTTAAATATAAACTTTGTCTCTCAAAAAGAGAATTGTATTTCTGATATACTTTAGTTTTTATATCTTAGCGTTATCTCTTTGGGATATCCCAGATGGTGCAGTGGTAAAGAATCTGCCTGCCAATGCAGGAGACACAGTAGACAAGGGTTTGATCCCTGGGTTGGGAAGATCCCCTGGAGGAGGAAATGGCAACCCTGTCCAGTATTCTTGCCTGGGAAATCCCTTGGACAGAGAAGCCTGATGGGCTACAGTCCATGGGGTTGTAAAGAGTCAAACACAGCTGAGCATAGCACAACATTATCTCTCTTAAAAACAAAAAAGATTTGCTTAATTTTGTTCTTCAGGTATAATTAAAGCATATGAGTAGTAGTGCCAGTATTCCTAAACATTTTTTAACACCTGTCTAATTTTCCACATATTGAGTATCCACTATTGATTTTAGTCTGGAGAGAGTTGTGATGGGCTATAAGGAAATGAAATATATATATATGTATATATATATATATATTTGCCCCAAACATATACACACAAGAAAATTCAAATAACAATGTGAGGTTGCCCCTGATTAGTAGTTACAAACAAGAGGAGTTTCAATATTACACTGTGAATAGGAAAATACTTGGCATATAGCATTCATTTCTGAGATACTTATTGAGCACCTATTACTTTCAAGCAGAACATAAAGCATATTCATATCATGACCCCAAATATACAAAGCATATTACATGAATCATGACCCGAAAATGATGGCGAAGCAAGGACTTATTAGTATCTCAATATATTATCTGCTACTGAGCCAGCATAGTTCCAGGTATCAATCAGGTGGCAGAACTGTCTTTCTTAGCCGAGCCACATGTCTTCTCACAGTTCTTCCCATAGCTTAAAAGCACAAGATGGAAATACTTTCTGTACTGCTTAGTCTTGAAGAATTTATGTGTATCACTGTGTATGTGTATGTGAGAGAGAGAAAGTTTGTTTTTTGGATCAGCCATAGTGGAGATTTAAGAGATTGTGGAGTATAAAAATTAATAATGATAGTTGCTGAGTTCTTTTAACCTATTTATTGACTAGAAAGAAACTTTGCCTTCGTCTTTACCCATCTCCACATCTAACAGTTTGTACTTCTCTGCTGAGTTGGGGGTCAGAGGATAGAGAGGGAGCACATTCAGCATCTTCACTCATTTGGCCCCGGCCTTCTCTGAGGTACTTGGTGATTGCTAACTTTCTGTCACATCACTGGTGACAGGGTTACTTGTGATAGCTCCCTTATGCAGCAGGCAGGCAGGTGGGCAGGCGGGCAGTCACACATCCAGAACAGTATTAAAAACACGGCTTCATCCAGTGCAATTGTGCATTCTCATGTTTTCCTTTGAGTGTGAGGGAAATCACTGATCACGTAGACACTGGTTATTGGTTGAAAAATCACAGAAGTCATTTATGACTCTGCTTTGGAACCAGATGTTTTTGGATTGAAGGTGCAGTCGTTTCCATGGCTGTTTTGTGTATTAGTGGTAATAACCTTTTGTTGACATTGCCTGACAAAGAAATATGATCTGTAGTGGAAACTCCAGGAGATGTATTAGCACAGAGTAGACCCTCAGCATTTTCATTAGCTTTTTGCCTTTTGCCTTTGTCCTTGGCTGTGCATTGCTGCTCCTCCACTCCAGTCCTTTATTTGTGCTGGAATGAAAATTGTGAATAGAATTTGTTGCTTTTGCTTCCTAGAAGGGCAAGGGTTTTGAAACAGACTACATGTTGTTCTCTTTAATGAGAGATGTTATACTGTCAAAAGCCTTGGAGTTTCTTCTTTCCATAAACTGTAAATTCATGTTTTCTCTGTTATTGAACAAAATGGGTTTTTTGAATTCTGACCTTTAAGATTTATGAGCTAATGAATACATTATTTAAAAGTGGTATTTAGTAAGTGAAGATGAGTGTCAGTAGAAGACAGTGTTTAATGTTTGGTGTGATTCTGTACATGTCCTATTGCTTTCATTCATTATTGATTTTAAGATATACCTTCAATTTAGTAATAGCTTTTGGAGAATAAAGAAACATTAATCAATTACAAGATAAACTTGGATTGTGAAAATGAGTTAAGAATTGTAGGAATGTGACAGCATGTATGTCATCTACCTAAAAAATGCAATTAAGTCTCTTAACTAGAGAATAAACTTAATTTTATTTTTCAGTTTTGCTTCATGAGCACTTTCAGCTTATGGGTTTTCCGTATTTTCTATTCTAACTTTAATGGAGTCATTTGGTCTTTAATCCTAAAGCAAGTTTATTTATAATCTTAGGAGAACAGTCTGGTTACTTTGAAATGATTTTTTTTTTCATTGTAAATAAGGAAGTTTGTTGTAGAAATAGTTTTCAAAATAAAGCTAGTTGAAGCCAGTGGCTTTTTGATGCAACACTTTTAAATTGGCTCTGCCCACAGGGAGTTACATTGTGGCCAACAGAAACTATTGCCATTTACTAAGGCATCTAATTTGTAGTGAGTTGGGTAAAGGCTTGAATTGTGTCCATCCTCCTTGATGGAGTGGGAATTACAGAGGCAAAAGCCACGTGCAGAATTGCCTGAATATTCAATAAAGAATTGCTGTGCAGTTCTTTGGCTGGTGGGTAAAACCTTGTATAGAAGAATTACATCTACCTTTCTGACAGGTTTTCTTACAAAATATGTGTCATTTCATTGACTAGTGTTAGAGATTACTATATTTCATCAATTTCAAAATGCACAGTCTGTCCCACATTTTTATATTTTCAAAATCAGGGATATTCTTTACAAATGATGGCAGCTCACAATTGACTGGGTGGCAGTTATGGTATAGTTGTCATCTGCCTGTATTCCAGTGAACTTGGTCATAGCTATCTGTATTGTTGTCACTTCAGTTGAATTGAATGCGTTTTTGGTATTATATCACTTGAGTTCAGCTGCCATTAACATGTCTTGAGAAGGAGTACCCTGTGACTTAACATTGGAAAATAATGTACATAAAGTAGTGTGAAAACTGAAGCAGGACACAGTTTAGATAAGAAGAAAGCAAATATTCATTAGTGAAGAAATGACTGCAGTTCCTCAGTTTGGCTTTTTTTTTTTTTTTTTGGCAAAGCCATAATGAAGTGCTTTACCATATCTACAAAAGGAAAGTACCTAGTTGAAGAGGCTCTGGTATGTTTTTGTTACCAAAATCCCTGCTAAAGAATTGACTGCCACACACCAAGCAAGTCCAGCATTAAAACTTGCAAAAAACGGCATCAGACACTTGGAAGAGTTTTTCTGAGGTATTCATAAGAAATGCTGTATATATTCCCAACATTCTTGATCACAGAAGAATTAAAGTCACACAGAGGTGTGATTGGATTTGAAGTAATTCAGAAGTGTAAAGTGCTTCAGGAATTTTCAACTAATTCTTTTTTTTAAAAATGTGTAAGAATAATATATAATGAAAGTCTGCCCAAAGTCAGAAGAAAGTTCTTTCAGTTTAGTATAGTGTAAAAATTTTAAGTGATGAGAAAACATTTTGCCAATTTAATTGGTGATGGTTTTATTTTCAGTGGTGGATCTTATCTGATTATTGATTCAGTGACTTGCTAATTTGTTATTGAAACTGTATTCTTGATATAATTATTGTAGGTGCCTAATGGATAAGAACTTCGTTAGGATTGGGAAATGGTTTGTCCGACCCTATGAAAAAGATGAAAAGCCAGTCAACAAAAGGTGAGTCTGTGCATTGCTTTGGGTCTTTTGGTTTCTTTTGCTTGACTGCACCTATCTTTGGAGAAGAGATGAGTGGAGGAACCAGCTTTTATTTACTTTCCAATAATGTTAATAGTTTAGATGTTTGAAACAGATTCCTGGATCACATTTTATTAAATACTCTATTACTGAGTTTTTGTGGAATATTAAATTCGGCTAAAAAATTATTGGTAACCCATGTCTGAGTTCCTTATAGTCACACTCTTTGGAATTGAATTACTCTATTTTGTTATTCTCATTATTCTAATTTATCTTTATTCCTTAAAGTGTTCTGTGGCATAACTACATCAACAGTCAAGTGAATTCAAATGGTGACAGTTTTTATAGAATTGTTTGATGCCCTTAAAAGTTGGTCAACACATCCTTGATAGTTGCCAGACCAGGACTGGGTATTACTTATCTAAACAGTCCTAAACGTTTAACCATCACTTATCATATCCAAGGCTTTAAAGGCAGTCTTTGATGCTAAACAAACATCGAATTTTAGATCAGTCAAGCCAGAATCAAAATCCAAAACCATCAAAATCTAATATTTATCTCACTTTCGTTTGAACACATTGTGAATTTAATTGGAAGTTGGTGATTATTTCATTTTTGTAGAACCAAGGACACAGTCTTGATTCTATTTTACTATTTGTGAAGTTGTCCTAAGCTAAGGGTACCAGCTAGTGGCTGTAGATAGGAGCTCTTGAAGCCTTTTGTGGAAGGTTCAGTTGTTTGGTTAGTTGGCCAGAATTTCAGTTGGTTACTCTGCCTCATCTTCCGATAATACCAGCCTTCTCTCCAATCTGTATGTCATAAAGCTTTGATTTAAATTGTTGTGGAATCTCCTTATTAACTAAACCTAATTTATGAAAATTGGGATTTTTCAAATCAGATAAATTAGGGACTGACTTTTCTTTTTCTTTTTGCCAAATCATCATTAACTTCCTTGAAATATTTCCCCCCTTTTAGTACGCTTAGTATTTATTAAAAATTGTGTTTAAGTAGGTAGTAGGTATTGTGGGTATCAAAGTTTGCCTGAAAAAGGAAAATGATTTTTAGGAAAAAGTTACTAATGTGCCTGGATGTGATTCTGTTTACAGATGCTTTGAATGATGGAGAGGAACTTTTTTTTCCTTTTATTTTTACTGATTTCATCTAGCTGATGAATGCTTCATGGACATAATTCATCTTAGCATTTTCTTTAAATTTACAGAGGACTTAACTTTCCTGCTGGTTAAAGTTTGGGCTTTTGTTGTGGGGAGTCTGGATGGTGATGCATGGTCTTGGTTTAGTGCAGGGCTCTCCCTTGCCATCCTTAGCGCGCCTCTCCGTGCTCAGTGTGCATTCCCACAACTGGTCTCATGAATTAACTGAGCCAGTCCTGAAAGTTTTGACCAAAAGGAACAGATATTTGTGTGATGATTTGTGAGGAATTTGTGGATGAAGAGGAAATGTAGAAATAGAAGTAGCTATTGTAGCTAAATGTAGAAACAGGAGTGGTTGAAGGAGTAGCAATTACTATTTTAATATAAAAAATAGCTTGTATATCTTTACACTTTATTCAGGTACTCATTTTAGCAAACCAGATGTAAATAATGCATGTAGTATGTTTGGATATTTGATTTTGTATACCTGGGAGACTATTGATTTCTGAGCAGTGTAAATTATTTTATTATTTTCAAGACTTTATAGTTGTGGTTGAATCTTGTGCAGCTTTTCCTGTAGAAATATTGATACTTTTAAAAAGCTATTTTGGAAGGTGTTAACGATTAGAAAACATTTTAAAGCAAAGATTCTATTAAAAAACTTGGCATATGGTATAATAAAACTTTATTAGGGGTAATGACTTTTTCACTCTCGTTCTCTGAGTGGAGAATAGAGTATCCTGTCGGATGTTGAATAGGATCTCAGTGCTTAAGTCATTTTGGGTGGATGGGGTAGGGCTGTAGAGGAGGTCATTTAGGATTAGAAGAGTTAGTATCACATCCTACACCTCTTTTTACAAGTTATTTGCTTTTATAAAAGTTGTTTAGTTTTTCTGAGTTGAACTTCTATTTTTTGCTATTATTGAATTGATAATGATATCTTAGAGGATTATTGTGAAGATTAAATGAGTTAATTTATATGACTAGTTTATAATTTAGTTGAGAAACAAGAAGAACAAATTAATCTTCTTTAAGCTTGTTCTTTTTCTTTTCTTTTTTTTTAGTACATACCAGTTTAATACCAATGGAGAGGAAAATTTGCTGCAAATGCTAAATGCATTGTATATACAAATTAATATTTTTAGGAATTCCCTAATTTGATATCATTAGACCCAAATAAAAAGAACATACTGTAAACAATAATATTTTAAATATAAAGGAAACTGATACTAGCATATAGATATTTTTAGATCAAAAGCACCACTTAACACACTGCATATTTTAAGTAAGCTGAAATAACTCTAATAGTGGCGACAAAAGAATATATTGATGACTAGGTTTCACCAGTTAGATTAATAATATATTATTTTTTGAGCTATCATTTCTCTCTGTATTGATAGTAAAAATAAGTCATTTGCTAAAGGACTCTGAAACTAGAGTTCTCAAAGTTTGATATGAGATGATGATCAGGATAATTAAAGAAAAATTATATATGTGTATAAATTTATACACACAGATTTGACCAGGCAGGTCCAGGAAGATAAAAGAAATTTATATCATTTTTTGTTTTTGCTATAGTAATGTATCTCTTGTTACTCATTCTTGGAAATATAATCTGTAGGAAAGAGAACTTGGCTTTGTCCTAAAAAGTTGTGACAGCTGACATCAAACAAATAGAATTTCTGATTTCTAAGGCATGTTGAACTTGAAAAAGCCGTAGCTTCCAGAGTATTCTTAAAAACCAGTAAAAAAAAATGTTCTTTTAAGATAACGTAAAAATTATTCCAGTGGTGGAGGTTCTTTCTTTTGGAAAGATGTCTATTTTCTACTTTTGTCTAGTTTCAGCCCACATTTGACTGCCACAGAATTTGAAGTTTATATTCCTTAGTCTTTGAATGCCATTTTTAACAGAATAATTGATTGTCCCCAATAGCAGTTTGGCTCTTTGATCTTTCCTGGTATCAGATGTATGGTAGCTGAGTTAACACAAATACTTGCCAGTGCATTTTTGAATTAATTTGCCATCTCTTCCTCATGGGCAAACCTGCCCTTCTCTTGGGTGATGCTCCAAGTAGCCTCACATGTTTTCAAATATTTTAATTACTTTTGTGTGTGCTGTTAACAGATGCACAAGCACATACACATTGGAAGTGTATTACTTTGAGTGCTTTTGTGCCATCTCATCTGGATATTTTCTTGACCCCTGAGCCTGGGATTATTTCTTTAACTTCCTTTTTATGTTCTTATATTACCTAATGTGCAAGAGATGCACTTGTCCTTTGATTTTAGTAGCAAAAAACAGTTTCTGCGTAACAGGATGGAATATTTTGAGGTACCAATCTTCTTTAGCACTTTAAAACTTTGCTTCCCTGTCTTTCTTCACCCTCCCCTGTCTCTTCACCTCTTCTTATTTTCCTTTCCATCTTCCTCTTTCATGTACTTTCCTTGTATTATAGCCCCAGTCATCTGTCTTTCCCTCTTGAGATACAGAGATAAAAATTCAGGGAAAGGGATCTCGCCAGAGGGTAAGCAGATATTTAAACAGGCACTTCACTGTGAAAAGTAATGAGAATCTCTTTATTGGTGTCCAGAAAAATAAGATCATTAGTGATAGCCTTGTAATTTTCCTTATAAATTTACTTTGCATGTGTGTGGTGCCTTTAAGAATTTATGATGGGAAATTAATTTAGAAAAGTAATGAGACAATTTGGATGTATTAATCATACATAATAATTTTACCATATTTTTTGTTTGCTTTTGGTGGATCTATAAAATATGTAGTCATTTTCTGCTAGTTTATCTGGTGGAAGATATATCAGAAGGTACTGTGTATTATGTCTCTTGAATTTGAGAATTGTATGAAAAGTGAGATGAGGTTAGAGTCCTGGGGAGCATCTGCATTTACAGGATGGGTAGAGAAAAGGGATACATAAAGGAGACTAGGGAAGGTCAGTGAGAAAGGAGACAGACCCAGGAGGACTGGTATCACCAAATCCATGAATTTTTAAAGTGTCAAGACTAGTGAGCTGTCTCTACCAGTGAGGATATATGAAATGCATTCTAAAAGGTAGTCGGGCGGTCATGATGGAAATGACGAGCAGTTTCACTGAAGTGGATTTCAGGTTGTGGTAGCCTAAGTTATGAATGGGAGTTGAAATGAAGATAGGAATGTAGACTTCTTGCTATATTTTGTCACAGGTATCTGCAAAGTGGTAAACTGTTGGATCTGTTACTAGGAAGGGAGGAGACATTTAATAAGAGCCTCTGATGAGTCTTAGTGATACTGTCTATCCTTCTTAAAAGTATCTTTCATATACCACGCACTCTGCTTTGTACTTTCACAGACATGCTTAGAGTGTTAAATTGAAAGACTGGCTCAATCAGAAGTAGCTTGTTTACTTTTTAAAAATTGCTTTCCTTTTTTTCTTAATAACCAAAAGGCAATCATCAATGTTAGTTTCTGGATTTTGTCCTGTTAGTAGTCTAAAAAGTACACAATAAACACTTACATCCTGAATATCAGTAATGGATTTTCACAGTTTAAACATATACTATCCAGTTTCAAAATGGATTTTAAACACCCTACAGTAAGAGATGTGTTGTGCTAAGTCTCTTGAGTCATGTCCAGCTCTTTGCAACCCGGTGGACCATAGCTGCCAGGCTCCTCTGTCCATGGGATTCTCCAGGCAAGAATACTGGAGTGGGTCGCCATGCCCTTCTCCAAGGGATCTTCCTGACTCAGGGATTGAACCCCTGTCTCCTGCATTGCAGGTGGATTTTTCCTTAAAAATGTACCTATATATCTGTATGCATATACATATATAGTTGAACATATATATATACACTGAAGAGGTTTTGTGAATAGCATTGTTTTAATTCCTGCTAGAGGACTGAAATTAAGCTGGCAACAGAACTATCCTTGATCACTGCTTTGTCCAGAAATATGGATGGTCTCCCATTAACTATCTGACATTGTGGGACTTACTGAATCCTGTGGACTTTAGTTTTAGCATTTATTATTTATAAAATGTTTCCAGGGAAATTGTAGAATCTGGGCAAGTCCTCAGTGTATGTGTACACACACACATGCACGCACGCACGCATATATATCTTTTCTGCCTTCTTTGTCTGCCACCAGGAACATATTGTTTTCATTGTTTTTCTGTTTTGGCTGTAAGCAGAAAGTAACTCCTTTATTTACCAATTCAAGGGATTTGATTACTGTTCCAAAGGGTCTGAAAGTTTTCAAGAATGTGTCTAGAGAAAGGGGTTGTGTTAGTTTTAGTAATAATATTCATAATGAAATTAGGAAGAGGGGAGAAGAAATTTTAGGTACCAGTGGGATTTATAAGTAGTTGGTTTACTTCTTTGATGTATGTTATTTGGACTGTTACAGGACATAGGGCATTATAAAAATAAAGCTTTTATTAAGTGTGGTTCTTCAAAGGTATTAAATGTCTATCTGAGGACCTGACAGAGTGTGACAGTGTACTTCTCATGTAGGGTTTCGTTAATAGTTGTGTAAGTTTGAGGTATTATAACTCAATATTTATGGCTAAAGAATATGGAAGCTGTGAGTGTTAAGATGAAATCTTAAGTTATGTTAACTGTGAAGCTTCCTCTTTGTTGTACTGTTCGGGTCTGGTCTGTTGTTACAGTCTTCTGCCTGTCTGAATCTTCTGACTTCAAACTGCTCATGTTTCTAAATACCCTGTGTATCCTTCTGTTTGACTGCTTTTGGTGAGGCGCTCTCCCATATAAGACCATAATGTGGTGTCAGTGTTTAGGGTGTTACCCGAATTTTATCTGGCTTTCTTGTTCCCCAGAAGAAGCCTTTTGTCCAGACAGAGTTGCCCTTCCCAGTTTCCAGTTGTATGGTTTCAACTCCATTTCTCTTTTGTTCCTGTACTTCCCCCACCCTGCCACCCCCGTTCTGTCTTCTCTGGCAACTCAAGTTAACTTTGATCTCTCTTCTTTGAGCTGCTCCCCTGAGGCAACTTTTCTAGCTGGTTTTTTTCTGACATTTTACCTCAATATTTATCAATAGTATGTTTTTACTATTCTTGGTGTGTCTGTGTGTGTGTGTGTTTTATTTAAAAATTTTTATTTTTCTCTTGAATTTGTTCTAAGATGAGAACCCATTAAAAAATGATGTCTTAAAATTGATTTAATGTAAAACAAAATAGTTTTTAAGATCACATTCCCATTTTAAACTATTATCTTTTATAAATGGGTTAAAACATTTGTTTCTTATAATTGTCAGTTTTGCATGAGTCTTTTCTCAATATTATTTAGTGATTTGTTCATGTTTCAGGTTTGAGCAGTTGGGCTCTCTTTATGATGGTTACTTTAGTTTAAGTATTCCCTAAGTAGATAGCACACTTTACCCGTTGGACTTTGCCACCCGTTGCTGGCCTGTGAGTTGCAATTCTGCTAGTGGAAACAGACTTAACATGTTTTGAGTTCTTAACAGACCTCATAGAAAAAAGGAGGCTTTTCTAGTTGGCTGTGCACAGAAGAGCTTAGAAAGAACATTGTTGGGGAACATTTATAATGTACCATTGAAATTAACCCAGTGTTGTTTGCTGAGTTTATCTGGTACTGAAAATGTAAGAAAACAAAGAAACATCTTTAGTATGTATAATTGAAGATAGTTGACTAAAGTATTTCTCTGTTAGGTGAATTGTTTAAAAAAAAAAAAAAAAAGACTGTAAGAAGGTACGTTTCACCGAAGGGGAAAATTGGACTGTTAGCTTGAGAATTTTGAGCTTTGTCTCAATGGACTTTAAAGTATTACATCAATTTCAGTGTAAGCGTGCCAGCTCCTCTCCTTTGTTCCTTACTTTTAATTTCAAGATCTAAAAGTTAAGCTTTGTATCAGTGTATGGTTCACATCCCTGAAAATGACCACTTTCTTCTCCTAATGATTTGTTGGATCCTTGACCATTTCTAGGCCTTGATTTCAACTAGAGTTTTTTAGGAAAGAAATAAGACATTATGATAGCTCTTAAATACCCAGTTTGTGAAAATGGAAAAAGTGGGATTATATGCTTTTACTTTTTGACTTTATCCCTGTAGCCTTTCCTTTACCTGGTCTCTAAAAACTTTACTGGTTTGAGACACATGATTATGTTCAAGTGCTAAATTAAACATGTACTCTCTTGCATTAACCTTGATCACTTTGTGCATGTTTTGTAGGTTCAAAAAGATAAATTACTAATAATGGCACTAATAAAGGACCCTAATAATGACAAGGCCTCCCTTTACCCCAACCCTTAGAAATATATGCAGTTACAGATACTCAGGAAAGACTCAATAAAATACTTGCTAAGTACATTTCAAACCAGAGGATGCTTCAGTCGAAGTATATTACGGTTACATTTGACTCTGTTTGAAGTACAATACAGGGTATGCTCTGTAGCTGCTGTGGAAAAAAGCATTCTGTATTTGTGCTTTGATTTACTGTAAACTAAGCTTCCCAACTTTCAGAGCTCTTTTAATTCCTCTGAGTACATATATCATAGAGAAGAAGCCTTCAGTTGGGCCATTGGCACGTTGTATATCTGATCTCTTTTAAGGATTCATGTAGTGCTCCTGTAACTCCTTTGAACATGTCAGATATTTTCAGAAGCAGCTGAGGTCCCTGAGCTGCCAGGTTGGAGTTGATGTGAGGATGACATCAGACAGGATGAGGCAGCTGAGTAGGAACCAGTCATCCTGACCTACCATGTAAGGATTCAGAATCATCAGTATTGAGTTCAGGAATTAGAACTTCATGTACATGTGATTTTTTTTTTCTTCAGGAATTGGATGCACAAATATATACATTATTACAAGTGTTACTGATGGGCCTGCATCTACCATCCAGTAGACTGCTCCTTTGGACATAAATGACAGAAGTTTAGGACTGTGTTACGACTCCTGGTTATGCTGTTAGTGTACATAGTCAAAATGATCCACTTACTATATCCTTTGTTTCTGTTCCTATTTTTTTTCCCCCCTAAACTCTGAGTAGGGATAATAATAAGAGTATATTGATGTCTATATATTGGTTGTTTTGGGGATTAAGTGGGAGATAATTAATATGAATGAATGGATTGACAAGTTATTTAAAGCTTATTTCATAAGTTTCCTAGATTCTTATAACAGTTTATATACTCTTCACTGTATTATGAATGAAACCTTTCAGCGTTTCAAAATTAAATGATCATGATTCAGGAATAGCATTGTGTATCATTTTATTTTTCCATTTTCGGATTATTTAATATTGTTTGTATACATCAGAAGGCTTCCCTGGTAGCTCAGACGGTAATGCAGTGGTAGCTCTCACATGCAATGTGGGAGACCTGAGTTCGATCCCTGGGTTGGGAAGATCCCTTGGAGAAGGGCATGGCAACCTACTCCAGTATTCTTGCTTGGAGAATACCCATGGACAGAAGAGCCTGGTGGGCCACAGTCCGTGGGGTTGCAAAGAGTTGGACACTACTGAGCAACTAAGCACATATACATCAAAGTTGTATTATTTATATAAACCATGAATTAAAAGTAGATACTTCCCTAATTTTCCTCTTGCTTGAATAGGCATCTGTCAAACCTTCTAGAAACATATTTTTGCACTTGCTTTTTACTTCGCTTTTTTCCCTATTGTTCCTCATAAGGGTGCCAGAAAGGGACAGCTGTTTTCTATTCTTTTTCCTTCTTAAACACATTTATCACTTATGTAGCTTGAAGTGAGAAGAATGATTTAGATAAGAATATTTGATGTGGAGTGAAGAATGATAGATAAAATTTGGACTCTACTGCAAATATAAAATGAATAAATGCCATATGTTTTAATAAACTCATTAATTAATGAAAGAACAAGTAACATGTGAAAACCAATTCAGAGATCATTTGAGTAGCTAGCTTTTTCTAGAAAATTAATTGGTATATATGCACCTACAAGTTAGTAGCTGTTTGAACAAATAATGCACATAAATTGGGAGAATAATTTTTTTTCTTATCTCGAATTGCTTATAAATAGGACACATGTGTCTGTTGAGCACCATGCAGCTTCCCAGACCTTGGAATCAGGTTGGCTGTCACTGCTCTCATTTCCTGTCCCTACTGATCTGACTTTATTGCAGAGAATGTAGTATAGTGTAATATTGAGACTGGAGACTGCCTTGAGCTAGTGGTTTGTGTAGAATCCAACAGATGTCACTTTATTTCCCTGGCCCTGCCAATCTAAAATATCCCGCCACATCCGTGTGAATTTGCCACAGTGTTCTGAGGTGTTGGGTACACAGTTGAGGAACTGAGACACTAGATAATCCTTGGATGGGCATTTTCCCGATATGGTATTGTAAGGACAATCTGTCTTCCATTGACCTTATTTCAGAATTTTGAATAAATTTTTTTATAAAGTACCCCAAGGAGCTTCTAATGCAAATTGTAAAATTTTCTTTCAAAAACAACTTGCAGAATGGTGGTGGTGCCATTGATTTTCCTGGTACTGTCCATGATTAATAAACTACCCCGTGTTTATCCTCAGTCCCTGCCCAGTGTATAGACTGTTCTAGTAGGCCAGTTAATCATGGTGCTGTGATACATTTGAGCTATAGTATAGCAGTTTCTTGAACTTTTTGGCTTCAAAACACCTGTGAACGTTATTGAGCACCCAATAGAGCTTTTGTTTATTGGGTTATACTTTTCAGTATTTAAAGAAATAAAACTGAGAAAAGTTAAAATGTTTATAAATTTTAAAAATAATAGTAACAAGCCCACCATATGTTAACACAAATAACTCTTTCTTTTTTAAACTAAAATAACACTTTTTAAAAGATGAAAATATTTAGTTAGAAGAGTGGTACTGTTTTTGTGACTCTCTTTAAAGCTGGCTTAAGGGAAAACAGCTGTATTCTTGTGTCTGCTTCTGCTTATAGTCTGTTGTGACATAAAACGCCGTGTAGTCTCTGGAAAACTCCATTGTGCACTTGGAGAAAATCAGAGTGAAAAGGATAATGTCTTCATGTTATTTTGAAAGTAGTTTTGACCTGCTGCCTGCTTTAGCATTGCTGCACTTTAAAAAAAGTTTCAACAAAGATGTGGTTTGTCTGCATTTTATTCTTAGACTGGGGCAGGTAAACTTTTCCTGCACATAGTAAATATTTTCAGCTTTGAAGGGCATATGGTTTCTGTCAAAACTAGTCACATCCCACACTGCACTGGAAAAGCAGCCATAGACAATATGTTAGCAAATAGGCAATAGACTGTTCCAATAAAACTTTATTTACAAAAAATAGGTGACCATGAAGTGGAGCAGGACCTAATGGTCCTCCCCTACCTCCACCCCACTCATGTCCCCAGCTTGCCTTTTGTCTGTGGAAAAATTTATCCAAAGAATAAGTTTAATCCAAGAAGTGAGAAAATGGAGAAACAAAGAAAAATCATCAAAGGAGACCTAATGAGCAAAGTCAAGGACCTCAGGGGTTATAGATAATATTCTGAGCCATGTCCTTTGAGCTGTCTTATAAATATTAAAATCCCCACTGGGTGGAAGTTTACATGATGACCAGACTGTAGTCAAGACATAAGCTACCCTAATTCCAAGAAATGGCCTCAGGGAAACCAGTTTCAAGGTGACTGTCAGAGCTGATGGTGCTGTTTCTACATGTTGCCCCCTCTCTCTGTCTGTAAAAGCTCTTGCCCATGATTGTCAGTGGTGGGGAGTTAGCCGTTGGACAGGAGTCTGCTCTCCTGCTGGTTGCCACCCTCTGAAATAAAGCAAACTCTTCTTTTCACCAACTGGCCTCTTTATTGACTTTCAAGAGGCAAGCACCTGAACCCCCACTCTCAGTTACAATGGGATGTAGTTGGTCCTGGTACCTAAATTTGCAGACCTCTGCCCTTAAAAGGAAATTTGCCGTCCAGATAGGCTAAAGTGGTTGGCTGGGAAGCCACATAGCTAGAAAGTTGAGAATTCAGGTCTAGGCATTTCTAGTTTCACAACCATTATTTTTCCTCAGTTTTTCATGCTGACTTCACTAGTTAATGATTACACCTTTAATGTAGGAGTGATCATTGATTGTAAATAAATTTTTTGAGGTAAATATTTATCTAATTACAGAGTTAATGTAGGGGCTAGAATTTAGAATCTCTATGGATACCCAAGAGATGATTTTGTATGTGTCTTTATCATAATAAATCTCATGCACAGCACAGCATTTTAATTCTCATGATAATTCACTAAAATGTACATATCTGACAGTGTTTTCTCTTTAACTGAAAAGCTATTTTATCCTATTTAAATTATTATGAATGGCAAATAAATGTATATAGTGTAAAATTTAAACAGCACAAAATTACATAGGTGAAAATATCTCCTCCACTTACTGCCCAGTTTTTTTCCTAGTGTTAAATCATGTTGAACCTGGAAAAACTTGAAAATGTTGGTTGTTCAGTTGTGTCTGACTCTTTGTGACCCCATGGACTATAGCCCACCAGGTTCCTCTGTCCATGGAATTCTCCAGGCAAGAATACTGGAGTGGGTTGCCATTCCTTTCTCCAGAGGATCTTCCCAACCCAGGGATCAAACCCTGGTCTCCTGCATTGCAGGCAGATTCTTTACCATCTGAGCCACCAGGGAAGCCCCCAGTTTCTTTCTGTCTTTCCAGAGATTAGTTTATGAAGATACACAGTGTGTATGTTTATTTCCCTTTTCTGTACACATAGTATACCACATGGTGCACATATCCTACCCATTGTTCCATTGCTTTATTTTACTTTGTAGTAATGATGTGTCGAAGACCAATCCAAGTATGTACATATGGGATATAGGAAGTTTACTAGTTTCAAAATTTGTTTACTTTGTTGTCTGTGTTCTGTGAATAGCTTTTCTAACAGTTCATTGTTGTTGTTGTTTTAATGGTTTTATTTTGGTATTTGGTCAACATGAATAAAATAACTTGACAAAGTCCTTCTAAAGATCTTAGTGTTGTCAGGAAGGTAAGATATAAACACTTAAAGCAATTAGAGATAAGACACTATATATAATCAATGTCTTGGTTTGTGAAATATTAAGCACTAAAGGGGAAAATTGTAAGATATTGATGTGGGTTCTAGTGGAGAGAAAAGATTCATGAAATTAACTGTATTTTGTCAGATCTGAGGTTTGGGTGACTTGGGGTACAGTCATGGACAGGAAAATAGCAAGGAGACGTATCCCAGTGGTGTCTCAAGGAAAGACTTGGCATCTCAAGAGGAAGGTGCGGTGGAAGATAAGAAGAGAGAATTTCTAATAGGAGACCTCAAGTGATTTCGACAGTTACATAGAAGTTCTTTTATGACATTTCTTTGTTGTGGGCCCAAGATGTAGAAAAGATGATATATTGTTTGCAGGGTCTGTGTATCACTGAATTTATGTGCTTGTACTAAGAAACTGTCTAGGAGTTCATTTTTGGTGGAGAGCTGAGCCACAAATGAATTTTGCCTGTAGATACTGTTCTTTGCTTAAGCCACAATGATAAATTTGGGATTTTTATTTATTTTGGTGAATGAATGTGGGCTAAGAATATGTTCTTTGAAAGAGCATAACATCAAAATATCAAGTTTAAAACCATGACAGATTTCTACATTAATGAAGCTTTGATTACTTGTAATAGTTTGTGAGTACAGATAGAGACTTAAACGCTATTTTAGTAATGTCTAAATAATTAGAGTAGTTTGTTAGAATTTAAGAATTGCAAAAGAGCCATCAGTAAGCATTGTCCTGAGAATTAAAGATCTTAAAACAAACAGGAATACCAAGCTTCTTTTTGATGGCTCAGTCCAAACTGGCCACTGAGTTATGGAGATTCATTTATAATTTTTCCCTCTTGCTCTTGACTCCTTGCTTCTGCAGATTTTATTAATGTAGTCTGGGACTGTTTTTAGTTAGTGCCTTTTGTATTGTCTTATTTTCTCTCTTGCCAAGGATTTTAGCATTTACAACCTGCAGGCTCTTACTGCTCATGATAAAATTTTTTTGAAGCTATCAGTGTCTCACATTATTGCAATTGAGAGGCATCTAAGCCTTATTATAGCATTAACAGGGATTTCTTTATAGCGCTCCCTGGTGCCACTTTGGCCTCTCTGTGTGGGTTTAATCAACTGGCATCTACTTCAGACTCGAAGATCAGCAGAAAGGCAGTCATGCTTCCTGGAGTCCACAGTATAGGCTTGGATGTGTTCTCACAGTCAAATTGAAATGGTAGAATAAAAAGCCAACCAAGATAGAGATATACAGTAGCACAACTTTGAGTTGGAAGGAAAGGGAGCTAATGTTTCTAAGTTAGGAATATTATTCATTGAGATACTGTGCTAAATGTTGTACGTGAATTATTTCCAGTCTTCACTACATACTTGGAGCTTTGTGTCATTTACCTTGGTTTTATAGATGAGACCATGGAGACCTAGAGAATTTTAGTAACAGAGTTAAAAAGTGCCAGAGCTAAGAGCGCATTTTCCAGGAGAAGGGCAGGACCTTTCTGCATACTGCTTGCTAGGTCCTTCTGTCTTGTTATTGTGGCTCAGTGGTAAAGAACTCGCCTGCCTAGCGGGAGACACAGGTTCGATCCCTGGGTCAAGATGATCCCTTAGAGAAGGAAATGGCAACCCCCTCCATATTCTTGCCTGGAGAATCCCATGGACAGAGGATCCTAGTGGGCTGTGGTCCATAGGGTCACACAGAGTGGGAAACGACTTAGTGACTAAACAACACCAACATTCCTCAGGCTGTGAGGAGAGAACATTCCTCAGGCTGTGAGGAGAGGCGTGAGCAAGGCTAGACTGCGACCAGGGCACAGCAGGATTCCTGTTCTCCCAGGGCTCTTGCCCATGATTTCAGCAGACAAAGAATAAGTACTATCTTCCTCCAAAAAACGGAAAAAGTTGGAGAAAGATAAAAAGTAGAGGCTTACTGTTAGGTGTGACGTCATAAAGAACAAACGAAAAACAAATGACTTCGCTTTTTAGCTCCTGGGCTAACTGTAGACAGTGGAAACCTGTTTTGTGGAGAAGGGACACAAGAGAAGACAGAGATGGCAGTGTTCAAGGTTTTGAAGGAGATTCCTAATCTTGCTTTTCTTTACAGACCTTGCTTGCGCTATAAAGCCCAAGTAGGACATTTAATCGCATGTTTAGAAGGAAGGAGTTTCCAGGCCTTGGGCACTGGTTGGGCACTTGGCCTAAGGGTCTAAGTAGCAAGCTGCTCAGTGGAGGGCTCCCTTGTGGTCATCTCCTGGATTGCATCTTCCCCTAGCACTGTCAAACTGGAAGTCTTTCTAGGTATCAGTTTGAATCCTTGGGTCAAAGGAATAGAGATCAAGGGTACAGAGAGGTGAGTTTCTATCTGTCTTTTGAAGTTTTGCCTAAATATTCAGTGACTGGTGCTTAATAATAAATTTAAGAATACACTTTATTTGTGGCATTTAGCCAAATTTAGAATTTCGGAGAAAATTGTTACCGTCCCCTCATTTATTCATTTATGTATTAGACGAAGTTTGAGAAAAAGCAGCATTCTTTCAAAGCTTAAAAATTGAGCATAGGTTAAATGCTTAAGAAAACTTTTAAGTTTTAATATTTAACAATATGTTTTATTCAAGAAGTGTGAAACGGGGAAAAAGTATAATAAAGAGGTGCATGTTAGTAGGAAGTTTTGAGAAAGCTGCCTGATAACCACCTAATCCTTGTATTGGTCACATGAAGCTCAGAAGGACAATAAAATAACAAACCTTAGGTTCCTCTGTTAAGAGGGTGAATGTTAAACTACAAAGAATAATTTCATATATTCAGATCCATCTTTAGGGAAATCAATAATTGGGTTAATACTTAGAGACAGAAAGTATGACCATCAGTCAGTTAAGAAACAAGATAATATCCTAACTCCAGCAGAGTTGTAATTTATGTGATTGATAATAATTTTTTAATTTAGTTGCTTTTCTGGCATATGTTTGTAAAGCATTCAAATAAAACATTCAGGTCTAGGTCTGAGTGCATATTTATTCACCTTTGTCAGTAATAGATTTTGGGTTTTCACCAAGTATATCTTTTATACCTTCTTTTCTTTTCAGCAAATTAAACATTTTCAGAACTCTGTTAGGTTTGGGCAGGGGGCTGTTAATTATTTTTATTATAGGGAAGTTAATTTGCACTCTGTCTTACTTTTGTTTAGGTCCTGCTGTTATTTCACTGTTTGATGGACACACTTAATGGCTAAATGAGAGAAAAGTAACCTAAGACCAGTTAATATAAAATTGAGTCCAGTGGGATCATAACACACTGAGCAGTCTCATTCTTGTTTTCATGAGAAAGCTGAAATGTTGTAACTCAAATGTATTTCCCAAGGTCACAGAGCCAGACAGAGGCAGACTAGTAATCTTTTCTCTCCATCTGTAGTTCACTGTACTTTCTGCTGTGTTACCTAGCCTTCAGTGATTGAAGTGCTCCTGAGATTTTTAAAAATTGGAGGTTCAAAAAAATTATAAAAGTAATAAATGCTCTAGGAAAAATTAGGTAGTTTAGAAGGCAACAAAAACCTCCCTCTTCCGCTGTTTTGCTCCCAGACTCATAAGAGGTAGTTCCTGAGTGGTCTCTTAGGTATTCTTTCAGAATTTTGTTCAGAGGACTCTAATATTGTATCTCTCTCTGTACTAGTAATTTTTCTTTAATTTACCATAAAATTAAGAAAAATTAAACACTTTTACATTTTAACCCAGTTTCCTAGCTTTCAAGTGTGGACTTTCAAACTACTTAATGCTACTTTTTAATAAAAGAATCTGGTTTGTTATGTGACTGGAGTTGGAAAGGACCTGTGAGGTAAGAAAGTCCTCTTAGCTTTTTAAATAAGACGTTAAGTGATTTGCATGGAGCTCCACAGTGTTTAATTCCAGTAAGTGGTTCCAACCTTTAGATTTCTGTTCTTCCCACTGCCTCTCAAGTCATTTTATTGGCTTAAAAGTGAACTGTCTATCATAAACAGGTGTGTTTCATATGTGTTCTAAAGGAGTTGCTTTAAAAAATCCAATTCATCAACTACCTGGCACACAACAGATACTTGAATATTTGGATTTAAATAAAGTAATTTTTCATTACAGTTCATTATAAAAGTGAGGGGGTTGTTATTTTTAAGAACTTTTCCATAGTAAATGCGTATGATTTTAATTTTAGTTTCATTCTGCTCTCAGAGAATCAAGTTGTTTTTCTTCACATTCAAAAGCTATTGTGTTGGTCCTGACCACCTTTCCCAGCAGACAGGAATCTGCTTGGGCCTCCTGCAATGTTTGGTCCACTCAAGTGCCAAATTTCCTATTAATCCGTTTCCTCCAGTTAAAGGGCAATTTTAAAATTATCTTATGTTGCAAGATGGAACCAGGTTCCCACACATTTCAGATCAGATTACAGCTCTGTTTTGCATACTTGAATGAGCTAATTTTATGAGCCAATAGTCCCCCCCTCATACCAGGGGTGGGGGGAGGGGTATGGCTGGAAATTGGAGTATGAAGTTTGGGGCAGGAAGCTGATTGGAATTTAAGTGGTGGTGCTGCTGGTGGTGTAGTGGTAGGGGACAGAGCATGGCCCATGTAAAATAATGCTTACTGGCCAAGATTTGGCAGGAATCACATCTACCAGTTACCTTGACATAATATAATATGAAATAGTGTGCGTTCAGCCATGGGTATGTAAACGTGAAGTTTAAGGGAACTCTACAGTTTTATAAAATTCATTCATATGAAGAATCCTTGCCTTGTTTTGTCACTGTATATGAAATATAACGAAACTATTCCTTGTGTTTAAACAAGTGCAGTTAAAAACAGGGCATTCAGGGTCGTTAACAAAAGTATCTGCAGGATGGCAAGCCTGCTTATTCTCAAATAGCAGATCAACAGCTTGCTTAGAAACCTATTTGAACATATAATAAAAACCAGCGCTAGCTTAACATTAAATCAAATGAGATATAAAAGCTGAAAACTTAAAAGTTTAAGTTTCCTGAAATGTAAGGAATTGCTTCCCAAAACTGATGTGAATGCTGATTTACCACAGTTGGAGTGCCTTTAACTAATTGGATTTATTTGAGCTCAGTGATTTGATTAACAGATTTAAAATGGCAAAAAAAGATACTTTAAAAGATTATTTTAAATATTAAAACTTAATTATTACTAGTTTGGAGAATTGAAAGATAGCTTAAGAGTCTTACTTGTCCTGTAAATTAGAGTAAGAAAAAAATCATATCAAATTAAGCCTTTCTTATGGTAGAAAACCCAGAAAGATTCTGTAAGACTATTGTTCTGAGTATGGCAGGGAAAGGGCAGTTTACTTGAATATATTTCAACACTACTTTCCTTGCCCTTCGCTAGCTGGTATAGGGCTTGGAATTTGAAGGCTCGCTTATGAGGACTGTTGATGTTAGTATACTGAAAGTATAAATAAATGGCTTTTGAATAGGTATCCATCTGAATAGTATTGACTCTGCCTGAAAGTTGTTTTTCATAGGGTACCCCATTTAGAAGAACAGAAGTTACTTTTCTCTTCTAAATCGTTAGCATATATGGAACCAAGCTGAAACATACCATGCTAGAGCAATGCCAAATGAGTGATTTGGTGTCATCTATACCATGAAAGAGAATGAATTATATTTCCAATGTTTGCCATTAATTAGTAATCACTTTCTCAACATGTGACTCGGATTTTATAGAAACTTGTTTAAATTGTTTTGAAAATCATTTTAGTTAGTTGGATTCAGTCAGTCATGTCTGTTGACTGAACTTAATTTACATTAAGCATAAAGAGTAGAGAAAGCATTCATTATATAAAACAATTGTAAGTGGAGTTAATGTTTCTTACTCAGTTGAAGAACATTTCTGTCTTGAAGCACCTTGACATTACTTTAGTTCATGAAATTTCATCTGTTTTCAGAATTGAAAGAAAGTATTATAGCTGTCATCATCGGAAAATTAAATATTTATCTCAGACTGTATATGATGATACTGAAGTACTAGTGATTGTTGTTTTCTTCTTCCTACCCTTGTATTTCTTGGGGGTTCCCCAGTGGCTCAGCAGGTGAAGAATCCGCCTGCAGTGCAAGAGACACAGGTTCTATCCCTGGGTTGGGAAGATACCCTGGAGAAAGAAATGGCTACTCACTATATAACCCACTATATATATAGACACACACACACCGTACCAAGTATCAACTGCTAGTTATTTGTAAGATTCATTTAACAATGTTAAGAGAAAAAACTAGGCTCTCAGTGGTGGAGAGTGATCTCTACTACAGTTCACTGCTTTTTACATTCTTAGAGCTCTGTTACTGATTTGTATTTTTAGAGATTTCTGTCCTGTGTATGAGTTTAGTCTAGGAGCACTTGTGCATTTTATGTGTCATCCTAACACTGTGGCCCTCAGCAATCTTTGGGCCTCTGGGGACTGCGCTCTGTGCTAGGCCTCGCACCGCATGCTCTATCGCCATTCTTCCCATTACGCTGGGTGCCAGGCAAGTGCTTTCAGTGTTTTGAGAGGCGCTTTAGCGTAGTACTTGAGAGTTGGCTTTGAGGCCAGACTGCCTGGATTCAAACCCTAGGTTTCCCACTCACCAGTGGTGTGACCTTAGGTGAGTAAAGTTACTTAATGTCTTTTTTTCCAGTTTATCTGTAAAAGAAAGGTAATTGTTGTTCCTACACCACAGGATTGTTATGAAAATTAAATGAGTTAATACTTACAAAGTGCTTAGAAGTGTGCCTAACATTTATTTACTAGTCAAATGAACGTTCATTTAATCCTCATAATAACCTTTACAGAGAGATGGTTATCTTGCAGATATGAAGAGTAAAGCTCAGAAAGATTATGTGCTTTGCCTAAGGTCACACGACTAGTGATTGCGGCTCTGAGATTTAAATTCTGGGCTGTCCAAAAATGTGCATTGGAATTGTAAGTGCCTGTTTTATAATAGCCCGTGCATTTGGACACGTCCCCTGGCAGTGATTTTATCTAGTTTAGCCTTTAATGCGTCCTGTCAAAAGTGACTGATGCTTATGCTATATAAAACTTGACGTAATTATAGTCAAGTATGCATGAAAAAATAATCAGGCCTGATTCTAATGGGTTAAAAGGGCATGGGGGGATTGTATTACCTGTTTCTAAGTCATGAAAAAAGTAACAGTTGTTTAAATTTTATGATACTTAGTACCCATCAACTACTCTCCTACCCACCCACCCTCCCTAAAAAAAGTAAAATACATAGTTTAGAATAGAGTCAACTGTATATGAATTTAACAAGTACTTGTTTGAGTGAAATAAAATTATTGGGAAGATAAACATTATAATAAACTGAGAAAAGGTGTGTATGTTAATATGGAAAAAGCTTGAAACTGCTAATTCAGATATAGGCACTCAAGTCAAATGTGAAATGAAACATGCTCATTAAGAATAAATACACCAAAAAAACTTACTTATCTTGGCTGTACTTTAAAATGAAGCTTAAAAAAATCCTATTGAACCAATAATAATTTATCTGTATTTTGGTAGTTACATTAAAATTTTTTCAAAAAGTACTTGAAAACCAGCGATACTAATAAAAAGAATAGCTATAGTCTGATGATGATAAATATATCAAGTATAATATCTAGGAAATACTGAAAATGAACACATTAATTAGACCCTTCTCTGCAAATGGTTAATAGATTAAAAAAACAGCCATTTTTTATGAAACAAAGACTCAGTTTCAGTCTTTACGATAATCTTGATAGCAAACTTTGCAAGAGACATGTTTTGTTCACCCATCCTATTTCTTAAAACACTCTTGCAACCCCATGGACTGAGGCCTGCCAGGGATCTCTCTGACCCAGGGATTGAACCTGCATCTCTTGCATTGCAAGCAGATCTTTACTGCTGAGCCACCAGGGAAGCCTCCAGATAAATGCAGATGGAAATAAATGGGAAGTATACATTCATATGTATTAATGAAGCAAAAATAAAATGGACAAAACCAAGGCTGGTGACTCTTAAGGGTTGCCTCCACACTTACTTACTGCAACACTTTTTAAAAAATGTTAATGAATCCAGTCTTTTTAGATAGTGATATTGTACTGCAAAACAAGAACTGTAAAATTCATGTTATTATTTCACCTAGTAATACCATTTCTGGCAAACGGTATTATGGGAAAATTTTTTTTTCATTGTTGTTTCTAGTTGTATTGTTTATATTTGACCAATAACTGGGACCTCCCCTAATTTTCAATAGCTCAGTAAAATATTTGTTTGAATATGGATTTATATTTTCACTCACACTGAGATTTCTTACAGTATTTAACATTTGCTTCTAAGTAATCAAGAATACCAAATGTGTATGATGCTTGCATTCATATATAACTTACTAATAATGATAAAAGTCCTATACAAATCTTGCTGGGTACCAGTTTCTTTATCTGTAAATGAAGGTGTGAGACAGAATGATACCTGACATAGATCTGTGAAGCCTGTGAACCAAGGATAGCAAGAGGTGATGGATTCTTAAAGTTATTTTTTGTGGCCAGGAAGTTCCCCCTCTCCCACTCCATCCCTGCTTGATGGTATTTGACTTATACTTGGCTGATGACGAGTGAGTTAAGCACAGGGCCCAGTCTTTTGTTCAGGATTTCTACAAGTCAGTGGATGATAGGTGGATAGAAGAATCAATGAATGATCCTGTTATAGTTTTTATTTCTTTAAATTTTCTCCCAGCTTTATTGAGATATAATTGATATTAACTAGTTTTTATATTTTGTAAAGCTGGCTAAATAAGAAACACATGCTGTTCTTGCAGTATTTTTACCCCCAGTGAGCCTCTTGTTATGTAAAATATATAAATGGAAATAATATCTTAGCACTTACTGGTTAAAGTAGTACTGTGTACTACTTTTATAAGCATTTTTTCAAAGATTATTTAATTCTGATAATAACCCTATTAGGTAATAATTACCCTTGGTTTATGGATGTAAAACCTAAGGTGCAGTAAGGTTAAGTAGGCCAATCAAAGTTGGACAGCTAGCAAGTTAAAGGAGCTGGGCTTTGAGCCTGCCTTCATTCTTCCTGCTCTCCCATATCTCTGTTCTTACCTTAGTGCCTTTGACTTTGGTGGATTCTGTGTTAAGACTGGGTAGCCAGAGCAAGAATTTGGGACAGGCAGGGTTTTACCATTGGACCCGGCAGTTCACCTGCTGGTTGGAAATGAGGAGCCCAGGCCAAAGGAAGGAAAACTTGTCAGGACTTGAGTGAAGGAAGCCAGGGTGGATATCATCTTTCAGGAAAAAAGACAAAGGCTAGGCTTGTTTTAAATGAGGGATGTGTTTGGCCAACGAGTCTATCAGCTTTAATAGAGCTGTTCTGGATTCCTTTGGTGTTATTCATTTCTGCCACTAAGTTTCTGACTGTTAAAAGGTATCTACTTGGTGAGCTGTTGCAATGGGAAGATGTCAGATCTTCAACTAAAGTAGACCCTCCATATCCCTTGGGCCTTGAGTTTTTCTCAGTCATTTTTGGAAGCAACATCCTTATCATTCATGTGGACCAGGTCATGAGTGCTACATTCTCTTGAGTACCTTGACTCTTGTGCCCAGGTTCCCTTGTTACACCCAGAGCTCTTTGGTTGTGAACTTCAAATTGAGGGCCTGTCTCCCCCCCCCCCCCCCCCCCCGCCATTAGATTTTATATCTTGAAAACATATATATATTTTTTTTAATGTGGGCTACCGCTGAGCACCAAAGAATTGATGCTTTTGAACTGTGGTGTTGGAGAAGACTCTTGGACTGCAAGGAAATCCAACCAATCCATTCTGAAGGAGATCAGCCCTGGGATTTCTTTGGAAGGAATGATGCTAAAGCTGAAACTCCAGTACTTTGGCCACCTCATGCAAAGAGTTGACTCATTGGAAAAGACTGATGCTGGGAGGGATTAGGGGCAGGAGGAGAAGGGGACAACAGAGGATGAGATGGCTGGATGGCATCACTGACTCGATGGACGTGAATCTGAGTGAACTCCGGGAGTTGGTGATGGACAGGGAGGCCTGGCATGCTGCGATTCATGGGGTCGCAAAGAGTCGGACACGACTGAGTGACTGAACTGAACTGAACATGAGTACATAAAAGGTGATGCCCGTGCTAGCATATATATGGTTGTGCATAGCAGTGATAGGTATTATTTTAGGTTAGAATCCTCAAAATCCTAGAGAGGGCACAGACTGAGTGTCCTTAAAATGTAACATTCAAGAGTTTGAATCCAAAGCACTGACATTCTGAAAAGCATATGTGGAAAGTCAATTCAAGTTTGTATATAGAACTCAGATTTCTTACTCTGAGAAAAGCTATTGCCAGTCCTAAGGTAATAAACAGAGGCATCAGGAGTCGGGAAGCAAATTTATAGGCCAGTGATTCCTGCTTGCCACAAACATTGTCAGTATTTTGCCATCCACCTTTGGATTTATGCCAAGGTGGAACTCTTTAGTTGACCATTTCGGAAATTCTAAACCATGTGTTAGGTGTGTTTATATTTGAGAATGTTAATGTTTGAAAATTGGTCATCAGCAGAACATATTCTTATATATAGGGCAGGTTATCAATGCATTCTTACTTAAACTAGTATTTGTGTCAAAGGCGCTTGTTAAGAAAACCAGATCTTGTTAAAATGAGCCTTGCTGTTTTGGGGAGATTCTTCCGGCTTTGTGTTGTTGAGAGTGTTCTTTGCTGTTCCCATTACTGTTGTCAGTTGTGAGACACATCTGAGGCCCAGAGCACTCCTCAGTGCTATGCCAGTGTCAAATAAGAAGGCAGTATGTGATTTTTGGTGCCGTTCCCTAAGTTGATTTTCCCTCACATTTATAGGTAAAAATGGATTTTGATTTCAGGATTCATCCCGTGAATATTTGTGTTAGAATGACATCTAAACGTGGTCTTGGTGATTAAGGCTGGTTTTTAAGTCAAATACTTTCAGATACCATCTTTGCATCTCTCACCTCAGATAATCTAAAGTAATTTAAAAGACGAAATTAATTTGAATAAATGATCCCTATGTTGCCATACATTGAGTCTTGCTAAGTTCTGAGAATTTGCTAAAAGCTGTATGTGCATTTTCTCATTTAATCCCCCACTTTAATCCTGTGATGTAAGAACTGTTATCTTCATTTTATAGGTGAGAGCACTGAAGTGTCTGTAGTGATTTTCATAATGAGTGGCACAGATAGTCATGCTGCAAACCCAGAGTTGTTCAGCTCTGAAGTCTATGCTCTTTACCCCTACGGTTATATTACTCTAATGAAGAGATCGGACGCCACTGAGCAACTGAACTGAATGAAGAAGTTAAGAGGGGTGGTAATTCACGAGAAATATTTGTCGTCTGCTTTTTCTCCTTTTTTCTTGTTGAGTTCATCACAGATCGTGTTCATGTGATGTGTAATAAATCCAGTAGAGGAGATAAAACATCCGCTTTATTCAGTAACCATTTGTTGAGATCTCACTTCATCTTCTACCAGTGTCCTTTCATCCTATATTCTGATAAGGATCTCCAAAGTTTTGTGCAAAAGACGAATCTGTTAAAGTGCATGAATAAAACTGTTACTTTGTGTCTTTTCTCCCTTTCTATTAAGAATTCCAGCTTTGTGGCTATTTTGTTGTTGTTCAGTCATGTCTGACTCTTTGTGACCCCACGGACTGCAACATGCCAGTCTTACCTTTGCTTCAGTATGTCCTGGAGTTTTTAGATCTTAAACAGCACATCGAGTGCTAGTCACTCCCTACACTTCTTTGGCTCTAAAATGTATCTCCTCCCCATCACCACCATCTTAACGTCTCAAATTGTGGTGTTTCTTACTTAAGAATTGTAGTTAGTGCTTTTTATTCCTTAGTGTTAGTAAAATAACAGTATCTACAATTTATCATATCTTATATTCAATGAAATACAGTTAAGTGTGGAAAATTAGAAAGTAAACGAATAGCTCCATATTGGTGATGTCTGCTCATTTATTTATTTAGCTGATAGGAGTATGTAGTCAAAATGGTTTTTTCAAGTTTTCCCTCTCCTGCAATTTCCTGCCAGTGTTACCAGGTGCCTGTTGACAGTATAAGTGCTATCCAAATGTCTTTTCCCAAGGCGCACTAATGTGGACCGTTTCAGAATTGCTGAAGCAGGTAAATTGTGATTGGATGATCAACATAGGTATCATAGAGAACTATGTTGTTGTAGCACACATTTCAGTGTTGTGTTGACCACATGATGCAGCCTTGGGGAATCTTAGTTCCCTGACTAGGGATCAAACCCGGGCCCCCAGCAATGTAAGTGCTGAGTCCTACCACTGGACCACAAGGGAAGTCCTGACCTTATCATTTCCTCATCACTAGATTTAGAAATGATCTCGGGTTTCATTTCTGTTGACCACGCTTTTTTTTTTTTTTGCGCTGCTGTTTTGCTTGTTAAACATCGTAGGGTTAGTCATCTTATCAAAACTTCATGAAACTGAGCATGAACCTGCTGACTATAGAGGTTGAAAGAGCAGATAGTGAAGTGGCTACTTGTGACCACCTGTGCCATCTGTTGGTCGCTGGTATAGTTGATTCCTTTGCCCTAGAGATTTTTCTTCTTTTCAATGAAAATTTGAAAGTTGAAAATTGATAAATAAGGATTTTCTGTCTTTTGTTACAGATAAAGCTCTTACATGATTTTGTAATGAGATTCTATCTGTAATTAAATCAAAGCTCTTGCACTTTTATTACTATAATACTGAAGAGTTCTTATAATTTTTTCTAAAAGTTTGACAGTATAGTAGTGTGTAAAATAAAGGTCTCACACAGTACTTTAAAATAGCACAATAAAGAGGTTAAAGTAAAGTAGTGGTTTTTAGAAATGAATCTGATATTTTATAACATCTTTTAAGCAAGGTTGAAGATAAGAGTCCAGTTTTAGTCTCTGAACTCCATGAAAATAAATCACTCATTCTTGATATTTCCCCATACCAGATCTGACACAAATTGGTTTTCTTTGCCTGGAAATTATTTCCTTAGATCATAGACCATGTTGAAGAAATATCCTTCTTTATTTTTATGTCTTAGTATTTCCATGGGAAAATATTACTGTTCCCCTCAATAAATAGTATTGACCTTTTTACTTATGTTTTTCCCAGGGGCATGTGCTTTTTTTCATGGTGGCTGCCCACAGTTGTCTTACTGAGAAGAGAATGGAAATGTATGTGTGTGACTGATTCTGACTTGTGGTTGCTTTTACAAAATACATCTCCCTCTTCTCACTTTTCTCTTCCCTGTGCCGCGCACCCAGATCCTACAGAATCAGGTGCTCAAGAAGCCCCTTCTCGCACATGGCCGCGCGCTCCACTTGAGCAGAAAGACTGCAACCGCTGCCCTGTTTTCTTTACTGCAGTCGTCCAGTGCTGCGGGGAGCAGCTGTCATTGTTTTGCACAGTTCTGTTTTTCCTCCAAAACTGCCTGTGGCAATTTGTACTCATTCTTTATTACCCAGGGGTTTTGCAAGCAATAAAATAATGTATCTGACTACTTAATGGCCTAATGTGATTCCCTTTTCAGAGAAGCAGCAAAGTAGAAGACTCCTTTCACTTTTCCTCTTCACTGACCATGCAGCATTAGGCCTGTTGGGACAGGTTTTTGATGTGCTGCCAGAATGCAGGAGGTTCTACTGTATTGCAATCCTGTTTTCTTCAGACTCTTAAAAACTGTTTATAAGTAAAGCTTAGACCTGGTCAGAAATACTATTAAATATTCTACATGTCATCCTGCCTTACAGGAAATTTATTAATATGATGTCTTATCTTTAACGTAATTTTAAAACTCCGTCTTCAGATCATATTGTTAAAAAAAATCAGTATGATGTGATGGTGAGCATGAAAGCGCTTTTCTTTCTTCTTGCCATCCATTTGTTATACTCAGCATGTATGTGTACGTATACAAAGATTCCCATCCCAAACACCCCTTTTTAAAGAGCCTGCTGTGTGCCACACGTTATGATGGATGCGAGGGCTTTTAACAGTGGGAAAACTGATGTGGCCCCTGTCCTCACGCTGTTTATAATTGAGCAGCACCCTGTAAAGCAGAGCTTGAGCGTGTACTGGTGTGGTGAGTCTCAGTGCTGAAGCAGTGTCAGATGGAGGGGCTGTGAGGAGAGGAATCTGCTCTTTTGGCAGCTTAGTGCTATGGAAGGCTCAGTTGCTTTGTTGTGTATTTAAGCAGTCTTCCTTGTCTGCCTTCTCCAAAGCAGCCCTCTGTTAGACAAGCTGAGTACTAATGAGATCCTGGGAACGCCCTTCTCAGTCTAAGACCTAACTGAAGCTGTCGATCTTCTTGCTTTCTCAATCATTCTTTCTTCCCCAGGCGATCATGCTCCAAACATCCAGGGCACCAAATTCCAAAGATTTTAAGAGCAGAGAAGTTTAATCAAATTAACCTCTCTCCATAAGAAATGAATACTAACTGCTATTTGTATGTTTGTGTTAATAATAACACAGCAGCACCACAGTTAACAGCACTAGTGTGTGTATGTGTGTAGTACGGTTTTAAGTTGGTATATTCCAGTCAGTTTTTTTAAATGGTAGCAGTTAAAAAAGGCTTTTGCCTGATTAATCTTGGGCTCTACTGATGTTAATTTATCTCAGTCAGAGTCTGTAGCTTAAATAATCCCAAACATTGCATAATTGAAATGACTCTTCCCACCCCGCCATTTCTTGGAGCACACTCAGTGCCTTTTAGTAATACAAAAAAGTGATCTGCAGGGCTCTCTTCAGGACTATCGGGCTCACACATACCTTGTGAGTGCGACTAGGTCTGCAGAGAAGACAGGTGCCCTGAGTTAAGTAATACCAAGCAAAGTGCTGCCCTGAGGATCCAGATGAGTGGACCGTCATCTGGAAGAATGGACAGGAAGAATAGTTCATGTTCAGAGAGAGGGTTTTATTCTGGACTGTCTCATAGAGCCTGTGGAACAATCTTGAGCTTCTTTTGAGGAATAAGGTAGATAATAAAGCGGAGGAGCCAGTATTTTGCAAGAAGCCAGGAAAGGCACAGTGTGTCCACTTTCTATATGGGACATCATGTACACAGGTTTGACTGGCGTAGAGGGAGCAGTTCTCTGGTAGGGAGTCTGAAGAGCTCTGGGACTTTGTGTGGTATGCAGGACTGTGAGGCCATCTGAGTGAAAACAGCCTTCAGTGCAGCCTAGGCCACTCTGGTCTTTCCTTTTTGAAGTAGATTGAGATGCTCTGTAACATTTAGTATGAAAGGAAGGCAGTATTGCTGTGAAAGTGAAGTTGCTCAGTCGTGTCTGACTCTTTGCGACCCCGTGGACTGTAGCCCACCAGGCTCCTCTGTCCATGGGATTCTCCAGGCAAGAATACTGGAGTGGGTTGCCATTTCCTTCTCCAGGGGATCTTCCCGACCCAGGGATCGAACCCAGGTTTCCCGCATTGCAGGAAGATGCTTTAACCTCTGAGCCACCAGGGGAGCCCCAGTTTTGCTCAGAAGAGTTTAAAAAACCAGTGGCACAGAATTGATTTAAGGTATCAGTGGTTGGATGTGGCTTGTGTAATACCTTGTTATTTGGATTCTGGAATGGATTTTCCTTTCTAGTCAATAACTGTTATATCCAGAGCGTGATCACATCTTGTTTAATGTTTGTATCTCTGTGAGCTGTGCTTTATCATCTCTATTTTAGAGCATTGAAAACTGAAATAGAGATGTTAATTAACTTGAGGCAGTTAATAATGGATCACATTTGATCTCAGCCCTGCCCAGTTGTGAGACACTCTGACATTGCCTTTCTTAGTGCTGAACAATTGAGAATTGATTGTATATAGCCTTGCATTTAAATAGGCATGTTATGTTTAACTACAATGTATTTTAAAATTAAAAAAAAATGCATCTGGGCCAAAAATGTTGATGTGGATAACTTTAGAAGGTGGAATTTTAATTTAGAACAAAACTGAAAGTTTTAGAAATAGGTATCTCATGACTTAAAAAGGAAAGAAAGAAACCTTTTCCCCAAATTTCTTTAAAATTATACTTTTTAAAATTGAAGATGAAAAAAGTAATTTATATTCTTTTTGTGACAAAAAGGCTTTGAGTTAGTGGTTAGCATGCTTGTAAATGTTAGCTGAGCCTCAGAGATGGAACAGGAAGGAAAGCGCACAGTGGAGAATAACAGGAGGCACAGATGCTCTTACGCCCCTGTCCTCAGCTTCCACTTCCTCATCTTAAAGATTAACACCATGCTTTTATGTCTTTAATTTTCTTCTTGTCTCTTGCTTTCCCTTCTGTTTATCTTAAGTGAATTAATAATTCTGCAACAGTCAAAGCTCCATAAAACCAGTGTTGATGTGTGTACACTTAAGATATGGTTTAATCTAGAATCTTTTCCCCCGGTGCAATCTAATAAATATATTTTGTAGTTAAATTATCAAAATATTGGTGTATATATGGTTGCTTTTTAATATCTCAGACCTTAAAATATTTCTCAGATTTTTAAATACTAAATACAGTTTATACAAAGTGACACTTCTTGGCCACTTAATCCGATCTGAAAAAAAATGTACTTGATTGCTATCCTTCTACCTGTTCTCTTTTAAATTTTTCAAAATAAAACAATTTTTTAAAATTTGAGGCGTATTAGAAATTTGCCTAGTTGGCACAATTCCAGATACCAAAATGATACCCAGATAGATACATGCTCCAAATTGAAAGAGGGTGATCCTGGACTGTTTCCTGGGGAATCTATAGGAAATATCTTGAACTTACTTTACTTTTCTCTCAAAATATATGAATTTCATATGAGGAATTGTATAGTATTTGCAGGGGTTATTTTGCCTCATAGTTGAGAAAAGACAAAGACTTTTCAGATATTTTGTTTAAGGTGATAATTATGACATTGATGACTTCTATAACAACTTTTTTATGGTAAAAATAATAGCACATTTCTATTTAACATAAACTTGTAAATGGAAGTGATTATTCCACATATCTTTATAAGCATAACAGCTTCTTATTAGAAACATCTGTATATACTTTTACCATATTAAGATCCTTAATTAATGTATTTGTATTTTACATTTGTGGTTATAAGTCATTCTACTAAAAGGAATGAAAAACTACTGATGTTTTAGAATGTTACTGAGGGGGAATGGAGGAATCTAATAATATTTGAGAATACATAAATGTTAAATTTGGAAGTCCATAAACCACTATGTACTTCATTGTGCTGTCGTCATCTTACAGTAGGCTAAATTGTTTTTAGTTCAGCTTTCCCTATAAGATGGTATTCTTTTTCTAGCAACACTGAATAAAAAGTTATTAGCAACTTATTTCTGAAAGAAAGATTTCTATTTCATCTTTTAAAGATCTTAAAAATATTTAGGGAGTTAAAAATAGCTATATAGATGGCCAACAAGATACCACCTTAACCTGTGGTCTGTTTTTTTTTTTTTTCTATTGTAGACATGAAAAAGTGAAAGGTCTTATTGCCAATTCATGCTATAGTATAAACTTATTTTGTACTTTCAATAATCTCAACATTTGTTTTAATTTTGCTACTAATGCAGACATGTGAGCACAATAATTATATAGACCTATCTCCAGCATATATATGAGGGAAATAGTATTTTTGAATTTTAGAAGTTTAACATTGCTTAGGTTGAAAATAAGTAAATGAAGTTGTATTTTCTTTGTGTCCTTGTTCACTTCTTAAAATGAGAGATCAGCTGAGAAGAATGTGGGCCTCAACTCAGAAGCTGATGCCCTTACTTTAGAACTTGTCCAGTAGGAAATAATTGCCACTTTTCAGGGTAAGAGTGCTGGCTGAATTCTTAGGCATGAAGAAAATATAATGTATGTCTTTTGAGTGGCTATAATTGACTTATTTTAGTAATTTAAAAGGCCTAAAAACTTTTGTTATGTATCTTGCCAGAGATAAGAAAAATTAGTGAAGTTCTGGATGAGTCCTTGACTAAATGATAGTTATTTCAGTATGCGTTAAGACATTGGATCACAAAACATATGCAATAATACATTAAAAAAATACATTTTAATGAACTGAATCCTATTTATAAATGTGCTAGATATAGATAGTTGAGTGATTTAAAATAAGCCTGTGAAGTTTCCTTTTGTAGCCATTAGAGCTTTTTAAAAACAAAACCAAAGTCTCTTTCCTAAATTTAGATACTTTGAATATCAAATTTTTGAAAAGCAGGGCATATTTTGAACTCTGAGAGTCAACTTTAACTGTTGAAGGAACTGATCATCTTTTACCAGGTGAATGTAAAAGTATTGAAATTTACTTTTGGACTATCTCCATGTGTAAACTGTTTCAGAGATTGTAATAAGGACCATTAGTCTGAGTATAGGATAGACTAAGCTTACCCAGTGACAGAAGAGAAGTCACCAATATCTCATAAACAGAATGCTACATCTTCTTTTATTAGGTCACTACCTAGAATTTAAGTGCTGATGACAAGGCTGATGGCAGAAATGGTATGCAACTCTGGATAGCATGTGAATACTGAATACTCATTTAAAGCAGCTCTTTAGCTCTGCTGCACAAAATAAGGGCAGAGAGAACTTTGGAGTTTGGATGCTGGAGATTTGGCTTCTTGGGTTTACTGCTACTGTCTTTGTCATCCTTGACATCACAGACACCACACTTTTGTGTAGAATGTTCCTCTGTCTGCCATTTCAGGAGGATTATTAAATGTAATCTCTTTGGGACTCTTGACTGCCTCGTAGGGCTTTATTTTATAGGCTGTGTGTCTGAGCAACTTGGAATAATCTACTGCCATTAATCCTTCAGATGTTAGCCAGCTTCATTTTCTGTTAAATCACTCTTATTACTTTTCTCCAGAGATTCTCCTGCTGGTCACTTCTGCTTCTAGGTTAACTTTGTTTTACAGTTATATATTTAATTGTAGGAAACAGTTTAAAAAAAAAAGACTATTTTTGTGGCTTTACCAGAACTGTTTGCTCTTTTACTATTTGTGTTAGTTGTGGAGGAAATACAGTACAGTAACCAAATACATGTAAGTAACTGCAGCATACTCCTGATTTTAGTAAATCTGCCAAGTTAGAAAGACAAATTAAAGAGGTCTGTTAATTTTAAGGATAGAAATAAAGATCAGAAACCCAAGCAAGATTTATCTTTTATCTCTAGTAATTCATTTCTCTAGGATCATTAGGTGCAATTTGAATTAGTACCCAAGATATTAATTTTATCTTTTAATTATGCAATCATTTATGATGAGATAGAATGTGATTTCTTAAAGAATCTTAGAGAATCTCATCTGATAATGATTCTCTTCTTTATGTCATTGCTACGTGGGGAATTAATAGAAAACAAATGTAGTTATTAGACTTTATCATCACCAGTGTGAAACTAATCCTTACACTTAATGGTGTGTTCACTGAAGACCTGCAGATGTTCACCTTTAATATTAATAGATACTGTCAAGCAGTTTCCCAAAAGTGACTTTGCCAGTATAGACTCCCATCAGTAGGGTGTGAAATTTTCTGTTTTTCTGCATCTGTCAGCACTTGGAATTGTCTGTTTTAACCATTTTGGTGTTCATGAACTTTTTAGTGATAGTTGTGTTATTTTAAAAGCATTTCAACTTGACAGAATCTTTACAGATTGACATGTCTAGTTATTAAGAAATGTATGAAAGCTACTTTTTGTCATGCCATTTCAGTTAAGGTTGTAAAGTTCAGTGCTTAGAGAAGAGTACAGTGCTTTGGTCAAGTCAGATTTGAATTTGAAAGATGGCCCTGCTCTTGACAAACGATGTGACCATGGGCAAGTTATCCTAACTCTGTATCTCTGTCTTCTTATCACTTCAAAATAGAGATAATAACATAATGCCTGTCTCAGAGTTAACTGTGAGATTTTAAGGAGATAATAAAGCCCTTAGAATAGTGCTTGCCAAAGTGAGCACTCAGTAAACATTAGCTATTTATTAGTATTTCCTTTCCTGCAGTGACTTCCTTCCTAAGCTTTCAGTCTCACATTATCTCACTGAAAATTCTTCGGGCTCAGCCTTAGTCCTAAATCCTCCACATCACCTCTGGATTCCCACAGGTAGAAGAATTGTTTTAGAGAAACCTATACTTGTCCTCTGGTATTTATCTGTACTTAATTTTCTCCTAGAGTATAATTTCCTTAAGGATAGAGATTGTTTTACTCATATTTTTAACTCCCTAGTTGTGTTTCTTTCCAGGAATTTAGAAGTCACCCAATAAAAAATGATTTCTACTCTTTAAGAAACTCTAAAATTAGTACTGTAGTTTTGTTTTGTTTTACATATTACATGACACATGGAGAACTTTTCTTGTAAACCTTTCTTGAAGATGGATATTTGCCTAATAAGTGGAATAATGGATTGTAGAAAATTCCTTAGGTTTTTCCAGTGCTTTTGTAAGATACTAAAGATTAGGTTTTCCTAATATTATTCATTACATTGCCCATTGCTTTGTTGAAATATGTTTGACTTCCTTGTTTAATTAAAAGACATTAAACTCTCAATTATTCTTGAAAATTCTTTCTTGTTAATTTTTCCTACTTGTTTTGCTTCTCCTCTGCACTCCAAACCATTTCCCTTTGCTCTCTCTTCCCAGTCTCTGAGTATATCTTAGAGATGGAACATATAGCCAGGTTGTAATATTAGATAAAGCAAAATAAGATTGGAGTAATTTGTCAAAATCATATAATGCAAACCGGAGTCCAGCACACGACTAGCAATTTTTGTTATTAACTGGGTAACTTTAAGAGTGAATGATGCTTTCCAGCTTTTTTCCCTACAAAGATCACAATTGATTTAGTACTATTTTAGAATGACACCAAAGCATTTTTCTCAATGGATAATGAAGAATTAAGTTTTGCATCAAAACTCAGTAAAATCTTGGAGTAGTTTTCCCATTTATTAAATACTTTAAGGCTCTGTCTCCTGCAGAACCAAGCAGATGCCTTTACGCATCCAAAATCGAGGTTTTGTCCCAGTAATACCCACTACCAGTAATATTGGACCTAACAACACTCTTTCACTCTCAGCCTTTGTATTTCTAAAGACTTTCATCATCCTTTCAGTCTGACCTTTTTGTTTTCTCTGTCCCGTGTATCAGGTCTTCTCTTTGAGCTCACAAAAGACAAGTCACTCAAGGCTTTGAATTCTAATCCTTGCCCCCTAATGACTCCTTCACACTGTGAAAGACATTTACCCCAAGAAACAGTCATTCTGCTTCTCAGCCATATGAAGTGTGCTTTTGAAAGTTAGTTAAGCACATAATATACTTTAGACTTCAATAACAGAAAACTGGTCGACTGCTGCTGTTAAATTGAGTGGCAGGCTGTCATTTGATTGTGGTTTTTTGGCAAGTGATTTCTCAGCATACACATCTCTCTAGATGCTAGAAGTGCGGCTGTGGTTCACCTTGTTTCTTGCCTTTGTGTCAATTATCATAGCCCCTTAGGGATTATCTCTTTTGATAAAATGTGTTGCCATTTATTATTACTCTTTGCATGTGACCGTATAGCCAGCCAGCTTTTACTCCTTAATGAGAGTTAATATCTAGATTAATTAGAATTAATTTTTCAATTATGATTTTAGAATCATAGACATCATACAGATGATTTATTCCCCTTACTGGGAGATTAAAACTGTATTTCTGGATTTAAAAAATTATTTAAATGAAATACTAATTGGATTCTACTATTTTATCTTAGCAAAATATGTCTTATGTTTCTTGGTGTTATATAATATTCTTTCATAATTTTTATTGTGTGGGAATTGCTTATGATGTTGAAGAATCACAAATAATATGTCTTTTAGGATTAGACTTTAAAACATGGGTTTCATGATTTAGGTATTTTTATGTATGTTTTTCATGCATACAGTTTTGTGCAGAATGTTTTTAAAGTATATTGTTAAGTATTTTAAAAATTAGTATTTTAAGTTTTAAGAATATTTCTTGAACTATAAGTTTAGAACAAGTGAATTTGGATATATATAAATGGAGCTTGCATAACTATTTAATGAAAAAAAGAATTGCCATCTTCCAACTGCGATGTGCTTTTAATTCAGAGAGAAAAGTCTTTAAATTTACTGCTTTTGTATTAACCAGGCTTGGCTTCTTGCCACTGATGTATTAGAATGTCTCAGTGATGTTGGTTCTTGATTTCCCATTCAATAGACACATTTAGTTTATAGAGAGTTTTTGTCTTGATGTGCCTATTCTGTGTTTACACAGAGAAGTTTTATAGCATGTGCAGACTTGTCTGATAAAGTTTTAATGAAATTGTTATACTATTTTCAGATTTTGTGCATCTTCACAATTATTTTCTAAGTGCATATATTGTCCTGGCATGCTGGGATACGAGCATTAGGAAAGCAATGCTGTCTCTTGTATCATAAAGGAGTTATTGAACTCCCAGAGTCAAAATTTTAACTTTCAAGGAATTAGACCTAGAAGAATCTAGTTGTGAAGTATCCTCTGGGGCTTTAACAACATTTTCTTTCAAAGGCCAATATAATGAAAAATCTTCATGTTACTTGGATGATCTGTTGAGGTTTACCATAATATTTGATCTTTCAAAGAACTTTTTAATTATTCTTAACTACGTTCAAAGAAATGAATCTTATATTGCAGTCAGCATGTATGTGTTTGTGTCTCTCCCTTTCTTAAAACAAGTCTGGAATTCTGTTACACTTTCTATTCTGTTATATTTAGTTAAAAAGATTTTGATTGAAATCCACTAAATTGGTTTCAGTTTAGACAAGAGGATGAGATGGCTGGATGATATCACTTGACTCAGTGGACATGAGTTTGAGCAAACTCAGGGAGATAGTGAAGGACAGGGAAGCCTGGTGTGCTGCAGTTCATGGGGTCACAAAGAGTTGGATATGACTTAGCCATTGAACAACAAGAAGAGGTTGGTTTCATGACCCTTACTGTTTGAAAAATCCTGTGCTAGAATTTTATTCTCCAGGGATTTCCTTTTTTATTTCTTTTTTCTGTTCTCCCCTTTCTTCCTTTCACTTTCCCTTCCTTTCTCTCTTGAAATTCCTTGTTCATTTCCCCCTTTTTAGTGTAAATCTCAAATATGTTCCCTAATTCTCTTTGTAATCAGAATATTCAGAATATATTTAATAGTTCCCAGAGGATGTGGGGCCATCATCATAAATCTCAGTTGTCACATCTGAAATGTTATCATCAGCCCTTTCATTATTCTTTCAGAACCATTTCTCCCCATATGGAAGGGCCCTGGATGCGTGCACTTTCAGTAAGGTTCTGTCTCCCAGGTCTTTTCTTAATGTGTATTTTAGTTTGTTCCATATAGTGGTAAATGAGGCTGAGTTTTTAATTAACCAGCTTTCCTTTACCATTTGCATATTTTGGGCAAAATGTCCATGCATGTTATATTTTTAGACTCAATAACAGTTAGTTAGACCTGCCTAGTTTAAATATGTCTAAATCTTTAACCAAAAAAAGCCCCACATAAATCTGCAAATGATTCATATATCTCTCTCTCTTTGGCTACATCAAAGAAATGCTTGCTCTAGAAAAGGGCTGGTTATAAAAGGTAAGAGATTCACAGTTATATTATTAGAAATTATGTAGTCTGTTCAAGAAGATTTATGCTTTATTGATGCTAGGTTCTTTTATTAATATAAAATGTATAAACTTTTAAAAATTTAAGCCACTTTAATTTCAAGCTTTGGGTCATGGGAAATATGTTCATCTGTGATGGTTTATGAGCAGTTATCTCTCCTTGCACTGTAATAGAATGACTTAAGCTGAGTTTCTTCCAAAAGAGTCAGTCACTAGTATCTAAAAATAAAAGTGGTTTCAGTTACATCTTTGTTTTAATCTAGAATAGAATGCCACTGAAAATAGTAACATTCCACACTTGAGAACATGTTAGTAATATAACCTGGTCCTGTTAGCATATGCCTGGTAGAAAGCTTTGCTCTCTGTATGAAAATCAGAGACTTGTTTGATACGAAGGCAAAACCAAGCTGGTCATTTTCATTCTGCTAAAGTGCAATGTCTCACTGTAACATACTTTCTTTGTAGTCAGTAATTATTCAGGGTCTGATTTTGAGAGTTAGCTGTTTCCTTGGGAACAAGGTTAAGTAGAGATGATATAAGTATCATTGTTTCCTCCTTAAAAAAAAAAGTTATTAGAAAACAGCAATTTTTAAAATAGAAATCTCTAATAGTAATGGCTATCTGTAACTTGATGCCCTGTCCCACCTCCCAGTTAGAAGGCATAAGAAGACTGCAAGTAAGATGTGGATAACTCAGTTAATTTTTCTGCAGGAAACTAATTTTTCTAGATATTTAAAAAGATGAAGATTCTTTCTGATTTATAAGTTAGTTTATGTCTTAAACATTACCAGTAGAAGAATGTAACCATTATGATCTCACAAACTTATACTTCTTGGTTTGTCTCCGTATAAAATCTATTTCCTTTTCATTTTCACTGTCATATTTTGATCTTAAGTTTTCATCACTTCACTCTGAGATCCTGCATTAACCTTTTGATACTTTGACTCCCTATCCTTTTCCTGTACCTTACCTCACACCCCTACCCTGAAATGATCACATACAAATATCTCAGGGCTACCAGTTCTAATAGGTGCGATCTACTGGAGAGATGAGAACTTGCTCTATCCCAGTTTCAAGTGTTAGGAAGGAAACTGGATTGACAGGGTGGGTTAGGTACCCAGCCCTCATTCAGCCCAGGATGATGTACAGTGGTTTCTGGGGAGCTGCCCTTAGGACTATTTCTGCCCTTGATTCCCTGAGTAGGTATTAGTGCCTTTTCACCGTTATAACTGGTGCTAGTCAGGGATTTTTTATTCTCTTCCAAGTTCTTGTCCCCAGATTTTTTAGATGATAGTAAATGAGGTTTTAAGTGGAACAAGTAGAAATAACGCATCTTTGCAAGTACAGCTGTTCTGCAGGTTTCTCATAAAACCAAGTAAAAATTAACCTGAATAAAACACATTCCGTAAATGTTACAGTTAAGCTTCCCTTTTCCTTAACACTGTGTGCCCTTTCCATATTGTTGAAAGAGAAAGCAAGAGTGGAAGCCAGAACCCTACTTCTAACCGTTGAGTCTCTCAGATAAAATGTGAAAGTTATTCAGATAGAAGGACAGGGTGAGAGTTCTAGTATTGAGCCCTGGGGTTTAATCAGGAAAACTTTGCTAGAGGAGAGAGTGGGACAGGCACTACTAGTGAGATCCCTAGAACTGGCTCAGAGACCCTGGAGAGCATCCTTGAGCTGTCTCTGGATGGTGTTACTGCTGTCAGCGTCTCGCTCCCCATTATCTTAATCTAGTTCCTTTAATTTTGTGTTTTTAATCATGGACATTATTTTAACTTAATTTATATTGATTATCAAGAACATACCACTTGTTCCATGTAGCTAAGCTAGGCAGATTTGTTGGCTAAAGGAAATCCACTTACCGAATGAAATGAAAGCAGCAGATTTCTGCCCCCCTTCAATATTTTTCTATAAATTTGTAAAACAGCTAGCTCAATAGTTTTATCTTTAATTTTTTTATGTCTTTGTCAGTAGGGTGCTTGTCCTCCTTGTGTCTGAGGAAAGGAATGCATTTTCAGTTTTCTTTTTAAAAAGAAAATTTAATTCACTGTACACAGATGGAAACAGAAGAGATATATTATGCCGATTTTCTCTGCTATTAAAAATTTCCTTATGAAAGAGAAAGACACCATATGATATCACTTATATGTGGAGTCTAAAATACAGCACAAATGAACATACCTATGAAACAGAAACAGACTCACAGACGTAGAGACTGGACTTGTGATTGCCAAAGAGGATTGGGGGTTGGGGAAGAAAGGATTGAGAATTTGAAATTCAGTTCAGTTCAGACCAGTCGCTCAGTTGTGTCCAACTCTTTGCGACCCCATGAATCGCAGCACGCCAGGCCTCCCTGTCCATCACCAACTCCCGGAGTTCACCCAGATTCACATCCATCGAGTCAGTGATGCCATCCAGCCATCTCATCCTCTGTCGTCCGCTTCTCCTCCTGCCCCCAATCTCTCCCAGCATCAAAGTCTTTTCCAATAAGTCAACTCCTCGCATGAGGTGGCCAAAGTACTGGAGTTTCAGCTTCAGCATCATTCCTTCCAGAGAAATCCCAGGGCTCATCCCCTTCAGAATGGACTGGTTGGATCTCCTTGCAGTCCAAGGGACTCTCAAGAGTCTTCTCCAACACCACAGTTTAAAAGCATCAGTTCTTTGGCACTCAGCTTTCTTCACAGTCCAACTCTCACATCCATACATGACCACAGGAAAACCCTAGCCTTGTCTAGATGGACCTTAGTCGGCAAAGTAACGTCTCTGCTTTTGAATATGCTATCTAGGTTGATCATAACTTTCCTTCCAAGGAGTAAGCGTCTTTTAATTTCATGGCTGCAGTCACCACCTGCAGTGATTTTGGAGCCCCCCAAAATAAAGTCTGACACTGTTTCCCCATCTATTTCCCATGAAGTGATGGGACCAGATGCCATGATCTTCGTTTTCTGAATGTTGAGCTTTAAGCCAACTTTTTCACTCTCCTCTTTCACTTCCATCAAGAGGCTTTTTAGTTCCTCTTCACTTTCTGCCATAAGGGTGGTGTCATCTGCATATCTGAGGTTATTGATATTTCTCCCGGCAATCTTGATTCCAGCTTGTGTTTCTTCCAGCCCAGCATTTCTCATGATGTACTCTGCATAGAAGTTAAATAAGCAGGGTGACAATATACAGCCTTGACGGACTCCTTTTCCTATTTGGAACCAGTCTGTTGTTCCATGTCCAGTTCTACCTGTTGCTTCCTGACCTGCATACGGATTTCTCAAGAGGCAGGTCAGGTGGTCTGGTATTCCCATCTCTTTCAGAATTTTCCACAGTTTATTGTGATCCACACAGTCAAAAGCTTTGGCATAGTCAATAAAGCAGAAATAGATGTTTTTCTGGAATTCTCTTGCTTTTTCCATGATCCAGCAGATGTTGGCAATTTGATCTCTGGTTCCTCTGCCTTTTCTAAAACCAGCGAACATCAGGAAGTTCATGGTTCACGTATTGGTGAAGCCTGGCTTGGAGAATTTTGAGCATTCCTTTACTAGCATGTGAGATGAGTGCAATTGTGAGGTAGTTTGAGCATTATTTGGCATTGCCTTTCTTTGGGATTGGAATGAAAACTGACCTTTTCCAGTCCTGTGGCCACTGCTGAGTTTTCCAAATTTGTTGGCATATTGAGTGCAGCACTTTTACAACATCATCTTTCAGGATTTGAAATAGCTCAACTGGAACTGCATCACCTCCACTAGCTTTGTTTGTAGTGATGCTTTCTAAGGCCCACTTGACTCCACATTCCAGGATGTCTGGCTCTAGATAAGTGATCACACCATCGTAATTATCTGAGTCATGAAGATCTTTTTGTACAGTTTTAGCAGATGCAGACTAGTGTGTATAGGATGGATGAATAATGAGGTCCTACTGGATAGCATAGGGAATACGAGAGTGTATATATGTATACACACACACACACATATATATGTATGTATAACTGAGTCACCTGTTGTAACACGGCATTGTAAGCCATACATTGAAGTATACTTCAATAAAGCTTTAAAAATAAAAAATAAATAGTACAGATTCCTAAAAACAAAAAATTTCCTTATGAATTGAACAGGTATATTTTGTTACATTTTCATGTGTTATTCCATTCATACTGTTAAAATACTCATATATGCAGTGCTATTGGAGTTGTATTTGTTGAATTATTCAGATTCATTTATCAGAGAAGATAATGGAATATAAGATAAATGCATTGCAGATATTAAGTATCTTTTAAATAGCCATTCCAGCTGTTATTTTGGGAGGTAGAATTATTTGCTGTTGGCTTAGATTTTGCATCACAGTGTTAACAATTTCTTGGGTTTTTTTGTTGTTTTTTTTAAATGAGTCAGTGGAGGAGAATTCAAGCACCTTTCATATAGATAGTCAATGTGTGCTTGTGTGTGTATGTGTGTAACAATGACTATTTAAAATTAACTGATTCAACTTCTGAAAATAAGAGAAGAATCAGGAATTCTTTTCCTTGTGTGAGAACTATAAACCAGCCTATCATTTGATTTAGACATGGTATGTTAGAGAATAAATAAAGTAAAATGGTTGATTTTAATATTAGTTTTACAACTAAGATGTTTTGTAAACCTGCGAAAATCTCTTCCAGAGTAGATTTTATAATACATTGACTTAGAAATATCACCCAATTTTTATTGATTACCTACTACGTCTTGTTATTGATGACTTTGAAAGACTGGTTAAAAGCTTGTTTGTGCATTTATAGTTTTGTTGCATTAATATGCTTCTTTTCCATTTTTACTGGTAACTTGTCTAAAGATGACTGCTGATATAATAGTAACTTTTGACTTGAATCCTCTTTGGTGGTCATAATACTTACTGGGTTATTTATTTGACAGTCTGGTATCTTAATTTTAGTCAAGTGTTGTTCAGTATAAGATTTATAGAAGAAGACCAAATATGCAGTGCCTCATACTTTGTGTCACACTGTAGATTTCAGTGCTGACTGTCTATAGTCATAAGTCTGCACAGCCTGGTGAAGGGAGAGAAGCTATCACACCTGGGGCTTTTAAGAAGTACCTGTGATCCCCATGTAGAAGCCGTGCAACCTCTGCTGCCAGGATGATGAGAGGGAATTGTCCAGAGCAGCTTGGATGGGGCCTGACCTGACAAAGGAGCCCTCTGGCGATGTGGTAAGGTTTTCACTTGCTGTCTCAGCCAGAGGGTATCAGTGTTATCTAGGCCCAGAATTAGGACAGTTAGATTAAAAATAGAGAAGAGAAAGGAAAGGTACACCAGTGTTCAGAAAAGACTGTCTAGCATTTTATGATCTTTCGATCAGTCTCCTGAGCTGAATCCAGAAAGTATGTAGCATTTTACCTGTTGAGATTCACCATCTGAGAGTCGCTGAGATAAAATAAGAGTGCATTTTGCCCAAACACATACAGAAGGTTTTTCTCCCTTGCATTTAACTGCTGGGATTTCCTTTTTTAAGGAATCTGGAGGGTCTCTTATAACCTCCCTGTCTGTGGTACTTTCAATTCTTGTTTAGCAAGAGGAAACGACACAGAGGCATGTGAGTGAATCCCAGCCACCATGGACTCAAATTAAGATAGACAGTTCCTGCTGATGGTAGCTTGTTGGCTGGTGTGAGTTCATATTCTAGGGCCAAGATGATGGTTTTTGGTGATGAGCTTTGGTTCACTTGTTTAATCTTGATTAGTAGTCCTCTGTTCCATTCCTAGATGAAAAACAGACAAAAGACTTGTGTTCTATTAATAAATGTTTTTTTGATGTGACTATTCTAAGGTTTAGAGAGTAATGACAATCATTCTTTTTCCACCTGATGATTATTTGTAGGTCATAGTTGTCAAACAGAGTCTTAGAGATTGTCACAGTTCACATAGCCAGCGAAGTAAGTCTCAGTGTGACAGTTAATGTAGTCAGGCTTTTGAATTTCTTTCTGTAGACGGGGTGTGCTCTTCAAGTTGATTACCACGTATATCATGGCCTCTTTTAAAATTATTCCTCCTCCTAGTATTATAGACCTGATCTTACACTTTTGCCAGTTGATATCTCTGTGTTGGTGGGGAGTGAACACAGAGCTAACATTGACTGTGTGCTTTCCTCTTTGGAACTGTTTGAACTGGCAGAGCTCCTGAGTCAGCACTGCATTTAGATTATGCCAAGATACAGACTCCACTTTTTTCACTTCTGGATCTATATCCAAAGTTAATCGGTTAAAATTTTTTGAAAATACTCACTTATGGACCATTTGAAAAGTACTTACATTTGCTTTGGAACTTCTGAAACTAAACCCTGCATTTGCAATGCATGGTGTGGCCACTAGAATACAAAATTATTCTTGTGGCAAGTAAGATCCAGGCACAGAAAGAAAAAGCGCACTTCCTTCACTTGCTGTTGGTCAAAGTAAGTAGAATTCTGAGTCACATGAACTCTTAATGCTTTCTTGACACATTTATTTAGAGAAAATATTCTTAAATACGGACAGCTTCTTTACATACAGCGGTAAGGAACTTAGGCAACACATGACTATGGCATTGGATTAACCCTGTTAATTAGGCTTCAGAGTTATTCAGGGAAGAGGACAGAGCTTTGTGGCATGGTGCCAAACACAAACAAGTTTGAGTAAGATACATACTTTTCTTTTACTTCTCCGCTTTCCCATTGTTTGAGCATCATCAAGCCATTCCGATTTTGGTAGGAAGGGAAGAGAGCAATCTGATGGCAGTTGGGGGAGGGGCTGTATATGTGGGTTTGTGCCCGGATATATATTTTATACATAATCAAAATAAACAGATACGTGCATTACACATACCTTGAAAAGGCAGATGAAGGGTGCGTTCTTGGCTCCAGGTTTAACTTGCCTGCTTTAATTAAGAAAATGACGACACTTACACTGATTATGCTAACATGTTTTAGAGCATGTTCTACTTTCCGTAAGAGATTTCTCTGGTAATGCATTTCTTTTTCTATTACCAAACATGATTAATGTGCCACATAGTGTTAACTGTGCTCTTTCCCCAAAGACATCAAATGGGAGGCAGCATGTAGAAGCTAAATTATTCGGAGAGGAGTCAGTGATTGATTTAAATATAAAAGGATTAATTGGTCCCTGAACCAGACTATTAAACTGTACTGTGATCTTGACTGAAAGTGGGAGAATTACAAGTGCATTGCATAGAATAAATTAATACATTTTTCATGGCTTTAATCCTTTTTTCTGTATTGCTTATTGTGGTTTTATGTACTGCACTCTATTGTGTGCTTAATTGATGCAGAGGGGATTCAGCGTATAATGATTAAAAGGGGAGAGGGATGGAACCATCCATTGAGTTTTAAGGTGGTAATTCTTCCGGGGTCGCTGAAAGTATCTCCAGGGAAAGACTATTTCTAAGAACTCTTACCAGTGATAACCCCAGGCATAGGAGTTGTTACTGAATAAGAAATTTAAAAGTTTACGTTCTGTGAGTACATTGTTCAAGATGGACTTTGGCTAACAGGGTAAATGGGCTTCCCTGGTAGGTCAGATGGTAAAGAATCTGCCTGCAATTTAGGAGACCAGGGTTTGATCCCTGGGTCGAAAAGATCCCCTGGAGAAGGAAATGGCAACCCACTCCAGTATTCTTGCCTAGAGAATTCCATGGACAGAGGAGCCAGGCGAGCTACAGTCTGCTGCTACTGCTGCTAAGTCGCCTCAGTCATGTCCGACTCTGTGCGATCCCATAGACTGCAGCCCACCAGGCTCCCCCATCCCAGAGATTCTCCAGTCAAGAACACTGGAGTGGGTTGCCATTTCCTTGTCCAATGCATGAATGTGAAAAGTGAAAGTCAAGTCGCTCAGTCGTATGAAACTCTTTGCGACCCCATGGACTGCAGCCTACCAGGCTCCTCCGCCCATGGCATTTTCCAGGCAAGAGTACTGGAGTGGGTGCCATTGCCTTCTCCAGAGCTACAGTCTATGGGGTTGCAAAGAGTTGGACGCTACCGAGAGAGCTGGACACGACCAAGCGACTAACACACCCGCAAGAGGGTAAATACAACCCTTTATCCTTGGGAGAATTGAACTGAGATGTTAGCTTTTGAGGGTAAGCAGTGTAATGGCACTATCGCCAGTGAAAGTTTTCCTTTTTTTGTATAACTTTCTATTCAAATGATACTGATTTTTCTCATTCTGACTCACAAGCTGATACTCCAGTCTGACAGGATGCTGTTCTTGAAGGTTATCGCATCAGCCTCGTATCTCCTCTCCAGGGAGAATAAATCTGTGTTTATTCACCTCTGTTATAATGTTCCTTTTATAAATAGGTATTCATGTAAGCTCTGCTTTCAAAAAGTAATCCTGGTAACAAAAGGAGAGCAGAACAGTTTGGTTTGGCTGACTGGATTGAGAATTCATAGGGGTTTGGGGTTAACATGTACATACCACTGTATATAAAATACATAAACAATGAGGACCTACTGTCTAGCACAGGGAACTGTACTATATTCAGGATCTTGTAATAGCCTGTAATGGAAAAGAATTTGAAAAAGGAACATATGTAGCTGGGCCACTTTGCTGTACACATAAAACTAACACAACATTGTAAATCAACTATACTTGAGTTAAAAAAATTTTTTTTTAAAGTTTGTATTTGTGACTTCACTAGCAGTATACATTTCAAGCTTCAGGAATGGTGTCTTCAAGATACTTCTCTTTACCCTGTCTCAATAGATCTTTCTCTTATAATTTGATGTGCTTTGCCTTTCAGTATTCTGCTTCTGAGTAATCATCCCATATGGGATATTTTAAAATAGGCACAACTTACCTGAGAATCAAATTGTAGGATTATCAGAATCTGAGGATTGAAGGCACCACTGAAGATCATCCTGTTCCTTCCCCTTTTCAGTATGCTTGAATCTCCTCCACCACACCATTAGGTATAGCAGACATAATGGTGAAAGTCGCTCAGTCGTGTCCGACTCTTTGCAACCCTGTGGAATAGTCCATGGAATTCTCCAGGCCAGAATACTGGAGTGGGTAGCCTTTCCCTTCTCCAGGGGATCTTCCCAACCTGGGGATCAAACCCAGGTCTCCTGCATTGAAGGCAGATTTTTTACCATCTGAGCCACCAGGGAAGCAAACGTATTACCCTTCTTGTAAGCCATTTTTTATTTTAAAAAACCCAGTTAGAAAGTCTTTATATTGAATTGAAATCTATTTTTCTGTAGTGTCTTTATCAATGGTGCTTGACCACTGTACCTGAGTTCTCTGGTATACCATGAAATTTTGACCAGTGTGTGAAACTGATATTTGCCACAGTTGAGGACAGCACGTACTGTTGCAGCAATAATTGTAAAATGCCATGTTAAACAAAACAGGTTTCATAACATTTTATGCTTGACTGTGGCTTGTGTTTCATTGTTGGTATCTCTTCCCTAGGTTGTCTTATCTCTTTGTTAAATATCTCCATTTCCTTCAATTATTGTCATGTTGGGTGGTTTTAAGTGCTTTTGGTTATTTTCTTTTGAGTGTGCTCCAGTTTACTTAATATCCTTTTAAAATGTGGCATCCAAAATTAAACTGAACATTCTATTTACAGATTTATTATCTTTTCAGTTCTGTAAATCAGAAGTCTGAAACGGGTCTCACTAGACTAAAACCATGATGTTGGCAGGGCTGAATTCCTTCTTGGACACCTTCGGGGCAAATCTGTTTCTTTGCATTTTCCAGCTTCAGAGGCTGCCCACATTCCTTGGTTTTTGAGTCCCTTCTGTTGTCAAAGCCAGTGGTGGCTTGTTGGGTCTTTCTGACCTTGACTCTTCTGCCTCTTTGAACAATAAATTAAAGACTCTTGTAATTACATTGGGCCCACTGGATAATCCCAGATAATCTCCCTATTTTAAGGTTATTTGATTAGTAACCTTAATCACCTGTAGCCTTAATTCCCCCTGGATGTATAGCATAACATAGTCACAGGTACTGGAGATTCGCACACAGGCATATTTGGGAAATCATTATTCTATTTATCATAGTCAATAAGATAAATACTTATGCTTTTACAACTCATTTAACCTAGTGAGGTCCAGAATGTTAACATTTTGCTATATATCTTTCATATTTCTTGTTTATAACTTTTTATTGATGTTTATAATATACAGTACAAAAAGTACATATATTGCAAGTGTATAAAGCTTAGTGAGTTTTTCCAAATTGAGTCCATATAGTCCATGGGGTTGCAAAGAGTCAGACATGACTGAGCGCACGTGTACACACACAGACACACACACACCCCTTCTCCTGCACAAGAAATAGATGTTACTAGCACACACACACAGACACACACAGACACATACACAGACACACAGATGGACAGACAGACACACACACCCACACACCCACCCCTGCTCCTGCACAAGAAATAGATGTTACTAGCAGCCCGAAAACCTCCCTCATTCTCCTTTCCAGTCACTGCCTCTCCCCTCCCAAGCATAAGCACTTGTTCCAGCAGTTTAATGTGTCTTCACATTTCATATAAATAGAATCCTACATAGATAGCTTTTTGTTTCTGTCTTCTCTTGGTCCACAATTGTTTTAATTATTCAGGTTGTATGTGCAGTTGTAGATCACTTACTCTGATTGCTGTAGAGTACTCCATTGTGTGACTATGCCCCAGTTGATTTATCCCTTCTATTCTTTTTTTTGTTTTTTTATCCCTTCTATTCTTGATTGGAGTTTAGGTAGTTTCCAGTCCTGATGTATGTTTAAAGTCAGTAAATAGTACTGTGTCAAAGTCATTCAGTGAGAGAGTGCTAGATGTGATGGAGTCTTGTGTTTTGAGTGGGTGACCCAGCCTGATCTATAGAAAAGTGATATCTAACACATTTCTCCCTCACTTTAATTAGCATAATCAAATAGTATTTTATAACTTCGTTATTTGTTTTCAGTTAATCTTATTACTAAACTTAGTAATAAATCTTTTTTTAAAGGTGGTTTTGAAAGAAGAAAATTTGAATGGATTAGTTTGATTCAGTTAAATCCATTAAATCCTAAATTGGAGTGAGTATGTGCAGGCAGAGTATGGGGGAGCTTCTTTCATCAAAACGTTCTATTTTCTCTTTACCTGTGGTTTTGAGAAAGATCATTAAAACATGCTGCACATACTGTCTTACTAAAAACACAGTAGCCTTTCCCCTACTCCCCCCATCCCCCCATGGAAGAACCTGAGAATGTCAGAACAGAAGTTGAGTTGCGTTACTTTTTCTGTATCTGGACTCTTTCAAACTCAGACCTGCGTGCTTTCACTCATCCCCTTGGCTTTAACTGCTATCGTTAAGCGAACGTCTTTCACATGAGCTCTCTCGATCTTACCTCCTTCCTACTGGTGCATCCACTTCCTGCATAGTGTGCCTGTCTGCATGTACTGCTGGTCACATTTTTGAAGTAGATTTTGAATCCATGTCCCCCCTAAGTCTTCACTGCTGCCAGCCTGCTCTCAACCATGCCTTCTCGAAACCAGCCTTCCAGCTGGTCTTCCTGTTCTGCAGTTATCTCCTTCATAACAGATTATCAAGAAAGTAACTAAAAGTGATCTTTTCAAAATATAAATGAGACCATGGTAATTCCTTTGCTTAAAATCCTGCAGGTTTATCAGTGTATTTAGAATAAAATCCATGCCCCTTCTCAGTATTGAAAGGTTTACATGATCCAGCCCCTACTCACCTATTTGACCTCATTTTGTACTTATCTCCAAGGTGGTGGTAAAGAACCCTGCCAATGCAGGAGATGTAAGAAATGCAGGTTTGATCCCTGAGTTGGGAAGACCCCCTGGAGGAGAGCATAGCAACCCACTCCAGTATTCTTGCCTGGAGGATTCAGAGGAGCCTGGTGGGCTACAGTCCGTAGGGTCACAAAGAGTGTTGGACCTGACTAAAGTGACTTAGCACACAGCAGGCCATTCTGTTCCCCAAATTCAGTATGCTTGTTCCTGTACTTTTGTATGACCATCTGCCTAAACTTCTTTCTCTGAGGTCTCACCAGGGCCGACTGCTCATTTGCCTTTCCTCAAAGAAGACCCCTCCCTTACCCACTGCTGCCTCCCATCAAACACGTCGTCGCTTCTCCCCTTCAAACACAGCCATCTTACTTTGTTTTCTTTGTGGCTTTTTGTCTCAAAATTATCTTTTAAAAAGACTTTTAAACTGTCTGATTGCCCTAGCTTCTAGAATTTCAGCTCTGTGGGAGTCAGGACTGTAGGCCTTCTTCACTGTGGTACACCTGGCATTTTTGGGCAATGCTTGCGTATTTGTAGAATTAACAAATAAACCAAAAGTTGCCTGAGCAAATGATTCTTGATAATGAAAGAAGATTCTCTATCAGAATTTTTTTTTCCTCTAAACCTTTTGCAAATTGCTGCTCTTAAAAAAAAAAAAGGAAGAAACATCCATAATTTTAAGCATTCAGATTTTTGATGATGACCAGATACTGATTGTATGTCACTGTCATTAAATAACTGCGTATGTAGCTACTGTACATAGTAGACTAATTTGAAGAATGAATACTACTGGGTGTCTCGAGTATACTCTAACTTTTTAGATGCTCCATCCATCACCTGAAGGATCTTGTGTTTTCTGTTACTCTTAAGTGAGATACTAATGGCATCCTTATTTACAGCAACTAATGTGTTAGTTCCAATATCTACTTTTCTTTGTACATCATCACTGCTAAATTTTAGGAGAAATTGTTTTAACTGTCAAGAATCAAAGTTAATTCTGTTTGGAATTTGTTAAACATATTACGAAACTTGTAGCTCTCTTTGACTTCATAGTCTTAAGTAGATTGTGAGAAAAATGTAGAAGCATCTTATGTTTATTTTTGTTGGTTCTAGCCAGCAGATTTATTTTTCTTGTGTTTGGGATAGGGGAGTTGGGATGGCAAGCAGTGCTGGTGATTAAAGGCTGCGCTGTGTTTTGATTAAAGAGAAGGAAAACGTAGCTTCCGGTGTAGGCCTGTGGCATGGGAAGAGTATGGAGGATAAATTCTTGCTGATAACAGCATTCTACCAAGTAAGTGTCAGCTCCAATTTTATTTTCCTTTAGCTGGGAAATCTGTGACCTCCTTTGAGTACTGGTGAGTGAGACATTTTGCAGCAGTGCTGATTATAAAAGACTCTGCTCTCTGGTTGGCTAATGCCAAATGTTGGAAAGCCTTTAAAGAATTTGCCAAGCCACATTGAGTGTCAGCTGCTAGATGTGAATTAGAGTGATATAAGAAGTTAGATGTTTCTCTTGCTTTGTTTATTGTAGAGAATGTCTTTAAAATGTGACTAAAACTGTCACTGTAAGTAAAGACATAAAATAATTTCATCATACTGTTTCTTTATGTATTAGCTCCTCTTACATACATACTATAACTTAACTCTGTAGCACTATCAGTTTCTTAAATAGAATTGGGGTATGAGAGAGAAACAAAATCTCAACATGGATCCTTGTCTCTTTTACCTGCTTCATCTTGTTCTGGAAGTATTTAAGGTATGATCAATATATGATCAAGTATTTAAGGTATTGATCATACGATCAATATAATGAGGCAGGAAAAAATAGTGAGGGTTGATACTCATAAGTGATGGAAAGTATAGTAATGGAGTATGGAAAAATAACACTCTATGACAGTAGAAAGGCTGTATACCTGGCTGCTGCTCTTGCTGTTGAGTTGCTAAGTCATGTCAGACTTTTTGTGACCCCAGGGACTGTAGCCCACCAGGCTCCTCTGTCCATTGAATTTCCCAGGCAAGAATACTGGAGAGGCTGGTCATTTCCTTCTCCAGGGACCTGACCCTAGTCTCCTGCTTGGCAGGCAGATTCATTACCACTGAGCCACCTGGGAAGCCCTGTTTACCTAATACTTATTCATTAATAATTTTCTTTCTATTTTTATCCTCTCTCTGTCTCTTTTGTTTTTTTTTTTTTGTTGTTGTTGTTGTTTGTTTGTTTGATCACATAGGTAAAGTCCTACTTGCTATTGTTCACCTGATGAATGGCACCGTCGTGGAATTCCCATCTGCTTTATGCTTTGTGGCAGGTCATTTCTCCCACTGTGAGCTGCTTGTGGGAATCTAGACAGATGTCAGAGGTCTGTCCCTATGTTTCTTTCAAGCTGGCAAGAGCTCCACCATGTCTGCCACTCAGGCTCCTCCTGCAGCAGCAGAATCTGTCATAGTGGTTGGACGTTTGTGTAAAATATAAGCAAACAGTCACTGATTTTAAGATGTACCATTCTCATGTATTTTGTACTTTGGGAAGAAATAGCATTTCAATTTAGCAGTAAGGAGCAACAGAGAAAGGCTGGTTTATCATCTCAAACATATATATAAAGTCTTAGCTATTTTAGTGTCAGTTCAGCCTTTTTCTTAGCAATATATAATGCCCAATTGGTATCAATACTTAATGAGAAAAATGGTAGAAAATGTCTGTGATTCCCTATACCCTTCCATTACTCTACCCTTCTCCCCTTCCCCCACTTTGTTACTATCTTTTAAAGTAACAAAAAAATGGATTAAAGGTTTTGTTTTATACCTAATAAAAGAGAAAACAATCCAAGCATGTCTTAAGTGAAGTGAAGTCGCTCAGTCGTGTCCGACTCTTTGCGACCCCATGGATTATAGCCTGCCAGGCTCCTCTGTCCATGGGATTTTCCAGGCAATAGTACTGGAGTGGATTGCCATTAGTAAAAGTGCTGTAGTAGTCATGAGTTCCCTAATATAAATGTCACTTTCATCTGTATTCTCTGCCAGCCACACTCCCATTGAATTTTCCAAGGGTTGTCCAGCTATTGAGACTAGATAATCTGGCTTAGTTTAGTAACCTCAAGAGAGATTTTAAATAAGACAACTTTCGTAAGTCTCCTCAAATATTGTGTATACCAGCTTCTTCAAGCACACTTCACTGACTAGAGTAACTCTTATGTCAATTTTGGCAACTTGAAAATTACCTTATATAGTTTGTACCATCAGGATGAGAACCTGTCACACTCTTCCTGCCTTTGGATCAAAGACACACTGAGTCAGAGCCTCCACACTGTCATTGGCTCCTGGTGAGGTACCCAGGGAGGAACAGTCAGTCTTCTAGGCCACTGGGCCACTGTTTTCGCATCAGTGCAAGAGGTGCTGCTGCTCTGTTACCACTGCAAGACCAGGAGCAGCACCTTGTGATGGGGAAGAGTTACTGTGCCACTCCCGGGCTGAATTTACTGCCAAGGACCAACTTGGCTTTGAGGTTTGGCAGGGTAGAAGGGAATGGTCATAGAGCTCACTGATTTAATTTCTCATGTACATGTGCATGTGTGTATATTTATAATTTATGCACATGTATATGTATTACATACATATATACCTGTGTATTACATATGTATATACCTTTGTGAAGAAAAATTGTTAACTGAGGCAAGTTTGTATTCAAACAATTTAATTGGTTAACTATTGTTTAGCAGGGCGATTATTCATAAAGTTGTACTTGATAATTTAACAGTTATAATGCAAGTACTCGTGTTTTTTGTTTTTTAAATTATGTGCCATTAACTTTTCAGGACATTTTCATTGCCTTTGTAATCAGGTTTAACTTCTAATTTAAAGAGAAGATACATGAAATGGTGAAAGGATCTCAGGATTTTATAAAGTAATTTGATTAACTCTTATTTCACTGTTATAATGTCACCATCTTGTAAAAAGGAGATGAAAGTTAAGAACTGTTCAGTAAGAGAAAGGTTAGTATGCCAATGAGCAAAGGATTCACCATAGTCTTTGTGAAGGCTAACAAAGTAAATGGTATATTTTTAAGAAAAGAAAATAATAAAGGTAACATTAGCAAAATATTCCCAAATGAGGATCTATAGAGTGAGGCAAATTACCTCTTGCAAGAGATTTGGTTAATGACAACTTGGAAAATTTTAAGATAATAAGTTCATAACACAAAAAGCATTTAGGTGAAATTATCTAAATGCATTCTGCATTGTGAATCTGTTATCAAAACACTTTTACACCCTGAAAAGAACAGGAGTTTATTAATATTCATAATGCATTTTGAAAGCACATGTAATACTTGCATTCTGAAAACTCAGTGTAAGAAGTGAAAAAAAAATGTTCTTAAGATTTAGAATATTCTAAGAGTAAAATGATCTGGAAAATAGTTCTTCCTTTTTTGTATTTTTGCAAGTCTTTTCTCAACAACACAGATGCAGCCTACACCAACCCCTTATATTTGCCAAGTAAACAGTTTTTAAAGTTTTTTTTTTCCTATCACTGGAAATTACATTCCCCTTCTATTAATAATAATTAATCTTCCCACTTAAAAAGTATTCATTGTGCACATCAGTTTTTCTTGTTCTCCTAGTGATGGAACTTGCTAAAAGAAAAGTAATTTACTCTTTGGTTGTACCTAAAACTGCACTTAGCCGTGCAGTGTTATATGTCTAGGTGCTGAGGATTCAGAGGGCAGTGGGACAGACATGATTCCTCCTTTGAGGGAGCTTATTTTATGATGAGGGAGACCATCAAAATAACCAATTGCAAATTATGACAAAGTGTTGTGAAAGAAATAAATTGGATGATGGAATCATTGGATGGGCTTCCCCAGTGGCCCAGCAGTAAAGAATCTGCCTGTAATGCAGGAGACATGGGCTTGATCCCTGCGTCTAGAAGATCCCCTAGAGGAGGGAATGGCATCTCACTCCAGAATTCTTGCCTGAAGCATCATGTAATGATATGGGCCCTTTCTTCAGAACTGTCACATTCAAGTACCCAATTTTAACTGAGGGCCTCCTACCAGAATTTCTTAGTCTTCAAATTTCTATTCCCTTTTAAAGTTTTTTGGTGCTTTGCTTAAAAAACATAGAATACCCAAGGACTGATTCTGGTCTTAATTCTACATGGCTGAGTCCAGCATAGTGTTTGATACAAGATAGATAGATGTGCTTAGTAAATACTTGTTAATTAAATGAGTTCTTTTGATACTATGGGTACAAACAAGAGGTAAATACTCTTAGTGGCAGAGAATAAAGAGGTTTCTGTGAAAAGAGCTTATATGAGAAGGCCTTTTGTATAAGGCCATTTAAAGAACTTATATGGAAAAGGTAGAAGTGATATTGGACTTTGAACGATGGGATTTAAGGAGAGTGACAGAGTAGGAAATCATGTGGAGTTATAGAAATGTAGGTGAGATGTGCAAAATATACACTATCTTGGGTCCCAGTGAGAGCCATACCATATTATACTCCACAGCTGTCAGTGATACCCCCAAGCATGTTCCCTTTAGAAAACCAGAGAGAGATTGTCAGAGATTCTCAAGACCAGGGGTAGGTTTCCCCTAATGTATTCTTGACTGGAAAATTACAGGGTTTCTTTTTTTTTTCCCCCCTTTCCCTCTTTCCCTCTTTCCCTCTTGTTCTTCTGTCTCATGACTCAGAATTCCATGGTTATGTCAGACTCTCAAAATAAAATGCCAGAATATTTTAGAGAAAGGTACAAAGTATCACAAACTCAAGTGATTAATGCAGCATCTTCCCACTCCACCTTGTTAAGTGTGGGAATACAAAATGATAGATAAAACTTGACTTTTGTCCTCACAAAAGTTAATCAGATGAACTAGACGTAAAACTCAGGAGCATTGAGAGGCTTTGGCCGATATATATACGGAGTAGTTTGGGTGCATTTTGCCAGTTCTGGGACTTTCAAAGATGATTTCTTGGAAAAGATGAGAAGGCATTAGGTGATGAAGGATGGGAGAAGTTTATTCTAGACAAAAGAAAAGCATGCCCAACAGCAGAGGTGTAGGAAGCAGCAGAGCCTTTGCCGTAAGCGGCTAGCCTTGCTGCCAAGTGGTCAGTGCCTCGGGTCCTTCCTCCTCCTGGTTTTCAGGACTGTGTGGTGGCACCCCTCCTGTCTTGCTGTGTAGGCATCTGTCCACTTCCCTTCCTCAGATCAGTTGGCTTAGTGGTTTGTCTTCTTTTAATGTGCTCACAGAACAAGTTTGATTTTGTTAATCATTTCTGTTACCTCTTTTCTCCCCCACCTCAAGTTTTTGTGTTTTTGTCATTATTTTCAGCCTTCTAGTTTCATTGAGTTGACTTGTTTTTTGTTGTTGCCCCTTTCAGCTTCTTGATTTGAAGGCTTATCTCATTTATGTTAAGACCCTCTTTTAGGCATGTAAGGATATAAATTACTCTCTAAGCACTGTATCTCTCTGATTTTGACATGTATTACTTTTGTTGTCATTCAGTTTTAAACATTTTGTGATTTCCATTGTGATTTCCTCTGTAAACCCATGATTTATTTAGGGAGTGCATATTCAAGTTTCCAAACAAAGGGATTTTGTTTTAACCTTAGAAAAAAAAAAAAGCAAAAACTGTTGATTTCTAACTAAATTGCACTATGATTAAAGAATGTATAGTCTGTGTGATATCAATTCTTTGAAAATTTGGGTTTGTCTTGTGCCCTAGTTCCCAGTCCTTTTTTGTACATCTTCTATGTGTCCCGGAAAAGAACAGATTATTTATTTCTTAAAAGCCAACATATATACTTGTTTATATATTTTTATATAGTCTTTATTTTTTTTGTATTCTAAATAATTTGCTTATTAAATACCGAAAAAAGTATGTTGAAATATGCCGGGAGCCTGTGTGGGGAATCCCACCTGTGACAAAGGTCATGAGGAAGGAAGCCCGACAAAACACAAAGGCATGATCCGGCTTCAGGGGTTCCCCCTGGGTTTTCCTGAACATCTACCCCCCAAAACCAGAGTCTGCCTGCTTTACTGTACTGTGCTTTCCACTCTTCTGACATTCTCTGGAAAAATGTGAATTCAGGGCTTCAGTCTCCTGCATATGAAAGGAATATTTCAGCTCAAACCCCTCTGATGGCTCTCTAACTTGCCTGAAAGTTTCCCCCGGACTTTTACAATTTGTGACTTGCTTACAGCCCCCCAACCGCGAGAGGCACAAAGCTTAAAGCATCTTAAAGATACAGAGCCTTTTCTAAAGAGCTAAAAATTATATTGGTGACGGGTTTTCACTGTTGACTCAATGACTGCTGCCAGGCCTCCATATTCTTTATCTTTTAGGCACCTGGGAGGATATTAATCAATGTAATTGGGATGCAGAAATAGGAATATAGTAGTTTTGATGTTAGCAACACTAGACTTTTGAGTTAATTACTTTTCTCTTTATTATAAATCACTGTACTCCCTTTACTTATTATAAATTGTTGTATCCTTGCTATGTAAGAATGTAACTGTATTTAGTGCTTTCTGAGAGTGGCACCAGACTTGGGGAAGAACAACATTTTTAAGACAAATAAGTCTTCTGGTTGACAAACCCTTATCAGAAAAGGGCCATAAAATGTTAGCCTTCTGGCTGGAAGATGATGTAAATCACCTAAGACTTGTGTATACGACTAAGTATGCAGAGAGAAAGCTTGGTCTCGATAAGAGTCAGGGCTGCTGACGCTGCATAATTTTGTGTTACCCATTGATCTCTATGTACGATCAAAAAGTATAAAAAGCCTTCTGAACAATAAAGGAAGGACCAATTTCTCGGACTAGTCTCTCGAACTAGTTTCTTGGAAATCTGGTTTCCCCCGTGTCTCTCTCTCGCTTTCTCCCTCTTCCTCCCTTTCTTTTTCAGGCTGAATTCCCATCTGGAGTGGGGAGGCTCACCACATCTACTTACTTGCCCTGGATTATAAAATCCGTGAGAGAGGGAGCCCAAGGCGGGGTACCCTCCGATATTCAAACGGGTGCCGGTGGCCCAACGTAGATGGTGCAAATCTCTTGTCCTGAGGTTTTATTAGCTTTCCCCGTAAACCAAGTTATTCAGCCTCTTTTCTCCACTAAATTTTCCTACTATATTGTTTCTTCTTAATTTCTCTTATATTTCTAAATAAATAAGTTTTCCTCGCCTATGCAGTCTGCCCTTCGAATTCCCTGGATCCACCAGGGCAGGACCCCAGCAGAAATACTTATCAATTAAAGATTTGTCAGTTTCTCCTTGTAATTCTGCCATGTTTTTCTTTATCTATTTCTGAGTAATATTGTATACCATATGGCTGTGTACATGCACACTCAAGATTGTTTAAATTTCTTAGTGAATTTCTCTGTTCATTATTCTATAAAGATGAACCTAAGTTTTAAAAATGTTCTGTTTACTAGTATTTCTATACCAGCTTCATTTTTATTTGTATTCACCTGCAATATCACTTGCTACTTTTTTTGTTCAGTTCAATCACTTAGTCCTGTCCGACTCTTTGCGACCCCATGAACCACAGCACACCAGGCCTCCCTGTCCATCACCAACTCCTGGAGTTTACCCAGACTCAGATCCATTGAATCAGTGATGCCATCCAACATCTCATCCTCTGTTGTCCCCTGCTCCTCCTGCCCTCAATCTTTCCCAGCATCAGGGTCTTTTCAAATGAGTCAGCTCTTTGCATCAGGTGGCTAAAGTATTGGAGTTTCAGCTTAAACATCAGTCCTTCTGGTGAACACCCAGAACTGATCTCCTTTAGGATGGACTGGTTGATCTCCTTGCAATCCAAGGGACTCTCAAGAGTCTTCTCCAACACCACAGTTCAAAAGCATCAATTCTTCAGCACTCAGCTTTCTTCACAGTCCAACTTTCACATCCTTACATGAAAAACCATAGCCTTGACTAGACGGACCTTTGTTGGCGAAGTAATGTCTCTGCTTTTCAGTATGCTGTCTAGGTTGGTAATAACTTTCCTTCCAAGGAGTAAGCGTCTTTTAATTTCATGGCTGCAGTCACCATCTGCAGTGATTCCACTGCAGCCACTGTTTCCACTGTTTCCCCATCATTTCCCATGAAGTGAGGGGACCGGATGCCATGATCTTAGTTTTCTGAATGTTGAGCTTTAAGCCAACTTTTTCACTCTCCTCTTTCACTTTCATCAAGAGGCTCTTTAGTTCTTCTTCATTTTCTGCCATAAGGGTGGTATCATCTGCATATCTGAGGCTATTGATATTTCTCTGGGCAATCTTGATTCCAGCTTGTGCTTCTTCCAGTCCAGCGTTTCTCATGATGTACTCTGCATATAAGTTAAATAAGCAGGGTGACAATATACAGCCTTGACGGACTCCTTTTCCTATTTGGAACCAGTCTGTTGTTCCATGTCCAGTTCTAACTGTTGCTTCCTGACCTGCATACAGATTTCTCAAGAAGCAGGTCAGGTGGTCCAGTATTCCCATCTCTTTCAGAATTTTCCAGTTTATTCGGATGCACACAGTCAAAGCCTTTGACATGGTCAATAAAGCAGAAACAGATGTTTTTCTGGAACTCTTTTGCTTTTTCAGTGATCCAGCAGATGTTGGCAATTTGATCTCTGGTTCCTCTGCCTTTTCTAAATCCAGCTTGAATGTCTGGAAGTTCACGGTTCATGTATTGCTGAAGCCTGGCTTGGAGAATTTTGAGCATTCCTTTGCTAGCATGTGAGATGAGTACAATTGTGCAGTAGTTTGAGCATTATTTGGCATTGCCTTTCTTTGGGATTGGAATGAAAACTGACCTTTTCCAGTCCTGTGGCCACTACTGAGTTTTCCAAATGTGCTGGCATATTGAGTGCAGCACTTTAACAGCACCATCATTTAGGATTTGAAAGAGCTCAACTGGAATTCCACCACTTCCACTAGCTTTGTTTTTAGTGATGCATCGTAAGTCCCACTTGACTTCATATTCCAGGATGTCTGGCTCTAGGTGAGTGATCACACCATCATGATTATCTGGGTCGTGAAGATCTTTTTTGTACAGTTCTTCTGTGTATTCTTACCACCTCTCCTTACTATCTTCTGCTTCTGTTATAGGTCCATACCATTTCTGTCCTTTATTGAATGAAATGTTCCCTTGGTATCTCTAATTTTCTGGAAGAGACCTCTAGTCTTTCCCGTTCTATTATTTTCCTGTATTCTTTGCATTGATTGCTGAGGAAGGCTTTCTTATCTCTCCTTGCTATTCTTTGGAACTCTGCATTCAAATGGGTATATCTTTCCTTTTCTCCTTTGCTTTTCGTTTCTCTTCTTTTCACAGCTATTTGTAAGGCCTCCTGAGACAGCCATTTTGCTTTTTTGCATTTCTTTTTCTTGGTGTTCATCCCTGTCTCCTATACAGTGTCACAAACCTCCGTCCATAGTTCATCAGGCACTCTGTCTATGAGATCTAGTCCCTTAAATCTATTTCTCACTTCCACTGTATAATCATAAGGGATTTGATTTAGGTCATACCTGAATGGTCTAGTGGTTTTCCCCACTTTCTTCAATTTAAGTCTGAATTTGGCAATGAGGAATTCATTATCTGAGCCACAGTCAGCTCCCAGTCTTGTTTTTGCTGACTATATAGAGCTTCTCCATCTTTGGCTGCAAAGACTATTATCAGTCTGATTTCGGTGTTGACTATCTGGTGATGTCCATGTATGTGGTTTAATTTTGCATGTCTGGTGTAAGTATTATGCAGATGGATTTAGTATTTTTCAGCCATTCAGATGATCTTTATCTTTTTGATTGTGAACACATTATACCTGTATTTCCAAATTCACCTTACAGTTTTCTTCTTCATAACACCAGAGTTATTTATAGATAGGTTATTTAGTGATATCAGTAGTAGTACTACTATTATACTAATCATTTTATTTACATGTTGATTATTTGACCTTAGTCAATAGAGGGAGAAAGACAAGGGAGCCCTAAAGGAGTAGTGTGTCTAGTGAAGAGCAGGTAAGGCTGTGGAAATCAAGACTACTCTTGAGAAAAGGAAAGCTGTAGTCCTCTAGCATTCTGGGGAAGTGAGGTGTGTGCAGCAGCAGACAGGTATATGGTGAAAAGGAGAGGAAGGATCCCTAAATTTCAAGTCTAATTCCACCTGTGCTTTTAAGAGTGGCATTTGCAAAAAAAAAAAAAAAAAAGGAGTGGCATTTGCAGGCCATACTTTTTATCCTTATCTTCTCATCTGTAAAATAAGGAGAGTTAACTTTTATATCAGACAACCTAAATTTGAGTTTTAGGCAGGTTTCTAGATCAGGGTAATACGGTAGTAGTTATGTGTCTGCATTTTATAAAGACATTTGACATAGTCATCTTTCAGATTGTCCTTTGTAGACAAGAAACTGTACATGAGTAGCAGCACTTGGGAGAATTTGTAACTGGAAAATTACCTGATAAAGTGACTCAGGATTCTTTCCTCAGTATAGTCTCATTCACCATTTTTAACACTGACATGGATAAAGATATTGATGCTTGCTGATTAAATATCCAGCATGTTAGATAACAGACTCAGAATCAAAGATGATCTCAGCAGGCTGCAACTAAGAGCCAAATGTGGTGAGATGAAAGGCTGTGGGTTCCTCTAGTTGGGCCAGCAGGCACTGCACAGGACGGGAGGCAGGGGCTTCCTTCAGATCCTGCCTCCATTACCTTCTGTGTGACCCCTGGCCCCACATTCAAAAAGTAGAAAAGACTATTGAGAATCCTTTCTTTATCCCCTAGTCATACCACTGCATTCCCCTAAGGCAGCCAAAATTATTAGGTTTTTAAAGTGAATCCTTCCAGAGAAATTTTATGCCAGGGTAAGCAGATTGTGTGTGCATATATTTTTCTCCCCACTCTCGCATTTTTGTACAGATTTATACAGATGGGTGTATATGATTCACAACAATTTTGTACCTTATTTTTTTCCTCATCTTTTATGGGTTTATGTAGTAGGTTTTTATGTATCAGTATTTTCTTTTAAGTGGTTACACAGTATTATCTTGTAAGGATGTATCATAGCTTAGTTAACCAGCCCTTTACAATCGGGCGTTTTATGTGTTTACAGTTGTTAACTGTTATGGGCAATGCTGTAAATTCTATCTGTGTGGTCTTAGAAGTGGCAAAAGTCTCCTTAGGTCATCAGTATCGTCCTCCTTGCCCTCTTGTTTCTTGTAATCTTAGGGGAAAAAAAGAATTTTACAGCTGAGAAGGATTTATGTGCCATAAAGTTCAGTGATTCTCGAAGCATGAACCTTGAGCTAGGAGTAGCAGCAGCAGCACTGAGAATTGGATGGAAATGCAGATTCTTGGGGCTCATTCTAGACCTTCTGAATGGGAATTTCTCGGGGTGAAGGGGCAGCAGTTTGTGCCAGCATCTGACTTGACATATGAGGAAGCTGTGATCGGAACAGCGAAGTAACTTACCAAACATTATGTAGTTACTGGTGGCTTCTGTTCTGTTTCTCCCATAACTTGCTGTTTTTCTTGTGTAGTTTTGTCTCTTTAGAAAAAAAAAATGTTTTGTTTTTAAAAGTTACCAATATAGGAAATAGGTCATTGATTCACTTCCTACTGTTTTCATTTGTGTTTCTCTGTGTCTTTTATGAAGTGAAGTGAAGTCGCTCAGTCATGTCCGACTCTTTGCGACCCCGTGGACTGTAGCCCACCAGGCTCCTCTTTCCATGGGATTCTCCAGGCAAGGACACTGGAGTGGGTTACCATTTCCTTCTCCAGGGGATCTTCCTGACCCAGGGATCGAACCCAGGTCTCCTGCATTGCAGGCAGACGCTTTAACCTCTGAGCCTCTTTTGGAACATAGCAAATTCAGATTGAATTCTATTTTGAGGTTTTTAATCTCGATTCTTTAGATTGAGCCAACTTTTAAAAACCAAACCTTAAATTGGCTCCCTGCTATTTTTCAAATGGTAAGACTTTTGGTTGTCTCAAGGGTGACCTCTGACTTCTTTTTTCAGACTCCTTTCCCATCATGTCCTGTCTCTCCTCCTTTTAGAATTTCTAAGCTATATCCTGTTCCTAACTACATCTATTCCTTGCCTTATATTCCATCTCTTACTTTTTCTTTTCTCTCTATACTGAAATCAAACATTCATCTGATTTCTTCTTTGAAGCATTTGGACTTCAAAATTGAAAAAATCAGTACACTTTAGCCTTCCCATGGCATTTTGATTTTCTGTTTCTGTACTTGACTTTATTGTACTGATAAGCATTTATGTCAGCCTTAGTTTATACACTCCTTGAGGACATGAACCATATTTTATTCATTGTCACTGTTCAGACTTCTTGTACCATTCTGACTTCCTAATTGATAGACAAAGGTAGGTTGTGTTTATGTTCATGCACAGTTGGGATTCAGTGGAAGAGCAAGTGCGCTCTGGGCTGTACTCAGAATCTGTAACTCTCACCAGTGGCCTTATAAATATTCGGATGACTGCATGGGTTAATAAGCACGAGAGGGGTATGTCAGATCCTCCTTCTCTACTGGATTTTACAAACGAAAATGACCAGTCCAGAGTCAGTTGATGCATATGTTGGTATCTTACATGCCTGGCATAATGTTGTGCTTGGGGGATTCTGTGTGTTCAGTGTCATTTCCATAAATGGAGGCCAGCATGTTGTTGACACTCCTGTATACTTGTATATATTTAAATTACATGCACTGTTTCCTCTTTGTGAACTTCAAACTTAGACATAAGGTGCTAAGGAGATGTTTAAATTTATTATCTTACGATTACTCTGTTGCGCTAAATACCCAAATATCAAGTTTAGGTATGTCTGTCCTATTGAGGAAGCTGCGCATTCCAGTAAAACACAAAATTTTCTCAGATCATTGCAACGTACTTGTCAAGGAAGACTATATTAATATATGCTTCCCTGTAGGAATAGAGTGAAAATATTGTCATTTTTATTTCAGTTTTCCAAAATCATTATAATTTTATACTTAAATTTTAATTTTTTGAGTGGTACTCAAAATACACTTTATAATATTTTAGAGAACTTTTGAAAAGAAGGAAATCTTGGAAGATGAGTTTTCAAATGGTGGTTGCCTAGAATATAGTGATTTTGGTTCATTGGGCAAATGTTCCTATAAGCTGTCCTGAGAAATGGAGATGTTATGGGTGACTTAAGGCCAAAGTTAACAACTTTGAAAGAATGTGCCACTATAGTAATTTTGAAATTATTTTTCTCCAAGACATATCATTTTTTCAGTGTTTAGCAAATTGTGTGGAAAATGGAGAAGTGGAATGCTTTAATAAAATTTTGTGATCAGAGGTAAATTGTGAAAATTAAATATAGTCAATTGCCAGTCCATTTAGAAACGTATTATCTTAGCAGTTGTATTGGAAACTAACATATAGCAGTGTTCTTAATTGCTACCTTTAGCTCAATAAGTTTAATAACCTTATTGTAATGGTATAAGATTGTAAATTTGATCTTACTGTTATGTCATACCAAACACAAGCAAAACAACTTTGTCATTGTTCCTAGTCATTTAAAAGCCAGTTCAGATAGTAATACACAAGAAGGTAGAAAAACGTTACTCTTTTCCTGTCCTTAGGAGCTTATAGTTGGAGACTGTGCAAAGGAAGCAGAAAGCGTTCTGCACAGTCGTTTCCAGTTTTGCGGTGAGACCTAACTTTCTCTTATCTGGCATCTTTAATTACCATTGTTGTTATTTGTCCACAGCCAATGGAAAGTTTGTGCGTGTTAATATCATCCAGGGCAGGCTGTGGTGGATGCTCGATAAAGTAAAGCTGTGTCCCATCTGTGTTCCTGTCTCTAGCACCTATTTATTTCCCACCGAAATGCAGGGCTGAGTTTCTCATTTTGTCTTCTTCTAGTGAGCATTTGTCCTGTGCGTTCACATTCTTTCTTCATGGGGAAAGTAATGTATGCACAAGTGTGGAGATTGCCCAACACCAGCCAATTTATTTGATCAATGAGGAGCATATCCACATGGCTCAGTCTTCACCTGCACCATTTCAAGGTAAGTAGACAGTGATGTCTCTCCTCTCCACTGCTCCCTACCTGGTGGACAGCCACCTTGCCCAGTGAAGTCTCATGGAATGAGGTAGTATCTGAAATGGACATGTTGAGCTAAGCAGGAAGGGTTAGTTTCTGAAGAAGAAAGGGAAGATCACAAGTAAGTGATGATAGCTTGCTCATTTTTTTACTGAAAGCTTCTCTCAGCTACAACATGGTCTTAAGTGTGTCAAAGAATAAAGTGTGGAGGATTTCCTGAAGATCAAAAATCTTATAAGTTAAAGATCTTCCTTGTTTTCTTTGTCCTATGGTTTTAGGACTGTAATGACTAACAGAGAGTTACTATTAAGCTTTGTACTCTTTGAAATTTTAACCAAAATCAAATTCCTGGAGTTGCATGGTCTGTACTTTCTTTATTAATACCTTATTTTCTTTTAATTTTGGACTGCATTGGTTGTAGATATTTGGTTATAATTTAACTTACATTCATATTTTCATGAATGCTCGACTGATTACCTAGATATCAGCAAAATAACACCATGTTTCTTTTTTCTAACTACATATTCTAAAGCTTTGGTTTTGTCTTTGGAATTCATAATTTTCTGTGAATAACTCTTTTTAAATGTTATAATATTAAATTGAACCATATAGAAACATTTTTTGTTTGCTTAATCTTATCAATTCTAGAGATGCCTGGTTGAAATAGCCTTAGTATATCACAAAATGTAATTTAAAAAATATTTTTATTAAAATTGACTAAAGTATTTTATTGATATAATAGTCAAATGAGTGTTTAGCCTCCATATTATTTATATTGGTTTTTGGTCTTATACAAATGATTGCAAGTTAATTTGATGAAAGCAGCTTTTTCTTGCCCTAAAGATTGTTAAGCCTTTTTTTTTTTAAGGTAAAAAAGAACACTGAGCTTCATGTAATTTTGTCCTGATTATTGCCTGCATTTTCCTCCATCTAGCAACACATTTTAAACTGTGTATTTTATTATTCTGTAGTTTTTTGGATGTTTTGTGTATGAACTGCTATATTATTCAAAACAGCCCAGTTCTCAAACTGTACACTTGAGTTGTAAAATATGCTCATTTTGTGGACTGTCAGGATTATTTAAACACTATATTTCCTTGACTCTGAAAGTGCTGAGGATCACCTGACTTTAGATTTCGTGGAGCCCAAAGCATTTACTTAAAGTAACAAAAGGAATTACTAGTCATGAGAAAAGATGACTAACCTAAGTTGGGAAAGATAATATTGGCCGTACTTGGTCCTTGTAGACTACTTACTTTACATATTATTGGTTTGTTACTAATATCTTGAATTATGGAAGACTTTGTGGGGCATTATCCTGCTTATTTCCCATGATTGGTGTAGAGAAGGTACATTCTTAGGGCAGGTGTTGGTATATAGACAATTATAGTGAACATAATTAATCATATTGATGTGGGGATTTCTTAGAAGTGTTAAAACAGGAAAATTGCCCTTGATTCGCTGTGTTGCTTAGTATTTCTCCATTTGTATCCATACAGAATAGCAGAAGGCAACACAAAATATGTGATGTCTTTAACCATCTCTGTCTTGATTGATGTGGTATATCATCCAGCAGTTAAGAAAAAAACTGTCTCCCAAAAAGGACCTCCCAGTGAATGTTTATGCTGAGATTTGTTTTTATAAGTCAGGATCAAGGAAAAGTGACTTTTATCCCTAGAAAAGTGTTATTTGAAATGTAGAAATACTCACTGTGAGAATAAGAACTGAGTTATACAGTGTTATGTTAACTGCATTTTTGTGTCTAGCTCAGTGAAAATGACATCAAGGTCAAACAGTGAAAGAATTAGAGAGAAAGACTTTTTAAGTCCTTTACTTTATGTAACATAAATTTTATTTTAGAGTTGTTTAATCAGCAGACCTCTAAAATTGTTGTAACTGAACTTATACATTACATTATGTTTCAGATTTGGTACATTAATACTTTTCTGCCAACAGACATTTTATTTATATATTATTTTTAAATTACCTCAAATATTTAGGAAGTCTCAGGAAATCATAGGGAGAGCATTCAGGTCCCAGGCTGGTTTCAGGATATATGTATTGAATGGTCTTCTGTCATAGAAGATTCAGTATTCACACTGTATGAGCTATTACCAAATTGATTTTTATATGCTTTAATGTATAGATAATATATAGATAGCTTACATATAGATAGCTTATGTATTGTGTGTTGATGTACTTGTCTGATGGTGTTAATTATATCTCCTCCCATTTGATTTCCTTCAAAAATTGGTTTGAGTTGAGAGGCATATAAAAAGTACTAAAACTAGAAAAAAGAAATTTTTAAAAACACTTAAAAAGGAGTTAGGAAATAAAGAGCAGTATACATCAAATGATAGTATGCCTCACCCTAAAACTACCGTGTATGTAGCATTACACCTAAGTAGAAATGATTACTCTGATGCCTAACATATGTTTCTCCTGTCTGCTTTAGTGCTGGTAAGTCCTTATGGCTTAAACGGCACGCTAACAGGCCAAGCATACAAGATGTCAGACCCAGCCACCCGTAAGTTGATAGAGGAATGGCAGTATTTCTACCCAATGGTGCTGAAAAAGAAAGAAGAAATGAAAGGAGAGGAAGAGTTGGGATATGATGATGATTTCCCCGTGGCAGTAGAAGTAATTGTTGGTAAGAGAAAATGTTTTGCCTGAAGAACTTAATTCTGTCTTCTTCACCTTGCTTAATTTAAAAAGATAATCATTCAGATTCATCAAAAATAATCTCCATAATTTTCCCATCTTTTTGAATTCTCTTGACACAGTGGTATTTGCTGAGTAGTTATCTTGCCTGAAGCACCAATGGTCCCTGTATTCCAAATGCTATTATGATAATGTTGGAACACATGTTTAAATAGCTATTAACTTATGAAAGGATGGAACCTATCACTTTTGGCAGTACCTAATGAGTGTCTCATTTTTACTAGTGAGCTTTGACTCTGACCACTGGAATAATAATTTGGCAGTCTGGCATGACCTTTTTCTCAGGCCTGTTCTCTCGCTCGCTCTCCTCACAGGTGGTGTTCGGATGGTTTATCCTTCAGCTTTTGTGCTGATCTCTCAGAATGACATCCCAGTTCCTCAGAGTGTGGCCAGTACCGGGGGCCATATTACAGTTGGGCAGCAGGGGCTTGGGAGCGTGAAGGACCCGAGTAACTGCGGGATGCCTCTCACCCCACCCACTTCTCCAGAACAGGCTGTCATGGGTGAGTACGATCCAGGAACATCCTGGGGGTAAGAGATTTCAGAAAGTCATGTAGCACCCCTGCCACGGAACAGATGAGAAAACACACGGAGAAATTACTGGTGGAAGAGATGGAAATAGACTAATGTGGGATTTTACAAAATAGAGAAGGAAAATTGTAAACGATTGATGTGCTTCAGAATTTTAATCGTGTCTATTAGTCTCTACTCCAGTTAAACACCTTCGTTGTTTCTCTTCAGTTCTACACATGCATCTACCCTTTTACACTGATGTGCATGCATGCACACACATGCAATCAGGAGATGAGATGTGAAAAATACTAAATGAGAGAATAGTTGACGTGCTTGCCCAGTTGTCTGTTGCCAGACAAGGACAAGTCTTGGGTGAATTCTCTTTCCTTGTTATAAAGTTAGTCTGACATCCAAGAGCTCTGAATAAATGCTTTGTCCTTTCAATAATGTCTACACTAATGACAGATATTAATTAACTTGAAAAATTTGTCCATTTCAACATTTTTCCTTCTTGAGAAAATTCAGAAATTATTTAAATTGGGAAGATGTTTCCTTTGTCGAGTAGTATATATTCTATATTAACTTTTTTGTTGTTACAGTTGACTTCATTTTAATTGAAAATATGGTCACTAAGAAAAGGATAATCATCATACTTGAGCTGAAGTAAGATTATTTATAGGTATTTAATGTGGGCCATATTGGCAGGAACATCAGTAAACAAAGTCTTATCCTCTAAACTTTGAAAACAGACTATCAAGCATGATACATGTTCATCACGTGGTAATTTTCATGAGAATGAAATAAGGTAGTATTTAAAAATTGCTGCCATAGTGCTTGACGTGTAGTGACATTCCATAAATGTGCATGGTTAAATAACATATTGGGGAAAAGTATAGACTTTGTGATTGAACACACCTTTTAAAACCTAGCTTTAGTTTTTACTAGATGAGTGACCTTATTTAATTCTCATACTTGTTTTGAACACCAGTTTCCTTCTCTGTTAAATTCTATATAGTTTCCAGGACTGTTACACATGTTAGATCGTGTACCTGACAGTGCTTGATAAACAGTAAAGCAATATACAAACAGTAGGACAAGAATTCAAAGAAGTGCTCAGAACTCCAGTGTTAACACACAGTATTGTTATCAGCTTCCCAGGTGGCGCTAGTGGTAAAGAATCCGCCTGCCAATGCAGGGGGATATAAGAGACATGGGTTCGATCCCTGAGTTGGGAAGATCCCCTGAAGGAGGGCATGGCAACCCACTCCAGTGTTCTTGCCTGGAGAATCCCATGGACAGGGGAGCCTGGCGGGCTAAGTCCATAGGGTCACAAAGAGTCAGACACAGCTGAAGCAACATAGCACACACATTAAGTTATCTGGAAGGAATAACCCAGATATTGTGTGAGGGACATAGAAATGAACATGTAACCTTAGGGGTTTGGGGTTTTGGGGGGTTGTTGTGGCTGGCCTACACGGCTTACAGAATCTTAGTTCTGCCACCAGGGATTGAACCTGTGCCCCTTGCAATGGAAGCACAGAGTCCTAACCATTGGACTGCCAGGAAATTCTTTGCCTTTGTTTTTAAGAGCCTTGTAGTTGCTAAGATGGTGAAAAAATGTACTACATCCAGCTCTGAATACAGTAGAGCAGAGAATTTGGATGATCCCTTGTGAAAGGATTTGCCATCAGTTGATTTTTATTAAAACCACTTTTAGACTGAAAAAGCAGAAAAACCCTTGTATAGTCTTTTTATAATTATAATAACATCATAGAGAAGATAGATTAATAAGTCTAGAATTGTCAGTATTTTAAAAAATGTTAATCATATTTCATATGCAAGTTTGGATTTTTAACAAACTACAGAAGTCATCAGTTTTTGTTTACATTTGTTACTGTTTTCCCTGGGATTTAGTAAAATTTGTGTTCAGCTTAAAATTGAAGGCCTACTGTGTGTGTGATGCCTTGACCTTTGGTTAGTTCAGAACTCTTAAATTCATAATTCAGAAAAAAATATTATATTCTGGTGGATTTCAGGTGTGTACTTTTCCAACTGTAGATCTTTAGATTTCTTCCCCTCTAACTCTGTGTATATCATTGTGCGACACCCTGGGTGAATAAATCTCTTGATGTCTCCTTATTTCCTAAAACAGAAACACTAAATGAGAGTGACTGATGTATTTGTCATAAAATTAATTTGTCCAGCTTTATACATCATAACATCAAATTACAGCTTAGGACTCCTAATGCTCCATCTGCGAGAATCCTGCTCAGCCTCATCACTCTGTACTTGAATGATATTGAACACTGCCATGCTTTTCTGGGCATCGGACAAAGGGGGTTACTTTGCCCCTTAAAGTGGCCAAGTCTCCTAGATTGACACAGGACCTGGGAGGGCCAGAATTCTGGCTTGCGTGAATAGATAGATCAGCTTGCGTCTTCTGTTTATGGAGATAATTTGAGAAGCAGCATTGAATATGCATTTAACAACATGTAATACAAGTCTCATTTAATTCCATATAAGATACCACCCACATTTTAGTTAAATCATTAAAAGCTACTGAAAAATATTAACCTACGTTTAATCAGAAAAGAGTCTGGCTGGCTTTCCCCACAACCTCTCCTGTTTTGGTCACAAATAATTCCCTTATGATACCATGGACTGATAGTCTGTTTGGTTATACTGTTGAGTGTTTGAGGTCAGAGGGCTGTGCTGTCTACTTCTGTTTGTTGCTTTACTTTGCCTAGTTTTATAATAGGCATTTGAAAATCCATTGTAAAGTCAAAATGAAATATTTTGTCCTGTGAGCCAAGACAGAGAACTTTTAAGATTAAAAGATAGCAATGAAAGATCAAATTTCTTGTCTCTGTTAATCTATCTTATTTATATTATAACAGTACTTTTCTGGGGAACAAGAAAGCTTCAGTTCGTAAGAATGTAAGCATTGGGGTTTGCTTTATTTATTAAAAAAAAAGTGGAGCTGAGACTAACCAGTCAGTTCCATACAATGGTTGTTTTGCATTGATACCAAGAAATATTAGTTTGTAATATTAGGTTGCTTCTTTCTTTTTCACATGAAAGTGAACCATTTCAGAGCACTTTAAAATTATTTCAGTTGAGATAATTTGCATCATAATTCTATCAGGAATAAAACCCTCAATATGTTTATGAAATCAAATAGATAAAAGTAATCGAGTCAGAATTTAATACTGAAAATTGACTTCATTATTTGTCTTGTATGAGATGAAAGTAGTAAAATATTTACAACCAATAACTAATCGTATCAACAGTTAGAGTAGGCATAATAGAAAATGGCCCTGAAGGAGGAAGTGGCAGCCCACTCCAGTATTCTTGCCTGGAGAATCCCGTGGACAGAGGAGTCTGGTGGGCCGCAGTCCATCGGGTTGCAGAGTGGGACATGACAGAGCGACTTAGCATGCGTGCCACTGAAAATGTATTGCATGCCAAGTACAGTTGGAAAATCTAAGTGGAAATATTAGAAACCAGTGGATTTCTAATCCTCTGATATAAAATGTGGAGTTAGTCTCTCATTTTTTTTAGTATTAGCTTGCATAGGTGGTGTCAGGCATAAGGATGAAGAGTTCCACACACGGATTTGAAATTTGACCTTGTTAAGGATTTCTCTCTCCTACCCAGGACAGTGTGCAGTTGCTACGCAGCCATTTAGCTATGTGAGCATAAAGCTCCCTCTGCTGTTTTCTTCTGTCTTGAAACTCATTTACTGCATTGAGATTTAAAAACTCAGACAATCCCTGCATGTTTATATCTTTAATGCTGTCGTGTTTCAATCCTCCTGTGTAAGTCATCTCCAGAACCTCTGAGTAGGAATGCCTCCTGATGGATATGCCATTGTGGGTATGTGAGTGCGGGTATTAATGTGACTGAAAGCTATACTGACGCAGATTTACTCATAGCTATGGATAGCATTATTGTCAGGGGTAGCAGCAAAGCTGCCGTGATCAGTTTCAACAATCAAATGTCTATGTTAAATAAATAAGGGGCTGCCCTGCTGGCTCAGATGGTAAAGAATCTGGCTGCAATGCCAGAGACCCAAGTTTGACCCCTGGGTCGGGAAGATCCCCTGAGCAGTCTGTGCACTAGGAGGCCTTTTCAGAAAATTCTGACCTTCCGTATTGTGTTTTCTCTCCTAGGTGAGAGTGGAGGTACGCAGAGTGCTGTCAGTCACCTAGGCTCCCAAGACGGGGGGATGCTAACTATGCACAGTCCAAAGAGGTCGGGGAAGATTCCTCCAAAACTCCACAATCATATGGTCCATCGAGTCTGGAAGGAATGCATCCTCAACAGAACCCAGTCCAAGTATGTGTTTTTCGTTCTGTCTGGGTGGTGGTTTACTGACATGCCTTTTATTACTACATGAAGAGGATCAGTCACATGGCACCGTTGTGTGACCAAACCCTGAGGGGGTCGTTGCATTGTTAGCTCATCTTTCAGATCATAATAGGGTAAAATTCAAAGCAAAGATGTTAGAATAATTTGATGGTCCAGGAAGACTGTGAAGTTCTTTATCATCTCAAGATTGTCATGGTATTCATCTGACATTTTTTAGCACAGCTGACTCGGAGATTCACCCTGAATATCAGGAGAATAGTTGCGGGTATGGTTTTTCCCTGTATACTTACTAATGAGTGTTTGCTATTTACAAAGGAAAATGACCTTCATTGCCATGTTTTCTATGATACATTAGCCTCATGTTTCAATTGACAGTGTATTTCTCAACTAAATGGATGAGAATTAGAGAAGTGTTTAGTAGCTGCTGTGCTTCTGTTTCTTGATTCAGGGAAATTCTTTTCTTCCTCTCCCCAACTTCCCTTTCTTGTCCACCTCCCTCCTGTCTATCCCCTCTGACCTCCTTCCCTCCTTCCTTAACATATTTTTGTAAAAGAGTAGAAATTGATTCTAAGATGAGATTATTTTAATTGCATGGATAATAATGTCAAACAGTAGTCAGTAAACACTTTTTCACTTATCAAGAATTACGTAAACATATTCAGCATATTTTCACATGTTTTGATATGACTGAGATGTCCACCTTTTTGGCTGATACAAGTAAACAATGAGTCTTGATTCTCAGGAGCAGAACAAATATGGACATTTTTGTCAGTAATTCCAAAGGACTCATTTAGAAGTTAAGTCAGTGTTTCTTAAGTGACTGCTCTTCAAAGCTTTATATATACACATTTAAGGGCTGTCCTTCAGACCTCGGACCTAGTTTTTAACAAATTCATACTATATATTTATCTCCCAGTTAGTGGCTCTAGAATGGTAGCTCAGACGGTAAAGAATCTGCCTGCCATGTAGGAGACCGAGGCTTGATCCCTGAGTTGGGAAGATCCTTGGAGAAGGGAATGGCAGCCCACTCCAGTATTCTTGCCTGGAGAATTCCATGGACAGAGGAGTCTGACGGGCTGCTGTCCATGGAGTTGCAAAGAGTCAGACATGACTGAATGACTAACACGTATAGAATAGGCTACTAAAGATTTAGTAGAAAAAAATCTAAAGTAATTGCAGTGGGCAATCACCTCATGTTCTAGAATTTAAAAGGTAGCTCTGTTTGCTTAAAAATGGTCCTTTCCGTTAGAATTATTGGTACAGATATTTTCATTTCTGTCTGCAATGCCTCAACAATTTCCACGCTAACATTTTCTTTTTCTTTCATTTACCATCTTTGATTTTTATCACCACTAACCTTTCCACTAATTCTTAACAGATCAGAGTCCTTCTGTCAGAAGCACTGCGCGGGGAAGTGAGTCTCCCAGAAAGGCAGGGGAGGGTGGAGAGCAAGCAAAGTCCCTGCAGAGCCATCAGTAACCTGCAGCATCAGCTGTAGTAGGATCCACAGTGCAGGGGGACTGCCCAGTGTTCCTATTTATGCAGCAATAGATGTCTTTAGCTGCCAGTTATTATGTAGGAGACATCTTTGATTCTTGTATTTTGGTTCACATTATATACATGGAGTGCTGCCCTTAAATGCTAGTAAATGTCGATGTTTTCAGAGTGATTTAAACAGTCTGTCTAACAAAGAAATAAAGCAAAACAAACAGAACCAAAAAATAATCTGTCTGAGGGTATATGATTCGTAGATGCTATGAAAAGATAATTTTTAAAGATTTAGGTTATCTCTCCGGAATTTAGCTGACTTTTAAAAAAATAGCTGCTAATAGTGCCAGATAATGTTTTCATTGCTATCTGTACTACCCATGTTAAAATGTATATTGATCTTAAATAAAAATATTTTGAATCTGATTTTCTTTCTGGTGCACAGACATAGTAGTTGACTTCCCCTCTGCCCCCCAACCCTACACCTTGGGTTGCTCTAAACTGTCTATCGGCAGGATACTGTTACTGTGTAAGATGTATTCATGTCTTTCTAACATCCTTTTCCTCCCCAGAGGTATGAATATTATCTCATGTTTATACAAACCACATATTTTAACCTTTTTTAGGAGGAGCCAAATGTCCACTCCAACTCTTGAAGAAGAGCCTGCTAACAATCCTGCTACTTGGGATTTTGTGGATCCAACCCAAAGAGTCAGCTGTTCTTGCTCTAGGTAGGTAGGGGCCGGGGCAGAGCAGTAATCAGATAGAATTGGACAGAATCATAGTACATTTTGTTGGTTGTCTCCTGGTCTCTCAGACCACTTCTTCCACATCATTTTGCTTGGTTTTCTTTATAAACCTTCTACTTCTAGTGCTAGAAAAAAAGCTTGCTGTTGTTTTGTTTTGTTTCTATGTAGAGAATACAGTTTTATTATTGGGACTCAGAATGAGCCTTTTTAGACAACTGACCCTGTTAACAAATAGCTCCCACGGATTTCTTCAGGATAACTCCTTTAGAACTAAAGGCATCAATTTAACAAGACAATCTCTTGCCATTTAAATGAGTTTATTTAGTTACTCTTAATTATAAAGTTGAGATAAATATCAAGCAAGTTGGCTTGAATTAATAGAAGTTGGATTAAATAGACCTTCCATAGAAAATTTTTCTTGTTGATGCTGGTGTTTTTTGATGACTGAAGTAGATATGTGGTAATAATATCTGAGGAAAGCCAGAATTGTTGCTCGTTCATTTAGATATTTGAGTGGAAACCCAAATTATTTTCTGAATATTCTCTTCAACTTAGAGTGGCTTTCCTTCCATTTGATACTGCTCAATGGTTATACAAAGGTCAGTTGAGATAAGTATACTTGGAAGTTGGCTATCCATTTCTCTAATTGAGACCATGGGTTTCTTAATGTGGCATATATGAATTGGCTTCAGGGTAGGGAGGAGGTTATGATGCCCAGAAATCTCTGCAAGCACACACATGTGTGTGCACATGTTTGTTTATACACATAGGCAACAATTTTAACAGATTCTTCCTGTCCCCTCTCCTCTTTCCTATAAGTTGATTCTCTTTTATCAAGCTCTGCCTTGGTAGTCAGCTTTTTGTTGAGAGATGCTGTTTTAAGTACCTAATGAAACCCTTGATTGATTTTTCAAGGAGGATGTTTTCGATGATGTTCTTTGCTCATTAAGGGTCCTTTCTCTGAGCTGGTGAGAATCTCTCTAGTCGCGGGATAGGAATGGTGTACCAGCTGAATGCCTGGGCTCCTTTCTTCCCTAGGCCACTGTTATTCATGTGATTATTAGGAAAAATGGTATTTTCCAAATAACATTGACTTCTAAACAGCTTACAGCCAGGTTTTGATCCACCTTTAGAAAGTACATAGGATAAAAATTTCAGTGTATTTAACTTCACTTGTGTATTCCTCTTATTTTTTCCTGCTTTTTTCCTTAATCTAGATTTTTTCATTTTTTAAAATAACCCTTTTACTGATTTCTATCACATTTTTATTCAGTACCTTGAGTTATTTTTACCTAAATTATAAATAAACAACTCTTTTTCTTTTGTCCTCTGGAGTTACTGTTCTGTCTCCTCACCAAATTCTTATACCCTTCAGATCTTATTTGTAAATATGCATTCCATTCCATTGACTTCTAAATATTTATATCTACACCTGACTTCTCACATGTACTCAAGTCTTATATTTTGCAAAGTGCTTTTAAGATATACCCTTAATATTGACATCAAACCAGGAACCCTGTTGCAGTCATTTCTGTCAGTTTTCTCCTTCTCGGCCTAGAACTATCATTTATTTTCCTTAATTTTCTAGATCAGTTTTATCATTGCGTTTCACACTGACTTCCTTTGAAATGTCTGTTACAGTCATTCTGCTTTCCTTATTCATTTAGTCACCATATGTTTCTACACTCTTTGGCCCAGCTTCTGATTCCTTCCCACTGGTGCCACATAGTTAGCCTTTTGAGCCTGATGGTCCTGCTGCCGCCTTCAGGGAGGTCCCATACCCACTCACAGATATGCAGTGGAGGTCTGTTCCTTACTGGTGTATCCCTTATTCTGAAGGTTCCACAACGTAGCTAAGTTGCTAAATGCAATAGAAGAAAATGACTTTATAAGATTATCCACTTTGCACAAAGTCCTTACTTTGAAAGGCTACTATAAAATATCTATCTCAAAAGATCAGTGTGGTTAAATGCTCTTGGAGAAAATCCACATCAAAAAGTTTTATGTAAAAGACTTTCAGAGCTTAGGTCTTAAAATAAGCACCCTTAGAAGATATAATTGAGATATTTTCAGGTGAGACATTCATCTTTCAGTGTGGTACTGTGCCTTGGAGATTTAAAGTCCAGTTTTTGCCTTTTTGACAGTAGCTTTAAGCTATTGACTTCTTCAAAGTCAGGATTTTTTTTTTTTTTTTTTTTTTTTTTTGAGTAGCTAAGACTTTGGCAAGAGTGTTTTCAGATTATCTACTGCAGGATTACCGAACCCATTATGGAATGGTCCACTCTTCACACTATTTAATGGTCTTATGGGGCAGGGTGGCCATCCTGCTGTCCCACTAAACCATCCCATTATGCCACACAAATCCTTTTTACTGCCCACTAGGGCATCGTTTAGTGCAATGCAACAGTAATTTAATGCCACCCTAGTGGCCTCAGAGAGTTCCTGATACACTGGCAGGAGAGCTTGCGTTTTTCCTGGGAATGATTTATATATTGGAAGGAACTGGCTGACCTGCTGTATAACTTTTTTGTGCAGATTAAACCTTAGCATTATCTAGTAGCCCTTACTGAGCAATTTCTCACACCCACACCTGCCAAGAAGTGTGTTAGGTTGTGAGCAGACTTGCTGTTCCTACTTAAGATAGGGCAGATGCATTTGTATATATGTGTGTTGTTTTCATATTCATTCACAACCTTTTTACTTCTGTCTCATTTTTTCACATTTCTGTAAGATCCAAAGTTGTCTTTTATTCCTTCTTTCTTGGATAACAGTAGCATATAAGGCTCTTAGTATATTTATCCTATTAAATATTCTTAAAACTGACCCTTAGTTTCACACTTTGTGGGAGAATTGCAGTTACCTTGTTCGTGATTTACAGTACTCTAAGCTTTTATAAACCATTCTCTGTTGGAGTTAGCAGGGTGTTGTAAAATAGAGATTGGAAGCTTTTTTTTGCTGCCTTTCTTGACAAATGGTCTTGGTTTTAAAATGCCAAATGAATAGATTGTCTGAGGCCCTCACCAAATTTGAAAGATTTGGGGATTTTCAAATTAGTGTTTTTGAAGAGGTTAGAGGCACGTTAATGAATATTTCTTAAGGTTCAACTCTTATCTATTTAACTTGCATGCAATTGGTTCATCATTTCTTATCAGAATGTGTTGCGGTTTTTAGTCATTATCAATATATTTAACACCTAGAGCCCACTTGGATGTATTAGTGTGTATAACATGTTCTTGAAAAGGTATAACCTGGTCAGAGGCATCTCTTCTGTAGTATTGGAATGGTATAGTTATATTCACCTTTGTATTTACTTACTTCATTTTCATTCTCATTTCAGGCATAAACTTTTAAAACGTTGTACAGTAGGCCCCAGTCGACCTCCCACAATATCACAACCAGGGTTCAGTGCAGGACCGTCATCATCTTCATCTTTACCACCTCCTGCTTCTTCTAAGCACAAAACAACAGAAAGACAGGACAAGGGAGACAAGCTACAAAAGAGACCCTTGATACCATTTCATCACAGGCCATCTGTGGCCGAAGAGTTATGCATGGAACAAGATCCACCGGGACAGAAGCTAGGCTTGGCAGGGATAGACTCCTCCTTAGAGGTGGCTAGCAGTAGGAAGTATGATAAGCAAATGGCCGTGCCTTCCAGAAATACAAGCAAGCAAATGAATCTGAATCCTATGGATTCACCTCATTCCCCTATTTCCCCTCTGCCGCCAACACTCAGCCCTCAGCCGCGAGGTCAGGAAGCAGAGAGTTTGGACCCACCCTCTGTCCCTGTGAATCCAGCCCTCTATGGAAATGGGCTCGAACTCCAGCAGTTGTCTGCTCTGGATGACCGGACTGTCCTCGTAGGCCAAAGACTGCCTCTCACGGCAGAGGTCAGTGAGACCGCCTTATATTGTGGGATCAGGCCCTCGAACCCAGAGTCATCAGATAAGTGGTGGCACAGTTACCATCTCCCATGCGTTGATGATGCTGAGTTCCGGCCTCCAGAGCTCCAGGGTGAGAGATGCGATGCCAAAACGGAGGTAACCTCAGAGAGCACTGCGTTGCAAAGGTAAGGCGATCCTCCACCCCACCCCCTGACCACACACCAGAAGGCCAAGGCCGTAGGTTCCCAGGAATCAGGGCCTTCAGATCCAAAACTAAAGAGGTCTTTCTTCACCATTCTAGTCTCTGCATTTGGAAAGGGCTTAAAAGTCAAATGCTTTCTCCAACGTGATATTTATCATATGTGTCATTATTTAAATGCTGGCCTATAAAGGTTATGTTGTAAGATTAGCTTACTAGAATTAATTCATTTTTGGTCTGCTGTTTTTCCATATTGCAGTCAGTGCCTTCTTTGTATGTTGACACTTTTGAGGAAGGCTTTGCGTTCTTTCAGGTGTGTATCATGCAGCTAGTAACACTTCAGAGTGTTATTGAGCAACCTGTTACTCTAAACAGTTTATACAGATTATCTCATGTCATCTTCACCACGGCCATATTGGTACCTTTAATTTCATAGCTGAGAAAGAAACTAGGGTCATGCAGTTAGTAAATGACACGGATGGAATTTGTGCCCAGACAGTCTGTCCCCAGAGCCCATCTCTGCTGTTAAGTGAAATCAGTGGAACCAGAGACAAAAGTATATGGCCTTGACAAAGGCTACTAAGATTTATTTAATTGTGAATATAGTCTCTCAAAGTCACTCGAAGGTGATTTTTTTAGTTTTTTTGTTGTTGTCAAAGTTTAAGCTTCCAAATGCTTTTAAATCACAAATGTTGCTTAAAAAAAAAGTCTGGTCTTTTTACTATTTCTTGCTTAAATCATCATTCATTTCCCCTTCTAGACTCTTAGCACAACCTAACAAACGGTTTAAAGTGTGGCAAGACAAGCAGCCCCAGATGCAGCCCCTCCACTTTCTTGACCCGTTGCCTCTGTCACAACAACCTGGAGACAGTTTGGGAGAAGTCAACGACCCATATACTTTCGAGGATGGCGACATAAAATACATCTTTACTGCGAACAAGAAATGCAAACAAGGGACAGAGAAAGATTCCCTGAAAAAGAATAAGGTACCGCTTAACAGAGAGAGAGGCCAGCCAGGAGTGGGTTTCAGTCTACGTCTGTACAACACGTGTGGGAAGACTTTGAGGCAGAATGTTTGAGATAGTCTTGCCTGATTGCTCTGTCCCCATATTCATGCTCTTGGTACTACTGTATCGAACAGCGTATTGTTCCTTTTTATGTCATGGCTCACCTTTGTTCAAAAGTCAGCCGAACATAAATGAAGCCTCATAGCTTCCAGGCTATAGCTTGTACAGCGCATGTTTCCTCTCATATGCTAATTCTTGTTGGCCTATGCTCCCTGCTTATTTCTTTTTAATTATTATTCCAAAATGTAAGGAAAAATATTGGTGACAGTATCTACCATTTATCAGGCGCTCACTGTTTACTGTGTTAAGCGCTTTACCTCTGTATTTCTCTGAATTAATATCATCACTACTCCAAGACTGTGTCAGTATAATTTTACTGGTTTCATTATCTTAAAAATGAGTACTGGGGGTGTCTGCTGTCTTTAGCCTTAAATTTTAAACCATTCTAAAATACTGGGCCATTTAAAGAAATATTCTTAAGAACAGAGGAAATAAGAGAATGGAAGGAGACCAGTATAGTTCAAGAGAATACTTCCTACACCTGTCTAGATCCAGAAAGCTTAAAGCATAATTCAGCCTCCAAAATATGTTAAAGGCAGCTTTTAACACCGTGGCAGGTCTGTGATCAAACCCCACCAGTACTGTTGACTCAGATTAAGGGGCAAGTGTGGGAGTTTTTGGTTTCAGTTTAAAATCAGGGATGAGGACATATCTTTTATTTCCTTTGGTTGCATAGACCATGGTTTATCACACTTGTGCTCATAACAAGTTCCATTCTGCCCTCTAATTCTTTGTGTTCTCCCTCATATTCCACACTTTGGGTTGCTGTTCATGTGTTTTGTTTGGCTGAATTTATTACACAGTCAGAGGATGGATTTGGTACCAAGGATGTCACTACACCAGGTCATTCCACGCCGGTGCCTGAAGGGAAAAATGCCATGTCCCTTTTCAGTTCTACTAAAACAGGTGTGTACACTGATTATTTGCCTCACTTGGACTGTTGCTAAAGTAAATGCGAGGAAGATGCTTCTCTATTTAACATTATGTGCTGATTGTAATAGCAATGATTTGACCTCATCTGTAATATATTTTTCATAGTTTGGTTTTCAGTTCCTTTCAAAACTGATAAGCATATTTGGCACTAATTGTATCTCGATTTAACTGACAGCGTAAGGAAGCAGTTGGCAGGCAGGGCTTTGCTCACTGTCCTCTCCTCACCCCTTCTCCTTTGAGGAAGCTGCTCATTCGGTGCCTTTTGCCTCCTTCCCACAGATGTCCGGCAGGACAACGCTGCTGGCCGGGCAGGCTCCAGTAGCCTCACACAGGTGACAGACTTAGCGCCTTCCCTCCATGACTTAGACAACATCTTTGATAATTCTGATGACGACGAACTTGGGGTGAGTCTGCAGGAGCTACACACAAAAAAACGCAGTTCAGTGGATGGACCTAGTGTTTCAGTATTTCTTTATAGTTTGGTCTACTGAATTGGGAGCTCATATTTCAGGTTCTAAATGTTCTTCAAAAATGTTTGTGTACCTTGAAAGGATTCTGAAACTTCTTAGTATAGTCTCTGATAACCCTTGGGTTTTGTTTGTTGATGGCTTTTTTCCATTAGTGTTATTCCTGTTGTAAATATTAAAATCTTTCTTTTTTTATCTTTTTACTCCTCAATATGAGAATAACAGGAATGTATTATGTAGTCCCTTTAGCTTAGATTTTAAAAATAATGCCCATGTAGTGGGGCATATAGAACTTTTTGAACTTTACCATACTGAACTTTAGAATAGAATAGTCAGCATTTAGAGAGATGATTACAAATATGATTTATACTTTGTAGGATTGTGACATCATAGGAAATAGAATTTATACACGTAAGCATTAAATAATACAAGGTATCATGTGATTGGACTTCCATGGTAGTTCAGCTGGTAAAGAATCCACCTACGATGCAGGAGACCTTGGTTTGATTCCTGGCTCAGGAAGACCCCCTGGAGAAGGGATAGGATACCCACTCTAGTATTCTTGGGCTTTCCTGGTAGCTCAGATGTTAAAGAATCCGCCTGCACTGTGGGAGACCTAGGTTCGACCCCTGGGTTGGGAAGATCCCCTGGAGGAGGGCATGGCAACCCACTCCAGTATTCTTGCTTGCAGAATGCCCATTAGACAGAGGAGCCTGGTGGGCTACAATCCATGGGGCTGCAAAGAGTCAGACACAACTGAGCGACTAAGCACAGCACAGCACAGCATATGCTTAAAGTGACAGATGAGAATTTATAATTCTCTGGAGAACAGCTGAGCTGAGTCAGGAAATGTGTGTTGTCATCACCCTAACTAAGCTGTACCTTTGTGTAAGCAGAAGTGCCCCTGTTATCTCTGGGGCACCTGGAGATGAGTAAGAGAGGCCTGCTCTTCAGTGAAGTCAAAGCATTAGTCCACTTTCTTTCATTTATATGTTTACTTTCCCATCCATCCAGTTGACATGATATTTGTTAATTATTTAATGATCAGTTCCTTTGTGGCAGGTTCTCTAGGTTTATAGATAAAATTAAATTACTAGTCTTATGCTTGAGGTGTTCACAGACTTTAGGAGAAATAACATATAAATAAAGTTTAAAGTATACTTAGCCCTGTGAGTGCAGTAATTTATCTGAATCTAAAGATGCTACCTGTTCAAGTATGAAGCAACAAGCCTTTAAGTAAAGGCTTGGAGGTTAAATAAGAATCAGGTTTCTAAAGCTCGTTCTCACTTTAAAATAAAATATATCTTGTTATTCTAAGTACTTCTTTCTGACTCCATGGACTATAACCCATGAGGCTCCTCTGTCCATGGGATTCTCCATGCAAGAATACTGGAGTGGGTTGCCATGCCCTCCTCCAGAGGATCTTTGTGACCAGGGATTGAACCCTCGTCTTGATCCTGCATTGGCAGGTTGGTTCTTTACCATTAGTGCCACCTGAGAAACCCAACTACTTAGAAGATGGGATAATCATGACCTCAAAAAATGAAATTGACTTGAAATGTGGGAAGACTTGGTTAGTGAGAGGCAGGGGAGGGATGTGTCTTCGAGCCTGGAAGGAGTCTTGGTTCAGCAAAGACCATGAACTGGCTGGGGCCTTGTGGGATAGTGAGCACATTGATCTATCTCCTAAGTGGGAGGTAAAGATTGCTGGGGCTGGGGAGGTACTTGGCCACACTTCAGGCTTTGGACCTCAAACTTTACTGGTAATGTGCTCTTTGAAGGCTGCTGAATGGGGAGCTGACCTGGTAGAAGTGGGTACTGTTTTGCACCAGTCTGATACATGGAAAGCGAGAGTACTATGTGGTAACTTGTTGGATTGAGAAACGAGGACCTAAATTCAGACAGTGGCTGCGTGAAGAAAAGGACGTGGCAATGTGAAAAACACTGTGAGAAGAAATGACGCGTCCTTATTCTTTGACCCAGGCATTGGAGATCCATTTTGTACCTAGTTGTGTCTGGAAAGCCATGTATTATCTAGGATTGGTTTTAGTGAGGGTTAGTTCAGATGCTTTGGTTTGGTGGCGGTGAGAAGAAAGTGTGAAAAGTAAAGGAATTAAAAATAAGTAGAAAGAGAGATGTAAGAAAAGAAAAAACCAAGCTTTGTAGAGTCACCCAGTTTCTGTTCATAGCCAACATCCCTAGTGATTTTTGTCTCTGCTCTGAACCATCATCCTTACTCTATGTATAAATTATGAATTACTGACTAAATGAAGAGATGTTTACTCTGTTTTTTAAAAATATATTTTAGTAATGTTAATATGCAAAGGAGAATTGGACAGTTTTAATCTTAATTTTCATTTCTCTGGAACGGTTGTTTCTACTCTGACTTCTGGCCTGGCATTTAATCAAAGGAACAGTTTCCCTTAGGATCATTTTGCTAATTCATTTTATTAGTAACTGGAATTGGAGACTGTTTTCCAGGTTTTGACCCCTAGACTTTAGTTTTTCACATTTCAGCTGCATGACATTGAATGTGTGCTTAGTGGCTCAGTCATGTCCAACTCTTTGAGACCTCCTAGACTGTAGCCTTCCAAGCGCCTCTGTCCATGGGGATTCTCCAATGAGTAAGTGAACATAAAAGGCCTTCTATTTGTGAGGGTTTTTTTTTTTTTTGCTTTATCTTGCTTTCAATTCATTTGTATTCTTAAACATAATCTTGCCTATTAAGGGACTTAATTCAGGAGCTGACTGTGGCTCAGATCATGAACTCCTCATTGCCAAATTCAGACTTAAATTGAAGAAAGTGGGGAAAACCACTAGACCATTCAGGTATGACCTAAATCAAATCCCTTATGATTATACAGTGGAAGTGAGAAATAGATTTAAAGGGACTAGATCTGATAGACAGAGTGCCTGATGAACTATGGACAGAGGTTCGTGACATTGTACAGGAGACAGGAATCAAGACCATCCCCAGGAAAAAGAAATGCAAAAATGCAAAATGGCTGTCTCAGGAGGCCTTACAAATAGCTGTGAAAAGAAGAGAAGCGAAAAGCAAAGGAGAAAAGGAAAGATATACCCATTTGAATGCAGAGTTCCAAAGAATAGCAAGGAGAGATAAGAAAGCCTTCCTCAGCGATCAGTGCAAACAAATAGAGGAAAACAATAGAAGGGAAAGACTAGAGTTCTCTTCCAGAAAATTAAGAGTTACCAAGGGAGCATTTCATGCAAAGATGGGCTCAATAAAGGACAGAAATGGTATGGACCTTACAAAAGCACAAGATATTAAGGAGAGGTGGCAAGAATACACAGAAGAACTGTACAGAAGAGATCTTCACAACCCAGATAATCATGATGATGTGATCACTCACCTAGAGCCAGACATCCTGGAATATGAAGTCAAGTGGGCCTTAGGAAGCATCACTACAAACAAAGCTAGTGGAGGTGGTGGAATTCCAGTTGAGCTATTTCAAATCCTAAAAGATGATTTAGGAAGTGCTGCACTCAATATGCCAACAAATTTGGAAAACTCAGCAGTGGCCACAGGACTGGAAAAGGTCAGTTTTCGTTCCAATCCCAAAGCAAAGCAATGCCAAAGAATGCTCAAACTACCACACAATTGCACTCATCTCACATGCTAGTAAAGTAATGCTCAAAATTCTCCAAGCCAGGCTTCAGCAGTATTTGAAATGTGAACTTCCAGATGTTCAAGCTGGATTTAGAAAAGGCAGAGGAACCAGAGATCAACTTGCCAACATTCTCTGGATCATTGAAAAAGCAAAAGAGTTCCAAAAAAACATCTATTTCTGCTTTATTGACCATGCCAAAGCCTTTGACTGTGTGTATCACAATAAACTGTGGAAAATTCTGAAAGAGATGGAAATACCAGAGCACTTGACTTGCCCCCTGAGAAATCTGTATGCAGGTCAGGAAGCAACAGTTAGAACTGGACATGGAACAACAAACTGGTTCCAAATAGGAAAAGGAATATGTCAAGGCTGTATATTGTCACCCTGCTTATTTAACTTATATGCAGAGTACATCATGAGAAATGCTGGACTGGATGAAGAACAAACTGGAATCAAGATTGCCAGGAGAAATATCAATAACCTCAGATATTCAGATGACATACCCTTATGGCAGAAAGTAAAGAACTAAAGAGCCTCTTAATTAAATGAAAGAGGAGAGTGAAAAAGTTGGCTTAAAGCTCAACATTCAGAAAACTAAGATCATGGCATCCGGTCCCCATCACTTCATGGTACGTAGACAGGGAAACAGTGGCAGACTTAATTTTTCTGGGCTCCAAAATCACTGCAGATGATGACTGCAGCCATGAAATTGAAAGATGCTTACTCCTTGGAAGGAAAGTTATGACTGAAAGTTAGACAGCATATTAAAAAGCAGAGACATTATTTTGCCAGCAAAGGTCCATCTAGCCAAGGCTATGGTTTTTCCAGTAGTCCTGTATGGATATGAGAGTTGGACCGTAAACAAAGCTGAGTGCCGAAGAATTGATGCTTTTGAACTGTGGTATTGGAGAAGACTTTTGAAAGTCCCCTGGACTGTAGAAAGATCCAACCGGTCCATCATAAAGGAAATCAATCCTGAGTGTTCATTGGAAGGACTGATATTGAAGCTGAAACTCCAATCCTTTGGCCACCTGATGCAAAGAGCTGACTCATTTGAGAAGACCCTGATGCTGGGAAAGATTGAGGGCAGGAGGAGAAGGGAATGACAGAGGATGAGATGGTTGGATGGCATCAGCGACTCAATGGACATGAGTTTGAGTAAACTCCAGGTATTGGTGATGGACAGGGAGGCCTGGCGTCCTGTGGTTCATGGGGTCGCAAAAAGTCAGACATGTCTGAGCGACTAACCGAACTTAGCAAATCAAGGAAAAACCTTCTTCAAATGTATTGAATATACATTTCAATAATTTTATGAGGTAAGGGTTTTTTTTTCATGAAGGTGAACAGTAACTGTAGAAGTAGGAATGTGTGTGCTCAGTCACTAAGTTGTGTCTGACTCTTTGTGACCCCACAGACTCTAGCCCACCAGGCTCCTCTGCTCGTGGAATTTCCCAGGCAAGAATGCTGGAATGGGTTGCCATTTCTTTCTCCAGGGGATCTTTCCAACCCAGAGGTTGAAACCACATCTCTTGCGTCTCCCACATTAGCAGGTGGATTCTTTACCACTTGAGCCACCTTGGAAGCCCAAGAAATAGGAATAGGAAATAACTTTCGTGTGTGTGTGTGTGTGTGTGTGTGTGTGGTGAAAAATAAGAGTAATAGCTTGGGAGGGCTTGAGGTCATCTCTTTTAGCTGTCTGCTTCCAAACAGAAGGAAAACCAGACTGATGCCCAGTTACTACTTGGAGGCACCCCCTTGATGTGATTATTGTGTCCCTGAAACTGCTTCTTTCATGACCTTGGAGAGGGAATTGGCCCAAGGTCTGGGAGCTCTGCTCCGCTGGCAGTCTGCCCTCCCCTGACCCGTGACAAGAAGACCCAGTCAGTGCGTTTCTCATACTTGATAAGGTTGTAATCATCTCTTCTGTGTCACTGTCTGCTAGTATTTCTGGATGTTCACCTGGTGAAAATTTGTAGGGAAGTGTGTTTCTATTCTTTTAAAATATCAATAGCTATACACTCTAAGCAATAGCTGACTACCGCCCTGCTTATATACAAATGTGCTGCTCGGTTTTAATAATTGTTTAATAATCTCTTCTTAGGCTGTGTCACCTGCACTGCGCTCATCAAAAATGCCTACAGTTGGGACAGAAGACCGGCCTCTTGGGAAGGATGGAAGAGCTGCTGTTCCTTATCCACCAAGTAAGAAAAGGACTGCTCCTGATATATACATAATGTTCTCATCCTCAGTGGTGCCTCACCTGAGTCCCCTCCTTTTTTTTTTTTTTTTTCCTCATTTTAACAGAATACTGAAAATAAATTAATTAAAACTTGTATAAATTGGTATTCCTAGGGTGGCAGGTAGCTAAGAGACCCATTTAAATTTGAATTCGTTTTCAAATTAACTTTCATGGTTTATTTTATTTTATTTAACTTTCATGTTTAACTATGAAACATGTGTTTCGGTTTGTTTTTCTCCTGGTCCTCTCCCAGCAGGGCAGATGCTGCGCAGTGGTTTTCAGAGCAACATTCTGCCGTAAGAGCTTGTGTAGAATGTTTCCATTTTCACAAATTTAGTTCATACCAGGGTGATGAATAGTTGTTTTCTGTGGTCCTTTTTCTGATTGATATTGAAGATTTTGTGTTTCGTTAAAGATATCAACTAGTTTTGTTATGTATGTGGACGAAAAACTTCCTTTTTTTCCTAAGAAACATTATTCTACAAGAGAGAAGAAAGTCAAGGTTGCTTATATGGGTACTCTGGAACCGAAACACAATTCCATTGCAAATCTTTCTTGAATACCTTCTCATTAACTTCAGCTGGTAATGAGAACAAATTGAGGGGAAAAACCACCATGTCATAGGGATGAGTCAAAAAGTTTTATGAACCTATAAATGTACTGCTGATTTACTCAAATGTAGAACTGTGAAGTATACAGAGATTGGATTTTGACAGCTTTAGTGGATCCATAGCTTTTTAAAATATGCAAAGCTTTCTCAAGCATGACATGTATGAAAATGAATAATGATAGCCAGCCAGTTGCTGTAGTTTTTTTAATTAAACATTTTTCTTTTTTTATTACTCTGCACTGCAGAATTTTACAAACATGAAATTCACAGATTAAAAGAAACATTATTAAAGTAGATTCATCTGGAATAAGGCAGATGAATGAATTCTTCCCTTGCATTTAACCAGTTGCTATGCTTTTTTTGACACATTGATATGTAATCATGTTAGATGTTAAAATGTCTGATAACTTGTCCAAGATTATTCACTCAGAAACATCCTACTAGTTAGTGTCATTGCCAGTAAAGAATATGGTGTACTCTCTCTTTTTTCTCTCATTTCTGTTCCAAAAGGAATTGCTTCAGTAAGAAGCTACTCAGAATTTTATGATAAAGTGCAGGATATAAGAATTAATAAATTGGAAATATTGCAGAAATATTGGCATCAGGAAAAACAGATAAACAAGAGTCAGAGGACCTAATTAACATGTCAAAGTATGTGTGTGTTTGTGTTGGGGAGGACATATGCACAGTATTTCCTTCAAAGATGAGACAATGAAAATAGCATGGCAGAAAACTCTTAATTTCTACAGTAGCTTATTGTACATCGAAGTTGAAAGACATAGCATTTAATGTCTAGAATAGCAGCACCATCCAACACAAGTACAAGGGAAGCCACAAATGAGAGCCACATAAGGTAATTTTAAATTTTCTGTTAGTTGCATTCAAAAGTAAAAAGAACCCTGTGAAATTAATTTTAATAGTATATTTAATTTGACTCAATGTATCCAGTACGTCATTTTTATATGTCATCAGCATAAAAATACTGAGATTTTTACATTCCATTTTTGTATTAACTCTGGAATCCAGGGTACCTTTTACACACAAGCATATCTCAGGATAGATGGGGCCCCCTTTTGGATGCTCCATAGCCATGTGGCTAGCAGATCCTCTCTTGCACAGCATAGGTCCATAATTACTCATTTGCATATGTAATAATGAAGAAATCAACCTATAGTAACAGTTAATTTAGCATCAAGTCTGTGTTAAGTAAGTATTGTTACATTAATTAAAATGAAACGTTTCTCTTAGGTTTTATTATAAACCAGTCACTTATGAATTATCTTGGAAAGCATGTCAGTTTGAAGTGTGAGACTTTGAGGAGGCAAAATGAAAGAGTTGGACTTTTGAATTGGCTTTTTATTCTACAAGAGCAGTTACTATTTGTAAGGGATGAATACTGAGAAATTAATCTAAGCAATGATGCTTCTGTTGGAAGGCTTTGGTCTTCTGCATAAATACTTGATATGCAGGGTAGGAAATGGAGAGTGTCCTGAATGGTGAGTTCCTGTTGAAGTGCAGCAGGTCTTGAGGACCGGCAGGGATGAGGAAGTGGAGCTTTTGTGGGCAAGACTGTTAAACTCCAGTCCATCCTGGTAGCTGTTCCCACATTCACATTAGTCATTTTATGGGAAGGAAATTGAACAGGCGATTCTACTACAGGCAATATTTTTCTCCTTTAGAGCACCAGAATGTTTCTCTAGGTTTCTGTTTTCTTTCTGCCTTAGCTACTTTGAGTCCAGTTCCCTGTTTTTCATCTCAAAACTTTTTACGGTCATTTCAGGAATTTCCTGTGACTGAATAGCCTTTTCCATCTTTTTCTAATCAAACCAAAAGTAGGAGGGAGGACTAATTATTACTGACTCTCACTACTTTCTGAGTATTTAGATGAACCTGGCAAACTTCTGTGCATACCTTATCTCATTTAACATGCACAAAAAATATGAGGGAGATATTATTCCCATTTTGTTGATGAGGAAATTAAAGCTATGGAGAGGTTACGAGTCTTCCTGATGAATAGCTCATAATGAGAATGGTGAAGACCGCTTTTTAACATAAATCTCTGGCAAGTGAAATATCATTTTATCCATACTTTTGGTCTGTGTTCTCTCTTACCTTTGACAAAAATGATCAAGGTGGCTGAGGCTTTGAAAACTGAGATATATAACTGTGTTCAGTAGCATTGAAAAAATTGAGGAGCCCTAAATGGCAAATGCCTTTTTTACATTTCTCAGAGAAAATTTGAAAACAAATTGAATAAAATAATTTTGGGATAACATTTTGTACCATAGCTTGAATACTTAATAAATTAGGAAAGGGCTGTGTTTAAGTTCATTGTCATTTTAATTCAAAGTGAATTTATATAGTTTCATTATTTTCCAAATATCTGCTCTGTTAATTAAGTTCTGTAATGTAATAGGAGTTTGAAGATGTGATGAAGCAGACACGTGTTTTAAAACACTCTACTTACAAATTAATTTTATCTTTACATTGAACAGTAGCTGCTCTTTGGCTTGGGAAAAGGAATAGGGACCAAAAGTTAAAGATGATGAATATATTTCAAGAATAACCTATTTTTCTGTATTAAAGTTTTTAGTCTTATTTTAAAGAAGATGTATTGATTTGGTTGCTGCTGCATCTGAAGACCTGTTTTTCAGCTGCAGGACTTATCAACTATATAATCTGTCTGGTGGTTCTATGATAGTTTCTGGCTTGGCTTGTATCCCTAATACTGTGAATGGTTACATGATCTTAGGGTCAAATACTATTACAGCAAGAAAGTACCTTGAAGATCATCTTGGGAGTTTTACAGTAGGTTTTCTTCTTCTTCGCTCTCTTTTTAACTTTTTTTCCATAGCAGCAGCAGGTACTGTTTTGTCAAATGAAATCTTATACAGAATTCTATTATAAAAGTTAAATAGAAGTGGAGCTTCTCTAATGGAAGTAAAAGTTGAGATCTGAAACCCTGCCTATTGGCCTTTTTCTCCCCTTGTTGGTCCCTGAGGGCAAGAGAGGGTAGATTATTCAGGATTATCTAATTAACTAGGAAACATGGTAAAAATCATCTAATCCAGAGGTTCTCACCCTTTTCTGCTCCATAGGGTGGCAGCTTTCCCCTCCCTCCATAAACAAAGGGAAGAAAGCAAGCCTAATGAGAATCACACTCCTAGTCAAGCCTTTCCTTCTAGATGAAGGAACTAGGCCCGGAGGGAGGAAGTGACCGGGACACAGCAGCGCTGTGGTGGGACCACCTGAGTGGGGGACCAGCCCACTGCCGCTCCTCTGTACAGCTCTGCCTCAGGCGCGAGCACAGGGCAGCTATTCTTTATTAAGTTCTGATCCAGTGCTGTAAGTCGTGTTAACATCTGTTCAGTAGTTGCAGTAAATTACACTGCTGTAGACAGTAGTTACTGTTTAAATGTTGATGTTGCTAGAAAGAGCAGTGTGGTTGAGAACTGAGGAGTTAGATATGTTTCTAGATCACGGGTTTAAACTTGTGCCTCCAAATATGCAAATACATTTGCTGTACAGGACACCCCCTAGTGGCCAGATTTCATAACCACAACTTGCATTTCATTCCATACACTACTACTTTAAGCATCAGTGCCTTAAAGAGACTGGAAATGAAGATGGTTAACCTCAGGTATATAACAATGATTTTTTTTTTTTAAAGGTTGAGAATCACTGTTCTAAATATTATTTAAAAGATAATTTTTCCCCAGTTGATTTTTGATAAATTGTCTTTTGTTCTAGGTATGATTATTAATCCTGACTATGAAGTTTCATTTCCTTAGATTTTTCAGGGTGTCAGTTGTTAGAAGGGGGAAAAAATTATGTTTATGTAGACTTTGTTCACATAATTAATGTGAAGCCAAATTATAAAGTGTCAAGAGGACAGTGATAAAGATTCAGCAAAGGCTAATTTTCTGCTCATGGCCTTCTTCTTAGGAACTTCCATTATTAGTCCTCTGTCATGTAACAGATATGCCCATTCAGTCAACATTATTTCTGATGCCAACTAGGGGGCCTGATTATGAACTGGGATTTTTTTTTTTTTTTTTTTAAAGAAATCAGGCCTGTTAAAAATTTTACTTTCTTATTTATTTATTTATTTTTAGCAGTTGCAGACCTGCAGAGGATGTTCCCCACCCCTCCTTCTTTGGAACAGCACCCTGCATTTTCTCCTGTGATGAATTATAAAGATGGGATCAGCTCAGAGACAGTGACAGCATTAGGCATGATGGAAAGCCCGATGGTCAGTATGGTTTCAACACAGCTCACTGAATTCAAGATGGAAGTGGAAGATGGATTAGGAAGTCCCAAGCCAGAGGAAGTAAAGGTAATTGCCAGGATATTACCGTACACAGACATGCATGCATGCTCGGACTCTTCAGTTGTGTCCAACTCCGTGCAACCCCATAAACCACAGCCCATCAGGCTCCTCTGTCCATGAGATTCTCCAGGCAAGAATACCCAGGGATTGAACCCACATCTCTCATATCTCCTACTTAGCAGATGGACTCTTTACCACTAGCGCCAGCTGGGAAGCCCATACAAAGACAGGGTGGTTTTAAAGCACACGTTTCTACAACTTCTTTAAAATAGTAGTGTCTGTATGCAGTTATATACATACGTTCCTAAGGGTTCTCTGAACTAGATCATGTGGTATGTCACTTGGCATATTAATTAGTGTCTTTTGATTAATTTAAATGTTGGCATTCACATTTTTCCATTGATCAGATAAGAGAAATAGTGAATTCAGTCATTTTTGTTGCTATTATGGTATGTCCGCAAGTTGTTTACCAGCTTGATCACCAACCCCACTTTGTTGTCACAGGACTTTTCGTACGTGCACAAAGTTCCAACTTTTCAGCCTTTTGTGGGATCTTCCATGTTTGCTCCACTGAAGATGTTGCCGAGCCAGTGCCTGCTACCTCTGAAGATTCCTGATGCCTGTCTGTTCCGGCCTTCCTGGGCAATCCCTCCTAAAATTGAGCAGCTGCCCATGCCGCCTGCAGCCACTTTCATTAGAGATGGCTACAAGTATGTGCTGGGATCGTGTCAAGTCGCCTGCTGTATTTAATGGGATTTGTATCGTTTAACCTAAGTATTTACTTTATATGATGACAGCATTTCATTTGAAACTTCATCGGCCATTCGTGTTTTTGTGCATATTCTTTTGTGTTGAAAATATTATTTTCTAAATTTCATATATATGGGAACATTGAGGTTATTTGTGTGGAGAACCATGGTGTTTATGGTCATTCAGTGTCAAATGAGTGTCTGTCACAGAACCAAGCAGTAGATTGGAGTAGGTAATATTTTTAGGGTGATGGTGGTAAGTACTTCATTATATGTACTTTGATGATTTCAGATGTGTTTACTTAAGGCACTTTAAGGTTAAGTATTCATATGCTAATTTCTGTTGTTGACCCCATGTCACACAAGAAAGCAGCAATTGAACGGTGCCGCGATACGGAGGAGGGAAAAGGAAGTACTTGTCATAGCTTGTACGTAGTTTGTACTGTCCCCAAATAATTCTTACTTCAACAGTGCAGAATTAGTTTTCCCTTTGATTGGTGATTTCTTAATGACATGATGTCAATGCTTTAAAGTAAAAGGCCACAAACGCAAATGTCTGTCAGGACCAAGTAAGCAATATGTGAGTGGAGTGGACAGGGTCGAGCAAAATACTAGCCGCTACTGACAGTCAGTGTCGCTGTAGGGGTGTGGGGAGAGCGGGGCCAACAGCAAACTGTTTGAGAGTGTGTGTTGTCCCCTTCAAAGGGACTTTTATTTTTTTTCTTTTTGCTTGTTTTTTGGCAGTTCAACCTTAGGGAGTTGTTCAGGCAGGAATGTGAGAGATTTTAATGTACATTTCCTTTTTAAAATGTTGATAGTTGGGAATTCCCTGGCAGTCCAGTGACAGTTAATTCAGAGTTACATTCTAAAAGCTAAGACAAATTTATGCTGTAGGTCCAGTTTGTGGGCTACTTTTGTGACCTTGTATAGAAATCATCTTAATCAACTTTAATTTTATAAGCAGACTTTATGCTTATGTTTGTATAAAGTCTGTATTGGAATGAAAAACTGTGATAACGAAGTACTTTAAAAGAACCTTAGACTTGGAGAAGTACATGGAGTCATAGGACTGGAATTCCTGCCTTTTTTGTTTAGTCTCTGTATGACCTTAAGGGATCCTTTTACCTAGGTCTTCTCCTCTTTAACATGGAGTTTCAGGCACAAGATTTTTGAAACGCTCTGAGAACTAATGGTTGTGGAAGCAACATGCCACCAACAGGATGAAAGTGTGTGCCCAGAAGCACTCTGTAGGGCAGGGCCTGGCTTATTCTCTGCTGCCGTTCTCCAGTCGTGTCCCAGCTTGTTTTGTCTCAAACTGGCCCACACAGCTGGAGCAACTAGCACGCCAGGGGTTAGCATGCTGATCACAAGCAGTGTAGCCGCTTCGGGAGCCATTCCACAGCCTAGCCTCTTACACAAGCTCCTCAAAACAGTAACACACACCCCTTTGCTGCAAGATAGTTTCTGTAACTAGATAATTAGATCATTGTTTAGATCGAAATCTGTTGTCTGCCACCCCAGAGATTCTTGGTGTTCTAAACTGGCACTGTGAACTCTCTGGGATGAAATAAGTGTACTGCGCCTTTAAGTTCAGCATGTGGGGCGGGTGGTTCCCTTACTTCCTGGACTGCACAGTTGTGGCCTGTGGGAAGTCCTCCTGCTGTGGTCTGCATCACTGTGTGTGTCACTGTGTGTGTGTGTGTGTGTGTATTAGTTGCTCAGTTGTGTCTGACTCTCTGCGACCCCATGAACTGTAGCCCGCCAGGCTTCTCTGTCCATGGACTTCTCCAAGCAAGAATAGTGGAGTGGGTTGCCATTCCCTTCTCCAGAGGAACTTCCCAACCCAGGGATTGAACCCTGGTCTCCTGCATTGCAGGCAGATTCTTTACTGTTTGAGCTGCAGGGAAGTCCTCCCGCTTTATTACAGAACACACCAACAGTCTCTTGATGCCTCTCATACTTGCCATGCACTGACTTTCCTTCCTCTTTTTTTTTTCCCACTGTTGCATACCCAGCAACTAGGATGGGGTTGGTTGGTCCTCAGTTCATTTTTCTTGAATGGGAAAAGTCAGGTTCCTATACACAATAAACCATTTTACTGCCTTGGGAGCAATTTAATTATTTAGGTTTTCAGTTAATCGTTGTAGTTCCTTTTCTGATCTGAACTGCATAATCATTTTAGAGTTTTGTTGAACAGGAAAATTTGAAAGGAGTCCAATTAGAGTAAAGATCATTATTACACACTTACTATTTTGCTCTCTGAGATAGCAGTGATTGCTGATCAGGATTTCTGGGTCACGCGTTATCTGTACTCAAAGACACCGCTGTGCCTCAGATTGAACATTTCTTTGCAGAGCCTGATTTGGATTTTCAGGTTGGTAGGTTAGGCATAGCTAATTAAAAATCAGAAGAAAATGATTCAAAGAGCCATTACTTTATGACAGTCTTCTTTCAAATTATAAGTGAATGAATATGTACTTTATTGGAGGAACATTAGTTTAAGTACAGTATTAACAGAAGAATTTTAAGCATTTAAAAAAATCTTACTTCTTTTGATACCTTCTAATTGGAAAGAGTGATCCCAGTCTGTTTTATGGGCACCTCTAAGGATGTGTATCAAGAACATTTATTACAATAAGAACTTTCGTTACAAAATCGTGGACACTGTTTTGTTTTCTTTGTGGCTGTTCCAGACAGAAGTCACTGCTTATGAGAAAACAGCACAGTGTGATTGTCTCTGGGGATTCAAACTCATGCTGTTTTGCATGGCATATGGAAAATAGAAGATGAACTGCAGTTGCCCACCACAGAAACCTGTTAGCAGTTTGGACACTTTGATGTAGCATGTATACTTACATGCAAAGACCGAATTAATACTAAGTCCTCTTGGCAGCATGTGTAACATTTGTATTCACTGTAATATATGACTGGCCAATGGGTTCCTCAGATAGAATTCCCTCATGGTCACTCATTACGATAAAAATGCTAGCTAGATAGGACTGCATTTTTTGGAAACTAGAAAAATGTTAAATTTTCATGTGCGTTTGATTATAACTACTGTAGAATCATATGTAGATTATAGCCTCAGAGAACAAGTACACTGGCAGACTTTCAGTCTCAAAAAAGGACAAAATTGTAATTGCAAATTAGATGGGAATTTCATCTATGGTCTTCTAGCTAATTTGGCATCTGAGCTCATGTGTTAAAGTTCTATTTAGTAGTTAAGAGTTCTTCAGAACTACTTTGTCCAAGCCCAGCATCATGTTTTCTTGTTAAAAATAGCAAAAGTTTCCTCAAAAGATGAAGAGGAGGCTTGCTGAAGTGTGGACTAAGTGGAAGGGCACTGCTGTATTGACTTATTCTTCATACCTTGCTGCTTGTTTTTCCACACACTGTACTGACTCCTTTGAATCCTTAAAAAAAAAGAAAACAAAACCAAATAAACCAAGCGATAGCATGCATAAATAAGAAGTGGCCAGGCCGGGCTGGGGTGCTGAGGTGTGTGTCTGGCACCCGTGACCTGCCCCCTGTTCTCACACGGTGCCATCTCTCTTGCAGCAATGTGCCTAGTGTCGGGAGCCTGGCAGATCCAGATTATCTGAACACGCCACAGATGAACACGCCGGTGACGCTCAACAGCGCTGCCCCAGCCAGCAACAGTGGAGCAGGAGTTTTACCATCCCCAGCAACCCCTCGCTTCTCTGTCCCCACACCACGAACCCCTAGGACACCAAGAACTCCCAGAGGAGGGGGCACTGCCAGTGGTCAGGGCTCTGTGAAGTATGACAGCACCGACCAGGGCTCACCAGCCTCCACCCCCTCTACCACTCGGCCTCTCAATTCTGTGGAGCCCGCCACCATGCAGCCAATCCCTGAGGCCCACAGTCTCTATGTCACCCTGATTCTTTCGGATTCTGTGATGAACATCTTTAAAGACAGAAACTTTGACAGCTGTTGCATCTGTGCCTGCAACATGAACATCAAAGGGGCGGATGTCGGGCTCTACATCCCCGACTCTTCCAATGAGGACCAGTACCGCTGCACCTGCGGGTTCAGTGCGATCATGAATCGCAAACTTGGTTATAATTCGGGACTCTTCCTGGAAGATGAGTTGGATATTTTTGGGAAGAATTCTGACATTGGTCAGGCTGCCGAAAGGCGCCTAATGATGTGTCAGACCACCTTCCTTCCTCAGATGGAAGGAGCCAGAAAACCCCAGGAGCCACCGATAAGCCTTCTCCTCCTCTTGCAGAACCAACACACACAGCCTTTTGCTTCACTGAGTTTCCTAGATTACATTTCCTCCAACAGTCGCCAGACCCTTCCCTGTGTGAGCTGGAGTTACGACCGGGTGCAGGCAGATAATAATGATTACTGGACGGAATGCTTTAATGCCTTGGAGCAGGGTCGGCAGTATGTGGATAATCCCACAGGTGGCAAAGTGGATGAAGCTCTGGTGAGAAGCGCCACTGTGCACTCCTGGCCTCACAGCAATGGTAGGTTTCCCGGAATACAGATTTACTTTGAGAACTGTCTTGGTATGATGATAACTTGCACACTTGCCTTGCTCTATGTGACAAAATTTTAAATTTTATTTCTTAAAAAATAGAAACAAGTGAGAGCTATCTTGAAATTCGAAATGTAAGGATGGGGAAATGTTTCGTGTTGAAACACATGTGGAGAAGAGTAATTACGTTGTGGGATAAAAGTCATCGGGATCAGTGGTCCCTGTCCTTTTTGGCACCTGGGACCAGTTTCATGGGAGACAATTTTTCCACGGACCAGGAGGAGATATGAGTGATGGGATAAATACAGATGAAGCTTCACTCGCTTGCCCGGCTCTCACCTCCTGCTGTGCAGCCCAGTTCCCAACAGGCCGCAGATTAGTACTTGTCTGTGGCCCAGGGGTTGGGGAGCCCTGGTCTAGATAACACAGACTGATAATCTGCACACCCTTCTGGGTCAAGTTTCCATGATACTTCTTCCAGGAAGCCTTCTGTCCATTTACAGAGTACTTTCTCTTTCCTCTGATTTTCCAGTATTTTGTGTCTCTGGTAACAGTAATCACATTTTACTTTATGTTGTGGCTCCTGGGGATGTCACTGTCTTAAAAACTCCAGGTGATAAATGTTTTTGGAGTTTGGCTCTAAGAATGCTGAGCACCTGACTGTTCCTTTTCTTTATTCATTCTCTGTCTATGCTGTGATGTGTCCTGGGGGAAAAAGTGGTGAATGAAAGAGACAAGGTACTTGCCCTCAGGGACTTTCTAATCTATTTTGGAAAATGACATGAATCACATAATTACACAAATAAGCATATAACTGCAAACCATTATAAGTGAGGAAAGCATGGGGCATCAGAGGACACTTCCTTGAAGAAGCAGTGATATTCAAGATTGCAACACTGGGTACAGGTTAACTGAGGGCAGGGATGGCGAGTGTGGAGGGCCTTCCTTCAGAGGAGCCCAGAGGCCAGCAGGGCTAGGTTGTTAAGAGCCTTTGGGGACACCCTGGGCCCTGGGTCTTCAGTTTTAACAAGTCCTTAATGGGTTATGAAGAGACACTGCCATCAGATTTGTGTACTCAGAAACAGTGGACTCTGACTGGAATGCGGACTGAGGATTAGAAAATGGCAAGAGGGGATTGAAGGACACTGAGAAGTTCCTGCTGCAGGTGAAAGAGGAACCAGTAGCTTGGCTTAGTGTCCCAGGACAGGAGATGGAAAAGAAGTGGAAACAGTCAAGGGCCGTTTGGGAGGTATTATGGCAGGACTTGGTAATGCGTTGAGTTTTGGGGATTGGAGAGAGAGATTAAGGAAGACACCCAGGTTTGTGACTTGTACACCTGGACAGACAGTGGCATGTTGGTCAAAGATAAGTGTTCTGAGGAAAGACTAGGTCTGAAGGTCATAATTGAGTTTGGGAAGTTTTAAAGATCTCCTTTGAGATGTCCAGGTGGACACTTGGGACTTTATGGGATGGAGCTCAGGGGAAGGGGAGTGGACCGCACATAGGATGATAGCCCAAGTCAGGGCGTGGTGAAGGAGGAGGGCTCACTGAGAAGGAAGCAGGTGTGGAGCCAGAGGAGGGCCTGGGTTAGAGCTTGACTGCATTCTGCTGTGTAGCCAAGCTCCACAAAGAGAGTGGTCAACAGGCATTCAGTAAGCCAGGCTGTTAAGATAAGTATTAAACAGGTCTTTTGACCACAGTGAGAGCTGTTTGTGGGAGCTGAGGCCAAGCTGGCAGGATTCTATGAATGGAAGAAACATGGAGCCTATTTTTGGAATCATCCTCAGTCTTGCAGAGGAGAAGGTTATGTAAGCAAGGAGACTTCTGGAGGTAGAGACGCCCGAGAAAATATTTCAAGGGGTATACTCATTTTTATAACTCCTTAGGTTTAAGTACAGTGCCTTATACTTAGCAGGCCTTGGATTAATGGCTGCTGCATGAATTTATGAATTAAAGTCTTTCCCCTAAAGAATTATGGGTGATTATCTTACGTGGTTTCTTTTATTAGATAGTGGCCTTCAGATAGAAAAGCAGTCTGGGTGGGTGGATGAGTAGTGTCATCTTTGGATATGAAGAATAGCATGTTTTATTGCAGATGAGATGTGGGTTCTAAATTCAGATGCTGAAAGTACCAGACAGATCGTGTAAACAAATGATGTAGAGAGCCAGCTTTGCAAAAAAGCAGTGTCCTTCCACAATATCCTATTTTGTATGCATAGGAATAGAGTTCACAAAGAATTGCCTCTGCTTTTATTTTTCTTTAACCTGTAACTCTCTTGGTCTGTTATTTTCCTGCATTGGATAGAACCATGGGTACAAGAAGTACTTTACTTTTTTCTTTACTATAAGAAGAAAAGAAGCACAGGCTTGAAGATAAAGGAGGTAAATTCTGCTTCAGTCTCAGGCAGGCAGCAGAGGCAGGGGTGTCAAAAACTGCCTGAAGGAGGCAGCTCCTCGACTCCAAGTGGTAGTCCTCTGGCAGTGCAGTGGTCTCAGCCCCACGGTTGTCAGACCGTTTTCTAGTTTTTCAAGAGAAGCTGGAAATCCAGATTTGTGTATGAAATTTCATGAGAAGTCTGTTTCAGATTGAAAAACGAAAACAAAACCTCTGTGCCATGGATTTGCAACCTGTGTTTGATTTGAGGGTGCACCTGAGAATGTCTTCAGACCCTTCAGCACCGTGTGTCCCAGGCTCAGTTGGTAAATAGGTCACAGGTTTCCATCTGTGCTGCCGTCCTCGTCGGCCGGAAAAGTAAGAGCATGGAAAGGTCTTGAGGACCCCAGCTCTGCGGGTGCATAGCTGACCACCTCCAACTTCAGTACTTACTTCTTCAGATCTTTTAGGGAATTTGATGAGCATTATGGACCCTCTCCCCTCCCTGGGAAAAAATAACACCTGTGTTCATGCATGCACGTGCAGTTTGGGGAGAGTTTCAGAGGTTTTCATGTTCAAGGTTAAGGAGTCCTCCTGCTAGCAGGAAGAATGTGAGTTCTGAAACCGTGACTCCCCAGCTGTTCTAAGCTTCTTTTTAAATTCCTTTTTCCCACTCATCATATAATCAGATAAACATTGATATTTGTGAACAAAAGTAATTAAGAAACTTGGCTTCCCTTGTGATCTAGTGGTTAAGAATCCATCTACCAGTGCAGGGACAATGGCACCCCACTCCAGTCCTCTTGCCTGGAAAATCCCATGGATGGGAGCCTGGTGGACTGCAGTCCATGGAGTTGCTAAGAGTCGGACATGACTGTGCGACTTCACTTTCACTTTTCGCTTTCATGCATTGGAGAAGGAAATGGCAACCCACTCCAGTGTTCTTGCCTGGAGAATCCCAGGGACCAGGGAGCCTGGTGGGCTGCCGTCTATGGGGTCACACAGAGTCAGACACGACTGAAGCGACTTAGCAGCAGCAGCAGCAGGGACTCGGGTTTGATCTGACCTGCCATGGGGCCACTAGGCCGGTGCGCCCCACCTGCTGAGCCTGTCCTCGGAGCCTGCAGGCCGCAACAAGAGAAGCCACTGCAGAGAGAATCCCCACACTGCAACTAGAGAGCAGCCGCCTCCTGTTTAGGGCAGCAAGAAACCTGCGCACAGCAACAGAGACCCAGCATAGCCATACAGAAATAAATGATTTTTTGAAAAGTAAGAAACTAAAAGTAATTATGAAGCAATCATTAAGAAATTTTTGCAGCTCTCTTTTCTTGTGAATACCCTTGGAAACAGGTCTCTATGGTTTTAAAAAGTCAGACCTATTCACCTTTCCACTATTAGGCAGTTCTATAGTTAGCCCCTTTTATCATTTCCAATGATAATAAAATTTATTATTTACTAAGTATCTTAGAGTCTGCCGCAAGTAGACTCTACTGCTAGTGACGTCTCCGTCACAGCCTGTCGCTGAGGTCGTGCAGCCTGCCTTGACGGGTCCTGTCCTGTGCTGTCATTTTTCTTGCAGTGCTGGACATCAGCATGCTGTCCTCCCAAGACGTGGTCCGTACACTGCTGTCCCTGCAGCCCTTTCTCCAGGACGCCATCCAGAAGAAGCGCACGGGCAGGACCTGGGAGAACATCCAGCACGTGCAGGGACCGCTCACCTGGCAGCAGTTCCACAAGATGGCGGGACGGGGAACCTATGGTAGGCCTCTCTCCCTTCCCACGTTCTTCTGGACTTTCTCTTCCGTGAAAAGAGCAGCTCTAGTTACTGTCAAGTCTTCCTTCGCTGACAAAATAGAATCTGTTCCCTCCTGACTACTACATTTTATAATCTCTCTGTTTTCCAATAGTCAGTTTTGAAGATAATTTTTCTTAATGTCTTTGGCATAATCAAGGTCAGTGGGGCAAATAATGCCTAACTAGACTATTTGCTAGAATCTCCTCATCCTCCCAGTCCTCACTGCCGTTTCATCTGGATGAGCCTCTGAGCTAATTCTGTCAACTTCTTTGTAGTCAGGACCATAGTGCCTGTCTCAGAGGAAGGTAGATAGTTTTGTTTGGAGAACTAACACTAACCTGCTCTAGTCTGTACTCACTGAACCTTTATAAGCATGTTCTGACTCATTTAATTAAAGTTCTTCATCAGGGGCCATTTAATTAGAGGATTTGAAGACTACTTTTAAGAGTATCATGTCAGCCTACAATAAAATGTCCGATGCCAGAATTAAGACAAATTGCCAGAGAATTCGCAGTTGTGGAGGTGGTGGGAAACGGACTCACAAGAGCTTTCCTAAACTGCAGTCTTGTTTTAGGTTCTGAAGAGTCTCCTGAGCCACTGCCCATCCCCACCCTGCTGGTCGGCTACGACAAGGACTTCCTCACCATCTCGCCATTCTCCTTGCCGTTTTGGGAGAGGCTGTTGTTGGACCCATATGGGGGCCACCGTGATGTTGCCTATATTGTGGTGTGTCCAGAAAACGAGGCCTTGCTCGAAGGAGCCAAAACTTTCTTCAGGGACTTGAGCGCTGTATATGAGGTGAGAAAGACACGAGAGGTGAGAGTCGTCTGTATGATGCAGGGCCTCAGGTTGCATCTAGTTGTGGCTAAATTTTAAAGGATAAATATCTTCAAAACAGATCGCCAGGAAAATTTGCACATAGTTGGAGGATGAAGAAAAGGATAAGTTGGCAAGTTTTTCAGGAAGTACATTGTTTTCCCATCATAGCTTTATATTTTATTAGATTGAAAAGATTTTCCTCTACCACCCTTACTAACACATCTTAAAATCCAGTCAGCTGTTTTCTGCCCCATTTATGTGCTTGAGTTTAAAAGGACTACTCACCAGGGGATAGTGATTGTTCAGAACGAAAAGAAAGTGCATCTACTCTTGGGGGTGGGGGGAGTTCCTGAAAACAGTATAAAAGTGTTTAGCTGGAAAATTCCTGAATCACACAGAAGTTTAATGACTCATGTCCCTGTTATATTTTATTTAAACATCTTAATACTCGGTTTTGATACAGATGAATAATGTAATAATCCTAGTAATGTTAGATAATTTTGTATATTTAGTATATAAAGTCCTGTTACTTTTGAAAAATTAGAATCATATCTGTCTTTAAAGAGTTAGTGTACATTTCTGCTAAAGTACATATACACTAAAGTTTTTGTACCTTATACTCCTAATTAATCTTCATATTTGATGAGAGTAAATGAAATTAGTGTTTATAAAGTGTTTGGAGCTGTGACATATTATAAGCATTACAAAAGTGTTTATTAAATAAGATGCCAAGTTGAATTTCAAAAATATTCCATAACAGAAATTGACTATCTATAAATGTATGAGTACATATGAAATAGTAAACTTACATGTTGCTTCAAAGAAAAGAGAAGATGCTTATGTCTGAAATAATGGCATCAATTAAGCCACCAAAGGAAATCCTTGGAAACAGTAATTTCTAAACAGTGCCTGGTCCATGATGCATAATAATACTGAATCACAATTACCCTAATGCAGAAAACTTGTCTAAGCAATTTTAAAGCCCAGTCATTCTGTTAAATGAAGCTCTCAGCATAAGTTACAGAACATAAAAGGATTACCCGATCACTTCAGAATTGCTCTTTTGGCAGTAATATATACCTGCTTCAGAGGAGTGTACACTAGAGGATTTTTAAGGGGTTTGGTAAGCCTTCTGTTCATCAACTCTAGTATGGGCTAGTTATATGGACTCTCCTGCCAGTGAACATGTAGTTAAGTAGCTTACTTTTTGCAGATATATTGTATTCATTCTTTACCATAAGCACCCCTTTAATGTTCTGGAGGTTAATAATAGGATCTCATTGTGCTGAAACAATTATTTACTTCTAAAAAGTGGTCAGCGTGTCCACTGCTTTAGTGGCCTCTGCTCTTGGAGATCTCCAAATGTAACAGTGTAACAGATGGCCCATAAAATATTAGTGTTATCTTAGGGGAGAACATCCAGAGTAGGGATTACATAAAAGATTTCAGTGGACATACATCTCCATCAGCCTTCGTAGGCAGGAATCCAGCTCTTTATATGACCATTAGCAGTCAGGTAGCGCTCAGCAGTGTTCCCTTGTGCAGGAGGGGGTGAAGAAGCATTTCTTTTTTTCTTCAGAAAGAACATTTTTCCTTAGAGAGGCTGGTCCAGGGTTTGGAGAGACAGGAGAGCAGATTCAAATGCATTCCTGGTCTGGCTGCATGTGGAGACGCTGAGAGAAGAAGGTAGATGCCTCCATGAGTATGTCAGGCATCTCAGCGGCTGACGGTGCGCTCTCAGGAGGGAGCGTCCCTGTTCTGAGTGGGGTCTGCTGTGTTCTGTCAGATGTGCCGACTCGGGCAGCACAAGCCCATCTGCAAAGTGCTGCGTGACGGGATCATGCGCGTGGGGAGGACTGTGGCGCAGAAGCTGACGGAAGAGCTTGTGAGCGAGTGGTTCAGCCAGCCGTGGGGCAGCGAGGAGAGTGACAATCATTCCAGACTCAAACTTTATGCGCAAGTTTGCCGCCATCACCTAGGTAAATGGAAATTTACGTGACAAAGTCAAATTTGAGATGTAGAATAGCAGATTGTTTGTTTCCCTCTCCCCCATTCTTACCTGAAAAAATCCCATGGACAGAGGAGCCTGGCGGGCTACTGTCCATGGGGTCGCAAAGAATCGCATGCGACCGAGCGCACAATGTCTTTGTTATCAGTAGTTGAATGCTAATTGTTATGTGCATGTGTATTTTTGAAAAGCTATTTAAAGTAGCCTAAAGAAGTCATATCTGATTTACTCCACATTTCGAAAATGCAGCAGCATGATTTGGTATTAACTGGTTAATTTTAACCCACATTCTCAATAGAATCTTAGATCTAGCTTATAAGGCGTTAAACACATAGGAGCATAATATACCATGATGTCTGAGAATACATGACCTCTCAGTTTTTAGTGAAGGTGTGTGGAGTTGGTCTGAAAGGAAAATGATTGGTTTTCCTGAAAATGAAATGATTGGTTTTGTCCTTTTTCTTCTGTTCTCCAAATAAGGCTAGCAGAATTTATAATAAGTAGCCCATGTTTATTTCCCTGTTTATATACAAGCTTGTGTTCCAGTGTGGACATCGTATTTTGGGTGTCAGAACCAGAGTATTGCAGCCTGGAAGCATAGCTCTTTAGAATGTGACTGTTCTGAGTCTCTGTATCAGCCAGACCTGCAGAACATCCCTGAAGTCGCTTCTCTGTGTGTCCTCTTTCAGCACCTTATCTGGCCACTCTGCAGCTCGACAGCAGCCTGTTGATGCCACCTAAGTACCAGACCCCACCAGCAGCAGCACAGCCCCAAGCACCACCTGGGAGCTCTGGGCCTTTAGCTTCAAATCCAGGCTCAGCCGCGCCCTCAGCGGGCAGTGCGTTTAATCCCACCTCCAACGGCAGTTCTCTGAACCCGGCTGCGAGCAGTTCCACCTCTGGCTCTGCCGGGCCCCCAGTCTCCGCATCTGCCTCTGCTCCCATCATCAACCAGATCAGCACTACCTCTTCCTCAGGATTCAGCGGTAGTGTCGGGGGGCAGAACCCCAGCACTGGGGCCAGTGCTGCAGAGAGAACACAAGGGAGCCTGGGCTGTGCTGGAGACACCGAGCCTGGGCAGAGCTCCTCGCAGCCCTCCCAGGACGGACAGGAAAGGTACAGTACTCTGACCAAGTCAAGTGGCTTCGGCTTGGGCCCCCGGGCTCCCCTTCCTCTGTGCCCCTGCCCCCTCAACTTCACGCATCTCTAAATCTAGTGAAGTGCTGTATTTCTGTTCTTCCCCAAGGAAGGGAACAACTGTCAATCTATGGTTCAGTGTTAAGAAATTTGAGAACTTCTTATAAACTTACTAGTAATTATTGTATTACTAGTATAATAGTATGTACTTACTAATTAATATGCTTAGTGTAACTAATATTACTATTAATACTATATGAATAATATTTCTCTGATGGTTCAGATGGTAAAGAATCTGCCTGCAATGCAGGAGACCCAGGTTCAATCCCTGGGTCGGGATGATGCCCTGGAGAAGGGAACAGCAACCCCTCCAGTATTCTTGCCTGGAGAATCCTATGGACGAGGAGTGTGGTGGGCTACAGTTGGACAGAGTCCGACACGACTGAGTGACTAACATTTTCACTTTCAACTTCTTTGTATTAACAGCATTATAAAACATCTTCGTAGAAGGAAACCATGGGGGTGAAAAGAGATCTCCCATTTTAGAGAAGCACGTTGTCATTCTCCATCTCTCTTGGTTGCCAGCTGACTTGGTTTGCCTTCGTTTTGTACCCTACTGATGTTGCACTTGCTCTGTAATCGCTGTCCAGGGAGTCATTCTGCTCTGGAGTTGATGTATTTTTTATAATTTATGTTGCATGTCTCATAAGTGGCTGTGTTTGCAGTGTTACAGAAAGGGAGCGAATAGGAATTCCCACAGAGCCTGACTCTGCAGACAGCCAAGCCTACCCTCCTGCTGTTGTCATTTACATGGTGGACCCCTTCACGTACACTGCAGAGGAAGACTCTACTTCTGGAAATTTTTGGCTGTTGAGTTTGATGCGCTGCTACACAGAAATGCTGGATAATTTACCTGAGCATATGAGAAATTCTTTCATTCTCCAGGTAACTAACTGCAAGTTTATTTACTTTGTTGTTGTTTTTATGAAAGTAAATACATTTTTTTAAATTGTATATAAATGAAAACAGAAAAAAAATTATTCTTAATTCTACCTTTTAGATTCAGACGTTATTAGTTAGTATTTTGATGTTTCTCTAACCTCTTTTCTGTGTGTGTTTACACAATTGAGATCATATTTTCATGTAATTTTTTTCTACCGTTCACTGTTTTGACAATCTAGTGGTTGGGATTCTGTGCTTCCAATGCCGGGGCCAGGTTCAGCCCCTAGTTGGGGAACTAGGGTCCCAAAAACTGCATAGTGTGACCAATAAATGAATGAATACTGCCAGAATAAACATTTTTATGTGTAATCTCTCTTTTACAATTCAAGTATTTCTTAAAGTGGATTCTTAGATAAAGATGCTGATAAATAATGCCAGATTCCTTTCCCAAAAGGTTATAGTTATTTACAGTTCTTTCAGGAGTGAATGCACCTTTGCAAACTTCATAGTGTAATAATTTTTTAAGTTTATAATTTAATAGGTGAAAAATGATGGGTGTTTAGACTTTTGTATTACTGTCCCTTTTAACTCAAGTCATTTCTGTAGAATTCATTTAAAGCTCCTGGTGTAGTTTGTTGATAGTTTTTCGTCAAAGTTTGTGTCTCACATGATTAGACAATAATTCCAGTGATGCCATGTGTATTAAGTGTAAGAACTGAGGAATATATTTAAAAGCAAGTTTTAACATTTGAGGGCATAGCAACAATAAATTGAGAATTTATCCCTAAAATGGGAACAGGGTAATTTCTAAGTGACAATGTAATTTGCCTAGCAGAGTGACACCCCTTCTTAAACTGCTGCTATTTGTAATATAAGACTTTGTGTTACGGAAAGGAATTAAGATTGAATTATATTATGTTTGGCATTTCTGTATTTTAAGACTAAAGTTGCCTCTCCCATTCAAATAAAGAATTCATGCCATTTCATTTTCCAGCTGCCTTGTTAGCATATGAGATCTGTTTCCAGTCTTGTTTGTGTTTGTGTCTGTAGATTGTGCCTTGCCAGTACATGCTGCAGACAATGAAGGATGAGCAAGTTTTCTACATTCAATACTTGAAGTCCATGGCATTTTCAGTGTACTGCCAGTGCAGGCGACCTCTGCCTACACAGATCCACATCAAATCCCTCACAGGATTCGGGCCTGCCGCCAGCATTGAGATGACTCTCAAGAACCCGGAGGTAGGCAGCAGCAGGGCAGAAATCTGCAAAGACTGCTTTTATACTAAAGATGCAAGCCAGGAGAGTTACTTGCTTGCTCTGTCTTCTCCCTTTACATAAGAGTGGCAGATTTCTCTAATCCTTAAGCTGAAAAGGAGGAGGTAACTTCTCTGAACTTCATAATTTTTTGAGAAAGGAGGCAAGCAAACTCCTGCTTTTTTCTTGATGTAAGACCTAAGGCAACAATACACTTTTCCTTTTTACTTTACTTACTAATGTTCTGCTTTCCTGTATTTATTTTGCTCATTAATTTTGGAAGCTGATCTGTGTCTCTACCTCTACCTCCCCCAGCTCTTTCCTCCCAGAGCAGCTGTTGTGTGTGTTCACTCTACCCGGGCCCCTCACCTTCTGATGCTTTCTCTTCCCCTGGTCTCTGTGCTTCTGTGTGTGGATGAATGTGTTTTCTCTCTATCTTGCTAACTCTATCTTGCACAGATGTGTACCTCCAAAACACCAAGCCAAACATGCTTTAAACAAGAGTTGTACACTGCTGTTGTTTTACTAAATCATCTTTTCCTGAAGATAGATGTACAGGGCAGTGTTGAGGACTTTAAAAGCCTTCAAAAATCAATTCCACAACTTTTGCATGAAAAATTACCCATTAATAAGAGCCAGCAAACAACGCTTTACTCTTAGAGAACTTAATACCCCAAATTGCTAATTTTAGTCGGTAATGTTTTTCTGGAAAACTGAAAAAAAAAAAACACTGACCTACTACTTAATACCGCATTTGTTGTAACCTGGGTCAAGTCAGCTTGGTCCCAAGGAAGGGAGCTGCTTAGCTGACAGCTTACATCCACTCTGGGGTTACAGAAAAGTTCTGTCTTTGGCAATTCTAGGTTAGTTTGTTGAGTTTGTGTGTGGTTTTTTTTTTTTTATTTTGGTGAGCAAGTCATCTATTTTCTCTACTACTAGCTTTTTTTAGAATTGTAATATATCCGTTTCTACTTCTTATTTATGTCTGGAAATCATGAGTTTGTCCTTTCTGTATACACTTTAAATTTTTTAGTTTTTACCTCTTGTGGTTATTGTACAATTCAGATGCAGTCATTCCTTATGCTTTCGTGAGAAGCTATCACAATTTCAAGTGACAGCTAATAGCAGTCTGCATTTTCATAGAAGTGAGTAAAGGCTGACTACCTATATTAAGATATCCCAAGGCATTATGTAATGTTTTAAAAGATTATATACTGGCAGAACACCGTGAGAGTTCATGAGACAAAGTGAGGCTCAGATGAAAATAAATTGCAAAAATATGCTTTCTTTCCTTTTGCTTTGGAACAGGAAGAGAGAAATCAATTGTTTGACTTAATTAAAAACCTAAGAACCAAACATGAATACTTACTGAGGTCCATAAATCTTCACTTGCGTGAAGGTACTGACTCCTGCTAGATGCGGCCTCTCCCTCAGTCTGTAGGTCGAATTTTGTACTTTAACTCGGCAACTGAAGCTGAGTGTCTGCTGCCAGACTCTGTGTTAGGTGTCGACTGTGCAGCGGTGAGCAAGATACCAGTCCTCTGCTTCCAGGGATTCGCAGTTTCTGCAGTGGCACAGCCTCATGCAAGCTCCTGGCAGCCATGGTCTCACTTGCTATCTCTGTGGGGTCGCCTGTTCTGGCTGTTTTATGTACATGGAGTAATCCCACATGTAAGCTGTTACGTCTGGCTTCTTGCACTTAACATCATGTTTTCAAGATTCTTCCATGTCATAGCACATATGACACTGCTGTGGCTAAATAATACTCCACTATATGGATGGACCACAACTTGTTTATCCCATGAGTGGATGGACGTGTGGACTTTTCCACTTTCTGGCTGTTTTGACTAATGCTGCTCTAAATAGTTGTGTATGAGTTTTTATGTGGCTATGTGTTTTTGGTTTTTCTGGTGTGAAATTTCCAGGTCTGTGGAGAGTGAATGGATCAGTGACAAGGTTAGGTTTGAAACTTGAACAAGTTGTTGAATATCTTTGTATCCCTGAAATGAAGGAATTGGGTTAAATTATCTCTAAAATCTCCTCTAATTCTGTAATTCCATTATTACCAATTCTTATGCTATAGAATTCACGGGCTAGCAACTCTTGACTGTGAGCTAAACCCAGCCTGCAGCCTGCGTGTGTATGAGCAGTCAGATGGGAGTGATGGTTACATTTTTACAAAGAGAGGATTGTGTGAAAAAGACTCACAAGGCCTAAAGTATTTGCTGTCTGGTCCTTTATAGAAGTTTGCTGACCCCTGCTGTAGTGTACTAAATACTCATATGTATGTAATAGCTGTAAACAAAAAGGTTAAATTTCATCACAGTTTATCTAAAATATTTGTCTTCGGTAACAGCTAATGCTTTGATTTCTTAAATTGTACACACATACACATAGTAAAGTATAATATACATACTGAAAAGTGCCCAGTCTTAAGTGTTCAGTTCAGTCGCTCAGTCGTGTCTGACTCTGCGACCCCATGAACCGCAGCACGCCAGGCCTCCCTGTCCATCACCAACTCCTGGAGTCCACCCAAACCCATGTCCATTGAATCGGTGATGCCATCCAACCATCTCATCCTCTGTCGTCCCCTTCTCTTCCTGCCCCCAATCCCTCCCAGCATCAGGGTCTTTTCAAATGAGTCAGCTCTTTGCATCAGGTGGCCAAAGTACTGGAGTTTCAGGTTTAGCATCATTCCTTCCAAAGAACACCCAGGACTGATCTCCTTTACAGTGGACTGGTTGGATCTCCTTGCAGTCCAAGGGACTCTCAAGAGTCTTCTCCAACACCACAGTTCAAAAGCATCAGTTCTTCAGCGCTCAGCCTTCTTCACAGTCCAACTCTCACATCTATACACGACTACTGGAAAAACCATAGCCTTGTCTAGACGAACCTTAGTCACCCAAGTAATGTCTCTGCTTTTCAATATGTTATCTAGGTTGGTCATAACTTTCCTTCTAAGGAATAAGCGTCTTTTAATTTCATGGCTGCAATCACCATCCGCAGTGATTTTGAAGCCCAGAAAAATAAAAGTCTGACACTGTTTCCCCATCCATTTGCCATGAAGTGATGGGACCAGATGCCATGATCTTCGTTTTCTGAATGCTGAGCTTTAAGCCAACTGTTTCACTCTCCTCTTTCACTTTCATCAAGAGGCTCTTTAGTTCTTCTTCACTTTCTGCCATAAGGGTGGTGTCATCTGCATATCTGAGGTTATTGATATTTCTCCTGGTAATCTTGATTCCAGCTTGTGCTTCCTCCAGCCCAGCATTTCTCATGATGTACTCTGCATAGAAGTTAAATAAGCAGGGTGACAATATACAGCCTTGACGTACTCCTTTTCCTATTTGGAACCAGTCTGTTGTTCCATGTCCAGTTCTGACTGTTGCTTCCTGACCTGCATACAGGCTTCTCAAGAGGCAGGTCAGGTGGTCTGGTATTTCCATCCTCTTTCAGAATTTTCCACAGTTTATTGTGCTCCACACAGTCAAAGGCTTTGGCATAGTCAATAAGTGTACTGCTTGCTGAATTTCTATAAGTAAAATTATGTAACTTATTATGTAACTAAGAGCCAGAAATAAAGCATAACAAGCATGCATCACTAACGCCCCTTCTAGTCACTCCAGTGGTAATCACTATTTCGACTTGTAACAATGTAATTTTGCCCGTTTTTTGGCTTTTATATAAATGGAATTATAATTTACAATCTTTTGTGTGACTTCTTTGATTCAGTGTTGAGAATTATCCATTTTGTTGCTTGTGGTGGTTTTCTCATTCTCTTGGCCATTTAATGCTCTGCTTGTGTAACTTTATTACAGCTTAACATCCATTTTACTATTGATGGTTATTTATGATGTTTTCTCTTCTGAGCTTTTTTGTTTTCTTTTTTAATTTAAAAACTAAAAGTAGAAGTTTTTATTGATTTCTTTAAATTACTACTACATATTTTTCTTCTTACTAGAAAAGTTTTTAAGCAGTCATTCTTAACTTGACCAAAATTTTAAAAGCAAAGATATTTTGTAAATGTGTTGCAGACACGGGTGACAGAACTGTACTTTTTCTAAGAGGACCTGCAACTGAATAAAGTCATGAGTTTTTAAGTAAGCTTCCACCAAGTTTTCTGGTAATTGAACAGAAGCAAGCCCACCATGGTCCATGGGAGATGGGTTAGACAGACAGATGTTCTTTCAGTTTTTCCATGATTTCATTCATTTTGTTGCCTGGAATTAACATCACAGTTTGCAGGGGCTTCACTGGTACATCATCAAAGGACCATTGGCCTCCCAGACACACGTCACTCTCCTCCTGCACTGAGTAGTTGAATTTCAGGATTGCCTTCTCGTAGAAAAATTCTTCTTCTGCATTTGCAAACATTAACTCATCTTTTTTTTGGTTGCTCCATTTCTTTTTGGAATTCTTTTTTCCTGCTTCCACAAACATCTTGCTGATCAGAAGGTAGAAGTAACACATCCCACATGGCTTGTGAGTTTTGTGTGCCTTTTTCTGAGCTATAAAATGGATACTGTTATGAACATGCTTATACCTGTCCTTTGTCAGCATATATGTGCGTTTGCAGGGTGGGGGATCAGAGGGTACATGTGTGTGTTCAGCTTTTACAGATGTTGTCAGTATTTTCCCAAAGCACATCATACACCAGCAGTGAGAGAGAGTTCTAGTCACCCTGTTCTCATGAGTACTTGATGATGTTTCTCTTTTGTATTCTAGACATTCTGGTGGGTATATAGTGGTTTTAATCCTAATGACTTTCCTAATGACTAAGTTGGGCCAATTATTTATTTTCATAAGGAAATACTGGCTTGATTGAGTTGCCTCGCTCATGTGACTTATACAGTCTTTTTGTACCATTATTTATTTATAGGACTAGTCGGGATGCAGTCTGTTGTCATTTCTCCCTGGTTTCCCTCAGTGCTATGTGAGTTTTGTTGTGAACACCGAGTTGAGTTGCTCTGTGTTGTTACTGATTTTGATTTTGATTCTTATTTCAGCGGCCCAGCCCGATCCAGCTTTACTCCCCTCCTTTTATATTGGCCCCAATCAAAGAGAAGCAGACGGAGCCGGGAGAGACACTCGGTGAAGCGAGCCAGAAATACAACGTGCTCTTTGTGGGCTATTGTCTGTCTCACGACCAGCGCTGGCTTTTGGCTTCCTGCACTGACCTCCATGGAGAATTATTAGAAACTTGTATTGTAAATATTGCTTTACCAAACAGGTGAGGAGCCTTGGTGTTTATGGTGCATGTAAACTGACACTGTGCCTTTTCTCAGCTAATGGATATTTCTAACTCTCCTACCTAAATACAGTGGGTACCATGGGGGTGGGTTCTTTGGAATTTTCTTGGTTTTGTCTTACTGAGTAATAGCTCTGACTCATTTGGGGACCCTTTTGCATTGATTTGAGGTCACGGAGGAGTAAAGTATCTGCACGTAAGATCGGACTACAGAAGCTGTGGGAGTGGTGCGTCGGTATTGTCCAGATGACATCTCTGCCCTGGAGAGTTGTGATCGGGCGACTCGGGCGTCTAGGCCACGGGGAACTCAAAGGTGAGAAATTCCTGAAGCAAAGGAAAGGAAGAGGGCTGAGCTAACTTCATTAACTAAGCTGAGGGAGAAAACAGTGAAGCTGGTAGTAAGAGTAGATAGAGGACGTTATATTTTCTGATTCTTTTAAATGTACAGGGTAAACTTGTGATTTTTAGACTTTTTATTAGCAACAGAATCATTTACAAAGAAAATTTTAAATATTGAACCTAGCAGAAAAATATTTCTTTATATTAATCTATAAAAGTGACACTAAATTAAAATTTCTAACATTTGTATTTTGAGTCAGTGAGAAGAACAAGCAGTTTTTTTTTTTTTTTGAACAAGTCAGTTTTACCTGGAAATTTTTATATCAGATTATGGATGATGGTAAATGTCATATACAGCCTTTACTTGCATTTACTTGTTTGTTTTTGGTGGTTGATGGTGAGGAGATTGTATTGTTTTAGTGGCATATGATAACAAGATCATCCTTGTTGGCAAGGACAAGTAGTTGCAAATTGGAAACATCACCATTGTCTGATAGTCTGTGGTCTGGAAATTTAAGAGCATAGGTTTTTGTCGTTGTTGTTGTTTTTTAAGCTGAATCCCCCAACTTATATTCCTTATAAGAAATACAACAAAGGACTAAAAGTGTCATGTAACTAACACCACTGACCACTGGCAGCTGCCTTGCCTGACGCTGAGCCCAGCTCATTCGTTATCCTCATGGCGCTACTTACACAGTTTTATTTGAACAGGCCTAGATTATTTTAAGCCGCATCAATGGCATATTTATAGAAAGTCCAGTATACGCAGATAGATGTGATTTTTTCTAAGGCGTGTGCAAAAGCAAGCCTGTGTCACAGATTAGCCTGGTAGTTTTGCGTGTGTCAAGTGTATATTAGGGCAGAGTTGGCCAACTTTCTTTGTAAAGGGCCAGAGAGGAAATATTTTGGACTGTGCGGGCTAGCTGGTCACTGTTGAGCAACCAGCTGTTCTATTGCACTGTCACAATAACCACAGACAGTACCCCCTTGAATGGGCACGGATGTGTTCCCAAAAGACCCTGTTGACATCAGGTGGTGGGCACGACCTGGCCTGCGGACCCTTGTGTTGGAGTGTGCGTAGTATTTCTTTGCGTGAAATTTATATCAGGTATTTGGGAAAACCCTGAAATAAAACCCCTGATATGGAGATAACTTGTCTTGTATCAAGTGCCCAGAGGGGTTAATTATTAGGGTTTAACAGCAGTTTATACAAATATATGTATTAAGTGTTTGCTTAGGAATCTTCTTATACACAGAATTTTTTTTATTAAATCATACTCTAGGCCAATAGGAAAATATCACCCTTTTCATTTTAAAAAGAATATTATACTTATAATGAATCTGTATCAGTAGCCTGGAGGTCTAATTCATAGGGGATTCATCATTTCATTTCTGTCAGAATTCCTATCTTCTCTCCTACTATACCTTTTAGTCAATCTTATTTTTTAAAGGCTTTAAGCTACTCTTAACCCTTGGGAAAAGTTAGAATATAATAGAAAAGAAGTAGAGGGGATGAAAATATAGCCTAGTAGTCTAGTTATTTGGTGTTTTGGAAAATTATTGGAGCTGTTGCCCTCCCTTGTATGATTTTTTAGAAGGGACACAAGTGTGACCAAGGGCTCCATCAAAAGACTGAGAGAAAACGTACCTTCAAGGAGTAAACACAGAAAACAGCCTCGTGTACAGGACACGAGTTTCTTCCTTTGGGGAACCGAGCTCTGTACCACCTTGCATTACTGTGGGGCAGTAGCAGATACGGGTCCACAGATTTCAGTTTTGTCAATCTGTTCTTTATCACTAGAGTGTTTGTGATAAAAAGAATCAAAGTGGCTTTTCTTTCTTATTTGGTTTTTAAATACTGAATTCACCTCTTTCGGGTTTTTCTGTGGTTTTTTAAACATACGCCCTCCTCCATGTTCCTTGACCCTTTTTATTTCAGCCACTTCAGTTCACTGTTCATTGGGAATATGAAATGTGAAAGTTTTGGGGTTTTTAAAGCTGCTTTTTAAGGGAGAGCAGGCATGTGGCGGTGGAGAGGTGGAGTGGCGTGCCTCTGGGATGTGACAGTGTGTGGCTGCAGTCCTGTGACAGTGATGCGCTTCCTTTGTGGCCAGGGTCAGAATAAAGGGAGGGCTGAGTGCTCTTCAGTTCCCAGAGTAACATTACCCTTTGCAGTTTTGTGATGAGATATCCTGCCTTTGTTTGGATAATAGACAATTTGTGCCACCTTTTTAATCTGAACAACTAATGTGGCATTATCTGGAGCATGTTACTTGTACCCATTGCTTATCAGCTGTTTGGGGCATGCCAGGAAAGGGTCTGCCTGGTTTTTTCTGCTGCTTGCCTTTGATGAAACAACCAACCTAGAGCAGTAAACAAAACTGAGGTTCACCCCCAACTAAGCTCTCTTCTGAAGAAAAGTATCTGTGAGGGTGTGAAAGAGTCAGGCCTGGAGGAGGAGGAGAAAGGACAGAATAGACTGGCATCCCCAGCAGGAAGTATGTGCACGTCTGCCTGGGTCTGTGCTGGGCCCGCGTCACCTCAGTCTCCATAATGGCAGGCCTTTGTTCCCTTGTTAATGAAGTGTAATCGAGGTCAAGTAACATTTTCTTTGTAGCAAGGAGGGGAACCTGTATAAAGACATATTCCCTTTAGGGCCCAATCCTGGAAATTCAATTATCAGGCAGAACTGGTAAAACACTCAAAGCTCACATCAGTATGCATTTCAAAGACTGTGTGAGACTGTGGTATTTGATTCCAGATTGGAGTATCCTCCTCGGAGAATGTTCACTACAGACAATCAGTAAACGGCTCAAGGACGTATGCCGGATGTGTGGAATCTCTGCCGCAGACTCGCCTTCTATCCTTAGTGCCTGCCTGGTTGCCATGGAGCCCCAGGGCTCCTTTGTAGTGATGCCAGGTAACTCTCTTGTCAGTTTTCTTAATTAGGTATCAGAGTACTTCAGTCCATTTATTCTGAAGTTCACACACAAATATAGATTGTATCTTTATTATCTTTATGGAAAACAATTGTACTCAAGGCTCAAAAGTGGAAACCGTTTGGTCTCTTCCAAGGGAGTGGTTTGTGACTTTATCTGTTAACCATCACTTGGGGGAGAGCCTGAGTCCTGAGTGTGGTCCAGAGCTCTTGGAGTCATGGCAAATTATTTGCCTGACCCCAACCTGTTGGGCAGGTTACATCATTTTTTTGTGCTCTGTCCTCCTTATGACATGGGGTAGTAGTTCTTACCTCAAGATGCTGGCTTTGATGATTGAATGAGATGATATGAGTAAAGGTTTAGTACAGAATCTAGCATATAGTACACATTCAATAAATACGCATTTTAACAATTTTTAGTTGAATGGTATCGTTTCTACAAAATTGTGCTGTTAGGAGAACAGTCCTTTATAAATTATTAGCAATCACAGGAGAACAGAAAGTTTTATTTTTAGAAATACTTATTTAATTAAATCATATTTGGTTGACTCAGTCCAATTCTATCTTAATAATGTGAAATCTGGCTTGGGTTATCATAGGTAAATGCTCTGAGTCAGTTTCTTGAAAATATTTGAACAAATGGGCTCAACTTTAAATGTGTGTCCATCATGGCACTTGTGTCAGACTCGTATCAGTCCAGCTCAGGTCCTCTTAGAATGTATTTCTGGAGTTGTTCACTGCTACACAAAAGGAATGAACCCCTTTTCCCTGCCTTTTAAGATGCTGTCACAATGGGCTCTGTGTTTGGTCGAAGCACTGCACTGAACATGCAGTCGTCCCAGCTTAACACCCCTCAGGATGCTTCCTGTACACACATCCTGGTGTTCCCAACGTCATCAACCATCCAGGTGGCTCCAGCCAACTATCCCAATGAAGATGGGTTTAGCCCCAACAATGGTGAGTGGACACGGAGCAGCTTGACTCCTCCACAGCAGGGAGTCACTGCGCTGCGGCAGGTTCTGCTGTGTCGTAAGGAGCAGTTTATAGAGCATGAGGGAACTGAAGGGCTAAGAATCTTTTTGGTCTTGAGGATTTCATTTATACTATTGCCAAGGCCATATATACACTTTCCTCTCTTGGGTAATTAACTTTCTCCTATTTTTCATTAAATGAAAGGCAGAAAGTATCTATCTGGTTGTGTCCTGTGGTGTCACTCTTTCAATAAATATTTCTTAGCTTTAGCTGGTTTGAATTGAGTGAAGACTACTGGGCAGTAGTCAGATAGCATCTAATTCACTCTGAAACAACTCCTTAGTTGATAATTCTTAATAGATATTCTTGGTTTGAATATCTTAAAGCATTTGTTAACAAATGAGTATAAACTATAAAATGCTCAATATTATGCAGCCATTTACAGTGTTTTTTGAGGAATTTTTAGCAGCATTTGGTCCCGTTAAATGGGGAGGGTAAAAGGATATCATCCTGCATGTGTGTACGCACATAAGATGTGTAGTATGATCGTGGTGTAATAATATAGAAACAGAACCAGCGAAAATGTTCTTGGTGACTAGGTTTCACATTTTATACTTTCCAAGCTTTCTGCTCTGTGTGCACCTTACTTTTATGATAGAGGAGAGGCTTTCATAGGGACAGCAGTGTGCTTTGATCTGCTGGTGTAAGAGGCCTCCAGTTTCAGGCCAAGTTCACACCTGTTAGCATGCATTAATTCAGCCTTAAGTATTTTTAGATGCTAATTGGATATATAGATGGAGTCTGCTGTTTTCTTGGATGGTGTCAGTTTTAACTTTGTTTAATAATTAAATTGCTGCTTTAGCTGTTTTGCCATCTTTTTATGTGCCTTTGGAGGCTGGGGTTTTATGTTCTTTGTTTCTCCATTCTGTGAATGCTTCACGCTAGGAGATCACTGGAGAGAGGACACAATGAAAGGCTTATTTGCAGCACCTTGAACCCAATGGGCACATGTTAAGTCTAAGTGGTTAATGATACGTACCTAGAACAGTTCTAGGCCAACAAACCATGTTTTGCTTTAAGTCGGGGCTGTGGATGAGCTTTTTAATTTTTGTTTTTCTCTCTCTCCCTTCTAGATGATATGTTTGTTGACCTTCCATTCCCAGATGATATGGACAATGATATTGGCATATTAATGACTGGGAATCTCCATTCCTCTCCCAACTCCTCCCCAGTCCCCTCCCCAGGCTCTCCTTCTGGAATCGGCGTGGGCTCTCACTTTCAGCACAGTCGGGTAAGCCTGACTTGGGACACTTGGCACGTTTAAACCCACCACAGCCTTGAGGGAAGGCCCCTGGAGATGCCGACCTCCGTTACTACATCTGCCTTTCCTCCCAGTGGTCCTGATACACGTGAAGTCCGTGTGGCTCTGTTGTTTCATTTTGAGCAAAGGCAGGAATTCTAAAGAAATGTGTTACCATTCCTGATGACTGTTTAATCAGAATAGTCCATTACAGCTGGCAGTTTTATGCAGTTGTCTTCTGAGCAAAACTTAGTTTTGGTTGCTTGCCGTTTCCCAGTTAATTGTAATATTTTTGCCAAAACAGCAGCTTTTCAGACACTAGTTCAATAATCCTGCTTATTCAACATGCAGAATAACTGTTAACTGAAGAACACACTGTTGATGGTTATTTGGAAAGGGGCCTCCCTTGTCTTGGTCTGTGTTTTGCCACCTTTTTTAGGCAGTCTGACCTCCTCTGTAGCCAGCCTGCAGGGATGGGAAGAGCCCACAGGTGGCTGATTGTGAAGACATGTCCACGTTAATGCCAGAGTATTAAGGGACAAAACAGAGCTTACAACTAGTTTCCTCTTTAAATATTCTAGGGATATTAGAGGTGAGGTAGCAGAAGATTGAAGCGTTAAAGGTTCCGCCGTAAAGCTAGGTGATGCATGCTTTATCCTGGTATTGTACTTAAAATACTAAGAGATTGAAGGGTTAGACACAGAAAAATAGCTGTCCAGTATCTTAAACTGGACAAGTGAAAGCAACCTGTTTACCCTCATTCAGACACAAAGATGTTCTTAAAGGACTTAGGTTTCTGTCAGGTGGGACTTTTATTGCCAGCCCTGAGTTTGTTGAAGGACAATCAAGAGAAAAGAAGATGGAAAACTTTAGTTACAGAGCGGATGAGACCAAGGAACAGCAACTCAGTAGTCTGCCTTCGTGTCATTGCCTGCCCCCTAATTTTCCCTTCTGGGGGAAGACTGTAAGTGTCTTGACTTCCTCCTCAGGCATTTGCCAGTTAATGACAATTTACGGGTTCACTGGAGATTGTTGTGATGGGGACTGAGAACACACTTTTACATTGAATGGTTTAATTTAGGATTACTGGGAATTCTAGAGTCCAGTAGCACTGCAGCTGGGAATGTGTGCCCTGGAGGCTGATAAACAGAGCTCTGAGTTAAAGCTCACTAGCTGTGTGTGACCTTGGACAAGTTTACTCTACTTTTCTCAGCCTTAGTTACCTTATCTGTGAAATGGAAATACTAGCAACTATCTTCCAGTATTGGTTGTTATAATTCAGCCTGTCCATTAACAAAGAATTGGCAGCTGAAGTATAATGTTAGTTTTGTGAGAAGCAGAGGTGTGCCGTCTTTTCTCCCTTGGTTGGCACCTCAGGCCATTGAATGTCACACTTCAAACAATTCTGTGCTGAAGCTGGTCAGGTGGCCTTTTCCACTCCTGAACGCCTGCGGCCAGGTAGCTCTGACAGGCTTTCAGCATTTCCTCCTCCTGAACCATTAGACATTCTTTGATATTCAGTTAAGACATTACAACAGGAGAAAGCATTCAAAGTTGCAGTTAGTTTTTCTTAACTCAGAGTTGCTACAACTTGGTGTAGTAGTTGAGGGTTTTTTTTTTCCTTTGAAACAGAAGGCTTTTGAGAACAAATGAATTATTATTGCTTGCATAAAAGGTACAGTTTCAACTCTTGAAGCTAGCTAAGAGAGTCAAAGATGAGGAAAATGTCAATTACCAAAAAAAAAAAAACACGCCCAGTAAGGCTCTCACAAAAATCTCTTATTCCTGGGATTGCTGTAAATTAAAACAAGACTTCAGGAGCAGACCTCCCACTGCTGGCAGGTCAGAGAGCTTTGAGTTGGTACGACCTTGTTGACAGTGGACAGTCAGGCGCACTCATGTGTTTTGGGTGACTGCAGGGGGAAAGAGCAGATGGGTGTGGTGATTCAACACCTTCAGCTGTCAGAGTCCGCTCTTTCCATTTTTAGTTTGTTACCTAATAATGCCATGGAGCAGATTTTATGTTCTGCAGAAAAGGAAGCAGAGAAAATAAGTCTGTTTACTCGGCTGACGTTAGCTTTATGTGTATATCTCATCAGAGGCTGACACTGCCTCCCCTGCTGCCCTTTCTCGGTCAGTTAGCCACTACAGTGCACAGTGACCTGATAAAAAGCTGGGTGACGGTGTCAGAGGACGAACTTCCCGTTACAAAAGAAGTGTCCGCAGATGTAATAATGCACAGTTAATACCGCATTGTGAGAACTCCCCTGGGGGTCCAGTGGTTAAGAATCCGCTTGCCAATACAGGGGCAGAGAGTCCATCCCTGGTCCAGGAGGACGTTCCGCGGGACAGCTCGGCCCGTGCTCCACAGCCCACGCGCCGCAACAAAGACCCAGCACAGCTAAAAACAAATAACTTTAAAACACCATATTGTATATTTGATAGTTACTATGCGTAGATGTTTTTAAAAAGTTCTCATCAAAAGAAAAAACACTGAGCTCTGTACATGGTGAATGTTCACTAGCCTTATCGTGATTATTTCCCACAATTAGGACCATTATGCTGTACACCTGAAACTAGTATACATGTCAGTTATATCGATTTCTTTGGTGATAGATGCTGATCACACTTTGGGACTTTGTCTTCCAGAGCCAGGGTGAGCGCCTTCTTTCTAGGGAAGCGCCCGAGGAGCTGAAGCAGCAGCCTCTAGCCCTTGGGTATTTTGTGTCAACCGCCAAAGCCGAGAATCTCCCCCAGTGGTTTTGGTCATCGTGTCCCCAGGCTCAGAACCAGTGTCCCCTCTTCCTCAAGGTTGGTTTGGTGTCATGTTTGAAGTTTTGGGGGGAATGAATGACTTAATGCTCAAAATTTGGTGACAATTTGTTCCCTGATTCTCTCATGTCTACTTGAAGTCTGAGGAGGTTTTACTTACAGCTAGAGCAGAGAGTAGAATTTAGGAGAGGAACCCAAAACCGTATCACAGAGGAGTGACACTTGCCCAGGCAGGAGCCCTCAGGTCGCCCTGTGGTTCTGTGTAAGATTCCTGCTGTCAGGGAAGTTACGCCTGGGGAGGGGAAGGTCCGTAATGACTGGCTGTCCTCTTCCTCCCCTGCATGGGGACCAGCATTCTTTTTTAGAGTAGGGCAGGAGTGAGCTAAAAACCCTGTTTATGCATGCCCCTTCCTGTATATTTCTTGGAAATTTTTACTCCAAATTAAAGTTAAAAGCAAAAGATCTCTCACTTCAGTTTGAGTGAAAGAACCTAGAAGCATCCATAGATTGGCAAAAATGCAGATGTTGAACATCATACTCTCTCAGCAGGACTGTGGCATTCCCCTTCGGATGCAAAGTCCCACCACAGAGGAATCCATGTGACACACACACAGACACCTGATGGTTAAAACCAAAAACAGTTTTCTCTTCCTGATGACTTTGACACAGTTATGAGATCAAAGAATTTATGTTAAAAATCCATAATCTTTTCCTTCAGTTAGAATTTTTATCTTTTCTTCTCTAAAAAATACACATTTTTTAGCTCTGTTTACTGAAAAGACTTAGACATGATAGCTTAGTAGCAATAAACACCTTTCTTGACACATGTATTATTTCTCAATACCACTTATCATTCAAAAGTGTGAGAGTTCTTTGAGGAATGACGGATTCCAGGACTAAAGTAAGAAATTCATGATATCCTGAGACAACTTCTTTTCATGCCTAAAAGCATGGAAGTTACCAAAGATTATTAGAGTCTTTTCAAAGAACCAACAGCCAACTTGGAGGGGTTCCCATTGCCCAGGGATAGGATCGATCATTTGGTCATTAGAATGAACAGTGGTGGCAACAGACTGCTAAAAGTCTATGGGTTCATAGTTGTGCTGGAAAACAAAACATTTAAAATAATTCACCTTTTGAAGGAGAATCAAGCATTTATGTGGCCTCTGCTTTAAAATTATTACTTCAAAATTAATAAAGTAAAACTATGCTAAAACCCTTATGTTAAAGATTGATGGGGAACTTCATCGTAGATAGAACATGCTGGTACCTGCTGAACCCAGGGCTCTGTCATAGTGCTTCAAGGGGGACAGCATGTGCCTTTGGACGTGACGCTGGAAGGGCAGCACACCAGTGATGGAGCATGGAGGTCAGGAGAGAGGACCACAGTGATACCGTGAGCCACCCAGACTGTGGGCCTCTGCAGATCAAAACCTGTAGAGGGACACTTTTAGTTATTTGTAGTTATTTGCAAAGCTAGCTTTTTCCCGCTGTCTATTCTAGGATATGGCGTTATTTGGAATCACCTTGGGGGTACTGAGCAGCTTGAATTCAGGGATTTATAGAAGCCCTGACTCCTAAGGGACTTTAGACAGCGTCTGCTGCTGGCAGACGTGGGCTTCCTTCCCAAGTTGATTAGGCCCGAACGGTAACATCCTCTGTTCTTTTACCAGGCTTCGCTGCATCACCACATTTCTGTAGCACAGACGGATGAACTTCTCCCCGCCAGGAATTCTCAGCGGGTTCCACATCCTCTTGACTCCAAAACCACGTCTGATGTTTTAAGGTAGATTCAGACCTAGACAACATAGCTGTACAGTTTGAAATTTTATATTTTAATGAAAGACACCTTGGAAAAAAGAGTAAAATGTGGTGCTTGTGGAGGAGATGTTCCCTTTTGTGCAGTGGAGCACTGTTGGATTGGCCAGCGAGAAGCCACATCCCTCCAGCGCATGCGTTGGACAGACAGACCAGGCAGCGGACGCCACCCCAGTAGATGGGCGTGAGCACCACTGTTGTCACTTCCTGTTCCTAAGAGGCAGTCGTGGTGATGAAAATAGACCAGGATTAGGCGTGCAGAGGTAGAAAACCACGACTAGAGCTTAAAGCACTTGACTTTGAACACATTTTCTACCCTCCCTGACATAGATTATATAAAGTAAAACAAATTCCATGGTTGGGAAATATCTCTCAGAATTCTCTTGCACTTTAGCAAGCTATAAACAGGCTTCATATACCTTGAGAAGATATGCAAGCTTTTTCTAATGTTTTCTAACTCTTAAATGATTTGAAAATTATAATTAAAGCAAGAACCTAATCTACATGATTTTGGCTTCCAGAGCCTCTAGAGCAACACCATCCAATAGAAGTGAGTCAAATAATTACCATCTTAATATGGCTACTAGAAAAATCTTAAAATTTTAATAATATAGAAAAATATATGATAATGATCATATAAATAGTATCATTTGAATGGTAATCAATGTAAAAATAGTCATGAGCTATTTTCTATGCTTTTTGAAATACTCAGTCCCTGAAATCCCTGTGCCTGTTCTCTGCATATAGCATATCTGAGTTGATGAGGGGCGGTGGCTGCCATATTGGACAGTGCAGGGCTAGAAGGAAGGGGAGACAGGAGCTCCGGGCTACGGCCCGGAACCACTTCCAGAATGAGGTCACGCCTTCCTCCTGCCGACGTCTGGCACATCAGACCTTGCGGACCAGCCTCCCTTCTGTCATGCCGGGCACCCTAACCTGTGTGTTCTCTCCGGCAGGTTTGTTTTGGAGCAGTACAACGCTCTGTCGTGGCTCACGTGCAATCCGGCCACCCAGGACCGTACCTCCTGCCTTCCCGTCCACTTTGTGGTGCTCACTCAGTTGTACAATGCCATCATGAATATACTCTGATTGGAAAAGCACTTGTTCTCTCTGGCTCAGTTCCTTCTCCCTGCAACCTCAGTCCAAGGAACCTGCGACACTCTGCAAATACCCCACTTCCTCCTCTGGAGACCACTCTGCACAGTCCCGCACTGTGATTCCTTCTCAGCAGGCACATGTCATTTCTGCAGTGTTCAGTACCAGAGTGACTCACTGACACTTCTCTCATGGACCTGGAAACTTCCACGAGCAGTGACTTGCAGCCAGTGTTAACAGTGTGTGCGGCCCCAAACCACTGGGCCACAGGGAGTTTTTCTGTTGGTTTTTAAGAGGGAAATAGAAGAGACGGTGTCCTTTTGCACAAGAGTCTGTGTTTTCAGTCTCTGTTTAACATGGGCAGTGTAGCCCTCTGATGAAACCCTCCAGTTCCTGGTGTATGGCCTGTGGGTTACCTGAACTCCGTAATCTGGGACTTTTGAAAAATAAGAACCAGCTCAAGTACATGATTTCATCATAGGGTTTCTATCTCCCTAGTGCTCCCATCTGGACTGGCGTGAGTGCTTTGGTTGACTTTATACCTGTGTGTAGATACAAGAGGTCTGGAGACATCTTCATTTTGTTTATTTATTTTAGGTTGTTCCGTCATGTGACTTTCTTTTATTTTTATTTTTTTTAATTCGTGAGGACCAGGTACAGTAGCTAAAACCCAACTCAGATCCACCATAGGATTCTTTGACTACATACCTCTGTCCTAGAAGCCGGAAAAGGAGTGAATACAAACTGGGGAGGATCATGCCTACAAAGTAATAATATATCCAAAACCACCCAGCAGCAGGTTTTGTTGAGAACAAACTGGGTAAACATTCTGCCATGTTCCTTATTAGAAGTGGCCAGCGTTTCATGAAGGACATTTTTACATAGAAGGCAGTCAGGCTCCACCCGGAGCCATGGAGGCAAGTACCTTCATCAGCTTTATATAGTCACAGTGGAAATATATTTTCTAGTGAATTCTTACTGAAAGCCAGGTCTCTCCTCTCATTAGATCAAAAGGGACTCATGTACATATCACAATCAACAGTGTTTGTTCCTAACAGTTACAAATACGGTGAATTTTTTCTGGACCATAGGAATATTATTTCAAAGAAATATTACAACTTAACCATTAAATTAGTACTTGAAGTTGAGCCTTTGTGGTGGAACTTTTTAAAAACAAACATACATACATGCCTTTTTAAAGCATTAAGGCTAACTGAAGTATTTCATGAGTCCTCATCCCAGGCCCGAGCGGGTTGTCTTGAAGACCCCGTCTCTGCCCCCTACCTTGCTGTGCGTTTCTGTCCGAGGGCAGTGGGTGTGGGCTTGCCTCCCGTGAGCCGCTCTGGTCAGGCTGTAGAGTTCTAGTCATCTGTAGAGAGAATCATGCAGATTTTAAAAGTTCTTCCAAGAAACTTCCATATTCTGGTTATTAACAAAAAAAAAAGAAAAATGTAATAACTGATGATTTTGTAAAAGTATTTTTCTTGAAATAATCTAACGTTTAAAACATTTAAAAAAATTGTGTGGTGGGAATGTGAAAGCAGAGAAATCACTTGTAAATGGATAATTTTGTTCTCTGTACCACCAATTGAGGGGGAGGGGTTGACTTTCGCAATGTATAGGTTAAAAAAATCTGATATATCAAACCATTTGTATCTAATGTGTACAGTGTAAAATTGACTTTAAAAATATTGCAGTGCTATTTTTTCTTAATCAGAAAGGAAAAATTCTCAAGGCCTTTTGAAGAGCATAAGATGATGAAGATTGTAAACTTGTATAAAATTATCTTGGTGAGAAGACAAATTGTAAAGTAGATATTTGTAATCTTTTACCACTTTGGGGTTGCTTTTTTTCCCAGAATTCATCAGAACTTTGAATTTTTTTTTTTTAATGGGCTGTTTTTAATGCAGGGGCTTTTCTTCCCTAGAAACCCAATTCTCAGCAAAAAAAGAAAAAAACACAAAAAACTAAAAAACCCCTACAAAAACTTAAAAAAAAAAAAGGCAGCAAAGGGTAGTTTTCATCTGGTGTCTTTTATTTAAGTTTTTTAAGTTAAGAAAAAGCTAGTGACATATTTATACGTTTTTGTGCAAAAATAAATGAATGGCAATAGATTTTAAAAAAAATCTTATTATGTACTTCTGTGTGAAAAAGTCTGTATAATATTTCCCTTAAATATGCATTATTTTACTTGTGAGTTTTTTACTGAATTAATCTGAAATGTACAAGCCCTGGATTTGCTACAGAGTGAGAACTTATTTTATTTTTTTTTTTATTTTTAATTTTGGAAATTCTGCAGAAATCAGAACTCTTACCTTGGTTTGAACTAAAGAGGGGACATGGGGAGGGGAGAAGGGTGGGTTTGTCCAGCATGCTTGTATGTATATTTCAGAACCTTTTTTAAATGTAAAAGCTGTACATTTCTGGGAAGTTCTGAATTTCTTTTGTTTCCTTTTTCCTTCAAGCATTTTGCAGTGAGCTTCTTTTATATATAGCAAACAATTTGAAAGAATACAAAAATATGTGAAGTTCATTTAAAAAAAACTACAGTATAGCGCTGGTACAGTACACTAAAAGACTTTGATAAAAAGAAACAATACTAAAAAGCCTCCATTTTAAATGTCATTCATATATACCTTGTGAATGAGAGCTATATACTTTTACACACTTTTTTAGAGGAATAAATTATTGAATTACTGAAACATTGAGTGGCTTTTTTTCCCCCCTTCCATCCTGCTTTTGTAATAAAAATGATTACACCTATTCAAAAGGTGTACTATGGATTGAACAGTCGTTGATCAGGAGCCAGGCTCTACCTTCTAGAGTAAAGTTTTACTCCCCTGACCACGACATCTAATAGCTGTTACAGGTTTCACTTACTCCAAGATACAGGTGCATTCATGGATCAAGGTTTGAATGAACACACATACACAGCATTGGAGTTGGAGCTCTGGTGTTTTTCCTTAGGGTTGAGTAGATCGCATCTAACAGTGATCTACTGTCTTCCAGCTCTTGAGACTGCAGTCAGGCTTAGACTACAAGTCTGTTTTCTGCTCCTCTCTCTTCATGGGCTCAGCCAGTTTCCTTTTATTGTTCCTTAGAAACAATAGTTCCAACTCTACTGTTTTCCCAACACACAAATGAACAAGACACTCACCGACTGCATATCCCCACTGCCTGTGCTCTCCTTGGATCCTTTCCGTAGGAGAAACCATCACCGGGGCAGAAGCTCTCGCTGAGATAGTTAACACCAGGACTTGGCAGAGCCTACTGTCAAAATCTGAGTAAGCTGAGAGACCTTCCTTCAATCTTCCTCCAGCTCGCTGGCAATATACATTGTTCTAACTCTGAACCTTTAGATACAACTGTTGACACTATTCAGCCTCAGTTATTTCCTCTGCAGTTGAGTTGAGGGCAGTTCCATCTCAGCTGAAAAGCTGTGTCCATGTTACTATAGTTGTACTATTGAAGAAGGCTGAGAAAAGTGAGACCACTTCGGTTAACAGATAATGTTGATATCTCTCTTGTCCAGTTACCACCACTTTATACCTAGTTCCCAGCCCTCTTGGACACGCCCCTGGCCAAAAAGCATTAAACAACTGCACACTTCCTAGATTCTATGCATTCGGGTCAGTCCAACTGTTCCTGTGTCCCTGTAAAAATCAGAAACAGGTGGTAGTTTTCCAACCAACTCATTTTCTTGGGTTCTGTGCTCATACATCTAGTGGCACTTAATCCAACAACCAATGAACGTTGGCTTTATTTATACTAGGAACTTTGTTTTCATGACGTTATTACCCATATCAACATCAACAGGAGTGAAATCTCTGAGATAGAAAAAACTGTCAAATTCATTCATTTTGCAGATTCCATGTAGCTAAGTCTGACCTGCCACTCCAGCCATCGGCCTCCAGGCATTCGCTCTGCTCAGATTCTGCTTAAACCAGTTCATTCCCCCTAAACCGTGCCATCCAGTAGTTTTACGTCCTGGCCCCTGTTCTGGGGCCGGGAATTTGTTCCCAATTGGTATCAAAGAGCTCATGAAAAATCTTTATAAAAAAGTGCAGTTTGTCAGTAGTTCTTAAAGACAGACTTGTCACGAGACCTGGTGTCTGAGTGTGAGACACACACTGGAAACAGATTTTGTTCCTTGTCATCTATACAGCACCAGCTATTCTATAAAGATTTGTTTCCCTTTTGAATTTACCACTTGCTACAGTCCTAATAAGATGCAATTTGCATGTATTACATTATCTTGGTGTTAAGTGATTAGTTTGTTTATATCCCCTTGACAAAAAGGTCACTCTACCAGGAATTAGTTCATGTCATTAATACCTAATGAGACACCATTAGAAAATTCTGTTACGGCAGGTAATTACAGGGTTGCAACAGTTGCCCTGGGCATCTTACTCTGCTTGGAACCAGATTTACCAAGTCCCACCACTTCCCTTGAAATTCTCAGGTCAACTTTAAAAAAGATTTTTTTGGGGGAGGCACTTAACGGCTTCTAGTTAGAACAAAGTAATAAAGCAGGTAAGAAATAAAAGTTGAGGAAGCAAAGCTTGGCAAGACCGAAGTATTGATTTTTCTCTGTAAAGGTTATTTTCCTCAATGAACGTTAGTTACCAGGGAGGATGCAGATGCAGACAGACACTGGGCCAGTCTCACTTTTTTCTCTTTAAGGCACGCAGGGAGGTGTGGAGAGAATGTTTTAGTAATCCAGAAACAGCATTTGTCGGGGCTGCAGCTTGGTGCTCTGCTCAGACTGGAGTCTAAGCAGGTGTGTCGTGGTGTGTTTAAAGTCACCCACACCTCAGAACAGGCAGACACGTCGAAATTAACAGCCCCTTCAGCATCTCTCTGGCCAGTGCTCCCTAGTTTATGCCTTTGTCTCCTTGCTTGCAAATTAAGCAGGTTTCAATTTACCTGTTTCATAAAACCACATGATATTCAGGAGAACTGGCCCTGCCAGATAGATTTAAGGTGAGAGGGCTGACGTGGAAATGTTTGCTCTGGGAGGGTCATCCATTTAACACGTAAGATGGTCATTGTCTTACTTAATTTGAGCTCGAACACTTTTCAGAAAGCATTTACTCTTATTTAGCTTCTCTTATTTAAATCTTATTTTGTTCACTTAGAGGCTTGATGGAGCTCTTACTAATTTATATGTTATTTAATATATAAAATTATTTACTATCTGCCTCCTTTAAGTATGTGATTTTTAATTGTAGAAGAGAATGTTTATGTAGTTCTATCTATGTGCACACGCCAGGTTTTGGGTTTTTTTTCCTGTTGACCTCTCATCACTACAAAACTTAGGAATTTATCTCCCTATCAGGTCTAGGAATCAAGGTCATTTTTTGTCTCATGGGATGAACTAATGACTTTCCAGTCATTTCTGTGAACAGGAGAGTTTACTTAAAATGACAAAAACGACCTTAGATTGGGCTGACTATATACTAATGCTGTGAGTAGGCACACGGGAAATGTTTGTTGAAAGAATGGAAAACACATCAAAACTGAAATTTACCAGCAAATTCACCACCTGCTGCTGCTTTTTGGAGGAGCAGAAAATATATATTTTATATACTAGGAAATAGAAGAATTCCTTTTATTTTTCTGTTATTGATTTAGGTTTTCTATTTCTTATGCCAATTTTGGAAATTTGAATTTTTACAGGGGAAAAAATTGAGTTTTCCAACACAGTACTACTATGCAATTGTGCACAGTATTCCCTTAATTTTGAACCTGTTGTTTTTGGTAACGTATGGTTGTTCTCATTTCTGTTTATGCATTTTTTTTCTTTTTCCTTTCTTGATGGATTATTCTAGCAGTTGCTGTTTTTTAGTTTTTATTTTTTCCAAAGAAACAGCTCATGGATTTAACAATTCTGCTGTTATTTCTCCTGGCTTTTAATCTTGTTCCTTTTCCTAGTTTCCTTAAGGGTTTCGTTTTATTTTCCTTGAATCTTAATTGCCTGCTTAGTTAATTTATTTTCTGTTTTGATGATACAGGCATTTATAGCCTGGGGCTTCTGGATGTGTGTGGGCCTCCTGGAGTTATAGGCAAAATTCTTTATGTTCGCATTTTTTTCTAGGGCGGGGATCTATTGTATCAGATTCTCAGCGGGATCTGATCCTTAAAGGGATAAAAATGACTGCTCTGGGACTATGTTAAAGCTGACTGCATCCTACAGGTTTTGATGTTTAATGTTTTCATTTTTATTTTTAGACTTGGTGTTTTCTTTCTTTTTTGATCTGCTTTTTTTTAAATAAAGGAAAGTTCTCTTTGGATTTCAAGTCTCTTGGACTGTAATTTTCTCTTACTACACATAATCTAATAATGATTGGGTTTTGCAAACAGTCTCCAAAACCTTCAAAACAAGGTGTGTCCTATTTAGCTCTGCCCCTCAGAGGCCCTGGAGAAGGGAATGGCTACCCACGCCGGTGTTCTGCCTAAAGAATTACATAGACATAGAACAGATTTTTAGACTCAGTGGAAGGAGGAGAGGGTGAGATGATTTGAGAGAATAACAATGAAACATACACATTACTGGGCTTCCCTGTTGCCTCAGCTGGTAAAGACTCTGCCTGCAATCTGAGAGACCCAGGTTTGATCCCTGGGTTGGGAAGATTCCCTGAAGAAGGGAATAGCAAGCCACTCCAGTGTTCTTGCCTGGAGAATCCTATGGACAGAGGAGCCTGGGGGGCTACAGCCCATGGGGTCGCAGAGAGTCTGACACAGCTGAGTGACTAACCCACACATGCATACATTACTACATGTAAAGCAGATAGTCAATGGGAGTTTAACGCATGGCGCAGGGCACCCAAGGCCGGTGCTCCGTGACAGCCTGGAGGGAGAGGGTGGGAGGGGGTTCAGGATGGAGGGACACGTGTATACCTATGGCCGATACACACTGATGCACAGCAGAAATCATCACAACATTGTAAAGTAAGTATCCTCCAATTAAAATAATTTAAAAAAGAAGAATTCCATGGACAGAGAAGCCTGGTGGGCTACAATCCACGGGATCACAAAGAGTTGGACAAGACTGAGTGGCTAACGCAACATAAATATTACGCGAGCCACATAAATGTAGTTTTATAATTTCTAGTAGCCACATTTAAAAAGTGAAGACAACAGGGGATATCACTTTGAATAATATTTTTCTTTAACCCCATATAGCTAAATTTTTATATTTCAATGTGAAATAAAAGTTATCAGATATTTAGCATTCTTATTTTTGCAGTTAAGTCTTCAAAATTCAATATTTATTTTGTTTACAGCGTATCTAATTTGGATGCTAAATTTTCAGTGGTTAAAGCAAAATACAATTGTATCAAAACAGGCTGAATTTAACAAAAAATTGTATATTTCCTCAGGTTTTAAATTTTAATGAAAATTAAATTTAAAAATTAGTCCCCTCAGCCATGTTCACATTTCCAAGTCACACACTCACTATCCCACTGGACAGTACAGCGCTAGAATGTAAGATTTGAGATGGCTTAATTCTGCCTCAAGTATCAATATATTTTCTATATCTTCTGTCTAGACCTCAGTTGAGGTCCAGATAGTAGGAGTTAAATTTCCCACTGCAATTTGGCTGTCCTTTTTTCCCTCTGCCCTACATTATTGCTGCATAGAGGTTTATGATGTATCTGTTACATAATTTATCTCTGTATAATGAATTCTGCATAGATTTTTTGCTTTAAATTATCCTTTGATATGAATATTACCAACACTACTTCCTTTAGTTAGAATTCTGGTTATATCTTTGACCAACCATTTATGTCCAACCTTTGCCATTCTGTGTTAGTCGTTCTTCATACAAGTCATTGCGTTTCATTGCTTCACAGAATTACAATCTCCTTTCAATAGCGTAATCTCTACCATTTGCATTTCCTGTTCTGTGTTGCCCTTTGACCTGTCAACTAGTTCTTATAAATGCACATATGATTTATTTGCTTCCTTTCTCTTTTCAGTTTAACCTTTTTGTGTATGAGCTCTATTTGTTTTTATCTTTCAAAACATTTTGAAGAGAAACGTTAGTTTTCGGTTAGTGACTGCCTTACAATGATCCACAAACATTCACAATGCACTTATCTACATGTACCCATCTAAAAAAAAAAAAAAATCCTTCCTTAACCACGAGTCCTAACTCCACCTCCATCCTTTTCTCTCAAGACTCACTCAGCTGTATTCATCTCCCAGGCCCTGTGGAGATGTGTGAATCAGAGCAGAATTTTTGTCCGTCTTTGTCCTCCTTTCCCTTGGATGCTGCCCTGCAGGTTTGAGCAGCTCCCTTAGTTACACGCTTCTCTCCATAACAAAGGCAGAAGCCTCTTCACAGAACTGTAACACATCTGCAGAATGAATCTGAGGATTCTGTCGACAGATATTCTGTGCCTCTCAGGTGCCAGGCCCTGTGCTAGGGGGTGAAGAGATAACCCCGCACTCCCATATCCTAAGGACAGAGGAGGCCAGCATCTGTGACACAGAGTGGACCAGCCTCTAAAAGAGCCCCGCAGAGAAATGCACTCCCCAAACCAGCCTGGGCAATGGGCAAACCCATTCCTGTCTCCAATTTGGAATCTTCTTTAAACAAAGGATATGTAATTTACAATGCTCAGTTTATGGTGTATAGCAGAGCAATTCAGTTACATATTATATGTGCATGGAATTTTCCAGGCAAGAATACTGGAGCAGTTTGCCATTTCCTCCTCTATGGGATCTTCCTGACCCAGCCATTGAACCCGGGTCTCTTGTGTCTCCTGCATTGGCAGGTGGATTCTTTACCACCAGCGCTACCTGAGAAGCTCCATATATGTGTATACATACATATGTGTGTGTGGGTGTATATATGTTCTTTCCATTATGGTTTATTACTGGAGATTGAACATAGTTCCCTCTTCCACACAGTAAGTCCTTATTGTGTCTTTTATATCTTATAGTGTGCATATGTTAATCCCAAACCCCTAATTTATCTCTCTTCCATCCACTTTCCCCTTTGACAACCAGAGTTTCTTTTCTAAGTCTGTGAGTCTGTTTTGTAGATGGTTCACTTGTATCATATTTTAGATTTCACATGTAAGTGATTAAGTGATGCCACGTGATACTTGTCTTTCTCTGCCTTGGCTTAGTATGATAATCTCTAGGCCCATCCATGTTGCTGCAAATAGCATTATTTTGTTCTTTTTAATAGCTGAGTAATACTTAATTGTGTTGATGGATATTTAAGTTTCTTCCAAAATGGTTGTCTGAGGAGGGCTTACAACCAGTTGAGAAGAGAAGAGAAGCAAAAGGCAAAGGAGAAAAGGAAAAACACACCCATATGAATGCACATTTCCAAAGAATAGCAAGGAGAGACAAGAAAGCCTTCTTAAGTGAACAGTGCAGAAATAATAGAGGAAAACAACAGAATGAGAAAGATTACAGATCTCTCCAAGAAAATTAGAGACACCAAGGGAACATTTCATGCAAGGATGGGCACAATAAAGGACAGAAATGGTAAGGACCTAACAGAAGGAGAAGATACTAAGAAGAAATGGCAAGAATACACAGAAAAATTGTACAGAAAAAGAACTTAATGACTTAGGTAACCACAGTGGTGTGGCCACTCAGCTAGAGATGGACATCCTGGAATGCAAAGTGAAGTGGGCCTTAGGGAGCATCACTATGAACAAAGCTAGTGGAGGCGATGGAATTCCAACTGGGCTTTTTAAAATTCTGAAAGATGATGCTGTTAAAATGCTGCACTCAATAAGCCAGCAAATTTGGAAAACTCAGCAGTGGCCACAGGACTGCAAAAGGTCAGTTTTCATTCCAATCCCAAAGACAGACAATGCCAAAGAATGTTCATACTACCACACAATTGCACTCATTTCAAAATATGCCAGTAAGTTAACACTCAAAATCCTTCAAGCTAGTATGTGAACTAAGCATGTGAACTTAGTATGTTCACATACTTCAACAGTATGTGAACTAAGAAATTACAGATGTACAAGCTGAATTTTAAAAAGGCAGAGGAACCAGAGATCAAATTGCCAACATTTCTTGGATTATAGAAAAAGCAAGGAACTCCAGAAAAACATCTACTATTGCTTCATTGACTAGGCTAAAGCCTTTGACTGTGTGGATCACAACAAACTGTGGAAAATTTTTAAAGAGATGGGAATACCAAACCACCTGAACTGCCTCCTGAGAAATCTGTATGCAGGTCAAGAATCAACAGTTAGAACTGGACATGGAACAACAGACTGGTTCCAAATTGGGAAAAGAGTATGTCAAGGCTGTATATTGTCACCCTGCTTATTAATTTATATGCAGGATACATCATGCGGAATGCTGGGATAGATGAAGCTCAAGCTGGAATCAAGATTGCTGGGGAAAATGTCAGTAACCGCAGATAGGCAAATGACACCAAACTTATGGGCAGAAAGTGAAGAACTAAAGAGCCTGTTGATGAAGGTGAAAGAAGAGAATGACAAAGCTGGCTTAAAACTCAACATTAAAAAAACTAAGATTGTGGCATCTGGTTCCATCACTTCATGGAAAATAGATGGGGAAACAATGGAAACAATGAGAGACTATTTTCTTGGGCTCCAAAATCACTGCAGACAATGACTGCAGCCATGAAATTAAAAGACACCTGCTCCTTAGAATAAAAGTCAGGACAAACTACACAGTATATTCAAAAGCAGAGACGTCACTTTACCCACAAAGGTCTATCTAGTCAAAGCTATGGTTTTTCCAGTATCATGTACGGATGTGAGAGTTGGACCATAAAGAGAGCTGAGGACCGAAGAACTGATGCTTTCAAACTGTGGTGCTGGAGAAGACTCTTGAGAGTCCCTTGGACTGCAAGGAGATCAAACCAGTCAACCCTAAAGGAAATCAACCCTGACTATTCATTGGAAGGACTGATGCTGAAGCTCCAACACTCTGGCCACCTGATGTGAAGAGCTGACTCATTGGAAAAGACCCTGATGCTGGGAAAGATTGAAGGCAGGAGGAAAAGGGGGAGACAGAGGATGAGATGGCTGAATGGCATCATCAACACAATAGACATGAGTTTGAGTGAGCTCCAGGAGACAGTGAAGGTCAGGAAAGCCTGGCATGGTATAGTCCATGGGGTCTCAAAGAGTAGGCCATGACTGACTGACTGAACCACATGTCTTGGCTAATGTAAATAGTGCTGCTATGAACATGGTGTGTCCGACTGTGCAATCCCATGAACTGTAGGAGGAGCTGCCAGGCTCCTCTGCCCATGGGGATTCTCTAGGCAAGAATACAGGAGTTGCCATGCCCTCCTCTAGGGGATCTTCCCAACCCAGGGATTGAACCCAGGTCTGTGCAATGCAGGCAGATTCTTTACCATCTGAGCTACCAGGGAAGCCCATGAACATAGGGGTACATGTATATTTTCAAACTACAGTTTTCTCTAGATATATACCCAGGACTGGGATTGCAAGATCATCTGATAATTCTATTTTTAGTTTTTAAAGGAACTTCCATACTGTTTTCCATAGTGGCTACACCCATTTATATTCCTACCAACAGTGTAGGAGGGGTTCTCGTTCCTGCACATCCTCCCCAGCACTTGTCATCTGTAGACTTTTTAATGATGGCCATTCTGACTGGTATGAGGTGATCAGTTCAGTTCAGTCACTCAGTCGTGTCCGATTCTGTAACCCCATCGACTGCGGCACGCCAGGCTTCCCTGTCCATCACCAGCTCCTGGAGCTTGCTCAAACTCATGTCCATTGAGTTGGTGATGTGATACCTGACTGCAGTTTTGATTTGCATTTTTCTCATAATTAGCAATGTTGAACATCTTTTCATGTGCTGTTGGCCATCTGTTTATCTTCTTTGGAGAAATATCTGCTTAGGTCTTCTGCCTTCTTTTTTGATTGAATCATTTGGGTTTTTGTTGCTGAGTTACATCAGCTGTGTGTATCTTTTGGAAGTTAAGCTCTTGTCAGTTGCAAATATTTTCTCCCTTTTGGTCATCTGTCTTTTCATTTTGTGTATGGTTTCCTTTGCTGTGCAGAAGCCTAGAAGTTTAATTAGATCCCATTTATTTTTGCTTTTTTTCCTATTGCCTTAGGAGACCGACCTAAGAAAACAGTGCTATGGTTTATGGTACCAGTCAGAGAATTTTTGCCTATGTTCTCTGTTTTATGGTGTCATGGTGTCAGGAGTTTTATGGTGTCATGTCTTATATTTATGTCTTTAAGCCCTTTTGAGTTTATTTTTGTGTATGGTGCTAGGGTGGGTTCTCACTTCATTTGTGTACATGCAACTATCCAGCTTTGTGAAAGATACTTTTGCCATATCAGAGAAATCCAGAACGGACCTCCATTATGGGTTGGCAAGTCTCCAAAGAACTCACAGAAGCATTCCATGACAGAGTGAGATTCAAATACCTGAGTGTGTTTTGTTACTGTTTTTTTTTTTTTTTTTTTGGCCATGCCGTGAGGCAAGCAGGATCTGAATTCCATGACCAGGGATCAAACCTGCACCCCCTATACTGACAGCGTGGAGCTGTCACCACTGGGCTGCCAGGGAAGTCCCTATGTTTTGTTACTTAAAGGGACCAGAACACTTAGCATTACCTAATAGTGACCACAGAAGTTATGAGGCCTCCCCTAGATTCTGACTAGGAGCGAGGGAAGAACTGTAACTGTAGAATAAGTTTAAGGGGTCAGTGGAAAACAAAAACAAAACTGTTTTAAAGTGACCTCCCAGGGACTTTGCCAGTGGTCCAGTGGTTAAGACTTCACCTTCCAGTGAAGGGGGTGGGGGTTCGATCCCTGGTCAGTGAACTAAGATTCCACATGACTTGTGGCCAGAGAACCAAAACACAGAACAAAAGCCATACTGAAAACATTCAATAAAGACAAAACAAATTGGTCCACATTAAAGAAAAAAAATCTAAGTGACCTCCCAAATGCTGTGCTGTTTCAAAGTACCTGCTACATTTGGAATAATTAAACCACATGTAAAATGGCTAAACTAGAGAAATGAGTATCAGTGTAGATTTAGCTTTCCCAATATCACTCGCTGAAGGGACTATCTTTTCTCCATTGTATGTGAGTGTGAAAGTGTTAGTCACTCAGTCGTGTCTGACTCTTTGTGATTCCATGGACTGTAGCCCACCAAGCTCCTCTGTCCATGGGGTTCTCCAGGCAAGAATACTGGAGTGGATAGCCTTTCCCTTCTCCAGGGATCTTCCCAACCCAGAGATTGAACCCAGATCTCCTGCACTGCAGGCAGACTCTCTACCATCTGAGACCCTGGGGAAGTCCATTGTATGTACTGCCACCTTTGTCAAAGATTAGTTGATCATATGTGTATGGGTTTATTTCTTCATTTTACTTATATTTCTTTGAGTTTGGAAGAGACAGTCATCTACTGTGGTCTTGAAGGGCCGTTCTTCTTGTGGGTCACCCCTGTGCAGCTTGCGTGACTCTAATATTTTTGGTGCGAAAGCTGTTTTCAGTGTCAGTGTCTCAGCATGTGCTGGGCAGTCCCCTTGAAAGGGGATGTGGCTGGCGGTGCACTGGGCCGGGCGAGGCCTCCTCTTTGGGCTGTCACAGCCCTTGTCGGGGGCGGGGTCTGCTCCTCAGTTGTTGGAGCTGAAGCCCGCAGATCTGTCTCTGAGCTGCGGGGTGAAGGAGGGACCTGGAGCACTGCTGGGTGAGGGAATTCCATAAGGCTTTTAAAGTGACGAAAGAGAAAAAACTACATACAACCAAGAACACTCTACTCAGCAAGGCTCTATTCATATTTGATGGAGAAATCAAAAGCTTTACAGATGAGCAAAGCCAAAAAAATTCAGCATCACCAAACCAGCTTTATAGCAAATGCCAAAGGAATTTTTTAGGCAGAAAAGAAAAGGCCACAACTAAAAACAAGAAAATCACAAAACAGAAAAGCTCACCGGTAAAGGTAAACATACAATAAAGGTAGGAAGTCACCCATGCACAAAGCTAGTAAGGAGGTTAAAAGACAAAAGGGGTAAAATCATTTGTGTCCACAAACAAGCAGTTAAGGGATAGAGAAAATGATTAGATGTAAAATATAAAAACAAAAACAGTAACCCTGAGAGGAGACTACAAATGCAGTGTGTCTAAAATGTGTCTGAAATTGAGAGATTATCAACTTAAAACAGGCACATATAAATAAAGTCTCGTATACAACAACCACATGGCAGCTACGAAACAAAAAACACAGACCAAAGCAAAAGGAATCCAAAGAGAACACTAAGAATTGTCATCAAATAAGAGAACAAAGGAAGTGTGGGGAAAGACCTATAAAAGCAAATCCAGGGGAATCCCTGGCGGTCCAGTGGTTAAGACTTCACCTTCTGATGCAGGGGGTATGGGTTCAATCCCTGTTCAGAGAGCTAAGATCCCATGTATCTTGCAGCCAAAAACCAAAACAGAAAACAAACAATATTGTAACAAATTCTATAAAGACTTTAAAAATGGTCCACATCAAAAAATTCAAAACAATGAACAAAATGGCAATAGGAACGTACATATTAACAATTACCTTAAATGTAAATATCTAAATGCTCCAACCAAAAGACAGCTGAATGGATACAAAAATAAGACTCATATTTGCTGCCTACAAGAGACTCCCTTTAGATCTAGAGACACATATAGACTGAAAGTGAGGGGATGGAAAAAGATAGTCTATGCAAATGGAAATCAAAAGAAAGCCAGAGATGCAATATTTAGACAAAATAGACTTTAAAATAAAGACCATTACAAAAGGCAGTGGGGGACACTACACAATGATTTAAGAATCAACCCAAGAATAAAATATAACAATTATAACTGACTCCTTATTACCAGATTCAGACTCAAATTGAAGAAAGTAGGGAAAACCGCTAGACCATTCAGGTATGACCTAAATCAAATCCCTTATGATTATACAGTGGAAGTGAGAAATAAATTTAAGGGCCTAGATCTGATAGATAGAGTGCCTGATGAACTATGGAATGAGGTTCATGACATTGTACAGCAGACAGGGATCAAGACCATCCCCATGGAAAAGAAATGCAAAAAAGCAAAATGGCTGTCTGCAGAGGCCTTACAAATAGCTGTGAAGAGAGGCAAAAAGCAAAGTAGAAAAGGAAAGATGTAAGCATCTGAATGCAGAGTTCCAGAAAATAGCAAGAAGAGATAAGAAAGCCTTCTTCAGCGATCAATGCAAAGAAATAGAGGAAAAGAACAGAATGGGAAAGACTAGAGATCTCTTCATGGAGAAGGAAATGGCAACCCACTCCAGTGTTCTTGCCTGGAGAATCTCAGGGACAAGGGAGCCTGGTGGGCTGCCGTCTATCGGGTCGCACAGAGTCGGACACGACTGAAGCGACGCAGCAGCAGCAGAGATCTCAAGAAAATTAGAGATACCAAGGGAACATTTCATGCAAAGATGGGCTCGATAAAGGACAGAAATGGTATGGATCTAACAGAAGCAGAAGATATTAAGAAGAGGTGGCAAGAATACACAGAAGAACTGTACAAAAAAGAGCTTCACGACCCAGATAATCATGATGGTGTGATCACTAATCTAGAGCCAGACATCCTGGAATGTGAAGTCAAGTGGGCCTTAGAAAGCATCACTACGAACAAAGCTAGTGGAGGTGATGGAATTCCAGTTGAGCTGTTTCAAATCCTGATAGATGATGCTGTGAAAGTGCTGCACTCAACATGCCAGCAAATTTGGAAACCTCAGCAGTGGCCACAGGACTGGAAAAGGTCAGTTTTCATTCCAATCCCAAAGAAAGGCAATGCCAAAGAATGCTCAAACTACCGCACAATTGCACTCATCTCACATGCTAGTAAAGTAATGCTCAAAATTCTCCAAGCCAGGCTTCAGCAATACGTGAACCGTGAACTTCCTGATGTTCAAGCTGGTTTTAGAAAAGGCAGACGAACCAGAGATCAAATTGACAATATCTGCTGGATCATGGAAAAAGCAAGAGAGTTCCAGAAAAACATCTATTTCTGCTCTATTGACTATGCCAAAGCTTTTGACCGTGTGGATCACAATAAACTGTGGAAAATTCTGAAAGAGAAGGGAATACCAGACCACCTGACCTGCCTCTTGAGAAATCTATATGCAGGTCAGGAAGCAACAGTTAGAACTGGACATGGAACAGACTGGTTCCAAATAGGAAAAGGAGTCTGTCAAGGCTGTATATTGTCACCCTGCTTATTTAACTTATATACAGAGTACATCATGAGAAACGCTGGACTGGAAGAAACACAAGCTGGAATCAAGATTGCTGGGAGAAATATCAATAACCTCAGATATGCAGATGACACAACTCTTATGACAAGGGAGAAATATCAATAACCTCAGATATGCAGATGACACCACCCTTATGGCAGAAAGTGAAGAGGAACTAAAAAGCCTCTTGATGAAAGCGAAAGAGGAGAGTGAAAAAGTTGGCTTAAAGCTCAACATTCAGAAAACAAAGATCATGGGATCCGGTCCCATCACTTCATGGCAAATGGATGGGGAAACAGTGGAAACAGTGTCAGACTTTTTTTGGGGCTCCAAAATCACTGCAGATGGTGACTGCAGCCATGAAATTAAAAGACGCTTACTCCTTGGAAGAAAAGTTATGACCAACCTAGATAGCATATTCAAAAGCAGAGACATTACTTTGCCGACTAAGGTCCGTCTAGTCAAGGCTATGGTTTTTCCAGTGGTCATGTATGGATGTGAGAGTTGGACTGTGAAGAATGCAGAGTGCCGAAGAATTGATGCTTTTGAACTGTGGTGTTGAAGAAGACTCTTGAGAGTCCCTTGGACTGCAAGGAGACCCAACCAATCCATTCTGAAGGAGATCAGCCCTGGGATTTCTTTGGAAGGAATGATGCTAAAGCTGAAAGTCCAGCACTTTGGCCACCTCATGCGAAGAGCTGACTCATTGGAAAAGACTCTGATGCTGGGAGGGCTTGGGGACAGGAGGAGAAGGGGACGACAGAGGATGAGACAGCTGGATGGCATCACGGACTCGATGGACGCGAGTCTGAGTGAACTCCAGGAGTTGGTGATGGACAAGGAGGCCTGGCGTGCTGTGATTCATGGGGTTGCAAAGAGTCAGACACAACTGAGCAACTGAACTGAACTGAACTGACCCAACATAGGATCATCTCAGTATATAAGGCAAATGTTAACAGACATAAAAGGAAAAAATGACAGTAACAATAATAGCGGGGACTTTAACAGCACACTCATATCAATGGGCAGTTCAGCCACACAGAAAAGCGAAAAGGAAACACAGGCATTAAATGATATGAGAACAGTCGAACTGATATTTATAGGGCACTCCATCTAAAAGCAACAGAATATATATTCTTTTAAAATGCACATGGGACACTCTCCATGACAGAGCAAATTCTGGGCCACACACAAGCCTCAGTACATTCAAGAGAACTGAAATCATATCAGGCATCTCTTACAACCACAACTCTATGAGGCTAGAAGTCAACTACAAAGAAAACAACAACAAGAAAAAAAAACCACACACACGCAGAGGCTGCTAAACCATATGCTACTAAACAACCAGCGGATCGCTGAAGTAGTCAAAGAGCAAAGCAAAACGTATCTAGAGAAAAATGCAGATGAAAACCTGGTGATCTGAAACCTCTAGGGTACAGCAAAAGCAGTTTTAAAAGGAAAGTTTATAGTGACACGTTTTCCTTAGGAAACAAGATAAATCTCAAATTAGGAACCTAATCTTACACCGAAAGCAGCTACAGAAAGAACAAACAAAATCCAAAGTTAATAGAAGGAAGAAATCATAAATATCAGAGCAGAAATACATGAAATAGAGATCAAAAAAAAAAAAAAAAAAGAAATCAATGGAACTAAGGGGTGGTTCTCTGAAAAGATAAAGAGAATTGATAAACCTTTAGCCAGACTCATCAGGGGTAAAAGGGAGAGGGCCCAGACCAATAAAACCAGAAATAACAAAGTAGAAGTAACAATTGACACCACAGAAACACAAAGGGTAAGAGACTACCACAAGCAACTGTATGCCAATAAAACGGACAACGTGGAAGAAATGGACAAGCTCATAGGTAGGTATGATCTCCCAAGACTGAACCAGGAAGAAGTAGAAAATACGAGCAGACCAATTACCAATACTGAAATTGAATTAGTAATTTTAAAACTCCCAATAAGCCAAGTCCAGGACCAGAGGCCTTGACAGTTGAATTCTACCCAATGTTTACAGAAAAATACTTCTGCTCCTGAAACTACTCCAAAAAAATTACAGAAGAAATATTTCTGAATTCATTTTATGAGGCCACCCTGATACCAAAACCAGACAAAGATATATCACACAAAAAAAGCAAATTACAGGCAATATCACTGATGAACATAGATGCAAAAATTCTCAACAAGACACTAACAAACTTACTCTAGCAATACATTAAAAAGATCATACACCATGATCAAGTGGGATTTATCCCAGAGATGCAAAGATTTTTCAATATTCTTAAAATCTATGTGCTATACCACATTAACAACCTGAAGAATAAAAGCTGTAAGATCATCTCAATAGATGCAGAAAAAGCAAAATTCAACATCCATTTATGATAAAATTTCTTCAGGAATTGGGCATGAAGGGAATCTACCTCAACAGAATAAAAGCCATATATGACAAACCCACAGCTAACATCATTCTCAATGGTGAAAAGCTGAAAGGTTTTCCTCTAAGATCATAAACAGATCAAAGATACCTGCCCTCACCACTTTTATTCAACACAGATGTGGAAGTCCTAGTCACAGCAATCAGAAGAAAAAGAAAGGGAATCTAAACTGGAAAAGAAGTGAAACTATCAGTGTTCGCAGATGACATGATGCTAAACATAGGAAATCCTAAAGATACAACCGAGAACTAATAGAGCTCATCAATAAATGCAATAAGGTTGCTGGATACAAACTTCATGTTCAGAAATCTGTTACGTTTCTATACACTATCAACAGAATATCAGAAAATTAAGGGATTGGAGAATCCCTTAATTTCTTGGATTGGAAGACTCAATATTGTAAAAATGTTCATACTACCCAAAACAATCTACAGATTCATGGCAATCCCTACCAGATAACCAATTGCATTTTTCACAGGACTAAAACAAAAATTTTAATTTGTATGGAAACAGAGAAAACCCTGGAAACCAAAAACAAATTTGAGAAAGAACAACAGAGCTGGAGGCATCACTCTCCCTGACTTTGCGTCTACTACAAATCTACAGTAATCAGAGGAGTATGGTTCTGGCACAAAAAAGACATAGATCAATGGAATGACAGAAAGCCCAGAAATAAACTCACACACTGTGATCAATTAATCCACAACAAAGGAGGCATGAATACACATGGAGAAAAGACAGTCTCTTCAATAACTGGTGCTGGGAAAACTGGGCAGCTACATGTAAAATAATAAAATCAGGACATCCTCCAGCGCCATATACAAAAATAAGCTCAAATGGATTAAAGACCTAAATGTAAGACTGGATACTGTCAAACTCCTAGAGGAAAACGTAAGCAGAACACTGACATAAAACACAGCAATATTTTGGGGGACCCAGAAGGAAACGGCAACCCACTCCAGTGTTCTTGGCTGGAGAATCCCATGGACGGAGGAGCCTGGTGGGCTACGGTCCACGGGGTCGCAAAGAGTCGGACATGACTGAGCAACTTCACTTTCACTTTCATCTCCTAGAGTAATGGAAGTAAAGACGAAAAATAAACAAATGGGACCTAATTAAACTTAAAAACTTTTGCACAGCAAAGGAAACCATTGACAAAATGAAATGACAACCTACAGACCAAGCATCATTTGAAAATGATGCTACTGACAAAGCATTAATTTCCAAAATATACAAACAGTTCATACAGCCTAATAAAAAAAAGGCAGAAACAAAGAACCTAATAAAATTGAGCAGAAGACCTAGATAGATATTTCTCCAAAGAAGACATACAGATGGAAAACAGGCAGATGAAAAAACACTCACCATTGCTAATGATTAGAGAAATGCAAATCAAAACTACAATGAGGTATCACCTCAAACCAGTCAGAATGGCCATCCTCAAAATGTCCCCAGATTATAAATGCTGAAGAGGGTGTGGAGAAAAGGGAACCCTCCTATACAGCTGGTGATACTACAAATTGGTGCAGGCACTATGGAAAATATGTGGAGGTTCCTTAAAAAACTAAAAACAGTTGACACATGATCCAGCAATCACACTACCGGGCATATATCTGAATAAAACTCTAATTTGAAAAGATACGTGCACCTCGATGTTCATTACAGCACTATTTACACTAGCCAAGACATGGAAGCAACCTAAATGTCCATCAATAGACGAATGGATCACTAAGATGTGGTATGTATACAATAAAATATCACCCAGCCATAAAAAAGAATGAAAGAATGCCATTTGCAACAACGTGGATGGACCTGGAGATCGTCATACTAAGCAAAGTAAGTCACAGAGAGGAAGACAAATACCACACGACATCACTCGTATGTGGAATCCGAAAAAAATGATACAAATGGACTTATTTATCAAACAGAAACAGACTCACAGACAGAAAACAAACTGATGGTTACCAAAGAGGATAGTGTGAGTGGGGAGCTAAATTAGGAAAACACATAAGTTGTCAACAGGAGGCTGGATCATCCCGTGGTACCCAAAACTAAGCGGAAGGACCCTGTGGGCTTCCCGGGGACAGACCCCCCCATATCTTCTGCTTTAGCTCCTCTGTGAACTGCCTGGATAACAGTGTCTGATACATATCTCCTGAGTTATTTTTCAGCTCCTAAAACCACCAAACGGAAGAATTTAACGACTTTATGATCATGCACACGTAGTCCTTGACCTTCCGGTGTCTAAGGACCGTTCACCTCAACCAGTAAGAGAACTGTGCACGACTTGATCACAGACCCAGGAAGCCCCTCCCTCGCCTCACCTCCTAAAGGGCTTTGCTGAAAGCCTGCAGGGAGCTCAGGGTCTGGGGCAGGACCACTTGCCTGCCCTCTATTGGCACCTGTACACTAAAGCTGCACTTTCCATCGCGACCACCAGGTGTCAGTAGATGGGATTCACTGCTCACGGGTGAGCAGATCCAAGCGTGGCTAGGTAGAGAAGTAAAACTCATGTAATTTACTCTGGCCAATTATTTTCACATCATTGATTGAGAATCTGCTTTCCCGTATGAATGTGGGAAACACCCACAGTGTCTTCACTGATCTTTCAGAAATTTAACTATTCAGGACAAAGCTAGAAAAATTCAGAAACTCAGCCTGTTCTCAGCCAGTCTCTGGCTATTTCTTACGCCTTCTCACTTTGGGGACTTGAAAAAGAAAAAGAGTGGCTACAGGTGTGAGTTCCCATCAGCAAGACGGTGAATAAATACTTCTTCAACTAATTTATTAGAAAAGCAAAACTAACCTATTCCAGGCACTTAAACAGCCTCAGGTTTGAAACTGCCATGTGAAGTACGTAATCCAGAGCCCACTTCACAAAGGAGACAATTAAAACTCAGCGCGATTAAGTGACTTGACTAGGATCACAGAGCAGGGCAGGAGTGAAAACAAACTCAAACCCAGGTCAGCCAGATGGCCAGGCACACTCAGAATCATGCATACGGTCGGCTCGCTCAGGGCGGACTCCCTTCAGATGTCCACTCCCAGTGGGTCCTGCCAGGAGTCTGCCAGCTGAGGGAGAGAGGAGACAGTCAAGACACACAGGCCTGGCCCGTACTCAGACTTGGCGCTGCTTCCAGCACACGGCCCGCATCCAGCTGAGCTTCCCGTCAGTATAGCCCCTGTCAGGCCCCCTAGTCCAGCTACAAGTGAATGTCAGTCTAAACAAACAACTCGGGAGACACCAGACCCCACGAGCTTGAAGAGCAGAAGAGGCCTCTGAGGATACATTCAAAACCCACCAGGCTAGGCCCCGAGTACCACTCCCTCCTCCCAGCCCCAAGCCTGGAAACCATTTCTTAAATATTCAAACATGGCCTCTAAGCTGGGAGATTAACCAAGATGCAGCCTTCTTATCACAGGCAGGACTTTCAGAGGCCCTCCTGGTGGAACCGTAACAGGATCCCTCCAGGAGGGGAACTAATCACCCTGAAAGCTTCTGAGCGTGGAGGGGAGGCGGGAGCAGAGAGTCCGCCCCACCCAGGCCAGCCTCATCCCCGGTGACCCACATACAGGGAAGAAACCTACCTGCTGCAAGACTGGGACCCAGCCTCCCCGAACGTGCAGAACCCAGAGCCGTAGACATGAGACACAAGCGATAGCCAGACCCATTTCACAGATGGGGCTCATCAAGTCACACTCAGGAAGCCCTCCAAAGCCCAGATGCCCAGGGTCCTCTTGCAGTTGTCCTAACCAGCATGGCTGGCCTACCATCCCATCTCAAGAATGCTCCAGGTGCGTGCTGGACAAGGATAGTTAAAGAGTCAGGAGTTTTGTGAGTCAGTAGTTGAACTGTTGGTAGCTTGAACTCAACCAGGGCAATCCTCCTGGCAATTTTTTTTTGCTCAGAGCACAGGCATCCTTTGGAAGCCCACATGCCTGGGTTATCACCCTAAAGGCAGAATGAGATAACAAAGAATTTGAACTTTAGAACCCCACGTTGTCTCTATCAAGCACATACTGTGTGCCAAAATCACACCACGAGAAACATGGGGATAAAGGGATGAGCTGTGGTGTCTGGACGTGAGGGAGGCTGAAGATTTGCAAAGGAAAACAGGACCAAGCTCTCAACCATCAAGCTGCAGGTCTTCCCCGAGTCCCAGGCTTTCTCATCTGTAAACAAGTTCTAGGATCCAGGTCGCGGGGTTCTGTGAGCACTATAAGAAACGGTCACTATGTATACCTGTAGCTGGTTCATGTTGATGTACGGCAGAAACCAACATAATATTGTACAGCAATAATCCTCCAATTAAAAAAAAAACCAACCCACATACAGTATTAACGCAGAGAAAGTGTTAAAAAAAAATGTTCAGTTCAGTCGCTCAGTCGTGTCCAACTCCTTGCGACCCCATGAATCGCAGCACGCCAGGCCTCCCTGTCCATCACCAACTCCCGGAGTTCACTCAAACTCACATTCATCGAGTCAGTGATGCCATCCAACCATCTCATCCTCTGTCGTCCTCTTCTCCTCCTGCCCCAAATCCCTCCCAGCATCAGAGTCTTTTCCAATGAGTCAACTCTTTGCATGAGGTGGCCAAAGTACTGGAGTTTCAGCCTCAACATCAGTCCTTCCAGTGGACACCCTCAATAGGCACTAAATAGTGGCACTAAGCCCCAGAAGGTATCAGCATTGGGTGCTTTGAAGTGAAGGGTAAAAAAAGTGATGAAAGGAACCCCGGCCCTTATGCTCTCCTTCTGGGAAGAGTTCTATCAGTTAGGATGTGCCCAGTGGCAGGTCATAGACTAGCTGGCCTTAAACAACCAAGTCAATAGTAATTTCCCACCTAACAAGTCCAGTCCAGGGTTGTTCGTGAGCTCAGGGAGGCCAAGGTTCTGGATCAATATCACTGCAACTCTCTAGACCTCAATTCCTGGACTCAGCTCTGAGGTGGCCCTGGCCTGCCAGCCTCCAAAAGCAGTGAGGGGGTGGAAGAGGTGAGGACACTGAGAATAAATAAAAAGTAATTCAATTAAAATAGGGTGTTATGCAGAATCTTAAAAAAATGGTACAAATGACATTATTTACAAAACAGAAATAGTGTCACAGATGTAGGGAAAAAATCTTATGGTTCCAAGGGGAATGGAAGGGGAGGTAAAATTTTTGGAGATTAGGATCAACATATACACACTGAAGGTAGAAAAGCTGAAAGTATTCATTGCTCAGTTAAGTCCGACTCTTTGTGACCTCATGGACTGTAGCCTGCCAGGCTCCTCTGACCATGGAATTCTCGAGGCAAGACCACTGGAGTGGGTAGGCATTCCCTTTTCCAGGGCATCTTCCTAGCCCAGGGGTCTGACCCGGATGTCCTGCATTGCAGGCTGATTGTTTATTGTCTGAGCCACCAGGGAAAATGCAGAGCACAGGGAGCTCTTCTCAGTACCCTGCAGTGCCTGCATGGAAAAGAGCTGTGCTGACGCTTACTCGCTCTTGGCTCTGCTCGAGTCTGTTGGGTGTGCAGTATTTGCCTAGTGGCGGCGAGCAGGGGCTGCCCTTTCTTGGCTCTGCTCGTGTCTGTTGGGTGTGCAGTCTTTCCCAGTGGTGGCGAGCAGGGGCTGCCCTCTAGCTGTGGCACTCAGGCTTCTCACTGTGGTAGTTTCTCTTGTTGCAAAGCATGAGCTCAAGAGCACCCAGGCGTAGCTGCCCCGAAGCCTGTGAGATCTTAATTCCCTGACCAGGGACTGAACCTGTGTCTCCTGCTTTGGCATGCGGATTCTTAACAACTGGATCACCAGGGAAGTCCCAGAAAAGAATTTTTTAAAGAGTGAATATGTGAAAAAAATTTTTCTTGAGATATATTGATATAGAATTGTGAAAATAAAATAGGGTGTCTCTCTCATAGGGTGAGCAAGCAAGGGGAGGAACAGCATCAGAACTCGGCCTCTGGGCTCAAATTCCTAGTCTGCAACTTGCTAAGTGGATGCTGTGTGACTCTGAGCAAGCGACCTCCCCTCTCTGATCCTCTCTCTGGCCTCTGTAAAATGGATATAAGAAAACTACCAAGCTCAGAGAGTTATGAAAAGTGAAAGTCGCTCAGTCCTGTCCTACCCCTGGCAACCCCAGGGACTATACAGTCCACGAAATTCTCCAGGCCAAAACACTGGAGTGGGTAGTCGTTCCCTTCTCCAGGGTATCTTCCCAACCCAGGGATGGAACCCAGGTGGAGAGAGCTGTGTTGAAGCTCAAATGGGAACTACACGCCACACACTGCTTAATGAGTCGAAGTCATTACTCACAGAACCACAGGAATGCGCCTCAGGGATCTGACAAGACCAAGAACGCTGGGGCCCAGAGAGGGAAAGGACTTGAGCAGTCACCCAGTGGGGAAGAGAGCCAAGGAGCACGGGCATCCAGGTGCCAGCCTGGCCACCTCCCTCCACCCGCGGGGCCAGGGAGCCTGACTCACCTGGTCCCCAGGCGCGGGGCGGGGCTTCCGGCTCTCACCTGGCGCTGCAGGCGGCCCCCACCCGCCACCCGCCTTTCATCTCCCCTCCTCGTGGCTCCTGGCACCGCTTTCCCAATTGCGCAGGCGACGCCAGAGCCCCAGCTCTTGGCTTCCACGGGGGGGCGGGGCGGGCAGGTGAGGCCACCACCAGGTGAGGCCGCCCCCCAGCACCTCCTCGCCTCCTCCCGGTCTGTGGCGACATCTGCTGGCGGTCCCCGGAGGGACACAACCTCTGCTCTGATTTCTGCTTCAGTTCAGATTAACCCCCATTAATCCCTGAGCACCTCCTAGGGGCCCCATACAGTATTAGGTGTCAGGGATTCGCACCATCCCATGTTGCCAGGACTCTCAGACTACCTGAAAGCTCAGATGCGGAGAAGACAAAGAAAAACTCGCAAGTTGCAATCATTCTTTGCTCAGATACAGAATAACTTTAGTTGGGGAGGTGCCAGCCCATCCTCTCTGAGGAGATATCCCTGGGAAGACTTAAAAGAAACCCAGAAAATCTCAGGGAAAGGAAGTGAAAGTAGTCCAGGCATAGGAAGGCACCTGGCCTTTTACAGGTGAAAAGCCCAGAGGCTGGAACACCATGGCTGTGGTATGAAGTAGGCAGAGATCAGATGAGACCTATCTACACTCTCAGTGTTCCCACGGGAAAACTAGGACCTGGGAAAAGGACTTTCCCTCTTAACAGAGTGAGGCAGTGACAGCCAAGCCTGGAGGACTCTTAGCCCAGAGCTTTCTCCAGGCTCCACCACCCTCTCCAGTCTCAATTACTATTGGTACCCAAGGATCCATTCACTCATTCAACAAACACTTCTTGAGCAGTTATTTATGTGTCAAAGACTGTGCTAAGCATTAAGAACATAGTGCTAAATGAGACATATTCCTTGAGATCCTCCTAATCTAGTGAGGGCATCAAACCTGTCTAGGATGGTTAGACAAAGTTCTCCCTCCCACACAAGAGACAAATCCAAAGGAATGAATCTCTAATGGCAGAAATCTGGGACAAGGAGAGGCCGGTAGAGGAGGTATCTCAGCACTCCCCAAAGCATCCCGCAGGAACAAGTCATTTTAATCAATCCCTAGCCCCAGTTTTCACAGAATTGAAACATTAGATCAGAGAGGGATGGAGTCAGGTTAAACAGCTGAATCTCCTCTGAGATACCAAAATCCTGGTGGTAGATTCAGCTCAGGGAATGCGTTAGTAAAAGGAGTTCACCCCCAGGTTCCCAGAGGAGAGAACCTGTGCTCAGAATTCTGCGAGAGGGTCCTTATTACATACGGGGCAGTCAGGCTGACGGGCTAGTTGACCCACACCCTCCTCCTCTTCATCGTCATCGTCTGGAATGGTCATCATTGGCACTATTGAGAATTGACTCCCAACCAGATTCCAGTCCTTGAGTTATTAAACCAAAGAAGGTATATTAATCACCACTGCTGTCCCAGCATTCATTTGGGGTTGGGACAGGCTCAGAAAGGTGAAAGCCACCCTTGAACAGCTCACAGAAGATGCATGCTAATGCTGAAGCAAATCATTTTAACCTCGTGTCACAAAAGTGCTGCAACGGTGGGAATTTACCCCGGGGAGGAACACAGAAGGCCGCGGATTCACCCTGCCTGGAGAGGTCTCAGGAGGGAAGTCCTACTGAACCTTGAAAACCTTCATCTGAATCTCCAGTCCCGCAGTTCTCAGAGTGTGGTCCGAAGCAGCAGCATTTCCACCCCTCAGAGACTTTGTCAGAACTGCAGATTCTGAATTTGCAACTCTGGGGTGGGTCCCAGCGATCTGTGTTTTAACAGCCCTGCAGGTAATTCTGATGTGCCCTGAAGATAGAACCTCTGTGTGAGGCAGAAAGACCAAAGAAGTCTCTAAATAAGTGTTTTCATTAAGCGTCAAGACAATTTTCCATGACCTCAGGGTCTGGGAACAGTACTGAAGTTGAAACTATTGATTTTTCTTTTCACTCAGCTCTTACATTCCCTTTCACTTCTATGAGTGCATCTGTTCTCACAGACCGTCAGGACCACACCAAAAAGAACAAGGGTGGTCAAACGGGATAAAGTGACCAACCATTGAGTTGCCTGGACACTCCTGTTTTAACAGTAAAAGGCCCATGTTCTAGAACACCTTTAAGTTTTGGGCAAACCAGGACAGTCATCAATAGCAGGCATTTATATATGTGCTTTACTGTGACTTGGTCTTTGGAAGAAAAGCTATGACAAACCTAGACAGCATATTAAAAAGCAGACATTACTTTGCCAACAAAGGTCTGTCTAGTCAAGGCTACAGTTTTTCCAGTGGTCATGTGTGGATGCGAGAGTTGGACTATAAAGAAAGCTGAGCACTGAAGAACTGATGCTTTTGAACTGCGGCATTGGAGAAGACTCTTGAGAGTCCCTCGGACTGCAAGGAGATCCAACCAGTCCATCCTAAAGGAGATCAGTCCTGGATGTTCATTGGAAGGACTGATGCTGAAGCTCCAATACTTTGGCCACCTGATACAAAGAACTGACTCCCTTTAAAAGACCCTGATGCTGGGAGGGATTGGGGGCAAGAGGAGAAGGGGACGACAGAGGATGAGATGGCTGGATGGCATCACTGACTCTATGGACATGAGTTTGAGTAAGCTCCGGGAGTTGGTGATGGACAGGGAAGCCTGGCGTGCTTCAGTCCATGGGGTCACAAAGAGTCAGACATGACTCAGTGACTGAACTGAATTGTGATTAAATAACAACACAAAATGCTGGGAAAATTTTTCCAGTTACAATGTCTTCAACCTTTTATGTCCCAGTTCTCCAGTTCTCTGCCCTAATACAGCCCAGAGCGATCTTGATACTCCTGGTTCACGACATTGAGAACATCATGCTGACTGGCTCTACTGAGCAGGAAGTAGCAAGGTCTGAGATGCTTTCAAAAGTCATACAAACAGGAGAGAGAGAAGACAACCACCACAAACATTCAGGGCCCCCTCCTCAGTAAGGAGTCTGGGGCACAGTGACCTGGAATGTGTGGAGATCCCGCTCCCAAGGTGAAAGTCAAGTTACTGCACCTCCCACCCTCTGCCACCCAAAGCCAGATGCCACGTGTGGTGGGCCCTCTTAGATTCTGGAGGCACTGTGTGGGTGAGCTCCTTACCCACGCCACGTCCAGAGCCACCCAAGGGGTGCCAGCTTCAGCGGGAACCAGAGCAGGGGAAGGCTCTGCAGAGCGTCCCGGCTACAGCACAAGCTGCTGACAACCCGGGTCCCTGGTCTGCTGGACACGCCAGTGCGGCAGTGGCTGCACAGAAGAGGGAAAGGAGGCCCCCCCGGGGACCGGGGACCCCATCATTTCCATGCCAGACAGTGAAGGTGGGTGGAGAAAAACAGCAGCCAGCAATGTTAGGGGGGTTGAAGACTCACAAACCTCAGAAATGAAGGTTCGGGTCACAACCACCAAGTCAAAAACCTCCAACAGCTGGAGTTCTGGCTGAGAGTGGGGGAAAGAGAAAATGAGAGGTGGAAGGATGAAGCTGTACGTATCAATGAGCCTCACGACCACGGCTGCAGAAACAAGGCTGTAAGGACTTCGTATGTTTTCTATTGCTGTGTTATAGGGATATGTGTGTTTTTATATGCTAGCCGACGTCTTTTTCCTTCTTCCTACTATTTTACATGTGATTGTTGGCCGTTAAGTTTAAACTTTAGCCCTTAGGCACTAGAATATTCAGTGACACTGTGACTGGATTTCAGGGGTGATGTGTATATGATTAGCCTGCATAGATTCACTGACCTTTGAAACTGCGCATCTCCTCATTTTGAAGAGCAAGATTTGTTTGTAAGAAGCATGGCTGTGTCTTGTCAGGAACATAAAGTTGTTTGTTGTGTATAAAGTTACAGTGTGGAGGCAGGGTGCATGTGGAAGCTGAATCATGGGAGGAGCCTGTGCTGTTTTCAATTTATTTCTTCTAGTTCTAAATGCACCCAATTTTGCCTGCACTGTGGAGAGGAATCTGAGCTTCTTAATCATTTTCCTTTCCCACGTGAAGTGAAAGTGTTAGTCACTCAGTTGAGTCTGACTCTGTGACCCCGTGGACTGTAGCCCACCAGGCTCCTCTCTCCATGGAATCCTCCAGACAAGAATACTGGAGTGGGTTGCTATTTCCTTCTCCAGGGAATCTTCCCGACACAGGGATTGAACCCTTGTCTCCTACACTGCAGGGAAACCGTTTACCCAGGGAGCCACCTACATGGCACGATATTCAATGCTGCCAGCAGAGGGCGCTGGAGACACTGCAGAAGGACAGGGCTCTTCCTGGGGCAGAGGGGTTGCTCACCAGGCTTCCCCCGTGCGCCCTCCAGTGGCCGGCTGCTGCAGTGCCGGGCAGTCAGCAGCACCCAGAGGCTCCCTCCACCAACAGCCCTCTCTCCGCAGGGCAGCTTCCGCTTACAGAACGCCTCCAGGAAGACCCTGGCACAGGCAGGTTTCTGGCGTGTTTCACCAGCATGGCACCCTAGCACTTCTCTGCCATCTGGTGAACCATGACCATGCCCTCCAGAAAACAAAGTCTGGATCTCAGCCCTGTTGGGGGGCCTGGGTGTGGGGGTCTCTTGGGTGGTCTACCTCAGCCCTAGGGGAAGGAGCTGAGGGGGCGGCTGGAGAAGCAGCCTGCTGGCCATCACCTGTGGGACAGAGGCCAAGAACTTCCCCGCACCATGTCTTTCGGGGGGACCTCCTCCCTGTTTCCTCCAGAAAAGAGATTCCTGACCTCAAGGAAAAGGTTTCTGGAGGAAAATACATGCAGGCTCCCACCCAAAGTCCTCCTTCCCCCAAAAAAACTCCAACACCCACCTTACAAGTATCTGCACCCCAGAAAGAATCTCTCCCTGCCTGAAGCCCCCAGAGGCAGAATTAAAAACCCAGCCTTCCAAGATGGAACAGTAGAGGACGTGCACTCATCTCCTCGTGTGAGGGCACAAGACTGCAACTAGCTGTTGAACCACTGTCAACAGGAGGACGCTCAGGTCAGTGCAGCCGCTCACTTGTGTCCGACTCTTTGCGGCCCCATGAACCGCAGCACGCCAGGCCTCCCTGTCCATCACCATCTCCTGGAGTTCACTCAGACTCACGTCCATCGAGTCCGTGATGCCATCCAGCCATCTCATCCTCTGTCGTCCCCGTCTCCCCCTGCCCCCAATCTCTCCCAGCATCAGAGTCTTTTCCAATGAGTCAACTCTTCGCATGAGGTGGCCAAAGTACTGGAGTTTCAGCTTCAGCATCATTCCCTCCAAAGAAATCCCAGGGCTGATCTCCTTCAGAATGGACTGGTTGGATCTCCTTGCAGTCCAAGGGACCCACAAGAGTCTTCTCCAACACCACAGTTCAAAAGCATCAATTCTTTGGCACTCAGCTTTCTTCATGGTCCAACTCTCACATCCATACATGACCACTGGAAAAACCCTAGCCTTGACTAGACGCACCTTTTTTGGCAAAAAGTAATGTCTATGCTGTTCAATATGCTGTCTAGGTTGGTCATAACTTTTCTTCCAAGGAGTAAGCCTCTTTTAATTTCATGGCTGCAATCACCATCTGCAGTGATTCTGGAGCCCCCCAAAATAAAGTCTGACACTGTTTCCACTGTTTCCCCATCTATTTGCATGAAGTGATGGGACCAGATGCCATGATCTTCGTTTTCTGAATGTTGAGCTTTAAGCCAACTTTTTCCCTCTCCACTTGCACTTTCATCAAGAGGCTTTTTAGTTCCTCTTCACTTTCTGCCATAAGGCTGGTGTCATCTGCATATCTGAGGTTATTGATATTTCTCCCGGCAGTCTTGATTCCAGCTTGTGCTTCTTCCAGCCCAGCATTTCTCATGATGTACTCTGCATATAAGTTAAATAAGCAGGGTGATAATACACAGCCTTGACATACTCCTTTCCCTATTTGGAACCAGTCTGTTGTTCCATGTCCAGTTCTAACTGTTGCTTCCTGACCTGCATATAGGTTTCTCAAGAGGCAGGTCAGGTGGTCTGGTATTCCCATCTCTTTCAGAATTTTCCACAGTTTGTGATCCACACAGTCAAAAGCTTTGGCATAGTCAATAAAGCAGAAATAGATGTTTTTCTGGAACTCTCTTGCTTTTTCCATGATCCATCAGATGTTGCAATTTGACCTCTGGTTCCTCTGCCTTTTCTAAAAGAAGCTTGAACATCTGGAAGTTCACAGTTCATGTACTGCTAAAGCCTGGCTTGGAGAATTTTGAGCATTACTTTACTAGCGTGTGAGATGAGTGCAATTGTGCAGTAGTTTGAGCATTCTTTGGCATTGCCTTTCTTTGGGATTGGAATGAAAACTGACCTTTTCCAGTCCTGTGGCCACTGCTGAGTTTTCCAAATTTGCTGGCATATTGAGTGCAGCACTTTCACAGCATCATCTTCCAGGATTTGAAATAGCTCAACTGGAATCCACTAGCTTTGTTCATAGTGATGCTTTCTAAGGCCCACTTGACTTTACATTCCAGGATGTCTGGCTCTAGGTGAGTGATCACACCATTGTGATTATCTGGGTCGTGAAGCTCATTTTTATACAGTTCTTCTGTGTATTCTTGCCACCTCTTCTTAATATCTTCTGCTTCTGTTAGGTCCATACCATTTCTGTCCTTTATTGAGCTCATCTTTGCATGAAATGTTCCCTTGGTATCTCTAATTTTCTTGAAGAGATCTCTAGTCTTTCCCATTCTGTTGTTTTCCTCTATTTCTTTGCATTGATTGCTGTGGAAGGCTTTCTTATCTCTCCTTGCTATTCTTTGGAACTCTGCATTCAAATGGGTATATCTTTCCTTTTCTCCTTTGCTTTTCACTTCTCTTCTTTTCACAGCTATTTGTAAGGCCTCCTGAGACAGCCATTTTGCTTTTTTGCATTTCTTTTCCATGCAGGATGCTGGATGCTGGAACCCACCAAAAAAATAGATATCCCGTGTCCAAACACAAAGCAGCAGCCACAGTGAGAGGGTAGGAGGGGCACAATCACGATAAACTCAAACTCCACACCCACTGGGTGGTATGGAAACAAACTGGAGAACAGTACTACCAAAGAAGCTCTCCCATCGTTGTGAAGGTTCTGAACCCCATGTCGGGCTTCCCAGCCTGGGGATCCAACAAAGGGATGGGAATCCCCAGGGAATCTGGCCTTGCAGGTATCAACTACAAACTGGCACTTACCAAGAGCACTGCCAACAACTGCACAACAAAGGCATCTGTCATCTGCCTCTGTGGAGACCGAAGCCCATGCTGCTACAGCTGCTAAACCTTCACCAACCCCTGAGGGAGTTCAGGGTGGAGTGAGGCGCTGTGTGCTCCAGGGAATCTGGTGGGACTGGCCTTTAGATAGTTGGATGTTTTTAGGAACAGATCTTATGATCTCAATCCTTGCATCTCCTCATTCTACAGAAGCACTAAATCCCTTCATGGTGCCGTCAGACCCTCATGACTAAAACCTTTTGTAAGATGAGTGCTTCATGGTATTGAACCCCTCCTTCACCAAAACCTTATATTGACTTTCCCCCAGGGCTGCTTTGGAGCAGTCTCTCAGAGCTATCTGAGATGCTGCCTCCTGGGCTGCAGTCCTCATTTTGCCCCAAATAAAACTTAACTCACAACTCTCAAGTTGTACATCTTTATTTCAGTCGACACAGGCCAGTGGCCCAGTGGGATTTGATTACAGGACTTCCACAGGACTAGGAGAAACAGAGATCCTACCCTTGGGGGGTACAAACAAAATCTTGCAGGCACCAAGATCCAGAGGAAAGGAGCAGTGACCCCACAGGAGACTGAACCAAAACTACCTGCTAACGTTGGAGGGCCTCCTGGGTCGACAGGAGCTTGCCACAGGGAGGGGGCACTGGCAGCAGCAGGCTGGAAGGTCCCCTTCGGAGTTCACCACTAACCCTACCATAAAGCAGACCCCAGGGCTGGACTGCCTCAGGCCAAACAGCTACCAGGGAGGGAGTGCAACCCTACCCATCAGCAGATAGCTGGATTAAAGCTCTACTGAGCAAGGCCCTACCCAACAGAGCAAGATCCAGTTTTTCCCATAGCCAGTCACCCCCATCTGGAAGCTTACACAAGCCTTTTAGCCTCAGTGATCATAGGGCAGACAGAAGAAGAAAGAAGAACCACAGTCCCACAGCAGCTAAAACAAAAATCATATTACAGAAAGTTAATCACAATGAAAAAGCAGTTATGTTCCAGATGAAGGAATAAGATAAAACCCCAGAAAAACAACTAAATGAAGTGGGGATAAGCAAGCTTCCACACTTCTCTGGTGGCTCAGATGGTAAAGCGTCTGCCTATAGTGGGGGAGACCCGGGTTCAATTCCTGGGTCAGGAAGCTCTCCTGGAGAAGGGAATGGCAACCCATTCCAGTATTCTTGCCCAGCCCCACCCCCCCCCCCAAAAGGGGCTCAAATAAATATTTTTGGAGAAGGAAATGGCAACCCACTCCAGTATTCTTGCCTGGAGAATTCTGTGGACGGAGGAGCCTGGTAGGCTACAGTCCACTGGGTTGCAGAGAGTCAGACATGACTGAGCAACGTCACTTCACTTCAGTGAAGATGATCCGGGATCTAGGGAAAACAGTGGAGGGGATGAAAGAAATGTTTACCAAAGAGCTGTAAGAACTAAAGAACAAGCAAACAGAGATGAGTAATATACTAGAAGGAATCAACAGCATAAGTGAGAGCAGTGAGGCAGAAGAACAGGCAGAGGAACCAAAGATCAAACTGCCAACATTTGTTGGATCATGGAAAAAGCAAGAGAATTCCAGAAAAACATCTACTTCTGCTTCATTGACTATGCTAAAGCCTTTGACTGTGTGTATCACAACAAAGTGTGGAAAATTCCTAAAGACGGGAATACCAGACCACCTTACTTTCTTACCTGTCTCCTGAGAAGCCTGTATGTACACCGAGAAGCAACAGTTAGAACTGGACACAGAACAACAAACTGGGTCAAAGCTGGGGAAGGAGAACATCAAGGCTGTATATTGTCAATCTGCTTATATAACTAACATACAGAGTACATACGGGCTGGATAAATCACAAGCTGGAATCAAGACTGCCAGGAGAAATATCAATAACCTCAGATATGCAGGCAACACCACCCTTATGGCAGAAAGCAAAGAGGAACTAAAGAGCCTCTTGATGAAAGTCAAAGAGGAGAGTGAAAAAGTTGGCTTAAAGCTCAACATTCAGAAAACTAAGATCATGGCATCTGGTCCCATCACTTCATGGCAAATAGATGGAGAAACAGTGAAAACAGTGACAGACTTTATTTTCTTGGGCTCCAAAATCACTGTAGATGGTGACTGCAGCCATGAAATTAAAGGATGTTTGCTCCTTGGAAGAAAAGCAATGACAAACCTAGACAGTGTATTAAAAAGCAGAGACATTACTTTGCCGACAAAGGTCCATATAGTCAAGGCTATGGTTTTTCCAGTAGTCATGTATGGATGTGAGAGTTGGACCATAAAAAGAGATGAGCGCTGAAGAATTGGTGCCTTTGAACTATGGTGCTGGAGAAGACTCTTGAGAGTCCCCTGGACAGCAAGGAGATCAAACCAGTCAATCCTAAAAGAAATCAATCCTGAATAATCAATGGAAGGATTGCTGCTGAAGCTCCAATACTTTGGCCACCTGATGTGAAGAGCTGACTGACTGGAAAAGACCCTCATGCTGGGAAAGACTGAGAACAGGAGGAGAAGGGGATGACAGAGGATGAGATGGTTAGATGGCATGACCTACTCAATGGACAGGAGTTTGAGCAAACTTTGGGGGATGGTGAAGGACAGAAAAGCCTGGCATGCTACAGTCCATGCGGTCACAACTGAGCAACTGAACAACAGGAATAGATAAATGACCTACAGGACAGAATGTTAGAAATCACTGCAGGACAGAATATAGAAAAAATAATGAAAAGAAATGAAGACAGCCTAAGAGACCCTCTGGGACAACATTAAGTGCACCAACATTTGCATTACAGGAGTTCCAGAAGGAGGAGAGAGAGAGAGAAAGGACCTTAGAAAATATTTGAAGAGATAAAAGATGAAAACTTCCCTACTATGGGAAAGGAAACAGTCAACCACGTCCAGAAAGCACAGAGTCCCAGGTGGGGTAAACCCAAGGAGAAACATATCAAATTGACAAAAATTGAAGACAAAGAAAAATATTAAAAGCAACAAGGGGGAAATGACAAATAACATATAAGGAAACTTCCGTCAGGCTATCAGCTGATTTCTCAACAGAAACTCTACAAGCCAGAAGGGAATGGCATAATATATTTAAAATGATGAAAAGGACAAATTTACAGCCAAGAGTGAAGTGAAGTGAAAGTCGCTGAGTCATGCTTGACTCTTTGCGATCCCATGGAATTCCCCAGGCCCAGAATACTGGAGTGGGTAGCCATTTCCTTCTCCAGGGGATCTTCCCAACCCAGGGATCAAACCCAGGTCTCCCGCATTGCAGGCAGATCCCTCACCAACTGAGCTATCAGAGAAGCCCTATAACTAAGACTACTACACAGCAAAACTCTGATTCGGATTTGATGGAGAAATCAAAAGCTTTCCAGACAAGCAAGAGGATTCAGCACCACCAAACCAGCTTTACAACAAATGCTAAAGGAACTTTTCTAAACAGGAAACATAAGAGATGGAAAAGACCTACAAACAATAAATCCAAAACAATTAAAATGGTAATAGGATCATACATACTGATAATTACCTTAAATGTAAGTGGATTAAATACACCAACCAAAAGACAGAGACTAGCTGAGCAGTCTGATCAAAACATGTTCTTGTATACACTTCCACTTACCACATCACTGCTTGATCCCCCAAACTGTATGTAACTATTGTGTATTGTTAAGTTAATCATGTTCCCATTATGGCTTACAGTAGTAATTATCTTTTATTTTTTGTCTGGCTATTGACTGTGAAAACTGATAACATCTTTTACTATTGTGATTAAGTAACTATTACTCATTTAATACCATTGTATCATGATAAGTCAACAGAAAAATAGAACTCTGTATTGTCAAAACTAGGATTCAATAGAAAAACCTGTAATCACTTTTTAAAATCCAGATGCATATCAGAATTATCTTGAAATTTTTTCAAATATTCAAATGCCTAGGTATTGCCTTTTTTCCTCCAGAGCTCCAGATATGCTTCTAATGAGCAAGTCATGTTTAAAAACAACTGCGCTGTATGATGATCTTTTACTTTTATCCAGTTTGTTTCACTTTTCCGATTTCATATTCGGTGCTCCCATTTCATTTAGCTTATGTTTTCCAATTTCTACATCGCTTCTTTTTATGTTCTCTCTCAAGCCTTTATTAAACATAGTAGAAAATTTTTGCATACATATACATAAGTAATACTTATATCTTTCCTTTTCTCCTTTGCTTTTTGCTTCTCTTTTCACAGCTATTTGTAAGGCCTCCTCAGACAGCCATTTTACTTGTTTGCATTTTTTTTTTCCCATGGGGATGGTCTTGATCCCTGTCTCCTGTGCAATGTCACGAACCTCCGTCCATAGTTCATCAGGCACTCTGTCTATCACATCTAGTCCCTTAAATCTATTTCTCATTTCCACTGTATAATCATAAGGGATTTGATTTAGGTCATACCTGAATGGTCTAGTGGTTTTCCCCACTTTCTTCAATTTAAGTCTGAATTTGGCAATAAGGAGTACATGATCTGAGCCACAGTCAGCTCCCGGTCTTGTTTTTGCTGACTCTATAGAGCTTCTCCATCTTTGGCTGCAAAGAATATAATTGATCTGATTTTGGTGTTGACCATCTGGTGATGTCCATGTGTAGAGTCTTCTCTTTTGTTGCTGGAAGAGAGTATTTGGTATGACCAGTGCGTTCTCTTGGCAAAACTCTATTAGCCTTTGCCCTGCTTCATTCCATACTCCAAGGGCAAATTTGCCTGTTACTCCAGGTGTTTCTTGACTTCCTACTTTTGCATTCCAGTCCCCTATAATGAAAAGGACATCTTTTGGGGGTGTTATTTCTAAAAGGTCTTGTAGGTCTTCATAGAACCGTTCAACTTCAGCTTCTTCAGCATTACTGGTTGGGGCATAGGCTTGGATTACCGTGATATTGTATGGTTTGCCTTGGAAACAAACAGAGATCATTCTGTTGTTTTTGAGACTGCATCCAAGTACTGATAAGAAAGCCTTCCTCAGCGATCAATGCAAAGAAATAGAGGAAAACAACAGAATGGGAAAGACTAGAGATCTCTTCAAGAAAATTAGAGATACCAAGGGAACATTTCATGCAAAGATGGGCTCGACAAAGGACAGAAATGGTATGGACCTAACAGAAGCAGAAGATATTAAGAAGAGGTGGCAAGAATACACAGAAGAACTGTATAAAAATGAGCTTCACGACCCAGATAATCACAATGGTGTGATCACTCACCTAGAGCCAGACATCCTGGAATGTGAAGTCAAGTGGGCCTTAGAAAGCATCACTACGAACAAAGCTAGTGGAGGTGATGGAATTCCAGTGGAGCTATTTCAAATCCTGAAAGATGATGCTGTGAAAGTGCTGCACTCAATATGCCAGCAGATTTGGAAAACTCAGCAGTGGCCACAGGACTGGAAAAGGTCAGTTTTCATTCCAATCCCAAAGAAAGGCCAAAGAATGCTCAAACTACCGCACAATTGCACTCATCTCACACACTAGTAAAGGAAAGCTCAAAATTCTCCAAGCCAGGCTTCAGCAATATGTAAACCATGAAATTCCAGATGTTCATGCTGGTTTTAGAAAAGGCAGAGGAATCAGAGATCAAATTGCCAACAACTGCTGGATCATGGAAAAAGCAAGAGAGTTCCAGAAAAACATCTATTTCTGCTTTACTGACTATGCCAAAGCCTTTGACTGTGTGGATCACAATAAACTGCGGAAAATTCAGAGAGAGATGGGAATACCAGACCACCTGACCTGCCTCTTGAGAAACCTATATGCAGGTCAGGAAGCAACAGTTAGAACTGGATATGGAACAACAGACTGGTTCCAAATAGAAAGAGTACATCAAGGCTGTATATTGTCACCCTGCTTATTTAACTTCTATGCCGAGTACATCATGAGAAATGCTGAGCTGGAAGAAACACAAGCTAGAATCAAGACTGCCGCGAGAAATATCAATCACCTCAGATATGCAGATGACACCACCCTTATGGCAGAAAGTGAAGAGGAACTAAAAAGCCTCTTGATGCAAGTGAAAGAGGAGAGTGAAAAAATTGGCTTAAAGCTCAACATTCAGAAAACAAAGATCATGGCATCTGGTCCCATCACTTCATGGCAAATAGATGGGGAAACAGTGGAAACGGTGTCAGACTTTATCTTTAGGAGCTCCAAAATCACTGCAGATGGTGATTGCAGCCATGAAATTAAAAGACGTTTACTCCTTGGAAGAAAAGTTATCACCAACCTAGATAGTATGTTGAGAAGCAGAGATACTACTTTGCCAACAAAGGTCCATCTAGTCAAGGCTATGGTTTTTCCAGTGGTCATGTATGGATGCGAGAGGTGGAGAAAGCTGAGCGCTGAAGAATTGATGCTTTTGAATTGTGGTGTTGGAGAAGACTCTTGTGGGTCCCTTGGACTGCAAGGAGATCCAACCAGTCCATCCTAAAGGCAACCAGTCCTGGGTCTTCATTGGAAGGACTGATGCTGAGGCTGAAACTCCAACACTTTGGCCACTTCATGTGAACAGTTGACTCATTGGAAAACACCCCAACGCTCGGAGAGATTGGGGGCAGGAGGAGAAGGGGACAACAGAGGATGAGATGGCTGGATAGCATCACCGACTGGATGGACATGAGTTTGGGTGAACTCCGGGAGTTGGTGATGGACAGGGAGGCCTGGTGTGCTGCGATTCATGGGGTCGCAGAGTCAGACACAATTGAGCGACTGAACTGAGCTAAGTAATATGTATAATATATGTTTTAGAAGAACTACGAATTTTTGCCCAACTAAAAAAGGTATGACATTTTGATGCCACCTGTTGACTTGATATAAATAGAATGCTTGATTTCTAATTAAAATAATAGATATGCATCTAGCAACAAAGGTTTACCTTATAGCACAAGAAAATACAGTCAATATCTTATAATAATCTATAATGGAAAATAATTTCAAGAGTAATAATATATGTGTATATATATATATAAACTGATCACCTTGCTGGGCACCTGAAACACTGTAAATCAACTGTACTTCAATAAAATATATTTATTAAGAAAAAACAATCCAGCCTTCCTTCTCCCTGTTTGCCAAGGCTCTGACCACCTCCCCTCCTCTCCTGGAACTGGATCCCTTTCAGCCTCCTTCCACCTTCTGCCCTCCTGGAGAGCAGAGTCCCATCACTCATTTTCACAAATGTCCCTGTGCTGCCAAGAACATGAGTCTGTAATTGTGTGCCGCAAGACATGTCCATTAGAGCTGGGCTGTTAACTGTGTTGTTCCAATGTCTTCTGTGTTCTTACTTCCTTATTACACAGCTGTCAACTGCTGAGAGGCCTGTGAAAATCTTCCACTGTCATTGTGGATTGGCGATGTTAAGTGCACTCAAGTTTGAAATAATTATAGCTTCCAGTGAATTAAGTCTTAACGTTACATTGTAAGCCTCATTTCTGTCAGTGCTCTTTGAGATCAAGTCTTTTTGGTTGGATACGAATATAGTCATGCAAGTTTGCTCTTAGTGTTTGCCAGATTAATCCTTGCATTTCTCATCTTTTTGTGCCCTTATAGTTGTAGCTGCATCTTCTGTAAACAATGAATAGCTGACTATTATTTTTGTTCTTCACCCAATAAGACATGGTTTCTTATTGCTGTTGCTGATGAACTTAGATGCATCGTGACTGCTGATGTAACTGAATCTATATCTACCATCTTTTTGTGCTATTTTCACGTGTTTTCTATACATTTCTTTTTTCTTCCCTCTAATGGATTGACTGAGCTTTCTCTCTGTCCTCTTTTTTTTCCTTTGGAAGCTGTGTATTTTGCTCAATTATTTTAATGTTGACACTGAAATTAAAAATTATCCCCTCTGGCTTCAAGGTAACTGTGGGTAACTAAGTTCATCAATATCAATACGTATCTCCAGCAATACAAAGATTTAGAACACTTTAATTCAGATAATCCCAAGAAGGGTTTACTTCTGCATGGTTTTACAACCTCAACACACTGTCACTATTTTCTCTAACTGGTGCATTTTGATTTTCCCATCTATTTACTGCTTTCTCTTCACCTCTTCTTCCTGTGGTCCACGCTTCCTCCTGCATTTGTTTTCCTTTTTCCTAAAGGATGTGCCCCAGCAGTTATTTCAGCGTGTCAGGTGATGATTAAAGCGTCTCTTTTGTCTATTTGAAAATAAAAACACCTACTTCAGTTCCCATTCTTCACATGATAGTTTCACTGGGTATAGAATTTGGGGCTTTCAGTTACTGTGTTCTCAGCGTTTTGCAGATGGTGACTGTCACCCTCCGTTGCTGCTGCTGAGATGCGTGATGTCAGTCCTCCCTTGGTGATCTTTCCATTGATTAAGGTTATTTCTTTGGCTCTGCGTGCTACAGTTGTATTACGATGTGGATTTATTTTTATTTATCCTGCTTGGTTTTTATATATGGTGCAACATTTTTAGGTATTTTGTAAATACAGGGGTTTTTGGTTTGATAGTTCACACTACAGTGCGGTGTGTGTGTTAGTCACTCAGTCATGTCCATCTCTTTGTGACCCCATGGACTATAACTCACAAGGCTCCTCTGTTCATGGAATTCTCTAGGCAAGAATACTGGAGTGGGTTGACATTCCCTTCTCTGGGGTAGCAGAGGGAGGGGAAGCCAGAATCACTTTTGGAGGAGCCTGTGTGTCCCCAGCACTGCCTGGCCCAGAGCCCACAGGCAGCTTGGGCAGGACAGGGTGGAGTCAGAAAGATCCCAGCCTCAGCTCTCAAGGGAGCCTGATGTTCAGTTAGTGCCCTGGGAGCAGGACATCAGGGTGGGAATAACTGATACAAATAAGTACGATCACTTGATAGACACTCAGTGATGCTTCTGTTGGAAGGGGATTCTCCATGACTGAAACCAGAGAGGGGGAAGAATTCCTGCAACATGCCCATGCTGGTCCAGATGCTGAGGGAACAGGGATAGATGAAGTGAGGACACCCTTTTGGGAGTTCACAGTCCAACAAGGCAGGCTGCTCTAATGTAACAGGGAAGCCAAAGGAGGCTCCCAAGTGCTCCCCCAATTGTTAGCAAACATGCACCCACGTGATAGATGCTTGGTGCATAGGCTGGTTCTCAGCAGCAGTGATGCACGCATGAAGCACTCTTCATAGTTACAAATTGATTTCATTCTCACAGCAGTCTACTGAGCCTCCCATTAAAGATGGGGAAGCTGAGGTTCAGAGGGCAAATAGTGTAATTTCTCTGTGCCTCCGTTTCTTCATCTGTCATATGGGATAATGATGGTTACAACCTCTTTGGGCTGGTGTAAGAATGAAATGAGTTCATCTATGAAGAGCATTCGGAGGAGTAGGAAAAGTGAAAAGTGAAAGTGAAGTCACTCAGTTGTGCCCGACTCTCTGTGACCCCATGGACTATAGCCTACCAGGCTCCTCCATCCATGGGATTTTCCAGGCAAGAATACAGGAGGAAATAGTAAAAGGAATATTAAAATGTTAGTGATGAATATTATCCACTTCACCCCAGAATCCAGCCCTCCCCTCAGACCCTCAACACAGTGTCCTGCATCATTTTATTCACAGCGCTTATCTTGTGTGAAACCCCACATTCACTTACCTATGCGCCTGTTTTCCGTGTCTTCCCCATTGATCCCCTGTGCCATGGGGACAAGACCTCACCTGTTCATTCACTCAGTGTCCCTGACAAGATGGCACTCCATAGTTGTTTCTGAGTCTCAGAGTAACTAAGCAATTGATGGAGCCTGGATTTCAAGGAACTGCTGATTAACCTACATCCTCAGGCCAGCCAGCCACCCACGCTGACCCACAGAGGGCAGCCTGTGAAACGCATATCCCTGGTCAACTACAGCTGCATCTAGAGTCAGTGTCACCCCATGCAGCTCTGTCTCCAAGGGCATCCTCATCCCCGGGCTACTTCATTTTTTGCTTCTGATACTCTCTGCTTAGACCTCTATTTTAAACATCTGTTGGCAATTATTGATTCCCTGTACAGCCAGGGAAGGTTCTCATAGGCAGGAACTAAGTCAGTAAGTAATCTCTGAGTCTCTGGCCCATGTCACGTATCTGGATGGTGTTGGAAGGAAGGACAGATTATTGGAATACACCAGGAAAGGGACACCAGATATAATACCCCTAGTTAAAACTGACTTCCCTGGGGGCTCTGTGGTTAAGACTCCATGCTTCCACTGCAGGGGACATGAAGGGGAACTATGATCCCATATCATCTGATATGGAAAAAAATTGAATTTCAGATAAATGATGGATATTTTTTAGTATAAGTGTGTCTGAAATCAGATTGATTATATTCTTTGCAGATGAAGATGGAAAAGCTCTAAACAGTCAGCAAAACAAGACCTGGAGTTAACTATGTCTCGTATCATGAGCTCCTTATTGCAAAATTCAGGCTTAAACTGAAAAAAGTAGGGAAAAGCACTAGGCCATAAATCAAAACCCTTATGATTATACAGTGGAAGTGACAAATAGATTCAAGGGATTAGATATGAGAGAGTGGCTGAAGAACTACAGACAGAGGTTTGTAACATTGTGCAGGAGGCAGTGAACAATATCATCCCAAAGAAAAAGAAATGCAAGAAGGCAAACTGGTTGTCTGAAGAAGCCTTACAAATAGTTGAGAAAAGAGAAGTGAAAGGCAAAGGAGAAAGGATAAGATATACCCAACTGAATGCTGAATTCCAAAGAATAGCAAGGGGAGACAAGAAAGCCTTCTGAAGTGAACAATGCAAAGAAATAGAACAAAACAATGGAATGGGAAAGACTAGAGATCTCTTCAAGAAAACTGGAGATAGCAAGAAAATATTTCATGCAAGGATGGGAACAATAAAGGACAGAAATTATAAGCAACTAACAGAAGGAGAAGAGATTAAGAAGAGGTGGCAAGAATACACAGAAACACTGTACAGAAAAAGGTCTCAATGACTTGGGTAACCACAGCGGTGTGGCCACACACCTAAAGCTGGGCATCCCAGAGTGTGAAATCAAATGGGCCTTAGGGAGCATTACTATGAACAAAGCTAGTGGAGGTGATGGAATTCCAAATGGACTTTTAAAATCCTGAAAGAACATGCTGTTAAAGTCCTACACTCAATATGCCAGCAAGTTTGGAAAACTCAGCAGTGGCCACAGGACTGGAAAAGTCAGTTTTCATTCTAATCTCAAAGAAGGACAATGCCAAAGAATATGATCAAACCATTGCACAATTGCACTCATTTCACATGCTAGCAGAGTAATGCTCAAACTCCTTTAAGCTAGGCTTCAAGTGTGTGAACAGAACTTCCAGATATACAAGCTGGATTCAGAAAAGGCAGAGGAACCAGAGATCAAATTGCCAACATCTGTTAGATCATAGAAAAAGGAAGAGAATTCCAGAAAAACATCTACTTCTGCTTCTGACTATGTTAAAGCCTTTGACTATGTGGATCACAACAACTGTGGAAAATTCTTAAAGAGACAGGAATACCAGACCACCTTACCTATCTCCCGAGAAACCTGTATGCAGGTCAAGAAGAAACAGAATTGGACATGAAACAACATGTCCGATTTTGGAAACTTGTTCCAAATTGGGAAAGGAGTAAGTCAAGGCTGTATATTGTCACCCTGCTTATTTAACTTATATGCAAAGTACACCATTTGAAATGCCAGGCTGGATGAATCACAAGCTGGAATCAAGATTTCCGGGAGAAAGATCAATAACCTCAGATATGCATGTGACACAATCCTAATGGCCAAAAGTGAAGAGCCTCTTGATGAAACTGAAAGAGAACAGTGAAAAAGGTGGCTTAAAACTCAGTATTCCAAAAATGAAGGTCATGGCATCTGGTTCCATCACTTCGTGGCAAACAGATGCGGAAAATGGAAACAGTGACAGACTTTATTTTCTTGGCTCCAAAATCACTGTGGATGGTGATTGCAGCCATGAAATTAAAAGATGCTTGCTCCTTGGAAGAAAAGTTATGACAAATCTAGGTAGCATATTGAAAAACAGAGACATCACTTTGTTGACAAAGGTCCGTATAGTCAAAGCTATGGTTTTTCCAATAGTCATGTATGGATGTGAGAGTTGGACCATGAAGAAGGCTGAGCACTGAAGATTTGATGCTTTCAAACGGTGGTGCTGGAGAAGACTCTTGAGAGTCTCTTGGACAGCAAGGAGAGCCAACCAGTCAATCCTAAAGGAAATCAACCCTGAATATTCAGTGGAAGGATTGCTGCTGAAGCTCTAATACTTTGGCCACCTGACATAAGAGTTGACTCATTGGAAAAGATCCTGATGCTAGGAAAGATTGAGAGCAGGAGGAGAAGGGGGCAACAGAGGATGAGATGGTTGTATGGCGTCACCGACTCAATGGACGTGAGTTTGAGCAAACTCTGGGAGATGGTGAAGGGCAGGATGGTGAAGTCCCTGCTGTGCTGCAGTCCGTGGGGTCAAAAAGAATCGGACACGACTGAGAGACTGAACAACAACAAAATATGGTATGCGATATACTTACGCTAAAAATCGTCTACTGGTTCTCTGAAATTCAAATTTAACTGGACATCCTGTGTTTCCATTTGCTAAATCTAGCAATTTTATAGCAGAATCACCTGCAAGGGGCAGGAAGGGGTGACAGAGGTCGAATGTGCCTGCAGGGCTGGGCTTGCTGGGGAGGTGGGCACGGCCGGCAATGCGGCAGCAAGATCGTTCTGAGTGTGGCCTCATATTATCTGACCATGGAAGGTGGCCAAGGGCCTGGGCTGAACCCCCCAGCCTCTGATCTCATGAAGGGACAGTCAGGGCATATTTAGGAAGGGCGGCTCAGGGAGTGTTGGGCAGATCACTCTAGAGAAGGTGGATGCTCTCATTTCATCACCTGGCACTCTCAGACTCTAGTATATACCAGGTCCTTAACAAATGTGCGTCAGGGGAAAACACACACACACCCCCAAGGCCGGCTCCACTCTGCCTTCCCCACGCTAACCACGGGCTTCAGATATCAGCAGGGGTGTAAGACATTTTATCATCAGGGAACCCTGCTACTTCCCCCAACTCAAAAACAAACAAAAAACTATCTCATACATTTCTACAGATTTATACAGATTTTAAAAAATACTTTTATTTATTTCTGGCTGTGCTGGGTCTTCACAGTTATGCATGGACTTTTCTCTTGCTGTGGTGAAGCTGGGGCTACTCTCTAGCTGCAGTGTGTGCGCTTCTCATTGCGGTGGCCTTTTTGTCACAGAGCACAGATTCTAGGGCCCATGCAGTCTTCAGCAGTTGTGGCTCCTGGGCTCTAGAGCACAGGCTCAAAAGCTGTGGTGCACAGAGGCTTAGTTGCTCTGCAGCACGCAGGATCTTCCTGACCCAGGGATCGAACCCTTGTCTCCTGCACTGGCGGGTGGATTCTTTATCACTGAGTCACCAGGGAAGCCCTATACAGATTTTTAAAATTGAACTCTTTAGGAAATTTTCAAACATCCACAAAACAGAAAAGTATAATCATCACCCACATATTCTTCACTCAGATTTAGCGATTATCGTTTTGCCAACCTTATTTTATTTATGCCCTCTCCGCTTCCCCACAGCACACATTTAATTCCCCTTTGAGTATTCTTAAATCTGAGACATCATTTTATCCAGCTTTACATTCTAAGGAGTTTACAGACCCACCAATTTCATGGGTGTTGTAATTCCAATTTACACATGTGCAAACTGAGGCCTAGAGAGCTGAAGTTCTTGTCCAAAGTGAGAGGGGCACAGTAGACTGGCAACAAGCCGTCAAGAGCCCTGAATCTGAGACTCCCCTTCCTCCATGAGGCCCCCCAACCAGCCCTCCTCCTTTCCCCCATGGCAGGGCTCCCAAGTCAAATTTTGATCTCTGCCAGGGCCAAATTCCAGGCAGAGGTCTGGCCAGCCAGCTCAGGCAAGGCGATTGATGGGGTGCTGATGATGTCAGGGTTTACAGACAAGCGCCGGGCTGGCCCAGGACAGGCTGCTGAGGGCCGATTGTCAACCTTGATGGGAACCAGACACCTCAGCCCCCTGGGGCCTGGAAGAGAAGATGCGGGGCCAGGATGGGGCCTGGGGGTTTCTCACCCTGCAGCAGCCACAGACTTGAGAGTGCACGTCAGGCGGGATCAGATGGTCTCGGTTCCTCAAGGAGCTCAGGGAGGCCCTGGGGTGTCAGAGATGTCCTGCACCTCCTCCACGTGGGATCTAGAGGGAAGGGCTCTCAACTCAGAGTCCAGTGTTGGCCTCTGAAAATGACCTCAGACCGTCTTTCGCTCTCTGGGCCTCAGTCTGCTCACCAATAACAAAAGAAGCTGAGACTAGATCAGGGGTCAGCACACTTTTCCCATAAAGGGCCAAATACTTCAGCTTTAGGAACTACACAGCCTTTACTGTAGCTACCAGGTTCTGCCACTGTAGCCTGAAAACTGCCAGAGATGAGATCTAATGGAGTGGGCATGGCTGTGTTCCAATAAAGCTTTATTTACAAAAAGAGGTAGTGGGCCACATTTATCCTCCAGCTGTAGTTGGTTAACTTATGGACTAGCCAGTCACTAAAGGTGATTTGAACCCTGCAAAATGTGCAAGTCAGACTAGGGTTCACAGGGCAGATCATGTGGATGAAGCAAAGCCAGTGGAAGGCATTAGGGAGTGGTGAGGACTGCAGGGAAACTACAGGCTGTGCCCTGACTAGAAGAGATGGCCTGGGGTACTCCCTGCTTTGGCCAGTTTATACCGAGTGGATACCAAATATAAATGATTATTCAAAACATGCTGGAAATCTGCTTGTTAAAAAATGTGAGTTGCCCCATTTTGAAAGGTTGGTTACAAACTCAAACTTGTAAAAGACATAGCGTGGCCGCAATCCCATTACACTGGCCATGTGCTGTATTTGGCCAAGGGGCCACTCTTTGCAAACTCTGCCCTTCTTTCAGATCCTCCCCCCACCTCCTCACCTACTGCAGACACCGGTTAGTGTTTGCAGAAGCACAGAGACTGTTCTGGGGGCTCACTTCGGTGGACTGGTGTTTATGCCCACCTTGGACATCAACAGGCCAAAGGGAAAGTTAGGAATGCTGATAAGGAAGAACCTGGCCTCAGTCATGGGCCTTCATCCCTCGGGGCCTGGACCAGAGAATCTCCTGGGGAGGCAGCTCTGCTGCTGGCCTAGAACAGTCATCTGCCAGGCTCTCCATCTGAGATGGGGGAGCACCGAGGCTTCTCCTCTCGGCAGGAAGCAGGCAAGGCTGTCACCTCAGCCACTTTCCCTGACGTCCCCGATGGCCACCAGCTCAGCCTTGGAGGTGTGTCCCTCTGCACCAGCTCTCCAGGAAGGCCCACATTGCTCTGGTCCATTGCCATTTTCCTGGCTGGCACGGAAGGGGCCAGGTTGCCAGCCTATGGGTGTTTTGTTGCCAACTGTCTCAAAGGCAACATCCAGATAAGATGTGAAACTCTAGAAGAGCTGTGAGAAGCAGGGGACCATGGGCAGAGACTTGGGACTAGGCTGGGATGGGGGTGTTTATTTTTTGGAGTGGGGAGGGGAGCCTATAGGCCTAGGAACCATAAAAAATGTTGATTATTCTTCCCACTGGTCTCAGGGAATAAAATCAGAGCCAGAAATGAGTCTGGAGCTATGCGGACCTGGGAAAGATAACAGAAGTTCTGCCCATATGAACTGACGAGAAAACAAGACACCCTGCCATCTCCCCTCCAGAGCCATCCATGGGGTCTGTCTTCTCAGGTGCCTTTGAAAATCGGGTTTACTGGAGTATCATTTATTTAAAAAAAAAATACACCCATTTTGGTGTGGCTGCTGTGGAAAACAGCAGGGAGCTTCCTTAAAAAACTATGAAGAGAATGACAAGTAATCCCACATCTGGGTATTGACCCTCAAGAACTGAAAGCAGAGTCAAGAGACACTCATGGCGAAGTTCAAAGCTGCATTTATTCACAGCAGCCAAAGGCGGAAGCACCCCATGTGTCCATGAATGGACTAACAGAGTACTGTCTGTTCTAACAATGGAATGTCACTCAGCCTTCAAAAGGAAGGAGATCCCGACCAACACACCACCTGGACGGACCCTGAGGACATCATGCTCAGTGACTTAAGCCAGACACAGAAAGACAAACACTGTATGATTCCACATATACAGGGTTCCTAGAGGAGTTGGATTCGCAGAGACAGAAAGTAAGATGGTGGGGACCGGGGGCAGGACAGGGAGGGAGAGTGGGGAGGTGTTGTTTCATGGGGGCCGAGTTTCTGCTTGCAAAATGGGAAAGTTCTGGAGATCAGCTATTAGCAAACTGTGAATATACTGAGCACTACTTAAAAGCGGTAAGGTGGTAGATTCTATGTTGTGCCTTTTTTCCCTACAATTAAACTTCAACATTTAAATGATGCACGCATTTCATGCGTACAGTTCCTTGGGCATTCCCTCATTCATAAAGCCCCTTGTGCCTCACTCACTGCAGTCTAAGGTGGTTTTAAACTTTTTGCTGAATGAAAGTCTAATTTAAAGGAAATTATCTCCCCCCACCCCCGCCCAGGATCTCCCCCAAGTCTAACCCTCTGTGGCTGCAAGGAGCTGCTCCTACCTGGACTTCTGCCTGTGGGAGGGAATAGGAGGGAGCCAGGGAGAGACATTTACTTCAGCTTCTTAACTTCTAATCAGCTGCAAAGGGATTGAAAGTCACAGCATGAACCACTGGCTCGACAGATGCATGCCTACCCATCCAGGCACACACCCACACACCCAACACCCAACACCCAGACACACCAACCCCCATGGCAGCTGTCCAGCCTGGGCTCACTCCCCCGTGTGCTATAAATTTGCCAAGTAGGAGCCAGGCTGTTCTTGAAAACCACCCCAACTATTCCAACTGGCCCTAGTGTGTAGTGGGTAGGGTGTCCCCTGGGGGCTGTTCACCCAACTGAGGGTGGGTGAACAAAACAAAGCAAACTCAGGGAAAGGAAACTCAGGCTAGCCTCCCTGAGCTAACCCTCCACTCAGCAACTGCACGCCCCGCCCCCCTCCCCGCACGCCCCATCCCCCCCAGCCTTGACCTTTAGTTCTCAAACTCCCTGCCTCTTGCTTGTGAAGATTGGTAGATGAAGGTCGCCCCCTGGTGGAATATTTTGGACATAACAAAAATATGTTGGTGCCTACGTATTTCAGTGAATTCATTTAATTCCAAGTATCTGAGGTGGGGAGATCATGACAGTGGAGAAAGCTGGAAGACACCTTAACCAAGTGATCAGGTCCACATCACCTTCCAGAGGACAGGGGGACGTCATGTATCTTCGACGTGATACACTGAGAAGAGTACCTCCTTTCTCAGGTATCCTTAATGCTCGAATCCCTACTATTTTTGCAACTTTTCTGTGACCCTAAATTATTTCAAAAATTTTTCCAAGATACAGAAGTATTTCACAATAAATATTACAGTGTTTGTGAGACCTCCTGCATGTGTGGAAGGCACTGATCTTTAAACTGGAGATACTTGCCTTCATGGAACTTATGTTCTTAAAGGAGAGAAAGCACACATACCAGCCCAGTAGTCGCATCTATGTCAATAGTAAGAACCAGAAAGCGAAAAAAGCAAGGACGAGGGTTAGGGGTGAATGGTCAGGGTGGCTGGTGGTCGGCAGTCAGGGCAAGCTCTCCCATAAACACATTCATTAATTCAGCAGATTATTATCCCCAAGCTCACTATGTGCCAGGCAGCTGAGAACACAGCAGTAAGCAGACTTTTCTGTCCCTTGTAGGAGGGCAGAGAAAGAAATTAAGTCCACAGGTAACACTGAGTGTCCCACTGTGCTCAGTGCTGTGAGTGAAAAGCCCACCGCTGGACCTTTGTGCATCCTGTTCCTGGCACCAGAAACTCTCAGACCTTTCCCTCCAGGCCTCTGCTCACCCACCACTTGCCTAGTAAGGCCTGTGTCACACACCAGCTGTTTAAAGAGCACTGTGCTTAGTTGCTCAGTCGTGTCCGACTCTTTGCGACCCCGTGGACTGTAGCCCGCCAGGCTCCTCTGTCCATGGGATTCTCCAGGCAAGAATACTGGAGTGAATTGCCATGCCCTCCTCCAGGGGGTCTTCACAACCCAGGGCTCAAACCCAGGTCTCCCACATTACAGGCAGATTCTTTACCGTCTGACCACCAGGGAAGTCCAAGAATACCTGAGTGGGTAGCCTATTCCTTCTCCAGGGAATCTTCCTGACCCAGGAATCAAACCAGGGTCTCCTGCATTACAGGTAAATTATTTACCAGCTAAGCCTCCAGGGAAGCCCTTAAAAAACACATGCATCCCCTTTCTCATCCATAGGACTGCATGTGATCTAACACACGATAGTACTTATTACTGAAGGAGTTTATGGGGGCTTCCCTAAGCCACTTGGGGCCCTGAAACTGAGTATCTCCACAGAAAGCTCACCCCTGACCCCAAGCCACCAGCTACCCCTGACCCTTCGTCTTTCCTTACTTTGCTTTCCAGCCCTTATCATTTGACATAGATGCAACTTCTGGGTTTGTTTGTGTGTTCTCTCTCCTATGAAAACATAAGTTCCATGAAGGCAGATATCCCCAGTTTAAAGATCAGTGCCTTCCACATAAGCAAGGAGGCCCACAAACACGCTATTTTAAAAAAATAATTTTATTTTTTGGCCCGCTGGGTCTTCAGTACTGGAAGTGGGCTTTTTCTCTAGTTGCAGCAAGCAGGGACTACCCTTCACTGCACTGTGCGGGCTGCTCACGGTGGCGGCTTCTCCCGTTCTAGAGCAGAGGTTCTAGGGCGTGTGAGCTCAGCAGACACAGTTCCCAGGCTCTGGAGCACAGGCTGAATAGTTCTGTACCTACAGCTGACTGATGCTGATGTATGGCAGAAACCAACACAATGTTATAAAGCGGTTTTCCTTCAATTAAAAAAATAATTGTGGGCATAGGCTTCCTTGCTCTGCATCGCGTGGGATCTTCTGGGACTAGCGACCAAACCCGCATCTCCTGCAACGGCAGGTGGATTCTTAACCACTGAGCCACCAGGGAAGCCCACACTAACTTTTTATGTTGAAATAACTTTGAAATTTTGGAAAAAAATTTGAAATGATTTAGGATCACAAAGAAGTTGCGAAAGCAATGGGATTTGAGGGGTAAGAATACCTAAGACAGCCATCGTTGGGGGTACGTGCTGTCCCCCTGCCCCCTGGAAGGTGACGTGAATCTGATCACTTGGTTAAGGTGTCCTCTGGCTTTCTCCACTGTCATGATTCCCCCCCTCAAATATTTGGAATTAAATGAATTCAATGAGATGCAAAAGCACCAACATATTTTTATGTCCCAGATGTGCCACCAGGGGGCGACCTTTACAGACCACTCTTTACTGGCAAAGTCAAAGGTCAAGACTAGGTGGGAGGAGTGTATGAAAGGAGAACTCAAGGAGGCCGACCTGAGTTCACTCTCCAGGGAAGTCCTCACTGGGGTGAACAGCCCCAGGGGACAAACTCCTGGCAACACCAAGGACCAGTGTGGGGTGGTTTTCAAGAGCAGCCTGGCTCCTTTCTGGCAAATTTACAGCACATGGGGGAGTGTGCTCAGGCTGGGCAGCTGCCAGGGGGGGTTTCTGTGTCTGGGGGATATGTGTGTGTGTCTAGGAGGTGTGCCCGTGTGTGTCTGGGGGGTGTGTGGGTGTGTGACTGAGGGGTGTGTGGGTGTGTGTCTGGGGTGTGTGTGGGTGTGTGTCTGGGGGGTGTGTGGGTGTGTCTGGGGGGTGTGTGGGTGTGTGTCTGGGGGGGTGTGTGGGTGTGTGACTGAGGGGGGTGTGGGTGTGTGACTGAGGGGGGTGTGGGTGTGTGACTGAGGGGTGTGTGGGTGTGTGACTGAGGGGTGTGTGGGTGTGTGTCTGGGTGTGTGTGTAGGGGGGTGTGGGTGTGTTTGGGGGGTGTGTTTGGGTGTGTCTGTCGAGCCAATGGTTCATACTGCTACTTTCAATCCTTGGGCAGCTGATTAGAAATCAAGAAGCCAAAGTAAATGTCTCTCCCTGGCTCCCTCCTGTCCCCTCCCACAGACAGATTAGAAGTCGAGGTAGGAGCAGCTCCTTGTAGCCACAGAGGGTTAGACTTGGCCCAGATCTGGGGGATGGGGGGAATCATTTCCTTTAAATTAGACTTTCATTCAGCAAAAAGTTTAAAACCACCTTAGACTACCGTGAGGCCCAAGGAACTGTACACATGAAATGGGTGCATCATTTAAAACGCTGAAGTTTAATTGTAGGAAAAAAAAGGCACAACATAAAACTTACCACCTTACCACTTTTAAGTAGTGCTCAGTATATTCACAGTTTGCTAACAACCGATCTCCAGAACTTTTCCATTTTGCAAGCGGAAACCCCCATGAACCAACACTCCCTCTCCCTCCTGCTCCTGCCCCTGGTCCCCACCATCACTTTCCGTCCCTATGAATCCGACCCCTCTAGGAACCTCACACACGTGGGGTTGTGCAGTGTTTGTCTTTCTGCGTCTGGCTCAAGTCACCAAGCATGATGTCCTCAGGGTCTGTCCGGGTGGTACATGTGTCAGGATCTCCTTCCTTTTAAGGTTTGAGTAAACTTAAAATTAAGGTTGAGTAATACTCCATTCTAGACAGCATATTAAGAAACAGAGACATTACTTTGCCAACAAAGGTCTGTCTAGTCAAAGCTATGGTTTTTCCATAGTTGTATATGGATGTGAGAGTTGGACTACAAAGAAAGCTGAGTGCCAAAGGATCGATGCTTTTCAACTGTGGTGTTGGAGAAGACTCTTGAGAGTCCCTTGGACTGCAAGGAGATCCAATCAGTCCATCCTAAAGGAAATCAGGCATGAATATTCATGGGAAGGACTGATGCTGAAGCTGAAACTCCAATACTTTGGCCACCTGATGCAAAGAATTGACTCACTTGAAAAGACCCTGATGCTGGGAAAGATTGAAGGTGGGAGGAGAGGAGGAAGACACAGGATGAGATGGCTGGATGGCATCACTGACTTGATGGACATGAGTTTGAGTAAACTCTGGGAGTTGGTGATGGATAGGGAGGTCTGATGTGCTGTGGTCCATGGGGTAGCAAAGAGCTGGACAAGAGCAACTGAACTGACTGATCTGAACATCCCATTATTGGAATAGACCATACTCTTAGTCCATTCATGGGCAGGTGGGGTGCTTCCACTGTTGGCTTCTGTGAATAATGTGGCTTTGAACATGGCCATGAGTGTCCCTCCGACACCCTGCTTTCAGTTTTGGGGGTTCATACCCAGAAGTGAGACTTCTAACTGGCATGGTCATTCTCTTTATAGTTTTTTAGCGAAGTTCCCTTCTGTTTTCCACAGCAGCTGCACCAAAGTGGGTGTATTTTTAAAAAATAAATACCTCAGTAAACCTGACTTTCAAAGGTGGCTGATAAGACAGACCCCACTGGATGGCTCTGGCGGGGAGATGGCAGGTGTCTTGTTTTCTCCTCAGTTCACACAGGCAGAGCTGTGTACCTTTCTGAAGTCTTCATAGCTCCAGACTCATTTCGGGCTCTAACTTTATCCCCTGAGACCAGCGGGAAGATTAATCAGCATTTTTTATGGCTTCCAGGCCAATAGGCCCCAAGCTAAACACACCCCTTCCCAGCCTAGCCCCAAGTTTCTGCCCCTGGTCCCCTGCCTCCCACAGCTCTTCTAGAGTTGCATGTCTTGGCTGGATGTTGCCTTTGAGACAGTTGGCAATGAAATACCCATAGGCTGGCAACATGGCCCCTTCTGTGTCAGCCAGGAAAATGGCAATGTGGGCCCTCCTGGAGAGCCGGTGCAGAGGGACACACCTCCAAGGCTGAGCTGGTGGCTATCAGGGATGTCAGGGCAAGTGGCTGGTGTGACAGCCTTGCCAGAGCAGAAGCCTCGGTGCTCCCCCATCTCAGATGGAGAGCCTGGCAGATGACTGTTCTAGGCCAGCAGCAGAGCTGCCTCCCCAGGAGATTCTCTGGTCCAGGCCCCGAGGGATGAAGGCCCATGACTGAGCCAGGGTTCTTTCCTCATCAGTATTTCTTAATTTCCCATTAGCCTTTGTGTGTCCAAGGGTGGGCGAAAACACCAGTCCACCGAGGTGAGCCCCCAAAACAGTCCCTGTGCTTCTGAAGTAGGTGGGGAGGTGGGGGGAGGATCTGAAAGAAAGGCAAAAAGTGGCCCTTGGGCCAAACACGGCACCTAGTGTGATGGGACTGTGGCCACGCTATGTTTCTTACAAGTTTGAGTTTATAACCAGCATTTCAAAATGGGGTATCTCACATTTTTTAACAAGCAGATTTCCAGCATCTTTTGAATAATCATTTATACCTGGGAGTAAGTTGGTCTCCACCTGGCAACAACTGGCTAAAGCAGGGAGCACCCCAGGCCATCTCCTCTCGCCAGGGCACAGCCTGTCGTTTTCGCTTCAGTCCTCAGCACTCCTGAGTGCCTTCCGCTGGCTTTTGCTCCATCCACATTATCTGCCTGGCTCCTGTGAGCATAGGTGTTTGCCAACCTGAATCTCTGATGTGCATATTTTTCAAAGTGCCTTTGAAAGTGAAAGTGGCTCAGTCGTGTCCGACTCTTTGCAATCCCATGGACTGTATAGTCCATGGGATTCTCCAGGCCAGAATACTAGAGTGGGTAGCCTATCCCTTCTCCAGGGGATCTTCCCAATCCAGGGATCATACCCAGGTCTCCTGCATTGCAGGTGGATTCTCTACCAATTGAGCTATCGAAGAAGCCCATCAAAGTGCCTTTAGTGACTGGCTAGTCCACGGGTCAGCCAACTACAGCTGTAGGGCAAATGTGGCCTTCTACCTCTTTTTGTAAATAAAGCTTTATTGGAACACAGCCATGCCCACTCCATTAGATCTCATCTCCATTAGATCTCATCTCAGGCAGTTTTCAGTAGCCTGGTAGGCAGAATCTGGTAGCTACAGTAAAGGCTGTGTAGTTCCTAAAGCTGAAGTATTTGGCCCTTTATGGGAAAAGTGTGCTGACCCCTGATCTAGTCTCAGCTTCTTTTGTTATTGGTGAGCAGACTGAGGCCAGAGGGCGAAAGATGGTCTGAGGTCATTTTCAGAGGCCAACACTGGACTCTGAGTCGTGAGCCCTTCCCGCTAGATCCCTCGTGGAGGAGGTTCAGGACATCCCTGACGCCCCCAGGGCCTCCCTGAGCTCCTTGAGGAACCGAGACCATCTGATCCCACCTGACACGCACTCTCAAGTCTGTGGCTGCTGCAGGGTGAGAAACCCCCAGGCCCCATCCTGGCCCCGCATCTTCTCTTCCAGGCCCCAGGGGGCTGAGGTGTCTGGTTCCCATCAAGGTTGACAATCGGCCCTCAGCAGCCTGTCCTGGGCCAGCCCGGCGCTTGTCTGTAAACCCTGACATCATCAGCACCCCATCAATCGCCTTGCCTGAGCTGGCTGGCCAGACCTCTGCCTGGAATTTGGCCCTGGCAGAAATCAAAGTCTGACTTGGGAGCCCTGCCATGGGGGAAAGGAAGACGGCTGGTTGGGGGGCCTCATGGAGGAAGGGGAGTCTCAGGTTCGGAGGTCCCCCCACCATTTCCCTGTCACTTTGGACAAGAACTTCAGCTCTCTAGGCCTCAGTTTGCACATGTGTAAAATGGGATTACAACACTCATGAGAAACTGTGTTTTTGTAAACCCCTTAGAATTGTAAACTGCATAAAATGATATGATGTCTGAGACCTGCTTTAAGAAAACTCACAAAGGAAGTAAGTGTGTGCTTATGGGGGAAGGGTGAGGGTATAAATATCAGTATAAGGAGGGTGGCAAAATTTTGATAATTGTGAAATCATGTGAGAGATATATGGGTGACTGTTACATTCTTCTGTCTACTTTCATGCATGTCTGAAAATTACCTAATGAAGTTAAATTTTAAAATCTGTCCAAATATGTAGAAATGTATGAGAGTATTTGAATTGTGTAAGGTGTGGAGGTTTCCTCATTATAAATGCAACGTGTCACACCCCTGCTGATACCTGAAGTGTGTTACTTTGGGGAAGGCAGGGTGGAACTGGCCTTAGGGGGTGTGTATTTGCAGCTGACACACCATTCCTGAGGACGTGGAATATGACATGCTGAGAGGTCCAGACAACGAAACAAGAGCATCCCCCTTCTCCAGAGTGATCCTCCTGACATCCCACTTCTCTTCCCCAGCCACACTCCCTGAGTAGCCCTGACTGTCCCTTCACAAGGCCAGAGGCAGGGGGTTTGAAAAGAAGCCCTTGCCACCTTTCTTGATCAGATACTTGGAGGTCACAGTTTAGAATCCACTGATCTTGCAGCTGCATTGCCTGCTGTGCCCACCTCCCCAGCAAGCCCAGCCCCACAGGCACGTTTGACCTGTCTTCCCTTCCTGTCCCTTGCATGTGCCTCTCCTATAAGATTGCTACAATTTGCAAATGGAAATACACGCTATCAAGTTAAATCTGAATTTCAGAGAACCAAAAAAATGGTTTTCCATTTAGGTATATCCCATGCCATACTTGGGCCATACTGATACTAAAAATATTCATCATTTATCTGAAATTCAATTTGCTTTTTTAAACTGTGACACATAATACCCAGGATCTTAGTTCCCCTCCATGCCCCCTGGAGCAGAAGCATGGAGTCCTAACCACTGAGCCCCCAGGGAAGTCAGTTTTAAGTGGGTGTCTTATATCTGGTGACCCTTTCCTGGTGTCATCCAATATTTTGTCCTTCATTCCAATACCTTCCAGATACCTGGCACGTGCTAGGGACTCAGATGACTGATTTAGTTTCTGCCTATGAGAACCTTCCCCAGCTGTGCAGGGAATCAGTAATTGCCAACAGGTGTTATAAACAGAGATCCAGACAGAGTACCAGGAGCAGAAAATAAATGTAGCCCAGGGATGCCCCTGGAGGAGAGTGAGCTGCATGGGTTAACACTGACTCTCGGTGTGGCTGTGGCTGACCAGGGATGTGCGTTTCAGAGGCTACTTTCTATGGGTCAGAGTGAATGACTGGCCCACGGATCTAGGTTAACTGGGGATTCCTTGAAATCCAGGCTCCATCAGCTGCTTAGTTACTCTCAGGCTCAGAAACATCTATGCTACCTTGTCAGGGACACTGAGTGAATGAACATGAGGCCCTGTCCCCACGGCACAAGGAGTCTCTGGGGCAGACACAGAAAACAGGCACACGAGTGAGTGAAGGTGTAGTTTCATACAGGGGTAGAGGTTATGAAGACAGTGATACAGGACAGCGTGTGGAGGGGCCAAGAGAAGGCTGGATTCTGAGGTGAGGTGGGTAATACTCATCACTAACACCTATTATCTTCTCCTGCTCTACAGAACACACTTCATAGACATCACCTCATCTCATTCTCACACCAGCCCAAAGAGGTTGTTACCATTATTATCCCACATGACAGAGGGAGAAACTAAGGCACAGAGAAGCTGCACGATTTGCCCTCTGAGCCTCAGTTTCTCCATGTTTAAATGGGGGGCTCAGCAGCCTGCTGTGAGGATGAAATCAATTTGGTACTATGCAGAGTGTTTCATCGGTGCGTTGCTGCTGCTGAGAAGCAGCCTGTGCCCCAAACCCCTACCACTAGGGTGCACGTTTGCTAGCAACTGCAGGGGGCGGGCGCTTGGCCTCTCCTCGTCTGCCCAGCTACACGAGAGCAGCCCTGCCTTGGGCTGTGCGCTCCCCCAAGGGGGTCCTCACCTAGTCCACCCCCGTTCTCTCAGCACCTCATGGCAGGAGCTCTTCCCTCTCTCTGCTCTCAGTCAGGGAGAATCCCCTTCCAGAGGAAGCATCACTGTCTATCAGGTGATCTTACTTGTTTGTGTCAGTTATTCCCACCCTGATGTCCTGCTCCCAGGGCGTTAACTGAAGGCCTGGCTCCCTTGAGAGCTGAGGCTGGGATCTTTCTGACTGCACCCTGTCCTTCCAGACCTGCCTGTGGGCTCTGGGCCAGGCAGTGCTGGGGACACACAGGCTCCTTAGAGTGATTCTGGCTCCACCCCTGCTAGACTCTGAACTACCAAACCCAAACCCCCTGTTTACAAAATACCTAGAAATTTTGGATCATATATAAAAACCAAGAAGGATAAATAAAAATGAATCCACATCATAATACAACTGCAGAACACAGAGCAAAAGAGACAACCTTAATCGAAACAAGATTGGCAAGGAAGTCCTGACATCACACGTCTCAATAGCAACAACAGAGGATAAAAGTCGTTTGCAAAGTGCTGAGAATGTAGTAACTGACAACCCAGAACTCTATACCCAGTGAAACTATCAAGTGAAGAATGAGAGCTGAAGTAGATATTTTTGAACAGACAAAAGGATAGCTTTAATCATTACCTGAAACACAAAAATAATTACTGAGGCACATCCTTGAGGAATAAGGAAAACAAATGCAGGAGGAAGCATGGACCATACTAAGAAGAGGTGAAGAGAAGTCCATAAATATGGGTAAATAAAAATGTACAAATTATAAAAAAACAATGATAGAGTATTTTGAGGTTATAAAACCATTTGGAAATAAAACCTTCCCCAGGATAATCTGAATAAAAGTGATCTAAATCTTTGTATTGCTAGAGGGGAAGGTATAAATATTAACTCAGTTACCCACAATTAGCTAGAAGCCATGGAGAAAAATTAAAAATCAACAGTAAAGGGCCAGAACGTACAGCTTCCAACATGAAAAATAAAAGGAACAGAGAAAACTGTCAATCGAGTTGAAGACAGAAAAAGAAAAAAAGAAGTGCATAGGAAAAACAGGAAAAAGTGCAAACAGAAGATGGTAGATATAGATTAAAATACATCAGCAATTACAATAAATCTTCTTAGGAATAGCAATAAGAAGCCATATCTTATTGAAGAACAAAAATAAAAGTTAGCTATAAACTGTTTATAGAAGATGCAGCTAAGCCTACAAGGCACATCAAAGTTCAAGGATAATGTACGTAATACACACATGCCTGGCCAAGACTAGCAAGCTTATATGACTATATTCACATCCAGCTAAATAGACTTTATGGCAAAGAACACTGTCAGAAAAGAAGAGGCTTACAATGTAAAGACTCAATTCACTGGAAGCTATAATCATTTCAAACCTGGGTGCATGTCACATGGCCCCAGTGCACAATGACGGTGGAAGATTTTCACAGGCATCTCAGCAGTTGACAGCTGTGTAATAAGGAAGTAAGACAGAAGACATTGGAACAGCACAATTAACAGCCCAGCTCTAATGGACATGCCTAGAACCGCACAATTAGAGACTCACATTCTTGGCAGCATGGGGACGTTTGTGAGAATGAGTAATGGGAGTCTGCTCTCCAGGAGGGCAGGAGGTGGAGGGAGGCTGAAAGGGACCTGGTTCCATGAGGGGAGGGGAAGTGGACAGGTCCTGGTGAACAGGGAGAAGGCTTGATTTTAATTCTGTCTCTGGGGGCTTCAGGAGGGGAGAGACTCTTCCTAGGGTGCAGTTACTTAGAGGGTGGATGTTGGAGCTGTCAGTGTGGAAGGAGGATTCTGGGGGTGCTGCATGTGTGTTCTTTCAGAAGCCTGGGAGGGGCCCCATGGAGACAATGGGAGGGAAGTTCTTCTTGGCCGCAGACCCACAGGTGACAGCCAGCGGGCTTCTCCCAGCCCTGCCTGGGCTTGGGCCCTTGCCACCCCCTCGGCTGCTTCCTCTCCATGTCGCTCCCCTCACAGAGCAGACCCTGCCTCCTCTCCCCCAGGGCGTGCGTGGCCAGGCGCCACGCTGAGCTGCCCATGGAGGCTGCAGACTGGCACCTTGGGGTCACCCCGCCTGAGCTCTCAGGACAGAGGCTCACCCAGCTCTGATTCCCTCTGTCCCCTCAGGCCCCACTCTCAGCCATTCCCGAGCAGCTACTGTGTGCCAGGCCCTGGGCTAGGTGCTAGGGTCCCTGCCTGCTTACAAATCCCAGAAGAGTCAGAGCATGGCTTTAAGGAAACAGAAGAATAACCATCCTGTTGTAATCCAGTCATTTCCTGATGCCCTACTTGTGTCCCAAATGCTCTCTCCACCCATTTATCCCTTAGCCTGACTATGTGCTAGCTCCTGGGTTAGATGCTGCCACGCAAAATATGCTTAGGACAATCCAGGCATCTGCGGGTCTGTTCATTTGCACATTCATCAATCCAGCAATTGGGTTCTGAGGCTTCTGTGGGCCAGGGACTACTCTAGGGGGCTGTAGGGAGCACACGCTCCAGGCAGAGTCTGAGAAGCACCTCTCACCTTCCACAAGTATCAGATGACACATTAGATGAAAAGCATTTCACGAACATCCTCACTGACTCTCTGCTACACTGTATGATTGCAAAGATGCAAGGCTCTGGAGCTTGACTGCTTGAGTTCAAATCCTAGCTCTGGCATTTATTAGCTAGGTAAGCTTGGCCAAGTCACTCAATCTCTCTGTGCCTCAGTTCCTCCATCTATAAAATGGGAAGAATAGCAGCCCCTCTATCATTAGCTTGTTGTAGGGATTATACATATTAACCGAATCAAAGCGTTTAGAATGGCACCTGGCACAAAGAAGCTGTTTCTACAAATCTTTGTTAAATACATAAAACGACACGAAGAAGAGGTCATTTTCATTTTACAGATGGGAAGACTGAGGCTTGGAGAGAGGACCTGGCCAGCCTTAAGTCTGTTTGTACACTTCATACATTCATTATTCAGAAATATGTTTTATTACAAAATGCGTGTATGCACATTATAGTCAAATATCACCAGAGCCTAGGTTGAAAGTGATGGTGTTTGCATTCCTCAACACCCTCATCCTTGAGGTTATGATTTGTAACAAGGTGGGGCTTAACCCTTTCAGGTTTAATGGTAAATGTCATGTTCACATACACTTTTAAACACTGGTTTTGTCTCCTCATTAATGTGTCATAGACACGCTTATAAAATGGGAAGAATAGTCCCTCACTTGTTGGCTTGTTATATTGATTCAATTAATATGTATCAATATACAGTGCTTAGAATGGTATCTGGCACAGAGAAACTGTTTCTACAAACCTTTTTAAATAGATAAAACTATCTGAAGGTGACTTCCCTGGTGGTCCAATGGCTAAGACACTGCACTCCCAATCAGAGGACCTAGGTTTGGTCCTTGGTGAGGGAACTAGATCCCACATGCTGCAACTAAGACCAGGCACAGCCAAATAAATAAATATTTAAAATAAAGATAAAATTATGTGAAGAAAGTCCTCCCCATTTTACAGATGTGAAAACTGAGGCCCAGAGAGAGGATTTAGCCAGTCTTAAGTCTGGTTGTGCATTTCATACATTCATTTTTCAAGTTGGCGATCTCAGATTTTTCTGTGTACATTTTTCAATCCACGGTCACTGAAGGAGTTTTGCAGAGGCAGGTGTCAGGAAGCGCCTGAAGGGATGCCAGTGCTGTGTGGGCCTCTTGGCTGGGGCGGTGACCATGCAGCCCTTTGCGACTGCCCTGTGCCTCTGCCCACCCCTTCTTGGTGGGACATCACAGGGAAAGAGAGGAGCCCTCTGCCAGGCTCTGAAGCAATCGTCATCTCAAGCGCACAAAAGTCTGAGCTGCTTACTTTTCAAAGAGGGAGGGAGGGTGGTGATAAAGACAAGGAAGGGGAGGAGGGAGAAGGGGACAGAGGAACAGATGAGAAACGGTGGGGGGCGGGGGGGATAGTCAGAGGTGAAGAAAACAGGAGAGGGGAAGGGGAGGGAGGACAGTCCTGAGAGGCGCCGGGTAGTCCCCCTTCCTCACAGGCAGTCTGAATCTGCCCTAAGTTAGCGTGAACTGAGTAAGAAGTACAGACATCTAAAGATCCAGGAAGAGCAGCCCTAAGGAGCAGCTCCTCCCCCGAGGGCGGAGGTAGACGGCCCGAGCGACTTCCACACCCAGGTCCCCCAACCGGGCTGAGATCCAGGCTTTGCTGGGAGGACACGGCTCTGGTTCACCAGCTGGCAGAGAAGTGCTGGGGTGCCATGCTGGTGGAACACAGTGGAAACCCGCCCCTCCCAGGGTGTCACGGAAAGCGGTTATTGGGCGGGGGGGGGGGGTGGGGGGGTCTCCCTGGAGGCACCCCATTCAGAAAGTGCCCTGCAGATGGGGTCGGTGGTGAAGGGAGCCTAGATGCTGCTGACTGCTGCGCACGGCGGCAGTCAGCCACTGGAGGGAGTGCAGGAGAAACCTGGTAAACAGCCCATCGGCAGTAGAAGAGCCCTTTCCTCCTTCAGTGTCTCTCCTGCGCCCTCTGCTGGCAACACGTAACCTTGTGCCATGTGGGAAAGGAAAACGGTTAAGAAGCTCAGATTCCTCTCCACAGAGCAGGCAAAAAAAGGGTGCATTTACAACTAGAGGCAATAAATTGAAAACAGCACAGTCTCTTCCTTCCACAATTCAGCTTCCATATGTACCCTGCTTACACAATTTTATATACAATTGATTAACTTTATGTTCTTATCTGAACAAGATACAGCCACGCTTCTTACAAATACATTCTCACTCTTTTCTCCAAATTGACAGGATGCAGTTTCAAGGGTCACTGAATCTATGCTGATTAATAATATGCACATTACCCCTGAAATTCAGTCACAGTGCTGCTGAATATTCTAATCCCTAATGGCTAAATCATAAACTTAATTTCCAACAGTCGTGTGTAAAATAATGGGAAGGAGGAAAAGATAATTGTTAGTATATAGAAATAAACACATCCCTATAACATAGCAAAAGAAAATATACGAAGTCTTTATATCCTTGTTTCTGAATTGTGGTTGTGAGGCTGCCATCCTCCCTTCCACCCCTCATTCTGTGTTTCCTCCACTCTCAGCCAGCTGGTGGGGGTTCTTTATTTGGTGGCTGTGACCCAAACCCTTGTTCCACCATCTTCCTTACTCTCACTGAACTGAAGCCACCCATTTCAAACTGATCCCTGTTAATTTTCACTTGCTAATGGGGATCAGCCTCTGTCAGTAAATTAGCTCGTTTCCTTCGCCAGTTCAGCGGTATGAGGGGTCCACAGTACCCGGGGCGGGGGGGGGGGCTCCTTTCCCTCTCCTGTGCAGCCACTGCCGCACTGGCGTGTCTACCAGACCAGGGACCCAGGTTGTCAGCAGCTTGTGCTGTAGCTGGGACGCTCTGCAGAGCCTTCCTCTGCTCTGGTTCCCACTGAAGCTGGAAGCCGCCTGAGTGGCTCCGTAGGTGGATAAGGAGCTCGCTCAGACGTGTTCTTGTTGCCTCCAGAATCTAAGAGGGGCCTGCAATACATGGCATCTGGCTTTGGGTAGCAGCAGGTGGGAGGTGCAGTAAGTTGTCTTTCACCTTAGGGAAGAGATTTTAGCAGAACCCATCAGCATGATGTTCCCAATGTAGCATTAGCACCTGGTCTGAGCTAAACCCTCTCACTCTGAGACACAGCTTTCTCATCTACAAAATGAAGAGTTTTATGGGTCAATGAGGGAGTAAAAGATGAAAATTTAAAAACACCTTGAGATAAATTTGACAATGAAAACATACCATACAAAATTCATTGGAAGCAGCAGTCCTTAGAGGATATTCTTACCCATATGGGCCTCTCTCAGCAAGCAAGAAAAATCTCAAAAACCTAAACTACCACTTAAAAGAACTGGAAAAAGAAGAAACGAAACCTAAAGTCAGCAGAAGGCAGGAAATACTAAATATCAGAGAGGAAATAAAATCAAGACTGAAAAAAAAAAAAAGGAAATAAATCCAAGAGCTAGTTCTTTGAAAGGATAAACAAAATCAACAATCCTTACCCAGACTCACCAGGAAGAGAGGCAAGAGGACCCTAAGAAGTAAAATAAGAAATGAAAGACAAGAAATAACAAGTACCACACTGTGAGCAAGTATATGAGGACAAACTGGACAACCTAGAAGAAATGGAAATATTTCTTAGAAACATACAACCAAAAACTGAAAGAAGGAAAACATAATTTGAACAGACCAATTACTAGACGTGAAAGAGAATCTGTTAAAGAAAAGTCAAGGACCAGGTGGCTTTACTGGGGAATTCTACCAAACATAAAACATTTACACTGATCCTTTCAAACTCTTCCAAAAGCTTAAAGCGGAGGGAACACTCCGAAAGTCATTCTATGAAGCCACCGTCATCCTGATACTAACACCAAAGATATTACCCAAACAGAAAATTACAGGCCAATATCTTTGATGAATATAGATGCAAAAATCTTAAGTATTAGCAAACCACATCCAACAATACATAAAATTAAAAGTCATACCATCAAGTTAGATTCATCCCAGGGTCACAAGGATTGTTCAGCATGTGCAAATCAATGTGATAAACCACATGAACAAAGGAAAAGACAAAAACCACTGGATCATCTCACTAGATGCAGAAAAAGCATTTGATAAAATTCAACACCCATTCATGACAAAAACTCTTACCAGAAGTGAGTATTGAGGGAACATATCTCAACATGATAAGTTTTTATGACAAACCCACATGCTCAACGGTGAAAAGCTGGAAGCCTTCCTGGTAAAATCTGGAAAAAGACTAGTATGCACACTCTCACCACTTCTATTCAACATAGTATTGGAAGTCCTAGGCACAGTAATCAAACAAGAAGAAGAAATAAAAAGGACTGTAAACTGGAATGGAAGAGGTAAAATTTTCATCATATGCAGATAACACAGTACTATATACAGAAAACCCTAAAGACTCCATACAAAAACTACTAGAATAAATGAATTCAGCAAAGCAGCAGGATACAAGATTAACATAAAGAAATCTTTTGCATTCCTTTACACTAACAATGAAATATCAGAAAATAAAAAGTTAAAAAAAATCCCTTTTACACAGGATAAGAGACTACCACAAGCAACTGTATGCCAATAAAATGGACAACCTGGAAGAAATGGACAAACTCTTAGAAAGGTACAACCTTCTAAGACTGAATCAGAAAGAAACAGAAAATATGAATAGATCAATCACAAGTAATGAAGTGGAAACTGTGATTAAAAATCTTCCAACAAACAAAAGTCCAGGACCAGATGGTTTCACAGGAAAATTCTATCATTTAGAGAAGAGCTAACACCTGTCCTTCTCTCCAACGAATTGCAGAGGGAGGAACACTCTCAAACTCATATGAGGCCACCATTACCCGGATACCAAAACCAGACAAAGATATTACGAAGAAAATTTCAGGCCAGGATCACTGATGCAGAGATGCAAAAATCCTCATGAAAATACTAGCAAACAGAATCCACCAACACATTAAAAGAATCATACATCAAGTGGGATTTATCCCAGGGATGCAAGGATTCTTCAATACACACAATAGCAATGTCATACACCCTATTAACAAACTGAAGAATAAAAACCATATGATCACCTCAATAGATGCATAAAAAGCTTTCAACAAAATTCACTGATTTATGATTAAAAAAAGTCTAGAAAGTGGGCATAGAGGGAAACTTCCTCAACATAGTAAAGGCCATATATGACAAACCCACGACATACATTATTCTCATGGTGAAAAACTGAAAGCATTTCCTCTAAAATCAGAAAAAAGACAAAGATGCCCACTATAGGCACTATTATTCACCGTAGTTTTGGAAGTCCTAGCCATGGCAATCTGAGAAGAAACAGAAATAAAAGGAATCCAAACTAGCACTGAAGAAGTGCAGGTAACATGATACTATACATGTTAGGTTGGTGCAAACATAACTGTGGTTTTTGTTGAAATTTGCTCTTGATATTGGAACACATTCTCAACAAATATTAAAATGTTACATATCATTTTAATGCACATTTCTTGCCTTATGTTTTTTGCTAAAGACTTACTACTTGCTGTTTATTTCATATTTATTTTAGACTATGGAAATGTTAGATAAAAATAAATTTTCTTATTTAGCTCAAAATGGGTTGTAAAGCAGCAGAGACAACTCGCAACATCAACAATGCATTTGGCCCAGAACTGCTAATGAACATACAGTGCAGTGGTGGTTCAAGAAGTTTCGCAAGGGAGCCAAGAGCCTTGAAGATGAGCAGCATAGCGGCTGGCCATGGAAGGTGAAAATGACCAACTGAAAGCAATCATGGAAGCTGATCCCCTTACAACTACACGAGAAGTTGCCAAGGAAATCAACATCGACCATTCTATGGATGTTCAGCATCTGAAGCAAACTGGAAAGCTGAAAAAGCTTGATGAGCCGAATGCTATTCAAAAAAAATCATTTTGAAATGTCATCTTCTCTTATTCTATACAACAACGAACGATTTCTTGATTGGATTGTGATGAAAAGTGGGTTTTATATCACAACCAGCAATGACCAGCTCAGTAGCTGGACTGACAATAAGCTCCAAAGCACTTCCCAAAGCCAAATTTGCATCAAGAAAAGGTCATGGTAACTGGTAGTGTGATCCTACAGTTTTCTAAATCCCAGTGAAACCATCACAGCTGAGAGAAGTATACTCAGCAAATCAATGAGAGGCACCGAAAACTGCAAGGCCTGCAGGCAACAGTGGTCAACAGAAAGGGCTCAATTCTCCACCACACCTGACCCCATGTCACGCAACCACCTTTCAAAAGTTGAATAAATTAGGCTATGATGTTTTGCCTCATCTATCATATTCACTTGACCTTTCACCAACCGATTACCACTTCTACAAGAATCTTGACAACTTTTTTCAGGGAAAATGCTTCCACAACCAACCAAGAGTTCATCGAATCCTGAAGCATGGACTTTTATGCTGCAGGAATGAGAAGTCTTATTTCTTGTTGGCAAAAACGTGTTGATTGTAATGGTTCCTATCTTAATTAATAAAGACGTGTTTGGACCTAGTTATAATGACTTAAAATTTATGGTCTGAAACTGGAATTACTTTTGTACCAACCTAATAGAAAATCCTAAAGATGCCATCAGAAAACTAGAGCTAATCAATGAATTTAGTAAAATCTCAAGATACAAAAATAATACACAGAAATCTCTTGCATTCTTATACACTAATAATGAAAGATCAGAAAGAGAAATTAAGGAAACCATCCCATTTACCATTGGAATAAGATACCTAGGAATAAACCTAAAGAGGCAAAAGACCTGTACACAGAAAACTAAGATATGATGAGAGAAATCAAAGATAATACAAATCGATATCAATATTGTGAAAGTGACTATACTACCCAAAGCAATTTACAGATTCAATGCAATCCATATCAAATTGTTATTGTTGTCTAGTTGCTAAAAATTTGTGTCCGACTCTTTGCAACCCTATGGATTGTAGCCCATCAGGCTCCTCTGTCCATGGGATTTCCCAGGCAAGAATGCTGGAGTGAGTTGCCATTTCCTTTTCCAGGGGATCTTTCTGACCCAGGGATTGAACCCAAGTCTATTGCATTGGAGGGTGGATTCTTTACCACCAAACCACCTGGGAAGCCCCCTTATCAAATTACTAATGGCATTTTTTCACAGTACTAGAGCAAAAAATTTTACTATTTGTATGGAACACAAAAAAACCTCAAATAGCAAAAGCAATCTTGAGAAAAAACCAAAAAAATGGAGCTGCAGGAATCAGGCTACCTGACCTCAGACTATATTCCTTGACTTCAGACTGTACTATATTTCTGTACAAAAACAGAAATGTGGATCAATGGAACAGGATACAAAGTCCAGAAATAAACCCACAAACCTATGGTCACCTAATCTATGACAAAGAAGGCTAGAATACACAAATGGAGAAAAGACAGTCTCTTCAATAAATGGTGTTGGGAAAATTAGATAGCTACATATAAAATAATGAAATTAGAACACTCTAACACCATACACAAAAATAAACTCAAAATGGATTAAAGACCTAAATGTAAGGCCAGACACTATAAAAGTCTTAGAGGAAAACAGGCAGAACACACTTTGACATGAATTTCAGCAAGCTCTTCTTTGACTCATCTCCTACAGGAGGGGTCCCCAATACTGGGTGTTAGGGGACCTGGGCTGCAGGAGTTGAACGGCAGGTGAAACTAGAACCATCCTCCCCAGTCCATGGAAAAATTGTCTTCCATGACACCAGTCCCTGGTGCCAAAAAGGTTGGGGACTGTTGTCCTAGACTAATGAGAATAAAAATAAAAACAAACAAATGGGGCCTAACTAAAATTAAAAGCTTTTTGAGCAGCAAGGGAAATCACAAACAAAAAGAGAACATGCAGAATGGGAGAAAATACTTGCAAATGAAGCAACTGTAACAGGATTAATCTCCAAAATATACAAACAACTCAGTATAAAAAAAACACATCTCAATCAAAAGCTGGGTGGAAGACCCAAATAGACATTCTTCCAAAGAAGACATACAGATGGCCAAAAAGCACATGAAAAGAAGCTCAACATTACTAATTACTAGAGAAATGCAAAACAAAACTATAGTGAGATATCACCTCACACTGGTCAGGTTGGCCATCATCACAAAATCTACAAACAATATGTTGGGACCCAACAAATGCCATGATAGGCTTCAGGGACTAAGGTAGGACTCACGGGAAAGGCTGAGTCATTGCCCAGTGAGGTCATCCCCGAGGATGCCAGGACTTGTCTAATCAGCATACTCCCCGTAACCTGGTTTGAGTTTATCAGGACGTAAAAGACATCCCCCTGCAGCCAATAGCCAATTAGTAAATACCAGGAAACTCCTGCAGCCAATCAGCCCTTGCCAACTCTGTTCTAAAACCTATAAATACTGCTGTAAATCTGGGCTCGGGGCTCCTTGCTCCACTCCACTGCGTTGGATGTGGCGGGAGCCCTAGCTCGAGCTAGAAATAAAACCCCTTCATGCTTTTGCATTGCTGTGGACGTCTTATTCTCTCAGTTTTGGGAACTCAGACTCTGGGCATAACAAATAAATGCTGGAGAGGGTGTGGAGAAAAGGGAGCCCTCTTGTAAGGTTGGTGGGAATGTAATTTGATACAGCCATCATGGAGAAGAATACAGAGGTTCCTTAAAAAACTAAAAATAGAACTATCATCTGACCCAGCAATCCCATTACTAGGCATATACCGACAGAAAACCATTAATTCAACAAGATATGCACCCCAATGTTCACTGCAACACTATTTACAGTAACTAGAACATGGAAACAACCTAAATGTCCATCAACAGAGGAATGGAGAAAGAAGATGTGGTGCATATATATATATAATGGGATATTATTACTCAGCCATAAAAAGGAATGAAATTGGGTCATTTGTAGAGATATAGATAGACAGGCATCCAGGGTGAAGTCAGAAAGAGAAAAACAAGTATCATATTACTGCATTTATGTGGAATCTGAAAAAAATTGGTACAGACGATCTTATTTACAAAGCAGAGCAGAAACAGATGTATAAAGCAAATGTATGGCTCTCAAGGGGGAAAAGGAGGTGGGATGAATTGGGAGATTGGGATTGACATGTACACAACCATGTATAAAATAGGTAACAAGTAAGAACCTGCTGTATAGCACAGGGGCCTCTACTCAATGCACTGTCATGACCTAAATGGGAAGGATATTGAGAAAGGGGGATTTATATCGCTGATTCACTCTGCTGTATAGCAGAAACTAACACAACATTGTAAAGCAACCATACTCCAATTTAAAAGAATCCTTTTTAAAATTGCATAAAAATACTTAGGAATAAACCTGACCAAGGAGAGGAAAGACTTACATGCTGAGAATTAGAAGAAAAACACTGTTAAAGGGAACTGAAGATGATGCAAAGAAATGGAAATGTATCCCGTGCTCTTGGACTGGAAGACTTAACATTATTAAAATGGCCACACAACCCAAATCAAACTACAGACTTAATGCAATCCCTATTAAGTTCCCCATGACACTTTTCACAGAAATAGAACAATCCTAAAATTTATATGGAACTGTAAAAGACCCAGAAGTGCCAAACCAATCCTCAGGAAAAAGAACAAAGTTGTAGGCATAACTCTCCCAGATTTCAGAGAATACTACAGAGCAACAGTAATCAAAACAACATGGTATTTTGGGCACAAAAACAGACATGTAGCTCAACAGAACAGAATAGAGAGCCCAGAAATAAGTCAGCACATCTATGGTCAATTAATCTTCAACAAAGGGTAACAATATACAACAGAGAAAAGACAGTCTCTTCAGCAAGTGGTGTTGGGAAAGCTGGACAGTCACATGTAAATCAATGAAGTTAGAACACAACCTCACACCAAACCCAAGAATAAACTCCAAATGGCTTTAAAACTAAGGCATGACACCACAGAACTCCTAGGAGAGAATATAGGCAAAACATTGACATAAATTGCAGCAGTATTTTCTTAGGTCAGTCTCTAAGGCAACAGAAATAAAAGCAAACAAAAACAAATAGAACCTAATCAAACTTTTAAGGTTTTGAACAGCAAAGGAAACCATAAACGAAATAGTCTATGGAATGGGAGAAAATATTTGCAAATAATGTAGCTGACAAGGTCTTAACTTCTGAAATACAGAAATAGCTCATATCACTCAATAAGAAGCAAACAACCGAATAAAAAATGGGCAGAAGACTGAATAGATATTTCTCCAAAGAAGACATGGCCAATAGGAACATGCAAAGACGCTCAACATCACTGAGAGAAATGCAAATCGAAACTATAATGAGGTTATCATGTCACACTGGTCAGAATGGCCATCATTATGAAGTTTACAAATAACAAATGCTGGAGAGGGTGTATATAGCAAGGGGAATCCTCGTACATTGTTGGGAGTGAAAATTGATTCATTATGGAAAACAGTATAGAGGTTCCTTTAAAAACCAAAAATAGAAAAATAGAAATACCATATGATCCTGCAATCCCATGCCTGTGTAGATACCTGGAGAAAACTAATTCAAAAAGATACATGCACCGCAATGTTCACAGCTGCACTCTTTACAATAGCCAAGGCAAGGAAGAAATCTAAAGGTACATCAACAATTTAATGGATAAAGGGGCTGTGATGTGTATATATATATTATATATATACAAGGGTGTATATATATACCCTTATATATATATAAGGGTACTACTCAGCCATAAAAATGAAATCATGCCATTTGTAGCAACATGAATGGACCTAAGTGAAGTCAGAAAAAGACAAATACCATATCACTTATATGTGGAATCTAAAATATGATACAAATGCGCTTATTTACCACCAAAACAGACTCAGACATAGAAAACAAATTTATGGATAGCAAAGGGGAAAGGGGGTGAGGGGAGGGATAAATTAGGAGTTTGAGATTAGCAAATACAAGCTACATATAAACAGATACTAGTATATAAACAACAAGGTCCTACTGTATAGCCCAAGGAATTAAATTCAATATCCTATAACAAACCATTGGAAAAGAATATGAAAAAGATATATGTGTGTGTGTGTGTATATATACACAAAACTGAATTACTTTGCTGTACACCAGAAACTAACACAACATTGTAAATCAACTATTCTTCAATTTAAAAAAGGCAAACACAGATCACTTAAAGGCAGGGAAGTTCACACGATCCGTCATCAAAATCAGCATTCCAAGTGAACTTGTTCTCTCAAGAGAGGAACAAAATCTAGTCCTGTACCAGCTTACTTTTAATAAAATCCATTTACTAAGTTTAATATAATCTCAGCCTGACCAGTCACAAAACTCCTAATCAGGACTCCCTTTCCACAAACCTTCCACAGCTTTCTGTATCCATCTTAGCTTTGTCCTTAATTTTTTCCCCCATCTAGAAACAACCGGCTCCAGAACCAAATCCCTTTCTTTTTCTTAGCAAGACGCAATTTCTTTCCTCATACCTTCTTTTACTTAAAACGTATATCCTATTTTCCTACTGTATACTGAAGTGTTTCCTTTATTATTCTAACTGCTTTAATTACATATTTAAATTAGAATCGTCAACTCTTAAAAGCCTTAATCTCTAGTGAAAACCAAGAAGTATTTATAAATGTTTATATTAGCATTCTGTAGTTTGGCAAACATAAATACCAATAATAATTTCTAAAAACATGTGCTTTTAATAGAAAACAACTCAGTGGCACCATTTAGTAATAGTCTTAAACACATTTAGTTTTTCTGTAAAGGGAAGCCAACATCCAGTTATTAATGTTTCATTAATTTTGCTTGCTAATGACTTAACTATAAAATAAACTTCCATTATTTAACTTAATTTAGCACAACTCTGAAATTTCAAGTTACCACATTATTTAGAGAAATCATTTTTAAGTAGACATTCCTAAAACAATTATTTGTAAAAGTTCACCCAAAAGCTGTTATTTTATTTGCATGTAATTTACATATAAGAATTTCATCATACAAGATGGCTCAGACGGTAAAGCGTCTGTCTACCATACGGGAGATGCAGGTTCGATCCCTGGGTTGGGAGGGTCCCCTGGAGAAGGAAATGGCAATCCACTCCAGTACTATTGCCTGGAAAATTCCATGGACAGAGGAGCCTGGTAGGTTACAGTCCATGGGGTCACAGAGAGTCGGACACAAATAAGCAACTTCACTTTCACTTTCAAGGTAATTAAATGTTTCTTTCTGCTGACAAATTGCAACAAAACTAACAAATTTATCATCTTCAGTAAGCTGAGGTACAACAAAATATATGTCTGTATTGATTCTACCAAACTTATACTGGCTTCAATACCAGATATTACACTAGATCTTAGCCAAAAGGCGAAGAAGCGACAATACCAGATATTAATTAGATATTACATATTTCCTAGACCAAGTGAACCTGCAATTTATCTGGCTAGCATCTTTAATACTTAGAAGTATTGATTTTGTAAGCATTTACTTTTAACTCAGAGCATTTTTCTAAGCTAATTTTTACAAATACATAAAGACAGAACCAGGGATTTCAATTTTTCTGCTTGAGTTTAAAATATATATTTTTCCTCAGCCTCAGGAACACGGATTACTAGGTAAGTTCCTGAGGTTCCAGGCCGATATATTCATCCCAAAGACGCAAGAGAAATGTAGCTTCCTCCTTGCAAACTGTCCGGCCACCTTGACCATTTTCAGAAACGTTCTCTCCCAGTTTCCAAACACCCAATTCAGTTGAAACAAACAACAGTTATAGAAAAGAATGTATCTATCATTTGCTCAGAATCACATGCCTCACTTTCAGCAAAACCAGGAAGAGGGAACAGGATTTGGACTTAGGTACGGAAACACACCCCCCTCTTCCCCCCGAGATATTAATAAAAGGCAAAGCAATGGAAAATGCTCACTTTGATAGGACAGCAGAACCGCTGAAGCCTCTGTTCTCCAGACCTCAAGGAGAACTGAGACCCACAGTGCTGACAACAAAAACATCACTTTCTTTCATTTCTGATAGCATAGCTGGAGTTCTCCCAGTTTCGCAAAATTCACCCGTAGGGGGATTTTAAGATGGAAAACAGAGATCTGAATACCCATAATTAACTCTTCACCGCAGGTGTTGTGAAATCTACCGCAATGCCAAACGGTCTGTCTCTCAGGGTCAAAGTTTCCTAGCCCCTGAGAGGTAGAATCTCAGTCCCATCAGAGATGAGGCTGAAGGAAAGCCCAAGGCGGGTCCAAGCGGGGAAAAAACCCAGGTAAAGTTCTACCTCAGGCAAGACCAACGTTATGGCGCTGGGTACCCGGGCATCATCCCACTCGAGCTCCATTACTCACCGAAGACGTCTCGGCCAGCCACTACGAGGGCCTCATTTCCATCACCTCTAAATTCCGAAGTGCCAAGGGCCAGGGACGCCCGCCGGCCAGTTCTGGGGGTGACTCGGAGGCAAAGTTCTCAGGCAGCCGCTGGCTAGGTCCCGGGAGCCGCTGCCGCCGCCGCTGCGGGTTCTGACACGCCACAGGCGAGGTGTCCACGCGCGAGCAATCCACTCGAGACTGGCTTCCACTGACTCCTCGCTCATGCGCAGTAAAAGCCAAGCCGTTGACACCTGGTTGCAGTGAAGGAAAGGATAGCTTTACGGTAAATGCAAGGAGGACAGGTGGCTCCTGCTAAAACCCACCCCCCCGAGCTCCTTGAGCTCCAGGCTTCCAGCAAATCATTTTAAAAAGACCAGGTGAGGGAGGGGCGTCCCAGGGTACCTGATCAGCTCCTGACAATTCTCTGATTGGTTGATCGTGATCAGTCCTGAAGGGCCAGAAGGTCGAGGGCTACGTACGTGCTCCTGATCTTCAAGTCCTTAATTTCTTCCATTTGGTGACGGGTTTTAGGAGATGAAAAACTACCCAGGAAATATGCATCAGGTACTGTTATGTAGGTACTTCAGAGAGGAGCTAAAGCAGAGGATTTAGGGGAGGGGTCTGTCCTGGGATTGCCCCCTAGGGTCCTGCTGAATTAAAATACATATAGCTTTGATTCATTTGTTTTTTGGTATTGTGTGATGGTCCATTCTCCTGATGTTAACTTACATTGTTTCCGCATCTCAGTGCAAAAGGATCTCTCAAGACACTGACTACCAATATAACAATTAACTTTTCTTCCACCTAATTTCTCTAGAAGGTTCTCCTAAAAGCAGAATCGCTCTACCATAGAGTGTACATTTTCGACCTTACGGTCAAGTTTTAAGGATACTCCTGAGTCATAAAAATAAAGTGTGTAACATTTTGCCTCTGAGTTTTGTTAAAGTGGATCAGAAGCCGTGAAGATGATTATGATGAAGATTACAAAACTGAACTTGGGATTAGGACTGGCGTAAAAAAGGTTGCCGACATTATAATTCAATACTCTCAGCGTTTAGGTTGTTTGATATTTAGTCACAGTAAGGCACAGGTTTAAATGCCTACTTAAGATGACCAACTGTCCTGGTTTGCCCATGACTTAAAGGTCTTATGGGATGTGATAATTTCAGTGCCGTAACAGGAGTGTCCCAAGTTAATGACTGGTCATTCAGTCCCCTATTTGACCACACTTGTTTTCTTTGGTGTGGTCCTGACAGTCTATGAGAACAGATATACGTGTAGAATTAAGACGAGACAATATTGTGAGACAAAATAAAAAGGAATGTAAAAGCTGGGTGAAAATAAAAATCAGTAATTTCCACGTTAGTACCCTTGTTCCCTTGTTGAAGACACCGATTTATAGGCTCCTCTGCCTCTCTTTGGGCTTCCCAGGTGGCTCAGTGGGAAAAGAATTTGCCTGCAATGCAGAAGACACAGGCAGATGTGAGTTTGATCCCCGGGTCGGGAAGAGGCCCTGGAGGAGGGCATGGCAACAAACACCAGTATTCTTTCTTGCCTGGAGAATCCCATGGACAGAGGAGCCTGGTAGGCCACAGTCCATAGGGTCGCAAAGAGTCAGACATAACGGAAGCAACTGAGCATGCACGCAGGCTGCGTCTTTCTGCCTCACACAGAGGTTCTGTCTTCAAGGAGCATCAAAATCACCTTCAGGGCTGCTAAAACACAGATCACTGGGACCCACCCCAAAGTTCCAGATTCAGAATCTGCAGTTTTAACAAAGTCCCTGAGTGGTGAAAATGCTGCTGCTTTAGGACCACACTCTGAGACTGGAGATTCAGATGAAGGTTTTCAAGGTTCAGTAGGACTTCCCTCTTAAGACCTCTCCAGGCAGGGTGAATCCACGGCCTTCTGTCCTTCCTCCCAAGTGGAAATTACCACTGTTGCAATCACTTTATCACACCAGGTTGAAATAATTTGCTTAAACACCAACCTGCCTCTTCTGTGAGCTGTTCAAAGGTGGCTTTCACCTTTCTAAGTCTGTCGCAACCCCAAATGAATGCTGGGACAGCAGTGGTGATTAATAAACCTTTTTGGTTTAATAAATCAAGGGCTGGAAGCTGGTTGGGAGTAAATTCTCAATAGTGCCAATGATGATAATTCCAGACGATGATGATGAAGAGGAGGGCTAGTGGGTCACACTAGCCCATCAGCCTGACCACCCAGTATGTAATAAGGACCTTCTCGCAGATTTCTGAGCACAGGTTCTCTCCTCTGGGAACCTGGGGGTGAATTCCTATTACTAACACATTCCCTGAGCTGAATCTACCACAAGGATTTTGATCTCAAAAGAGGTCCAGCTGTGTATCCTGACTCCATCCCTCTCTGACCTACTGTATCCCTTCTGCCAAAAACAAACAAAAAACCTGGGGCTAGGGATTGATTAAAATGATTTGTTCCTATGGGATGCATTAGAGAGTGCCTAGATACCTCCTCTACCGGCCTCTCCTTGTCCAAGATTTCTACCATTAGAGATTGATTCCTTTGGGTTTGTATGTTGTAGGGGAGGGAGAAACTTGTCTAACCATCCTAGACAGGTTTGATGCCCTTACTAGATTAGGAGGATCTCAAGGAATATGTCTCATTTACCACTATGTTCTTAATGCTTAGCACAGTCTTTGGTGCACAAATAACTGCTCAAGAAATGTTTGAATGGATCCTTGGATACCAATAGCAGTCCAGGCTGGAGAGGGTGGTGGAGCCTGGAGAAAGCTCTGGGCTAAGAGTCCTCCAGGCTTGGCTGTCACTGTCTCACCCTGTTAAGAGGGAAAGTCCTTTTCCCAGGTCCTAGTTTTCCCGTGGGAACACTGAGCGTATAGATAGAAGGTCTCATCTGATCTCTGTCTACTTCATACCACAGCCATGGTATTCCAGCCTCTGGGCTTTTCACCTGTAAAAGGCCAGGTGCCTTCCTATGCCTGGACTACTTTCACTTCCTCTCCCTGAGATTTTTCTGGGTTACTTTTAAGCCTTCCCAGGGACATCTCCTCAGAGAGGATGGGCTGGCACCTCCCCAACTAACGTTATTCTGTATCTGAGCAAAGAATGATTGCAACTTGCGAGTTTTTCTTTGTTTTCTCTGCACCTGAGCTCTCAGGTAGTCTGAGATTCCTGGCGACATGGGATGGTGCGAATCCAAGACACCTAACACCGTACGGGGCCCCTAGGAGGTGCTCAGGGATTAATGGGGATTACTGTGAAGAAAGCTGAGCGCCAAAGAATTGATGCTTTTGAACTGTGGTGTTGGAGAAGACTCTTGAGAGTCCCTTGGACTGCAAGGATATCCAACCAGTCCATTCTAAAGATCAGTCCTGGGTGTTCATTGGAAGGACTGATGCTGAGGCTGAAACTCCAATACTTTGGCCACCTCATGCAAAGAGCTGATTCGTTGGAAAAGACCCTGATGCTGGGAGGGATTGGGGGCAGGAAGAGAAGGGGACGACAGAGGATGAGATGGCTGGATGGCATCACCGACTCGATGCACATGAGGTTGGGTGAACTCCGGGAGTTGGTGATGGACAGGGAGGCCTGGCCTGCTCCCATTCATGGGGTCGCGAGGAGTCGGACAAGACTGAGAGACTGAACTGAACTGAATCTGAATTGAAGCAGAAATCAGAGCAGAGGTTGTGTCCCTCCGGGGACGGCCAGCAGATGTCGCCACAGACCGGGAGGAGGCGAGGAGGTGCGGTGGGCGGGCCTTCCGCGGGGCGGCCTCACCTGGTGGCGGCCTCACCTGCCCGCCCCGCACCCGCGGAAGCCAAGAGCCCGGGCTCTGGCGTCACCTGGGCAATTGGGAAAGCGACGCCCGGAGCCACGAGGAGGGGAGATGAAAGGCGGATGACGGGTGGGGGCCGCCTGCAGCGCCAGGTGAGAGCCGGAAGCCCCGCCCCGCGCCTGGGGACCAGGTGAGTCAGGCTCCCTGGCCCCGCGGGTGGAGGGAGGTGGCCAGGCTGGCACCTGGATGCCCGTGCTCCTTGGCTCTCTTCCCCACTGGGTGACTCTGCTCAACTCCCTTCCCTCTCTGGGCCCCAGCATCCTCTGTTTCTGCCAAATTCCTGAAGTGCTTTCCTGTGATTCTGAGTAACAATAATTTTCATTCATCAAGCAATATGTTGTGTACATGTCCCATTCGAGCCTTAGCATAGCTCTCTGAGGTCAGTAGTTTCCTTACCTCCATTTTACAGAGGAGGCCGGAAAGAGCATCAGAGAGGTGAGGTCACTTGTTCAGAGTCACACAGCATCCACTTAGCAAGTCGCAGACTAGGGATTTGAACTCAGGTCTGCCTCCAGAGACAGCTCTGATCTTGTGCCTTCCCTTGCTTGCCCACAAAGTTCTGACCTTCTGAGAGACACACCATGTTCTTATTGAATTTGTATTCATTTTCAACCTTTTGTGTGTGTGTGGTAAAATATACATTACAAAATTTAGCATTTTGAAGAGTGCAGTTCAGTGGCATTTAGTCCCTTCACAATGTTGTGCAAACACCACCTGGATCTAGAGCCGGAACACTTCCGTTTCCTTTTAGAAACCTGGACCCAGTGAACAGTCCATTCCCCTCTCCTCCCAGCCCCCAGCAGCCACTAATCTGCTTTCTGTCTCTATGGATTTGACCATTCTGGATATTTAATTGCGGCTCAGTCTTCATTCTGTATGAGGCCATCCTTTTGCGCTCTCACAGGATGCCAGGAAATCATCATCCTTGTCCCCAGACTTGGCTGCAAGTAGGAATCACCTGATGACTTAAAAATGAAACAAAACAAAAAATCGCAGATTCCTGGATCTCATGCCCAGACTTCCTGAGTTAACTGACCTGTGATCTGATGAGGGTATCAGAGTTTTGGAAGATCCCAGGTGTTTCTGCTGGGCAGCAAAGTTCAAGAACCCCTGCTCAGAACCTTCTGGCTCATGGAGCATCATTCCTTTTACAGGCAGGAAAGCTGAGGTCCAGAGAGAGCCTTCCTGGCTCACACAGAACCTCTGTGGCTGAGCCAAGACTGGAACTAGAATTCCTGCTTCTCACTCACACCCATCTCATCCCACTGCTTTTCTAGGGATGTATGTCTTCTGCCTCAGTTTCCTCATTCATTACATGTGGACCTTAACTGTACCTCCTCATAGGGTGGCTGTCTGACCAACTGAGATTATACCTAAAAGTGGGGCTCAGTTTACAGCAAATGATATGCATTTACTGTTGCTGTTGTTATTATGTACTTGGGGTACAGGAAAGAGTGAGGTGCAGGAAGGCTGTCAGCTCATGAAGGACAGGGCCGAGGGCTCCTCCCTCTGTGCCCAGCATCCGGGGCAAACCCTGACATTTCATATAAGTAAGTGTTCTCAGTGTGGAGAACAGGTTCTTGGCTGGGCTCACTAACCCTCTCTGCATTGGCACTGGCTGACCCCCTTGCCTCTTCCACCACCCTGACCTTACTCTGCAGACCCAGGACACTGAGACCTACAGAAATCAACCAGCCTGGAGCCATCAAAGGATCCACTCTTTAGACAGCTGTGTGCATGTCTTGTAGCTGTGACTTGACCTTATTGTCCTTTTAGGGGCAGGAGCCAGGTCTCCTGTACCCCCTACTGTGTCAGGCATGCGGACCGGGAACACAGTTTGCATCTTATAAGTCTCACCTGAGGCTTTGACTGACCTTCAGTTCCTGGGGGCAATGGGGACAGGATCCTCTCTGCCCCCGCATTTTGCTCTTTCCATGTGTACATCCAGGTGTTGTGCACTGCCAACCTCTTCCTTGATGCTCCTGCTAACAGAACCTCGTCACTTGTGGGGAAATAAGGGGCTTGTCTAGTTTGCAGGGAAGCTGGGCCCAGCCCCAGGGATGAAACATCGCGAGACTCTGCGTAGTCTTGGTAAACCCACTCCCGTTGCCTAGGTATCCTTGGCTTCTGGGTACCGACGTGACCCAACTGTGGTCAGCTGGACCTGATGGCAGCTCTGGAGCTGTGGGAGGTTCCGGGAAATGTCCCTTCCCCCACCCCCACTGCTTTTGGAGGCTGGCAGGCGAGGGCTACCATGGAGCTGAGTCTAGGAATTGAGGTCTAGAGAGTTGCAGTGATATTGATCCAGAACTCTGGCTTCCCTGAGCTTGCGAACCCCGGCAGCCCGCTCTGGGCTTGTTAGATGGGAAATTATACTTGGTTGTTTAAGGCGATCTAGTCTGTGACCTGCAGTTGAGCACACCCTAACTGAGCAAGAAGAGATAAGAAAGCCTTCTTCAGCGATCAATGCAAAGAAATAGAGGAAAACAACAAAATGGGAAAGACTAGAGATCTCTTCAAGAAAATTAGAGATACCAAGGGAACATTTCATGCAAAGATGGGCTCGATAAAGGACAGAAATGGTACGGACCTAACAGAAGTAGGAGATATTAAGAAGAGGTGGCAAGAATACACAGAAGAACTGTACAAAAAAGATCTTCATGACCTAGATAAACACGATGGTGTGATCACTCATCTAGAGCCAGACATCCTGGAATGTGGAGTCAAGTGGGCCTTAGAAAGCATCACTACGAACAAAGCTAGTGGAGGTGATGGAATTTCAGTTGAGCTATTTCAAATCCTGAAAGATGATGCTGTGAAAGTGCTGCACTCAATATGCCAGCAAATTTGGAACACTCAGCAGTGGCCACAGGACTGGAAAAGGTCAGTTTTCATTCCAATCCCAAAGAAAGGCAATGCCAAAGAATGCTCAAACTACTGCACAATTGCACTCATCTCACATGCTAGTAAAGGAATGCTCAAAATTCTCCAAGCCAGGCTTCAGCAATATGTGAACCGTGAACTTCCTGATGTTCAAGCTGGTTTTAGAAAAGGCAGAGGAACCAGAGATCAAATTGGCAACATCCGCTGGATCATGGAAAAAGCAAGAGAGTTCCAGAAAAACATCTATTTCCGCTTTATTGACTATGCCAAAGCCTTTGACTGTGTGGATCACAATAAACTGTGGAAAATTCTGAGAGAGATGGGAATACCAGATCACCTGACCTGTCTCTTGAGAAATCTGTATGCAGGTCAGGAAGCAACAGTTAGAGCTGGACATGGAACAACAGACTGGTTCCAAATAGGAAAAGGAGTCTGTCAAGGCTGTCTATTGTCACCCTGCTTATTTAACTTCTATGCAGAGTACATCATGAGAAACGCTGGACTGGAAGAAACACAAGCTGGAATCAAGATTGCTGGGAGAAATATCAATAACCTCAGATATGCAAATGACACCACCCTTACGGCAGAAAGTGAAGAGGAGCTAAAAAGCCTCTTGATGAAAGTGAAAGAGGAGAGTGAAAAAGTTGGCTTAAAGCTCAACATTCAGAAAACGAAGATCATGGCATCTGGTCCCATCACTTCATGGGAAATAGATGTGGAAACAGTGGAAACAGCATCAGACTTTATTTTTGGGGGCTCCAAAATCACTGCAGATGGTGACTGCAGCCATGAAATTAAAAGACCCTTACTCCTTGGAAGAAAAGTTATGATCAACCTAGATAGCATATTCAAAAGCAGAGACATTACTTTGCCGACTAAGTTCCGTCTAGTCAAGGCTATGGTTTTTCCAGTAGTCGTGTATGGATGTGAGAGTTGGACTGTGAAGAAAGCTGAGTGCCAAAGAATTGATGCTTTTGAACTGTGGTGTTGGAGAAGACTCTTGAGAGTCCCTTGGACTGCAAGGAGATCCAACCAGTCCATTCTGAAGGAGATCAACCCTGGGATTTCTTTGGAAGGAATGATGCTAAAGCTGAAACTCCAGTACTTGGGCCACCTCATGTGAAGAGTTGACTTATTGGAAAAGACTCCGATGCTGGGAGGGATTGGAGGCAGGAGGAGAAGGGGATGACAGAGGATGAGATGGCTGGATGGCATCACTGACTCGATGGACGTGAGTCTGAGTGAACTCCGGGAGTTGGTGATGGACAGAGAGGCCTGGCGTGCTGTGATTCATGGGGTCGCAAACAGTCGGACATGACTGAGCGACTGGACTGAACTGAACTGAGCACACACAACCTTTCCCAGCCCAGGTCCTCGCTCTGTTTGAAGACAAAAGGAGAGCCCCAAACCCCGGGTTCCTTTCATCACTTTTTTTCTCCCTTGACTTCAAGGTACGCAGTGGTAATACCTCCCGGGGTTTATCACCACTAATAACAAGCACACTTATAAATACTAACTGTTTTTACCTTTTCTCTGTGTTAGCTCTTTATGCAGGATGTTTAATGCTCACATGGTGTGGATCCTAGAACATGGTTACAGATGAGGAAGCCTGGGACTCAGGGGAAGTTCTGTAGATTGGTGATTCAGAGCTTGGACCTGTTTCCTGAAGCTGACAAATCCTGTTCTCCCTGCAAATCGGCCTCCCTTATGTCCAGACCCCGACTCATCCCTTTATTCCCATTTTTCTCCTTGTGCGATTCTTGCACACAGTAGGTGCTTGAGAGAGAAAGAGTGTGTGATATTCATTGTCGGCTGTCTTACATTGCCAGCCATTTACCAACCAGGGCAAGCAGAGCACCCCCTGTGTTTAGAGGGGTGCACGTGTGTGTGTCTGTTGGGGAGTGGGTGTTTAGTTGGAGAAAACGGGCTTTGTCCACAGTAAAAATAACAACTCCCATTAATCGAAGGAGTACCTAAGGTACCAGTCTTGTGCTTTACATACTTTTGTTTAAGGTCTACAGTAGCTCTAGGGAATTTTTTTCAGGAATCTCAAGTCTCTGGGACATCAAGTGGTTTGCCCAAAGTCACCCAGAGCAGATGGGAACCAGGTCTGTGTGTCTGGAACTTGTGCCTCAGCCCAGAGCAGAGAAGGTCAGCATGTCTGGAGCCAGAGGGAGATTCCCTCCTCTGTAGGGAAGCTTCACTGGACAGGAGGCACCTGAATTGAGCCTGGAAGGATGGGCCAGACTCCCAGAGCAGGAGAGGGCTTGGGCAAACTCGTGGAGATGACACAGTGTCTGTTTCATTGGGAAACTGGGGATTATTATGAAAAAAATCAGGCCAGTTGGCCCCTGTGTACCTCTTGTGATAGAAGGCATTGATTGTGGGAGGGGAGTTTGGGGCAGAATGCATATATGTATATGTATGGCTGAGTCCCTTTGCTGTTTAATTGAGACAATCACATTTTAAATTGGCTATACCCCAATTCAAAATAGAAAGTTAAAAAATGTAATGGAGACGCAGACATAGAGAACAGACTTATGGACACTGTGGGGGTTGCTTAGGAAGGAAAAAGTGAAAGTCGCTCAGTCGTATCTGACTCTTTGTGACCCCATGGACTATACAGTCCATGGAATTCTCCAGGCCAGAATGCTGGAGTGGGTACCTTTCCCTTCTTCAGGGGATCTTCCCACCCCAGGGATCGAACCCATGTCTCCCTCATTGCAGGTGGATTCTTTACCAGCTGGGCCACCAGGGAAGCCCAGGAAAGGAGAGGGTGGTACAAATGGAGAGAGCAGCATGGAAACATATACGCTGCTGCTGCTTCTGCTGCTAAGTTGCTTCAGTCGTGTCCGACTCTGTGCGACCCCATAGATGGCAGCCCACCAGGCTCCTCCATCCATGGGATTTTCCAGGCAGGAGTACTGGAGTGGGGTGCCATTGCCTTCTCCGAACATATACACTGCTGCTGCTAAGTCACTTCAGTAGTGTCCGACTCTGTGCGACCCCATAGACGGCGGCCCATCAGGCTCCCCCGTCCCTGGGATTCTCCAGGCAAGAACACTGGAGTGGGTTGCCATGTCCTTCTCCAGTGCATGAAAGTGAAAAGTGAAAGTGAAGTCGCTCAGTTGTGCCCGACTCTTAGCGACCCCATAGATTGCAGCCTACCAGGCTCCTCCATCCATGGGATTTTCCAGGCAAGAGTACTGGAGTGGGGTGCCACTGCCTTCTCTGGAACATATACACTAGCATTTTTAAAATAGATGGCCAGTGGGAATTTGCTGTATGACTCAGGGAATTCAGACCAGGGCTCTGTGACAACTTAGAGGGGTGGGAGGGGGGAGGGAGTCTCAGGAGGGAGGGGACATATGTATACCTATGGCTGATCCTTGTTGATGTATGGCAGAGACCAACACAATATTGTAATTATCCTGCAACCAAAAAGAATTTTTAAAAAAGACGGACATAGAAAAAATAAAGGCTTTAGATCTTTTGAGTTAAAAAAAAGAGGTATTGATTACAATAGCAGCTTAGGTTCCATGATGCCACTGTCTTCTGAAGGGTAACGCCCGGGTGAGTATCTATTCTCCTGGCTCCTCTGAAGAGAATGTTTATTCTGCTGTTGGCAACAGAAGATGAGAAAGGCAGTTGTTAATACCTCTGTGTTGATTTCCTCCAATTAGAATTCACTGAGCACTGGACCCTGCCTTAGCAGGACTCACAATCCGGTAGAGGGCATCTGCCTGAAAATGACCCCTGTGTCAACTTCATCAGCCTCCCTGCCCTTCAGCAAGGCCATGCATTTGATTTACAATTGTTCGTTTCTTTTAATCCTTGGAGCAGCCTTGCTGGTAGGTGTCCTTTCTCGCTTTAACTCAGGAGATGAGGATGGGGGCCAGGCAGTCATGTGACTTAATCAAGCACCTGAAGCTAGTCAGTAGCTAAGGCGCTGAGACCCTGCCCCAGGTCTCTGGGGTTCTAAAGTTCAAATTCTTTCAGTTACCTCCTTCTGCCTGCATTACATGATAACTCAAGCATGTGGGCTTTCAAAGAATGCCCACAATCTGGGCCGTACTTCTGACTCTAACCTGCTTCCAGCATGCACCTGGAGCATCCTTCAGATGGGCCAGCCATGCTGGTTAGGACAACTGCAAGAGGATCCTGGGTGTCCTGGACCCTGGAGGGCTTCCTGAGTGACTTGATGAGCCCCATCTGTGACATGGGTCTGGCTATCGCTTGCGTCTCATGTCTACAGCTCTGGGTTCTGCACGTTCGGGGAGGCTGGGGCCCAGTCTTGCAGGAGGTAGGTTTCTTCCCTGTATGTGGGTCACTGCGGGGATGACGCTGGCCCAGGTGGGGCGGACTCTCTGCTCCCGCCTCCCCTCCACGTTCAGAAGCTTTCAGGGTGATTAGTTCCCCTCCTAGAGGGATCCTGTTACGGTTCCACCAGGAGGGCCTCTGAAACTCCTACCTGCGATAAGAAGGCTGCGTCTTGGTTAATCTCCTAGCTTAGAGGCCATGTTTGAATATTTAAGAAATGGTTTCCAGGCTTGGGGCTGGGAGGAGGGAGTGGTACACGAGGCCTAGCCTAGTGGGTTTTGAATGCATGTATCCTCAGAGGCCTTTTCTGCTCTTCAAGCCTGTGGGGCCTAGTGTCTCCCAAGTTGTTCCTTCAGGTTGAAGTTCACTTGTACCTGGACCAGGGGGCCTGACTGGGGATTGTATTTATGGAGAAGCCCAGCTGGACTCAGGCCATGTGCTGGACTGCCAAGTCCGAGGGCCAGTGTCCAACCCTACTTCCAGCCCCAGCAATTCCAGGCCTGTGTGTCTTGACTGTTTCCTCTCCCTCAGTTGGCAGACTCCTGGCAGGACCCACTGGGAGTAGAAATTCAAGAAGAGAGCCAGCCATGAGTGAACACCAGGTGCATGCATTCTGAGTGAGTAGGCCTGGCTGTCTACCTGATCTGGGTTTGAATTTTTCTTTACTCCTTTCATGCTGTGTGTTCCTGGGCAAGTCACTTGACTGCTCTGAGCTTTCATTGTCTCCTTTGGGAAGTGGGTACTACAGGAGATACTTCATGTGCCTTTTTTTAGACTTTCATAGGCTTTAAAGTGCCTGCTAGTAGGTTAGTTTTTTTTTTTTTAAATAGAATATTTAGTTGAAAAATTGTGTATTCATTTGTAACACTTGCTGGTTGGAACTCACATCTGTGCTGCTGCTGCTAAGTCGCTTCAGTCGTGCCCGACTCTTAGCAACCCCATGGGCTGCAGCCTACCAAGCTCCTCTATCCATGGGATTTTCCAGGCGAGAGTACTGGAGTGTGTTGCCATTGCCTTCTCCGACTCACACTTGCATCCACTGTTTTTATTAAATGACTCTGCTGTGAGAAGTCTGGAGAAATAGCCAGAAACCTATAGCCCTGGTTCCTGAATTTTTCTGGCTTTGCCCAAAATAGTTAAGATCTGAAAGATCAATGAAGGTGCTGTGAGTGTTTTCTACATTCATAGGGGAAAAGTGGCTTTTCAGTCAACAATATGAAAATAATTGGCTGGAAGTAATTAGGTGAGTTTTACTTCAAAATACATCACCAAAGCATTCCTCCTGTAAAACAACCTTCTATTAAGACAATTATATGTAATGTATATTGCAAAGTGAAAGTTTCTATTTTTGCATTTGAACAAAACATGAAACTATACCGCATGTTTTATTTCTTAGTCTGTGTTAAGTTGCCACCCTTTCTTTGTGGAAAAAGATGATCTTATGCCTTTTTTTTTGTGATTAGAAAACATGCTTTCTCTTATGAAATGATAGTGGTGATGGTTTTAAGTTTTGGAAACTTATTAGTGAATAGGCAATATACATAGAGAGTTCAAAGGGCTCCAAAGATAAATAAAGTGAAGCTCCCTCCCTTCCCTAACTCTCAGTCATCAGTGTCTCTCCCTGAAGGAGGCAGATTCTTATAAATTTCTCGTGACCAGTCTAGTCCGTGCATGCTCATGGAAAGAGGGCAACATCGTTCGTAATGGGGCAAAACTTGGTTCTTTGGCAGAGCAGTGAGGGTGGGAGTTAAAAAGATCTTAGATGTTATTTCCGTTATAATTGTGTATGTATGGTTCCACTTTGTGTCCTGTTCTGGTTTGTTTGGGACCCAGGCATTGGCTGGGTGCACCAAGTATAACATTGTTCTTCTGGGGAAGTGGGATCTACTTTATGATAACTTGATTGCTTCTATTTTTGGAGGCCATCTCTGAGGTCTTTAAATGAGCTGTGGGGGTATTAGTGCCTGCACCCAATTTCCCTCTTATTGTCTTAGCGCATGTTTATGAGCAAGCTCTACGCTTTGTGCTCATGGAACCTCTTGGATCTCAAGATCAGATCTAGAAATGTGCATTTGCTGATAATGATGTTCATTAAAGGTGGCAGGTGAAGACAGCCCAGGCTTCAGGCTGACTTCCTGCACCTGTGCAGACAGCACTAATCAATCGATCATTGCACACTTTCCTGCGAGATCAGACAGACCTTAGAATCCCACTCAGTGTAATGCTCTAGGGTGTGAGCAAAGGAGGTGACACGCACTACAGTTCTGCTGTAGTGTCTTAGTACACTGTTTCCCACCCTTTGGTATTTTACAGATCAGTGGAATTCCTGAAAAATCAGATGAACTAATGTGAAAGTGTCCATCACTCAGTAGTGTCTGACTCTTTGTGACCCCATGGACTGTAGCCCACCAGGCTCCTCTATCCTTAGGTTCTCCAGGCAAGAATACTGGAGTGGGTAGCCATTCCTTTCTCCAGGGGCTCTTCCTAACCTAGGAATTGAACCTGGGTCTCCTGTCTTGCATGAAGATTCTTTGCCATCTGAGCCCTGGACTAATGTTAGGTGTCAACTCTTTGTTTTGGCAGGTACTGCTGATGCTAAGTCGCTTCAGTCGTGTCCGACTCTGTGCGACCCCATAGACAGCAGCCCACTAGGCTCTCCCCTGTCCCTGGGATTCTCCAGGCAAGAACACTGGAGTGGGTGGCCATTTCCTTCTCCAATGCATGAGAGTGAAAAGTGAAAGTGAAGTTGCTCAGTCGTGTCCTACCCTCAGGGACCCCATGGACTGCAGCTTTCCAGGCTCCTCCATCCATGGGATTTTCCAGGCAAGAGTACTGGAGTGGGGTGCCATTGCCTTCTCTATTTGGCAGGTACCATAAAAATTTAAAAATAGCTGCTGTTTAAAAACCACCATTCGTTCATTTTTTTTTTTTTTAAAGAAAGTACATTTTTAACACCAAAAAATTTGGAAAAAGCTTTCAGAAGAAAGGACAATGAGCATGGTTAGCTTCATTTTAAAAAGAAAAATTTTCTTTCTCTTCTCATTTTGCTCCAGACACCTGAAGTCTTCATTATGAATTGATAGCAGTTGGTGGTCTAGAGTGGGTAGAGAGGGAATCCTCCCATCTCAATGTGTTCAACTCTCTCTGTAGGGGCATTTCTTTGCATCTTAGGGTTTTGTAAAGACTCATGTCTGATGGGCCTATAGATACATCTATTAAAAATCCACATCATTACCTTGGTGGATTGAAAACATATATCTCAGTTGCAACTGAGTGAGTGAGTGTTAGTTGCTCAGTTTTGTCCAACTCTTGTGAATCCATGGACTGGAGCCTGCCAGGCTCCTTTATCTAAGGGATCTCTCAGGCAGACATACTAGAGTGGGTTGCCATTTCCTGCTCCAGGGGATCTTCGTGACCCAGGGATCGAACCCTAGTCTCCTGCATTGCAGGTGGTCTCCTGCATTGCAGGCAGATTCTTTACCAACTGAGCCAACTAGAGAAGCCCCCAGTTGTAACTGGAAGGTCACTAAAAAAGATAGTTAAATAATCTTTAAGAGCACAGACCTACCCTTTCGAAGAGAACAGGAAAGATTAGGTTACAAAAGATCATGACCCTTATCTGAGGCACTTTGTTGCCTTTCTTCTCCCCCAGGCACACCATCAAGAAACTCCAGAAGTCTAGTGATAAAACAGAATGGAAATCAGCCAACTTTTTCTATGAAGAGCCAGAATTGTATTAATAAATATATTTGGCTCTGCAGGTCACACAGCTTCTGTCACAACTACTCATCTTGGCCCCTGAACCGGAAAAGCAGCTGCAGATGACATGTGAGCAAATGGGCGTGGCCGTGTGCCAATAAAACTTTATTAACAAAAGCCTTCCGTGGTCTTGCCAATGCTGAGCCACTGTCTGTCTCCTGATGTGGTATTGTCTGAGCCAGTGGGTCTCAAAGAGTGGTCCCTGGTCTCCCGTCATCAGTGTCACCTGGGAACTTGTTAGAAATATACATTCTTGGGTCCCTACCTCAAGCCTTCTGAATCAGAAACCCTGGGGTGGGACCCAGAAATCTGTGTTTTAACAAGTACTCCACTTGATTCTGCTACATGCTCAAGTTCAAATTTTGATCAAATTCTTTCTCCATATGCATCTTGGCAGCATATCTTGCCCCTAAGGACACCTTCCCCTACAGCCCTCTTCAGGGGGATTGTGGGTTTCTCCCAGCTCCAGGAGAACTCAGTACCTGCAGATGTGGTGGGTGTACTCTTTGCTTTCCACTGATACTTAAAAAAATTAAAAAAAATTTTTTTTAATTGGAGGGTAATTGCTTTACAATGTTGTGCTGTCTGTTGTACAACGTGAATCAGCTATATGTATACATAAATCCCCTCCCTCTTGAGCCTCCCTCCCACATGACTGACACTTTGAAATGATCTCTACTCCTTCCCTCATCAAAACTTCAGCTAATATGAAGGGCTTTTCAATAAACTCTTGCCTGGCTTGGCAGCTTCTCTGCCCCACTTTCCACCATTTCTCTGACCATTGTGCTTCTGGCTTCAGCCGTGACATTGAAGATCAACATTCAACATTCTTCCTTCTCAGTTCCTAGACCTTCTTGGCTCCAGTGATTATTTTCCTTGCCTTTCAACCATCCACTTACGTTGTCATGACTCAGGACTTGACTTAAATGTCACTTTCTCAGAGACACCTTTTCTAAACTAGCTTTCCACAGGCAAGCCAGCCCTTCACTGCAGTATTACCATTTTTAACTTATTCCCAGTACTGATTAGCACCTGGTAGTATCTCATTTAACAATTAACTTTCATGACTGTTGCAATCTTAAATCTAGTTCCCTGAAAATGGAGCCTGTGATGGGAATGTTAGCCAAGCGATTTATTAAGAGAGTTCTCTTAGGAGATGAGGCATGAGGGAAAGATGGTAAGTCAGGGGAAAACAAATCTAAGCAAAAGTATGACCTCAGGGATAGACAAATAGATCAATGCAACAGAAACCAAGATTCACACACACACAATTTTTAGCAAATGCCCCAGTTCCATTAGGGAAAGGAAAGTCTTTTCAACTGGATAAATGTTTGAAAAAAGAAACCTCAATTGTTGTTGAGTCACTCAGTCATATCCGACTCTTTGCAATGCCATGGACTGCAGCACACCAGGTTCCCTGTCCTTCATTACCTCCTGGAGCTTGCTCAACTCATGTCCATTGAGTTGGTGATGCCATACAACCATTTTGTCCTCTGTTATCCCCTTCTCCTCCTGCCTTCAATCTTTCCCATCATCAGGGTCTTTTTCAATGAGTCGGTTCTTCACATCAAGTGGCCAAAATATTGGAGCTTCACATCAATCCTTCGAATGAATATTCAGGACTGATTTCCTTTAGGATTGACTGGTTTGATCTCCTTGCAGTCCAAGGGACTCTCAAGTCTTCTCTAGCAGCACAGTTCAAAAGCATCAATTCTTTGGCAGTCAGCCTTCTTGATGGTCCAACTCTCACATCCGTAGATGACTACTGGAAAAACCATAGTTTTGACTAGACAGATCTTTGTTGGCAAAGTAATGTCTCTGCTTTTTAATATGCTGTCTAGGTTTGTCACTGCTTTTCTTCCAAGGAGCAAGCGTCTTTTAATTTCATGGCTGCAGTCACCATCTGCAGTGATTTTGGAGCCCAAGAAAATAAACTTGTCACTGTTTCCATTTTTCCCCCATCTGTTTGTCATGAAGTGATGGGACTGGATGCCATGATCTTAGCTTTTTGAACACTGAGTTTTAAGCCATCTTTTTCACTCTCTTCTTTTACTTTTATCACAAGGCTCTTTAGTTCCTCTTCATTTTCTGCCGTAAGGGTGGTGTCATCTGCATATCTGAGGTTATTGATATTTCTCCTGGCAATCTTGATTTCAGGTTATGCTTCATCCAGCCCAGTATTTTGCATGATGTACTCTTCATCTAAGTTAAATAAGCAGGATTACAGCCTTGATGTAATCCTTTCCCAATTTTGGACCATTTCATTGTTCCATGTCCAGTTCTAACTGTTGCTTCTTGACCTGCATACAGGTTTCTCAGGAGGCAGGTAATGTGGTCTGATATTCCCATCTCTTTAAGAATTTTCCAGTTTGTTGTGATTCACACAGTTAAAGGCTTTAACATAGTCAATGAAACAGAAATAGATGTTTTTCTGGAATTCTCTTGCTTTTTCTATGATCCAACAGATATTGGGTATTTGATCTCTGGTTCATCTTCCTTTTCTAAATCCAGCTTGAACATCTGGAAGTTCTCGGTTCATGTACTGTTGAAGCCTGGCTTGGAGAATTTTGAGCATTACTTTGCTAGCATGTAAAATGAGTGTAATTGTGCGGTAGTTTGAACATTCTTTGGCATTGCCCTTCTTTGAGATTAGAATGAAAACTGACCTTTTCCGGTCCTGTGGCCACTGCTGAGTTTTCCAGATTTGCTGGCATTTTGAGTGCAGCACTTTCATGGCATCATCTTTTAGGATTTGAAATAGCTCAGCTGAAATTCCATCACTTCCACTAGCTTTGCTTGTAGTGATACTTCCTAAGGCCCACTTGACTGTGCACCCCAGGATGTCTGACTCTAGGTGAGTGATCACACTATTGTGGTTACCTGGGTCAATAAGATCTGTTTTGTATAGATTTTCTGTGTGTTCTTGGCACCTCTTCTTAATCGCTTCTGCTTTTGTTAGGTCCATATTGTTTCTCTTCTTTATTGTGTCCATCTTTGCATGAAATGCTCCCTTGTTATCTCTCATTTTTTTGAAGAGATCTCTAGTCTTTCTCATTCTGCTGTTTTCTTCTACTTCTTTACATTGATCACTGAGGAAGCCTTTCTTATCTCTCCTTGCTATTCTTTGGAAATCTGCATTCAGATGGGTATATCTTTCCTTTGTTCCTTTGCCTTTAGCTTCTTTTCTTTTCTCAGCTATTTGAAAGGCCTCCTCAGAAAACCATTTCACTTTTTTTGCATTTCTTCTTCTTGGGGATGTCTTGATTACTACCCTGTACAATGTTACGAACCTCTGTCCATAGTGCTTCAGGCACTCTATCAGATCTAATCCCTTGAATCTATTTGTCACTTTCAGTGTGTAATCATAAGGGATTTGATTTAGGTCATACCTGGATGGCCTAGTGGTTTTCTCTACTTTCTTCAATTTAACTCTGAATTTTGCAATAAGGAGTTCATGATCTGGAACGTAAGTTGTTCCATGGAATCGGTACTCCTTTATGGGCTTTTGCACCACCATGCCAGACTCCCCTACAGAGGGATAGCTCAGCCTCCTGGAAGAGGTGGTTCCATTTTGGCCAATTATATGGAGAATGAGTCAGCTCTGAGTTATATTCAGCCAACAACAGTGCAGGTGGGGGAATGGGTGCACAGTCCAGCTAGGAGGATTTGGATAGGACACCAACATTGCCTGCTACAACCCACCTTTTGCAGCCATTTGCTTCTCTCATACATTCATTTCATCTAGGTGGAGTTTCTCCAGGACTCTGATTGGTCACAAATTTCTGAAGACATTTCTAAGAGGAGGAGAAGTGGGCTGGATGAGAGCCCCCACTGTTGCAGATGGTTTCATGTCATCAACCATCCCATGGACAAGTGTTTCCATGTCATCAACCATTACATACATGAGTATTTCCGTGTCAAACACTCATCATCTTCCTCCCACTCACCGTTCATTCCAGGGTCCCCTCTTCCTCTTCTGGTCTGAGCAGCTGGCCTGGTGGGGTGACCCAGATCCTCATCCTGAAGGGGTCTGAGCCCATGGTGACCCCATCCTTATCAGGCTGGGGTAGCTGTATTATCCATGTTTAGTTACTCCTAAGCATGGGGACAACAGGAGGTGCCCTAGCAAACTACCAAACACAAGCAATTACCTTCCTATCTCCACTGTGTTGGGCTTCCCTGGTGGCTCAGGGATAAAAGAATCCACCTGCCAATGCAAGAGGCATGGGTTCAATCCCTGGGTCGAGAAGACGCCTTGGAGCAGGGAATGGCAACCCACTCCAGTATTCTTGGCCTGGAGAATCGCACGGACAGAAGAGCCTGATGGCTTATACTGTCCATGGGGTCACAAGAGTCGGATATGACTTAGTGATTAAAAAACAAAACCCATAAAAATCCCACTGTGCTGCAGCCCTGTCTCCTGATGACGATCCAGGTCAGTGACCCATGCCAGCACGCTGATTGCTCTGCCTTCTGGAGGACTGGGGTGAATTCCTCAAAGTGACCCAGAAGCAGCCATAGACTTGAGTTGAGTGGGATTACTGTTGAGTCCTGGGATTATTAGTGAGCCTCCCTCTGAGTACTAGGGTCTGTAGACCCAGAGAGTTCCAAGTCACAGGGAATTCTTCAAGTGAGTTGCTGGGGAGTGATGCTGGGCAGAAGCCTCCTGCATCTGTCTTCCTGCTGTTAAACTGTCAGACCTTTGGAGTCAGCTGCTCTCTCACTATTCACCACTGTATCTTCTATGCCAAGAACAGTACCTGGCATGTATTTGCCACTTGGTTATTATACTTACAGACCAATTGCCAGAGACTGACTTGATGCTTTATGGGGTATGTTTAAGGAGTATCAAACGATACCAGTTTTCTTTAAGACGTTCCAATTTATTTTATGATGATAGAGTTATAAATGTTCATTGTACAGCATTTAAAATATAGAAAAAAATAGGGAAAAAAAATCAAGATCACCTGGAGATAACCTATGGTAACCAGAACTATGCTGTGAACCTGCTTTGCACAGGGGCATTTGAGAATCTCTTGGGAGCACTGGTGTCTCAGAGAAGGGGCTTCATGACTTGTCTTGAGAGTCAATGGGAGGGTGTGTCTCCCCCAGAACAAGAACTCTTTTCACAATTTTATTGAAATTTTGTTTGAAAAAAAGGATTTGCAGCAAAAACTCTCTCTCTCTATATATATATAAAAGGTTGAAATCTATCAGTCTACACTGTAGAGCTGACAGTTTTTATTCAGCCGACTTTCAGTTTCATATCACCATCAATAAACAGTAGAGATGATCCCGGCTCTGCTATCGTCCATGGCAGTTCCTGGCACTTGACCAGCCCGTGGTGTAGACTCCTCTTCTCCTCAGAACACCGCAGAGTTATGTGACAGACAAAGGGGAACTTTTACTGCCAAAAACCAGATGTTGCCGACTGGAAGAGACCAGTGGTGGTGGAAAACAGAACCATGAATGAGTCATGTTCAATCATCTCAGACAAGCATAAAAGTATATAAAAGATTAGTGCAGAAGAGAATTTATACCAGGCTCTGTGCTGTCTGAGAACATGATTTAGATTAAAAAGAAGGAAAAAAAAAATATCTCGGAGCCACCTGGAACACCATAGGCAGAAGGCTTTTAGGGTTTGGATTTCAATATCCATCACTGTAACCTTTTAGATTATAATTTTTATTTTTTGAAAGCCTATCAAAACAACCAGACCTGCATTCAGGCAATATGTCAAAGAGAGATGACTATCCACGTGCCTGCTGGCTCTCCATCCTCAAGGTTCAAGCATACAGTTATGTCGGAGATGGCATATCCATCTTTGCCCCTTTGATTTGGTGTTGGGAGCCTCTTGATGAGAGTGGAAGAGGAGAATGAAAAAGTTGGCTTAAAACTCAACATGAAAAAAAACTAAGATCATGGCATCTGGTTCTATCACTTCATGGCAAACAGAAGGGAAAAAGGAGAAGTGACAAATTTTATTTTCTTGAGCTCCCAAATCACTGCAGATGGTGACTGCAGCTACGAAATTAAAAGACACTTGCTCCTTGAAAGGAAAGCTACGACAAACCTAGACAGCATATTCAAACTCAGAGACATCACTTTGCCTAAAAGGTCTGTCTAGTCAAAGTTATAGTTTTTCCAGTAGTCATATATGGATGTGAGAGTTGGATCATGAAGAAGGCTGAGTGCTGAATCCTTCTTGATGGTTTTGAATTGTGCTGGAGGAAACACTTCAGAGTCCCCTGGCCTGCAAGGAGATCAAACCAGTCGATCCTAAAGGAAACCAATCCTGAATATTCATTGAAAGGACCGATGGTGAAGCTGAAGCTCCAAGACTTTGGCCACCTGATGCAAAGAGCTGATGACTCAGTGCAAAAGACCCTGATGCTGGGAAAGATTGAGAGCAGGAGGAGAAGGAGGCAACAAAGGATGAGATGGTTAGAGAGCACCACTGACGCAATGCACATGAATTTAGTACACTACGGGAGATAGGCGTGCTGCAGTCCGTGGGGTCACAAAGAGTCAGACATGACTTAGCAACAGAACAACAACAACATTCAGCTGTGGTTGGGTTTATAGCCTTAACAGGGAAAAGTAAGCTGGATGAGGGGCTTAGGAGGGAGGGCTGGTGAATTTGCCTACTGTCTGTGTTTACGCTGAAGAGCTAATTGGTTGATTTGAAATCTGTAGTCAATTGCTGTGGTTCTTGGTTTCCTTCAGTTTTGGGGAACACAGTTACCACACAGCTTGGTCTGATGAAAGAGGAATACTGTAGGACCACATCCTCACCAGCACTTGGTATTTTCCAGCTTTTAATATTAGCCATTCTGGTTGGTATATAGTAGTATCCCATTTTCAGAGAAGGCCATGGCAACCCACTCCAGTACTCTTGCCTGGAAAATCCCATGGACAGAGGAGCCTGGTGGGCTGCAGTCCATGGGGTTGCTAGGAGTTGGACACAACCGAGCGACTTCACTTTCACTTTTCACTTTCATGCATTGGAGAAGGAAATGGCAACCCGCTTCAGTACTCTTGCCTGGAGGATCCCAGAGACTGGAGAGCCTGGTGGGCTGCCATCTATGGGGCTGCACAGAGTTGAACATGACTGAAGTAACTTAGCAGCAGCAGCAGCAGTAGTATCTCATTTTGGTTTTAGCTAGCATTTCCTTGGAAACTAATGATGTTGAGCATATTTCATGTGTTTATTAGCCATTTGGAGAAATTATTTTTGCTACCAGCCTATTGACTCAAAGTCCATTAAAGATGAGTGGGAATTTGGGTACATTTGTGCTGAGGAATACTATACAGCAATGAAAATGGGAGATCCTGCCTGGATCAGTCCTTGGATGTGGGTCACCCTGTATTAAGCATGTTTTTGTTTCCTGATACTATGATATCTGTGCTCTTGCTGACCCTGGAGGAACTGCCCCTTCCAGGACCAGCCACTCCCTTGGTGCCTCTTGCTAATTCCTATGAGAGTAATCTTATGTCTAACCCCCTGCCCCCACCCAGGGCCCACTTCTCACTCAGGGGAAAAACAAAGACCTTCCTGTGCCCAGTGAGGTCTCCTGGGGTCTGACCTGCCTCCCACTGGCCGCCCCGCTGCTCTGTCCCAACACTAACCCCTTCACTCTTCCTCCACAGGCACATCCCTCCCCAGGACATTTGCACATCCTTTCCCCCCACCTGGAATGATCTTTCCCTAGATCTATCCTTGGCTCACTCCTTCACTTCCTTCAGATCTTTGCCATCTATAACCCCTTTCTGGGACTTCCCTGGAGGTCCAGTGGTTAAGACCCTGTGTTTCCACTGCAGGGGTTATGAGTTTGATCCCTAATCAGACAACTAGGATTCCATATGCCATGTGGCATGGTCAAAAAAAAAAATTATCACCCCCTCCTTGGCTACCTGGTCTAAAATTCCAGCATCTCCCCCATCCCTGGTGCTTCCTGTCCCCTTCCCCAGCCTTTTTTTTTTTTTTCCTGCAAAGGTACAATGTATTTTACTTACTATTTTTGTTCTTTTTGACCATACCATGTGGCTTTTAGGATCTTAGTTCCCTGATCAGGGATCAAACCTGGGCCCCCAGCAGTGGAAGTGCACAGTCCTAACCACTGGACTGCCAGAGAGGTCCCCACCTACTATTTCATTGAATGGCTGTTTTCCCTGCTTGAATGTAAGCTCCAGGGGGAAGCAGCAGGATTTTTGTTTAATTTATTTGTTGCTGGATCCCCCCCTACCAAAACCAGGGTCAAGCACACAGCTTTGGCAAGTGATCTGTTGGTTGAACGAAGAGGTGCACATTTTGGAAAAGGCCTGTCCCTGCTCCTCCTCTGAATAAATGCTGGTCCAACGTCCGGAACGTGCAGTTTAATTACCAGTGCACCCTAGTCTCACCCTCTCCTCTTTCATATCCATTTTCTTTCTTTCCCCCACTCCTTCCCGCTTTTTGGTACTTGATGGAATCACATTAAACCAATAAAGCTTTCATTACTGGGTTGTACCCGTAATTACGCACACTGAGAGCTGGGTTTGTTTTGATTTTCTGTGGACTTTTGGTCGCTCATGCTTTTGAACACTTGCTTTTATTCTTCAGTTGCCACTTGACCCCCCTGTTTTTAAAAAGGATGAAAAGCTTAGAAAAACATCAGAAATATCCTTTCATTTTTTTTCCCCTGCAAATTGATTTCAAGGGTTTTGTTTTGATTTCCCTCTTGGAAATAGTGGGTGTTAAAAAAGAATCTCACATTTCTAAACTGGTCACCAGGCTGTGAATTCTGGGATGGGAAGGAGAGAAGGTTGATCATTTATTGGAGGGGGGCTCTGGAAGAATCCATACTAAATGGAAAGTGTGGTATAGTCCCTATACCTCCACGGTGGCAGGAGAGGTTGGATTAGAGCAGGGTCTCTCTACCACAGCACTGGGGACATTTGTGTCTTGAGTATTCTTGTGGTGAGGGCTTCCCTGACAGCTCAGCAGTAAAGAATCCACCTGCAATGCAGTTGATGTGGGTTCAGTCCCTGGATTGGGAAGATCCCCTCGAGGAGGAAATTGGCAACCCACTCTGGTATTCTTGCCTGGAAAATCTCATGGACAGAAAAGCCTGGACAGAAAAGGACTGGGCTACAGTCCTTAGGATCACGGAGAGTCAGACACGACTGAGCAACTGAATAGTAACCGCAGCAGCGTTCTTGTGGTGGGGCTGTCCTGCGAACTGTGGGACATTGATCAGCATCTCTGGCTTCTGTTCAGTAGATGTTGCCTCATTTTTGACAATCAGGAGTGTCTCCAGATGTGACCAAATGTCCCCTTGAGGGTGAAAAACAAGGACCCTTGGTTGACAACTACTGAATTTGTTCAAATTTTGTATGGTAAAGCTAAAAGGTGGAAACAACCCAAATGTCCATCAGTGGATGAAAAGATAAATAAAATGTGGCCTATCCATGCAAAGGAATATTATACAGCCATAAAAAGGAATGATGTAATGATACGTGCTACAACATGGCTGAATCTTGAAAACATCATTCTAAGTGATAGAAGCCAGACACAAAAAAGATAATTATATTGTATGTTTCCATTTATATGAAATGTCCAAAATAGGCAAATCCATATAGACAGAAAGTAGGTAAGTAGTTATCTTGGGTCGAGGGGAAGAGAGAATATGGAATGATCGCTTAATAACCGTGGGGTTTCTGTTTGGGCATTGAGTAGTGGTGATGGTCACACAACATGGTGAATGTGCCCAATGTTGCTGAAATGCACACCTTGAAATGGTTAAAATGATAAATTTTATGTGTATTTTGATACAATAAAAAACTCAGCAGCTAATGTGAACTACTTTTACTGGCTTGTAGGACAACCACACACATATCAGGACTTTGAAAGATGAAAGGTTTGGTCCTTCTGTCCCTTTCTACAAGAAGGGTTCCCCGCCCCCCATCTCTTTTACTCCACCTCAGGGATGGGCATCACTGATGTGCATAATTCAGGTTCCAGTCCACTGGACTAGAGAACTCTTTCTTGGAGGATGGATATTTAAAAGGCACTATTTCAGTTATCTCTCGCTGTAAACAAGAGATAGTGGCTTAAACAGCAACTGTTTATTAGCTCGCAATTTTGTGATTTTCCCAGGGCTGTGCTAGGACCACACACCTCTTCTCTGTGGGGTTAGGGCTAGGGTCATTCATATGGCTGCAGTCTGCTGAGAGTGCGGCTGGGGCTGGAATGTCTGAGGGGACTGGCCATTGGTGTGGCTCTTAGACGGGGGTCTCAGTTCTCTATGTGTTCTCTCCATCCAGCATTCTGGACCAGCATCTTTGCTGCATGGTGCTGGGTCCCCAGGGGATGAATGTGGGAGCTGAACCCCTAAATGTCACTCCTAACCATTTTCTATTAGTCAAAGCAGATCACGAGGATATTATGCTGAGGGTAATAAGCCATGAACTCACATGTGGAACCTAAAATAGTCAAACTCATAGAAATAGTAAAGGATGGTAGTTACCAGGGCTGGGGTAGGACAAAATGTGGTCAATGGTCTAGGGGTACAAAGTTTCAACTATGCAAGATGAGTAAGTTCTACAGATCTAATGTACAGCAGGATGAATTTGGTTAATAATATCGATACCATGTATTAATGTGTGCATTTGGAATCAAGAGAAATGGTATGGATTAACCTATTTGTAGGGCAGGAATCGAGATGCAGAGGTGGAGAATGGACTTGCAGACACGGTGGGGGAAGGCGAGGGGGGATGAACTGAGAGAGCGGCACTGACGTACACGCACGGCCACGCGTAAAATAGACAGCTGGTGGGAAGGTGCTACGTAACACAGGGAGCTCAGCCCAGTTTCGTTGATGACCTAGAGGGATGGGATGGGGGTGGTAGAAAGCTCAAGAAGGAGGGACATATGTATACTTATAGCTGATGCACATTGTTGTACAAAAGAAACAGTGCCACGATGTACAGCAATTATCCTCCAATTATAAAAATGTATAGTATGCTTAAAATTTGCCAAGTGGTAGATCTTTAAATGTTCTCAACATACACACATACACACACACAACCAGGAGTATGTTAATTAGTTTGATTGTGGCAGTTATTTCCATAATTATTCATATATCAGACATCAAGTCATATACCATATGCCATCTTTATTTGTCAGTACCTCAGTAAAGATGTCAAGAAAGCGATAGTAAACAACATTAGAGAAAGTTCGGGGGAAACGCACAGGAAGCCCAGTTAGAAGACTGTTGTGATCATCCAGGTGGGAAATAAAAGGTGAATCCCTGCATTAAAAGTGGAGGTGCTTAGGGAGCTCAGCTCGGTGCTCTGTGAGGACTGGTGGGGGGTGGGGGTGGGAGGGAGGCTCGAGAGGGAGGGGAGAAGTGTATACATGTAGTTCAGCAAAAACTAACACAATGTTGTAAAGCAATTGTCCTTCAATTAGAAAAAGTGGTGATGCTGAAATGTAAGTTTAAACGTAGGGAATGAAATAAATGAAAAAAAGCTCTGGTCTGCTTTTGTTCTAAGGCTATGGTGGTGGTTGTTTCGTCACTAAGTCATGTCCAACTTTTCTGCAACCCCATGGACTGCAGCCCTCCAGGCTCCTCTATGGGATTTCCCAGGCAAGAATTTTGGAGTGGGTTGCCTTTTCCTTCTTCAGGGGATCTTCCCAACCCTGGGATTAAACCTGTGTCTCCTACATTGGCAGCTGGAGTCTTTACCACTGAGCCACCAGGGAAGCTCCAGGGCTGTTGTTCCCAATGGGTCTTTCCATGACCCCCTGGGATGATTTGAGTTATGCATGAGAATTTAGTGTCAGTCTCCAAATTCACCTTCCATGTGTCCATCCCTCGCCTGGAATTGCCTCAGGACCTCATATGGTCTGGGACAGGGTTCTAATATTCCTGAATCCTCTGGCCATAGTATCATCCCAACTAAATCAGACCCAATTTCAACTGGACCCAATTTCAACTTTCCCGCACCAACAAGCAATTCTCACACCAGCAGGGTGTCAGCTCAATCCTGACACTAACTATGTGGAGAGAGAATCAGATTTCACAGGTAAAGAGCTCAGTCCTAGGATTTCCCTGGTGGTCCAGTGGCTAAGACTCCATGTTCCCAATGCAGGAGGCCAGGGCTCAATCTCTGGTTAGGGAACTAGATCCCACATGCTGCAACTGAAACTAAGTCCCAGCACAGCTAAATCAATACATAAATATTGAAAAAGAAACAAAGGCTCAGCCTTGCAAGACTTCACACACCAATCCAATTGCACATCCAGGTTCAGAAGTCCTTCTGACCCACTGGCTACAAATGAAGGTTCCAGTGACCCATTTCTTGGGTTCAGTGAATTTGCTAGAATAGCTTACAGAACTCAAGAAATCCACGAATTCACTAGATTACCAGTTTATTAATGTTGTTTAATCACTAAGTCGTGTCCAACTCTTTGTGACCCCATGAACTGCAGCAGGCCAGGTTTCCCTTTCCTTCTCTATCTTCCAGAGTTGGCTCAAACTCATGTCCATTAAGTTGGTGATGCCATCTAACCATCTCATCCTCTGTCACCCCCCACTTCTCCTCTTGCCTTCAGTCTTCTCTAGCATCAGGGTCTTTTGCAATGAGTTGGTTCTTCACATCTGGTGGCCAAAATACTGGGGCTTCAGCTTCAGCATCAGTCCTTCCAATGAATATTCAGGGTTGATTTCTTTTAGGATTGACTGGTTTTTGATCTTGCAGTCCAAGGGACTCTTAAAAGTCTTCTTCAGCACCACAGTTTAAAAGCATCAATTCTTCATCGCTCAGCCTTCTTAATGGTCCAACTCTCACATCCATACATGACTCCTGGAAAAACCATAGCTTTGACTATACAGTTTACGATTCTAGTTTATTATAAAATAACTCAGGAACAGCCTAATGGAAAAGATTCATTGGGCAAGATACTTGAAAAGAAGCTTCTGTCTTCCTGGGACTTGGAGCCGAGCACAAATGGCACGTGGATGTGTTTTGGTTCCCCATCGAGGAAGCTCTCAACCCCTTCCTTTTTGGGCTTTTATGGAGGCTTCATTAAATAGTCACGATTGATTAACTTACTGGTCGTTGGTGATTGACTCAACCTCAACTGATTGGCTAGTGGGAATCATTGGAGAAAGACTAGAGGTCAGGAGGGAGGGAATGACTGGGTTATTCTATTTCTCCAGCTCCTCTTGGGTGGCCTCTCTCCCATGTCCCTCACCTGGGAACCCTATACCCCTTCATTTGGCTGCAGGTGGTAACAGCTCCCCACCCAAGGCTGACCCCAGGAATTTAAATATCCTTTGCTGATTCCTTTAACCCTGTTCACACCTGTGAAAATAGACCCCTTTATTAGAGTACCAGAACTTATCAACACTCTATTATGTACTTGTAATTTGCTAAGAGAGGAGATCTTACATGTTCTCACCACAAAAAGGAAATGGTTAGTATGTGACATGAAGGAGCTGTTAGGAAAGCCAGTAGCAGTGGTTATCTTACCGCAATATATAAATGTCCCAAGTCAACACTTTGTACACCTTAAATTTATTCAATGTTACATTTCATTTGGGCTCCCAGGTGGCTCAGTGGGTGAAGAATCTCCCTGCACTGCAGGTGACCCAGGTTCGATCCCTGGGTCAGGAAGATCCCCTGGAGAAGGGAATGGCAACCCACTCCAGTATTCTTGCCTGGAGAATCCCATGGACAGAGGAGCCTGGAGGGCTACAGTCCATAGGATCACAGAGTCAAACTCAGCGACTGAGCACACACACACACACGCACATGTCAGTTGCATCTCAATAAAGCTGGGGGGAGAAACATGGCTGTACATCTACAAAAAAGAGAGACCCTTTGTTAAACCCTCATCAGTTAAACCCTTTGTATGTGCCACTTATTTCCTGCTAGGACCCTGACTGATGCCATAATATCCTAGAGGCTTAAGGGAGATCATGACATAAGGGCAAATGTTCAATTCACCTGTTGCTGTGGTCATATTATTATACTCCTGTTGTTTTCATTACTGTTATCTCAGTGTAACTAGAATGATAGGCTCTGCTAGTTGGGGGGAAACAAGGAGATGATTGCCTACATGGTGCTAAGAGAATAGCACCTGGCCTGTGTTTATTGAGTAAATCAATGACTTTTTTTCAATGGGACACACCTCTCTTTCACACTTCACATCATGGGGGCTCACTAATGGAAAAGATAGCCTCTTATTTCATTGGATGGCTTTGCTAGTCCTACCAGGAAGATGAGCAAACACAGGGCAGGTTATCTAGTGTTTCACTGCCCATGGCTGGGAGGGTTGGAGGCAGGGAGGAATCATGGGGACACAGAGCTGAGAACACAGAGACTGCAGACCAGAGATATATTCTCACCCACATCCTCAACCATGCCAGGGACCTCGCATGGGCCAGCAGGAAAAAGTCAGTCCCCAAGTCAGTATCAGCTACAATCTCCAGAGTCCCCAAGATGGAAAAGCATCTAGAGTTTTCCCAATTTCCCCTGATTTCCAACATAAACTCATAGGAGATACTCTGCTGAGCAAAACAACTTTCATCACAAAATGATCTGCCAAAATCAGCAACTGAGGTGATGGAGGCAGGGTCAGGAAGGATGGGCTACTGTTTTTATTCTCACTGGACCAGAAGGTACTGAAAGAAGTTCCATAACTTTTTTGGTGATTCTTACCGACACCTTGGCTGCACCTGTCTTGAGATTGACACGGCAGATGCCAGATCCAGAGGGGAAAAGAAGTAAATAAACACATGCATAAAATCAGACAACATCACGGGCTTGGCTGTCAGCCCCTGTGGCCCCAGGTGCACCAGGGCGAGCGCATCATTTTGCCTTTGGACTGCAATCAATGAGGCAGGCAGGAAATAAGAGGAAATTAATTTCTTCCCCCCTCCTCTTTTCCTCCCCTGCTGTTCCTCCTATTTTTACACAAGGGCCTTTTAAAATGTTGGTTACTCTCTGATTACAGTGCCATAGAGGTTCGAAACAGCCTCTTCTGGAATAAACTCCCTCTGCCCTTAACCAGAATGATTGGCCGGTTGCCTTGGTAATTGTCCTCATTCGCTGCATAGAAGCCACAATTATGGAGGTTTTTCTGGGTACTGATCCTCTTAGTGGCTTTTTCTTATAAGTTCACAACAAGATGGGACAAAGGAGACCTAATAGATTTTATTGCTCTGGCTCCTTGGAGTACTCAGAGCCCATGAACATGCGGGCCTGAGCTGTGAGTGCCATTTAAATTGGTTGGCTTTGCCCGGAGATAAAGCTTTACCTTCAAGAGAGTGGCTGAGGTTCTATTAGCTGGAGAGCCCAGGGCCGGAGAATGAAACTCACAGACCCGGTTGGTCTACCTCCGCTCATAATGGAAAGCCTAGATGGATATCTAGGAGCTGAGGCCTGGGGCACTTAACCTTTCACTGATAATCGAAGAAAATGGACACGTAACTGCTCTCTCGAAACTCAGGCATGTTTCAGGTTCAAGGCAGGAGAGCTCCATGGGTTGTTGAAGAACCCAGGCTGGAGATGTTTGGGGAAGAGGCTGTTTTCTACCTTCTAAAGAGAAACAGGACTCCATTAACTGGGAGTGGGGTGGGAGGTAATTGGAGAGCAGAAAAAGATGGAAGGATGATAATGTGGTTAATCACCACCACTATAATCATATAATTTAGCTGTAAAGGGTATAAGATGTTCACGACCATTACCTTAGCCAGTCCTTGTAACAGCCTGGAGGGTTATTGTGCGTTCCTTTTTGTAGATGGGGAGACTGAGGTTCATGAAGGTTAAAGTGACTTGTCAAATTGGAAGGTGTGTTTGAAGAGATGGTGTGCATGTGTGCTAAGTTGCTTCAGTCATATCTGACTCTTTGTGACCCTGTGGACTGTAGCCCGCAGGCTCCTCTGTCCATGGGATTCTCCAGGCAAGAATACTGGAGTGGGTTGCCATGCCCTCCTCAAGGGGATCTTCCCTTCCTGAGGAGCAAACCCACATCTCTTATGTCTCCTGAATTGGCAGGCGGGTTCTTTACCACTGGTAGTGCCACCTGGGAAGCCCTTGAAGAGATGCTATTCAGACACAGAGAAATCTGACTGCTAGAATCTTCCGACCACATAGAACCTTAGTAAATTTACCAAAGTAAAATCAGTCCTAAGTTTCAATGGGAATAACGTATAGAAGACTTGAGCGGTACTTTGTAGATTATCCATCTAGATGTTCCAGGGGCTATGGTGCCTCCACTAGAAAGGCTTTGAAGTCTGATGAGTCCCTCATTAGAACAGAAAGCTCTCGGAAGGAGGTCAAGTCCATGGTTATTTCATGCAGGGGGTTGTTTTATTTGCTTGGTAGTAGCTGTGTTGAGGATTCTGAGGTTGTGTCTGGATTTACTGATTAAGGATGCCGTTTTGATTAGTAATGTCTGCCCTGAGAAAGGGTTGGGGAGTCGTGTGTTTGCCTTCTCTGCAGGTTTATCTGCTGAGATTAGTTTGAGTTGCGTGCTAAGTCACTTCAGTCGTGTCCGACTCTTTGTGACTCTGTGGACTGTAGCTCATGAGGCTCCTCTGTCCATGGGATTCTCCAGGCAAGAATACTGGAGTGGGTTGCCATCCCCTCCCCAGGGGATCTTCCTGACCCAGGGATCGACTATCCAGATCTCTTGTATCTCCCCCTGCAATGGCAGGCAGATTCTTTACCATTAGCACTATCTGGGAAGCCTGGAGATTATTAGTTTACTAGATTGGTTTTCAGATGTAACTATAATATTATTTGAAAATCCAGAACTTTAATCTGGTGGTTCCAGATTCATTCCGTCATTTGCAAAACTCTTTCTATCAGGAAGTAATTTCAAACTTGTTGAAAAATTTCAAGAACAAAAATAGCACGAAGTGTATCCTTCCTTTAGCTGGAGTTACGTGTATTTTACTCTGCTTTTTCCTTTTCTCTCAAATGTGTATAATTTTTCTGAAACATGTAAGAGTTAAGTTGCATATATGAAGATCTTTTACTCCTAAATATTTCAGCATATAAGAATGTGGATAGCCTCCTGTAACCACATTACAGTTGTCGACTTCAGAGAATTTAGCATGTATACAGTATCTTCATCTCGTCTTCATCTGTAGGTCAGCTCTGTCAGTGGATCCAAGAATGTTCTTTGCAGCATTCTTCTAGGACCCAGTCCAGCGTCAGGGATTACATTTAGCTGTCATTTCCCTTTAGCTGCCTTCCATGTAGCTGACATATTTGACATTCTCAGAGTTTTGAAGTGTCCTGGCAGAGAGGTTTGAAATATCCATGTAAGTGTTCAGTCTTTTTGAGACCCAAACGTGTGTATCTGCCAGGTACTGGGCCTTACAAAGATGAATTTGACAGCTCTTGCCAAAAGAGTTATCAGAACAATAAAGCTAACGTTTCCTGAGTACTTGTGATGCGCCAAGCACTTTACATGCATGATCTCTTTTAAACCCACAACAGTCCTATGAGGTGTGGGTAGCATGATGGTTCTCCTTTAGAGATGGGGAAACTGAGGCTCAGAAGTGTGACGGAGCTTCTTCCACACCATGTGGGTGGTAAATGGAGTTAAAATCTGGTCTCAGGCAGCCTCACAGAAAACACAATTTTTAAAATTTTATTGAAGTATAGTTGATTTACAGGGCTGCGCTGATTTCTACTCTACAGCCAAGTGATTCAGCTATTCATATTTACATTATTTTTCATATTCACTTCCATTATGGTTGATCACCGGATATTGAATGTGGTTCCCTGTGCTATACCATAGGACCTTGTTAATCCATTCCGTAATAATAGTTGGCATCTGCTAATCCACACTCCCACTCCATTCCTCTCCTACCCTTTTCCCCTTGGCCACCACAGGTCTGTTCTCTGCGTCTATTGCCTGTGGGAAACCGCTGCATTAAAAGCCTGCTTTTAACCACTGCATTTTTCTGTCTTTGAGAAGTAAATTCAACAGCATGCTAGAGATTGGATAATAACATGTAAGCGATTCATACGTTGATTCATTCATTGATTAATTCATTAACTGATTCATTCAACCATTCATTGGTCCATCCATCCATCCTTCAATTTGTTCATGCCTCCTGTGGTCCCTTCGTCCAAGGTAAGGAGCAGTGGCTGCGCTTTGCTGGAGCAGCCATGAAGAGATACCCCACGCCCAAGGGAAGAGAAACCCAAGTAAGATGGTAGGTGTTGCAAGAGGGCATCAGAAGGCAGACACACTGAAACCATACTCACAGAAAACTAGTCAATCTAATCATACTAGGACCACAACCTTGTCTAACTCAACAAAACTAAGCCATGCCTGTGGGGCAACCCAAGACGGGCGGGTCATGGTGGAGAGGTCTGACAGAATGTGGTCCACTGGAGAAGGGAATGGCAAATCACTTCAGTATTCTTGCCTTGAGAACCCCATGAACAGTATGAAAAGGCAAAATGCTAGGATACTGAAAGAGGAACTCCCCAGGTCAGTAGGTGCCCAACACACTACTGGAGATCAGTGGAGAAATAACTCCAGAAAGAATGAAGGGATGGAGCCAAAGCAAAAACAATACCCAGCTGTGGATGTGACTGGTGATAGAAGCAAGGTCCGATGCTGTAAAGAGCAATATTGCATAGGAACCTAGAATGTCAGATCCATGAATCAAGGCAAATTGGAAGTGGTCACACAAGAGATGGCAAGAGTGAACATCGACATTCTAGGAATCAGCGAACTAAAATGGACTGGAATGAGGGAATTTAACTCAGATGACCATTACATCTACTACTGAGGGCAGGAATCCCTCAGAAGAAATGCAGTAGCCATCATGGTCAACAAAAGACTCTGAAATGCAGTACTTAGATGCAATCTCAAAAACAACAGAATGATCTCTGTTTGTTTCCAAGGCAAATCATTCAATATCACGGTAATCCAAGTCTATGTCCCAACCAGTAATGCTGAAGAAGTTGAATGGTTCTATGAAGACCTACAAGACCTTTCAGAACTAACACCCAAAAAAGATGTCCTTTTCATTATAGGGGACTGGAATGCAAAAGTAGGAAGTCAAGAAACACCTGGAGTAACAGGCAACTTTGGCCTTGGAATGTGGAATGAAGCAGGGCAAAGAGTTTTGCCAAGAAAATGCACTGGTCATAGCAAACACCTTCTTCCAACAACACAAGAGAAGACTCTACACATGGACATCATCAGGTGGTCAACACTGAAATCAGATTGATTCTATTCTTTGCAGCCAAAGATGGAGAAGCTCTATACAGTCAACAAAAACAAGACCAGGAGCTGACTGTGGCTCAGATCATGAACTCCTTATTACCAAATTCAGACTCAAATCGAAGAAAATAGGGGAAACCACTAGACCATTCAGGTATGACCTAAATAAAATCCCTTCTGATTATACAGTGGAAGTGAGAAATAGATTTAAGGGCCTAGATCTGATAGATAGAGTGCCTGATGAACTATGGAATGAGGTTCGTGACATTGTACAGGAGACAGGGATCAAGACCATCCCCATGGAACAGAAATGCAAAAAAGCAAAATGGCTGTCTGGGGAGGCCTTACAAATAGCTGTGAAAAGAAGAGAGGCTAAAAACAAAGGAGAAAAGGAAAGATATAAGCATCTGAATGCGGAGTTCCAAAGAATAGCAAGAAGAGATAAGAAAGCCTTCTTCAGCGATCAATGCAAAGAAATAGAGGAAAAGAACAGAATGGGAAAGACTAGCGATCTCTTCAAGAAAATTAGCGATACCAAGGGAACATTTCATGCAAAGATGAGCTCAATAAAGGACAGAAATGGTATGGACCTAACAGAGGCAGAAGATATTAAGAAGAAGTGGCAAGAATACACAGAAGAACTGTACAAAAAAGATCTTCACGACCCAGATAATCACGATGGTGTAATTACTCATCTAGAGCCAGACATCCTGGAATGTGAAGTCAAGTGGGCCTTAGAAAGCATCACTATGAACAAAGCTAGTGGAGGTGATGGAATTCCAGTTGAGCTGTTTCAAATCCTGATAGATGATGCTGTGAAAGTGCTGCACTCAATATGCCAGCACATTTGGAAAACTCACCAGTGGCCACAGGACTGGAAAAGGTCAGTTTTCATTCCAATTGCAAAGAAAGGCAATGCCAAAGAATGCTCAAACTACTGCACAATTGCACTCATCTCACACACTAGTAAAGGAATGCTCAAAATTCTCCAAGCCAGGCTTCAGCAATATGTGAACCATGAACTCCCTGATGTTCAAGCTGGTTTTAGAAAAGGCAGAGGAACCAGAGGTCAAATTGCAACATCTGCTGGATCATGGAAAAAGCAAGAGAGTTCCAAAAAACATCTATTTCTGCTTTATTGACTATGCTAAAGCCTTTGACTGTGTGGATCACAATAAACTGTGCAAAATTCTGAAAGAGATGGGAATACCAGACCACCTGACCTGCCTCTTGAGAAATCTGTATGCAGGTCAGGAAGCAACAGTTAGAACTAGACATGGAACAAGAGACTGGTTCCAAATAGGAAAAGGAGTCTGTCAAGGCTGTATATTGTCACCCTGCTTATTTAACTTCTATGCAGAGTACATCATGAGAAACGCTGGATTGGAAGAAACACACGCTGGAATCAAGATTGCTGGGAGAAATATCAATAACCTCAGATATGCAGATGATACCACCCTTATGGCAGAAAATGAAGAGGAACTAAAAAGCTTCTTGATGAAAGTGAAAGTGGAGAGTGAAAACGTTGGCCTAAAGCTCAACATTCAGAAAACGAAGATCATGGCATCTGGTCCCATCACTTCATGGGAAATAGATGGGGAAACAGTGGAAAAGGTGTCAGACTTTATTTTTTGGGGTCCAAAATCACTGGGGATGGTGATTGCAGCCATGAAATTAAAAGAGGCTTACTCCTTGGAAGAAAAGTTATGACCAACCTAGATAGCATATTCAAAAGCAGAGACATTACTTCGCCAACTAAGGTCCGTTTAGTCAAGGCTATGGTTTTTCCAGTGGTCATGTATGGATGTGAGAGTTGGACTGTGAAGAAGGCTGAGCGCTGAAGAATTGATGCTTTTGAACTGTGATGTTGGAGAAGACTCTTGAGAGTCCCTTGGACTGCAAGGAGTTTCAACCAGTCCATTCTGAAGGAGATCAACCCTGGGATTTCTTTGGAAGAAATGATGCTAAAGCTGAAACTCCTGTACTTTGGCCACCTCATGTGAAGAGTTGACTCATTGGAAAAGACTCTGATGCTGGGAGGGCTTGGGGGCAGGAGGAGAAGGGGACGACAGAGGATGAGATGGCTGGATGGCATCACTGACTCGATGGACATGAGTCTGAGTGACCTCTGGGAGTTGGTGATGGACAGGGAGGCCTGGCGTGCTGCAATTCATGGGGTTGCAAAGAGTCGGACACGACTGAGCGACTGAACTGAACTGAACCAAACCTGTGGTCAAGGCACTGTGCTAGGTTCTAGGAATACACATGGTGAAAGAGAGCCGAAATGATCTGTCTTCTCAAGACACTTGCTATCCAAAGGGGAAAGACATATAATAAAGAAAGCACAGTTAGTGTTGTGATAGTAAGAGTATAAGAAGTAGGAAAATCTAACCTTATCCAGAAAGTCAGAGAAGGTTCCCCTGACAAAGTAGCATTTAAACAAAGTCCCAAAATATATGTGGAAGTTAGCTCAAAAGAGGAAATGGTTGCTTCTCTGTAGGAAAAAGAAAAGAAAGCCTCCTGGAGGAGGTGGCACGTGAGCTCCGTTTAATTTTTCTTTTTCACTTTTTGACCATGTCACATGGCATGGAGGCTCTTAGGTCCTGGACCAGAGATTGAACCCACACCCCCTGCATTGACAGTACAGAGTCGTAACCACTAGACCACCAGGGAAGTCCAACAAGCTGGATTTTAAAGTGTGGGTGAGATGTGAAGACTCAGAGGCCAGCGGAGCATTTCCCAGGTGAAAGTAACAGCTGAAACCAAGGCGGGGCACTGGTGGGAGCTCATTAAGGGAAGTCTCAACCGTCTGATCTATTCTCGTAGTGGCACAGATGTCATCAGTGGCCATTCCTGCCTCTGGGACTGTTGGTGGAGAGAGAGGCAATGGAATAGTCTTAATGCAACTGCAATACTGGGGCATCTAGATCTTCTGTTTTCCTGACCTGGTGCCCTCAAATGGATAGCACTTTGGATACAGAGCTGCCCCAGCCCTACGTTCATCTGTTGAATCCAGGAGAGGTGGCTCCTGAAAGCTCATTCTAGAGAAATGCATTACTTACCTCATGGCAGCTGTTAATCTAGGTGCTGGGTACAGTAGTGAACAAAGCAGAAAATAATCCATGTGTTGTCAAGCTTGCTTTCTGCAATTTTAATTTGTAATCTGAATTGTGAACTTATTAATAATTTACAAATAAAAGGCATTTTGGAATTTGAAGATCCCTCTGGTTTGAATACATTGGTCCAGATAAAGTGGGAAAACTCGTAGCATCTGACAGGCAGATGACCTACAGTCAAATCTGGAGTGAGTCAGCCTCTACCCTGAGCCTCAGTTTCCTCATTTGTCAAATGAGTGGGCTGGGTGAGACCTTTAAGACCTTCCCAACCCTGAACTTCTTGGATTCTCCAAACCAGAAGAGCAGACTCACCCTGGGAACCGCAGGCGTCTGTGTCTGGGCCAACCTGGACATTTACTGCTTTTGTTCCCTGTTTTGACAAGGGGCTCTGGGGCCCCTTCCTGACAGTTCACCCCTCTTGGCTAATCAGAATTCTCTTTCTGTCTGCCTTGGTTTTCTGCACTTCGACTTGCATCATAAATTATTCTTTCTCTAAATGGCAGGCGTAGGTAAGTTACCAAAAGGTCACTCAGAACCCCAATCAATCCCAGCTGCTTTAATTACTTTAGTGCTGTTTGGACTTGCGTTTGTGTGTGTGTGTGTGTGTGTGTGTGTGTGTGTGTGTGTGTGTGTGTGTGTGTGTGTGTGTGTGTGTGTGTGTGTGTGTGTGTGTGGGTGTGGGTGTGGGTGTGGGTGTGGGTGTGGGTGTGTGGGTGTGTGTGTGGGTGTGTGTGTGGGTGTGTGTGTGTGTGTGTGTGTGTGTGTGTGTGTGTGTGTGTGTGTGTGTGTTGGAGCAGCAACCCAGAGGAGAGGATCAAGAACTGTTTTTCTCAAAGGCGATGGAATTTCCTTAAGGAAAGTTAATTGAGTTGGCTTCTGTGTGTGTTGGGAAAACCCCCAGCCAAAGAGACCTTCATATATTCGATATATAAATTACAAAAAAGAATATATTTGAAGAGGCATCACTGGTCTTTGACAAGCTGATGGCAAATTCTAGAGACTAAATAAAGGATAGAAGAAATATGAAACTAAGATTAAAACCAGATAAAAACAATCTGGGGGGGTATTTATTAAAATACCCCTCCCAATGCATCCCATAGCTTTGTCTCAAAGCTCCCACGAAGGTTCTAGATATTGTGTTTCATCTTTAGTAGGAATTTAGAGGCAAAGCTAAGTGTGGTAAATACAACTTAGCTTCAAGTCTGCTGGTTTCAGTGTGGCTGTCTCCTGGCTGACCTGTGGGTGCAAAGAAAGACATTTTTACACTCAGTGTCTTTGGCTAAAGGCTCAAGTCTTAATAGCTTTTGGGAAAGGCAAGAATCTTGGTGCTCTTTTCTTTGCTATAAAGGAACTTTTCCCCTTACTCTGTTGATTCAGTCTCTTCTCTGTAAGAAATATAATAACAAAATAATAATTTATAATTTATCATATTATAATACAATAATAAGCTAACTTTTCAGTGTGCTTTTTTTACAGGCATTTGTCTAAGCATTTTGCATTAATTGTCTCATTTAATTCTCACAACTGTTTTTATTCCTATTTTATATCCAGGAAACTCAGGCACAGAGAGGTTACATCAGCTGCCCGAGGTCACCCAGCTGAGAAGGGATGGAGCCTTGCTCATTCTAGACCAGACAGTAATTAACAGCTGAATTTTATCCTGGTATACTGAGTTCCCAGAATGATGTGAAATACTTTGTATTTAAAATGTGAGTATTCTCACGTGAACACTTTGGATCTGGTACTCTTATTCTGCTGAATTTCACATGGGGAGACCGAGGCTCAGAGAAGTTAGGTGGCTTATACAAGGACGCACAGCACAGCGCAGCTGGGATTTCACAGATATTCCATTTGAATCTGGATCCTGGGTTGGTAAGCTTATGGCCCATGGGCCAAATCTGGCCCACTGCCTGTTTTTGTAAATAAAGTTTTATTGGAAACTGGCCACACCCATTTGTAAGTGTGTTGCCTGTGGCCGCTTGTGCATCGCCTTTGTGACTGTCTGGCCTGTGGAGCTGAAATACATACCGTTTGGTCCTTTTTCCCCCCTTTTGACTGCACCATGCCACACGTGGGATTTTAGTTCCCCAACCAGGGATCAAACCCATGACTCCTGCACTGGAAGCACGGAGCTCTAACCTGTGGACCACCAGGGAACTTGTATACTGTTTGGTTCTTTACAGAAGTTTGCTACCCCCTACTCCAGGCCCTGAGTTCTCAGCTTGCTTTCATCTCTTGCTCTTCTATGTACCATGATTGCTAAGGCTGGTGGTCCCGATGCACTGGTCTGATATGCAGCTTGATCTCAGCCAGAGGTGGAGAAGCTATCTCCTGTGACTTCCTGCCCCTCTTGGGTAGATGCAGGAGTTTGAGGGGTGTGGGTGTTCTGATTACTGGGTATGCATGTGTTTAAAGAGTGACATGAATAAGGCTCACTTAGAACCTGAGAAAGGCAGGGATTCTTGCCATTGTCCTGAAAACAATGCTTGTAATTTTACAAGCAGATGCTTGTAAGAAAAAAAAAAAATCAGTCTTGGGACCCCATCCCAAGGACCTGCTGAATCAGACTTTTGTGGGGTGGGTCCTGGGAATCATCATTTTGGTAAGCTTCCTAGAAGGGGCTAGTGGTCACCAGTGTGTGTGATGCAGTTTTCCTGAGTCCACAGGTGGGCCTGGGTCCCGTGGGAATCACACTTACGTTGAGTCATTCTCCGAACCATGGGTAGAGCTAAGCCCCAATTATTTCTTCAGTTCAGTTCAGTTCAGTTCAGTGGCTCAGTCGTGTCTGACTCTTTGCGACCCCATGAATCGCAGCATGCCAGGCCTGCCTGTCCATCACCATCTCCCGGAGTTCACTCAGACTCACGTCCATTGAGCCAGTGATGCCATCCAGCCATCTCATCCTCGGTCGTCCCCTTCTCCTCCTGCCCTCAATCCCTCCCAGCATCAGAGTCTTTTCCAATGAGTCAAGTCTTCGCATGAGGTGGCCATAATACTGGAGTTTCAGCTTTCGCATCATTCCTTCCAAAGAAATCCCAGGGTTGATCTCCTTCAGAATGGACTGGTTGGAGATCTCCTTGCAGTCCGAGGGACTCTCAAGAGTCTTCTCCAACACCACAGTTCAAAAGCATCAATTCTTTGGCGCTCAGCCTTCTTCACAGTCCAACTCTCACATCCATACATGACCACAGGAAAAACCATAGCCTTGACTAAACGGACCTTAGTTGGCAAAGTAATGTCTCTGCTTTTGAATATGCTGTCTAGGTTGGTCATAACGTTTCTTCCAAGGAGTAAGCCTCTTTTAATTTCATGGCTGCAATCACCATCTGCAGTGATTTTGGAGCCCCCCAAAATAAAGTCTGACACCGTTTCCACTGTTTCCCCATAATTTCCTATGAAGTGATGGGACCGGATGCCATGATCTTCATTTTCTGAATGTTGAGCTTTAAGCCAACTTTTTCACTCTCCTCTTTCACTTTCGTCAAGAGTCTTTTTAGTTCCTCTTCATTTTCTGCCATAAGGGTGGTGTCATCTGCATATCTGAGGTTATTGATATTTCTCCTGGCAATCTTGATTCCAGCTTGTGTTTCTTCCAGTCCAGTGTTTCTCATGATGTACTCTGCATAGAAGTTAAATAAGCAGGGTGACAATATACAGCCTTGACAGACTCCTTTTCCTATTTGGAACCTGTCCCTTATTCCACGTCTAGTTCTAACTGTTGCTTCCTGACCTGCATACAGATTTCTCAAGAGGCAGGTCAGGTGGTCTGGTATTCCCATCTCTCTCAGAATTTTCCACAGTTTATTGTGATCCACACAGTCAAAGGCTTTGGCATAGTCAATAAAGCAGAAATAGATGTTTTTCTGAAACTCTCTTGCTTTTTCCATGATCCAGCGGATGTAGGCAATTTGATCTCTGGTTCCTCTGCCTTTTCTAAAACCAGCTTGAACATCAGGAAGTTCACGGTTCACGTATTGCTGAAGCCTGGCTTGGAGAATTTTGAGCATTCCTTTACTAGTGTGTGAGCTGAGTGCAATTGTGCGGTAGTTTGAGCATTCTTTGGCATTGCCTTTCTTTGCAATTGGAATGAAAACTGACCTTTTCCAGTCCTGTGGCCACTGGTGAGTTTTCCAAATGTGCTGGCATATTGAGTGCAGCACTTTCACAGCATCATCTTTCAGGATTTGAAATAGCTCAACTGGAATTCCATCACCTCCACTAGATTATTTCTTAGTTCTCACTAAAGACTGCTTACCTCTGCCTTGAATGTCGTGTCCGACCCTTTGCAACCACATGGACTATCACCTGCCAGGCTCCTCTGTCCATGGAATTCTCCAAGCAAGAACACTGAAGCAGGTTGCCATTTCCTTCTCCAGGGGATCTTTCCGACCCAGGGATCGAACCCGTGTCTCTTGTGTCTCCTGCATTAGCAGGTGGACTTTTTACCAGGTCTTCCCTGGTGGCTCAGATGGTAAAGCATCTGCCTGCAATGCGGGAGACCCAGGTTCGATCCCTGGTTTGGAAAGATCTCCTGGAGAAGGAAATGGCAACACACTCCAGTATTCCTGCCTGGAGAATCCCAGGGACGGAGCCTGGTAGGCTACAGTCCACAGGGTCACAAAGAGTCGGACACGACTGAGCGACTTCACTTCACTTCACTTCACTTTTTACCATTGCACCATCTGGGAATATTATCCTATAATCATTGCCTTCTCTAAACTCTTTGCCTCCCAGATTTGCCCTACCACAAACCCCCAAAAGGATTTTCTTTTTTAAAAGAAAGGCCAGGGGCTTTCTCATTTTCACCAGGTCCAGTGCTTAACTGGTTTACAAACCATTATCTTAATTACCTCTCCCACCATCTCTACTAGATTGTTTTATTGTTAGCCCCATTGTACAGGTGAAGAAACTGAGGATCTGAGTGGCGGGGGGCCTTGCCCAGGTCACACAGCTGTGTAGGGGCATGGCTGGATTTCACTTAGTGATTCTTCTGGTTTCACTTTCAACCATCGCTCTTGTGTGACCTTCAGAGCTGGAAGCTGAGCCCCTTGGCAGGCTTGCCCTGGACATTTCTGAGACCCAGGGCAGGAGGACATGGGGAGACCCATATACCCAAAGGGCTAAACTTTAAATGTTGTAATGTACTTTAAAAAACTGTTAAAATAAAATATGTTCTGGGGTCCCTTCTTTAAATAAAAATTTTTTTATTGGAGTACAGTTGATTCATTGGGTTGGTCAAAAAGTTTGTTTCAATTTTAAGTAAAAATAAAAGACATATTTTTAATTTTCACCGAGAACTTTATTGAACAACATATTCACTAACCAAATGAACTTTTCGGCCAACCCAAGACAATGTTGTATTTGTTTCAGGTGTACAGCAAATTGAGTCAGTTATATGTATACATATATCCACTCTTTTTAAGATTCCTTCCCATATAGGCCATTACAGAATATTGAGTGGAGTATACAGTGGGTCCTTATTGGTTATATATTTTATATATAGTAGTGTGTATATGTGAATCCCAGTCTTTCAGTTTACCCCCCTGCCCCACTCCATGGGGTCCCATCTTGACATATACAACTCATAACAACAAAATAAAAAATTTTGTGTGTGATATGTTTTTTAATAACTGAAAAGTCAGCAAAATAGCAAAGATGACTGAATTTAATTACAATCATGCAAGACTTGGTCCTCTGTTAATGGGTAGATTATGTTGAATGAGCTGTAAAATAAAGATATGTATATTAATTGCTCTATATTCATAATGTAAAAATGTATTTTCTTACTTTAATTTCAGCAAAATGATGAATTATAGGTTATAATCAATATTTTCTGATAATTTGTGATCTATTGATGATCCTGCCAATTTAGAAAAATCTTTCATCGGGCAAGGCACTTCTTAGGTAGTTTTTTCTGAAATGAATTTTTATTTATTTATTTAATGGGCTATAATTTACATGCAATAACATGCGCACATTCTAGTTGTGACATTTCAATGAGCTGTAACAAATGTATGTACTCATGTAATTAGCATGAGTTAAGATTTCCATAGTTATTTAAAAATTAATTTCTTTTTGGAGAGACCTTGTTCTGCCGAGGCAATGGTTACTGCAATTGTCAATAAACATTTTAAAACAATTCTCTGGAAATAAACCATGAATTTCAAATTTTATGTTTAAACTTTACACTTGAGTCACGTATGATAAATTATTGATAATGCAGAGAGTGTTCTGTAACCCTCCTCCCTGTTCTGCCAATATAGCATGTTTCATGAAGACAGAGATTTTACCTGTTTTTTTAAATTTTTTAAACAGTTTTTTTAAACAGTATAGCCAATGTCTAGACCAGTAGAGTTGAATAAGTAGATGTTCAGCAAATATTTGCTAGATGAATAAATATAACTTGGGTTCAAAGGTGTCCTGAGTTCTATTTGACACCACCTAAATTTAGGCAGGACACCAGTAGTAGAAACCTCTGCTGAAGGTGAGAGAAATGTCAGCTGCTGTGGCAGACAGTTTCTAAAAGGCTCCCACTGCCCCACCCGCACCCTCCCGGCCCCCCTGCCGGCCCCCGCTCCCCCTCCCAGCCCGGACTCCCACCTCCTGTGTAATTCCCTTCCTGGGAGGATGGGCAAGACCTGTGACTTGCTTCTAACCAAGGGAAAATAGAAAACATGATGGGATGTGACTTCCATGATTGTATTATTTAAGACTGTAAACTCTGTCCTGCTCAGACTCTCTCCCTGGCTGGCTTTGATGAAGCAACTTGCCATGTTGGGGAGATCCATGTAACAAGGAACTGAGGGTGTCTCCTGGTTAACAGCCAGCTGGGAACTGATGCTCTCAGCCCAATAGCCCAGAAGGAACTAAATCCTGACAACAGCAACATAAGTGAGCTTGGAAGAAAAACCTCCTCCAGTTGAGCGTTCAGATGGGACTCCAACCTTGGCCAGTACTTAGATTTCAAGCTTGTGAGAGATTGGAAAAGAGGGAACCTAGGTAAATTATGCCTGAATTCCTGATATGCAGACACTGTGAGGTAATAAGTGTGCATTGTTTTAAGATGCTAAATTTATGATGATTTGTTATGCAGAAATAGATACCTAATAGAACCATGGATAAGAAAGGTCTCATAAAAGAGGTTCCATTTGTATTGATTTAGACTATACACTTTATTGACATTACTTTATGAAATCCATATAACAACTCTAAGAGCAAGTTGTTACTATTCACATTTTAGAGATGAAGAAAACAAAACTCATAATTTAAGGATCCTGTCCAAAATCATATAGTTGGAAAGTAGCAGAAATGGGATTTGAACCAAGTCCTGTCTGACTCAAAAATGACCATGCTCAAACATTTTCTACATATATTTCATCCAGCTCCATAAAGACTAGAGACTAATGTCTTTTTCTTGGAACTAGTTAGAGACCTAGAGTACCAAAAACATTAGGATTGCCCTTAAATTCAATTTTTGCTATTATGATGACTTGTATGATTTTTTTTTGGAGGGGATATAAAATATGAAATACTCAAAAAATTTTCCTCTTAATTTTTTGACACCCTTGTTTTGCTGATACTTGAAGTTCTATCTTTTAAAAACATGTGTTCACCAGTTCCTATCACAATGCCTAGCACATTGCCAGCAATTAATAAAACATTTGTTTGAGTGAATATATGGAAAATAAATGGAAAAACTGTGTCTTCAGGACAAATGCAGGTTGCTGCTACCTAAAGAAGACTGTTTTATTTTCTGAATTGGTTTATTGGAGAGGTGCATCTATTCTGAGAGCCAAGTTTACACTTGGTCTCGTGAAACCCCTTCATGATATGTGCTGTGCTGTGCTAAGTCACTTCAGTCATGTCCAGCTTTTTGCAACTCTGCGGGCTGTAGCCCACCAGGCTCCCCTGTCCAGGCAAGAATATTGGAGTGGGTTGCCATCCCCTCCTCCAAGGGATCTTCCTGACCCAGGGATTAAATCTGTGTCTCCTGCAGCTTCTGCACTGAAGGCAGACTCTTTACCATCTGAGCCACCAGGGCTTCCTCAAATGCATGAGTCCAGAAATGGCCTTGAATTTATAAACACCTGGAAGGGAAGGTATCCTTTAAAGGATAGGATCTGTCCTATAAAACTGAGTGCTTCCTGAAGCCTAGGGTTTTGTTGATTTGAACTGCATTCTGAGAGGAGGTAGTTGACCATAACTTTTGGGCAACAAAGCTATGGGCCAGTGGAAAGTCTGCCTTACCTCGATGAATGCTTTCCTGGAGGGATCCTGTGCATTCTTATGGCACAATGGTCAGGAACTTTCCATAGCACTGGGGTCAGTTATCCCAAGTTTGAATCTTGGCTCCCTGCATTACCAGTTGGGTGACTTTGAGCAAATCATGTGTCCTTCTATGGAGATAGCTTCCTCAGGGTGTGTTGTGAGGATCAAGAGATTGTAACAGGAAAGAGTCAATTTTGACTCTTCCATGCAAGATCTGTTTCTTTGATTTTAACCCTTTGTTTTTTTTCTTTTTTTACTGCTTTTGTTATTATAATTATACATAGTGGCTGGCCGCAGAGAATCTTGCCCCTCTGTCTGTTAAGCTAAAGAGGCTTTGTTAAGAAGCCTTTCCACCTGTAGATGGCAGGAGTGAAGAAATTAACACATCCCCTTGCCCGAAGCTTGCCGTTCTAGGAATATTTGCAAGATTAAATGGCCTTTTTACTTGTTTTTTTTTCATGTACCCTCCCCATCTCTGGTCCATAAAAGAACCTGGTGTCAAGACCCCAACAAGACGGTTATTTTGAGACATCAGTCTGCCATCTTCTTAGTCAAGCTTCTTATGCTTAGCTGTCCGCATATTCCTTGCTTCAAGCCCTCACCTCTTGGATTCACTGGCCTCTTGTGTGATGAGCAGAGTGAGCTTGGACTTAGTATCAAGACGTCATGCATGCAGGAAGTGTGTTCTCAAGGGTAACTTCTATAACTGCCCACTATTTCTGTTTCTTTTTTCTTTTTCTCGGCAGTACCACATGGCATGTGGGACCTTAGATCCCTGTGCATGCGCTTAGTTCCCCGACCAGTGCTCAAGCATGTGCTTCCGGCATTGTAGTGTGGAGTCTCAGCCATTGGACTTCCAGGGAAGTCCCCTCATTGAAGCGTTTTTATACTGTATTCAATTCTCTACATATGACTCTGTTCCTTTGATGAAGTGGTGAGTTCATGGAGGAGAGACAGAACCTGTCACTCATCCAGAATCCTATGGGGGCTCCATCAATATCTGTTGATGCATGCTATTTTATAAAGAAGCAGAGTCAAAGAGTTTAAAAAACTCAGATTCTGGGGACTTTCTTGGTGGTCCAGTAGTTAAGAGCCTGTGCTTCCAATGCAGGGGGAACAGGTTTGATCCCTAGTTGGGGAACTAAGGTCCTACATTTTGCATGATGTGACCAAACAATTAAAAAAAAAAGAAACAGAAAACACCTCCGTGTCTGGAATCAGGCTGTCTATGTTTTAAACTCTTATTTCTGCCGTTTACTAACTGTGTGATTTAGGCAGTGGACTCAACCTCTCTGAGCCTTAGAACTGACCTGCAAGGCTGTGATGAAGTTTGCACAATGCTGTATTTATAGGCATATAAAATGCTTAGCACAGAGCCTGACACATGCGAAGCACACAGAAAATTGTGGGCTGCCTTTATTGTTATTATGGCTATTACTGTTGTCATTTTTAAAAGGAGTGTTCTAGCAACCAGAAAATCAATAATCCCAGTCGACATTTAAGCCAGGACAATTTCCATCTGTGTCTCAGTTTCCACATCTATTAATATGAAAGTAGGAGAATTTCTTCTAAGATACTAGCCAACAAGTTTCCCTCCCTGTGTTTTCTACCAGCTATAAAACATTCAAGTGGTGAATCAGCATTTATCTTCTACGTCCATCATACCATTACCCCCAGTCTGACCAGTTCAGCCTGTCAGGGCACTTTCTGACCTGAACTGTGCTGGGAAAAACAAACAATGAACAAAAAGACTATTTCTTTCCAATCTGGGCCTCACCAAGCTCTCTGTGCCGGGCTCCCCAGGTGGCTCAGCAGTAAAGAATCCGCCTGCCAGTGAAGGAGACACGGGTTTGATCCCTGGGTGGGGAAGATCCCCTGGAGAAGGGCATGGCAACTCACTTCAGTATTCTTGCCTGGAAAATCTCATGGACAGAGAAGCCTGGTGGACTATAGTCCCTGGGGTCACGAAAGAGTCGGAGATGACTTAGCATCTAAAACAACAACAAACAAAGCTCTCTGCCCTAGCGCCTTCATAATTCCTATCTGCTAGATTCCATCCATTTTCTCCCTTCTAGGTTGGATGAGGCCAACCTAGATTTAGAGACCTGGGTTCAAATTCCAACTCCAACACCTAACTAGCTGGCTAACTTTGGGTGAGTCACTTACCTCTCTAGCATTACCTGTAACCTAAAAGTAAGTACCTCTTAGGGCTTTTGTATTAAATGAGAGAATACACCCAGAGAGCTCAGCAAGAACGTTTGGTGCATGCATGCTAAGTCACTTCAGTTGAGTCTGACTCTTTGCAACTCTATGGACTGTAGCCCGCCAGGCTCCTCTGTCCATGGGATTCTCCAGGCAAGAATACTGGAGTGGGTTGCCATGACCCCCTCCAGGGGATCTTCCCAACCCAGAGATCAAACCTGCACCTCTTATGACTACTGCAATGGCAGGTGAATTCTTTACCACTAGCTCCATGCTTGCAAGTGATTTATAAAAGCTGTGCTTGTTATGTCTAAGTCCTCATTATTTCAGCTGTTTGGGATTAGAGATGATTCTTTTTTAAAAATTGGAATATAATTGCTTTACAATGTTATGTTAGTTTGTGCTGTACAACAGCATGAATCAGGCACGAGTATACATATATCCCCTCCCTCTTGAGCCTCCCTCCCACCCCCTGCCCTTTCCTCCCCTCTTGGTCATCGCAGAGCACTGAGCTGAGCTCCATGTGCTCGATAGCAGGTTCTTGCTCGCTGTATGAAGATGAATCCCACTTAGTTTTACTGCCTCAGTTTCTCCAAGGCAGTGGTTTTACCAAGAAAATTCTCCCAAGGCCATTATCTCAGTTTCCCCAAGGTCAAAGTGATTCAGGCAAGGCTTCCAATTGAGGGCACGTGCCCCTGGGTTATTAGCCAAGGAGGGCTGGTGAGAAAGATAATTTCCTAGAGAGGCTCACCTCTGACTGATGGGTCCCCTTCTCCTCTAGGACAAAGCACATCGTTGGTGCATTTAGGAAATGATGCTCATCTCTGGAAGCTCTGTTGATCAGAATCCCAGCTGATTGCCTTCCTGGGCTCTCAATCCGTGACCTTTTAAATGCCCTGGAGCCAGCCTGTCTGCTGCTGGTGTCCAATGCTCCGCTAATGGGTAAACAAGGCATTCTGACATAAGAGGGATTGGGCTGGGTCCCATCGGAGAAGACTGTCAGGCTCCATGCGCACCTCTGCCCCCAGTGACACTGATGGTTCTGAAGTTATGGGGGAGGGCAGTTCATTCTCACCTGAAGGATATCCATTCAGAGCCGGAAGAAGATGCAGAGAAAGTTTGTTTCGTGAACAGGTGGCAAGGTTGTGGATGCTAAAACCTGAGAGATGAGATTATCTGTGTTTCCCACTCACCTGCCTTGCTTCAGGCACTACAAAACAGCGATCTGTAGCTATTAGAAGTGCAGGGGCTTCCTTGGTGGTCCAGTGGTTGGAACTCCTTGCTTCTGCTGCAGGGGACAAGGGTTTGATCCCTGGTGGCGGAACTAGGATACCGTGTGCTATGCAGTGTGGCCAAAAAAATTTAGAAAGAAATGCAGGCAGTGACGAGCAGCTTTGCATTATGTAGGGAAACTGTTTCCTATCTCACAGGGATTCGACCATCCTAGACAGTCATTCCTTGGACTCTGTCTGCATTTCACAGAGTGCCTATAGCACCTGCCGTGTCCAGCGTGTACGCGTGCTCAGTCGAGTCTGACTTTTTGTGACCCCAGTGGATTGTAGCTTGCCAGGCTCCTCTGTCCATGGAATTTTCTGGGCAAGAATACTGGAGTGGGTTGCCATGTCCTACTCCAGGGGATCCGCCTGACCTAGGGATTGAACCTGCATCTCTTGCGTCTCCTGCATTGGCAGGTGAATTCTTTACCATTGGGCCACCTGAGAAGTCCACTGTATTTAACAAGGACTTAGTAAATACTTCGTGGGTCCCAGTACTTGCATATGAGGCTTGTTACAAAAATTGGACTCAGAGAAGGATGTTCAGAAATACATACATAAAAAGAGAAACCAGCTCAGTTTGTTTGAGGGTTTTTATCACACACCTTATTTAATGCCTTCCAAGATCAGAGCCCAAAATTCCTTTTAAACTTTCTCCTACTACTTACCACCATGCATGCAAGGCTACCTCCAAGCAGAGGATAAAAGGCTAGTAATTTTGGGTTAGAATCCAACAAAGCCAGTTCTCAGAATCCTAGGTTGGAATTTGGAACACACTCTCAAGCTGGAAGAATAGCAGCATATTTTGAAAGCCGTCATCTGTCAACAGAACATAGCAGTTAAAAATCTGTGCTTGCTGTTTACAATAGCCAGGACATGGAAGCAACCTAGATGTCAGTCGGCAGACGAGTGGTTAAGAAAGTTGTGGTATATTTACACAATGGGATATTACTCAGCTATTAAAAAGAATGCATTTGAATCAGTTCTAATGAGGTGGATGAAACTGGAGCCTATTATACAGAGTGAAGTAAGTCAGAAAGAAAAACACCAAAACAGTATATCAATGCATATACATGGAATTTAGAAAGATGGTGACGATAACCCTGTATGTGAGACAGCAGAAGAGACACAGATGTAGAGAACAGGCTGTCAGACTCTGTGAAGGTGGGATGATTTGAAAGAATAGCTCTGAAACATGTCTGTTATCATATGTGAAGTAGATTGCCAGTCCAGGTTCGATGCATGAGGCAGGGTGCTCAGGGCTGGTGCACTGGGATGACCCTGAGGGATGGGATGCAGAGGGAGGTGGGAGGGAGAGTCAGGATGGGGAACACATGTACACCTATGGCTGATTCATGGTGTTGGAGAAGACTCTTGAGAGTCCCTTGGACTGCAAGGAGATTCAACGAGTCCATCCTAAAGGAGATCAGTCCTGGGTGTTCATTGGAAGGTCTGATGTTGAGGCTGAAACTCCAATACTTTGGCCACATGATGCGAAGAGCTGACTCATTTGAAAAGACCCTGATGCTGGGAGGGATTGAGGACAGGAGAAGGGGACGACAGAGGATGAGATGGTTGGATGGCATCATCGACTTGATGCACATGGGTTTGGGTGGACTTTGGGAGTTGGTGATGGACAGACCTTCATGGGTTTGCAAAGAATCGGACACGACTGGGTGACTGAACCGAACTGACTGATGGCAAAAACCACCCCAACATTGTAAAGTATTTAGCCTACAGTTAAAAATAAATACCTACTGTACAGCATAGGGTACTCTACTCAATATTCTGTAATGATCTATATGGGAAGAGAATTTTAAAAAGAGTGGATGTATGTTACGTATAATTGACTCACTTTGCTGTATAGCAGAAACTAGGACAACATTGTAAATCAACAACTATACTCTAATAAAAATTAATTTAAAAAAAGAATCTGTGCTTGAACGTCCAGAAAACCTGAGTTCAATTCCTGCCTCTCTATCATCATCTGGAAAATGAGGATATTACCTTCCTCAGGGGGTTTTTTGGGTGGGTTCAATGAGATGACATGCGTTAAATATTGGGTTGGCCAAAATTTGTTTGGATTTTTCCATAAGTTCGTATGGAAAAGCTCAAACGAACTTCTTGGCCAACCCGATACCTTGCCAGAGCTTCCCAGGTGACTCAGTGGTAAAGAATCCACTTGCCAGTAGGAGACGCAAGAGACACAGGTTCGATCCCTGGGTTGGGAAGATCCCCTGGAAGAGGAAATAGCAACCCACTCCAGTATTCTTGCCTGGAGGATCCCATGGACAGAGGAGACTGGCAGTCTACAGTCCACGGGGTTGCAAAAAGTCAGACACCACCGAGCGACTGAGTACCTATACCTTGCCAAGTGCCTGTCACAAAATCTCTCCTCTAAAGCTGGTCATTGTGATTGCAATATCATTATTTCTATTCTCCTCATCAATCATTATTATGAACTATTTGTTGTTATTATTATTAGGTTTCCTAGAATTATGGTTATGGCCGTGCCTATGGCCAAAAAAAAAAAAACCTGCCAGAAAACAAAGTGCCAACCCCTTCTCTGCTGGGAGTGTCCCCTGGATCAGTGATCAGATAACGCCAGAAATATATATGCACCAGAAACACGTACCAGGAACAGGGTCCTGACATGAACAGGGCACGGAGCCTATTGCTGGGGCTTTAGTCTAATTATACCTGGTGGCTCATGGCCTCTGAGTGAGTGGTGCCTGTCCCTGGGAGGACAGATTCCATTTCTTCTGAGTAAGCCGTCTAGTGTCACCTTCTGAGTCCTGCAGCGTTATACCCCCGCCCCCACCTCCTGGTCCTTTTGACCACATCTTGACATCTGAGTGAGCTCTCCCATGGGCAGGGAGAGGGGCTGGGGGTGGGTGCATGAGAAGTCATGACTGTTGGGGGTGGGGGGGACACTGTGGAGCAGGGCAGAAGTTACTGAGCTCCTGGAAACAACCCCTGGATTGGAAATGGAATGATCAGGAATGTTCAGCTGTTTGTGGGTCATTCTGACCTCCTCCCAGGACAGGTCACACATGTGCTTCTGCTGCACATGTCAACAGAAATTAGATACCAGACACACCCCCACGCCTGCCACGGGTTCTAGGCAAAGGTCCATTTCTGCTTGCTCATCCCCCTCCCCCACACATGTGCTCAATCTCTCTTTCTCCTCCTGTTCCTCCTCCTTTTTCTTTTTCTCTTCCTTCTCTTTCTTCTTCTCCTTCTCCTCCTCCTTCTTCTCCTCCATCTCTCTCCTAGGTATGGAATACAAAGTCACTATATCAACTTGGCCCAGTTCAGTTCAGTCGCTCAGTCATGTCCAGCGCTTTGCCACCCCATGGACTGCCGTACGCCAGACTTGGCCCAAGGAGGTTGCAAAGCCCCAGATGATGAATCAAGACACATGTTCCCAATTCCATCACCTGAGAAATGCATGGTTCAAACCAGGCAGAAAGTCTCGGAGTCTAATTTCAAGGTCTCCCCGACAGCCATGGGTTTTAAGAGATCTGGGGGGTGCTTTGTCTTTCTCTATTTTGAATAAAACTTCTCATCACTCTTGTATGTATTTCTTCATGTACAGGTTGTTAGATGTTAGTCTAGGTACTTCCTGATTTGTGTAGAAAGGAAAAACAAGAAGGAACAGACCTCTGGCATACTTTGATCTTGGACATTTCAAAGCGCCTACTAGAGATTGTTTAGTTGGCATGGCTGGGTCCAAAGACAGCCAGGGCCAAGATGACTTAAAGAAGACATGAAGTGAACCTCAGAAATCCAGAATTTGAGTAATAGTTATCAGTTGTTGAATACACTGTGTGCCAAGCACAGCTCCAGTAGATCATTGTATGTTATTATTATAGATCATTTCATTTCATTCTCTCTACCAGCCTGTGAAGGCAGTACAATGACTCCTACTGAGTTCAGACCCAGGCTGTGGATCATAATCATTCTTAGTTCTGTTTCTTCATTTCCCAGTGTTCTTTATAGCTGGAGGGAATGTGGCCCACTTTTGCTCAAAAGGGCTGTCACAAGAGAGTCTGGGGAAAACCTTATTCTCCTAGAAAAAGGGGGCACATGTGGTGCCTTCCCCCTCTTCTTCTTCTTCTTCTTTTTTTTTTTTTCTGTCTTAAATTTAGATGTGGTGGCTGGAGCTGTGGCAGCTCTTTTGTCAAAACATTGATTGAGCTGCTGAATCAGAGTATGTCACCGACTTCCCCCCGAATTCTTGCTGTGTAAGAAAAATGAATGCCTATTAATTTAAGGCACCATGGCGAAATATTCTATGACTTGAAGCTGAATGTATTGCTAATGGATAAAGGGATGTTCCCAACCCTTTCCCTTCAATGTGAAATGAAGTCCCAATATTTATGAACTTAAACTGACCCAGTCCTCCTTCCCTCAAAGACTTTAAGACCTTCCATTCTGTGCCAGAATAAAACACTGCTGTGCCCATCTAAAAGATGATCATGCAGAGGAGTGAGGGGCAAAGATTTGCCGTTCAGAATTTCAAAGAGACTCCAAGAGCCTTGAAGTACATGATGTGGCTTCCACTCACAGACCACATGCTGTCTGTCTCTCATTGGCTTAACACACTATCCATATTCCCTGGAAGGATGAAAGGGCCACATTGATGCTGCCAGAACCCCAGACAGTGGTTCCAGGGAGTCTGGAGGGTTGAAACCCAGCACTTAAGGCTTCCACACTGCTCTTCTGGCTTGGAAATTTATCCCACAGCTTTGAAATCCTGGAATTCATTGAATGGTGATTTGTGACTGTAAGGGGTCCTTAGGCAGTAGAATTGCTTGCATCTTCATGAAGATGGCAGACACTGATCTGAGCCTCCAAACTGTTAATATCCTCTATATCATCAACATACGCACACCCATCAGCGCTCAAGCTTGGATATTATGCTGACAGAGAAGGTCGTTGAGAGCAAGAGGGGGTAGGAAGGAAGACTTACCAGGAAATGTCTAGATGTTTTCTCCCCCAAAGGAAACCACCAAGTCATCAATTCCAAATGTTGGATACAGTGGAGCTTTCTCTAACAAAGAGGCTGACTTATATTCAGCCTTTCAAGCCTGACTCCTTTATACATTTTCAGCATCTTTTCACTTAGCCCAAACCCATTTTAACTCAATTTTCTTAGCTATAAATATCTTGGTCCAAAATGTAATCCCATCATCATAAGATACTTTATTTCCAGATTTGTGATTTCCCTTTGTTTTTTTTCTCCCAAGGCTTTATTTGCTTTATATTTCACTGAAGATAATTCTTACATTGCACTTTTCCCAGGCTTCTTTAGCCATTCCATTTCTCTTTTATACTATTTTCAGAAATGTCCTGTCCTTTACAGTCATTAAAAAAAAGTCTAATTTTTACATAGTCTTTACCATATGCTAGAGGCTGTTGTAATTGCTTTACATGTGTTAATTCAATTCTCACCACACCATATGCTGCTGCTGCTGCTGCTGCTGCTGCTAAGTCGCTTTAGTTGTGTCCGACTCTGTGCGACCCCATAGATGGCAGCCCACCAGGCTCCCCCGTCCCTGGGATTCTCCAGGCAAGAACACTGGAGTGGGTTGCCATTTCCTTCTCCAGTGGATGAAAGTGAAAAGTGAAAGTGAAGTCCCTCAGTCGTGTCCGACTCTTAGTGACCCACGGACTGCAGCCCACCAGGCTCCTCCACCCATGGGATTGTCCAGGCAAGAGGACTGGAGTGGGGTGCCATCGCCTTCTCCCCACACCATATGAGGTAAGTACATGATTGAGCCTTGTTTTACAGAAGAGGTAACTGAAGCACAGAGACAGTATTCAACTGACCCAATGACACACAGCAAGTAGGTAGCCAGGCCAAGAATCAAACTGGGCAGTCTTTTGCATTTCCAATATCAGTTTTCCATTGGAACTCCCTCTCTTCTCCACTACACTTCTTTGCCTGGCTCATTCCTGCTTATGGCCCTCTCTCTGGAGACTCTTCCATGGCATCCCCACAATCTGATTCATATGCCCCAACTCTGTACGGTAAAGCGTCTGCCTGCAATGCTGGAGACCCAGCTTCAATTCCTGGGTCGGGAAGATCCCCTGGAGAAGGAAATGGCAATCCATTCCAGCACTCTTGCCTGGAAAATCCCATGGACGGAGGAGCCTGATAGGCTACAGTCCATGTGGTCGCGAAGAGTCGGACATGACTGAGTGACTTCGCTTTCACTTTCACTGTGTGTATATGACCATGTACCATAATAGCTGATTTACTAATCTATTTCCCAAGCAGACTGTGAATTCTTCATACAATATATATTCATGTAAACCAAGTATTGAAAATACCAGAAAGTATAAAGAAGAAAGCAAAAAAAAAAAAAAAGAAAAGAAAAGAAAAACCACTCCAGTCCTCAGTAGCATCTAGGCATCTCTCCTATTTTTTAAAAGAAATATTATATATACATATATGAGATAGATAACATAAAATTTATCATTTTAAGTATACAATTCAGTGACATTAAGTACATTTAAAGTATTGTACAACTGTTACCACTATCAGTTTTCAGAACTTTTTCATCGTCCCAAACAGAAACTCTGTACCTATGAAACACTAACTCTTACTCCCCCCAACTCCTGGCAGCCTCTATTCTATTTCCTATCTTTATGAATTTTTCTGTTCTGGGGAACTCGTATAAGCCGAATCATATAATATTTGTCCTTTTGGGCTTCACCTCTTTTACTAACTGTCATATTTTCAAGTTCCTCTATGTGGTAGCAGATGTTAAAACTTCATTTGTTTTTAAGGCTGGATAATATTTCGTTGTAGGTACATGTTACATTTTGTTTATCCAGTCATCTGTTGATGGACACTTGGGTTGTTTCCGCCTTTTGACTATTGTGAACAATGCTACCGTAAACATTGATGTACAAGTATCCATTTGGGCCTCTGTTTTCAGTTCTATCATGCATATACCTAGGAGTGGAGCTGCTTGACTATATAGTAATTCTATGTTTAACTCTTGGAGGAACAACCAAACTATTTTTTCACAATGGCTGCACCATTTAACATTCTCACTATTGATGCATGGGGGCTCTGATTTCTCTGCATTTTTATCAACAGTTGTTATTTTGTTTTCCTTTTGGTAATAGCCATCCTAGTAGGTGTGAAGTGGTATCTTATCTCGCTGTGATTTTGATTTGCATTTCCCAAGATCTGATGCTGGGAAAGACTGAGGTCAGGAGGAGAAAAGGGCAACAGAGGATAAGATGGTTGGATGGCATCACTGACTCAATGGAGATGAGTCTGAGCAAGCTCCAGGAGATAGAATGGAGAAGGACAGGAAAGCCTGGTGTGATGCAGTCCATGAGGTCGCAAAGAATTGGAAACAACTGAGCACATGGGAGCGTGCACACAAGCATGAGCTCTCTCTGAAGGCTCCAGGGAGGATCCTTCCTTCCTCTTCCAGCTCTGGGTATTTCTTGGTTTGTGGCTGCATCCCTCCAATATCTGCCTCTGTCTTCCCATGGCCTCTTCTGTGTGTATCAAACCTCCTTTCCTGTACTCTTCTGAGGACACACTTATTGGATTTAGTGAAGTGAAGTCGCTCAGTCGTGTCTGACTCTTTGTGACCCCATGGACTGTAGCCTATCAGGCTCCTCCATCCGTGGGATTTTCCAGGCAAGAGTGCTGGAGTGGATTGCCATTTCCTTCTCCAGGGGATCTTCCTGACCCAGGAATCGAGAAGCCTGGTCTCCCGCATTACAGGCAGATGCTTTACCGTTTGAGCCCTAGGACCATCCCTAATCCAGGATGATATTTCTTGACCCTTGTCTTAATTACATCTATAAAGACTCTATTTCCAAATAAGATCATAGTCACAGGTACTGTGGGCTAGGACTTGGACAGGTCTTTCAGGGGATGCAATTCAATCTGTGGCATAGCTCCCCCAGTCAAGATAAAGAACAATTGTATCAACCGTTTCCTCAGATTCCATTATTTCCCCTGATGGCTCAGATGGTAAAGGACCTGCCTGCAATGCAGGAGACCCGGGTTTGATCCCTGGGTAGAGAAGCTTCCCTGGAGAAGGGAATGGGCACTCACTCCAGTATTCTTGCCTCGGACATCCATGGACAGAGGAGCCTGGCAGTCCATAGGGTTGCAAAGGGTTGGACACAACTGAGTGACTAACACACAAATAATCAAGATGGAGCCACAGTGCCACACTGCACTGGGTATTTGTTTTGGCACGTGGGCTTTCTTTAGTTGCTGAGCATTGGGCTCTTTTGTGACATTCAGTCTCTCTAGTTGCCCCACGGCATGTGGGATCTTAGTTCCCTGACCAAAGTTCAAACCCACGTCTCCTGTATTGCAAGGCGATTCTTAACTACTGGACCACCGGGGAAGCCCCCTCCTTACTGTTTTATAACCTGCCTCATCCATGTAATGCTGGACTCTACCCACCTTTTACACGTCAATCCATTCAGATCAAAGTGCTCCATAAATAAATATATATTCATAGATATGAGTTTCTCAAATGACATGGTGTACTGAACCCTCAGGGTCTCGCCTATTGCCCAGTGTGTAGTAGGTGTCTGAGCCGTGTTTGTGGAGTGATTAAATGGAGGCATGACCTTCCAGAAAGCTGTGAGGGTGCTGCTTATGGCAGGCCTGGGTTCTTAGCGTTTCTGAGCCCCACCCCCGCATCCTTTCTAGGTGAGTCTGGCATTGTCCAGCCCCAGATCAGGTCACAATGACTTCCTTCCCTTGCCTTCCCTAGAAGCCTCCAAGAGACTTTGCAGCCGACTGCCTGGGAGATCAGAGGTGTTGTTTCTCCCCACTTTGGACGCTCCCCCCCCTTTGAGGGTTTTCATTCCAGAGAGGGCTAAGTCAACTCTCTCCAGGTTTTATAAGCTGATAGAACAGGGCTGTCAAATGCTTTTTATGGGAGAAGAAACAGGAAGATGGTTTGTTTTGCAGACAGCGGGTTATTGGGTAATTACATTTTTATAGAGCGGTTGTGGGACAAATCACGGGCCTGCTGTCTCCTTTGATGCTAAAAGGCAGACGGCCCCATAAAGATCAGAACAAGGGAAGGTGAAAGGGGTCAGGGACAGAGGTGCCCCTTGGGGATCAGCTTCTGCCTGGAAGCCCCCTAACCAGGTGCCCCTTGGGGAAATGACCTCCTTCTCTTAGGGGTTTTGGTTAGAGTCATATTCATCTCAAACTCTACCACCCAAAGGAAAGACAGAAAAAACGTGGGGACCCTTGGGCGCTCCCTGAGGGGACCATCACTGTTCCTTCTCAGTCTTTGACACGCTCATTCACTCATTTAGTCACTCATTCATTCATCCATACACCCGTTCTCACGCACTCATTCATTCACCTCTCATGCGTTCTTTGCCTCATTCATTCTCTCATTCATTCATTCATTCTCTTCGTTACCTCTCATTCATTCATTCACTCTTTCTTTCATTTGCTCATTGAGGCATACATTCAAGGGTTTGGACACTTACCTAAGGTATACTCACATTTTTTTTCCCTCCAGGGTCCATTGATTTCTTCATCAAACAGATATTAATTGAGGGCCTACTGTGTGTCAGGCACTATGGCCCTCATGGTGAGCACAGCAGAAGACATGGAGAAGAGTGGCAGTTAACAGTCACGCCTGCATCAGGTGTGGAATGCCCGCTGTGATAAGCATGGACGGTGTATATTGTGGAGAGAGGGCAGGTGCAGGAGAGCGCATTACACAGCATCGGAGCTGTCACAGTGATCAGAGGAGGCTTCCCTGGTGGACTGAGATCTAAAAGATGAGGTGCTGGTGGCGGAGGCAGTGAGGGTAGTCAGGAGAGAAGGTTGAGAATGTTCCAGACAAGATGAGAAAAGTCTGCCCGGCTCTATGGAAGGAGAGAGTGTGAAGCTTTCAAGAGAGGTAAGCACCAGTGCGCGAGGCAACCTGGTTCTTGGAGAGGTCCCCTCCTGGATGCACTGTGGCCAGGAATTCCCTGTTCAGACCTCGTCTTGGCTCCATTTTACAGACAACCACCCTTTGCAGAAACAAAGCATGCTGCGGGGCTATCATGTTAGCCCCAGCCAGAAATTCAGAGGAAGCTATGTAGGGACAGGTCTGGTGGAGGCTCAGGCTGTGTATCCAGCCTGGAGGTCTGGAGAAGGCCTGTCTTTCTGCCCTGGGAGGTTCTAGGAAACCATTCATCGCACTTCCTTTTCCTGTAAGGTTTGAATCCAGGTTGAGGGCCACTGTTTTTACTGGTCCCATCTGGAGACAAGTGTTTCAAATCAAGCTTTCTTCCCTGCTCTCTCTTAAAGATGCCTGCTCTCTTAGGGAGGGAAGTCTCCGACCCTCATGCTGGTTTCCTGCTGCGGAGACAAGTACCTTAATAAATGTCTATTTATCTGGCTGGACTGCCCTTCTGTGTGTTGGTTTCCTGCTGAGACCTCCAGCCTGAGTCCAAAGGTGTCTTTCTTAAAGGGGTAGGAGAGATGCAGGCCTTTCCCAATGTATCTATATAATAGATTGGCCAGAAAGGTCGTTTGGGTTTAGTGCAACATTGTACTGACAAACCCGGATGAATTTGGCCATCCTATTTTTTTTTTTCTTGTGTATTTGCTATGAGCTGACAATGTTCCACTAGGAGGCTTTGCTCCAGGGAGGCCTCCCCCATCCCCCAATGTCTCCCTCTCATTCTGTTAGCTACAGGTCCTCCCAAGATCCCCTATGCTGCTGGTTGGGAGTACTGGCTATACCTCTAGACTTGGGGGCTGGAGACTAAGGCAGCAGCAGCCCCAGGAAAGAAAGAAAGAAGGATTTGGATTCTAAGAGATCAACACATCTGAGCTGTTGTTGCTGGTGCTCAGAGGCCATTTTCCACCTGGGGTGGAGCCAGGTTAAAGGAACCATCTATGTCCCCCTGCTGAGGTCATGCACTGTCCCCCACAGACTTGCTTTTGTGCAAGCTTTGTCCCTTTGCCTGAAACACCCTTCCCTCCCACCTCTTGGGAGAACTATTATTTGCCAGGGGCCCTAAGGATGAGAGATCCTGTTCTAAGTGTCCAGAATGCAGCGATGAATGAAACAGAGGACATACCTGCCTCCATCAGGTTTATCTTTAAGGACGAGACACCAATGAACAGATATGTGGTGGTGACAAGTGCCAGGGAGAGAGAACCCAGCAGGGTAAGGAGGTAGGGGGTCAGGAAGGATGGGCTCGAAAAGGGACACTTGTGTAAGATCCGAAGCGGGTATCATGGGACGAGTCCTCCTGGCAGAGGGAAACCAGTGTCCAAGGGCATGCAGGCAGGGAGGAGTTGGGTGTGTTGGAGGCACCACCAGGAAGCTGGTTGACTGGGTTAAAGTGATGAGTGAGGTAAAGGATGAGACCAGAGAGGGAGATAACTGGCCCTTCATTGTAAGGATTTTGGCTTTTATTCCAAGTGAGATAGGAGCCTATGAAAGGGTTTGAGTGGAAGAGTGATGTGATCTGACATATGTTTTTAAAAGGCTCACTGGCTGCAGCAATGAACACGTCTGAGTGTATCTCATCTTCATAATTCTAGGAGGCAGTACTTTCATTGCTCCTATTTTATAGACACAGAAACTGAGGCACAGAGAGCTGAGGCAACTTGCTCCTACGGAGGATGAGGCAGAGCCAGGATTTGATCTCATTTCATTAGGCACTGCTGCCTTCAGGAAGCCCCCATGTATGCTCCGCAAAGCTGGGTGAGGAGACCTGATGGACTTAATCTTGTCTGAGCCTCAATTTTCTCTACATTGGGTGAGATAGATACCGTCCTTGGGACTTCCCTGCCGGTCCAGTGGCTAAGACTCTGTGCTCCTAGTACAGAAGGTCTGGGTTCAATCCCTGGAACTAGATCCCACATGCTGCAACTAAAGATCCCACAAGTCACAACTAAGACAAGCGCAGCCAAACAAATAAATGAAAATGAATATTAAAAATTATACAGACATTAAAATTTTAGATAGACATTGCCAAGTTGCATTTCCTAGAGACTGTATCAATGTACACCACCCATCAGTAATGAATGAGACAGCTTATCAGCTCACAAGTTTGTCAACATGGTAAATTAGCAAACTTAACAAAAACATACTGTGAGATCTTGTTATACATACTGCTTTTTGATTTACTATTAAATTACAAACATCTTTCTGTTTCAAAAAATATTTTTCAACAAAATAATTTTTGCTAATTATACAATATTCCATTGCACAGGCATACCATAGTTTACTTGATCAGTTCCCTGTTGTCAGATATTTAGTTTTTTAAAAAACAAACAAGATGAATAAATTTCACTGTTAAAATCAAGAATTTTGCTCTCAACAGACACTTTAAAAGGTTAAAGGGTGAAAAATACATCACCAACTGGGAGAAAATGCAATACACACGACTCACAAAGGAGAGTATTATCAAGCATATGTAAAGAATTTTTTAGATATTGATAAGTATAGCTCAATAACCCAATAGAAAAATGGGCAAAATACACAGATATTTCAAATGAAGGACATATGTGGCTAATAAATACATGAAGAGAGACTGTACAACAATTAATTGTCAGGCACATCAAGACCAGAATGAGATAGTATTTTATGCTCATCTGTTTGGTAAAATATTTAAAAAAATCTGACAAGTCAGGGAAAGGATCCAAGAAAGGATGTGAGGTGCAGAGGGAATGCAAATCAGTGCAAGTGCTTTGAAAAACAGCTTCGTGTCATCATCTCACATTGAAAATTCATAATCCTCTGATCTAGTAATTTTTCTCCTGCAGGCATGTGCAAGAGAAATAAGAATGTTCTCAGCTAGAAACAGACTAGTGGCTAGAAACAAACTGAGTGCCCATGGGCGATAGAATGGATGAAAGGCATGAGGTATTTTCAAACAATGAAAGGTAATACAGCGGGCAAAAAAAAAAAAAAAAAAAAAGAAATCAAGTATCTTGATAGCAACAACTTTGGCACAGGTGACACTGTTGACACCTGGTCCACCCATGGCCCTGTGCTTTGTATCTTCAGCGCCACCAGCTGGAGCCCTCTTATTTTGCTATTCCCATTGCCGGCTGGAACTGTTATATTTAAAGTGGATAACCAAGGAGGACCTGCTGTACAGCACAGGGAACTCTGTTCCATCTTATGTGGCGGCCTGGATGGGAGGGGAGTTTGGGGGAGAATGGATACATGTATGGTTGAGTCCCTGCGCTGTTGCTGAAACTATCACATTATTCATCGGCTATATGCCAATATAAAATTAAAAAAACTTTAATTAAAAAAAATAAAAAAGGAAATAATATCCCTGAGAGGGAGTGTTCTCAACCCTGGACTGAAAATTAACACCCCAGGTCCCTCACTGCATGGGGGAGATAACTGATGTATGTGGAGCTCAAGTTTCTCCAGCAAGATTAAGTTCGGCACTGAGTTTAAGTAATTAAGAGATTAAATTATCCACAGCGTGGTTGGTTTGATCATTTGCTTCAAAAATGAGAGAAAATTCGTATAACATAAACTACCCATTTTAAACTGAATGATTCAGCGGCCCAACCTCTTTCTAGTTCCAAACGTTCTCATTATCTCCAAAGGAACTTCCTGTCTATGAAGATGTTGCACCCCGTATAACGTGCTTTTCAAATTTCATTATTGCTGCACTGGATCTTATTTGCAGCATTTGGGATCTTTTGTTTTAGCCTGTTTTACTCTTGGTTGTGGCATGTGGGATCTAGTTCCCTGACCAGGGGATGGAACCTGGGTCCCCTGCATTGGGAGTGTGGAGTCTCAGTCACTGAACCACCGGGGAAGTTCCCCCATGTAATGTGTTTTTATTGTCTGTCTTTCCCTCTGCTATGGTCTGAATGTTTGTGTCCCTCTCCAGATTCCCAGATTGGAACTTATTGCCTCCACCCATAGGTGATGGTATGATGAAATGAGGCCCTTGGGAGGTGATGAGGTCAAGAGGGTGGAGCCCTCATTGATGAGATTCCTGCTCTTTTCGTATCACAACCTGGATCACACTGGCTCCTTGATTTGGAAGCATAAAGTTCAGTTCAGTTCAGTTGCTCAGTCGCGTCTGACTCTTTGTGACCCCATGAATCGAAGCACACCAGGCCTCCCTGTCCATCACCATCTCCCGGAGTTCACTCAGACTCACGTCCATCGAGTCCGTGATGCCATCCAGCCATCTCATCCTCTGTCGTCCCCTTCTCCTCCTACCCCCAATCCCTCCCAGCATCAGAGTCTTTTCCAATGAGTCAACTCTTTGCATGAGGTGGCCAAAGTACTGGAGTTTCAGCTTTAGCATCATTCCTTCCAAAGAAATCCCAGGCTTGATCTCCTTCAGAATGGACTGGTTGGATCTCCTTGCAGTCCAAGGGACTCTCAAGAGGAAGAGTCAAAAAATTACATACTACCTAAGTCTGTGTGCATGTGTGCACGCACATGCGTGTGCTCAGTTGCTTCAGTCGTGTTCGACTCTTTGAGATCCCATGGACCAGATCCCATCCACCAGGCTTGGCAAGAACATTGGAGTGGGTTGCCATGCCCTCCTTCAGGGGATCTTCCCAACCCAGGGATCGAACCTGAGTCTCCTGTGTCTCCTGCACTGCAGGCAGATACTTTGCCACTAAGCCCCCAGGGAGGCCTTAAGTCTATGTCACGGCAGCCAGTGTTTCACTTGTATGACTGTACTGAATTCTGCAGCGTGTCCCAGCCCTTCTCCCCTTTGTCTATGACAGTGGGTAAATCTGTCCTTTAAACTACATTGTTTTCCTCCCACAGAAGTCACATTTTCTCACCAATGTCTCTTCCTCCCCATCTTTAAAGCTCTTTGAAAAACATTTCCCTTTCTGCTTGCTTCTTTTTCCACTCCCTTGGCCAAGTCTATGTCCTTTGGCCTAAAGTTGCATTTTTGAAAAAAAAGATTAGTTGCTATAAAACATGTTGTTCATCGGTGACATAGATGAATGTTAGCGGCATTATTGTCCAGTGTATAATTTGACGACAGGGTTCTGGGAGATTCTGCATGGGGAGAAAACTTCTGCCTCTGACGTTTGAAAATTCAGAGATGTAGCAATTTTAGAAAATTAAAAACATGAATGGCAACAACAGAAGAAAATGAAAATTGCTCCATGATTTGGGCAGAGTGGTTTTTCTTCCTTGCCTCACTTCTGCCTGGAATGATTTCTTCTTTATGTGTCCTCTGGCAAACTTATTCTTCTGCCTTGACATGGAGACTAAGGCCTTTCCAGTGGCTGAAATGGTAAGGAAATTAGATACAACTGTATTTCTTTTTTAAAAAATTATTCTGCTAAAATATACATACCATAAAATTGAACGCTCTATAATGAGTTTCAGTATGTAGTTAAGTAACATGGAGTACATTCACAATGTTGTCCAACCATCATCACCATCTGTCATCTCAAACTGTAACTCCATACTCTGAAAACAGTAACTCCCCATTCTCCTCTCCCCCAGTCCCTGGCAGCCACCGCTCGTCTCCATAAATTTGACTCTTTGGGGTCATATGAGTGGGATTGTGCAATGTTTGTCCTTTGGTGTCTGGCTCGTTTCATTCAGCATAATGTCTTCAAGGTACATCCATGTGGCAGCATGCGGTGGGGTTTCCTTCCTTTGAAAGGTTGAAAAATGCTGCATGGTATGTATTAATAGATACCACATTTTGTTCATGTTTTTTCATCATCTGATGAGCATTTGGGTTGTTTCCACCTTGTGGCTATTATGAATCATGCTGGTAGAAACAAGGATGTACAAATATCTGTTCGAGTTCCTGTTTCAGTTCTTTTGGGTCCATATCTAGAGGTGGAATTGCTGGGTCATATGGTAATTTCATATTTAAATTCTTCTTTTACTTTTTTAATTGGCAGATACGTGCTTTACAATGTTGTATTAGTTTCTGCTGTACAACAATGTGAATCAGCCGTATGTATATACGCATACAGCTCCCTCCTATCACCCCCTATTCCACCTCCCTAGCTTGTCACAGAGCACCAAGCTGAGCTCTGTGTGCTATACAGCAACTTCCACTAGCTAGCTATTTTACACATGGTAGTGTTTATATGCATATCAGTGCTACTCTCTCAGTTCATTCCCCCCTGTCTTTCCCCCTGGTGTGTTCACAAACCCATTCTCTATGTCTAGATTTAAATGGCAATCTCATTTTTTTAAAGATGCCTTTACGGTGACATACGAACTGACATACGTTTGACCGAATATCTGGGTATCATAGTCTAGCCATGTTGACACATGAAATTAACCATGAGGCCGTTGCAGTACTCCAGACAAGATGTTCCGAGAGTCTTAGCTTAGCACACGGGCAGGGAAAATGTAGAGGAAGGGATGAGCAGAGGCACTGCTGAGGTGGGGACGTCGACAGCACTGAGCAGGGGACACTCGTGAAGACCCGGTTTCTAGCATAAGCGCTGGGGCAGATAGTGGTAATATTTAGCAAGATGGGAAGAAAGAGGGGTCTAAGTGACTCCCAGGTCATTACTGAGCAGCTCCTATGCCCGAAGCACTGCTCCGGGTTCTCAGGATGTGCAGCTCTGGAGGTCAGACGTGGTCTCTCTGAGCTGAAGTCAAGGTATCAGGGACTTCCCTGGTGGTCCAGTGGCTAAGACTCTGAGCTCCCAATGCGGGGGACCGGGGTTCAATCCCTGGTCAGGGAACTGGATCCCACATGCTGCAACTAAGAGTTTGAATGCTTCAACTAAAGATCCCGCATGTTGCCACAAAGACCTGGCACAGCCAAATAAATAAATAAAGATAAATAAGCTTTAAAATAAATAAAATCAAGGTGTCAGCAGGGATGTGGTCCTTCTGGAAGCTCTAGGGAAGAATTCATTTGCTTGCCTTCTCTAGTTGCCTGAGGCTGCCCTCATTCCTTAGCTCATGGCCCCTTCCATGTTCAAAGCAATACTGGCTGGTTTAGCCTTTTATATCATATCACTTTGAAACTGACTCTTCTTCCTTCTGCTCACCTCCCTTTACATCCCCTCACTGGGTCCACCTGGATAAGCCAGGGTATGTTACCGTTAATTGGGCAACAGCCATAATTCTACCCACTACCCGAATCCCCCCTTGCCACAGAAACATAGCAGTCACAGGTCCCAGGAATTAAGATGTGGCCATCTTTAGGGATGCCTACTTCACCTCATTAATTTCCTTCTGGCTTCCCTGGTGGCTCAGACAGTAAAGAAACTGCCTGCAATGCAGGAGACCCAGATCCGATCCCTGGGTCAGGAAGATCTCCTGGAGAAGGGAATGGCAAACCACTCCAGTATTTTTCTCTGTAAAATTCCGTGGACAGAGGAGCCTGGTGGGCTACAGTCCATGGGGTCGCAATGAGTTGGACATGACTGAGCGACTAACACTTTCACTTTCAAATAAATTTGCAGTCATGGTGTGTTCAGTAGGAACAGAGAAGGAGGGGAGGGGCAAGGGCCCATGGTGGGCAGACCTTCCTCCATGAATCATTCTAGAATGTTGGGGTTGTTTCCAAAGCATCAGACTGGCCTTGAAGAGTTGATGTCTCTCCTGCTTCTCAGACCCCAGAATGGTTCTCCTTTAAAGATGATGGGACACATGAATTGATGGGTGGTGTTAGTCACTCAGTCATGCCTGGCTCTTTCTGACCCCCATGGACCCCACTAGGCTCCTCTTCTATGGGGATTCTCCAGGCGAGAATACTGGAGTAAGTTGCCATGCCCTTCTTCAGGAGGTCCTCCTGACCCAGGGATTGAACCCAGTTCTCCTGCATTGCAGGCAGATTCTCTATTGTCTGAGCCACCAGGGAGGCCCATATGAATTGACGGCTGGGGTTTATTTTTCCACCTGGTCCACCTGGTGCTGATAGATGAGCTTGGTACCTCTTTCATGGGAGAAACTGGAGTGCTGTCATATCACGGTGGTGTGAGGTCAGGGCTCCCTTCTCCCCACTACCCTCCTTCATTGAACAGTGGCTTAACTGCGGCCTGATTCGCATTTCTTCTCCTAGGTTCTCCCTCCCTCACCCTCTGGTTCAAGACTCAGGAAAAAGAAGAGGATGCAGGGCATGGCGTGGGTGATTAAATGCATGGACTTCAGGTTAAGACATAACTGAGCTTTTAGCCCAGCTGTGCCACTGAAGAGCTGTGTGACCTTATGAGGTCACCTACCTTCAGCCCAGACTCCTCATCTGGCCAATGGGTGTGGCAGGACCACCCACAGCCTGTCGGGTGGATTAAAAGGGGTAGCCATTTGACTTATGGTCGCTGGTGGGGGTTGGAGGGAGGAGAAAGGGTGATGAGATAGGGAGTATGGGATCAGCATGCAGACACTGTTATAATTAAAATGGATAACCAATAAGGACCTACTGTATAGCACAGAGAGCTCTGCTTAATGTTCTGTGGCAGCCTGGATGGGAGGGGAGATTGGCGGAGAAAGGACACATGTGTATGTATGGCTGAGTCCCTTTGCTGTCCACCTGAAACCATCACGACATTGTTAATCGGCTATATTCCAATATAAAATAAAAAGTTTGAAAAAAAAAGAGCTAGCCATTTGGAAAACCCTCTGCATGGTGAGTGCTGCATACAGTGGGCACTCAGTAAATGCTCAGTCTTGTGATTATTGCTCTTGTGTTTTTGAAATTACCTGCTTCACGTCCCAGCTCAAAATTTACCTCCTCAATGGGGACTTCCTTCCAGGTGTCCCTACCCTGTTCTGGACATGACTGTACTCTGTGTTATTCCAGGGAGGTCTGTGCCCCGTGATTGCAGACTGGATGCTGTGTTTGACTTGTCATAGTGCACCTTAAGGGCTTCCCAGGTAGCTCAGTGGTAAAGAATCTGCCTGCCAATTCAGGAGACACAGGTTTGATTCATGGGTCAGGAGAATCCCCTGGAGAAGGAAATGACCACACACTCTAGTATTCTTGCCTGGGGAATCCTGTGGACAGAGGAGCCCAGCGGGCTCCGGTCCATGGGGTTGCCAAGAGTTGGACATGACCTAGTGGCTGAGCACAGTGCACATTAGAGAGGTGCCCAGGTTCCTCCATGCTCAGTGCCCCTCCTCTGCCCACCAGATAGCTCTGGGCTTTCTCTTTCCCGGAACTCACCACATTGCATTTTAATGGCCTCATTTTATCTGTCTCCCAGGGACACTGGAGGCTCCTGTGGGCAGAGGCTGGGTCTGGTTTACTCATCACTAAGACCATGATGCCTCTTCTTGTGTCCTGGGGCTGCTGTAACAAGTCACCACAGACTGAAACACAGAGATGTCTTCTCTCATGACGCAGCAAGTCAGGCGTCTAAAACCAGGGTGTCGTCAAGGCTGGTTCCCTCTGGTGACCTCCGAGGAGGAATCAGCCCGTTGCTTCTGTCCCAGCATCCAGTGTCCAGTGATGCTTCACCTGTCTTGGTTTGTGGCTGCATCGCTCCAGTCTCTGCCTCCATTGTCCCGCGGCCTCATCCCTGGGTGTCTGTCTTCCTCGAAGGGCAGCAGTCATCAGACTTAGGGCTCACCCTGATCCAGTATTCTTTCATCTTAACCTGCTGACTTCTGCAAAGACCCCATTTCTTCCTTCTTCTTCTTCTTCTTTTTTTTTTTTTTTTTGCCACTGTGTGGCATGTGGGATCTTAGTTGCTCGACCAGGGATTGAACCCATGCCTCCTGGGGGGTGCAGAGTCTTACACACTGGACCTCCAGGAAAGAGAGCTCCCCCTATTTCTAAATTAACTCACATTCACGGGTAAATGGGGTTAGGATTTGACATATCCTTTGGGGGACATAATTCAGCTCACAACAGTGCCAGCCACATCTATTCATCCCAAATATTTGATGAAGGAATGACTTTATGGAGAAATGAATGAGTTGATTCTGGGGGGGGTCCCTGTTTCTCTAGGAAATTTCAGACTGAAGTTGAGAATAGGATAATAAAATGTACGGAAGTGTTTGGGTGAAACACACACATACATGCACATACTCTCTCTCTCTCTGTGTCCTTGTGTGGGCAGCTCTGGGAGGAGGCTAGAAGTGGTGGCCTTTGGGTGGGACCCCAGGTGGTTATTCCACCTGCCCCCCCCAACCTGTCCCCCAGGGCCACGCTGCGGTGGGGCCCAGGCACCGTTTTATTAGTTGTGATCAACTGTGGTTAATTCCCTTAATCTAGACTTGCTTGCCCATAAAGCCCAGACCTCAGCTATTGGATTTCCCTGATCAAAGGGCGGTGTGTGGGGGGCGCTGCCCAGGAGGGCTTGGCGAGCCTCGTAAACACGGCCGGCCCAGGACACAATATGCACCCTCCTGAAGATGGGCTGATCGATGTCTGGAGCAATCCCATGTGAAATATTACTGTTGCTTAAATGGTGCTCGTGGGATTTACGGCTGGGTATTAATCGGCCCTGCTTAATGCATTGACCTTTGCCCTCCAGCAATTCAGGGAATGGCACTGGTGGGGCCAGAAGCTAATTCTGTGGATTAAAGCAGAGAGAGCCCCCTGCATTTGGAAGTGTCAGGGACAGTTTAGGCACCAGCAGAATGTCTATGGCTTTCCTCATCAGAGCAGCCAGCAGTGGGGGCTTCCTAGCAGGCTGCATGCTAGAAACGATGCTCTGTGCCATCGGTTTCTTTTTTATTTTATTTATTTGTTGGTTTATTTTTGGCTGTGCTGGGTTTTTCGTTGCTGCGTGCTGACTTTTCTCTAGTTGCGGCGAGTGAGGGCTCCTCTCTTGTTGCAGTGTGCAGGCTTCTCATTGCGGTGGCTTCTCTTGTTGCAGAGCATGGGCTGTAGAGTGCGTGAGTGTGGCTCACAGGCTTAGTTGCCTGATGTGGCATGTGGACCAGGAATCGAACCCGTGTCCCCTGCATGGGCCGGCGGATTCTTCACCCCTGGACCAGCAGGAAGGTCCCATTAATTTCTCTGTCTTGCTCAGCCCTATGATTATTTAACCCCTCTCCCCTTCTGCTCCAGGACTTTTCACATCTGTTTCCTCCCCCTGCAATCCCCTTCTTTCCATGCATCCTCAGTTCTAACCTTAGATGTCACTCCCTCCAGGCAGCCTTCCTGACCCCCAAGTCTTGTTCAGCCCGTCATGCCAAGATTGTTTCACAGTTGTCATTGTGATTTTTCTAGCCTGGCTCTTCTGACAACCTGTAAGTTGCTGGAAGGCAGGAGCTGAAATGTTACCCAGATCGCCTGTATACAGACCAAGCTCAGAGTAGACACTCCATAAGCATTTGATACATGAATGACTCAAAAGAGGTCTAGCAACAGTCAAGGGCACAGTTGACAGATTTTAGAGATGACGTAGTTAAATTTGGTGTGTTAAGTCTTTTGACCACGGATGAGCAGGTGGAGCATGGAGGACTTTTAGGGCAGTGAAACTACTCTGTACGATCCTATCATAGTGGATACCTGTCATTATACATTTGTCCAAACCCACAGAGTGTCACCTGTGGACTTGGGTGATGATGGTGAGTCAGTGTATTTCATGGATTGTAACCAATGTCCCCCTCTGGTGGGGATGTTGGGAATGGGTGAGGCTGTGTATGTGAGGGAGTTAGGGGGTTTATATAGGAAGCCTCTGTACCTTCTGCTCACTTTTGCTGTGAAAGTAACACATTATTGACCAGGGGATTTCTGCAGAAACTAACCCCTGTGGTGGGTGATTTGTTAAGTAAGTGAATATCGAAATGTCTCTGGTCAATGACATTCAGTAACAAAAGATGTGTTATTATGTCTCTCGTCAACAAGTTTTAAAACTGCTCTGAAAGGGCTTCCCTGGTGGCTCAGTGGTAAAGAATCCGCCTGTCAATGCAGGAGACATGGGTCTGATCCCTGGTCCAGAAAGTTCTCAAACGCAGCAGAACAACTAAGCCTGTGTGCCACAACTACCTCTGGAGCCTGCATGCCCTGGAGCCTGTGCTCAGCAAGAGAAGCCAGCGCAAGGAAACGCCAGCACAGTGAAAGACCCGTGCACAATGAGAGAAAAGCCCACACAGCAACGAAGACCCAGCACAGCCAGCACATAAATATTAAATTAAAAAAATTATTTAAAAAGCTGTTCTAAAAAATGAAGTCTGCTAAAAAAAGATCTATTGACTCAACACTAAATATCAGATCACATTTAATAATCTTAACCTCTCAGCCTAAAAAGATGGGCAATCTAGCCACTCTGGGCTCATGTCCTGATTGCCAGCAAGACTGGTAGAAGGTGAGCAGAGGCAGCCCTTTCAGATGGGGCATGCGGCTCTAGTTAGCCACAGTCCCCACCACTCTGCTATAAGCACCTATATATTTATGCTCAATGCCTTCTTTGCTGGTCTGTGTTCCTCACTTGATGTTGACCCAGAGGGAGAATATCTTAAGGAAGGGCAGAGAATGCAGGGCAGGGCAGGCTTCCTGGGAGCAGAGCTGGCAGAGGGGGCTGACCTCATGGTGCCCACGCTCTCATTGTCTCCTTCTGCATGCTTGGGCTGGGCTCAGCTTGTCCTGTCCCAGGTGGAATGCCAGGAGAGGCTCCTCTGTGGTTCTACAGAGCTACAGGGAGCTGGACACATGGGAGCTTTCTGTGGGGAGAGGGAAGGGATTGGCGGGTTGAGAATTATCTTGATCTAAGATGACAGTTGTGCAGGAGAATTTGCATCCAGGACAACTTGTGTTGTCCAATACAGCATCCACCAGCCATACGTGGCCATCAAGCAAAGTGCCATCAAGCAAAGTGTGGGTGGTCCGAACTGAGATGGGCTGTAAGTGCAATGCATGTGACTCATGAATGATATAACATGTAAAATCTCTATTATTTTTCACTTGATTGCATGTTGAAATGATACTATTCTTCCTTTTTGTAGTCATAAAAAGCTTGTATTCATTTGTTGTTCAGTCGCTCAGTTGTGTCTGACTCTTTGTGACCCCATGAACTGCAGCACTCCAGGCTTCCCTGTCCTTCACCATCTCCTGGGGTTTGCTCAAACTCATGTCCATTGAGTCAGAAATGCCATCCAACCATCTCTTCCTCTGTTGCCCCCTTCTCTTCCTGCCTTCAATCTTCCCCAGTATTAGGGTCTTTTCCAATAAGTCGGCACTTCCCATTGGGTGGCCAAAGTACTGGAGCTTCAGCTTCAGCATCATTCCTTCCAATGAATATTCAGGGTTGATTTCCTTTAGGATTGACTGGTTTGACCTCTTTGCTGTCCAAGAGACTCTCAAGAGTCTTCTCCAGAACCACAATTTGAAAGCATCAATCCTTTGGTGCTTAGCCTTCTTTATGGTCCAATTCTCTCATCCATACATGACTACTGGAAAAACCTTAGCTTTGACGAGACAGACCTTTGTTGGCAAAGTGATGTCTGCTTTTTAACATACTGTTTAAGTTTTTCATAGCTTTTCTTCTGAGGAGCAAGTGTCTTTTAATTTCATGGCTGCAGTCACCTTCCGCAGTCATTTTGGAGCCCAAGAAAATAAAATCTGTCACCGTTAGCAATTTTTGCTTAACTAGGAGAAGGCAATGACACCCCACTCCAGTACTCTTGACTGGAAAATCCCATGGACGGAGGAGCCTGGTGGGCTGCAGTCCATGGGGTTGCTGAGAGTCGGGCACGACTGAGCGACTTCACTTTCACTTTTCACTTTCATGCATTGGAGAAGGAAATGGCAACCCACTCCAGTATTCTTGCCTGGAGAATCCCAGGGACAGAGGAGCCTGATGGGCTGCCGTCTATGGGGTCGCACAGAGTCGGACACGACTGAAGCGACTTAGCAGCAGCAGCAGCATGTTATGGAGAAGTTTTTTTTTTTTTTAAAGATCATATTTATCATATCATTTCTTCAAAAAGTATTTGACTTCCAAGTATCGTCCAGGCAGTATTTAGATGGAGAGGACACAGTAGTAAACAGGGCAAAGGCCCTCATCTCAGGGGATACACCTTCTAATCTGGGGAGTCAGATGAGAAACAAAGGATAGTATCTGATTTTCCAAAAAGTTCGTTTGGGTTTCCCTGTAACATCTTGTGGAAAAACCTGAAGAAACTTTCTGACCAACCCAATATTATAAAGTCAATTAAGGTAGGATACTAGGTCTTCCTTCATAAGTAGGGTAGTCCTAGAAGACCTCTCTGATAAGGTGCCATTTGGGTGGAGATGTGGAGAAAGTGAGGAAAGTGAGACATGCAAATATTGGACTAGGGTGTTCCAGGCAGAAGGATTTGCAAATGCAAAAAGTGCAAAGGCCCTGGGGTGGGCTGTGCTCGGTGTATTCAGGGAACTGCCTGGAGATCCGCAAGGCTGGAGCAGAGTGAGTGATGGGAAGGGGGAGGAAGATGAAGTCAGAGGTCGAGGGACCTGGTTACATAGCAGACAGCAGTAAGGACTCTGCATTCTACTCTGAGTGAAACAGGACCTGTGGCAGGGATGTGCATAGAGGAGGGACCTGATCCAACTTACTATTACCACTGCTAAGTCGCTTCAGTCGTGTCCGAAGCGACAGCCCACCAGGCTCTCCCATCCCTGGGATTCTCCAGGCAAGAACACTGGAGTGGGTTGCCATTTCCTTCTCCAGCTTTCCTTTAAAATTGGAGGAAGTTACAGTTCAGTATACACAGGCAGAGTCGTATCCGACTCTTTGTGACCCCATGGACTGTAGCCCACCAGGCTCCTCTGTCCATGGAATTCTCTAGGCAAGAATACTGGAGTAGGTTGCCATTCCCTTCTCCAGGGACTCTTCCCAATCCGGGGATCAAACCCAGGATCTCCTGCATTGCAAGCAGATTCTTTACTACATGAGCCACCAAGAAAGCCCTTTCACACGCAGACAAAGGAGCCACCGGGGGCTCCTAAAACCTGTAAATTCATTCTCCTGTCCCTTTAATGCGAGATATAAAGACGTTTCCTATCTAACATCTCTTTTCTGTTGAAAGAAATCTGATGGATTTTTTCCATCAAAACCTATTATTCTTTCTTAAGTTCAAGCTGGTTGGCTCCCCATTAAGTATAACAGTGATTTGTTTAGACAAAAATGAAGTTAAGGTGGCTATGAGCTCAGATGTCAGATATACATTTGTTTACCTAGCTCTGTTAAAGCATATTTTAAACCATTCTGCATAGTATGTCAGGTTATAGGCTGCTCTGGTATCATTTCTTGAATAAATTTCTAAATTCTTGTTATGATTAAGGCACTATTACAGTCACTGCTGGATTATACAAGGATAACAACAATCACATAGAACAAAGGAGCAGAACTGAAGAGTTTTAAACCTCATCCTTATAAAGGATGAGGCCCACTCTGGTGGCTTTGCTGAGTGGATAGACTGCTGTTGCTGCTGCTAAGTCACTTCAGTCATGTCTGAGTCTGTGCAACTCTATGGACTGTAGCCCACCAGGCTCCTCTGTCCATGGGATTTTCCAGGTAAGAATACTGGAGTGGGTTGTCGTGCCCTCCTCCGGGAGCTCTTCCCAACCCAGGATCGAACCCGGGTCCCCTGCATTGCAGGCAAATTCTCTACCACTGAGCCACCAAGAAAGCACTGAGTGGATGGATGGACGGGTGCAAATGTGGAGGCAGGGAGACTTCAGAGGTGATTGCAATCACAATATAATCAAGTTTTAGCCATGTTTTAGGGAAACAAAAACATCACTGTATCAACTGTACAAATCAGTTCTAATGCATATTTGGATTTCAGAATGTTTTTTTCAGAATCAAGGAAATAGGGCACTGAATGTTTTTATCTATTTATTTTTTTAAATTAAAAAAATTTTTTTTGGCCACACTTCATGGCATGTGAGATCTTACTTCCCAAACCAGGAACTGAACCCATGCCACCTGCACTGGGAGCTTGGAGTCTCAACCACTGGACCACCAGGGAAGTCTCTTTCTTTTTTTAATTAAAAAAACAAGTTTAATTTTTTTTTTTTAATTTTAAGGCAGTGGACGATTTTTAGGGCTTCCCAGGTGGCACTAGTGGTAAACAGCCTGCCTGCCAAGGCAGGGGATGTAAGAGACTCAGATTCAGTCCCCAGGTTGGGGAGATCCCTGGAGGAGGGCATGGCAACCACTCCAGTATCCTTGCCTGGAGAATCCCATGGACAGAGGAGCCTGGGTGCTACGGTCCGTCGCACTGTGCACAACTGAAGCGACTTAGCATGCACACATGCACTGGATGGTTTTAATCAGAAGAATCTGTAGTGGGAACTCAGTTTATTTCCAAGTTTTGTCTTTTTTTTGCTTCTAGGTGGCTGAGAGTAAAAATTATGTTTCTGTTACATCATTGGAGTTCCACTGTGTAATACATTATGTGTATGTATTTACATGTATTAATTCTTTTAATCTATAAAGTGAAATCTCAAAAGCCAAATAATTAGGGTCCGGGGACTACCTCAGTTGACTGGAAATAGGAGATGTGTTCAATGATGCATTACTGAATATGAGATTCTGGTTAATCCGATGTGCTAGTGGATTCAGCTTTATGCTTTGCAATATCTGGGTATGGCACCTAACTCTAATGATGCTAAAGATGAGGTAGGAATTGGACCTTAAAAACATCTGTTTGGGCCTATGACACTCCCTGAATCCTTGCTGATCCTTTTATTTTATTTTTTTTTTTAAATAAGTTTATTTATTTTAATTGGAGGTTAATTACTTTACATTATTGGTTTTGCCACACATCAACATGAATCCGCCGCAGGTAAACATGTGTTCCCCATCCTGAACCCCCCTCCCTCCTCCCTCAATATTGGAGGACCAGCAGCCTGCCTATCACATGGGACTTTGAAAGAAACACAGAGTTCCAGGGACCAGCTAGTATCTAAATTTTAGCAAGGTCCCTGGGAGATTTACACGCTTTTTTAAAGCATGAGAAATACAGGTTTGACTGGTTCAACTTGCCAGTAAGGAACTGAGATTATCAGTCCTACAACCTGCCAGAAATTGGATCCTGCCAATGGCACAGGAGCTTGAGAATGGATCCTTCCCCAGTTGAGCCTTCAGATGAGACCACAGTCCTGGTTGCCTCCTGAGAGATACTGAAGCAGAGGTTCCGAGTCATGCTCAGATTCCTGACCCACACAAACCAAGAGACAATGCGTGTGTATTTTTTGAGTCCCTACATTTGTGATAATTTGTTATACAGCAGTAGAGAATTAACACAGTCACCTAAGGAACTTAGAGAAAAAACACAATTACAGCTGCTAACATCCAAGTCCAACTTTTGGCCAGCTGAACCAGAATCCCCAGGGTTGATCCAAGCAACCATATTTAAGAAGCTCTTCCCTCGTGTTGATGGTGGACAACTGAGGCTGAGGAGTCCTGCCTAAGATACTGCTGTTGGAAAGCAGTCTCCAGTGATTATAGGTTCCCTGGGCACTCTTTCCCACACCTCACCCCAGTGTGTGGTCATTTGAGCTTTCTGGTTGCTCATCCCTGGGTTGTTGCTGTTGTTTAGTTGCCAAGCCGTGTCCGACTCTTTTGTGACCTGATGGACTGTAGCCTGCCAGGCTCCTCTGTCCATGGGGTTTTTCAGGCAGCAATACTGGAGTGGGTTGCCATTTCCTTCTTCAGGGGGTTTTCCTGACTCAGGGATCGAACCTGCATCTCCTGCCTTGGCAGGTGGATTCTTTTCTACTGAGTCACCAGGGAAGCCCCATTCCTGGGTTTAGCTGGAGGTTAATCTTTCCCCCAGCTTTCTTGTACCAGCCTCACTCTGAAGAGAGGGGTTTCTGGTGCCCTTTCTGTCAGAATGATGGAGACCTCTGGGAAGGTGGCCCCACTGCAGTGATATGTGATGGCTCCAACCATCCATCCATCCATCCATCCATCCATCCATCCATCCATCCATGGGAAAGGATCTTAATGAAGAGCCTGGGGCCCAAGAGGCTGGAGCCTCAGTCCACAGAGGCTTTGAAATCGGAGCTTTCATATCATATTCACACATCTGAAACACATCAGCGGGTGAAGGGCAGACACGACGAGGTAAGGGCTCAGACGGGATCTGGCAAGAATTGGGACAGATGAGAGAAGATCTCCGGTGACTTCCCTGTGGCATCTCTCTGGGTCAGGTCATTTGCAGGGGGAGGGGAGAGTGGGCTGCTCTGCTGCTATCACCTGGCTAGAATGTCAGGAGCATTGCCAGACACCCCGTGTCCCCTGGCCATCTGCTTTATGACTTGGGTTGCCATCCCCCAGCCTTATCCCAGGTCACGTTTTCCAAAGATAAGCAGTTAAGGGGTGTGTCAGAGATGAGAATTTATAGCCAAGTAACTCAACTTTCCTGACCTGTCTGTCCCCTGACCCTGCCTGGGGCTGCCAAGACTGACCTATGAAAGAATAATGTGTATGAGAGGGTTTCCAAGAAGCAAGGATAAGGGTGGGGTTACACCTGAGAACTCAGAAATTCTGAGATCTGGAAAGGGCTTGGATGTCAATCCGTGGGGCTATTGAGCAAAATGTTCTAAGAATGTAGGATCAAACAGCCCGAAGTTCCAAACCTGCCTCTGCCACTTGGGCAAATGTCTTATCCAACCTCAGTGTTCTTATCTGTAAAATGGGGGTAATAGGAATATATGCTACAGAGGATTGACATGATGCTTATGTGAGATGTAACATATGTTAATGTGTTGGGTTGACTGAAAAGTTCATTTGAGTTTTTCTGCAAGGTGGTATGGATCTCGAATGAACTTTTTTGCCAATGCAACATGTAACCACTAGCGTGGTATCTGGGAAGAATAAGTGCTCAGTAAAAGGGAGTGATTAACTCCATTTTTCTTTTCATAGCCAGGAGAGCTGAGGTGTCTAATGGAAACATAGCATCCTTGAAGTATGATCACAGGGACGAGGTGGCCACATAGAATATTTCAGCAGACATCTGTCTGTCTGCTCACTTAGAAGCCATTTGAGCAGAACAGTCCCAGATGATTTAAGTTTGTATATATCTTCCCCTGTGATTAACCAATGGTTCATCAGATAATTGATTTTCTGTGGTTGTTTTCCCAAAGCTTGTTTGCTAAGGGTCTTTCCAAAATGCCCTGATGCCTTGCCTTGTGACTTGAGTATTTTTCACACTTGATTTTTTAAAAATTGTTTATTTATATGGCCGTGTCGGGTCTTTGTTGCTTGCAGCACATGAGAGCTTTCGTTTTGGCTTGCACACTCTCCAGTTGTGGCCCATGGGTTCCAGAGCTCACAGGCTCTCTAGCTGAGGCACGTGGGCTTAGTTGATCTCTCTACAGATCCCATCAGCATGTGGAATCTTAGTTACTGGACTGGGAACCGAACCCATGGCCCTTGCATTGCAGGGCAGATTCTTAACTGCTGGACTACCAGTGAAATCTTTGCCCTTGACTCTTTATGAGGGACATTTTTCAGGAAAACTCATATATGGCTCTGATCATCCTTAGTGAAGTCAAGTCTAACTCTGCAGACCATACTCACCAGGGGTTGCGTCCAGGTCTCCACTTGTGTTTTTCATGGGATTCTCAGATGAGCGGTCTTTTTTATAAAAGGAGGCTCAGTGACATAAGGCTAAACTTGGCTAACATTACAGGTGTGAAAATTATGGGAATGAGGATGAAAATATGCATCGTGATCCACAGAGAGGTACTTGAAAATGAAATTCCTGCCAATTATTTATTCATTTTTTAACCTTTGCCACTTGAAAAGTGAGAGTGGGAATCAGGTTAGAGTTAATTAGGCTCTGAATGAATAAGTTCTCTTCCAAGGACACTCACGTGTTTGTGAGAACAGTCTTAGCACGGGATGGTGTCTGGCATGAGACAAGTGGGGAAAAGACATGGCTGCGCCAGAGGAGCAGTTGGAGGCCACTGGATTAGGAGTCAGGAAAGTGGAGTTCATTCCTGGCTTCAGCCCCAGGAGCCCTCTGCTTCAGAGTAAGACGTTTGACTTTTCATTGCCTCAGTTTCCCTTCCAGGAAAATGGGGATAATAATTCTTACCTTGACGATGGAAGGAAATCATAGATAGAAAAGCATAAGTGTGGCTTCTGAGGTGGCTTCCTGGTGCTTCTGAGGGTTAAGGCTCTGTTTGATCCCTGGTAGGGCACCTAAGACCTCACATGCTGAGCGGAGCAGTAAACCCTCCCCTGCTAAGTCGCTTCAGTCGTGTCCGACTCTGTGCGACCCCATAGACGGCAGCCCACCAGGCTTCCCTGTCCCTGGGATTCTCCAGGCAAGAACACTGGAGTAGGTTGCCATTGCCTTCTCCAATGCAGGAAAGTGAAAAGTGAAAGGGAACTTGCTCAGTCGTGTCTGACTCTTAGCCATCCCATGGACTGTAGCCCACCAGGCTCCTCCGTCTGTGGGACTTTCCAAGCAAGAGTACTGGAGTGGGGTGCCATTGCCTTCTTCACTCACCACCAAAAAAAAAAAACGCCAAAAAAACCCAAACACCCTAAAACAAAATAAACAAAAAAGAAAAGCAAAAGTGTTGGGTAAAGGCAAAGTGATAATAATATTCTGGCCTTCAGCTTGTCTGGGATGGAGGGGGGGAGATGTGCTTAAACCATGCATGTCCATCCCTTCCCCCCACCTTACTCCAATCTCCTTTCCAAGATCTCTCCTTGTCTTCCCTTTGCTTGTGGAAGCAAGCAAAGAAAAAACCAAAAGTCCTAAGTTAAGACAGGTCAAGGACATCTGGTTTCCTACCTGTGAAATGGAGCTGAGATATAGCATTAACTTTATAAGCCTGCTGCCTCCTTCCAGCCCTATCTTATTCCTCGCCGTAGCCCTCCTCCTTCTCTACCCTCCAGCAATCCTCCCTGTAACCACAGGGCTTTGCACCAGCTATTCCCACTGCCTGGAACACTTGCTCACTTCCCTCCTGGCCTGCTTAACTCTTACATATTATTCTTCAGCTCTCGGCCTTCATCAGTCCCCTCTCTTGACCCCGTGGTCAAATCCCTCTATAAATGTTCTCATCACAATGGGTAACTTCTCCTTGTCTATGGTTTGAAATAACATACTTATCTGTATAGTACACAGAGCTGGTAATTCCATGATGGGAGGGACATTGTCTGTTTATTTTTTCTCCTTTATCATCTCAGAATCTGGAACAGTTCCCAACACACAGAGATGCTCAATCCTGTTTATTGAAAGAAGGAATGAATGAATGAACAAATGAAGTGACCTTTCTTCATGGGTCTGAGGGCGCAAGGGAACTTGCGAAGTCCCTGCGTCCTGTTTCTCAGCTGAGCAGCATGGCTGATTGACTTGAAGTCACGCGTGAGATTTATGGCTGTTCCATCGCTCCTGCTGCATTTCTGGGAGGCGAAGGCTGTGTCCTCAGGGCAGATGTCCATGCGCAGGGGTGGGACGATTGTACCCCCCACCCTCTGTAGTCCTGAAAAATCTTTGCTGATGGATGGGTACCTCTCAGCAGGGTGCTGAGGAGAACATTTGGAGGCTGATTGGGATTGAGGGAGAGGAAAATGGACAGTCCCTTTGCATCCTTCTTCCACCGTCAGGGAAGCCCTTGACCAACACAGATGTTCCCAGCTCACCCAATAACAATAACAACAGATAGAATTTACTGAGTGCTTCTTACTTGCCTGGTGCCTGGCCCAAACCTGGGTTCAACAGTTATGTGTGGAACAAATGAATGAATGAATACCAGGCATTGCCTTAAAGACTTGCTATCAGTTCAGTTCAGTCGCTCAGTCGTGTTCGACTCTTTGCGACCCCATGAATCGCAGCACACCAGGCCTCCCTGTCCATCACCAACTCCCAGAGTTCACTCAGACTCATATCCATCGAGTCGGTGATGCCATCCAGCCATCTCATCCTCTGTCGTCCCCTTCTCCTCCTACCCCCAATCCCTCCCAGTATCAGGGTCTTTTCCAGTGAGTCAACTCTTCTCATGAGGTGGCCAAAGTATTGGAGTTTCAGCCTCAGCATCAGTCCCTCCAGTGAACACCCAGGACTGATCTCCTTTAGGATGGACTGGTTGGATCTCCTTGCAGTCCAAAGGGACTCTCAAGAGTCTTCTCCAACACCGCAGTTCAAAAGCATCAATTCTTTGGCACTCAGCTTTCTTCACAGTCCAACTCTCACATCCATACATGACCACAGGAAAAACCATAGCCTTGACTAGACGGACCTTTGTTGGCAAAGTAATGTCTCTGCTTTTGAATATACTATCTAGGTTGGTCATAACTTTCCTTCCAAGGAGTAAGTCTTTTAATTTCCTGGCTGCAGTCACCATCTGCAGTAGTTCTGGAGCCCCAGAAAATAAAGTCTGACACTGTTTCCACTGTTTCCCCATCTATTTCCCAAGAAGTGAGAGGACCGGATGCCATGATCTTTGTTTTCTGAATGTTGAGCTTTAAGCCAACTTTTTCACTCTCCTCTTTCACTTTCATCAAGAGGCTTTTTAGATCCTCTTCACTTTCTGCCATAAGGGTGGTGTCATCTCCATATCTGAGGTTATTGATATTTCTCCCAGTAATCTTGATTCCAGCTTGTGCTTCTTCCAGCCCAGCGTTTCTCATGATGTACTCTGTATAGAAGTTAAATAAGCAGGGTGACAATATACAGCCTTGACATACTCCTTTTCCTATTTGGAACCAGTCTGTGACTTGCTATACCAAGTGTCATTTTATCCTCAGAAAAATATTACAAGAGGGATTCTACTATTATCCCCATTTTATCGAAAAACAAACAGGCTCAGAGAGATGAAATACTGTCTTAGGCCCTCTTAGAAGCACCAGAAGGGGTATGATCATTTTTTTTTTCCCTCCTGCCTATCTCTGGGGTCTGTTCTCTCTCCACATCATCTGAGGTCTTCTCTGCTTTTATCCTGCCCTTTCCAGCTCACCTCTCTGATGTCCAGAACTGATCCACAAAAATGATACATTGCTTTCTCTTCTTCTCTATATTTGTGCTAGACAATTGTCTCAAGGTGTGGGGATAGTCTGTTCATGGGTTTCCCCTCTGTAGTTGATGGGCTTGTAAGAATTATAAAGACCTCGGTCTTGAAGACAGCCTCATGTTACTATTGTACCCATTTTTTTTTTTAAACACTATACTAGGTTTCCTTTTTTTTGTTGTTGTTATAGATTTTTTTTCCTAACATGGACCATTTTTAGAATCTTTACTGAATTTGTTACAAGATTGCTTCTGTTCTATGTTTTGGTTTTTTGGCAGGGAAGCATGTGGGATCTTAGTTTCGCAAGCAGAGATTGAACCTGCACCCTCTGCATTGGGAGGCCAAATCTTAAACACTGAACCACAAGGGAAGTCCTCTATCGTACCCATTTTTAAGATGAGAAAACAGAGGCTTAGAGAGGAGAAATAAAATGGCTTGCCTGGCATCACATCTGTTATTGGGTTTTTGGATCACCAAACTTGGTGGCTTAACACAACAGAAATGGATTCTTTAAATTTCGAAGGTGAAAAGTTCAAAGTCAAGGTGTCAGCAGAGTCACAGTTCCCTCTGTGGGCTGTGGGGAAGATCCTTCCTTGTCTCTTTGGTTTCTAGTGATGCCTGGCGTTCTCTGAGTTGAAGACTCATCACACCCACTTCCACCTCTGTCTTCAGCTGGCTTTCTTCCCTGGGTTCCTCTGTGTGTCTTCTCCTTTCTTTCCTGTATAAGGGCACCCTGCATTGGATAGACGGTTCAACCAGATTCAGGATAGTTTTATCTTGCGATCCTTACCTTAATTACCTCTCCAATGATCCTTATTGTGAACAAAATTACATTCTGGGGTTCCAAGTAGACACAGACTTGGAGACACTGGTATTTAACCCAATACAACATCTCTGCCAAGTGCTGGAGCAGAGAATCACCACCAGATGGGACTAACTCCAAAGCCCATGCATTTAACTGATGCATACTATAAGGATTGTTCCTTAGGAAACTCAGAGTGGTAGTGAGCTTCCTCTACCAGAGACCTGGGACCTCTGGCTTGCTTCTGACTTCCCTTTTTCGCATGACGTCATCTGCGTCAAGCATAGATTCTTAATTGTTGAGCGAGAGAGAAGAAACTTGACTTTGCATTTAGATTCATTCTTTCTCTGGTCTCCACCTTAAACCCTGGTCCAGTCATTCACTAGATGCGTGTCTGAGCTGCTCCTGTCTCCACATCCTAACTTCCTTCATACCCCCAGCTGCCTCCTTCTTTCTTACTTCTTCTCCCAGCTGGAAACCATTATGGTGGGCATTTTTGGCTGGAACAGAAGGGTGGTGAAGTGCTGAGGTCACCTCTCGTGAGAACATTCTATTTGTAACAAGGCAATGGCTTGCCCAGAAGTGCAAAAGAGATCAGAGGACCTGCCATACTGTTCTCCATAGTGGTTGCAACACTTCACATTCCTGCCAACGGTGCACGGGGTTCCCTTTCTCCACACCCTCACCAACACTGATTGCCTGTCTTTTTGATAGTAGCCATCCTAACAGATGCGAGATAATGTCTTGTGGTTTGATTTGCATTTTCCTGATGAGAAGTGATGTTGAGCACCTTACCATATACTTGTTGGCCATTTGCACTTCTTGTTTAGGGAAATGTCTATTCCATTTCTTTGCCTGTTTCTTTAATCAGATAATGATGATGATGATGATGTGGGTGTGTGTTTGTTTTGGGGTTGTATGTATTTCTTATATATTTTGGATACTAATCCCTTATCAGATAGATGGTTTGCAAATACTTCCTCCCACTCCAAAATTTCAGTTATGCAAGATGAATATGTCCTGAAGACCTAATGTACCAATTGACAGGTCTATACTCTATACTTGAAATTTGCTAAGAGAATAAATCTGTAGATCTTGAGTGTGCTCATCACACAACACAAAAGTGGAAGAAATTAATAACTAGGTGAGTAAAGTGATGGATATCTTAATTGCAGTGATTATTTCATAACATACACATGTATCTACGGTGATTATTTCATAACATATCATGTATCTAAACATCGTATTTTACACCTTAAATATATACAATTTTTATGTGTCAATTATGCCTCAGTAAAGCTGGGAAACATGGAAATTAGATAGTCTAGGAATGAAAGGGAAATTTCTGCCAACCCTGTTTGCCTGGCTGGATTCATCAAGGATAAAAACATTCAACTTTAAGAGTTGGTGAAGGGGGACTTCCTTGGTGGTTCAGTGGTTAAGAATCTGTCTGACAATGCAGGGGACCACTAGTTTGATCCCTGGTCCAGGAAGATCCCACATGCCAAGGGGTGACTAAGCCAGAGCACCACAGCTACTGAGACTGTGCTCTGGAGCCTGGGAGCCTCAGCTCTAGAAGCCCGCTCACCCTGGAGCCTATGCTCTGCAGCAAGAGAAGCCGCTGCTGTAAGCCCACGCACCGCAACTAGAGAGCAGCCCCTACTCGTCGCCACCAGAGAACGCTCATGTGCAGCAACGAGGACCCAGTGGCGCCAAAAATAAACTAAAAAAGAAATAAAGTCAACCCTTGAGAGTCCCTTGGACAGCAAGGAGATCCAACCAGTCAAGCCTAAAGGAAATCAACGCTGAATATTCATTGGAAGGACTGATGCTGAAGCTCCAATGCTTTGGCCACCTCATGTGAAGAACCGATTCATTGGAAAAGACCCTGATGCTGGGAAAGATTGAGGGCAGGAGGAGAAGGGGATGACAGAGGATGAGATGGTTGGATGGCATCATGGACTTGATGGACATGAGCAAGCTCCAGGAGATGGTGAAGGACAAGGAAGCCTGGCCTGCTGCAGTCCAGGGAGTCCCACAGAATTGGACATGACTGAGCTACTGGACAATAATAACAACATAAAAAAAGAGTTGGTGGGGGCTGCTGGAGGTGGGGGCAGGAAAAATAGACATGCAGCTGCCTTCTCTCCTGACATATGCTCTATATGCTCGACTGGTCCCTGGTGGAGAAGTGGGACAAGGGCATGGATGGAGGAAAGGGAATGTTGGTAGGAGACACTGAGTTTTGATCCACAAGGAAAATTTCCATGTACTCCATTCCCTCATTCACCCTGTCCAAGCATTTACTGAGCCTCTGGAAGGAACAGACCCTGTAGACACCTGGATTTCTGCCTTCGGGCCTCTAGAACCATGAGAGAATATCTGATTTCTGTTAAGTCACCCAGTTTGTGGTAATTTGTTTTGACAGCCCTGGGAGATTGTGACAGACTCTAAGACACAGACCCTTTTCCCATCCTCACTGGGAGCAGATTGATCCGTGAAAGTTTAATAAGAATGGCAGTAGACATGTCAGTCCCGCCCTGAAGGAGCACAGAGACAGGATCACAAAATCTTCCTGGAGGCTGGATGGGAAGGCTTCATGGAGGAGGTGACTGCTGCATTCTCAGAGACTGAATTTTTTAAATAAGGAGGAGGGAGAAAGGTGATGTAGGCAGGCAGGGAGTGACCTGTTATGGAGGCACTGAGGTGAGAAAGAGCTTGGGGATGTCCTGACTGGAGAGCAAGGAGCTTGAGGGGAAGGTGGGATTGTGGAGAGGATTTTATTCGGGCTTGTAACATAAGCTGGATTTGATCTGAGTTCTGGAGAATCCTGTGAAGGGGTTTAGCACTTCAAGGGCTAGAGGGAGCCATAGAACCTTCTGGAGAAGAGAAGTGCATCAGTCTGAGCTTATGATTGCCAGCAACAGCATCCACGTTAGCTAGTTTAGGCAGAAAAGGATTGTGTTGAGGATATCAGAAAGTTCACTGAATTTCCGGGACAGAAAATAAAGCTTAAAACCTGTACCATTTGGATTGTACTCCTGGGTTGCTACACTAGACCTGGGCAACTTGCCCCACGAACACTACTGAAAACACCACCACAAAGACAGCTGTCACTGGTCCCTCTAGAGGCCACAATGTCAGAATGCATTCCAGACCATCCCCTTTCAGCCCCATGGAAGTCACACCTGAACACATATGATTGAAAGGCTGGGCCACATGATCAGGTTCTAGCTGCAAGGGAAGCTGGGGAAGTGAGTTTTGGGCTCTAGCTCTGGGAGACTGACTTCATAAAGTGAGTGTGCCTTTTTTGTTTGTTTTTTTTCCATTAGTCCTTCTAGATCCACATTCTCTTCCTGGGAAGCTGTTCCAACTGGACTGTATCAGTAGGGTTATCTGCATTCTGGACTGAATTCAACCGTTGAGAGTAACCAGCTTGAGGTGTGTGTTGGTTTTGGAGAGGTGGAGTTCAGGGTATTTATAATCCAGGTTCCTCCTGCCAGGTTGGTCATGGCCCTCCACCAATACTCTGTTCTTAATCAAGGCTGCCTCATTGACAGTTTTCTTTCAGATTCTAGTAACCATTTTCCCCCTTCCCTCTTGAGAACCTGTGGTCAGCCCTTGGGTACTACATTGTCCCTCATAGATTCTTCCTGATCTGCTAAACCTTTGTAAATAACCCTCTCAGCAACTCAGATGGAGGGGGTCATCTCTGTCTTTCCAGGACTCTGGCATACAATAAAGGTCACTCCCCAAATGATCCTGAGCAAAGAGGCAGACGAGGTAGTCTACCCCGGCCATCTGTTCAGAGTATGGATTTATATTATAGATTTTTCTCCCTTTAGGATCTTAGAATATTTTCTTGTATCTACCCCCTTAATAGCCCATAAATAAAGGAGAAAAAAAAATCAGTGAGGAAGAGGAACAGGAGCATGTGAAAGGCCAAGCAAAGGTCTTCAGAGTCAAGAATAAAGTGAAGGTTGACGGCTTCACAAACTTTTACACACACTTGGCTCAGACTTGATCACTCTTGGAAAAAGAGGGTCAACTCTTGTCTGGTATTCTTGGCTGCTGCTGCTGCTGCTGCTAAGTCGCTTCAGTAGTGTCCGATGCTGTGCGACCCCAAAGACGGCAGCCTACCAGGCTCCCCCTTCCCTGGGAGTCTCCAGGCAAGAACACTGGAGTGGGTTGCCATTTCCTTCTCCAATGCATGAAAGTGAAAAGTGAAAGTGAAGTCGCTCAGTCATGTCCGACTCTTAGCGACCCCATGGACTGCAGCCTACCAGTCCTTGGGATTTTCCAGGCAAGAGTACTGGAGTGGGTTGCCATTGCCTTCTCCGTATTCTTGGCTATCTTCTCTGAATTAGTGTGAAGCTATAGTGAAAAATCAGGTTCAGTAATCAACAGAATCTGAGTTGGAAACCCAGCCCTCTAGTTTACTGGCTGGGCAATCTTAGGCATGTGACTTAACACTTCTGAGGCTCGATTTTTTAATCTGTATCAAGTGAATATTCACATCAGGCTAACTGTGTGTATTCAGCGACCTGGTGGAGAGAATGCTCAGAACAATGCCTGGTGCATACAACAACGCTCCAAAAAATAATGTTGGCTGTGGCTAATTATCATCTCCGTGCCTTACACACCTCCTACCCAAGACACTCCTTAGAGTTTCGAGTGTGACTGAGGTGGTGACTCATGCTGTTTCTCCCACCCCAATAGGGCAGCTGGCCCGAGTTCCTGGTACTCTGTGTCCCTGTACTCTGATCCCATCACGAGTCGGTGCCACCCATTCTGTTCTCCCCGAGAAGCAAGCAGCTCTTTCTCTGCTTGTTTGTTCTTTCCTGTTTGCTAAGGGTTGATGTCATTCGTTTCATGCTGGCTCCCAGACATCAAGGTCCGTGTCTCTGTAACCTGTTTTGTATTTGTACCGCAAGGATGCTTAATAGTGTTGGGTGACGCTGGTGTATTACACATGACAGCTGAGTCAAGAATGCTCTCCCACTGGCTCCAATCAGCCAGAAAAAAGAGTTTGACTTGTCATTCTTACCACAAACAGATGTTCAGCACATAATAGAGAGGCTAGGTGGGAGGGATGTCATGATGATTAGGCTAGGTCTCTATCTTATTTGCTTATTTGCCTCATCTGAGCTTTTTGAGGTCAGGGACCATGTTGGATCACTGTCACAAAGTCTAAGTCTGACACATAATGGCTGATACATATGTATGTGTTTTTTAAAAATTTATTTATTTATTTATTTTACTGTACAATATTGTATTGGGTTTGCCATTTATCTATTGTTAATTTGAGAATTATTTTTGAACGACCTACTGTACGTAAGGCTCTGTGCAAGACTTTGGAAGACAACAGTGAACCAAAATAAGCAGTCTTTTAGGAGGGTAACAAATGTGTAAATGAGTAATTAAGTTTGCAATGACAAGTCTCAGAGCAGAGGCAAAATGGGACTCCAGAGAACAATTGACCAGCTCTGCTTGGAGCTTGCAAAGTACGGGAGTATTTGAGTTGGGTCTTGATGGAGGAGGAGGAGTCCACCAGGTGAAGAATGGTGACAAAGGTGTTCTGACAGAGGGAGCAACGTGCAAAATCATAGAGCTGAGAGAGCACCTGGTGTTTTAAGGAACAGGGAATGACTTGTTATGGCTGGAGCTCAAAGGATAAATCAGGGAATGAATCTGGAAAGATTATTTGAAGGCAGATTAGCTAAGGATTGATATGGAATGCCTTAATCAGATTTGAGTCTTCTGAAGCCTGTTATGGAGGTAGAGTGGAGGATTGACTGGGGATGCTAAACAGATCCTTCTCTGATCCTCTTGGTGGGAATGAAAAAATAAAAAAAGGTCATGATTTGTAGCTTTTACCCATTCCAGGTAAATATCCCACCATGGCTAATTCTGACGGCCAATGTTATGTTGACAAATGCAGAGTTGGGAAGAGATGGATGCCCTCTTGGGGAGCATTGTGGGAAATGCCAGAGCCAAATAACTTTATTATGTCCCTTACAGAGCCTTTGTAGGCTTCCATAGGGACCCTGTGTGGGAAAGAGCTTTTGAAATTGTGAAAAGGTGACCTGACTGTGAAGTGGTGACATCTATGGAATATACCAGGGTCCAGTCCACTCTTTCCCCACTAGCGCTACACTAGCACTACCTGGAGTTTCTCTCTGCAGGTGTTTATTCCTTTCAGCCACAGGGTTTTGGTGGGAGGGGTTCTCTGATGGCTCAAATGGTAAAGAATCTGCCTGCAGTACGTGAGATGCAGGAGGCGCAAGCTCGATCCCTGGGTCAGGAAGATCCCCCGGAAAGGGAAATGGCAACCCGCTCCAGTATTCTTGCCTGGGAAATCCCATGGACAGAGGAGCTTGGTGGGCTACAGTCCATGGGGTTACAAAGAGTCAGATATGACTGTGCGATGGAGCACAGGTGGGATGGCCCTGACACCCAGCTCCCAGGTCCACCTTGTGCAAGCAATGAGCGGATCTCTATCCAGACTGTAGTCATTGGCTCAGGATTGAATATCTAACCAATCAGAGCACATGAAGTGCGGGAAGTCATCTGATTGTGCTTCGGACGACTAGGGTTCCTTTCCCTTCTGCAGGGACGCCCAGCGGAGACGCTCTTACTTCCTCAGAATGAGCCATTGGCAACCATGCTTTTTGAGCATCACAGGGTCTTGCTCAGAAGTCCAGCAGTGAACTAACACCAGCTTAAGCTGTCACTTTCCAAGACAGAATGGGAAGATGGAGAGCAGCTGGGTGCTTTATTAATTCCTGGGTCCTTGTTTTAGTTTGCCTGACCTGACATGGAATTTTTGGTTAGGTGGAACAATACATCCCTCATCTCATTTAAAAAAAGTCATTTATGTAAAAACATTTATTGGAGTACAGTTGCTTTGCAATGTGGTGTGAGTTTCTACTGCACAGCAAAGTGCATCAGCTATATGTACGCATACATCACCTCGTTTTTGGGTTTCCTGCCTATGTAGGTCACCACAGAGCACTGAGTAGAGTTCCCTGTGCTATACAGTAGGTTCTCATTAGTTATCATTTTCATCAGTTCAGTTCAGTTCAGTTCAGTCACTCAGCCGTGTCTGACTTTTTGCGGCCCCGTGAATTGCAGCACGCCAGGCCTCCCTGTCCATCACCAACTCCTGGAGTTCACTCAGACATATGTCCATCAAGTCGGAGATGCCATCCAGCCATCTCATCCTCTGTCGTCCCCTTCTCCTTCTGCCCCCAATCCCTCCCAGCATCAGAGTCTTTTCCAATGAGTCAACTCTTCACATGAGGTGGCCAAAGTACTGGAGTTTCAGTTTTAGCATCATTCCTTCCAACGAACACCCAGGACTGATCTCCTTTAGAATGAACTGGTTTGATCTCCTTGCAGTCCAAAGGGACTCTCAAGAGTCTTCTCCAACACCACAGTTCAAAAGCATCAATTCTTCGGTGCTCAGCTTTCTTCACAGTCAAACTCTCACATCCATTCATGACTACTGGAAAAACAATAGCCTTGACTAGATGGACCTTTGTTGGCAAAGTAATATCTCTGCTTTTGAATATGCTGTCTAAGTTGATCATAACTTTCCTTCCAAGGAGTAAGCATCTTTTAATTTCATGGCTGCAATCACCATCTGCAGTGATTTTGGAGCCCCCCAAAATAAAGTCTGACACTGTTTCCACTGTTTCCCCATCTATTTGCCATGAAGTAATGGGACCGGATGCCATGATCTTTGTTTTCTGAATGTTGAGCTTTAAGCCAACTTTTTCACTTTCCTCTTTCACTTTCATCAAGAGGCTTTTTTAGTTCCTCTTCACTTTCTGCCATAAGGGTGGTGTCATCTGCATATCTGAGGTTATTGATATTTCTCCCTGCAATCTTGATTCCAGCTTGTGCTTCTTCCAGCCCAGTGTTTCTCATGATGTACTCTGCATTTAAGGTAAATAAGCAGTATCAATAGTGTATGTATGTCGATCCCAAAGAAGAAGGCAATGGCACCCACTCCAGTACTCTTGCCTGGAAAATCCTATGGACAGAGGAGCCTGGTAGGCTGCAGTCCATGGGGTTGCTAAGAGTCGGACACAACTGAGCGACTTCACTTTCACTTTTCACTTTCATGCACTGGAGAAGGAAATGGCAACCGACTCCAGTGTTCTTGCCTGGAGAATCCCAGGGAAAGGGGAGCCTGTTGGGCTGCCATCTATGGGGTCACACAGAGTCGGACACGACTAAAGTGACTTAGCAGCAGCAGTAGTCAATCCCAATCTTTCTCACACTTTTTTGGTGGAGCTAGAATTGCATTTCTATTCTTTCTAGAGGATAATATGATTCTGTTACTGGCACTCACCATCACCATCATGACTCAATTTATGAAATGATGAATCCTGAATGCATAGTCTATTAATAAGGCAGATCTAATGACTATAGCCTCAAGGAAGTTTCAGTTTGTACAATCCACCCCATTATTGGGTAGATGGGGCTACCAATCCACTCCAGTGGGATTCTAGAAGACATGGCTTGGGTTTCAACTTCATCATTATTATACAAATATGTATTAGCATCAACTATGTTTTAGACTCTGTTATAGGGATTTCAGATACAGCATAAATAAAGAATCAAAATCTGCCTTCATGAAGTATACATGCTTTCCCAACTGTTTGCTCATTTGGACTTCAGCTGACAACCATCTGAGGTGTGCAGGGGAGATCAGATTACCCTCTCTTACAGGAGAGGAAAACCATGAATTATAGACACAAGAATATCTGAAAAATATTATATCTGAGAATGAACTGCAGATCTAAGCTCTGGATTGTGACATGTGGAGAAGGCCACATGATCTGAGTGACCACTGGTACAAGGAAGATGAAAGACGCTTCAAACAGATTTGACCTCAGTTCACAGGCTTGTGGCTCAGTGGTAAAGACTCCACCTGCCAATGCAGGAGATGTGGGTTGGATCCCTAGGTTGGGAAGATCCCCTGGAGAAGGAAATGGCAATCCACTTCAGTATTCTTGCCTGGAGAACCCCATGGACAGAGGTGCCTGGTGGCCTACAGTCCATGGGGTCACAAAGAGACAGACATGACCAAGCATATATGGCCTTACAGCCTGGAGCCCATGGTCAGAATCTGGAGGCTGAAGTCTATATTATCTCTGTTGATTGTGTTCAAGTCACTGATCTGAAAACATAGGAATACCTGATTGTCTTTACCATCTACTGAATTTTGGAATATTTTGTTATGTGGCATTGCTGTGGCATGGCTGACTAACACAGATGACTTAGGTTACTTGAGCAACGGTTCGCCTACACAGCACCGTTGGGTCAGTGGACCCTATGTGTTGTATTTGATAAATCAGCCAACTCTGCCAAGTTTGCAATCACGTACCTGTCTCTGAAATTCATGCTGATTTAACTCTGTTATTTCTTTTTCTGGTAACTCTGTACTCCATGGTGGATGGGGCTTGTGAACCTGTCATTGGAAACAAGACCTATGGGATACGGAATTAGAAAATCAGAAAGTCCTTCCCTCCACCACTTTTCACCCACCTCCCTTGCTGCCCATTAAGCCATGCAATTCAGAGTACCTCTGAGCTACGAGTAACTCAAAATTTATTTGGGGGAAGGACCCATGGAGGGTGCCATGTGGAAGAAGTTACTCACCCAATGCTAATGACGTCATTGAAATGGAGGATGACAGAAGCCCGCCAAACCAGGGAAGGACATTTCCTCTAGGAAAAGTCGAGCCCTGATGTATTGAGTGTTTGGCTGTGTTCGTCACGAACACAACTTCGCTTTTCTTTTTATGAAAGCAATAAGCATTTATAAAATTCCAGCCCTTCCACCCTTCACCTAACTTATGAGCCCTTTAGCTATAACCTTCTTATGACCCACAGCTTATATGGACCCAAGTCATTTAAAACTCAATCCAAAGCGAAACACGTTTCAGCTGTGGTAAAATTAATTCCCTCTCTCTTCATTGGCCTGAGACCTCATGGGGGAATCTGTGGCATAAGGGGGGCTAGGGGGAAAAAAAGCAAAGAAGGAGAGTTTTGTGAATAGAAAGGAGGCTTCTAACAGGAAAGATATTTATAAAGCTGCATTTGGGTACCGTTCAGTTTGGAAGGGATTTTTTATAATGGCAATATATAAATCTTTGCATGGTCTCATAAATCATAGCTTCATGCTCGGCCAATCAGAGCCACAAAAACCTGGCGCTTTGGAACACTCAGATCGTTACTAGAAAGATCCGGTGTGGCTCCTTGGAAGTGGAATCGGAAAATCTGGCTACATTTGGGGGTGTGCAGAATGTCTTGAATTACTTCTCAAACATTTTAGATTTGATAAAACCCAAGACACGGCTTTTCCAGCCCCATTTCCCTTCTCCCCCACCTCCGATAATTATTAAACCCATGTGTACATCAAGAGAAGCTTAATCCATGTGTTTCTGATTCATTTACACTTAACTCATCAAAATATTGTTTTTTAAAGGGCTGTTTGTTGTCCAAAAAGCCTTTCCCCCTAAGCTTGAAAGCCTTAATGTCGCAGAAGCAGGAAACTGCTTTCTGCCAAGAGTAAATGGGTGAGAAGTCCAAGGGACCAGGGTTTTTGAAGTATGTGCAACGAATGTTCAAAACAGGTTTTGAACAGAGCCAAATCTGTCTTTGTATCTCTGAGCCCTCTCGGGACAGCCACAGGGCGGAAGTTTCAAGGAACATCATCTCTTCCCAAGCTGTGTGAAATTGCATTCCAGGGAGAAGCATGGCCAAACCAACCAGAAATACAAAACGCAGGGATGAAAGGAGACTGGGGCCCATGACCTTGTAAGATGTGGGAGAGCATTGCCTTGAAAGTTAGTAAAAGCAACATGGTTTTTGTCACTGAAAAATCATTCCTATGCTTATTTTGGTGTTTCCTGCCTGAAGGACTAATGTTATTGTGTTATTGACCTGCTCTGGGAAAGTTGTACATTTTCCATGAGCATTAACTTGCTGGACACCCTGAGGAAGGAGGTAATGTTATTATTCCCATTTTACAGAGGGGAAGACTGAGTTGTGGACTGAGAGCATTCCTCTGGGAAGGAGTAGAGGTGGGATTCACACCTAGTGGGTCTGCCTCTGAAACCTGAGCCTGTAAACCTCATACAACACTGTTTGTGACTAGTTTGTGACTGGTTCATTCATTGAACAAATATGGGTGGAGGTCGTAATATGTACTGATCACCAGAAATGATATATAAAGGAGGTAGTACAGTCCCTACACCACGAAACAAATCATCGATTTGAGCTGTGAAGCGCTACAGAGGGAAGGCACATGTACAATGAGTATGGAGGTGGAGGGGCTACATAGCTTGGGGAATCAGAGAAGGCTGACTACCTCCTAATGTCTTAAAATGTACATTTTACATTGAACAGGGGGTACAATGAGTATAAGGGTAGAGGTAGGGGAGCTAATTAGCCTGGGTAATCAGAGAAGACTGTCTTCTGCCGCTTAAAATGTCTCTAAGTGACATTTAAAAAATATTTTATTTATTCATTTATGTGGCTGAGCCAGGTCTTAGTTGCAGTATGCAGGATCTAGTGCCCTGACCATGTCCCTGCATTGGAACATGGATTCTTAACCACTGGATCTTCAGGGAAGTCCCTTAATTGCTCTTGGGACTTAAAAGGCCACTTTCAAGTCATTCCCTTCCCCCCTACTCCTAGGCAACATGTGCCTGAGGAAGAAGGGTAGACTAGGATTCAGTTCAGTTCGGTTCAGTCGCTCAGTCGTGTCTGGCTCTTTGTGACCCCATGGACTGGAGCACGCCAGGCTTCCCTGTCCATCACCAACTCCCGGAGCCTACTCAAACTCATGTACATCGAGTTGGTGATGCCATGCAACCATCTCATCCTCTGTCGTCCCTTTCTCCTCCCACCTTCAATCTTTCCCAGCATCAGGGTCTTTTCCAATGAGTCAGTTTTTCACATCAGGTGACCAAAGTATTGGAGTTTCAGCTTTAGCATCAGTCCTTCCAGTGAATATTCAGGACTGATTTCCTTTAGGATTGACTGGTTGGATCTCCTTGCAGTCCAAGGGACTCTCAAGGGTCTTCTCCGTAACACCACAGTTTAAAAGCATCAGTTCTTTGGCACTCAGCTTTCTTTATAGTTCAACTGTCACATCCATACATGACTCCTGGAAAAACCATAGCTTTGACTAGATGGACCTTTGTTGGCAAAGTAATGTCTCTGCTTTTTAATATGCTGTCTAGTTTGGAAGCTTTTTCTTCCAAGCAGCGAGCATCTTTTAATTTCATGGCTACAGTTACCATCTGCAGTGATTTTGGATCCCCCCAAAATAAAGTCTCTCACTGTTTTCATTGTTTCCCTATCTATTTGCCATGAAGTGATGGGACCAGATGTCATGAGCTTAGCTTTCTGAATGTTGAGTTTTAAGCCAGCTTTTTCACTCTCCTCTTTCACTTTATCAAGAGGCTCTTTAGTTCCTCTTCACTTTCTGCCATAAGGGTGATGTCATCTGCATATCTGAGGTTATTGATATTTCTCCTGGCAATCTTAATTCCAGCTTGTGCATCTTCCAGCCCAGCGTTTCTCATGATGTACTCTGCATATAAGTTAAATAAGCAGGGTGACAATATACAGCCTTGATGTACTCCCTTCCCAATTTGGAACCACTCTATTGTTCCATGTCCAGTTCTAACTGTTGCTTCTTGACCTGTATACAGATTTCTCAGGAGGCAGGTCAGGTGGTCTGGTATTTCCATCTCTTTAAGAATTTTTCACAGTTTGTTGTGATCCACACAGTCAAAGTCTTTGGCATAGTCAATAAAGCAGAAATAGATGTTTTTCTGGAACTCTCTTGCTTTTTCCATGATCCAGCAGATGTTGGCAATTTGATCTCTGGTTCCTCTGCCTTTTCTAAATCCAGCTTGACTATCTGTAAGTTCTTGGTTCACATACTGTTGAAGCCTGGCTTGGAGAATTTTGAGCATTCTTTGCTAGTGTGTGAGATGAGTGCAATTGTGTGGTAGTTTGAGCATTCTTTGCCATTGCCTTTCTTTGGGATTGGAATGAAAACTGACCTTTTCCAGTCCTGTGGCCACTGCTGAGTTTCCCAAATTTGCTGACATATTCAGTGCAGCACTTTTACAGCATCATCTTTTAGGATTTGAAATAGCTCAGCTGGAATTTCATCACCTCCACTAGCTTTGTTCATAGTGATGCTTCCTAAGGCCCACTTGACTTTGCATTCCAGGATGTCTGGCTCTAGGTGAGTGCTCACATTATCGTAGACTAGGATATGGAGGGACAATTAACCATGTGCACTGTGAGCTCCTCTGTCGCTGTCCTTTTCAGCTGTGAGCCCTGGCATGTCCCCTACAGGGGCAAACATCTGTGAATTCCATTGACTGGGCATCCATTCACCTTTCTCTCCAGTAATATCTGTCTGGTTTTGCTTTGGGGAAGCTACACTCTCTCATGGGTGGGCAAGTCAATCAAAGTTCCATCTTCCCTGAGTCACAGGGTTAGCATGAGAATCAGAAAAAAGGACCAGCCGTGATGTCCAGAAAATTGAAGTCTTGAGTGGATTGATGCAAGGAGTAGAAATGCTTGGAGCTGATTCATCCAAACTGTGATGCCTTGAAGAGTATCATCATTAGTTCCTGCTTTGGGACACAGTCTCTGCTTCTTGTCTTTCCTGAGTCCTATCTTTAGGCTTTGTGACCTATCCAGTAATATTCTAAGAAGGTCCTGCTTTGGTTACAGAATCCAGAGTTGGCATCTGCTTCTTACAGCTGAGGGCTTCCCTGGTGGCTCAGTGGTAAAGAATCTGCCTGCCAATGCAGGAGACGCAGGTTCAGTCCCTGGGTCAGGGAGATCTCCTGGAGAAGGAAATGACAACCCACTCTAGTCTTCTTCCCTGGGAAATCTCATAGACAGAGGAGCCTGGTGGGCTACAGTCCATGGGGTCACAAAGAGTCAGACACGACTTAATGATTGAGCATGCAGGCACACTTACAACTGAGAAAACCCTAAGTGACTCCTTTTGTGTAGAGTCAGGGCTCCAAACTAGATAAATGGAATTAATCAATGTGGATCATGAAGCCCTCCACCCACCAGCTTCAGAAAATGGCTGTGTTTGAATTGGGTCAGGACGCAGATGATTTATGTTGACCCGAGGCAACATTCAAAGAGGAAGGAACCTCTGAGCTCATGGGGTTTTATATGTCACAACCCTGAGTCCCCTAGCCTAAGAGGGTCTCATGTTTTACTTGCTTGTCAGATTCATAAATCTGAGATGGAGAAGGTTGAAAAAAAGAAAAAACCCTCAGTACATTCCCTGGAGGCCCATGCCAAATATTTCCCTGCCATGGATTGTTTATCTTTAGATGCTCTTTGGTCTGGATCTTTGTAAAAGTTACCTTCTGCTAATGGCGGCACGCTTATTTCTGGACCATCAAAGTCATCCTAAACAGTGAGGTCATTAGGCAACAAAATTAAACACTCAAGGATTAGCCAACTACTTTCACCTTTCACCTTTCCTAAGATGGTGAGCATCTCCTTGGTTCCTCCTACCTCTTTCCACCCACCACCATCACCACCATTCCATTTGAGGCCCCACAAGCTCTTGAGAGATTCAGATAAATGCCAATTCATGAATGGGCTGTGTTTCAAAAATTTACAGTAACTCAGTGGATGGAAATGAATAGGCATTTTACCATTGAAGCAATATTATACCTGTGCAGAGTTGTACCCTTAGGAAGATCTCATCTCTGTTACCACCCTCCTAACCCCCCTCGTATGCATACACACACATACCCACATACATATATGACTGAGCGACTTCACACATACACATACATATATGTGGGTATGTGTGTGTATACATATATATGGCTTCCCCGGTGGCTCAGAGGATAAAGCGTCTGCCTGCAATGCAGGAGACCTGGGTTCGATCCCTGGGTTGGGAAGATCTACTGGAGAAGGACATGGCAATCCACTCTAGTATTCTTGCCTGGAGAATCCCATGGACAGAGGAGCCTGGCGGGCTACAGTCCACAGGGTCACAAAGAGTCAGATATGACTGAGTGACTTTACACATACACATACATATATATGTATATATACGTGTGTGTATACATATATATGTGTGCATATATATATGTATGTATATGTGTGTGTGTGTGTGTGTGTGTGCCTGCATGTTAAGTCACTTCAATAGTGTCTGACTCTTTGTGACCCTATGGATTGTAGCCCGCTGGGCTTCTCTGTCCATGGGATTCTCCAGGCAAGAATTCTAGAGTGGATTGCCATGTCCTTCTCCAGGGGATCTTCCCAACCCAGGGATCGAACCTGTGTTGCTTATGTCCCCTGCATTTCACAGGCAGGTGCACTGGTGCCACCTGGGAAGCTCCTCATATATATACACACACATATATCCATGTCTATATAGAAAAGTAGAATATACATCAATTTGCTAATGTATATATCTGTGAATAACAAGATAGTGGGCAATTTCTCCTTCCACCTGTTATTTACATGAAAGAGTTTTATTCCCTCTTCAGTGAGCATGATTAGTTTTCTAAGCAGTAAACATACCTGTGAAAAGAGGTACATTTCTAAGAGTATCGCACACTCCAGTTCAGTTTAGTCTCTCAGTGTATCCAAATCTTTGTGACCCCATGGACTGCAGCATGCCAGGCTTCCCTGTCCATCACCAGCTCCTGGAGCATGCTCAAACTCATGTCCATCGAGTTGGTGATGCCCTCCAACCAGCTCATCCTCTGTCGTCCCCTTTCCCTCCTGCCTTCAATCTTTCCCAGCATCAGGGTCTTTTCAAATGAGTCAGATCTTCCCATTAGGTGGCTAAAGTATTAGAGTTTCAGCTTCAGCATCCAATATTCCAATGAATATTCAGGACTGATTTCTTTTAGGATGGACTGGTTGGATCTTCTTGCAGTCCAAGGGACTCTCAAGGGTCTTCTCCAACACTACAGTTCAAAAGCATTGTAATTCTTTGGTGCTCAGCTTTCTTTATAGTTCAGCTTTCACATCCATACATGACTCCTGGAAAAACCATAGCTTTGACTAGATGGACCTTTGTTGGCAAAGTAATGTCTCTGCTTTTTAGTATGCTGTCTAGGTTGGTCATAGTTTTTCTTCTGAGGCGCAAGCATCTTTTGATGCTTTGCATGCTCCAGGTTAGCACTATTCTAATAATTTAATTGCAGTGGCTTTAGAATATTAATATTTACAAATCAGCATGCACTTAAGGCTACTTCTGAAAGTAAGCTTATTTTTAAACTGGTTTCTCAGTATAACACTAGGCTGGAGGCATGAATGCATGTGCTGTGTTTGCGTACCATATCCCTAGTTGTTTTGCACATACATAATAAAAGGAAGAAGTCAGGAGGGAAGGGAGGAAGGGACCATCTAGTACAGTGGAGAGAGTTTTAAAAGGTGCAGTCAACATTTTAAGCTTTCAGCTTATGCTCTATCTTGATCTAGGGGTGTGGCTTTGGGCAAGTCATTTCCCCCTTGAGCCTTGGTTTTTCCATCTGTAAAATGAGAAGACAGGACCAAATTGTTCTAGATCATGGGTTGGTGAACTTTGGCCCATGGGTCCAATCTGGCCCACTACTTGTTTTTGTCAATAAAGTTTTATTGGAACAACCCACACCCATTTCTTAAAGCATCATTTATGGCTGCTTTTATGCCACCCTTAGCAGAGTTGGGTGGTTGCTACACAGACCTTATGATTTGCAGTCTTAAATATTTACTATCTGGGCCTTTACAGAAAATGTTTGCCAACTCCTGGTCTAGAGGACTCTCAGTTAAATCTGTATGGGAACCTGTACTGTTTAGGGTTTGGTTTTCCACTCCTGTGACCTTGGGGCTTGGGTCTGTATGTTCCTCCCTCGCGGGTTCCCGTCTCAATGCAGTGATGGGGAGGGAGGGTGGGCAAGGGTGGCCTTTGAACTTCTGTGAGCAACTCGAAGGCAGGGTTCACCCCCTTTGTCTCCTGATCCACTGCTGGAGGGTGAGCAGAATCAACTGATCTGGGGGGAGGGAATCGAGGGGTGGGCATGGAAGTATCTGCCTTGTGCATGATGCTCTTCAAATTAGAAAATTGCCTGAGTAGTTGATCATGCCATCAGCACCTTTAAATGCTCTGTAAAATAGATACTCAGATCCTTCCTGTCCCATCTCTTACGCCAGCTTATGGACTTTTCTGAATAAGAATCTTCACTGATTCTTGGAAACATTTTTCCTTCCCGTACAGAACAATCATAATCATTTCCCCAAAGATGTTTGGGCGATGGAGCCCATCCTGCTTGTGCGGGTACTTTGCCTTCTGTTATAGCTCTCCTGCTCTGGTTGGCCTCGTGAATTATAGATTATATTCTTCTCTTTGCCTCCTAATTTGTCCCATGGACGCTGAAGCCATTTCAACCAACCCTGCACTTTCCCCACTTAGGGCTGTGTAAGCAAGACAGCCCTAATTTTCCGGGTAAATGACCCCTGGCTGCACCAGCTGTGTCTAATCAAATTCCAGGGCTTCCTCCCCACCAAAGATAACACTGACTCACAGGTATCCCAACCTGATTCCTCGGGGAAGACAGGCCTCTGTTCCTGAAGGTCTGGAGGTGCTGAAGCTGTGTGTAACTCATGCTAGTCATGACTCAGTGTGGCTGTTTGGTTTGGGCTGTTCTCAGGGGAATTTGACTCTGATTTCCTTTGATTGTCCCCTTTTGACTCTGATTTCAGGAATAAACTGAATAGAAAACAAAGATCAAATATTTCTGAGTTTCCTTCCTTCCAAGCCCTTTTCAGATCCACGTCTTTCTCCTGAGTTGTGCCTCTGCAGTCCACATGGTCATTTAATATTTCTCCTGGGCTACTAAAAGAAATTACAATGAGTCAAAGATGAGGGGGAGGATGATGCAGTCATATTTTGCCTATGGGTCCATATCTTTCTTTCAAGGATGGAATTAAATGATGGGTACAGAGTGTTTCATAGAGCAATGAGTCTCAACCTATAATGGTCATGCAGATCTGTTTAAAAAAGCAGGTTCTGACTCTGTACATCTGAGTGGGACCAGGGAGCTCCCACACGATGCTGCTGCTGCTCATCTGAGGACTCTGAATATCAAGGTTGGGTAAGGTTTGAATAAAGGGCATCCATCTAGATAAACATTGTACTTCCCACTCTTGCAAGTATCCTAGACCCTAAGAAATGGAAAAGGGAAAGCAAAAGTGTTAGTTGCTCAGTTGTGTCCAATTCTTTGCAACCCCATGGACTGTAGCCTGCCATGCTCCTCTGTCCATGGGATTTTCCAGGCACAAATACTGGAGTGGGTAGTCATTCCCTTCTCCAGGAGACCTTCCTGACCCAGGGACCAAACCCAAGTCTCCTGCATTGCAGGAAAATTCTTTACCACTGAGCCACCAGGCAAACTCAAGAAATAGGGTAGGGTCTCAAACCCAAGTCTGCTGGACCAGCCTGCTACAGTGGTCTAGGGACTTCTGCTATATTTTCATTGGCTTGGGTGGGGAAAGTGAGGATGGCATAGGACTAAACAGGTGATGGTTCTTCTGTTCAAGCAACAAATAGGTACTGAACACTGAGTTCTTTTTTCAAACCGAGTGATAATTTTACGTTTTGGCTTGAGAGGTTTCACACGTCCTTATTTCTGTCTCAGGGTGTTTGAAGTTATACGCACCCCCGCCCCCCACCACTCTTTTTTTTTTTAAGTAAGGAGACTGGCTTTTTTTTTTTTTTAATATTTATTTATTTGACTGTGCTAGGTCTTAATTGTGGCACGTGTGATCTTTCTTTAATTGCGGCATGCCAAGTAGCGGGTTGGGATCTAGTTCTCTGACCAGGGATTGAACTCAGGTCCCCTGCATTGGGAGTGTGAAGTCTTAGCCACTGGACCCTCCAGTAAGTCCCTGTGCCCCCTTCTTGAAATGTTCTGTCTTCAGGTCTTCCTGTTGACTGGCCCCTACAGTTCTTTCAGGCTCCTTGTGAGCCACGCTGTTTTGTATCCTTCAGAGCACTTATCACTCTTGGACATGGTCTCATTCACTTGTTTATTTTCTATCTCTGTCCACTAGACCATCAGCCCCTTAGCAGCAGGATTTGCTATGCTTCGTTAACTGTTGCGTCTCCAGGGCCTAGCACACTACTAGATATGCAGTTTTGTGTCATGCTGTGTTGTTTAGTCATTAATTTATGTCTGACTCTTTGTGACCCTGTGGACGGTAGCCCGCCAGACTCCTCTGTCCATGGGATTTCTCAGGCAAGAATACTGGAGTTGTTTGCCATTTCCTGCTCCAGGGGATCTTCCCTACCCAGGGATGGAACCCATGTCCCTTGCATTGCGGGCACCTTCTTTACCATGAAGCCACCAGGGAAGCCCTGTGTATGCAGTTGGTGCTCAATAAATGTTTGTTGGAGGAATGAATGACCCAGAGGAAAGTAAATAGGGACAATGTTTATGCTGCTTTTAGTAACCCCCTCTGATCACACACAGCATGATTCTGGGACATCTGCTAATATACTGGTGGTGAATTACTCTTTTTTTGAGAAATATTTATTTGTTGCATTAGATCTTAGTGTCAAGGGGGGTGAGAGCTTTGGCTGAGGCTCACGGACTCTCTAGCTGTGGCGTGGGCTTCAGCAGTTGCAGCGCAAGGGCTCCGGAGCTCACGGGCTTAGTCATCGTCACGCGTGGGCCTTAGCTGCCCCATGGCGTGTGGGACCTTAGTTCTTGGACCAGGGATCGACCCACGTCCCCCGCGCTGGCAGGCAGATTCTTCACCAGTGGACCACCAGGGAGGTCCCTGAATTACTCTTAAAGGGCCAAGAAAGTCTGCTCCCATGAAGACCTTTGTGGTACATCGGTATTAGTGGAATCTCAACTAATATGCATGATTGAAAACCACAAAACCAGAGTCACTTGGTTTGTAAGCGTGCTTGGACTGCTATAACGAGATACTGTGGACATGGTGGCTTACAAAACAGAAATTTATTTTCCAACAGTTCTGGAGGCTGGAGCCCAAGATCAAAGCCCAGAGCAGCAGGGTGGGTTCCTAGTGAGACTCTTCTCCTCCCGGGGCCTTTTCTCTGTGTGCGCACCCAGAGAGAGAGAGAGAGCACTGCAGTCTCCTCCTTTTCTTATAAAGACACCAGCTCTATGGGGTGAAGGCCTTAACCTTATGATCTCATTTAGTCTTAATTCCTTCTTTAAAAGCTCGTGGCTTGAACAGTAAAGAATCTGCCTGCAATGCAGGAGACCTGGGTTCAATCCCTGGGTTGGGTAGATCTACCAGAAAAGGGACTGGATACCCATTCCAGTATTCTTGCCTGGAGAATTCCATGGACAGAGGAGCCTGGTGAGCTACAGTCCATGGGGTCACAAAGAGTCAGACACAACTAAGTGACTAACATTTCACTTTCCAATTCCCTTAGTTGGGGGTTAAGCCTTTGAGTAGGAAATGGGGGAGGGACAGGGAGACAAAATTCAGTTGATAATAACGCTTGGCTTGAACAGATTCTGACTTAGGCTAATGTGAGGTAAAAGGACTTATTCTGGGAGTATAAGGACAATTCAGGAGGACTTCTTGGTGGAAGAGGCCCTAGGGTCCTCAGAAGCTAGTCTGTGATTTTATATTCTAGCTTCTACCCTGAAGGTCACTTGGCTGTTTTTATTTTGACATTAACAATGATTTCATCTTATTTTAATATTTAACTTAATTTCAGTGTACAATCATTAGAAGAAAAGAGAAAAGGAAATAATAGAGAAGAGTAACAGCACATACATCCCCAAATTGGGCCAGCGAACATCCAGACTTAAGCAGCATGCTGAGAAGTTCCAAGTAACAGCTAGCGTATGCAGTGAGCATCCTCTTGCTTTCCATCTCACGTCTTTTATTAAAACTACTTTGGGGCTTCCCTGGCAGTCCAGTGGGTAAGACTCTGCACTTCCACTGAAGAGTGCATGGGTTGGAGAAATAGGATCCCACATGGCAAGAGGCACAGTGTAAAAAAACAATAACAAAGAAACCCCACCACTTTATTCAGGTTTGATTGACATACATGAAGCTGTACATTTTTGTTGTACAACCTGATGAGTCTGGAGATAACTAAGTACCCATGAAGCCATCCCCATAATCAATGCTATAATCATATCCATCATCTTCAGAAGTTTCAAACACTCAACATAGGATCTATCCTCTTAGCAAAATTTGAGTTACACTATACAGTGTTGTTAACTATAATCACTGAAGCCTTGTACCATCTGAGCAACACCTCCCTGTTTCCCCTCCCCCAGCCTTGGTCAGCATCGTTTTTCTGAGTTTGACTACTTCAGATTCTACATATAAGTGAGATCAGGCAGTATTTGTTCTTCTGTGTCTGGCTTATTTCACTTTCCATAATGTCCTCTGGGTTCATCCACGCTGTTGAAAATGGCAGAATGGATTTCTTTCTTTTCAAAGGCTGGATAGTACTCTATTGTCCGTAAAAGCTGGGACTTCCCTGGTGGCTCCGTAGTAAAGAATCCATCTGCCAATGCAGGAGATGCACGTTTGATCCCCGAGTTGGGAAGACCCCCTGGAGAAGGAAATGGCAACCCACTCCAGTATTCTTGCCTGGGAAATCCCATCGACAGAGGAGCCTGGCAGGCTATAGCCCATGGGGGTCACAAGAGTCAGACACAAGTCAGTGACTAAGCAACAATGTGTATATGTCACATTTTCTGTATCCAGTCATTTGCTGATGGACATTTAAGTTCTTCTGTGTCTTGGCTGTTGCAGATAATGCTGCAATCAATGCAGGAATGCAGGTATCTGAGATCCTGAGATCCTGATTGCAATTCCTTTGGATATATACCCAGAATTTGGTAGCTCTGTTTTTAATTTTTTTAAGGAAATTCTGTACTGTCTTCTATAGTGGCTACATCAGTTTACATTCCCACCAACTGTGCAAAAGGGTTCCTCTTCCTCCTCATCCTTACTAGCATTTGTTACCTCTTGTCTTTTTGTTGATAACTCACCCTATCATCCATGAAGTGAGATCTCATTGTGGTCTTTTTTTTTTTTTAAATTGTTAAAGAAATACACGCACGCACACACACACACACACACACACACACACACACACACACACACGAGGCTTCCCAGGTGGTGCTAGTGGTAAAGAATCTGCCTACAACGCAGGAGTCACAGGAGATTTGGGTTCGATCCCTGGGTCAGGAAGAGCCCCTGGAGAAGGAAATGGCTACCCACTTCAGTATTCTTGTCTGGAAAATTCCATGGACAGAGGAGCCTGGTGGGTTATAATTCATGGGGTCCCAAAGAGTTGAACACGACTTAGCGAGGAAAAATTAAATTAAAAATTAACACACACACACACACACACACACACACACACACCTATTCCTTTTTAGAAAACAATTAAGTTATTTTGGCTGCATTGGGCTGAGTGGCTGTGGTGCACGGGCTTAGTTGCCCCGAGGCATGTGGGATCCTCCCGGCCTCGGCACCACCAGAGAGATCTGAGCAGCGATTTTCTCTGGCTTAAGATAACCATGTGATCTAGTGCTACCATAGAGATTTGAGTTGGATACTCCAGAGCTAAAGGCACTACTTTGATTCTCTCATTTGGGAAACTGACCAATATTCATTGAGTGTTTACTGAAGTGAAGTGAAGTGAATTTGCTCAGTCACGTCTGACTCTTTGCGACCCCATGGACTGTAGCCTACTAGGCTCCTCAGTCCATGGAATTTTCCAGGCAAGAGTACTGGAGTGGGTTGCCATTTCCTTCTCCAGGGGGAGTGTTTACTATGTGCCAGGAACTTCCTAGGCTCTGGGGTTACTGCATTGACAAGAAAGACACGGTTCCTGCTCTCCTAAGGTTGCATTTTGTTGGAGCAGAGACAGATGGTATACCAGTAAATGAAACAAATAAATGATAAGATAATTTTTGATAATGACAAATTTCCTGAGGAAGGTGAAACAGAATCGTGTTGAATAAACAGAGCAGGCACATAGCATCTATTGAATGAATGAGTGCGTGAATGCATGAATGGATGAAACCAACCACACAGAAGTCTTCTTCACTGCGGTTTTGACTTAAGTAACCGGTCAGAACCCTGCAGAAGCATCAGACATACTCGTTTGGTTCCAACCGTCGTGTGCCACTTTTTAAATGTTTAGCTTTTTATTGAATATAAAAATATCAGAAAAGTGAACATCTTAAGTGTACAGCTTGAGAAAAAGCCACAAACTGAACACAGCTAGATCAAGAAATGAAACGTTCTCAGCACCTCAAAAGCCCTCTCTTGTGTTCCCTTTACACTGGTATGGACATCTTCCTGATTTCTAACTTTTGCTGAAGGGTAAACCACCAGGGCTCCAAATATTAGAGAGTAAATTGTATGCCAAACTAGCGTGACTTCCTATGTGCAGAGCACATGTATTACAAGTACTGGTTCCCAAACCAGGACATTTCACGGGAATAACAGGAGCTGATTCTGTCCCCAAAAGCTTGTTAGTGCGGTCCTGTGCCCTCCCCTCACATCAGTTTCACGAGTTCAACTCTTTTTGGTCTTGAGTAGACAGGCTTCTAGTGGTAAAAAATTCGCCTGCTGATGCAGGGGACACAGGTTTGATCCCTGGGTTGGGAAGATCCCCTGGAGAAGGAAATGGCAACCCTGGAGAACCCCATGGACAGAGGAGCCTGGCAGGCTACAGTCCATGGGGTCGCAGAGTGTCAGACATGACTTGAGCACACAGCACAGACAGGCTTTGACAGATAAGGAATACCAAAGGTAGTCTTGGACGCTAAATGCCTCGGCACTCATTGTAAACCTTCCTACACGGAGGGTGTGCAAACGCTGGGGCTGATGGGGGTTATTTTGCATTTAGTTGCTTCCCCTAAACACCTTTTACGCTTGTTGCTTTTATTTTTAAATCTCGACTCAACCTTGTTCTGCCAAGTTTGAGCAGATATGCAGAGAGACATTTAAATCAAATTCCCCACCTGTCCAGAATCTAGGGAAAATCCCAGAGAACGTTATGTCAAAGGCCACATAACTAGTTCATTTCTGGGAAGGGTTGGAAGTACATGGAGAAATGTGTTTCCTAGAATCGACCTTTAGTGTCCCAGGAGGGCTTGGGCCTGAAGGTTTTAGCCTGAAGCCCTAGGGTTAATCTTCCTAAATGACAACAGGTGGGAAATCCCTGTGGCAAGACCTCTGGGTCTATAAATCTGCAATGGGACCAATGCTCTGAATTCTTAATCAAGCCTGTTTCCTTTATTAATCTCTAAGAGCGGCAGTGATTTATAAGATGGGCTTCCATTTGGTCCAGAAAATGAAATTCATTTCACAAACCCATAAGTGTGGTCCAAATCAATTGGCCACGAGACTTTCCTATTTCATGCTCTGCGTCACACTGCTCTTTTAACTTGATTGTTCTGTTACCAAGTATTCACTTAAAAGCCTCTGCTGGGTCTCTGTGTCCGACGCAAGTAACATCAGCCCCAGCGCAATGATGATAACTGTGACTAAGAGTGGACTGTCAGATGACCGCAATCGGAAAGGAACGGGGGATGAGCTGAGGAAGAGGGGGAGGTGATGGAGACTTAAATCACGTAGCCCTGAGGCTCCTGAACTGATACAGAATGGGGTGATCCTGAGGAACCCATTCAAATTTGGGTTTCCGGGTTTCATCCATGCCCTGCCAAACTAGAACCTCTCGGAATAGGAAAAAGACATCTTGAGAATTCTACCCCTGATTGTACCTGTCAGTCATTTCAGTTGCGTCTGACTCTTTGTGACCCCACGGACTATAGCCTGACAGGCTCCTCTGTCCCTGGGATTCTCCAGGCAAGAACATTGGAGCGGGTTGCCATGCTCTCCTCCAGGGGGTTTACCCAACCCAGGGATCGAATGCATCTCCTGCATTGCGGGCAGCTTCTTTACCCACTGAGCTACTTGGGAAGCCCTGAGAATCCTACATGTGAATCTACAGATTACAGGGATACAGGGAATTTCTCCTTCAGTCTAGCAAGACTAGCTTGTTTATTCATTCAACAAATGTTTGTTGAATACCTACTATGTGTCAGGTACCATGGTAGGTGCCTCGGGTATATCATTGAACAAATAGGCAAGAATCTCTAGCTTTGAGGATATGGTGACCACTTCATCGATTATGGAGAATGTAAGAATAGTGATTATTAGCACTTCTTGAATACTCAGTAGAATATCTTATTTAATCCTCAGTGTAGGGCTTCCCTGGTGGCTCAGTGGTAAAGAATCTGCCTGCCAATGCAGGAGACTCAAGTTTGATCCCTGTTCTGGGAAGATCCCACACGCTGAGGAGCAACTAAGTCCATGTGCCGCAACAGTTGAGCCTGTGCTCTAGAGCCTGGGAACTGCAGCTCCTGAAACCCACACAACCTAGAGCTTGTGCTTTGCAACAAGAGAAGGCCCCACAAGGAGAAGCTTGTGCACCACTAGGAAGAGTATTCCCTACTTGCTGCAACTAGAGAAAAGTCTATGCGGCAACAAAGACCCAGGCACCATGAAAAAGAAACAAATAAAACTAATAAATTAAAAAAAAATCCTCAGTTTAGCTGTAAGAAGTGCTGCTGCTGCTACTGCTGCTAAGTCACTTCAATCGTGTCCGACTCTGTGCAACCCCACAGATGGCAGCCCACTAGGCTCCGCCTTCCCTGGGATTCTCCAGGCAAGAATACTGGAGTGGGGTGCCATTTTCTTCTCCAGTGCATGAAAGTGGAAAGTGAAAAGTGAAAGTGAAGTCACTCAGTTGTGTCCGACTCTTCGCGACCTCGTGGGCTACAGCCTACCAGGCTCCTCCGCCCATGGGATTGTCCAGGCAAGAGTACTGGAGTGGGTTGCCATTGCCTTCTCCATAAGAAGTGTTACCCTTCCCAGATAGGAAAACTGGGACTAGAAAGGTTGACTTACCTGAAGTCACGGCGGATAAGTTATGGAGTGGAGATCTGGACCCGGGTCTGCCGACCCAGCCTGCTACTGTGACCTGTGGAAGCACATCCTCATGTGCTTCAGAAGGCGAGGTGAGGATGGAATTGACTAAACACATGACCGGTTCTGCTGTTCAAGCAACAGGCAGTTATAGAGCATCTGCTGTGAGTAGACCCCTTCCCCAGAGATGGAGACCCACGGGTGAATGAGATGGGATGCCTGGCAGATGGGAAAGTGTCTTCAAAACAGAAGAGGACAGAGGGTAAGAGCCGAAGTGGGATTCTGGACTGGTTACCCAGGCGCACAGGGCAGGGGGTCCTGCCAGGTGGAGGAGTTCTGCAGAGGATTCGTGGAGGAGGAGGACACGTGAGACTTGAATGGCTTGGACAATGGGGAAGTGTATGTACCGAAGCTCTTGCATTCTCAGCCTGGTGGGAGATGAAGCCAGAGAGGAAGGCAGAGGCCAAGTCATGGGGAGCCTTGCCAGTGTTCTAAGGAGTCTGGACCTTCCTAAAGGCGTTTGGAACATGCTGAATAATTTGATATGTAGATATGTGCTCAGTCATGTCTGACTCTTTGCAACCCTATGGACTGTAGCCCGCCAGGCTCTTCTGTCAATGGGATTCCCTAGGCAAGAATATTGGAGTGGGTTGTCATTTCCTCCTCCTGGGGATCTTCCCAACCCGGGGATTCAACTCACGTCTCCTGTGTCTCCTGCATTGGCAGGCTGATTCTTTACCACTTGCACCATCTGGGAAGCCAAATAGTTTGATAATTCCATGTTTAAATTTCAGAAAGGGACTTTCTGCTGCAATGGATTTGGGAAATGAATTTCTTAAAAAACATTTTTTTTAAGATATGTTTTTTTCCCCTCCAAGTGGACCGTTTTCAATGTCTTTCTAGAATTTGTTACAATATTGTTTCTGTTTTATAATTTGGTTTATTCGGCTGTGAGGCACGTGGGTTCTTAGCTCCTAGACCAGGAGTCGAACCCACACCCTCTGCCTTGGGAGGTGAACGCTTAACCACTGGACCGCCAGGGAAGTCTCTGGGAAATGAGTGTAGGTGAAGGGAGGAAAACGCTTAGCCAGGTCAGAGGTAAGGGGAGGAGACGTTCTCAAAGGATAGCTCAACAACCTCCCACGTGTGTGTGTCCATGAGCTGGAAATGTTGGGAAAACTCCTTTCTGGAGAAGCAGTGCTGCGGTACCACTCCGCTGGGGCGCTGGGCGTCTGAGAAGGATTAGTTACACTTTGGAATGGCTTCCAGGAGTCAAGAGTCAGGGTGAGGCAGGCACTCAGTTGATGTCAATACCGATAGCCTGGAGCCTTGTCAGTGGTTGTTAATAACATCCAGATAATTTGGACCCACACACCACATATTACCCAAGTGATATGATCCACTTGGTTTGGGCAAAAGGCCATGCGTGAGGAACACATGATATCCACTGGGGCGGTTAGCTGGATTCAGGGAATTTCTGCTGATATCAGGAGGAAATGAAGAACAGAGAGGCGCGAGCAGAACAAGTGTGAGCCTTGCTAATGGGTGCCACCTGGTGACCTCTCGGTGATAATGGTGTCAGGCACATGATAAAGCCTCGCGGTGGCAGGAAACACCCCGTGTTGACAGAGCAATTTTCTCAGCATGGGTTCAAAGTGCAAATTGCCTGTGTTAATTTGGAAATCCTCAGAACAGCTTAGAAAGGTGAGAGTACGTCTGTGTTCAGCCAGGATGCTGTCGCTGGACGGCTGGGTGCCACATCGCATCCCGTCACGGTCGTCACGGCCGTCATCACCGCCTCGGCATCTTCACCGTTAGCATTAGCATCTCTGCCATCAGCACCAGCATCTTGATCGCTGTCCTTGTCACCACTCTTCCACTTCTTGGAATCTTCTATAGGCTAGGCTGTGGTAGTCATTTCATGAGCTTATGTCCTTAGAATGGTCACAAGCTCCTATGGGATCTGATTCCTTGTTTCTTCTCTGTTCAGCTTCTTGCTTACTTTTCTCCAGCCACACTGGGTTCCTTGGCATGTCTGACTGTACCAGACACATTCCCTGCCCAGGACCTTGGTGCTGGCTGCTTTGTCCCATCTGGAACACCGTTCTCCCCACCTCCTCACCCCCTCACCCACCTTCTTCAAGTCTTTGCTCAGGTATCACCTTCTCAGTGAGACTCACCTTGACCATCTTATTTAACACTGAAACTTTTCAATTTGATTTCTGTCACTTGCCACAAAATGATTTCTGCATAATACAAAAGGGCTTGGGTTTTGAGTTGGAGAAATAAACAGGGGGGGATTACTTGTGTATTAACACAGTCCTAACAGGAAGGTCCATTGAAAGGGAGAGGGTTGTTTCAGACCCTTCTTAATAGAAATGAATGATACTCAAGTCATGTTATAGCTACCTCTGTGAGCCTGTGCTCTTATTCCTTTAAATAGAAGTTTGGGCAGGAAGGTTCATGGTTTTCTGAATTTGGGATCCCTCTCAGTCAAAGAGCCAGGGTCGTTTTTCCCTCGTCTTTTAGTACCTCCCTTTCCCCCCGGTTGAAACCTGCTGTGACCCAACTGGGCAGAGAATTAAATGCCTTAATATTCTTCCATATAGCATCCCTCGGCCCTCCTTTCTAGATTTCCAACCATCTAAGATTTCTATCTTCTGGACATATCCTTGTATGGACATATCCTTTAAGGTTCTCACAACCTTAAATAAGAGTGTGCAGATTAAATCATAGTGGTGAGTCACTCAGTTGTGTCTGACTCTTTGAGACCCCATGGACTATAGAGTCCATGGAATTCTCCAGGTCAGAATACTGGAGTGGGCATCCTTTCTCTTTTCCAAGGGATCTTCCCAACCCAGGGATCGAACTCAGGTCTCCCACATTGTAGGTGGATTCTTTACCAGCTTAGCCATAAGGGAAGCCCAAGAATACTGGAGTGGGTAGCCTATCCCTTCTCCAGCGGATCTTCCCAACCCAGGAATCGAACTGGGGTCTCCTGCATTGCAGGTGGATTCTTTACCAACTGAGCCATTAGGGAAACTATTAGGGACTAAATCATACTAAAGTGTAAATGGCTAACAACTCCATATTTTAAGTGAATATTTGGAGGGGGCAATACTTTAATTCAAAGATGGGAATGGTAGGAAGTTTTAGAGGTGATTGAAGGTGATCCCTTTGGGAAGGAGTGGAGAGATTCCCAGCGTGGTTGTGCACCTAATCCTTCTGTATGTGAGTTTAGTTTCCCCTGTGTTGGAGGATGGTGGGGGCATTTTCTAAACCTTGTGTGCTGTAAAAAGTCAGAGGGGTAAAAGAGCAAGGACAGTCCAGCCTGGGCCTCTGCATCTCTCCCTGTGCTCCCAGCCTATGGAGCTGGGTGTTGACACGCTGCTGACCAGCAGCCGAGAATAGCCTGGCATTGGTCCCAGAGGCTGTCCTACCCCATCAAGGACTTGGAGGACAGAACAATCCATGCCCTGTAGCAGCAGGGTTTCCACCTAGCACCTGATAAGCTGGAGTTGAATTTAAAGAAAGCCCATCAGATGGGACATGTTTTCAGGAATAAGACGCCCCTATCGGTCCCAAGTGGGGGCTGATGGAGACACTGGTGGACTTAATGCACTGCTGGCCCAGACCCAGGCTCTGGCGGCCCGTTCCTCTCAAATTCCTCTGTAATCAGCTAAATTAGCCCATTGATAGAACAGCTCATCAAGGGGCAGCTCGGACAAGGGATTGATGGACGGTCACCTTTTCAAGGAGCTCCGGACTAGGGGATAAATGGCCCATTTACTCATGAGGTTGCAATTGAATGCTCTCCCTAGGTCAATAATTTTTCCTCTCTTGCCCTTACTCTTCCTGGTCCTGGGCCGAAAGAGGCCCATGCCGTATCTGGCCTGACTCCTTCTCAAGCTGGGGTGCATAGCTTGTGCTTAAGCCGCTCATTGCTGACAGAGCACAGCCTTCCATTTAGAGGGGAGGTCTTTCCTGTTTTTAGGGCTTCCCAGGTGGCTCAGCAGTAAAGAACCTGCCTGCCAATGCAGCAGACGGAGGTTCAGTCCCTGGGTTGGGAAGAGCCTCTGAGGGAGGGTATGGCAACCCATTCCAGTATTCTTGCCTGGGGAATCCCAGAGGCAAGAATGGACAGAGGAGCCTGGCGGGTGGCAGTCCATAGAGTCGCAAAGGGTCAGACACGACTTAGTGACTAAAACAACCACTTTCCTTTATATCCACTGCACCTGCCCAACTATAACATGAGAGGTTCTCCCCATATCAATGCCACAGGGGAGAAAATGCTGCAGACACTTAGGTCCTTGCAAAATGTGTCACATGACGGGACACTCCTGCAACGATTTTATTTAGACTAGCAAAGCCCTGTTTAAGAATAACTTGGACACCAAAGCTGGGTCTTTGGAAGATTCCAGCATTCACCTGTCAGAACCAAAGAGATGTAACAGCAATTCCGGGAGCTATGACTCAGGGATGCCAGTGTTTGATGTCCACGTAAACCAGCCTTCCAAAGCTGACTTTACAAACAACTCTGGAAGCAGTAGCATCATAGAGGTCACGTCGAGACACCTACAGGATGAATGAGGGGAAAAACAACTGTCCTGACTGTCACCATGTTATCTGTTCCAGGACTTATGGTCTGGAGTAACATTTGCACGTTGCACAGGTTTAAAGTGGCTGCGATTCTAAATGACTTGGGCTGAAGTGAATGTGATTTAGCTGCACACCGTGTGAGATGGTACACGAAGGGGCTTTCTTTTATTATTATTTTTTTAAAGAGAATGGTTACTTTAAAAAAAAAGCTTGTTTATTTTTTACTGTGCTGGGTCTTTGTTGCTCCACAGGCTTTTCTCTAGTTGCGGCGAGCGGGGCTCACTCTGGTCATGGTGCTCAGGCTTCTCGGGGCTTTGGCTTCCTTGGGGCAGAGCACAGGCTCTGGGGCTTGCGGGCTTCAGGAGCTGTGGCCCCCCCAGGCTCCAGAGCGCAGGCGCAGTAGTTGTGGCGCCTGGGCTTAGTTGCTCTGCTGCATTGGGATCTTCCCAGAACAGGGATCGGACCTGTGTCTCCTGCATTGGCAGGCAGATCCTTTACCACTGGGCCACCAGGAAAGACCTAAAAGAGACTTTCTTAAGACAAAGATCCAGGCAAAGAGTTTGGATGAAATCGTTTCATGCTATGAGAGAGTGGGAGAAAGTAGATTGTCTACATCAACATTATTTGACATTACGTGTTATTCAAAAACATATGTCAAACTCTGTAATTACATATGATAAGTATGAACGTTTGACTCTATCTAATCCTTAAAAGTTGTAAAGTCAAGTTATATATGTGTTTCTGTATATATATATATATATATATATATATACATATATATATGGGCCTCCCTGGTGGCTCAGTGGTAAAGAATTTGCCTGCCAATGCAGGATACCTGGGTTCGATCCCTGGGTCGGGAAGATCTCCTGGAGGGGGGTAAGGCAACCTACTCCAGTATTCTTGCCTAGAGAATTCCATGGACAGAGGAGCCTGGTGGGCTACAGTCCGTAGGGTCACACAGAGTTGGACACGAATGAAGCAACTAAGCAACATCTATATATACAATATAATATATATAATTTATAATGTATATAATATTATATATATATAAATGTGTGTGTATGCATGCTCAGTCTCTCAGTCATGTCCAACTCTTTGCGACCCCATGGACTGTGGCCCACCAGGTTCCTCTGTTGATGGGATTTTACAGGCAAGAATGCTAGAGTGGGTTGCCATGTCCTGCTTCAGAGGATCTTCCCGACCCAGGAACTGAACCCACATCTCTTGCATCTCCTGCATTGGTACGTGGATTCTTTACCACTGAACCACCTGGGAAGCCCATATATGTATACTACATATACATACATATATATATATATACATACATACACACACACACATATATATACACATATACATACATGTATATATATTAGCCCATATATATATACAATTAAGTTAAAGGTATAATTGAATTTTAATTATTAGTAGTCTCTTATGATCCTTTGTATTTCTGTGTTGTCTGTTGTGATCTCTCCATTTTCATTTCTAATTTTATTGATTTGATTTTTCTCTCTTTGCTTCTTGATGAGCCTGGCTAATGGTTTGTCAATTTTATTTATCCTTTCAAAGAACCAGCTTTTGGCTTTGTTGATTTTTGCTATGGTCTCTTTTGTTTCTTTTGCATTTATTTCTGCCCTAATTTTTAAGATTTCTTTCCTTCTACTAACTCTGGGGTTCTCCAACTCTTCCTTTTCTAGTTGCTTTAGTTGTAGAGTTAGGTTATTTATTTGACTTTTTTCTTGTTTCTTGAGGTATGCCTGTATTGCTATGAACTTTCCTCTTAGCACTGCTTTTATAGTGTCCCACAGGTTTTGGGTTGTTGTGTTTTCATTTTCATTCGTTTCTATGCATATTTTGATTTCTTTTTTGATTTCTTCTGTGATTTGTTGGTTATTCAGAAGTGTGTTGTTCAACCTCCATATGTTGGAATTTTTAATAGTTTTTCTCCTGTAATTGAGATCTAATCTTAATGCATTATGGTCAGAAAAGATGCTTGGAGTGATTTCGATTTTTTTGAATTTATCAAGTTTAGATTTATGGCCCAGGATGTGATCTATCCTGGAGAAGGTTCCATGAGCACTTGAAAAAAAGGTGAAATTCATTGTTTTGGGGTGAAATGTCCTATAGATATCAATTAGGTCTAACTGATCTAATGTATCATTTAAAGTTTGCGTTTCTTTGTTAATTTTCTGTTTAGTTGATCTGTCCATAGGTGTGAGTGGGGTATTAAAGTCTCCCACTATTATTGTGTTATTGTTGATTTCCCGTTTCATACTTGTTAGCATTTCTCTTACATATTGCGGTGCTCCTATATTGGGTGCATATATATTTATAATTGTTATATCTTCTTCTTGGATTGTTCCTTTGATCATTATGTAGTGGCCTTCTTTGTCTCTTTTCACAGCCTTTGTTTTAAAGTCTATTTTATCGGATATGAGTATTGCCACTCCTGCTTTCTTTTGGTCTCTGTTTGTGTGGTATATCTTTTCCCAGCCCTTCACTTTCAGTCTGTATGTGTCCCTTGTTTTGAGGTGGGTCTCTTGTAAGCAGCATATAGAGGGGTCTTGTTTTTGTATCCATTCAGCCAGTCTTTGTCTTTTGGTTGGGGCGTTCAACCCATTTACATTTAAGGTGATTATTGATAAGTATGATCCCGTTACCATTTACTTTATTGTTTTGGGTTCGGGTTTCTACACCCTTTTCGTGTTTCCTGTCTAGAGGATATCCTTTAGAATTTGTTGGAGAGCTGGTTTGGTGGTGCTGAATTCTCTCAGCTTTTGCTTGTCTGTAAAGCTTTTGATTTCTCCTTCGTATTTGAATGAGATCCTTGCTGGGTACAGTAATCTGGGCTGTAGGTTATTGTCTTTCATCACTTTAAGTATGTCTTGCCATTCCCTCCTGGCCTGAAGAGTTTCTATTGAAAGATCAGCTGTTATCCTTATGGGAATCCCCTTGTGTGTTATTTGTTGTTTTTCCCTTGCTGCTTTTAATATTTGTTCTTTGTGTTTGATCTTTGTTAATTTGATTAATATGTGTCTTGGGGTGTTTCGCCTTGGGTTTATCCTATTTGGAACTCTCTGTGTTTCTTGGACTTGGGTGATTATTTCCTTCCCCATTTTAGGGAAGTTTTCAACTATTATCTCCTCAAGGATTTTCTCATGATCTTTCTTTCTGTCTTCTTCTTCTGGGACTCCTATAATTCGAATGTTGGAGCTTTTCATATTGTCCTGGAGGTCTCTGAGATTGTCCTTGTTTCTTTTAATTCGTTTTTCTTGTTTCCTCTCTGATTCATTTATTTCTACCATTCTATCTTCTATTTCACTAATCCTATCTTCTGCCTCCGTTATTCTACTATTTGTTGCCTCCAGAGTGTTTCTGATCTCATTTATTGCGTTATTCATTATATTTTGACTCTTTTTTATTTCTTCTAGGTCCTTGTTAAACCTTTCTTGCATCTTCTCAATCCTTGTCTCTAGGCTATTTATCTGTGTTTCCATTTTGATTTCAAGATTTTGGATCATTTTCACTATCAATATTTGGAATTCCTTCTCCGGTAGATTCCCTACTTCTTCCTCTTTTGTTTGGTTTGGTGGGCAACTCTCCTGTTCCTTTACCTGCTGAGTATTCCTCTGTCTCTTCATCTTGGTTATATTGCTGTGTTTTATTTTTCAGTTAAAAAAAAAAGAATTTTAATTATTAAAAATTTAATAATTAAATTTTAATATGATTAAAAATTAGTTTTAGATTTTCCTGTTGGGAGAAGCATGGGTTCGTCTTATAGATGGGGTTACATTACATTTGGAGTTCTCTTATATTCAGAGGTATGTCTAAGGATCTTGGGCACAGGATCTTTGAAGGCACAGGGATGATATGAGGAGAGACATGTATCATTTTTCTTTGGGGCTTAGATTTAAATGTTTTAAAACTTTTTTGTGTTTTTAACATGCTTGGAAAAGCAAGCAAGAAGAAAAGAAGGTATGTCTGGTTTGGAATAGCATTTTCCCAAGTGAATTCTGGTCTGGGAGCTGCTTCATAAAGAAAAGGGTTTCAAGTGTTCTGGGACCAGTAAGTCTGGGTAGCACTGTACTCAGTCGTGCCTTCTTGGGTAATCAAACGTACTTGGCACAGCAGCGATTTTGACAAGTCTTGCAATAAGGACACGTGCTCAACAAAACCAATAGAACTTTCTAAAATCACTAGAACTTCAAACTCTTTTCTTGCAAAATGCTTATTACCATGATACAAAACAAAACAGAAACGGTATCCCGGAATCAGTGTCTTTGAGCCGGCATAAAATTTTAAGAGAGTTTGTGAATATGAAATATTGTATACTCATCTTTGGTATTATTTATATAGTAGAGGGTGTCTAGGTCTTCACTGACCATGTAAGAGTCCATCCATTTTCCCTCTGAAAAAATACACAGGTTGTGAACCATGGAAGGGTTAGATTTTGTGGCCAAAAGTGAAAGTGAAGTCGCTCAGTCGTGTTCGACTCTTTGCGACCCCATAGACTGTAGCCTACCAGGCTCCGCTGTCTATGGGATTTTCCAGGCAATAGTATTGGAGTGGATTGCCGTTTCGTTCTCCAGGGAATCTTCCCAGCCCAGGGCTTGAACCCGGGTTTCCTGCATTGTAGACAGACACTTTACCATCTGAGCCACCTGGGAAGTCCATTTTTTTTTTTTTGTGGCCAGGTGGGCATTAAATTAAATTCTGCCTTGATGCTCTCAGCTGTGTGTCCTTGAGCAAGTGTCTTCAACTCTCTGAGCCTTAAATGTGTCATTTGTAAAACAGGGGGTCAATCAGTACGTACCATAAAGGGTTTCTATGAGAGATGACATGAGATGGTACAGAAGTATCTAGCATTGTGCCTGACACTTTTAAGGATTTGAGAAATTATTGCTGCTATTTGATTTCTTCTCAAAGCCCCTGCACTTTTGTAGGTTTGCTCACTTGGCTCACCTTTATCTGTTTAGAGGGCTTGAACTGAACTGAAATAAGGAGACTGTAGCAATCAAGTTAGGGCAGATTTTACTGCCAACATCTATGTCTTGGGAGTTTGCAAACGGCCTTGCTGATTCCCGCCTGAGCAATTCAGGGAGACTCACTCTTATTCTCTACCTCACAGAGAAGGCTTGTTCCAGGACTGCAGCCGTAACACGAGCAGCTCACCAGGAATGAGCCTATTGGAAACTTCAGGAGTCCTGTGATTTCTTTCAGGAGAGCAATCAGCTTTACTCATTAATAAACAAAACTCCACTTTATTGTATTTTTAAAAAAATTTTTATTTTTACTTTATTTTACTTTACAATACTATATTGGTTTTGCCATACATTGACATGAACACTTTATTGTATTTTAATGAGGAAAGTCAAATATATACATGATAGAAATTCAAATATGATAAAATTACAATGTGTGATGTAAACAGTAAGAGCCTTGCTCTCATTGATACTGTTTTCCAGAGGTGAACACTATGAAAAGTTTGCTAGGTTTCCTTATGGACTTTTAAATATCATCATCATAATCTTAGAAGCACTTTTTGAGTGCTTAGTGTGCCAAGCCAATGTAAATGCCTTCCATCCATCTCTCATTTCACCCTCACACCACATTATGGATTGGATGGGTAGTATGTTTTCTCTTTATTTTACAGGTGAAGGATCTGGTGCTCAGAGAGGTTAAGAAAACCAAGGGTCACGCAGCTAGGAAATAATAGAATTGGGATGTAAACTCCAGTTGGTTCGACCAGGGTCCATATCCGTAGCGATTATTACACAAGCACAACACACCCATCACAATTTCCTATCACCAGATAGCATCATATTATCCCCAGTGGTTTGCAACTTGTCTTTTTTCCTTAGCTGTATATCATGAACACCCTTCCTTGACAGGACCTATAGCCCGAGCTCATTCTTTTTAACAGCTGCATGCATTCCATTATGGGGATTAACATAATTTATTTAACCAGTTTCCTTCTGATGGGCATTTATCCATTTGTGACTATTCCCTGTCCTTCTTTGGGCCCAGAAGAGCTGAGCTTCCTCCAGCTCTCTGGCTTTCAGAGGAGAATCAGCATCGCATGTCCATCAGTCTAAGCTGTATGGTCTTTAAAAATACATAACCCCACAAAATAAGGCTCCATTAAACAAACTTATAAAATATGAATAGGTTGCTTACCCTACCCTCCATCCAAGAGCATAAAGGTCACCGCCCCACCCCGGAACTTATGGAGCTTCTCTGGTCTTCCTCCTGAGGTTTACAAGAAGGGTGCACCCTCTCAGTGGGGTCTTGAACCCAACTGAATAGTGCACCTTAAATGGAAAGGACTTAGGTAATTTGCTGAGCCATGAGGCACAGCTAAATGTGCTTGACTGGTGTGTGTGTGTGTGTGTGTGTGTGTGTGTGTGTGTGTGTGTGTGTGTGTGTGTTCCTGTACGCTTGTATCAAATCATGCTGTACTAAACAAAACTGTGTTCAGATAAACCCTCAGGAAAGCAGTGAGCTGGCCAGTGATAGGGAGGCTGGGGTGCTCTGTGATTAAGGTCACAGATGTGAAACCAGACCACCTGGTTTGGAGGCTGACTCTGCCATGTGCCAACTTTGTCATCTTGGGCAGTCACTTAATCTCTGTACCTCAGTTTCCTCATCTGGAAAATGGAGATAAAAAAGGTTCCTACCTGGTGGGGGTGATTGTGAGGATTAAATGAATTCAAACAAATAAAACAGCAAGTGCCTGACACACAGTATCACCTCTGGGTTAGCTTTTATAACTATTGGATATGTGTTGCTGCTGCTGCTGCTGGATATGTGTACACTGGTATAAATATTTCATTGCTGTTGTTTAGTCAATAAGTCATGTCTGACTCTTTTGTGACCCCATGGACTGTAGCCTGCCAGTCTCCCCTGTCCATGGGATTTCCCAGGCAAGAATACTGGAGTGGGTTGTCATTTCCTTCTCCTGGGCATCTTCCCCATCCAGGGACTGAACCCACATCTCTAGCATTGCAGGCAGATTTTTTACTGCTGAGCTGCCAGGGAAGCTACAGTTAATACATGGCCCCTGAAAAGGCAGCACTGATTAGCAGGAGCAAGGTATCACATCTTTGCTCCCTCAAATCCCCTGTAGTACCACCATCTAGAAAGAATCACTGTGAACTCTTTGGTCTGTAACATTCCATTTTCCTTTTGGAGTGTACACTCTCTTTTGCATACACACAGATGTACATTTAATTACATAAAACTGATATTTTATGTACTCTTTTGTAGCGTTATTTTCCACCTAACAAATTATCAGCACATCCACTGTATTAGTTTGTTGAGGCTGCCATGACGAAATACCACCCACTGGGTGGCTTAAACAGCAGAAATTAATTTTCTTATGGTTCAGTTCAGTTCATTTCCATCGCTCAGTCGTGTCCTACGACTCTGCAACCCCACGGACTGCAGCACACCAGGCCTCCCTGTCCATCACCAACTCCCGGAGTTTACTCAAACTCATGTCCATCGAATTGGTGATGCCATCCAACCATGTCATTTCTTATGGTGCTGGAGGCCAAAAATCCAAGATCAAGATGACAACAGGGTTGGTTTCTTTTGAGGCCTCTCTCCTTAGCCTGTAGATGGCTGTCTTCTCCCTGTGTGAGGACATACTTTTCCTTCTGTGTATGTCTCTGTCCTAATTTTTTCTTAAGATGATTCAGTCATATGAGATTAGGACTCATCCAGGTGACCTCATGTTACCTTAACCACCTGCTCTAAGATTCTGTCTTCAAATGCTGTCGCATTCTGGGGTGACACACTGGGGCTTTAGAAACACCGTATGAATTTTGAGAGGACACAACCCAGCTCGTAGCACCCATTATTGAAACATGAGATATTTGCTGAGCCAGAAACCACAGATACACTTTTTCCTGTGTGATGACTCTCATCAGGTAGTTGTGGTGGCCTGGAAGGTTCAGTGTTGTGAAGGGTTCTGAGGGCCCATCTGGGCACAGGAGGGAAGGTTGATGATGTCTGTTGTTGGTGAAGGCATGGAGAGTGGTGATACGCATGTGATGGGTTGTCCTGATGGCTGAATCCAACTTGAGCTGGCCTGCTTTGTGACTTGGCTTTAGTCTATATCCTTACAGAGAGTCAAGTTGTGCGGTGGCTATACCCAGAATGTGGCTTTACCCACGCTTGTTCCTCCCATCCTGATCAAGAGGGCGAGAATGACAGTGGAGGAATGGATGGACATGGTTGAGTCCACGTGGCTGATCCCACTGGCCGTGTAACTCACCTTTGAAGAATCACCTGCAATTGGCTTGAGTCGATTTTCTCCCCTCTGGAATGACTAGGTGCTCTGGATTATCTGGCCACGTTGACTGGTGTTTTTTCTGCTTTTGCCACTGCTAAGTAACAGAGCAAAGATATAGAGTCCATGTGTATTCTTCCTTGACTCACAGTTTCTTTTTGAGGGACCCTCATCAATTTATCAGTATGTACGTAAAGAAGGCTGAGTGTCAAAGAATTGATGCTTTTGATCTGTGGTGTTGGAGAAGACTCTTGAGAGTCCCTTGGACTGCAAGGAGATCAAACCAGTCAGTCCTAAAGGAAATCAACTCTGAATATTCATTGGAAGGACTGTTGCTGAAGCTGAAGCTCCAGTACTTTGGCCACCTGATGCGAAGAGCCAGCTCATTGAAAAAGACCCTGGTGCTGGGAAAGAGTGAAGGCAAAAGGAGAAGGAGTCGGCAGAGGATGAGATGGTTAGATAGCATCATCGACTCAATGGACGTGAGTTGGAGCAAACTCTAGGAAGTAGGAAAGGACAGGTAAGCCTGGTGTGCTGCAGTCTATGGGGTTGCAAAGAGCTGGACACGGCTTAGCAACTGAAAAACAACAACAAAATATAAATTTTATTATATTCTTCCAGAGATTTGGAGATCAGTAAGAAAAAGAACTCACAGAAATAGGCTTTCTATGTCATTCGTTGATTCTTTTGATTCAGCAAATATTTATTGAGAGCTTTAACATACAAAAGCATTATAGCCCATTTAAGAAATACAGGAAATGAAGCAGAGGAAAGGTTAGAAACTGTCTCTTGTATTTGATGGTTAGTCCATTTTTCTTTTTCTTTTTTCTTTTCTGTTTGACAACTTTATATTTCTGTTTGCCTGTAAGTTACATCTCCCATAAATTTAAATTATTTAAGTTTTGTAACCAAATCTTTTATAGACATTTGACATAGGAAATATTTTAAAATTCAAAAAATTTTTAACTTTTTTCTATAAATGTATATAGAACTAAAGTTTTATTGATTAAATGTGTTTTATGATTCGGAACAATCGTTTACTTTGATAATAAAATAGTTCCCTTATAGATATTATGTTAATTTTTAAACAGAATTTACTTCAGTCCATTTTTCTTGCCTCTCATTCCATTACTCTTTCTCTTCTTGCCTCTTATGCAGAAATGAGCATCTTAAACACACCAGGAAGATCCTGGCGCTGAGAAGAGAGTGAAACAATGTGTCAGCATTGACTGGGGGAGGGAAAGCTTTTAGAGGTCAAATTTAGCTCCTGCATTACTCAGGAGAAATTAAAAGAATTGTCAAGGTCGTCTAGGTTGCTGGTGGCAGAACAGGATCCCGGAGCCAGGCATTCTCCTTCTTGGCTCGACCTCATTTTTGGGTGCTTGTGTTCTAAGTCGCCTCAGTCATGTCTGACTCTTTTCGACCCCAGGGACTATAGCCCGCCAGGCTCCTCTGTCCATGGGATTCTCCAGACAAGAATACTGGAGTGGGTTACCATTTCCTTCTTCAGGGGATCTTCCTGACCCAGGGATCAAACCTGCATCTCTTAGGTCTCCTGCATTAAGTGAGTTCTTTACTGTTGATCTCATCCTTGGGCACCACAAATTTGACTCTTTTGGTATCTTGGAAACTCCAAATGTGCGGGAATCAGGTCTTGCTTTGTGAGCAGTTGTAAAGAAGAGTTATGATTGAAACCTTTCCATCTAAAGGAAATTGCCAAACACTCACCTGGAATGTTTCCGAGGAGTCTTTCAGTAATTTACATTACACTTACCTGGATGGGAGACACCACCTGGCTCAGCTCATCTCTGTTCTCACTGGATGTAGCCGTTTACAGTAGGAACCACCTCAGAAACAAAACGTTGCTAATTTGATAGCGGGAAAGATGGCATCACAGTCATTTGTGTGTTTTCTTCTCTGATTAACAGTGTGGCCGGGCATTTTCTGGTATGTCCATTGCCTATATGCATTCACTCTGTTCTGAGTTGCCTATGCATACCCTTTGCTCATTTTTCCATCATACAGTTTTAAAATTCATTTTCAAATATGCTTTATATAGGGATATTAATAACTATTTTAATAAATAAAACATAAACCTTGCACATGCTGCGTATATTTCAGCAAACATTTTTGCGCATGACTAAGAGGCTTTGCTATTTTTAATCTTTGCCATCACTGTAGTTATTCCACCAACTCTCTTCCTCCTAATTATATGTATCTTGCTTATTTATTTTTCTTGATTAGCCCCTCAGAGTTTTGTATCTTTGCTCTGGATTAAAAAAAAATCTAAACTCACATATTTCTCCTTTTCTCTTTGTTAATAATTATTTGTATTTTTTCCCTATTGTTCTTTGGTCTTTTCTAATTTCCTGAGTTGATGCTCAGCTCATTTATTTGTATCTTTTAAAATACAATAACAGTAGCATTTAATACTATGACTTGCACTTCTGATTACAGCCTTGGGCATTTCCCGTGTGATTTTTAAAATACACACTATTCTGATTATTGTTATTTCCTTTGCTGTAATTGTTGGGTTTGATTTCCTCTTTGTCTCAAGCTGTTTGGGATGTGCCTTTAAATTTCTAAGTGGCCAGAGTTTTAAAAAATAAAGTAATATCTAGTTTTATTACTCTGTGGTCAGACGATTCAACTTTGAGCCACTGCTCATTTTGACATCTGAGTTCAGAAGCTCATGTGTCTGAGACAGGCCTGAGAATGCCGGTGCTGGCTGGGAAGCTTAAGGTTAGGAGATCCTCTGATCTGAGATGGAGGTGAAACTCTCCAGAGTTTCTGTCCGCGGCCCTGACGTACATAATAGTTGGTGTTATTTAGTTGCTAAGTTATGTCTGACTGTTTTGCAACCCCGTGGACTCTAGCCTGCCAGGTCCTCTGTCCATGGGATTCTGCAGACAACATATTGGAGTGGGTTGCCACTCCTTCCCTGGGGGATCTTCCTGATTGAACCCAGGTCTCCCACACTGCAGGTGGATTCTTTACTGCTGGAACCACCAGGGAACGTCAGTGAGTGATATAGAACATAATAATGTTCCTTTACTGCAGGGACCCAGGGTTAGAAGCTGCTCATGGGGCTTCATCCAGAGAGAGTCCCAGGACTGAGTATGTTTCTTAGGAACGTTACCATACTTTGTGCTGGGTTCCCCCCAGCCCCTAGAGGGACTATCATTGTTGTTCTGTTGCTCAGTGTTGTCCGACTCTTTGTGACCCCATGGACTGCAGCACTCCAGGCTTCCCTGTGCTCCACAATCTCCTGGAGTCTGCTCAAACTCATGCGCCTTGAGTCAATGATGCCATCCAAGCATCTCATCCTCTGTCACCCCCTTCTCCTCCCGCCTTCACTCTTTCCCAGCATCAGGGTCTTTTCCAGTGAGTCGACTCTTTCACATCAGGTATCCAAAGTATTGGAACTGTTGGTCTAGTTGATTCTGCACGATCCATAAAGCTGAGCTCTAAGAGGGGCCTAGCCAGTTGGCTGAAACTACCTTCTTAAGTCACTGGAAAGGCGTGTTATTGAACCATGAGTTTTCATTTGAAGAAAAAAAAAAAAAAGTGTTGCCCATTATAGCATCCACTTAAAAACTAGAGCCAGGGAGAGATTTTTTTATTTCCATATGGGTTATGTTAAGGAATGTGTATGCGTATGTGTGTGAATGTGTACACATACCCAAGAAAGAGGAATGGCCCTATTATGGGAAGCCTCATTAAAGAGGCCTGGAAAAGGTTAGTCCATTTGCAGACTATACATCTTAATCTCCCACTAACCTGGAAGGAGAGAGACTCTATGGCCAGAGGGACCCTGGCTTCATTCCAAGCCCCGGATCAAATAGACCTTGCCTTTCCCCGCCGGCTCCCCCTCATTAGCACCATATATTAACCTGGAGAAACTGTGCTCCCATGAGGCTCCAGGAAATGGGAGAACATGGAAGCCGGGGCAGAGTGGGGCAGACCCACGTCTCCCCTGTGGCTGCTGCTTGTTTGCTGGCAGGTGCATCTGGGGATTGGGCCCCTGGAAATTGGAGAGGGGAAGCCAGCAGTGTGCTACGGCTTGAAACAGTGCTGCTAGTTGGGCGGCCTTTCACCTGTTGTTGGCTGGTTCCCATCTGTGTTAACAGCTTCCAACTGGCCTTATTATTTGAGAAACTGGAGGCCTTTGGACGAGGGCCCTTAAGCTGGCTCTGTACACGCCCCCAAGTCTTCTCAAGGTCCCTTTCTGGGTTCCATGTCGCAACGCGGAGGACTGGGTACAGGCAGACAGCGGTTGGTGTCTGGGTTTCTGGCTTGAATCTTTACCCAGAGTGTAACTTGTGACCAGTTACTTATCTTTCCAACCCTCGGTTTCCCCATTTGAAAGTGTCTCTGTGTGTGGGTTGGGTTGGGTGAGAGGTGAAAAGTGAAAGTGTCAGTCGCTCAGTCGTGTTTGATTCTTTGCGCCCCTATGGACTATAGCCTGCCAGGCTCTTCTGTTCATGGGACTCTCCTGGCAGGAATACTGGAGTGGGTGGAAACAAAAATTCTACCTTACTTCTAAAGTAGCAGGAATAAAGGGAGAAGGAAGATGGGAACTTTTAATTTAATTTTTAACCACGTATCAGGCTTCAGGCTGGTGCTTTCGTGCAGATATTTAGAACATCACTCATTTCCTTTCCTACTCTTCTTCTACACAGTGCAGTTTCTCCTCTCCCTAGCCCTCTTCTCTCTCTTCCCACAGCATCTAGTCTGTCCACAACCCAGCCCCTTGCTTCCCAAAGTGAGCCAAGACCATTGGCATCCTCTGGAAACCTCTGGAGCCAAGACCGCTGGAAACCTCTTAGACCTGCAGCATCTCTAGCCCCGCTCCCTATCTCTTGAATGAGGCTCAGCAGTTGAACAAGATCCCCAGGTGACTCCTGTGCATCATGGGGTCATCAGTGCTTCCCAACAAGCTCTTCTCCACTGGTGTGTGTGTGTTGGTACCATTCAGGAGGCTTTCTCCATGAGCAGCTCCTGTTCTGGACATTGGCATGAACAATGGAGGCACTCAATGTGCCCGTCCTAAAGGTTTATTCACAAAGGGGCCTGTGTTCTGGATGCACAGTGTTCTCTCTTTGTCAGTGCCCTTCTGTCTTCTGATTACATCAAGAAGGGACTCTCTATTTGGGGCTTTGTAAGGCTTAATGCCTGGCGGGCTACAGTCCACAGGTTCGCAAAGAGTCAGACACGACTGAAGCAATTTGGAATGCACACAGCATGCCTTATAAAGTGGGGTCCCCAGCTTCCGGGATTCACTACCTGATGATCTGAGGGAAAGCTGGTGTAATAATAAGAGAAACAAAGTGCACAATACAAGTAATGTGCTTGAAACATCCCATACCCCTCCCCACCCAGTATGTGGAAAAACTGTCTTCCATGAAACTGGTCCCTGGTATCAAAAAGGTTGGGGGCCACTCTATAAAGGGATCCTGAGTCCATAGACAAGAGCAGAGACAGCTTCTCAATCAGGGCTGTTGTAACTGAAGACCTGGGAGAAGTGGGCAGGAGTCACTGGGAATATCTGAGGCTGAGAATCTATGACGTCCAAATGCTTCCCTAAATGCCCAGTCTTCCCAGTTAGAAGTAATCTCCTCGACAGGACAAAGCTTTATTTTGTATGTGCAATGTGTGCTCCAAAGTTTATTGCCTTGATCTGGATTTTAGCATATGCAAGCAGGACAGTATCATCGAGATCTTTTATGATAAGATACACACTGCAAACATGTTCCTACCCTTCTTGCTCACGCCCAGGACAGGCATCACTAATCAACTATCACCCTCTTCCACTCTGAGCTCAGATCTGGATACACAGCACTATAGATCATCAACAACTGATCAGAATTAGTTTGGTCTGCATCAGCACAGTTGGCCTCAGTCCAGATCTCCTGAGTGCCAGAGGATCTGTCTGGCAGATGTGTTTCTGAGCAACCCAGCTGAATGCCCCTACAAGGTAAGTATTGGAAATGGCAATGGGGATGATAATTAGGATCTTTTGAGAGAGACAACCTCCTTGAGTGTAGAATTGGAGGCAGGAATGAGCCCCCCAAATTGTTTCTTTTAGCACAAATGGAATGCTGTAATCTGTCACTTTTTGTTGTTCCAGCATCCATCTCCTTGTTTTCTTTGGGAAAATCCCACTCTTAGTTCTAGTGGTTCAAGTAGGATGGACACCATCTCCCTAATCCAGGGGGTTAGCAGAGCATTTCATCCCTCTGGCCTGAGTGATTGGTTCAAGAGCAGAAACATGATCAATCAGAGCACTCCATCCCTTTGGCCTCAGTGATTGGCTCAAAAGCAGAAACTTAACCAATCAGAGCACTCCATCCCTCTGGCCTCAGTAGCTGGTGCAGCAGACAGCAAATGACCTAGGTGTATAAGACTGAACCACAAAGTTTAGTCCAGGTTTGAGGATGGGCAACAGTAAGTCCTTTGGACTTGGTGGCTTTCACTTTTTATGTTTTACTACTAAAGCAGTTGATAAACAATATGAAGGATATAAAAGCTAGAGGCCTGTAGGTAGTGAATGTGAGTCATTATCTCATTGAGGTCTCTGTGACCTCTGGTTGTCTCAGTACAGTGGGAGGTCTGCTATGTCAAAGGTGGGAAGAACAGAGAGTCATTGTCTTTTTGAAGTATCTTGTTTGAATTGTGTCTTTTATATTCCATCATGTCAGCACCTAGGCACAATATTGATTATATATGAGGCAGTGTCTCTGACTCAGAAACCACATGGTCAAGCTCTGAGGTTCTAGGCCTTGAACTCAGCTATGGGGCAATATCTTCTTATCTGCATCTTTTCTGTAGACCTAGGAGATTTTCATTTGGGACTTTTCAGCAGGCAGGCCTGGTCATAGCTTATCATGCCAGGTTACCCAGATTCCATTCCAGGACTTATTGGGCTGTTGGCAAAGAAGTTCTCTCTGTCTGCTGAAGTTGTATCTGGGAAGAAGTAAGATTAGAGATTCTATATAAAAGAAAGATCTCAAGCTCTAATTATTTCACTTTAGCCTGTGGATCTAACCACGCCTGAAGCTTGCATATGCCTATAGATTGTTTCAGTAAATTGAGCCTTCCTCCTTTTTGCTTAAGCTTGTTGAGTCGGGCCTCTGTCAATCCCACAAAAACAGTCCTAACTAAGGCAGATGGAAGGTGGGGGTCTGCGAAGTGTCTTGTTTGAATTGTGTTGCTATTTGGTATTCATCACTGGAAAAGGTAGTGACATGTGAACCAGGAAACCTACACCTTTAATCATCTCCCCACGATCACTCACCTTCTTGGAGCAGCAGTTTCTGCTTCTGTGATACAAGAGGGTTTTGCTGGATGGTCGCTAATATGACAGACACACTCTGAAGGCAGAGGAGAAATTCCTTAAGAGCAGCCAGGAACAAGCAGATAAGCGACACAATACTAGTGGTCGCTATTGTGGTAATTCTGTGCCAGATGGTACAATCATTAGCTCACTGAATCCTACCAACAGCCCTCTGAGGTAGGTGCTGCTATCATTCCCACTTTATAGATAGTGAGACTGAGGCACTGAGCAGGCGAAAGTAATTTGCCTGGGGTGACCCTGCTAACAAATGGAAGAAAGGGAAAGAAAGGGAAAGAGAGAGCAAAAGAGAAGGTGTGAAAGAGAGAGAGAGAGAGAGAGAGAGAGAGAGAGAGAGAGAGAGAGAGAGAGATGGTGGAATGCTTTGTCTTCCAAGCCACTTTACATGTGCATGGGTCATTTAGTTGCTCAGTCATGTCTGACTCTGTGACCCCATGGATTGTAGCCTGCTGAGCTCCTCTGTCCATGGGATTTCCCAGGCAAGAATACTGGCATGGATTGCCATTTCCTTCTCTAGGGGAGCTTCCTGACCCAGGGATTGAACCCTTGCCTGCTGCATTGGCAGGCAGGTTCTTTACCACTGAGCCACCAGGGAGTCCCCACATGCATGAGACTGGCAGATTACTGGTCCACCTGTGGGAGGTCAGGCTGCAGTGCTCTTCATACAGAAAACATCCTCTAGGGTGGGTACACATGCTTATACCCACTCCTCTGGTATAGACTCCAAGCTAATTCACCAATCTCACTAGCTGCTGCTTAATCAGGAATGCTTTGTCTACTTTTAAGTTCTATTTTAAAAGATGCTGCACCTGACAAGACACACAGATGGGTAACTAAGACACGTGGGCCAAAGTTTGAGGAGGATATTTGCCTAATCTCAATGACATTATCTCCTCCAAGACATTATTAATCACAAAGGGATGAATAGTAACTTTACAGCAGAGAAAGCTGGCAGGCATCCATATTAACCAAATGAACCAGTTTCATATCACCAGTAAGTTAGACATCAGGAACGGAACAGGAACATCGCTCGGTCGTGTCTGACTCTTTGCGACCCCATGGACTGTAGCCTACCAGGCTCCTCTGTCCATGGGATTTTCCAGGCAATAGTACTGGAGTGGATTGCCATTTCCTTCTCCAGCGGATCTTCCTGACCCAGGGATTGAACCCAGATCTCCTGCATTGTAGACAGACGCTTTGCCGTCTGAGCCACCAGGGAAGTTAGACATCACAGCATCTTAAATCACTTGATACAGTGTCCTGAGAAGGACACACTATTGTCTCTGTAGCCTTCTTACCTCTAATGCAGAACCTCCATGCGATCACGGGAGAAATCAACAAATCCAAATCAAGGGACTTTCTACCCAGTAAGTGACCAGACTGCTTTCAAAGTGTGATGAAAAGCAAAGAAAGACAGTGGAATTTGTACATATTGGACAGGATTGAAGAGATATGACAACTAAATGTAATGTGCAATTCCCAGATTGGATTCTGGAATGGAGAAAAGACATTGGTGGAAAACTGGTAAAAATCTAAATAAAGTTGTGCATTAGTTGGTAGCATTGCAACAGTATTATTTCCTGGCTTGGCTCATCGTAATTTGGTTACATAAGATGTTAACATTTAAAGTTGGGTGAAGGGCATACGAGAACTCTCTGCCAGTTTTACAACTTTTCTGTAAGGCTGCAGTTATTTAAAAATAAAAAGTTAAAAATAATCCTGATGCTGTATCTTTATTTGTAAGCCAAGCATGTAGAAAACCTGGCATTTTCACATCCTGCTGGTGGGTTGACAAATTGAGAAACAGACTTAGAGGACTGAGAAATGTGAATCAAGAGTGTTAAACACATGAGTCCCTTTGACCAGGAAATCACATTTCCAGGAAATGACTTAAAAAAAACAAACAAACAGGAATAGTGTGGAAGATGTATGAATGAAGATATCCATTGCTATGTTGTTTACAATATTGAAAATTTGGAATGTATCTTTCTAAATATTCTTAATTTTATTTTTTTGAGACAATAAAATGGTTTTTATATTGAGAGAAAAAAATGCAGGAAAAAAAGGAGACCTTGACTACAGTGTGTGTTTCCATTATTCAAAATGAACATTCTTCTGGTAATTTTCAGTATTAATTACATTTTTGGACAGATTACCAATTCAAAATGGGAAACAGTCTTAATGTCTTACATTTAAGTGAAAAAAACTTAAATTATAAGATGATATATGTAGTATAATCTTTTTATCTAAGAAAAAGTCTTTAAAGTCTGGAAGGACACATTAAACTGCTAACTATGGTTACCTGTGGGAAGTGAGATCAAAGAAAGGTTTTTATTTTCCCTATATTGGAATTTGAACATCCATCAGATATATTACGGGGGAAAATGAAGATATGTCCCCCTTTTTTTGAACAACAGGCGTGAGACGGCTAGGAATAAGTGAGGTCAGCCCTCCCCTCTGCTCCTCCTGGCAGCGGGGGTTTCCACCTGTGTTTCCTCACTTATCAGGTCCCTGGTTTGCTTCCATCAGCTGGAGCTGTGAGCCCAGCCAATGGGAAGGAATATACGTGTAAGAGAGGCTGAAGAACTGCAGGTGCTTTCTGCTGACTGTGAACTCAGGGCAAAGGTGAAGGGCTGGGTCTCTCTGTGTAATCTCCTGGCAGGAAGCGTTCTGGTCTGCTTGGGTTGGGCCTGAATGGAGGGGACCACTGCTCCCTGGGGAACCCCTGACAGAGCCCTCTATAGGGACTGAAGACCCAGAATAGGGAAGGAGCTGGGAATTTTAGAGGGTCAGGGAGGAAATTGGAGAATTCATGAGTCTAAATTCCAGAGACAGAGCCACCTTATTTCACTCCGCACTGGGAGACAGAGAATAGGAACTCTGGGGGAAAGATGATCAGAGCGAAGGGTAATTAGGTAGCAAGGGTTAGCACCTACTTACAGCTAGAGCAACAGAGAAAGTACTGAGAAATCGCTGTGGGGCTTAGCCCTTCTTTGAGGTACGAGGCAAGTTATATAATTAAAAAAATTTTTTTTACTGAAGTATAGTTGATTTACAGTGTTTTATTAGTTTACGTGTGTGTGTATATATATGTGTGTATACATGCATATATATATACATATACACACACCACACACATATATATTCTCTTTCCAATTCTTTTCCATTATAGGTTATTAAAAGATACTGAGTACTGGGTGAGAATGGATACATGTATATGTACAACTGAGTCCCTTTGCTGCCCAGCTGAAACTATTGCAATGTTGTTAACTGGCTATACTCAAATATAAAATAAAAAGTTTGAGAAAAAGATACTGCGTATAGTTCCCTGTGTTAAAGAGCAGGTCATTGTTGGTTACCTATTTTATGTATATAGTGGTATGTATCTGTTTGCCCCAAACTTCTAATTTGTTCCTCCCACCTTTCCCCTTTGGAAACCATAAGCTTGTTTCCTGTGCCTGTGAGTTTCTTTCTGTTTTGTAAGTAAGTTCTTCTGTAGCATGTTTAAGAATCCCCATATATGTGTTATCACATGCTGTTTGTTTTTCTCAGCCTGACCTACTTCACCTGATTATGACACTCTGCAGGCCCATCTGTGCTGCGGTAACTGGTATTGCTTCATTCTTTTCCCTGAGTAACAAAATATGAATCTTCTTTATCCATTCATCTGTTGATGGACATTTAGGTTGCTTCCATAACTTGACTGTTGTGAATAGTGCTGCTGTGAACACTCGGGTGCAAACAAGTGTCCCCTAACCATCAGTCAGGCTCATGTAGTGTATTTAAGTAGTAAGAAGAGAACCAGGTTTATCTTCTCAGTTCAGTTCAGTTCAGTCACTCAGTCGTGTCTTACTCTTTGCGAGCCCATGAATTGCAGCACACCAGGCCTCCCTGTCCATCACCAACTCCGGGAGTGCACTCAAACTCACATCCATCGAGTTGGTGATGCCATCCAGCCATCTCATCCTCTGTCGTTCCCTTCTCCTGCCCCCAATCCCTCCCAGCATCAGAGTCTTTTCCAATGAGTCAACTCTTCGCATGAGGTGGCCAAAGTACTGGAGTTTCAGCTTTAGTATCAGTCCTTCCAATGAACACCCAGGACTGATCTCCTTTAGAATGGACTGGTTGGATCTCCTTGCAGTCCAAGGGACTCTCAAGAGTCTTCTCTGACACCACAGTTCAAAAGCATCAGTTCTTCGGCACTCAGCTTTCTTCACCATCCAACTCTCACATCCATACATGACTACTGGAAAAACCATAGCCTTGACTAGACGGACCTTTGTTGGCAAAGTAATGTCTCTGCTCTTGAATATGCTATCTAGGTTGGTCATAACTGTCCTTCCAAGGAGTAAGCGTCTTTTAATTTCATGGCTGCAATCACCATCTGAAGTGATTTTGGAGCCCCCCAAAGCAAAGTCTGACACTGTTTCCCCATCTATTTGCCATGAAGTGATAGGACCAGATGCCATGATCTTAGTTTTCTGAATGTTGAGCTTTAAGCCAACTGTTTCACTCTCCTCTTTTACTTTCATCAAGAAGCTTTTTGGTTCCTCTTCACTTTCTACCATAAGGGTGGTGTCATCTGCATATCTGAGGTTACTGATATTTCTCCTGGCAATCTTGATTCCAGCTTGTGCTTCCTCCAGCCCAGCGTTTCTCATGATGTACTCTGCATAGAAGTTAAATAAGCAGGGTGACAATATACAGCCTTGACGTACTTCTTTTCCTGTTTGGAACCAGTCTGTTGTTCCATGTCCAGTTCTAACTGTTGCTTCCTGACCTGCATATAGGTTTCTCAAGAGGCAGGTCAGATGGTCTGGTATTCCCATTGCTTTCAGAATTTTCTACAGTTTATTGTGATCCACACAGTCAAAGGCTTTGGCATAGTCAATAATATCTTCTCAGAGAACCTCCTTATTCCCAAGGGTTCCTCCCCATGAAGTGGGGAGGAGAGAGCTGGTTGGGAAGTTCTCACATTTATGTGTATCCTATGTGTTTCCAAAACATTTTCAAATTTACTACTTCAAAGTCTTCCTGTGAGTCAAGAAGGTCAAGCCCAGGTATTGTCCTTATTTTACATGGATTGGATACTTAACCTCTCAGTGTGAAATGGAACGCTTGAAGACGGAAACAATCAATATACCTTAAGTATTGGCCATACAAGATTAGCAGTATACATACCACATTTTCATGGCAGATATCAATAATCCATCACCACACTCCTTCCCACTGAGCTCAGGTGGTATCTCAGAAGCCTTGCCTCAACAGGGCTCAAGGCAGCCACTCCCACTTGATCAGAGTTAGCACATGAGAGGAAACTCACCTGTTATTTTGAGTTGACCACGTAGTACTTGTGGAGTCACCGAGTTACTCAACACACCTACTTGCAGCTCTTATTGAGTGCGCTGAGTTGCTTATTATCTGCCAGGATCCATGTTCATCTATTTTATTTTTTGTTAAAAAGTTCTGGGTAGAGGTCCCAGGTGCTGTGGCTTCCCTCTTCTGCATCTCCTCCAATCAATTCTTTCAGCCTCAGCAGTGGTAGACAGTTCCCTGGGAACTCAGACACACCTCAGTTGACAGTCTGAAGGACCTGTTCTCTGGATTTCTGCATTTCTGTCCCAGAACCTTCTCTGGTGCTCTAAGAGCCTGCTAGGTGGCACCCAAGTTCTGTCTAGAAGTGCAGGGACCTAACCGTGGACTGTTGAATAAATACTCTGTGCAAAATCAAGACTCTGTTGTGTATATCACAGATCTTGATAATGCACTTTAAAAAATATCCTTTTTCCTTCCTCATTAGTTTACTCCTACTTTTTGAGATCATGTTCTGAATAAGTTACCCACACACATGATGTAGGGTCTGCTTTTGGGAGAATGGCAGCTGAAACTGGGATATCAACCAGCACAGCTATGGCTCTCCATTTCCCCTATTTGAAAACTAACTCCGTGAATTCAGCTAACTTCCCCAAGGTCACTTCACTTGTCTTTCTGCTTCTAGAGTTCATGCTTTTACCCACAAGGCAGTACTACCAACAGGGCTTCAGACCGCAGTTGGGCACCAAGCAACGGTGTTCTAGTACATTCAGTGCTACGTTTTGGTAGGTGAAAGAAGCTAATTGAATCTGACAGAGAGGAAATGAGCCACTTTTCTCTCCTAAAAATAGCCTTATTTTTAGTCATCCCTTTCAGGAACAACCACGCTTACCCAAGGAAACACCACCAATGTTTCAGAGTTTCTAGGTAATTAAAACACTTGATTAAATCACATCCCATGAGAAAAGTATGGCAAAGATAAGCATTTCAAAGCCCACAAAATGGGGGAGATAATTAGCAGGCATTTCTCTATCTTTTATTGTAGCCATTTCAATCCAGGTTGATGCGAGGTGCCGACGAGGGTAGAGGATGTGGCAGGCTGATGCTCCTTAAGGCATCATGGGAAACTCCTGACTAGTTGAGGCTGCAAAATGTGCCTTTTGTTGACTATTTAGTTCCTAATGCAGATCTGCTTGATCAGGGGACAGTGTGGATGGATCTTTCTGATGTCAACAGATGTCCAGTTGCAACTCTTCTGAACAGGCAAGCTCTAATGCTTGGAGCTTAGTTTAAATACTGCTTAGAGTCCTTAGTTTAAATACAATCTCAGAGACTACTAATGTTTACTGATTCCTACCGAGTACCAATGCCTGCCCTAAGAATTCTGCAAATACAGTGTTGTTTATCTCTCATCATATCCCAATGAAGCAGGCTCATTTTATTTTTTTAAATTTTTATTTAAAAATATTTTTATTTACTTATTTGGTGTATAAGGTCTTAGTTGCAGCATGAGAGATCTTTGATCTCCCTTGGGGCACAGGGGATCGTTATTTCTGGTATGTGGGATCTAGTTCTCTGACCAGGGATTGAACCCAGGTCCCCTTCATTCCAAAAATGAATGGCATCTTAGCCACTGGACCACCAGGGAAGCCCCAGCAAGTTCACTTTAAATCCCATTTTATAAGCAAGAAAACTGAACCTTGAAGAGGGTAAACCACCTGCCCAATGCCACTGAGTTCTTAGATGGCAAATCTAGGATTTGAATCCAGGTCTTTAAAACTGAAATTTGGTTCTCTGTGACCTAAAATATGAAGTTTTGGCGGTAGAAAACCTCAGTTGTTTTTAGCTTAATCAAATGTAAAGGCAAATTTTCTTTCTTTGTTTGTCAATTCAAATATATTTATTGATAACCTACCTGTGGATTCTCCACCCATGTTAGGTGCTAAGGTCAGGACAGCAAAGCAAACAAATCTATCCTTTTCTCTCTCTTTAATGTGCTTTTTAATTGGAGGGAAATAGCTTTACAATGTTGTGTTGTTTACTCCTGTGCGTGCTGAGTTGCTTCAGTTGTGTCTCACTCTTTGACCCCACGGACTATAGCCCACCAGGCTCCTCTGCCCATGGGATTCTCCAGGCAAGAATATTGGAGTGGGTTGCCATGCCCTCCTCCAGGGGATCTTCCTGACCCAGGGATTGAACCTGTGTCTCTTACTCTCCTGCCCTGGCAGGTGGATTCTTTACCACTAGCGCCACCTGGGAAGCAAAACAGCCATAATTACACATATAGAGGTCTGCCCTTCTGTTGTGGCATTTAGCGTTTAGTGGGGTCTCAATGATAGCTTGGTGATATTCCTGGCTCAATTCATCTGTGGCTAAGATAAGAGCATGGGACAGCCCATTGAACGCCTTCGAACGCATTCTCCATAGGAGGAAGGATTTTCTGTTACTAGAGAAGGAAAAGAGAGATGGGAGGCTAACAAAACAACACTATCATTTAAAGATGCTTAACACTAGTGGATGGGAGGGAAGTTTTGGGGAGAATATGGCTGAGTCCCTTTGCTGTCCACCTGGAGGTATCACTACATTGTTAATCGTGCTAAGTAGTTTCAGTTGTGCCCAACTCTTTACGACCCTATGGATTGTAGCCCACCAGGTTCCTCTGTCCACGGGATTCTCCAGGCACAAATACTGGAGTGGGTTGCTATGGCTTTCTCCAGGGGAACTTTCTGAGCCAGGAATTGAACCCACATCGTCTGTGTCTCCTGCTTTGCAGGCAGATTCTTTACTGCTGAGCCACCAGGGAAACCCTTATCAGGTATATTCCACTATAAAATAAAAAGTTAAAAAAAGTTTACAGAAGAAAAGATTCATACCAGAGAACATAATCTCATTTTTGACATTAAGGTCCAGAAATCTGATGTTAGTATTTATTCATTTTTTGAATAGTTTATGAAATAAAATTATTCTGCTGATATAGAAAGTGCAACAAACTTAAGGGAAGATTTTATATGATAAAATTTAATAGTGATAATAATTGATAAAATAACTGATAAAAAATAACAGAAAGCTAGCTGAGGGCTTTACATTTTGATATATATGAAGTTTGGGGTTTTTAATGAATGCATTCTACCACCAGTAAAATATAAGTTCTACTCTAGCAAAATGTAATAGTAGTAAAAAAATTTTAAGTTGTGACAAAGCACTGGAGTTTTGCTTTTTCATTTGTTTTATGTATAAAAGCAATAATTTATGTAAAGTTAAATAAAAAAAAATGATGCTTAACATTGGTGTGGATAGGGGATCAGGAAAACTTCCAGAAGAGGTCACCTGTATACTGAGGGATAAGTAAGAGTGAGACAACCAGGAAGTGGGCAAGAGGACACTGGTGGTGTTAGAATAGTGCTGTAAGAGAGATGGGCAGAAACATCTGAAAACTGGGAGTCAGGGGGCACTGAAAATATTTTAGTATAGCCACAGCATGAATCGGGGGGATTGGGGATGGTGAGCACATGAAAGAGATGAAACTGAAGAGGCTGGACAATGAAATGCTTTGTACACCACATTGAGGGCTTTGAACTTGATTCTGTGGGCCATGAGGAGCCATTGATGGTTTTAGGCAGGGAGTATGCCGCGATCAGATCTATGATTCAGAAAGCGGGTTTGGGGAAAGCTGTCTTGTTCACCCTTGTGTCCTCAGTAACTAGAACAGTAGCTGGCATATAGTAGATGCTCAATAAATTCTGGTTGAGCAGAGAGTCTAGGTACAGATTGCTATGGGTCAGCAGACCCTCTCTTTCTTCCCTAGGATGAAAAGTAACACTGAGCATAGATGTAAAAGTTCTTCTGGCTTGGGGGTTCAAAGCACTGTAAGTGACAATATTATATGTCATTTTCCTCTTCTTGTCTGCTTTCAAAGGCCTTTGTCCGGCTTTATTCAATACACACTAGACATCCTCATGTTCATATCTTCACCTTTGTATTAACAAGTGGGCCGTCCTAATTGCCTTCGACACACACAGGCACTTATTTCTGGAAGTGGAGGGAACCTACTACTTGCTGCCAGCCACTGTCCTGGGGATATTTCCTCTTAGGATCAAACTACCTGTAAGCTCTTGTGCTGCTGAAAAGAAACATCCTCTTGTATCAGGATGTGCCTGGTTAATTTTAGATCTTCAGGCACAGGCAACCCTTGACATATCAGAGCAGAAAGAGGAGAAGAACTCCATTGAAAGTGCTGGCATCCAAACCAATGTGTCACTGATGGGGGAGACTGTTGGAAGTAGTTTTGTTGTTTTCTTTTTTTTTTTTTTAAGGGATGGATTTTAAAGTTACATGATCTTGGTTCAAAACTCTAGGCTCTGCCACTTAATTATGTGGTAATTCAATTGTTCTGTGGCTAAGTTTTCTCCTCTGCAGAATGGATATAACTTTCCTATTTTGCAGGTTTTAGTGAGGAATAAATGAGGTAACATAGAAAAAAGGCTGTTTGGTAAAGAGAAGACATGATTTTCTGGGGAAACTGAAGCCCAGATGATATGAATGCGTGAGCATGGTCAGAGACTGAGCCAAGACTGGATGGAAGGAAATGGCGATTTGGCAATTTTTCTTTTCTGTCTCTATTTCTTCCTTGCCTCTTTTTCTCCTCAATGCCCTTTACCAGGTCTTTTTGCACAATTCTAGGTAGCAAATATATTGTGTTCGTGTATGTGGTGGGATATCGCCACAACTATGCAAGCTGGTCAAAAATTCTCTTAGGACTCTACTGATTGCAAGTGGCTGAATCACATCTCAGGCCCTTACTGGCTCAGTAACTGCAAAGGACAAGTGTGGAGTTGGTTTCAGCAGCCCACCTATGGGGTGAGGGTTCCTTTCTCTTTGACTCTCATTTCAGCTTCTCTGTTGGCCACATTCTTCTAACAGGGAGGGCTTCCCTTTCATGGCATTTGTGGGTGGGGCGGCCATGGGGGCAAGGTCACAGGAAACTTGAAGCTTCTGTCACATCAGCATAGCTGCTGCTGCTGCTGCTAAGTCGCGTCAGTAGTGGGCGACTCTGTGCTACCCCATAGACGGCAGCCCACCAGGCTCCCCGTCCCTGGGATTCTCCAGGCAAGAACACTGGAGTCGGTTGCCATTGCCTTCTCCAATGCATGCAAGTGGAAAAAGTGAAGTCGCTCAGTCATGTCCGACTCTTCCCAACCCCATGGACTGCAGCCTACCAGGCTCCTCCCTCCATGGGATTTTCCAGGCAATAGCACTGGAGTGGGGTGCCATTGCCTTCTCCGAATCAGCATAGCGGCTCTAGAGAAAAGAGAAAGCCTTTCCTTCAGTACTTAGAAGCAGGGGAGGGCTGTTATTGGCTGTTTTGGGTCACATGTTCAGTACTTGAACCAATCACCAATCATTGTGACCAGGCAATGGTTAATATTGTACTATAATTGTGCAGGATGGGTTATGTGACCTAGGTCCCACAACTGCTGCCATTGGGAGGGTTGTGTGCTTGGTGGTTCCATTAGAACTAAAAGGATGGTAGAGGTTCAGTTCAGTTCAGTCGCTCAGTCGTGTCCGACTCTTTGTGACCCCACGAATCACAGCACACCAGGCCTGCCTGTCCATCACCAACTCCCGGAGTTCACTCAGATTCACGTCCATCGAGTCAGTGATGCCATTCAGCCATCTCATCCTCTGTCGTCCCCTTCTCCTCCTGCCCCCAAACCCTCCCAGCATCAAAGTCTTTTCCAATGAGTCAACTCTTCGCATGAGGTGGCCAAAGTACTGGAGTTTCAGCTTTAGCATCATTCCTTCCAAAGAAATCCCAGGGCTGATCTCCTTCAGAACGGACTGGTTGGATCTCCCTGCAGTCCAAGGGACTCTCAAGAGTCTTCTCCAACACCACAGTTCAAAAGCATCAATTCTTCGGTGCTCAGCCTTCTTCACAGTCCAACTCTCACATCCATTCATGACCACTGGAAAAACCATAGCCTTGACTAGATGGACCTTTGTTGGCAAAGTAATGTCTCTGCTTTTGAATATGCTATCTAGGTTGGTCATAACTTTTCTTTCAAGGAGTAAGCCTCTTTTAATTTCATGGCTGAAGTCACCATCTGCAGTGATTTTGGAGCCCCCCAAAATAAAGTCTGCCACTGTTTCCACTGTTTCCCCATCTATTTGCCATGAAGTGATGGGACCAGATGCCATGATCTTTGTTTTCTGAATGTTGAGCTTTAAGTCAACTTTTTCACTCTCCTCTTTCACGTTCATCAAGAGGCTTTTTAGTTCCTCTTCACTTTCTGCCATAAGGGTGGTGTCCTCTGCATATCTGAGGTTATTGATATTTCTCCCAGCAATCTTGATTCCAGCTTGTGCTTCTTCCAGTCCAGTGTTTCTCATGATATACTCTGCATATAAGTTAAATAATCAGGGTGACAATATACAGCTTTGACGCACTCCCCCTAAAACTCCATGATCTGTATTTATATGAAAGACAATTTTACCCCTTGCTCCAGAAAGAAAGGAAAAAGAGAGGTCGGGCAAACAATAATAATGTTCCTACCATACATATTCCTTTGCCTGTTTTCCCCCCTGCCTCACACGCTAACTAGGGAATCTATGTCTGTGTTCAGTAAACATCTGTCCTGCTGGGACCTGTTAGATTTGTGGATAAAGGAAGGGGTGGATGGGCTTTGGGTTTAAAGATGTCTGAGATCAGATTCCTGCTTTTCCCTTACCTGACTGTGTTACTTTGGGCAAGGTACATAACCTCTCTGAATTTCAGTTTCCTCCTGTGTAAAATGAAGATCATAGATCAACCTTATGTGACAGTTGCAAAGATGAAAAACAAAGTGCTTCAGTAAGTGGTAGCTAGTGTAAGAATAATTACTATTATTATAGTAATTATGATTGTTAATATTTTCAGAGCTGAGGTGGATGGATAGGAAGGGATTCCAGGAAGAGAACCTATGAGAGACTCACAGTGTTAGGGCTAGATTAGAGATGATCTAACCCAAGGATTTCTTTTTACAGGCACAGAAACTGAGGCCCAGCCAACAGCCTGGCCTGGGTTAGGTTGAGTGATAGTGAACTGAGGGGATGGCAGAGATGACATCTCTGCAGGAGATTGAGCCTGGAGTCAGTTAGCCTCGCCAAGAGCTTTCAGAAATTACGAGGCCACAAAAATGCTTTTTGGCTGGAAGCGTCCAAATGGGCCCCACCCATCTTGCTTACAGTCGGGCCTCCTTCTCCCTACTGGACCCTGTGTTGCCAGGTTGGTGAGTCTGAATCCTTTTTTTTTTTTTTTAACAATCATTTGTTCTGAAATATGTAGATTCACTGTCTTTTAGGATGAGAATTAGAGCTTTGAAAAGCTTGGTTATGGCATGACCTTTTCCCAATACTCACATAAGATGTTTCGCTTCCTTCCTTCCTTCTTCCCTCCACTCCCCATTCCTTCTTGCCTCCTTCCTTCTCCTTCCTGCCCTCCTTCCCCCTCCTCCCTCCATCCTGCCTTCTTTCCCTCCTTTCCTTCTTCCTTCCTTCCCTCCCTGCCCTCCCTCCATTCCTCTTTCGTCCCTGCTCTTGTCTAACATTTAAACCTTCAGTGTGTTGTGCGGGCACTATGCCAAGGGTGGGGTCAAAGGATCACTCATTCGTACATTTACAGTATTTCTCAAGTTCATCTCTATGCCTGGCATGGCGCCAGGACCCTGGGCACTGGGGACACAGCAGGAAACAAAACACACGTTGTTTCTGCTCCCATGGGGCTCACAGCACCGTGTTTCCCAGCCTGGAAACTGAGTGTTTAATCTGGGTTCAGTGTCTTCAGGGAGAAAGGCTGGCATGGGGCAATATGGAGAGGTGATTGGAGCCAGAACGTGGTGAGGGGTTTAGAGTTCATTGTGAGGGCAGGGGGCAGTCCCTGAAGGGTTCTTAGCAGGTGAGGGTCACACTGGGACTCATGTTTGGGAGGGCACACTGCCCCTTGCTCTCCTTTGCAGCATCGTCTAACGCCACGCCTTCCGGCCTTCCCTGGGCTCTGGTCCCTCTGGCCTTCTCTCATTTTCAGCGATGAAAATGTTTCCATCCTTCCAGGCTTCTACAGAAGCCATTTCTTCTGCCTGGAAACCCTCTCCCCTCTATGTCTCGTTATCTCCTCATCCTTCAGTGTTCACCTCAAATGTTTCTTCCTCTGGGACACTTCTGAGGTGAGGATTCCCATCCTCACATTTCCCCACCAGGCTAAGCTGAGTCCCTGCTCTCTGCTCTCAGACAGCAGTTGCAGTGATCACAATTAAAAATAAATGATGAGTTATGTAATTGTTACATGTAACTTTTATTTTTTCTGTGACCAAAAAAACAACACTTTTTTTCCCCTGCTCACCTCTCCACTTCGCCCCATGCCGGCCTTTCTATAATCTCCCTGTAGACAGGGTTGAGTCTGTCTTGCTGACGTTTAGGTCTTCAGCATGGGGGACAGTTTGGCACATAGAATGCAGAATAAGTAAATATTGGTTAAAGAATGAATGACAGAGGGCATGAGTGAATGAAAGATTGGGAAAATGAGGGATTGAAGGAATAAATAAGAAAATGAATGAATAATGAATAAATGAGTGAGTGAATGAATGAATGGATGTGTGGATGAGTGAATGAATGAATGAAATATCACCCACAGTGTTTGGAATGTGATTATACTGGGAGGCCTAAATATGGCTGTAACCTCTCCCCTGACCTAGTCACTTAATGGTTGTTTCAGCAGCACAAGACCTTATGAATCATTTACGGGGTCTTGCTCCCATGTGCTAAGTGGAAAATCATTTTCATCTGCGTGTCCACTCTGATAGATTGTTCATGGCTGCCTAGAACTCTGGGAGAAGCCTTGGGAGGAGGCTTTGGGCTTAGTGGAGGATGCCAGTATCTGTTAGTAATGTCTGCCATGGGTACCTTAAGGGAAATAGCATCACCTATTCTTCCTATGTGTTAGCTTTGAATTCCTGGGACGGCTGTCCCTTGAGATAGAGCTCCTTTAACTCTTACAACTAGTTTTACTCTCTTATTGGGAAGAGTTGGTGCTCTTTGGGGATGTGTGCTGACCCAAACTATCAATTCTGTTACTGCTTGGCATGAAATATATGTATTCTCCCCTCTCTCATGCTCCTGTTTTCTTTCAGATCTGATTTCTTACTGGCTTGATCTCAAGCTCCTTGAGGGACCACTTAGCCCCATCTGGAAAATTAAATGGACAGATTCAGTAGGTTATTTTGTCTCTTGGGCTGAAACCAGAAAGTAAGTCAACTCTGTGGGATAATTTCTCAGAATACAGTGTGAGACCAGCTGCAATAAGGTCACTGGGAGCTACTGTTTAAAAAGCAGCTTGCTAGACCTCACTTTTCCCCCTACCTCTCAGTTAAACATCAGGAGGTGTCATCATCCATAAAAGGCAGTGAACGAGGTCTGGTGAGGACAGAGTGATTCCTCTGGCATGGTAAATTGAGCTCAGGGTGGAGGGGACGCCAAAACCATGCTGATTCTCAGCCATGACCTGACCTGCTGTTCCCAGCTTCCTTCAGCCAAATCCTACTCCACTTATTTTTAGCATGAGGCAGTGGGCCAGCTCCAGGGAGATGGATTTCTAGTTTTGGTTAGGCTGTTATTAGCATATAATTTTGGTGGGGGGGGGGTCTCAGGTTCCTCAGCTGTTAACTGAATGATGTAATATCACCATCATTCCCTTCATGATCAGAATCATCACCATCAGCATCACAACTGTCACCAACATCATCATTTCCATTAGTGCTTTTACCATACCATCATCATCACCATCATCACCACCATCATCACCACCACCATCATCACCACCATCTCCATTATCATCACCATCACCACCACCACCACCATCACTATCATCACCACCACCACCATCATCATCACCACCATCACCAGCATCACCACCACCACCATCATCACCACCATCTCCATTATCATCACCACCATCATCACCACCATCTCCATTATCATCACCATCACCACCACCACCATCATCACCATCATCACCACTACCATCACCATCATCACCACGACCATCATCACCATCATCACCACTACCATCACCATCATCACCACGACCATCATCACCATCATCACCACTACCATCACCATCATCACCACGACCATCATCACCATCATCACCACCATCATCACCACCACCATCATCACCATCATCACCACTACCATCACCATCATCACCACCACCACCACCACCACCATCATCATCACCACCATCATCACCACCATCTCCATTATCATCACCATCACCACCACCACCATCATCACCATCACCACCACCACCACCATCACCACCATCACCATCACCACCATCATCACCACCATCACCATCATCACCACCAGCACCATCACCACCATCACCACCACCATCATCACCACCACCATCATCATCACCACCACCATCACCATCATCACCAGCATTATCACCACCATCACCACCACCATCATCACCACCACCATCATCATCACCACCACCATCACCATCATCACCAGCATTATCACCACCATCACCACCACCATCACCACCACCATCACCACCACCACCATCACCACCATCACCATTATCATCACCATCATCACCACCACCACCATCATCATCACCATTGTCACCCACCATCATTATCACTGTCTTCATCATCTCCAACACCGCCATCATTCTTACTATAGAAAATGCATACTGAGCATCCCCAATGTTCCTAGCTTTGTGTCCTTCACTATATAAAGCATTTTCTTTTCTAACCCTCACAACCCTATGGGATACCTATTTATGTCTGTGTGATTAATCCCATTATTCTGGTCTTACAGGTGAGGCCACTGAGGCCCACTTTCCTAGTGGGTGGTAGAGTATGAATTAAATAAACCCAGACTACTCTTGTTCTTAACAACTTGATGAAGCTTCTCTAAATAATCTCTTAAGGTCTAGTCCAGATTGAAAAACCCTGGTGTCAGAAGAATAAATCCATGTATATGTATAACTGAATCACTTTGCTGTATACTTGAACCTAACATTGTAAATCAATTAATGTTCCATATAAAAATTAAAAAAAATAGATAATCAACAAGGACCTGTTGTATAGCATGGGGAACTCTACTTAATACTCTCTAATAACCTACATGGAAAAGAATCTGAAAACAATAGATACATGTTTATGTATATATAACTAAATTACTTCACTGTACACCTGAAACTAATGCGCCATTGTAAATCATCCATACTCCAGTATAAAATAAAAGATTAAAAAATGCAACAAGCAAACAAACAAAAATTCCTAGTATCTTTTCAAGTTTTGTCCTCTGTGGTCACAGACAGAAGATCTGATAAGTTTTGAAAACATGTTTCTTGATAGAGCCTGGAGTGTGGGATGACAAGGTGATTCTGTGGAGCTGCTGTTAGAGGACCTCTCTGACTTTGTCCAGGGAAAATTGAGGTCCAGCGGGACATGCCTTGTCCATGGACAAACATCAAATTCGGGCCAGTTTTTGAAGTCATTTAGTTTTCCCTTAAGCAGGAAGAAAGTTGGCAACAAGATCACTGGTTAATTTTCTCCATAGTCTTAGAGGAGAGGAATAAGAAAGCAGCGTTTGGAATCTGTGGCTCTGGGTTCAAAATCTTGCTGTTTCTTTTTACTGTTATATAATCCTGGTTTTTAAATGGCTGACCTCTCTGGGCTTCAGTTTCCCTACCTGTAAATTGGGGGTCATAGTATCATAGCACCTCCCTCATAGGATTAAATAAGATAATATTTTCAAAGTACTTACTCAGCACCTACCTAGGACATAGTGAATACCTTCTGCACTATAATTATAATGACTATATTATTATACAATACAGTTTATAAATATGTATTATAGAGAATATATGTCTACTGTATCTTGTATTAACTCTCACAGCTTTGTTTTTTTCCTTTGTATATCATCTCTCTCCACTATATTATTTCATTGAGATGAAAAGGCTTAATACAAAGTAAACTGAACCCAGAATTCCTGTTTTAAATCAGCCTACAAGATTTTCAAAACAACAAGCTTTTGCTAGAATTATGTAGTAAGGGGCCTCAAGATTTCCTCTGACTTACATCTGTGTGCAGCTGAGAAATTGACTTCTCCTCCACCCCCCCACCCCCGCACAGTCAAATTATTAATTAGTTGCCTTATTGACTAATTTCTAAGCACTCAGTCAAATTGGGTAACCAATCCAATTTGGACAGGAGAACAGCGAAAAGCTTTAGTTCATCCATTTTTCAATTGGGCACTTGTCATTGTCTGGGCAGAGAGACTTGGAATCAAGGCCTCAACCTCACTCGAGGTTGGAAAACCCAGGAACAGTGATTACTGAGCAGTTTTATCGTATCTTCATTTCTTCCTCAGCTTGATTTCCTGTAATAAAAGGCGGAGGGGCCCTTTCTAGTTTTAAGGTGGGACAAAAGAGTTTGAAAGGCTATTACTTCTATTAAAATTAAATAACAGCTATTGAGTGTTTACTCCATGCGGGGTACTTTTCCTTGTTAGTAGTCGTGATGAGGCAGTTTTAATGCTTTCTCTCGTATATTCTTTGCCATCCTGACTGACGGGATGTCAGGAATAGAATGAAAGTTGCTGTCATGATGTTAAAAAAAAAAAAAAACTCAGTATTTTTATACAGCTACTTGCTTTTAAGGACCACCCCCCCCACAATCTTTTGTAAACATCTTCTGTGACATCTTCCAGATGGTCGCAGTAGCTCTATCTGTTGTTTTACAAAGGTGGAGATATGAAGTTGCAGAAAGTCTGCCCTGCTTTCTGAAGAGCAGCAATCACTTCCACAATCCTTTGCCTTGGCAGAGATCCTAAAACAGCCCATGAGAGGGAAACAAAGACAAAACAGCTACCGGTTTGTCAACCTAAGATGCAGGTACTTTCTCTTTCTTTTCTGGGATACACTGAGGAAGCGTTCAGTTCCGGGAACAAGAGCTAACGCGTTCCCCCATGTTTCCCTAAGTGAGACCTAAGTAGGGTGGCCTGAACTCCCAGCTCTCTCTCTGAAAATCCTTTTGGGGAAACTAAAACAAATAGCATAGAAAACTGGCTTTCCATTTTGCGGGAGTGGGTAGGTCTGGTACCACCCCTCCATCCCAAACAGGCTTTGGATTCAGTTTTATTGGCTAGTGAAAAGAATCATTTAATAGTGGAGAGCCAGGCAGTGACAAAGGAATTCAGGTAAATTAGTTTCAGTTCTTCTGTAGATAGTCCTTCTCCTTTGGGATTAAAGCTTTAGAAATTAAAGCCTTTTTACCACTTATTCCCCCACCCCCTCCCTGTTCTCTAAGCTTTTTAAAAAGGATTTCTCTTCCCTTGCTAAATCTCTTCGAGAAAGAGTTTCTTTTCTTTCCTACAGAAGGGTTGGGGGAATTAAACTCACCGAAATATCCTAACATCAGTGCGTGCAGAAAATTCAATGAAATCTAAATTAGGTGCATTTTAAAAAAAGTTGTTTTTTTGCTGGGACCCTTAAAATATGCAGACATACACCAAGAGAGGGCTTCAAAGCCCATTTTAATAACTAACTACTTACCTGCTCAAAGCATTTACTCACAGGTCCCCCTTTCACCCCAGTCCCAAATACTTGGGATGTAGTTAAAGTTTAAGCTTTTAGCCTCTGAAAGTACCAACAGGCACTTGTACAGGAGCGGTGTCCATAAAATCGACAAGCCCGGTTTTCCATTACTTCGTTGTAATTAACAACCCAGTAGTAAATTAATGATCTGGAATTCACAAATGGTGTGGAACTTGAGGGTTTAAATATTTAGCAAGGGCTCCTGACAGCGTGTTAAGTTCTATAATTTGATTTTGTAACTGAAACCTACACAAAGGCATGAGTCCCTGATGGTTAACGTTTTTCTAGGCACAGCCCCAAGCAAGGCCATGGACACAATCTGGGGTCTCCCTACACCCCCAGTTCGCCAACCTTTTCGTTTGATTTATCTTTCCCTTTCTATTTGCTCTATATCCTTGGTTTCTCTCAGCTTGGAAATCCCGCTGCTATGATTCTTCTCCTCTCTTGTTAAATACTCTTCTCATTGAAAAAAGATTTCAGTTTCCCCAGAAAGCCTATCCGTCACTGGGATTAAAATGCAATATAATGTATACATTTCAGGTGATGTGAAACAAGGACCAGCAAAGATATAAAATATACATGGAGAAATATAAGAAGCAAAAAAAAAAAAAAAAAAAAAAAAAGGTGGGGGGGAGCAGTTCTTCTAAGACTGGCTGAAGTTTAAATAACAATTTACTGTTTAGACATGAGAAGCTGAAAGTCAGGAAATGTTCCCCGAGACATTCTGGACTCTTAAATCTGTTGTCAGTAAAGGGGTACAATGGTGTGAATTTTTAGATGAACATCAGTTGGACTTCGAATTTCCTGGGTTTTTGTTGGCTTGTACCACAGTGAAACATTATAGTCTGCCTGCCCCCTCCGCCCCCCCGCCAAATATATATCTAATTTCTTTTACAAAGGGCAAATAAAAAAAGTTTTTCCCACCAAGTTATAAGAAAACACGTTATCTTTCCCAATAAGGCATTATCTTTTATTGGAGGTTGTTTTTTTTTTTTTGAGAGCTAAAAAGCGTGCGCAAAAATAATGTTCCAAACTCGTTTATTGTGTTTTGTCAGATAAAAAAAAGCTGAGTTTGATTTATTATTTCATGTAGATATTATGTAGACGCTCATGTTTGACATTTCCTGAGAAATATTTCCGTCTCTGAGGTCTTTAAAAAAATGCACATTTTAAAAGAATTTAGGGTTTTTTTTTTTTTTTTTCCTGTGTGTGTATGTGTGGTGGCAGATGGTGGAGGGGGGAGTGCTTTTAAGGTTCTTTATGTTTAATATGTTTATTAACTTAAAAGAATTTACTGGGAAATTATGAACTTTATGAAAGACAGACATTTCTTGAGAGTCAATTGCTTCCAACAATTCCTTTCTTTAAAGCCATTTTTCTATTCTTCCCTCCTATAATTACAGAATGTTTTAAATGTGAGTAATTATACCTTGACGTAGCTCGTGATTTAGAATGGACCTTTGAGAATGACAGGAAGGTGGTTTCTGCGTTTCATAGTTCAATAAAATCAAAAGCAGTTAAAAAATAAGTATTCAACTGGATTTGTTATTCTTTCTAAAAATCGGTCGTACATATAGACCTTTTTGCAGGGTGGGTGGGTGAAATTTCAGATTGGAATGAAGTTATAACCCACCTCAGGAAAATCGGCCCTTTAATGAAAGAAATGGAAAAGACTTAATCACCAAGACCCCTCCAATGTGACACCTCAGATTACATCAGAACTCTCCCCAGTAATGCAAAAGGAGAGCCTTTCATCTGAAAAATGAAATGCTTAATGATTTCAATGAGTTCGTACCTCCCCAAATTTGAGATCAGCATAGAGCCTGGATTTCCTTTATATCTGGGAGCTGTGTATGGAAATGATTCTTCTCTTGGGTTTTCCACCTCCATTTCTCCCCCCCCCCTCCGCCCCCCGCCCCGCCACCCCTCTTGCTACAGGAAGGTAATTTGTTTTCTCTGGGAGAGTTGGAGGGTGGAGGACAGCCATGTAGTTATAGAAAATACTAAATGGCATTTCCTAGTTATCTGAGAATATTAACATTCAAGTGGGTCAGGTCTGCCCAGAGGCAGAAGGCAGAACTGAAGATCATTTTTTTCTCTGCTGTGTTTTGGTGATTAAATGTATTTGTCTGAAAAAGGAGAGAGAGAGGGAGAGAGAGAAGGGAATAAAAAGAAAAACTAAAAAAGACTTAAATGTACCGAGAGTACCTAATGAACTAGTTAACATTCTTACTATCAGGAAAGTCTAACCCATTCATAAATAAACAATTTAAAACCGCCTTTCACCCACACGCACACACGCTCTCTTTGAGCTCCTTTTAGCAATTTGGAGTACAGGAGATTAAAGTCTTTTGGAAATTTCCAAGGTCAGACCTCAACTAAAATAGGATTAAGAGGGTAAGGGGGAAGGAAAAAAAAAATGAAGAGAAGGAAGGGTTTTATTCCCTCCTTCCCGTTTCCCCTAACTATCCGAAATAAATCGGAAGTCATTTCTCGAAATCCTCCTCTCCCCTGGCCAGTGGCAGCTCTTCAAAAGCTTCTGAGATTGTTTCAAAATTTTCCAATCCTTCCTCTCCCTTCCTCCCCTCCCCATGGTAAGAAAAACAAGTCAAGAGTAGGGAGTTAGAGGGGGGACATTAGGGGTCCCTTCCCTGCCATACTCCAGGGGGCACTGTGACATAAACAACTTTTGCGGAAAGAGCCTGCTGAAAGAAGAAATTTTCCAACTTTGCGACCGTTTTCTCTTCAGATGTTCCAAGTCAGTATTCCAACAAAGGAAATGAACAAGGGAAACTCATATTGCCCCCTCTTTTTTTTTTTTTGCTGCATTCCATATGTAAGGTTTAATGTCTCCACCAAGGACATAGTGCTTTGAATAGGGAAGTGCAGCAAGATAAAACAGTTCAGTACCTTTCTTTCTCTCTCCCCTCCCTCCCTCTTTCCATCCTTCCCTTTTTCCCCCCTCCCTCCCTCAATTCTTGTATCTTTCTGGCCCTTTCTCCATAAATGTTTTCGTTTCTTTTTTCCCCCAGTATCCCTTCCTCCCCTTGCCCTCTCTTTGCCTAATACGTCTCTGTAAGAAAACAACAGAAAACATCTTTCCGTCTACCTTGGTTGCATTTCTTCCGATGCTTCCATTTCATCCACCCTTAAGTCTTCCCAGACACTGCTTGCCTGTTCAATCACCAGATTTGAGTAAGCAGGGCTGTCTCGCAGTACATTTTGGTAGATCTTAACAGTAATTATGTAGCAACTTCAAAGCAAAATTATTTGTGTGCTTTTCTCTCTTTTTTTCTCTATCTTTCTGGGCACACACATGCGCGCGCACACACACTCTCAATCCTAACCCCACTAAACCCAAACAAAAAATCCTTTTCAAACAGGGCAGAAAATTGGGTTGAAGTTAGCAGCTGGTATTTCAAATGTATGGTGATTGCAAAAACCTCCCCAAATTTCTGGGGGAATAATGAAAGGACCCTGTAAAGAAATAACACTTCTTTAAAAATGAAAAGAAAGAGAACTTCTTATTGGACTAGTTTCAGTTAAAAATATTTGATCGTGCCTCAAAATTTCAGTATTTTAGACCAGAGACTGTGAATAACAATGATAAAAAACAAACAAACAAAAACAGACTTAGGCTGAGACATATATTTAATTAGAATTTGCCAGAACTGAATCTGGTGCTAATATACCCTAGTTCCTAAAGTGAATGACTTGGTCCTAGCAAACCTGTGCTTTTGGAAAGGCAATTTTATGGCAAAGAGTAAACATTTTTAATAAGATTTTTACTTCTTAAAATATTTAAAAACTCCACCCAGTTCTGCTTTTGTGTCTGCCTTTAAATAACCAGAGCTGGGTTGCCAGGTTTTAAGGTGGTGGGGGGAAACCCCTTCATTCAATAAAATGACGGACAGCAAAGCCGAATGTTTCATTGACGAAATGTTTTCCAGGGATTCTGACTTTATTATAAATGAGAGTTTTATCTCAGGAACTAAAAATACTAGAAGGGAAGGAAATCAACGAAAGGGCTGAAAATACTAGGAACTATTAACCAAATCCTCCCCTTGCAGTAAGGACTGTAGCTTGCTGATGCCTCTGGAAGCCTGAGCAGAGAAAAAACAAAAGGAACGCTTAGGACCCCAAAGACTTGTTCGATGTAGAAAACTCACAAGCACTCAACCAGAGGACAAGCCTTCTTCAGAGTGGGCATTTCCAAGCGTGGCAGACCTGTATGTGTGTGTGTGTGCGTGCAATTTGCACTATTTTCCATATATTTGTCTACACTTACGTAGATGATCATTTAGGAAAACTTCCATAGAGAGCAACTGGAAAGAGATGCCTGACTTTTGTATGTTATTGACACGCTTCCTGGTGAATATTACAGATAAGAACACAACAGAAGTCCTTTTAAGGAAAGGCATCCCTTGCTTTCTCTTTGGTCAATTTTGTCAATTCACTGTCTAATTTGAAAGCAGAAAGACTGGAAGCAGACTAAGCTCTAAAGAAGCACATTGACGCATTTTCTGTTTTCTCTCTTGGAACGGGCACCTTATTTAAAAGTCTTTTCTTTGGATTTTAGGAGACTACACAAATATAGTAGCCTGAAAGGAAGAAATAAACTCATCAGATTTTAAATAAAAATGCTTATCCACACGTGAGACAAATCAGCCTCATCACAAAAATATATGTTCCTTAGCTGTAGCCTTGCTCCTTTGGAAACGGGATCATTCATTACAGCTTTATTTTTCTTCTTGTCCTTTATTTTCTTGCCTTTGTTGTGTTAAAGTCTTGTAAACTTGCTGTGGATCATAAATCCCTTTGCAAACTGTGATATGCTGATTTAGAGGGCCCTTATTACGAGTGTGTAAAACCGAGTTTTCTAGGAGTTTATTATTATTATTCCCTAATATAACACTAACAACAATAACAATTAAAAAAAAAAAGGAATTATAAGCCGAGTCGATCTCTCCCAGATTTATTACTTTTTCCTTTGCATACCTAAAAAAGTAGTGAAAGAGAAGAAATTTACTTCTAAATGACTATTCTCAATAATAGGATATTAATACAGTAAAAATTATTTGTTCCCACACCAGACCTTCAGATTCTTTCAGTAGCTTTGAAACGGCGGAACATTTCCTAGGGTGGGCTGAGAGGCTGTCTTATAAAAATGGCCAGCAGATGGCACTGCACCCCTGGTTACTACTCCTGGACCTGATTTAAGTGCTATTCTTGGTTTTTGGGACAAGAGTGTGGACAGGCACTTTGGGGCTGATTCTGGGTAGTCAACAATGGCATCAAAAGATGAAGAGAAGGAGAAAAGTGACCAAGCCAAGGAGTTCTACTTGCACATTGTGGGGATGTCTTGTTTGGAGAAGCTTGCTGGAGCTAAAAAAGACCCATTTGTCTTGGTGCGGGTGGATTTTGGTCTGGCCCTACTGAATAGAAAACAGGACTCTGACTTTGTAGGATTATCCAAATCCCTTTAGGTATTCAGGAAAAAGTGGATTCTTTGGTTAGCGGTGTAATTACTACACCTTCACACACCCTGGGGTAATGAAAGACATTTTTGTTTTTTTTCAAACCCTTTAACCAAAATTTTCGTTGACTATAAATTACAATGATAGGAATGCCCGTGGTAGAGGAAGAGGAGGGAGCTGACCATGCGTGGAGTTTGGGTGTGTGTGTATGTTCATTTGTGTGTGTGTGTGTGACATTGTTAAGAATGGGGAAGGCGATTGACAGATGAATATAATGATTGGACAATGGGGAAGGATGGTTGGATGAAGGAAAAAATAAGATACATCACGGATATGGAATCAAATGATCTGAATTAAAATGGGGAATGTTCAAAACCAACAAAGAATTTTTCTTGACCACTTCTCAGTGTGACAGGCAAGGCAGGGAATTACAGTTTAGATGCCAAAATGCTGTAATTTCTGGTGCAACTGATAGTTATGGAGTCACTGCTACAGAGCATTGGAAGTTGGACCATCCTCCCAACTCTGAGGGGTATTTGGCCACCACACTCTGGGAAGAAAGAAGAAGGAAAGGAAGTTTTCATTTTCATGGAGGCTTCAGGGTTTTCATAACATAGCTTCCAAATGCAGTAAAAACCTCAAGAAACTGGAACTCAGCCAATCAGAGCCGAAAAGGCAAGTATCCAGGAAACAAGTGGCTATTAGGAATGTATTAACAACAGAAATAACAAAACTTCTTCATGATACATCCTGGAGTCAAGGCACACCAGCTCTTTGTCTCATGTGGATTTTCTGAGGCCCTTGTTGTTTAGTCACTAAGTTGTGTCCGACTCTGACCCCATGGACTGTAGCCTGCCAGGCTCCTCTGTCTATGGGATTTCCCATGCAAGAATGCTAGAGTGGGTTGCTCTTTTGTCCTCCAGGGGAATCTTCCCAGACCAGGGATCTAATATGCATCTCCTGCATTGGCAGGCAGATTCTTTACCACTGAGCCACCAGGGAAGCCCTCCAAGGTTCTACGTGTATTTTTGTTTCTTCGATGTACTTTGTTAGGATTATAGAATTGCAGTTGGAAAAAAACAGTGGTCTAAGGCATGTTGTCATTCGCACCCCGATGCAGCAACAATAACTGCCGGTGGCAGGAGCTTTGTGGAAGCCAGGAGCCATGCTTGGTGCTCTCTTTCTACCGCCACATTACAGACTTCACAAACATTTGTGAGAGAGCTCTGTTCTCACCCCACTTTACAGACAAGTCTCAGAGGGGTTAGGTCACTTGCCGAAGATCACACTCCCTGAAAGGCGCAAAGATGGGGTGGAAACACCTGGGAGAGAGCGAGCATCAGATTAGGATGGAAGAGAAAGTGCAGTTGCTCAGTCTTGTCTGACTCTTTGCGACCACATGGACTGTAGTCTATCAGGCTCCTCCATCCATGGGATTTTCCAGGCAGGAGTACTGGAGTGGGTTGCCATTGCCTTCTCTGGGAGATCTTCCCAACCCAGGGATCCAACCCAGGTCTCCCGCATTGCAGACAGACACTTTACCCTCTGAGCCACAAGGTAGTGGATAGCCACATGTTATCCTCAAGCATACAGTTTGCAGTAAGAAAAGTTTCTTCTGTTCAAGAGGAAAACCCACTGCACCTGGAGTTCTCTCGTACTTTCCTTAGTGGGATGACCTGGGGAAGAGAGAGATTGGAGGTGCTGAGAATTAGAAGTGTGAACTGACTGTCCCAAAGAGATGCTGTGTCAGTGGAGGCTGAGAGAGCCCAGTCATTCTTGTTTAGCAGTGAGCTTTGCACCACCATTTTGCTAGAGCAGAAGAATACTAGGGTCCACTCACCTCCTAAAGCACTGTGAGGGACAGAGCAAGCAAACGGTAAAATGGAGGTTTCCCCGAGACTCCAAAATTTGGAGGCAAAGGACTCTTCTGGTTTTAAAGATCTTTATTTTTTTTGATACCCATTTCCCACTGTAGTTTTATGTATTTTTGACTTTTTATATATATTTTAAAGACCTTTTCTGAGGTGGACCATGTTTTTTAAAAGTCTTTATTGAATCTGTTACAATATTGCTTCTGTTTTATGTTTTGGATTTTTGGCATCAAGGCACGTGGAATCTTAGCTCCCCAACCCGGGATCAAACCCGCACCCCCTGCATTGGAAGGTGAAGGCTTAATCACTGGACCACCAGGGAAGTTGCTACTGTAGCTTTATTATTGAGCCCTGGCTTTTTGGCAATTGCTGGACAGGAAATTATCCAGAATTTCAAAGCCAAACAGAGACAGTAGTCCTATTCAAGTATCTCTGTCTTCCCGTCCTTGCCTTTTCTTCTCAACCAACCTTCCGTGTGACCTTGAAGATGCATTCCGAGTGGCTTGTCTGGGAAGCCGGATTCTCTGGGTCAGGCTGTGGGGCAAAGTTAGCTTGCTCAGAGAACCATAAGCAGACCTGTTTGGCTGGAATTATCTTGTAGGTCCATGTTGGTCTCCTCTTAGGGTCTGTGGTAGGGGAGATTTAGTGTTTGTGCCCCTTGGGGTTGGGGGAGAGGATTGGACTATGACCGCCGTCATGATCGCCCACAGTGCTCTGTAACCCCATCATTTTAATGAGGAGAATTCAACGTCTTTCTACCTGGATGCTATGCATCTTCCCCTTCCCTGCCCCCATTTATGTATTTATACATAGTTGTTCATTGAGGGCTTAATATATGCCAGATTCTGAGACTTGTACTTAAGGAATTCAGGTCCGCTGAGAGTGATAGGGAAATAAATAGGTATTTATAATACAGCCATCAGTGCTGGAGGGGGTGAGATGTGATACTGCTGGGGAGCATACTTGAGTCAATTCTTCCAGTGGCAGGTAGAAGGAATAATCAGGGAAGACTTCCTGGAGGAAGTGACATCAAATTTGAAGACTGATTCTGAGTAGCATGAATAAGGAGGGACAGAGAGGATGTTTTGGGGAGCAGGAAGAGTGTGTGCCAAAGGGCTGGTGCAGAAGTGGGGAAGCAGGATTCTGGAAACTGCAAATAACTTATCTGGCTGGGGTCTGGGGGGTGGCGGGCAGGGTTGAGGTTTAAGAGTAGGCAGAACTGAGGTCTGAATCTAGGTCTGTGAGTCATGGTGAGGCATCTGATCATTATCAGGTGGCAGTGGGGAGTTATGGACAAGTTTAGGGCAAGGGGTTGATTCAACCAACTTCAGCAATAGCTCAATGGGTTGGAGAGTCGTGTTTTCTTAAGGAGCATCATCTTTCCCAAATATGGTTGCTATCTCCATGCCATAGCCCCTGGTGCCACAGGCTCTAGAATTCAGGGACTCCAGAGCGAAGAAGGTATAGTGTTCCTATTCAAGCTGAGTTATAATGGTCAAACCAAGGCTGATATAAGAGTCAGAATGCATATCCAAGTAGCTGCAAAAATTAGGAAGAAATAAATCCAAGTGTTAGTGTTGACTCTTTGTAACCCCACGGACTATAGCCCGCCAGACTCCCATGTCCATGGGATTCTCCAGGCAAGAATACTAGAGGGGGTTGCCATTCCCTTTTCCAGGGGATCTTCCCGACCCAGGGATCGAACCTAGGTCTCCTGCATTGCAGGCAGATTCTTTTGACCGTCTGAGCCACCAGGGAATATAGATTGTTCTTGATACTCTTTGGGGGAGGAGAAGCTAGATCTCAAAGAGAAATAATTTGGGGCCAGTCACAGTGAGCAGCCCGTGCTGGCCAATGAAACGTTTCTAAAGACACAGATTAAACCAAGGTGTAGATTTTTTCCCCTCCCCCGCCAAAAAGGACCTTACCCCGCAAGCATCTTTTCTACAAAGGCAAAACATCTTGCACGTTGTGGCCGATTTCTTGACTGCCCGGCTGTCCTTCTCCGATGGAAGTAATTGGGGGAGAAAGGTCTGCGGGCAGAAGCTTTGATGTCTGGGAGAAGGGGGCACCTTTTCAGCAAATGTCCGCCGCAGACACAGTGATTGAGAAAGGCACATCCGTTTTGGAAAATGCCTGCTAATTAAATGAATGTTTTCAACTGGAAAGCATGTCTGAGCTGTTCAGATACATCCCCGATGAAGTTGGGAGGAATGCTTTAGATGTCGGCCTCAAGTGGGTGTTTTATATACCTGGGCCTCCTCAAGTCTCAGAGAGCACATTTCACTCATTCATTCGCCCGTTTAACAAACGCTCGACGGATTCCTCTGTGCTAGGTAGGCACTGTGGTGGGTGTTGGATCTTCACTAATGAACCAGGCTCCTATGGGAGCTTGTATGTTTTTTTTTTTTTAATTTTTAAAATGGAAGTATAACTGTTTTACTAAATGTTGTGTTAGTTTCTGCTCTACAGGAAAGTGAACATATATACACACATATATCCCCTCCCTTGTGCACCTACCCCTTTCCCACCACCCCACCCTGAGCTGGGCTCCCAGTGTCATACAGCAGCTCCCCACCAGCTATCTGCTCTTCACATAGCGGTGTTTGCATATCAATCCTACTCTCCCAGTTTGTCCCGCCCTCCCCTCCCCCTCTTGTATCCATGGGTGCTTGTATGCTGACATGTGAGACAGATCTTACTGAGAACCTTTTGTGTCATGTGTTCTTACTGCTAAACATGAATAAAGGGTAAAACTGGGGTCTTTAGAGACCGACTGATATGAGCCCCGGTCCAGTCTCCTCTGTTTATTAGCTCTGTGACCTTGAACAACTGCTTATTAGCCTTTGCCAGCCTCAGCCTCCCAATCCATATAATGGTCATCACAGTAGTGCCCACTTTATAGGGTGAGAGTGAATATTAGGTGCACTAACGCATGAAAAGTGCTTCGTTTAGGGTCTGAATGAAAGAGCTTGACGCGGGTGAGTTTTGCTTGCGATCAAGGCCAAGGACATCAAGGAATTATTAAAAAGTAAATTCATACTCATTGTGAAAGAAATCAAACAAAAACAGAAGCCCCTGGAGTTAAAAGTGGAGGTCGTCCTCTTACCTTAGTGGCCAAGGTCACTTTTGCATTCATGAACACTGAAAGTCACGGACGACTCTGCCTGTCTTTACCATGAATGAGGAATCTATTGGCTTCCTATTGGGCAAGGGCTGCCTTAGACCACTGGTTAGAAAAACAGACAACACAGCATCAGCTCTCCACTTGCATCTTAATCGTCTAGGAAGACGTGCTTGATAAAATGAACATTCCTGGGCTCCCTCCCTTTGAAAGTGGCTGCTAGAATATTGAAAATTAGATGGGTCTTGTGTTGTTTTTCTTTTGAGTGGTGCCGACAGAGACCCTCACACACTCCAGGTCCTTATGACTGAAACAGGACACTTATGCATAAAACGATGGAAAAAACCAGCAGCAAACATCTGTCCCTCCTCTCTTTGGAGAGAAGCCTCAGTTCGCCCTCTGCCACTTTGCTGCACCTTTCTTGGTCAGAGGATTCTCATCTGTAGCTCATGACTTGTGTGGTGCACCCTGATAGCACAATAAGTGGCAGCGGATTCAAAGCCCATCGAAGGTCACCCTCACGACCTCCAGCCAGGCGCTGCGGGCTCTTAGTGTCCATACTGTCCAGGGCTGGGCGGCCTTTTCTTAGCTTGGCACAGCCCCTCACCAGGTGATTCTTTACGCCTCTGAGTTCATAAGAGCTTCTTTAGGAAAGCAGAAAATGTTTCAGGTGAGTTTGGAGAGATGAGTGTGTTTATCAGAACAAACATCTTGCTGTCTGTCAGCCTTTGATTGTATCCGCCTGCACTTTCCTCTCTGAATGGAGTTGGGGAAAAACAAATTAAAGCTTGAAAATACCCATCTTCTCATCCATTTTGCACCAGCCTTTCTTTGCCCTAAAGGATAACACTGGTGTTTGCCTCCTTTCCCTGGTTTGTTTTCCAGAACAAGCTTGCTTCCCTTTGGCCTTTGTTCCGCTCTGCTTCTGTAAATCTGTTTATCTTGCTAATAATAATGATGATCTGTAATGTTGGGGAAGTGCTTTCCTAGAGCCTTAACTCATCTGACACGTATCAAATCTTTATGAGGTGGGCTAGGGCAATGAGCTTCATGTCCAGTTAACATTGAATGAGTGTTGATGCTACATGCATTGAATACTTCTCCCAGTTTCAGCAAGTAGGCACGGTCCCCACTTTACAGATGAAGAGACTGAGGCTCAGGGCAGTAAAGTAACTCACCCAAGCCCTTGCAGCTACCTAGTAATGGAGTACAAATTTGGAGCGAGGTCTCTTGACTCCAAAGTCTGTGCTTTTAACAATTCTCTCATCTTCCTTATGTGCTCTTACAAAGATGACAGATGAGGAAACTGAGGCACAAAGAGATGAAGGGGCTGCAGCTATTTGTTATCTTTCAGGTGTTCATAGATCCAGCTGGGACTGGGTTTCACACAAAAGGGGATTTAATGTAATTGAAAATTTAGCAATAGGGACAGCTTCAGGCAAGTGCTGATCCAGGAGTCTCAATATTTCAAAGAACCTGATTTTGCCATGTTAGTTCTCTTAGCTACTCAGTGAACACGTTAGCATTAATTACTGATCCAGCACCATGCTAGATTCTGGATAGGGATCAGCTCTGGCCCCAGTCATGGAGGTTTCAACTCCCAGGAGCATGGGGAGAGAGTGATGGTTTAAAGCAGAAAATTCCAATGCATCTTGGTATCTGTTCTCTCTCACACATGCTTATTTTTAACATAGCATTACAAATACAATTGAATGGCCCCTCCCTCCTTCCCTTTTGTATCAAAAGACATACAAATAGAACTGCTCTGGCGTCACTGTGCTTGGAAGCCCGGAGTCTTATTCACCTGGCCTCTACTCTCTTGCTTTGGGAGCCCCTCTTCCTAATGTGGTGGTCTTTGAGGAATTCCATATGACTCTCTATGAAACAAAATTTTAAATCTACTCTTTTTCATCAGTAACATTTTTTTTTTCCATTGGTCTATAGTATACGTACCAAAGAAATGCACATATCATAAAGCTGAGTTCAGTGAATTTTCACAAAGTAAACACATCCTTGGAAACCATACCCAGATCAAGAACCAGGAGATGTCAGCCTGTTTCCCAGTCTCAGTCACCCTGACAAAATGCTGCATCTTGATTTTGACACCGTAGATTAGTTTTTTCTGTGTCCTCTTGTATACAGAGTCACCCAGAGTCTTTTGCTTAGCATTATGTTGGTGAGATTTCTCCACTCATTTTAACGGGCACATGATACGCTATTTGACGAATATTGTGTAATTCACTTCACCAATCTTATATTATTCTAAATGATTAGGTTGCTTGTAACTTAGGATTGTTGATTTTCTTTTCAGTTTTGCTTTGTTTATTGGGAATGGATGCATTTGCTCAGAGCAAGGATAGAGTATTGGTTAGACTTCACTGCTTGGAAGCAATAGAACCCATCCGGGCTTGCTCAGGCCAAGAGAGTTCAAAAGAGACGCTCACAGGATTGGAGGGAGGACAAAGGGAACAAGCCAGGAGAAGCCACGGGCAGAGGAGTATTATTTGGAAATACACAGGGACAGTTCATGGAAGGGAAACCAAGGTGGGCAGAGGCTGGGCAGCAAAATCCAATTAAAAATATTTATCTACTTATTTACCTATCTATTTATTTATTTGGCTGTGCTGGGTCTTAGTCACAGCACGTGGATCTTCAGTTTTCACTGTGGCACACAGAATCTATTAGTCATCTATTAGTCACAAGCAACATCTTTAGTCGTGGCTTGTGAACGCTTAGTTGTGGCATACGGGGTCCAGTTCCCTGACCAGGGATCAAACCCGAGTCCCTGCATTGAGAACCTGGAGTCTTAGCCACTGGACCACCAGGAAAAGCCAGTGTCCTTTTATGTGGACCTATCAGCCTTGCAGGAATTTGGGCTTGAAGGAGATGTTTTGGGGAAAGTAGGTTTTTCTTGGTAACCAGGAAACACTGGTTTGGACTGGCGTACCTGTTTCTAAGGCTGGCCCTGGCTTGTCTCTTTGTGGCTTGTCCTAGGACTGAGATACTGAGTAGTACAGGAATTCTCAAACATTTCTTTTCAAGGAACTCCATGCATATCAGAGAAGTGAGGGTAAGAATCTCTGGTCCTGGGGATGCACTTCTGTTCATCTTCAAAACCTTCTTGTTGTTGTTTTAGTCACTAAGTCCTGTCTGACTCTTTTTTGGCCCCATGGACTGTAGCCTGCCAGCCCCCTCTGTCCTTGGGATTCTCCAGGCGAGAATACAGGAGTAGGTACCCTTCCCTTCTCAAAGGGATCTTCCTGACCCAGGGATCAAACCCAACTCTCCTGCATTGTCAGGCAGATTCTTTACCACTGAGCCACCTGGCAAGCCCTCAGGACCTTGGGATTTATTTTAAAAATTCATATGAAGTTTGCATTTTATTCCCTATGTATCCATGTTTATTCGACACAAAAGCAACTATATTTTCTAAACCCTCAAACAAGTAGATACGCTGAGGCCATGTTGCTCAAGTATGGTCTGTGGAGAAGCAGCATCAACATCACCTGGAGCTAGTTATTAATGCAGAGTTCCAGCATTTTAACATGATTCCCTGACTCTGCAATTTCATACAATTCCTAGGTGACTCCTGTGCATAGTAAAGCCCACGTATCCCTGCTCTCTCTTTCATTCATCCGTTCATCAGAAATGCATTGAGCATTTTCTGTTTACCAGGTACTGGCTTTACCGCAGGGAACAAAACAGACGAAGTTCCTAACCTCATGGATGTCCAGCCAGATAATGAAGATAGGCATTGAATAAATACTTACAGAGGAAGAAAGGGTGCATAGATCCCTCTGGACATATATGTCTAGGAGGATGGGGGAGGTCAGGGCAAGCTCCCTGGAGCAAATGAAGTTTCACTGGAGACTAGGAGGATGGGTATAATGTAGTTAGGCTGAGGAAGGGCTGCAAGGAGTCAGAAAATGAATGCTAGTGCCCTGGGCAGAGGGTATGATATATGTCAAGACCTCAGGAAGGAAAGTCTAGCTTATCAGTGCAGAACTTCTTCATTCATTCATTCACTCAGCAGACTTAGATACAATACCTGTTACATTTATAGCCAGCACTTTGCTTAATGCTGGGGAGGTGCTGCTGATGGTGATTGCGATGATGACAATAATGAACACTTAAATAGCCAGACATTATTCCAGGCTCTTTATATATATTAAATCACCCAACCATCATCATTAATGGCCCTATGAGACGGCTTCTAGGATGTTCTCCATTTTACAGAGCAGGAAACTGAGGCAGGAAAAGGTTAGTTAACTTGATCTGCAATGATTCAGCAGAGACCAAATTCAAGCCGGGGAAGCCCAGCTTGGAACTTCCTGGTCTTCGTCGTTACATTCTAAGTAAGACAAGGGTCAGAATCTGCCCACAGTGCATTGCCATTTCCTTCCTCCAGGGGATCTTCCCAACACAGGGACTGAACCTGTATCTCCTGCATCACAGGCAGGTTCTTTACCACTGAGCCGCCGGGGAAGCCCATGGACACACATACACTCACACTTATGCACACAACGCATACATACATATATCCTAAGGACATTCACTCACATACATTCTAGTCACATACTCACTCAAACGCGTACAAACACATGTGCCGCTTTCCTTCAGACACTCATTCAAAGTGCTTCTCTGTAGCTCAGATAGTAAAGAATCTGCCTGCAATGCAGGAGGCCTGGGTTTGATCCCTGGGTTGGGAAAATCCCCTGGATAAGGGAATGGCTACCTACTCCAGTAATTTTTCCTGGAGAATCCCATGGAGAGAGGAGCCTGGCAGGCTACAGTCCACGGGATTGCAAAGAGCCAGACAAGACTGAGCGACTAACACTAGTCAACTAGTACATACACACACGTACACAAACACTCTCTTGCCCTGCGCATGCACACACACGCACACACACACACACACACACACAAACCCCAGCAGCATATTCTTTATTGCACACACACTTTGAAGCCTTGGTGCCTGCCATCTACCAAAGAACCTTGCAGTCATGTCAGAGAGGAAAAGTTCAAATGAAAATCAGATCCAGTAATTATAGGATTTGCTACACACACATTTTTTTTTTTTTCCAGTTTGGAAAACGAAAGAGGCCCAGGAGATGAGAGGCTTTCCTGGGGGCTGGGGAGTCAGTAAGAGAAACCACATTTAAGGGAGTGAGAAAAATTCCCTAAAGTATTCTTAAAAACCGCTGGATGGAGAAGAGGATTGGTGATACAACTCGCTTGTCAACCGTTAGATCTGCCTTTTGTGTCTTAGTGCAGTGACATTTCGTGGGTTTTTCAAGGACAAAGCCAAGGCTTTTCCCTTTGAGGCCCCATTTCTAGAACAGGACACTAAATATCATCCAGATTGACTCACTTTGGCAAACATGGACGGAATGTCCAATAGATGTTGGGCATTGGATAAGCCACTTGGGGGTACACAGATAACTAAAGGGTATCCAGAATGGTAGAGGAAAGAGGTAAGTATAACCTGGGGTGAATTCAGTGCAAAGGACAGAAAAGAAATGGAAACATTTTAAGGGTAGCTGGCTTCAGGCATTGCTGGATCCAGGGGCTCAGACCAACTTTTGTCACATAATCACACTAATGGTGTGACATGGTCAGCTGTGGTCACTTGGGCTGCAGGGTGGAGAAAACGCTGGGACAAGAGTGGGAGCTGGAAAGTTAGTTTGGGGAAAGGAACATTGTGATAGTCCAGGCTGAAGAGCATGGTGGCTTATGACGAAGCAGATGTGAAGCTGGGAAGAAGTGAATGAGAGATGAGGTTTCAGTTGCGAAGAATTGGTGATGGAGGGTGTAGGGCATAAGGAAAAGGGAGGTATTGAAAAGAATTCCTAAACCTAGAGATTGTCATACTGAGTGAAGTCAGTCAAACGGAGAGGCAGAAACTTTGCATGGCATCCCTTATATGAAGAGTCTTAAAAAGACATGATTCAAATGAACTTATTTATAAAACAGACTTGCAGACTCAGAGAAAGAACTTACGGCTGCTGGGGGTGGGGGAAGGATGAGGGGAAGGGGCAGTTAGGGAGTGTGGGTTGGACAGGTACATGCTGCCGTATTTAAAAAGGAGCACAGGGAGCTCTGCTTAGTGTTCCAAGGCAGCCTGGACGGGAGGGGGGTTTGGGGGAGAATGGGTCCATGTGTACGTGTGGCTGAGTCCCTTTGCTGTCCACCTGCAACTATCACAACATTGTTAACCATCTAAATTCCAATACAAAATAAGAAGTAGAACTTTAATCAAGGAGAGGGGCTTCCCCGGTGGCTCTGCTGGTAAAGAATCCACCTGCAGTGCGGGAGACCTGGGCTCAATCCCTGGGCTGGGAAGATCCCCTGGAGAAAGAAATGGCTACCCACTCTAGTATTCTGGCCTGGAGAAGTCCATGTACTTCTTTTCCAGGGTCCATGGGGTTGCAAAGAGTCAGACATGATTAAGTGACTTTCACTTCACTTAACCAAGAAGATGGGTATAAACACTTTGACTTAAGAATGACGATCTTTCCCCCTGCCCTCAGCATTATTTAGCTATAATTGACAAAACTGTGAGTGTAAGTACATAATGTGATGATATGACATGTGTATATATTATGAAAGGATTCCCGCCATGGAATTAATTAACACATCCATCACCTCATACATTTGTCTTGTGTGTGTGTGTGTATGTGTGTGTGTGTGTGTGTGTGTGTGAGCACTTCAATACTACTCTCTTAGCAAAATCTAGAGCCAGGCTACCTACCTGGGTTCAAGTCTCAGCCCAACATTTTACCAGCTAGTTAGCCTTGGGCAAGCCACTCCACTTCCTATTCGTCAGTTTCAATGTCTTTAAAGTGGGATAAGGCTGTTGATCTCACAGAGCTGTCCTAAAGGTTTAATGAGACAATATGTGCAGAGTGTTTAAACTCACCCCTGTGTACAGGAAGCAGTCAGTAAAGATGAGGCTCGTCATTACTGGGCTTCCCAGGTGGCTCAGTGATAAAGAATCCACCTGCAATGCAGGAGACATGGGTTCGATCCCTGAGTTGGGAAGATCCCATGGAGAAGGAAATGGCTGCTCACTCCAGTACTGACCTTGTTTTGGAGGGTTTGCTCTTTTCTGAAGGTTAGGGTTAGGAATGGCCATGACCAAATGATTTACTTTGGCCAAAAATTTAAGTAGAAGTGATATGTCACTTTTGAGTAGATGTTTTAAGAGCTGGTATGCAATTGACCACATCTATCTTTCTCTCTGTCATGGTGACCAGCAAGGTTCTGGCTGTCGGATGCTCTGTCAGCCTGGTATCAGAGTGAGGATATGGGGCAGAGCCCCCAGGTGACCTACAAGAGCAATAGACCTTCACTGTTACAAGATCCTGAAAGTGGGGATTGTTGTTACTGCAACAAAAGCCATCCTATCCTGACTGATACAGTGATGAGCACTAGAAACTGGACCATAGGAATCTTTGTTCTTTAAATAAATATTTCAAAGGTTCACACCTCCATGATGTCCGTGCATGTTCAGTGGCTTTAGTCGTGTCTGACTCTTTTCGACTATGTGGACTATAACCCTCTAGGCTCCTCTGTCCATAGAATTCTCCAGGCAAGAATACTGGAGTGGGTTGCCATGCCCTCTGCCAGGGGATCTTCCTGACCCAAGGATCAAGCCCAGGTCTCCTGCTTTGCAGGCAGATTCTTTACCCACTGAGCCACCTAGGAAGCCGTCACACTTCCACAGCATTGTGCAGTAATCCCATTGTACAGATCCAAATATAGAGAGGGGAAAAAACTCTTAACTTTCAAAGAGAGAGTCTACTCAGCTCTGAAATACTCTGAAATTGATTCTTATTGAAAAAAAAAAAAACCAAGGTTGATGAAAAGTATAAGCTTTTATATGTAATGAAAATGGAAATGGGTATCACTGCACATGTGAAAAGGAAATCTATGAAAACCACAGAGCATTTTAGCAGGTTAAAGGTAAAAGCAAATGGGCTTATTATGTATCAGTTAAATAAACAAGGGCCTTTGGGACCAGAAATGGGGGGTTTTCTAGTCACCATTCAACCTTTCAGAGATGTATTTAAAATATGGCATTAGGTGTATGTGGAGTCTTGTTTTTGTTTTTTTTTGTTACCATTCTAAACTGATCACATAAGAGCAGAGAACTAGACTTAGAAACTGGGGGTTTTAGACATATCAGAAAATTGAAATAACACCTAGGCTTTCAGGAAGGTTTGTAGATCTTGGGATACTAAGAGTTTAACCTCAGCCATGATCTATGATTTTATTCTCCCCTGGAGAAGGAAATGGCAACCCACTCTAGGACTCTTGCAGGGAAAATCCCATGGGTGGAAGAGCCTGGTAGGCTACAGTCCATGGGGCCGCAAAGAGTTGGGCATGACAGAGCGACTTCACTTTCACTTTCATGATCTATGAGTTTATTTTTCCCAATTTCAGAAATGTATCTAATGCTTCAGACATATTTACTCTTGGTCCTGGAAATGATGCTTCTTGGGGTGACACACTCCTATTTCTCTTTCTTGACAGTAGGAACTTTGGGGGTGTAGTTAACATAGAAATTAATTTCCAAGTCCCTGTGGCTTGGTTGTTGCTGTCTCCTGGGTAAAGAGTGGGGCAGAATCCACAGTCCCCCAGGCTTGTCTGTGGTTTGCATGCTGTGATGTCCGTGGGAATATGACTTGATGGAGTCCATGTGAGCAGAGCCATGGCCCCAGTGACAATAGTAGTAAAGGGTACAGCCTTGGCAGTGGATAGACCTCAATTTTTATATCAGTTCCACCTGGTGAATTTGTATTCCCTCTCTAAGCCTCAGTTTGCTCATTTGCAGAAGAGGCACACTGGTGCTTTTTAGGGTTGTCATGAGGATCAACTGAGACAAAAATGTAAAGTAAGGCTTATCCTAGCACATAGCATATGCTCAATAAATCTTAGTGCTGATGAGATCAACTGTCTCATGGTGACTCATGATGAGAGCAAGTCAGACGTTGGTCTTTGGTGTTATAATTTTCCTCAGTGAAATACCATATTCAGGAGTGCAATTGGGATGACCCAGTGACCACTGAGATGCCAGGGCTGTGGAAGAAACATTTGGGACAAAGCTGTATATTGTCACCCTGCTTATTTAACTTATATGCAGACTACATCATGAGAAATGCTGGACTGGAAGAAGCACAAGCTGGAATCAAGATTGCCGGGAGAAATATCAATAACCTCAGATATGCAGATGATATCATCCTTATGGCAGAAAGTGAAGAGGAGCTAAAAAGCCTCTTGATGGAAGTGAAAGAGAAGAGCGAAAAAGTTGGCTTAAATATCAACATTCAGAAAACGAAGATCATGGCATCCGGTCCCATCACTTCATGGGAAATAGATGAGGAAACAGTAGAAACAGTGTCAGACTTTATTTTTTGGGGTTCCAAAATCACTGCAGATGGTGACTGCAGCCATGAAATTAAAAGACACTTACTCCTTGGAAGGAAAGTTATGACCAACCTAGATAGTATATTCAAAAGCAGAGACATTATTTTGCCGACTGAGGTCCGTCTAGTCAAGGCTATGGTTTTTCCTGCGGTCATGTATGGATGTGAGAGTTGGACTGTGAAGAAGGCTGAGCGCCAAAGAATTGATGCTTTTGAACTGTGGTGTTGGAGAAGACTCTTGAGAGTCCCTTAGACTGCAAGGAGATCCAACCAGTCCATTCTGAAGGAGATCAACCCTGGGATTTCTTTGGAAGGAATGATGCTAAAGCTGAAGCTCCAGTACTTTGGCCACCTCATGCGAAGAGTTGACTCATTGGAAAAGACTCTGATGCTGGAGGGATTGGGGGCAGGAGAAGAAGGGGACGACCGAAGATGAGATGGCAGGATGGCATCACTGACTCGATGGATGTGAGTCTGAGTGAACTCCGGGAGATGGTGATGGACAGGGAGGCCTGGCGTGCTGCGATTCATGGGGTCGCAAAGAGTCGGACACGACTGAGTGACTGAACTGAACTGAACTAAGGTGTGATGAAAGCCAGGTGCTTGCTCACTTCCAAGTGAGTTTTTACCCAAGAGTGAATTTCTAAATAATTTCTTTCTTCTTTTTAGAGCATCATTTTGATACCTAACAACTAGCTCTATGAGAAGAAGATCAGGCTCAGAAGCTGTTGTGGATGATTAGGAACAAATTTTCATATAGCTGTCAACTAGTTATTCTATATACCAGGATCCTGTTTTTATTTGGAGTCTTTTTATTTCAGGAGCTCAAAATTGCTCCTTCTCGCCATTAAATCAGGGCTTCTCTGGTGGTTCAGATGGTAAAGAATCTGCCTGCAATGCAGGAGACCTGGGTTTGATCCCTAGGTTGGAAAGATCCTCTGGAGAAGGGAATGGCAACCCACTCCAGTACTCTTGTCTGGAGAATTCCATGGACAGGGGAGCCTGGTGGGCTACAGTCCCTGGGGCTGCAAAGAGTCAGACACAATTTGAGTGACTAACAGCCATTAAGTAAAACCCCAAACTCCATTATTACAGAAAATAACTCTCTGTGATGCACCCTAAGATAGCTCTTCAGCATTCTTGCTTGCTCATTCTTCAATATACTTTGTATTCTGCATCTGATAAGGGCAGATATGTGGTTCTTGTGCTATCAGTTCTAATCTAATCTAGTCTCCATGGCAGACATCACTCAGCGATCTTTGCTTTGACTTCTTACCCAGTTTCATCATTGTTCTCAAAAGAGTACTGCAGGAAACCACTCTCAATTGATGAAGCAAGGTGTGATTTATTATCCCCAATGTAGGCAGTCTGGCTTTTTATTTTGAACATTCTAGGGTTTCTCCATACTTATCAGTTCAGTTCAGTTGCTCAATCATGTCCGACTCTTTGCAACCCCATGGACTTCAGCATGCCAGGCTTCCTTGTCCATTACCAACTCCTGGAGCTTGCTCAAACTCATGTCCATTGAGTCAGTGATGACATCCAGCCATCTCATCCTCTGTTGTCCCCTTCTCCTTCTGCCTTCAATCTTTCCCAGCATCAGGGTCTTTTCCAATGAGTCAGTTCTTTTTGGTGGCCAAAGTATTGGAGTTTCAGCCTCAGCATCAGTCCTTCCAATGAACATACAGGTCTGATTTCTTTTAGGATTGACTGGTTTGATCTCCTTGCAGCCCAGGGGACTCTCAATAGTCCTCTGCAACACCACAGTTCAAAAGCATCAATTCTTCTGTGCTCAGCTTTCTTTATAGTCCAACTCACATTCATACATGACTACTGGAAAAACCATAGCTTTGACTGGATGCAACTAGTCTCTGCTCCCACTTTAAAAAGTTTCTTTTAGATGTGGACCATTTTTAAAGTCTTTGTTGAATTTGTTACAATATTGCTTCCGTTTTTTGTTTGTTTTTTCGGCCACAAGTCATGTGGGATCTTAGCTCCCCAACTAGAGATAGAACCTATCCCCCTGCATTAGAAGGGAAATGGAAACCACTGGACTGTCAGGGAACACTCTCCTCCCACTTTGGTTTGTGGTATAAATGGGATGCTGTAGGTCTGAATAGTCAAAGCTATGATTTTTCCAGTGGTCATGTACAAATGTGAAAGTTGGACCATAGAGAAGGCTGAGCGCTGAAGAATCGATACTTTTGAATTGTGGTGCTGGAGAAGACTCTTGAGAGTTCCTTGGACTGCAGGGAGATCAAACCAGTCAGTCTGAAAGGAAATCAGTCCTGAATATTCACTGGAAGACTGACTGCTAAAGCTGAAGCTCCAATACTTCGGCCACCTGATACGAAGAGCTGGCTCATTGGAAAAGACCCTGAGGCTGGGAAAGATTGAAGGCAAAAGGAGAATAGGGAGACAGAGAATTAGATGGTTAGATAGCATCACTGACTTAATAGACATGAGCTCCAGAAGATAATGGAGGTCAGGGAGGCCTGGCGTACTGCAGCTGATGGAGGTGCAAAGAGTTAGACATAGTGACTGAACAACAACGAAAAGTGAAAGTGAAGGTGATATCCAAAATATTTATCAGTCTGTGTACCATGGGGATGGTCTAGTTGGAGCAGCTGTTGGACAGATGCTAGCTGTAACAAGTAGGACAGACACTCTGACTGTCCACCCTTGCTGAAGGCATTCTGGAAAGCACAAAGCACTACGCAGGTGTGTGGAATCTCTGTTGTCATTAATTCTCCAGGAAAAGTGAAGATGGAAAGAGTTTTCACAAATAATGATAGCTCATAATATTGCAGGAACCTCAGAAAAGGCTGACTCAGTCAGGATTCTCAGCTGAGAGCAACAGAATCCCAACTTAGTGGGATAAGTGAAAGGCAGATTTGGATTTAGGTGTGGCTGCACCCAAGGGCTCCAGTGACATATTAAGGATAGTTATGTTCTCTCTTCATTCCTGCTTCCCTCTGTGTGAGCTCCAATCTCCGGCAGGTTTACCCTTCAGGATAACACAACAAGATGGCAGCTGCAGGTCCAGATTTATATACTGTTCACCCAGCTTAAGGAGGGCGTGGAAACCCACACCAATATTCTTGCCTGGAGAATCCCATGGACAGAGGAGCCTGGTGGGCTAACCTTCCTTAGGATTGCAAAGAGTCAGACACGACTAAAGCAACTTGGCACATACGTGCACACACAGCTTGAAGTACACCAGAAAGGGAGCTCCTCTTTCCCCAGTAACTCCAGCAAAATATCTGGGATTACTTCTCAGATTGTCTATTACTTGTCACTTGTGTGAGCTGATTGCTGTCCGTTGGGATGCTTTGCTTTGATTGGCAGTGTCTACTTCACACGTGTTCCCCTTAAGGCACCAAGGGGTCTTAACTGTATGGACAACCCCATGGGGCAGAGCTCTCTGTACATCCCCACCGAAGGGGAAATGGGTACTCACCAGGCTAGAACAACAGCTGTCAGTTTTCATGGTGTAATGCAAATGAGCTAGAAAAGTACGAGATGATCCTGTTTTTATCCAGTCTTGGTCACGTCCTGTTCATCGTGAGTACAGGACTCTCACAGGAAAACAGTGTTGTGTCTGAATTTCTTCCTCTGGGAATTCGGCTGGTCTGTGAGGCTCTGCGTCCTCTCATTTATACATGAGAACGTGGATCTGTCAACCCACTTCCTTATGAGAAGATGCTTCAGGGTCGGGTGTTAGTGGGATGTGGTGGCTGATGTCACATGGGTTTGGCAGGCTCTCTAAGACTGTGAATTTGCAAAGGTCTGGAGTCATGAAGGAAAGGGAAAAAACCACAAAGTGATCATCCAGGCATTTCTTTCCTCTTATTTTTCCTCAAAGCCCCGGGTACTTCGAGGGAAATGTAATCCTTATGTTTCTATTTAATTTGTAGGATACTTAGGTCATCAAAATGGAGCCTGTAAAGAGCCATTTGATGTCCAGGAAGAGTTATGAGCTTGTATATAAGCCTCTTAAAATGTGTGTGTGCGCCTGCACGTGTGTGTGAGTGAATGTGTGCGTGGATGTTAGCACTTGAGATTTACCCCTTCAAGGCTCTGTGTTTCATTAAGTTTGAACTCATCAGAAGGTGAAGTTCAGGCCTCAGAGTTAGATAGAAAGATCTATTGAGAGACGTGATTTCTTTCCTTCTTTGGAATTGCACGTGGGATAATAGAAGCATTGTGCCTACTCCCTCAGACCTGTATAACCTAGGGTGTAGATGTCACTCTCAGTGACAACTGTTGGAAGCATAGTCTACGTGCACTGGTTTTATTGCCCCATTATTTCTATTTCCTCCCTTACCGCTCTCCAGTCTGGTTTACACCCTCGCCTCCTTGCCCACACTTGGATCCATACGGGGGAACCTTGAGGATCTCCATGATGTTGTTAAATCCAAACGATGTGCATATTTTACGTGACCATCCAATGGATTTCTTTTTTCCCTCACAGTATGTGACGTCTCAAAAGCATTTGACACAAACACTCTACCCTCCTTTTCTTTTTCTCTTTTTCCTTTAAATACATAAAAAAAAATTTTTTTTTTTTTTAAATTTGGGTGTAGTTGGTTTGAGATTCTCAGGTGGCACTAGTGGTAAAGAACCTGCCTCCCAATGCAGGAGACTAAGACACTGGATCAGGAAGATCCCCAGGAGGAGACGATGGCAACCCACTCCAGTATTCTTGCCTGGAGAATCCCATGGACGGGGAGCCTGGTGGGCTGTAGTCCATGGGCTTGAAAGGAGCCAGACAGGACTGAAGAGACTTCACACGTGCATGCTTACTTGATTTACAATGTTGTGTTAGTTTCAGGTAAACAGCAAAGTGAATTTATATGTATACCCACTCTTATAGATTTTATTCCCATGTAGGCCATTACAGAGTACTGAATACCGCGTGCTCACAGTAGGTCCTTATTAGTTATCTCTTTTATATGTAACAGTGAAATACTCTCTCTTCTTGACACAGCCTCTTCACTTGGTTTGAATAATTTCTTAATCTCCCACTTATCTTCCAGTGCGTCCCGTCTCTCTGGCTGCTTCCCATATCCTTACTATTTTTATTTTTAAAGGTTTTTTTTTTTTTGATGTGGACCATTTTTAAAGTCTTTATTGAATTTATGATACTATTGCTTCTGTTTTATGTTTCGGTATTGTTGGCCACAAGGCATGTAGGATCTTCGCTCCCCAACCAGGGATCAAACCTGCACCCCGTACCTTGGAAGGTGAAGTCTTAACCACTAGACCAAGAGGGAAGTCCCTTAGATACTCTGTTTTAATATTAAACTTGAGTGAGTGAGTGAGTGAGTGAAGTCGCTCAGTCATGTTCGACTCTTTGTGACCCTACAGACTGTAGCCTACCAGGTTCCTCTGTCCATGGGATTTTCCAGACAAGAATACTGGAGTGGGTTGCCATTTCCTTCTCCAGGAGATCTTCCCGACCCAGGGGTTGAACCCAGGTCTCCCGCATTGTAGGCAGATGCTTTACCGTCTGAGCCACCAGGGAAGTCCCAATATTAAACTTAGCAGGGGAAAAATTATAGGATGCTGCCCCTGCTCTATGAATACAGAGACATCCAAGAACGCATTGCATATAAGTGTAACCACAACAGCCTCCCCAGCGTCTAGTTTGCATGGATGAGTCTGAAAACATTCACCTCTTTTTGGTGGGGGAAACTGAGTCCCAGGTCCCTTGAGGAGCCCCTGGGTGTTGCGGGGGCCATCACTCAGGCCCGAGGCGTCTCTGTCAGAGCTTTATTGAGCACAGCTGCCTGCCGCCATATGCATGTAAATAATGAACAAGGATCAATACCTATCTCTGTTCTTCTTGTCCACTTTCCCCTGATGATGGCCTAAGAACAGGAGGCCAGATTCACCACGAAACTTCAGCCTGCGGGGGAAGCTCATTATAGCCTCACTGGAGCTAAATTTTCCTTGTTGAACCACGAGAGATATTCAAAAGGGTGATAGGAAAGGTCAGAGGGAATTCACCGGGATCTAAATCTTGAATGCTGGTGAGCTAATGCAGCTAAGTTTCCATAAACAGACACCCATCCATCAACAAATGCTTACTCAATAGTCCACATGAGCCCAGCTATGAGGCAGGATAGCCCAATAGGTAAAGTGTACTCAGAATCTAGGCAGTTCTGGGGTCAAATTCCATTTTCGCTATTTACTTGCTGAGGAAATTGAAGTCCTTCTGCTTCCTTCCTCCCTCTCTTCTTTTCAGATTTATTTAGGTAGAACACAAAATGTAAAGTGCAAGAAAACACAAATGCCAAGTGATTATTGATATCTATCCATCCATCCATCCAGCTACACTTGTATTGATCTATTCATCATCATCTCTCTCTCTGACTCCATTTATCTGCCTGTCTATCATCCATGTGTGTGTGTGTGTATGTGTGTGTGTGTAACCACTGCTCAGATGGGGATAAAGCACCCTATAACATTCATTCATGCTGCTTCTCAATCTATATGCCCATCGAGAGGCGACCACCACTCTGTCTTCCCCAGATTAATTTTGCCCTTGAAATTCACATAAATGGAATCAGACAGAACATCCTCCTTTGTGGGTCTGGATCTTTCACTCAGCATACTATCTGTGAGATTCATCCATGTCGTGTAGCAATGGTTTATTTCTTATTTTTGGCATAGTATTCCAGTGTCTGATGCAGCCCCATGTGGTCATGTCTTCCTTTCTTGGGAGGTGTTTATACCATTCTGCGTGTTTGGCTCTTGTACATAAAGGTGCTGAGAACATTCTGTGCTTGTCTTCCTGGGACCTAGGCCATCCTTTGGTTGGGTAGGTAGCTGGGAGTGATGGCCATTTGCTTCTGTTTTGGGAGCAGCCTCAGTTTCCTTATTTCAACTACTTGGATTTAATGAGGTTGACAGTCTAACACATGATAACCACCCAATCGTTTTGTTATTCTGTGTGTTTCAATGCTGTCTTGCCCTAACCTCTCCTCATGAGGAGAGCCACCCTCACCATTCTGGTACCTAGTACAGCCACGGTGAACTTGGGTTGAGTACACCAGGAATCTTTGCATATAGATTCTGCATGGAAGGGTGAAGCATAGCACTCAACGCCTGCCTGCCAAAGTTAACAGTGGGTTCCTTCCACCATTATTTATTCAGGGAACACTTCTTTGCCATTTGCTTTATTTCATCAGTCTGCAGTGAACACCAGTGCTTCATCACCTCCTGAAAATTGGAGGGTCATAGACCATGACCTCCAAGGAAATGAATTTTCGTATAATTGCTTTTTATTTTTTTGAAATTGTTGTCCTAAAATGCTTTCTCAGTTAGCCTGATTAGCTTCTGGCTGTGAACGACTCTGCAAAATCTGCTGGGAAGGACTCTGGAGGAACGTGGAGGTTCCCCCTGGCTTCCAGAGGGGGGCCAGTCTCCGAGCAGGGCATGGGAGAATCCCCAGGACCCTTCTTCCACTCCGGGCTTGTGGCCATGCCCTTGAATCTGCAGAAGCAGGAACCTGGGCGGATCCAAACAGATTGTGGTCAGAGCTAGAAGACAGCCTCAGAGATGTAATAAATCAAGGACAATTGTAAAGGTGCTTTGTGTTCTAGGATGTTGAAACCTCTCTCTCCATCTAATGGAACCTTCCCCAAGGCGCTATTAACTGTAGGCACAGGATAGCTTGAAGAGCTTCTCTCTGCCCCATCCCCTTTTCCTTCTGCAAATAATGGGATGATGTTTCATCTCCAAAAATAGCCCGTTGGGCTTGGAACATTTTTCCTTCCCCTCTTAGGGCTCCATGGGATTATTGGATTATGAGGCAAAGGGCTTTTTCAGGCCTGCTGGCATGGCTGACTGGTATTAGAGGGCAGGAAGCCAATGCTAGTTGAAGCGCATGGCATCTCGCAGGTTTAATAATATTAGATACCAGTGTATTGAGTACTGACTAAGCTCCAGGCACTGTGCAGGGTGTTTCATGGTCATAACTCATTCTTTATATATATATATATATATATATATATAAAATTTATTTATTTGTGGCTGTGCCGAGTTTTCCTTGCTGCGCGGGCTTTTCTCTGGTTGCTGAGAGTGAAGGCTACTCTCTAGTCTCGCTGTGCGGGCTCCTCGTTGCGGCGGCTTCTCTTGCTGCGGAGCAGGGGCTCTAGAGTGTGCAGGCTTCAGTATTTGCAGCATGGGGGCTCAGTAGCTGCGGTTTCTGGGCTCTGTAGTGGTGGCACACAGGTTTAGTTGCTCCGCAGGACATGGTATCCTCCTGGACCAGGGCTCAAACCTGTGTCTCCTGCATTGGCAGGTGGATTCTTTACCACTGAACCACTGAGGAAGCCCTCATTCTTGCAATGACCTTATTATAAGAATAGAGGCTTCCTTCTCTCCCATTTTGAGATAGAAAATCCAGGAGGTTATTACCCAAGACCACGCAGTTAGAGCTGAGATAAGCATTTCATAGCCTTTAATGTGGAAAATACATGTCATTGGGAAGTGGTTAATTACCACCATTGTAGTTTAATTTTTAGATTCCTAGCACTGACATCTATTTATTTTTCTAACAAGAAAACAGAATTAGTTTTATTTTGAGAATCTTATTGTTATCCTTATATCTAACCCAATGCCCGACAAAATCCAACTGTAGTAGTTCTGGCCAAACTAACCTTCAACTGCTGCTGCTAAGTCACTTCAGTTGTGTCCAACTCTGTGCGACCCCATAGACAGCAGCCCACCAGGCTCCCCCGTCCCTGGGATTCTCCAGGCAAGAACACTGGAGTGGGTTGCCATTTCCTTCTCCAATGCAAGAAAGTGAAAAGTGAAAGTGAAGTTGCTCAGTCGTGTCCGACCCTCAGCGACTCCATGGACTGTAGCCTTCCAGGCTCCTCCATCCATGGGATTTTCCAGGCAAGAGTACTGGAGTGGGATGCCATTGCCTTCTCCAAACCTTCAACTAATGATCTATAAAATCAATAGATCTTCCTCCCACCACCTCCCATCCCACCTAGGTAGGGGATATATACAAACATATAGCTGATTCACTTCACTGTACAGCAGAAACTAACACACCATTGTAAAGAAATTATATTCCAATTAGAAATAAATAAAAATTAAAAAAATATTATGGTACTTATACTGGAAATAAAAGATTAAAGAATAATTTTAAAAAATAAGTAGATAAAATGGTACTCACTCAGTTTTCTCTGTATATGCTCTTCCCAGCTGAAGGATCAACTTTCCCCTGCATTTCCCACCAGCCTTCGTGGTGATAGAAGTCACTTGTTACTTTTATCAATTGTCCTGTTTTTGGACTGCCACTCTTTGTTCCATGTCGTTCTGCTGTGACTTCACATCAGGGGTTCCTTTCTCAACTCCCCTACTACTCATCAGCCTGGCTATCTAGGGTACCGCCATCACCGTGGATGTAGCGGATCAGTTCCGGGTAAACACGTGAGTCCGTTGTTGAGATCAGGGTGGATCCTGGGATGGAGTGTGTTTCCCTGCCTTAGACATTCTGAGCTTCTCTAGGAATAATCTAAGCCTGATGTTGAGAGCCATCTTTGGTTTGGTGTCGGCTGAGCCCAGAAGAAATAGAAAGTCGTGAAGCCAATAGATAGGAAAGAAGAGGTGGGAGATGAGAGGTGTGTGTGTGTGTGTGAGTGTGTGTGAGTGTGTGTGTGTATGAGAGAGAGAGAGCAGGAGGATGGGGAGGAGGGGAGAGGGAAATCCAATGATGTTCTTACAGAAATCTGGATCTGGCTGTGCCTGAAGCTGCTCTCTTGGCCCCCTGGGGTACCAGTGTGGTACGGTGAGACATGCCGCTGGAGGCAGCATAGATGGAAACCTCTGGCACCTGGGACATTGACTCTGCTGCCGTATTTACTCTGGGGCTCCCCTCTCCCTGGGCTGCTCTGCCCTGGACTGAGCATGGTGAGGTAGCCAGAGCAGGGCCTTTTCTCCTCACTTCATGGCTTCCCATTGGCCTCACTAGGGCTGGATTGGGCTGCGCTATGGTTTGAGGCTCTTTCTACCCTTTCCTCCATCGTTCCCTCTTCCTTTCCCAGCTGTCACCATCTGAAGCCTCGCCTTGTCAGTTCTTGCCTCCCCTTCCTGTATCCTTAGCTGGCATCGCCCCCAATACATCTCATGACTGTCTAGATCTATCTTGGTTTGGCTTCCTGTACGGGTTGAATCAGTACACCAACCAACAACATTCCCTTGTTGCTGAAGCTACTTTGAATGGGCTCTCTTGTCATTTGCAACCCAAAGAATCCTGTTACAGAAGAGGGATCTAGTAAGTAAAGCTGCTTTGAAAACCATAGGTCCTATAGGGCTATTGGTTTTCATTATGATTTTTGTCCCCATTGTCTGCTGGGAGTTAAATAACAAGAGATCAAAAGTAACTCCCCTGGATGGGCAGGGTGCAGGGGTGTGTTACACTTCCACTGGAAATTTTTGAAGGCGGATGTCTTCCAAACTTGGACAAGAGGAGGGTAGTGAAATGGTGGGTGGGTCTCAGGACAAAGTTAAATATCGATACTATGTATAAAAGAGACAGCGAATGAGAACAGACTGTGTGGTATAGGGAACTAGACTGAGTGTTCTGCAGCATTGTAAAGCAACTATATTCCAATAAAAGTTAATTAAAAGATATTCTGTGGGACAATCTACATGGCTGGTGTTGAAACTCGTCTCTTTCTTGTTTCATATATCTCTTGGACTTCAAATCCATCTATCCTAAAACTTCCTGCATGATGGCACTTGACCATCTCTTAGGCACTGGGAACTTTTCAGGTCTAAAATGCAACTTTTCCTTTTCCCCCTTATTCCTCTTATTTCCTCGTTCTCAGATGTTTCTTAGGCTACAAAATGCCCCACAGTCAATTCAGTAGTTTTAGGACAAAAATCTGGGAGTCATTTTTGATCCCTCTCCACCCCATCAATCACCATTTCTCCCTTAAGAAAGGACTCATCACCTCATTCCCCACCCCCTAAGTAAGGCACACAATATACATTAGCCTGTGCCTGCCCTGTGGAAGTTACTCCCAAACATGAAATGTTAGTTTCCATTTCTATTACCTCCCAAACATGGGATCATATAGGCTTTCATAAGTCAATAATCAGGTTTTCAAAAAAGTTTTGAGATTGGTGATTTTCATTAAATTCAGAAGGCAGCTTATCCTCCTACTTTCTTCTTAGGAAGATACCTCACTATTTCCAGAATAAAAGAGACAGCCCTTGGAGAAAAATCAATGTGGTGTGCCAAAGAGGCACAAACTTGGGAAAGCCACAAGCCAGGTGATTCCGAAACACCTTGGAGATTGACGTAGGGGTGCCATTATTTTTCTTTTGCTGAGTAAGATTTTTAAAAATTGCCCTCTACAATTACCAGCAGTTTGTAAATGTGTAAGTCAGTGAAAACTCTGGCCTCAAAGTTTCAGTTCTGAAGTGAAGCTGCTTTTAAAGATGTCCAAGTCCAAAATCTCAGCCCCTCCTGCAAAGTTTTTACTTTCTCCCCATCTCTGGTCTCACCTTTCCTTCCCCACCCACTCCAGCTCTGTGCCATGCAGCCTGGCTGACTTCCCACCATCCTTTCCATTTTCCATTCTTCTTTCTCTGGTCCAGCATCAGAAACCACCCCCTCTTAACCCTTTCCCTGATTGTCCAGCAAATGCAGACCGGTCCCTCAGAGGCACAGAAGTGGAGGACATTGGGCAGTAATAACCTGAATGCTTTTAGTGTTCCATTGCAAAAGAGAGAATCTTTTCATAATAAATATGGAGAGAACAGAATTTTAGAATAAAGGGCAGCCCTTGATATTGAATGCATTAACTTGTACAAACAACTTGCGATATTTTCCTTCCTTTTCAGTTTGCCATTGATGGATGGGCGCTTAGGGGCCCTCTTGTTTATCTTCCCTGGGTGGTTGTTGTCTCTCTCTTTCCAGGTACACTGAATCCCTAGGGAGCGAAGCCCTTTCCAAGCAAATAAATGATCTCCTCCTTTGAGGTGGGGAGAGAGGAAGGAGTCGGACATTAAATTCTGTCTCCAACTTATTTTCAAATATATATATTTTACACATGCCACAAATAAGATCCAGCACATATTGCTGTGCTGGGTCTCATTTGTGGCATGCGTAATCTTTATTCTATTTATTTAACCTTTTATTTTATATTGGATTGTAGCCGATTAACAATGCTGTGATAGTTTCAGGTGGACAGTGAAAGGACTCAGGCATACATATACATGTATCCATTCTCCCTCAAACTCTGCTCCCATCCAGGCTGCCGCATAACATTGTGCAGAGTCCCCTGTGCTATGCAGTAGGTCCCTGTTGGTTGTGGGGTCTTTAGTTGCAGCATGTGAACTATTACTTGCCGTATGTGGGATCTGGTTCCCTGACCAGGGATCGAACTTGGGCCCCCTGCATTGGGAGCGTGGAATCTTAGCCACTGGGCCAGCAGAGAAGCCCCGTATCTGCAGCTTCTTCCTGCCTCATCGACCCACATTGGAAGCTCTGCGCTGAGCCCTCTGATGATGAGAAAATAAACTCTGTGTTGCATGGGAACTGTTGAAGGAAATGAGAAGTCCACCTTTCTGATCAGGGGCTTCCTTTGTGACCCCTAGAAGAAAAAACAAACTGAAAAGAAACATAGTGAGACTCAAGACTGAAGATTTAAGATGGTTTTTACTTGTACCTGCTCAGAGTGGCCAACTCATCTGAATTACATTGTGAATTCAGTTATCCTGTGCCCTACACAGGATGTATTCTCTGGAGACGGCATCTGCTTTGTACAGCTGATCATATCAGAACTTACAGCATTTCCCCCCACATGAAACCTAAAGATCTTCATTTTAAACTTCCTCAGTGTCTGAAGTTCTCCAGAATTAACGTCTCCGGTGCTGGCTCAGGCATAGTGAGCTGCTACTCTTTTTTTTGGGTGTTAGTGTATAGAGACTAAGGCTCTGTAGTGGTCTCGGGTTTTGCTGCTGTTCAGTCACTAAGTCATGTCTGACTCTTTTGTGACCCCCATGGACTATAGTCCACCAGGCTCCTCTGTCCATGGGATTCTCCAGGCAAGAACACTGGTGAAAATTGCTCTGACTCTTTGCGGCCCCAAGGACGATACAATCCATGGAATTCTCCAGGCCAGAATACTGGAGTGGGTAGCTTTTCCCTTCTCCTGGGGATCTTCCCAACTCAGGGATCGAGCCCAGGTCTCCCACATTGCAGGTGGATTCTTTATCAGCTGAGCCTTAAGGGAAGCCCAAGAATAGCGCAGTGGGAGTGGGTTGCCATTTCCTTCTCCAGGGGATCTTCCTGGCCCTGGGATTGAATCCACATCTCCTGCACTGCAGGTGGAGTCTTGACCACTGAGCTCCCTGGGAAGACTGGTCTTGGGTTTAGTAATGTGGTAATGCATTTACTGAGAGCCCAGCAATGTTGGCAGTTGTCTTTATGTGACTGCAATTCACCCTAGCCACAAAGCTGTGAGGCAGGCAGCATTACCCACATCCTACAGATGAGGAAACTGAGGTTCAGACAGGTGTAGGTGCTTGACTGGTGGTAGGGTCAGATCCATATCCATGCCGGCCTGATTCTAAGACTCATTTGCTTCCTGCAGACGTCATGCTGCAACCATCTTCCTGAGCATCTTTCTGTTCCCTCTTCTTGTCTTTAACTTATATCTGGTTTGGCTGAAACTCTGACTTGGATGATATAAAAGGAACCAGTATTGAGTATGGTGGGAAGCTTACTTCTTCAGGGGACTATATATGGGGTCACATTTTCAGTTTCATCTTCATGACTTTTGCTAACATACCCAATATATTGATTTACTTCTTAAGTCAATTCTTCCTTGTCTCCAAAATTTAGATTTTTCTTAGATAAGGTCTTCTGGAGTAGGGGTGGTGGGGAGGGGGCGGGGAAGGAGATCATGGTGGTGGTGGTGCTAATGGGGCTGGGCTCGGTGACGGTGGATTGGTGGTGGACGTGGTCATGGGATGCTGATAGTGGAGATGCTTGTGGAGATGGCACCAGAGAAAATGGTGGGGATGGTGATGCTGATGGTGGAGATGCTGGTGGGGATGGAGATGCTAATGGTGGAGATGAGGGTGGGGATGGCGATGCTGATGGTGGAGATGAGGGTGGGGATGGCAATGCTGATGGTGGAGATGATGCTGGTGCAGATGATGCTGATTGTGGAGATGATGGTGGGGATGGTGATGCTGATGGTGGTAATGCTGGTGGAGATGGCACCAGAGCTAATGGTGGGGATGGTGATGCTGATGGTGGTGATGATGGTGGGGATGGTGATGCTGACGGTGGTGGTAATGGTGGAGGTGATGCTGATGGTGGAGATGATGCTGATGGTGGTGGTGATGCTGATGGTGGAGGTGATGCTAATGGCGGAGATGATGCTGATGGTGGAGATGCTGGTGGGAATGGCAATGCTGATGGTGGTGATGGTGGAGATGATGCTGATGGTGGTGGTGATGGTGATGGTGATGCTGATGGTGGAGATGATGCTGATGGTGGAGATGATGCCGGTGGAGATGTTGATGCTGATGCTGATGGTGGTGATGCTGATGGTGGTGATACTGATAGTGGAGATGACGCTGGTGGTGGAGATGATGCCGGTGGGGATGGTGATGCTGATGGTGGCGATAATGATGCTGATGGTGGTGATGGTGGAGATGATGCTGGTGGGGATGGTGATGCTGATGGTGGAGATGAGGGTGGGGATGACGATGCTGATGGTGGAGATGAGGGTGGGGATGGCAATGCTGATGGTGGAAATGATGGTGGAGATGATGCTGGTGCAGATGATGCTGATTGTGGAGATGATGGTGGGGATGGTGATGCTGATGGTGGTAATGCTGGTGGAGATGGCACCAGAGCTAATGGTGGGGATGGTGATGCTGATGGTGGTGATGACGGTGGGGATGGTGATGCTGACGGTGGTGGTAATGGTGGAGATGATGCTGATGGTGGAGATGATGCTGATGGTTGAGATGATGGTGGGGATGGCAATGCTGATGGTGGTGGTGATGCTGATGGCGGAGGTGATGCTAATGGCGGAGATGATGCTGATGGTGGAGATGCTGGTGGGAATGGCAATGCTGATGGTGGTGATGGTGGAGATGATGCTGATGGTGGTGGTGATGGTGATGGTGATGCTGATGGTGGAGATGATGCTGATGGTGGTGGTGATGCTGGTGGTGGTGATACTGATAGTGGAGATGACGCTGGTGGTGGAGATGATGCCGGTGGTGATGGTGATGCTGATGGTGGTGATAATGATGCTGATGGTGGTGATGGTGGAGATGATGCTGGTGGGGATGGTGATGCTGATGGTGGCGATAATGATGCTGATGGTGGTGATGGTGGAGATGATGCTGGTGGGGATGGTGATGCTGATGGTGGTGATGATGGTGGAGATGATGCTGATGGTGGAGATGATGCTGGTGGTGATGGTGATGTTGATGGTGGAGATGATGCTGGTGGTGATGGTGATGATGGAGATGATGCTGGTAGTGATGGTGATGCTGATGGTGGAGATGGTGGAGATGATGCTGATAGTGATGCTGATGGTGATGCTGACGGTGGTGGTGATGGTGCTGGTGATATCGGGATGATGGTGGTTTGGATGGTGGAGGTGGCGATGGCAGCCGAGGTGGTGGTGGTCATGCTGCTGCTGATAGTGATGGTGGTATCAGTTCAGTTCAGTTCAGTTCAGTCACTCAGTCATGTCTGACTCTTTGTGACCCCATGAACCACAATACGCCAGACCTCCCTGTCCATCACCAACTCCCGTGGTTTACCCAAACCCATGGCCATTGAGTCAGTGATGCCATACAACCATCTCATCCTCTGTCATCCCCTTCTCCTCCTGCCTTCAATCTTTCACAGCATCAGGGTCTTTTCCAATGAGTCAGCTCTTTGCATGAGGTGACCAAATTATTGGAGTTTCAGCTTCAACATCACTCCTTCCAATGAACACCCAGGACTGATCTCCTTTAGAATGGACTGGTTGGATCTCCTTGCAGTCCAAGGGACTCTCAAGAGTCTTCTCCAACACCACAGTTCAAAAGCATCAATTCTTCAGCGCTCAGCTTTCTTCACCATCCAACTCTCACATCCATACATGACCACAGGAAAAACCATAGCCTTGACTAGACGGACTTTGGTGGCAAAGTAATGTCTCTGCTTTTTAATATGCTATCTAGGTTGGTCATAACTTTCCTTCCAAGGAGTAAGAATCTTATAATTTCATGGCTGCAGTCACCATCTGCAGTGATTTTGGAGCCCCCCAAAATAAAGTCTGCCACTGTTTCCACTGTTTCCCCATCTATTTGCCACGAAGTGATGGGACTGGATGCCATGATCTTCGTTTTCTGAATGTTGAGATTTAAGCCAACTTTTTCACTCTCCTCTCTCAGTTCCATAAGGTCAAATCACTCCAGAGAATTGACTTGACCAATGTAACATAAGTGATGAGAATCCAGGAAAGTCACACATCTTCACCAAATTTCCGCAAGATCAAGGTAGACACTGGACTCTACTGGGGCAATTGATGGTGTGTGTTTATTCTTTCTTTTCACATACTCTAGGCTCTGCTGTCATGGACTTCCTGATTCCTAAGACAGGGAAACCAAGAGAGACTCAAAGTTGCTCAGGCAACATGGAAGAGGACAAAGTTGAACCCCCAGTAAGCTCTTGTACATTCTCATCCTAGAGGGAGGCACACTTTATGGGACAGTCTTCTCATCAGTCAGATTTAGGATGAGAATTTGAAATAATGCTTTATCTTCTCTGAGCCTCAGTTTCCTAATTTTTTAAAAAAATCCTGAGTTTCCCAAATTATTGTAAATAATAGGATAATGTATGTGAACTGTTCAGCACACTTTTAGGCAAGTTCAGTTCAGTTCAGTTCAGTCGCTCAGTCGTGTCCGACTCTTCGCGACCCCATGAATCACAGCACGCCAGGCCTCCCTGTCCATCACCGTCTCCCAGAGTTCACTCAGACTCACGTCCGTCGAGTCTGTGATGCCATCCAGCCATCTCATCCTCGGTCGTCCCCTTCTCCTCTTGCCGCCAATCCCACCCAGCATCAGAGTCTTTTCCAATGAGTCAACTCTTAGCATGAGGTGGCCAAAGTACTGGAGCTGCAACTTCAGCATCATTCCTTCCAAAGAAATCCCAGGGTTGATCTCCTTCAGAATGGACTGGTTGGATCTCCTTGCAGTCCAAGGGACTCTCAAGAGTCTTCTCCAACACCACAGTTCAAAAGCATCACTTCTTCAGCACTCAGCCTTCTTCACAGTCCAACTCTCACATCCATACATGACCATAGGAAAAACCATAGCCTTGACTAGGTGGACCTTAGTTGGCAAAGTAATGTCTCTGCTTTTGAATATACTGTCTAGATTGGTCATAACTTTTCTTCCAAGAAGTAAGTGTCTTTTAATTTCATGGCTGCAATCACCATCTGCAGTGATTTTGGAGCCCCCCAAAATAAAGTGTGACACTGTTTCTACTGTTTCCTCATCCATTTCCCATGAAGTGATGGGACCGGATGCCATGATCTTCGTTTTCTGAGTGTTGAGCTTTAAGCCAACTTTTTTGCTCTCCTCTTTCACTTTCATCAAGAGGCTTTTTAGCCACTTTCACTTTTTGCCATAAGGGTGGTGTCCTCTGCATATCTGAGGTTATTGATATTTCTCCCGGCAATCTTGATTGCATCTTGTGCTTCTTCCAGCCCAGCATTTCTCATGATGTACTCTGCATATAAGTTAAATAAGCATGGTGACAATATACAGCCTTGATGTACTCCTTTTCCTATTTGGAACCAGTCTGTTGTTCCATGTCCAGTTCTAACTGTTGCTTCCTGACCTGCATACAGATTTCTCAAGAGGCAGGTTAAGTGGTCTGGTATTCCCATCTCTTGAAGAATTTTCCACAGTTTATTGTGATCCACACAGTCAAAGGCTTTGGCATAGTCAATAAAGCAGAAGTAGATGTTTTCTGGAACTCTCTTGCTTTTTCCATGATCCAGCGGATATTGCCAATTTGATCTCTGGTTCGTCTGCCTTTTCTAAAACCAGCTTGAACATCAGGGAGTTCATGGTTCACGTATTGCTGAAGTCTGGCTTAGAGAATTTTGAGCATTACTTTACTAGCGTGTGAGATGAGTGCAGTTGTGCAGTAGTTTGAGCATTCTTTGGCATTGCCTTTCTTTGCAATTGGAATGAAAACTGCCCTTTTCCAGTCCTGTGGCCACTGCTGAGTTTTCCAAAGTTGCTGGCATATTGAGTGCAGACTTTCACAGCATCATCTTTCAGGATTTGAAACAGCTCAACTGGAATTCCATCACCTCCACTAGCTTTGTTCGTAGTGATGCTTTCTAAGGCCCACTTGACTTCACATTCCAAGATGTCTGGCTCTAGATTAGTGATCACATCATCATGATTATCTGGGTCGTGAAGATCTTTTTTGTACAGTTCTTCCATGTATTCTTGCCACCTCTTCTTAATATCTTCTGCTTCTGTTAGGTCCATACCATTTCTGTCCTTTATCAAGCCCATCTTTGCATGAAATGTTCCCTTGGTATATCTAATTTTCTTAAAGAGATCTCTAATCTTTCCCATTCTGTTGTTTTCCTGTATTTCTTTGCACTGATGGCTGAAGAAGGCTTTCTTATCTCTTCTTGCTATTCTTTGGAACTCTGCATTCAGATGCTTATATCTTTCCTTTTCTCCTTGGCTTTTCACCTCTCTTCTTTTCACAGCTATTTGTAAGGCCTCCCCAGACAGCCATTTTGCTTTTTTGCATTTCTTTTCCATGGGGATGGTCATGATCTCTGTCTCCTGTACAATGTCATGAACCTCATTCCATAGTTCATCAGGCACTCTATCTATCAGATCTAGGCCCTTAAATCTATTTCTCACTTCCACTGTATAATCATAAGGGATTTGATTTAGGTCATACCTGAATGGTCTAGCGGTTTTCCCTATTTTCTTCAATTTGAGTCTGAATTTGGTAATAAGGAGTTCATGATCTGAGCCACAGTCAGCTCCTGGTCTTGTTTTTGTTGACTGTATAGGGCTTCTCCATCTTTGGCTGCATAGAATATAATCAATCTGATTTTGGTGTTGACCATCTGGTGATGTCCATGTGTAGAGTCTTCTCTTGTGTTGTTGGAAGAGTGTGTTTGCTATGACCAGTGCATTTTCTTGGCAAAACACTATTAGTCTTTGCCCTGCTTCATTCTGCATTCCAAGGCCAAATTTGCCTGCTACTCCAGGTGTTTCTTGACTTCCTACTTTTGCATTCCAGTCCCCTATAATGCAAAGGACATCTTTTTTGGGTGTTAGTTCTTAAAGGTCTTGTAGGTCTTCATACAACCGTTCAACTTCAGTTTCTTCAGCGTTACTGGTTGGGGCATAGACTTGGATAACTGTGATATTGAATGGTTTGCCTTGGAAACAAACAGAGATCATTCTGTCATTTTTGAGATTGCATCCAAGTACTGCATTTCGGACTCTTTTGTTGACCATGATGGCTACTCATTTCTTCTGAGGGATTGCTGCCCACAGTAGTAGATGTAATGGTCATCTGAGTTAAATTCCCGCATTCCAGTCCATTTTAGTTCGCTGATTCCTAGAATGTCGACGTTCACCCTTGTCATCTCTTGTTTGACCACTTCCAATTTGCCTTGATTCATGGACCTGACATTCCAGGTTCCTATGCAATATTGTTCTTTACAGCATCGGATCTTGCTTCTATCACCAGTCACATCCACAACTGGGTATTGTTTTTGCTTTGGCTTCATCCCTTCATTCTTTCTGGAGTTATTTCTCCACTGATCTCCAGTAGCATATTGGGCACCTAACGACCTGGGAAGCTCCTCTTTTGGTATCCTATCATTTTGCCTTTTCATACTGTTCATAGGATTCTCAAGGCAAGAATACTGAAGTGGCTTGCCATTCCCTTCTCCAGTGGACCACATTCTGTCAGATCTCTCCACCATGACCCACCTGTCTTGGGTCGCCCTGCAGGCATGGCTTGGTTTCATTGAGTTAGACAAGGCTGTGGTCCTAGTGTGATTAGATCGACTAGTTTACTGTGAGTATGGTTTCAGTGTGTCTGCCCTCTGATGCCCTCTGATGCCCTTTTGCAACACCTACCATCTTACTTGGGTTTCTCTAGAATAGACACTTAACAATGAGTCTCTGAGAAAGAAAATGTAATTAAATTAATCGTCACAATTCCCCCTAAAGAGCCTCATTTTACAGCTGTGCAACCTAAGGCACAAGAGGAGCTAAGTGACCTGTAATAGCGTGTGTGTGTGTTTTAGTTGCTCAGTCGTGTCTGACTCTTTGTGACCTCATGGACTGTAGCTCACCAGGCTCCTCTGTCTGTGGAATTCTCCAGGCAAGAATACTGGGGTGGGTTGCTATTTCCTTCTCCAGGGGATCTTCCTAACCCAGGAACTGAATCCAGGTCTCTCATTGCAGGCAGACTCTTTACCATCTGCACCACCAGAGAAAGCACAACCTGTAATAGTAGGTACCATTTATTGGACACGTGTAGGTGCCAAGTACTGTGCTAGTCAATGGACATATATGTGGGCAAACTCTGGGAGTGAGGGACAGGGAGGCCTAGCAGCATGCTGCAGTCCAGGGAGTCACAAAGAGCCAGACATGACTTAGTGACTGAACAAGAACTGTGCTAAACATTATCTCATTTAATTACAACAACCACATGGGGTTGTATGCATATTCTTCCCATTTTACAGATGAGAAAACTGAGGAACACTGGGTTTGCCCACGTGGAGAGGGGGCAATGCAGGATATGTATTTGAGTTACGAACTTCAGAATGCTTATCTCGATCAGTAATTGGGATGATATGCGGGCTGGGGAGAAGAGCCGTGGTCATATAAGGAGGTGGACTGGTGCGTCAGCTTTCTGCATCAGGATCTGCCCGGCCCGCACATGCATGCTTACAGAGGTTGTCCTTGACCGGCTCTATGTGAGGGAGATTCTGGGCCAAACCCTGCTGTCTGGGCAGGGGTGTTTATAGAGGGGACATCTCCTCCACACCCAGGAGGGTGTGCTTCCTACACCCTTTAGGCTCCAAGAACCTGGCTGCCAATGCACCAGCGATTCAAAAAAGAAAAAGAAAATTCATGCTTACTTTCTTAGGGGGGTGAAAAAAAGGCAAGAAGAAACCTCTTCCATCCATCTGTAACCAAATATATTTTGTGTTTGGTTTCCTTGGGCGGCCCTTCTCTTAACGGCTTCTAATTCATAGAGACAAAAAACATAAAACAATTTAAGGCATTGGCACACTCAGCTTGGCAAGGTAGTTTATTCCTCAGGGAGTGTTTTTGGCAGGGACCATCCTGAGGTTGGCTCAGGGAGGAGCCTGGGAGGCTCATAGGGTTGGAGGAAGGAAGGTGTTTTTATTTCTGTTTGTTTGTTTTTTTGCTTATGCTGTTCCCTGCTTGCTGAGCTGAGAGTTATTTGAGGGAAATGGGTTGGCCTGATAATTATCCAGCTGGTAATTACAGCCAGTTGTACAGGAATACTGTACCGAGCCCTAAGCGCTCCTCACGCCAGCTGGGAAGAACCGTCATCCACTGATGGATTTATGGCTGGCTGCGCAAAGCGGGATGTATGTTTTGGCTTGTGTGTTTGCGAGAGCACAGCTTCTTTCTCTCTCTCTTTGCCTCTCTGCCTCTCTTTAATCTAGACTTCAGAAGGGAAGGAGCTGGTCATTAATTCATTTGGATTTAGAACCTGGGCTTTTTCATGTGAGAGAGGGAGAAGCTGTGAGGATTTTGTGTCGAGTGTACTGTGTTCAGTTAATATTTACTGAATGACATGAATGCATCTGTAATGAGTATTATATAACATTTGCAGAATAATTTCTGGGATTCCAAAGCCTCATTATACATATTTTCCATGTATTGTGCAATGGGTTCCTACATTTTACACATGAGGAAATTTACTGAGGCTCAGAGAGGTAGGTGATTTACCTAAGGTCACACAGTAAGTGTGGTGTTGGAGAAGACTCCTGAGGGTCCCTTGGACAGCAAGGAGATCAAACCAGTCAAACTTACAAGAAATCAACCCTGAATATTCACTAGAAGGACTGATGCTGAGGCTGAAGCTTCAGTACTTTGGCCACCTGATTTGAAGTGCTGACTCACTGGGAAAGACCCTGGTGCTGGGAAAGACATGGGGCAGGAGGAGAAGAGAGCGACAGAGGATGAGGTGGTTGGATGGCATCACTGACTCAATGGACATGAGTTTAAGCAAACTCCAGGAGACAGTGAAGGCCAGGGAAGCCTGGTGTGCTGCAGTCCATGGGGTTACAAAGAGTCAGACATGACTGAGTGGCTGAACAACAACAGCAGCAACACAGTAAGTGTGTTGAAGTGTGTGTTCAGGCCTGGGCAGCCAACCAGGATGCCCTATGGGTGGGTAGGAGACTTGACAGTGGGATGATGGATGGGTGACTTTGGGGGAAATTTAACTCATCTATTCTCAGTGATTGAGGAAGCATCCATAGGGTCCAGTTTTAAGCAATGAATTCGTGGCAGAATCAGGTCTTCTGACTTACTGGCCAGACTTCCTGCATCTCTTCCTGTTGCTTTAGAGAAGTTTCTAAGCCCTTGAAGACTGAATTTTCACACTTATTATTTTTTATCTTTTTATTTTACTTTGTCATATAGCCAATGTTGTGATAGTTTCAGGTGAACAGAGAAGGGAGTCAGCCATACATACACATGGATCCATTCTCCCCCCGACTCCCCTCCCATCCAGGCTGCCACACAACATTGAGCAGAGCTCCCCGGGCTGTACAGCAGGTCCTTGTTGGTTATCATTTTAAATATAGCAGTGTGTGCAGGACCTTCCCAAACTCCCTAACTATCCCTTTCCCCCAGCATCCATAAGCTCATTCTCTAAGTCTGTGAGTCTCTTTGTCTTTGTAAGTTCATTTGCATCATTTCTTTTTGATTCCACATAGAAGGGCTGTCATATGATATTTCTCCTTCTCCCTCTGACTTCAGTCACTGTGTCACTCTCTAGGGCCATCCATATTGCTGCAAACAGCATTATTTCAGACGAACGAATTTTCACAGGCTTTGGCTCTCCCTCCCTGGCATGGCTGCCAGGAGGGAAGCAGAGACACAGCCTTGATCCCAAGAAGGGTGCACAACCATCCTGGTTTGCCTAGGACTGAGCAGCTTTCCAGAATGCACGACTCCCAGTGCACAAACTGGGAGAATTCCAAGAAGACTGGACAAGCTGGGCCCCCTGTGTCCATGCGGCTTGGTAAACTCTGAAAAATAACATCTATTTAAGTTTGTGTCATCTAAAGCCTTTCATGATGATGAGAGTTCATCTTGGTGACTGCAGCCAGGAAATTGAAAGATGCTTGCTCCTTGGAAGAAAAGCTATGACCAACCTAGACAGCATATTCAAAAGCAGAGACATTACTTTGCCGAAAAAAGGTCCGACTAGTTAAAGCTATGGTTTTTCCAGTAGTCATGTATAGATGTGAAAGTTGGACCATAAAGAAAACTGAGCGCTGAAGAATTGATGCTTTTGAACTGTGTTGTTGAAGAAGACTCTTGAGAGTCCCTTGGACTGCAAGGAGATCCAACCAGTCCATTCTGAAGGAGATCAGTCCTGAATATTCATTGGAAGGACTGATGGTGAAGCTGAAACTCCAATACCTTTGCCACCTGATGTGAAGAACTGACTTATTGGAAAAGACCCCGATGCTGGGCAAGATTGAAGGCAGGAGGCTAAGGGGGCTACAGAGGATGAGAGGGCTGGATGGCATCACTGACTTGATGGACATGAGTTTGAGCAAGCTCTGGGAGTTGTTGATGGACAGGGAAGCCTGGTGTGCTATAGTCCATGGGGTTGCAAAGAGTCGGACATGACTGAGCAACTGAACTGAACTGAATTGAAGGCCTTTCAAGAATGCCATCCAGAGTCAGACTGAAAACCTGGGCTTTGACATCAGGCAGATGTCATCATCTGTGTTGTTTTTCAATCCTTCAGTCATGTCTGACTCTTTGTGACCCCATGGATGGCAGCATGCTAGGCTTCCTATCCTTTACTAACTCCCAGAGTTTGCTCAAACTTGCGTCCATTGAGTCGGTGATTCTGTCTAACCATCTCATCCTCTGTCATCATCTTCCCTTCCTGCCTTCAATCTTTCCCAGCATTGGGGGGTCTTTTCCAATGAGCTGGCACTTCGAATCAAGTGGCCATGGTATTGGAACTTCAGCTTCAGCATCAGTCCTTCCAATGAATATTCAGGGTTGGTTTCCTCTAGGGTTAGCTGGTCTGATCTCCTTGCTGTCCAAGGGACTCTCAGGAGTCTTCTCCAGCACCAGTTCAAACTCTCAGTTCAGTTCAGTCGCTCAGTCGTGTCTGACTCTTTGCGACCCCATGAATCGCAGCACGCCAGGCCTCCCTGTCCATTACCAATTCCTGGAGTTCACTCAGACTCACGTCCATTGAGTCAGTGATGCCATCCAGCCATCTCATCCTCGGTCGTCCCTTTCTCCCCCTGCCCTCAATCCCTCCCAGCATCAGAGTCTTTTCCAATGAGTCAACTCTTAGCATGAGGTGGCCAAAGCATTGGAGCTTCAGCTTTAGCATCATTCCTTCCAAAGAAATCCCAGGGTTGATCTCCTTCAGAATGGACTGGTTGGATCTCCTTGCAGTCCAAGGGACCTTCAAGAGTCTTCTCCAACACCACAGTTCAAAAGCATCAATTCTTCAGCCCTCAGCCTTCTTCACAGTCCAACTCTCACATCCATACATGACCACAGGAAAAACCATAGTCTTGACTAGACGGACCTTAGTCAGCAAAGTAATGTCTCTGCTTTTGAATATGCTATCTAGGTTGGTCATAACTTTTCTTCCAAGGAGTAAGCATCTTTTAACTTCATGGCTGCAGTCACCATCTGCAGTGATTTTGGAGCCCCCCAAAATAAAGTCTGCCACTGTTTCCACTGTTTCCCCATCTATTTCCCATGAAGTGATGGGACTGGATGCCATGATCTTCATTTTCTGAATGTTGAGCTTTAAGCCAACTTTTTTACTCTCCACTTTCGCTTTCATCAAGAGGCTTTTTAGTTCCTCTTCACTTTCTGCCATAAGGGTGGTGCCATCTGCATATCTGACGGTTCAAAAGCATCAATTCTTCAGTGTTCAGCTTTCTTTATGGTCCAACTCTCACATACATACATGACTACTGGAAATACCATAGCTTTGACTAGATGGACCTTTGTCGGCAAAGTGGTGTCTCTGTTTTTTAATGTGCTGAATCTGTACTACTTCTTCATCAAGTGGTCTTGGGTAAGTTCCTGGCCTCATGAGCCTCGACTTCTTTTTCTGTCAAATAGGGATCGTGTTTGAAGCTATTGCTGTGATGCTGAAATGAGGTAATGCATAGAAGATACTCAACACAGAGCATCTCTAAGAAAATGTGAAATTGGGACTTACCTGGTGATCCAGTGGTTAAGACTCTGAGCTTTCACAACAGAGGGCATGAATTCAATCCCTTGTTGGGGAACCAAGATCCCACATGCTGCCTGATGTGGCCAAAAAAAGAGAAAGAAATGTGAAATCAAATTCCTAAATGCAGCCCTGCCCATGGAATTCTAGTTAAATGTCAGGGACAGAGTCTAAAGGGATGCTCGGCTGGCTGCCAGCTGATCTTACCAGGAACGCTCTTTTCTGTTTATTTTTCTGGGGTTGCAAACTCAAATGCATATGAAAGCCAGGAATTCACTGAATGTGGGGTGCTCAGACCCTCCCCATGCGATGTTTAGGAGTAATGAATATCATTGCCATTTTCAGACAAGTAAGCTGAGACTCAAGAAGGTAAAGGAAGGGAATTCGAATTCGTTTGAGGTCCAGCAGTCAAGGCTGTACAGTATGGCCAAAAAAGAGAAAAAAAGAAGGTAAAGAGACTCACCCAAGGTCATTCATACAATAAGTGGTAGAGGTGAGATTAGAACACAGGCAGCTGTTTATCTCCAGCCTGTTGACCCTAATAATACTCACCTTTTAATGACTGCACTTAATCCTTTGGTGTGGGTTCTTACTTAACTCATTGCCCTTTTTGGCATTAAAGTAGTTTTCATTGGTTTTGATTTGATTTTACATCTCCAGAAACAAAACGGAATGGATATCCTTTTATCTAAATCGGAGTGTCTCAGCATCAGCACTCTTAGCATTTGGGGCTGGATAATTCTTTGTCGCGGGGGCTCCGGGGTGGGGGTATGGGCCTGAGCATTGTATTGTAGGATATTCATCAGCATCCATGGCTTCTAACACTGGATGCCAGTAGCGCCCCCACCCGCAGCTGTGCCAACCAAACAAGTCTCCACACATTGCCAAGTGTCCCTTGGGTATGAAGAACAAAAGCGCTCCCAGTTGAGAACCATTGGTATACATCTCTGTAATTTGATGTGATCATTTCTGGAATCCAAGTGTGTGTACTTTGTAAGGGTTCTTGATACACTGGTGCCCAACTGTGTTAATTCATATGACCCCCTGCCATATGTGACCATGTTGTTCCTCCACATGCTTATTTGCCAAGGACCAGTTTTACTCAGTGAGGTCTTTAAGGAATTCTTGAGAAGTACTTGGTTGCTGTTGCCGTTTAGTTGCTAAGTCATGTCTGACTCTTTTGAGACCCCAGGGACTGTAGCCCACCAGGCTCTTCTGTCCACGGGATTTCCCAGGAAAAGACTGGAGTGGGTTGCCATTTCCTTCTCCAGGGGATCTTCCCAAGCCAGGGATCAAACCCATGTCTCCTGCGCTGGCAGGTGGGTTCTTTACCACTGAGCCACCAGGAAAGCTCTGAGAAGTACTTACCTACTTCTAGACAAGCAGAACAGAGAGGTCCTTTCTAGGTGACCCAAACCCATCCTTTCACACGGGGGAAAGCTGAGACTGGAGACGACAGTGACTTACCCCGGGTCACACAGTGAAGCAGTGATCAAGTTCTGCTTGAGTGCTGATGAATTTGCAACTTGTCATTGTAATCTGGCATCCCCGGTAATAGCCTCGCTCATTCCAAATTCGATTGGTTCATCGAAGTAAATCTTATTCCCCAGATGGCTTGTGATTCTATGACATTTTTTTTTTTTAAATTGTGCTGGCTATGGATAAAGGCAGTGCTTTGGTGGTGAGGCAGGGAGTGATGTGTTCTAGGCAGTTGAGGGGTCGGTAAAATTTTATGGGCTTGCAGCCTGCTGCGAACTCGGTTTATTGTCTTTGTAAATTCTCCACCATTTTCCCCCCTTTGAAGTCGGGAGCGATGGAACCAACGGTCTAATTGATACAGGATGGGAAGGGATGGATGATGCTCACAGAGATAGGACCAACTTGCTCCTGCAATTAATTGTCTGCAGCTCACTTCATGGGCTCCTCACGGGGGAATAATCTGTTGGCCCAACACAATTTAGGGTGAGTTCAGGGCCTTCATGCTGTGGTCTGCGTCTAGCTCTCTGTCTCCCACTTGACCTCCTTGGGCTTACCATGCTGCAGTCATATCTGCTTTCCTTTTTTTTCTCTAAGAGCTGTATCTGTTCCTACCTCAGGGCCTTTGCGTCTGTGGTTCCCTCTGCCTGGGACTCTCTTTCTCAAGTTCCTTTCAAGGCTGATTCCTTTCATTGCTTAAGGCTTCACCCCCTATTCCACCTCCTCAGAGAGGCTTCCTTGAGCACCTTAGTTAAGGAGTTCCCCCTCATCCCATTCACTCTACTCTGTTAATCAATTCATCTTTCTTTTTTTTTTTAAGATTTTTTTGATATGGACCAATTTTAAAGACTTTATTGAATTTGTTACAATATTGCATCTTCTTTTTTGAAAAAAATGTTTTGGTATTATTGGCTGTAAAGCATGTCGGATCTTAACTCCCCGATCAAGGATTGTACCTGCAACCCCTGCTTTGGAAGGCAAAGTCTTAACCACTGGATCACCGGGGAAGTCCTTCATCTCCTTTTTAGGACTTTTCATTATGGGACCTTTTCTTATTTGTTCACTTGTTTATGATGTGGTCCCTTTACTGAGAGCCAGGACTTCGCATATCTTGTTCACAAAGCTGATTTATAGTGACCCAAAAGATATGGGACATACAGGAACTACTCATTAACTGAGTGCAGTAAGTAAAGAGGGTTTACTCCCTGTAAGATCTGGGAAGATAAAATCAAAGCAGGGAAGTAAAATATGAGCATATAAGATAACCACCAGAAAGCAGATGTAGGTGGTGTGGAATATTTGAGGTGTGGTTTACAGACTAAGTGCTGTGACTGTTCTGAGGAGGGACCTGGGGGTGCTGGGAGCTTTCCTGTAGGAAAACTGGACCTATATTTGAACTAGAACTTCACGATTCTCTGGAGAAGGGAATGGCAAACCACTCCAGTATTCTTGCCTGGAGAATTCGATGTACAGATGAACCTGGCGAGCTACAGTCCATGGGGTTGCAAAGAGTCAGACAAAACTGAGCGACTAACACGCGCACACACACACACACACACACACACACACACAGACGCATATGTAACAATAATTTTGCTGTACACCGGAAACTAACACAAAATTGTAAATCAACTATATTTCAGTTTAAAAAGAAGATTAGATGAAATGATAAGAAATCTGTATCATAGGCAAGTTACTTACCTTCTCTGGGCCTCACTTTTCCCATCTATAAAATGGGGTTAAGGAGTGAATAACACCTCATAGAGGTTATATAAAGACTGCTGTTGTTCAAATGCTAAGTCAAGACCGACTCTTTGCGAGCCCCTAACTGCAGTGCACCAGGCTTCCCTGTCCTTCACTATCTCCCAGAATTTGCTCAGACTCATGCCCATTGAGTCGGTGATGCCATCTAACCATCTCATCCTCTGTCACTCCTTTCTCCTGCCCTCAATCTTTCCCAGAATCAGAGTTTTTTTCCAATGAGTTGACTCTTTGCATCAGGTAGCCGAATTATTGCAGCTTCAGCATCAGTACTTCCAGTGAATATTCAGGGTTGATCTCCTTTAGGATGAAACTGGTTTCATCTCCTTGCTGTCCAAGGGAAGTCTCAAGAGCCTTTTCCAGCACCGTGATCAGAAAGCATCAATTCTTTGGTACTCAGCCTTCTTTATGGTCCAACTCTCACATTCGTACATGACTATTGTAAAAACCATAGCTTTGACTATATGGACCTTTGTCAGAAAAGTTGATTAAATGAGTAATAATATATGTAAAAACTCAGACTAGTACCTAGACAAACAGGGTTGAAAAGTAGTATTGATCATAGCTAATATTAACAAAATCACACATGTGAATAGAGTAGTCATTATCACTACCATAATTACAGGTCTAGGGAGTAGGGGGTGAGCCCTCTTCCATTTTACAGATGAGAAAAATCTAGGGCTAAAGCAATCAGTGGTTTGCTCAAGGCCCTGGGGTTTATTAAATGGCAGAGCAGAGATCTGAGCCCCCAGCTCCAGATCTTGCCCCTCCTGGAGTTTTGTTTAAACTCATTGCCCGACCATCTCTGGTCAACATTTGCCCAGACCATCTTGCCCAGACCCTCTCTTGTCTGAGTTGTGACCAGTGACTTTTTCATCTTTCTTGCTGATGCCCTATGCCACCCTCATCCCATTCGGAGAGTTTGAGTTGACTTTGCTCTCGTTTCGTGTCACTTCATGACCTAGAACTCGAGCCCTTCCCACCCCTAGGAGGACACAGATGCTGTATAGTCACCCCTTGATGATTGGACCTCTTCTCACCTTTCCAGCTCATTTCTTTCTATTTTTTAAAAAAAATTTTTTATTAAAGTACAGCTGATTTACAATGTTGCATTAGTTTCTGCAGTATAGCAAAGTGTGTCCATTATACATGTACATATATCCACTCCTTTTAAAGATTCTTTTCCCATATAGGGGCTTCCCTGTAGATCAGATGGCATAGAATCTGCCTGCAATGCAGGAGACCAGGGTTTGATCCTTGGGTCAGGAAGATCCCCTGGAGAATAGAATGGCAACCCACTCCAGTGTTCTTGCCTGGAGAATCCCATGGACAGAGGAGCCTGGCGGTCTATAGTCCACAGGGTTGCAAAGAGTCAGACGTGACTAAGCGGCTAATGCTACTGTATAAGCCATTACAGAATACTGAGAAGAGTTCCCTTTGCTATACAGTAGGTTCTTATGAGTTATCTATTTTATGTATGGTAGTGTGTATTTGTCAATCCCATTCTCCCAGTTTGTCAGACAAAGAAAGACAAATATCACATGATATCACTTTTATGTGGAATCATAAAAAATGGTACAACTGAACTTATCTATAAAATAGAAATAGAGTCACAGAGGTAGAAATAAATCCAAATAAATCACTTCTCGCTAAACCTCCCAGTCTCTCCATGCACCTTGCCCTTTCTTGCCTCTGTGCCCTTGCTCATTCTTTGCCCAGGGCCTCTATCACCCTTCCTTGCTGGATACGTGGCCACTTACTAATCGCTCTTTGAGACTTAGCCGTACTTAGGGCTGCCTCCCAGGCAGAGCTGAATTCTTCCTGGGGTGGGGGGCTCCCAAACCATGGAACTCACCAACTCTGTGGACCTCACAGGTACACATATCTTTCTCTGGGCTCAGGGCAGAGACCACCCCTCATGTGTTTATTTCTGAGTCTGCCATACTTCACCCTGCATCTGTTAACAGCGTAGCAACTCAGCATGTTTACGAGCAGATGAATGAGTGAATGCCTGAATGCACTGGAGATCACAAGACCCCCAAAGCCACCCAAAACCTGTGAACTTGGGGAAAACTCAAGATCTGGATCTAGTCTCCTCAGCCTCCAGTAATAGTACATTCCCTAAATGTACACATGACTACAGGGTGATGCTCACAACAAAAAGAACCCCAAGATAATCGAGAACTTCAAACTTCCCAAAAGGTGTCTTTTCTTTATTTTCACATAGGAGGTGCCCTTCCAGTGTGTGTCAGATGAATGACTAAATGTCTGCATGAATGAAGTTTATTGTTGTTGTTGTTTGGGCTTCCCTGGTGGCGCAGACAGTAAAGCGTCTACCTGCAATGTGGGAGACCCGGGTTCAATCCCTGGGTCAGGAAGACCCCCTGGAGAAGGAAATGGCAACCCACTCCAGTACTCTTGCCTGGAAAATCCCATGGACAGAGGAGCCTGGTAGGGTACAGTCCATGGGGTCGCAAAGAGTCGGACATGACCGAGCGACTTCACGTGGTCACATGGTTGTTGTCTAGTTGCTAAGTTGTGTCTGACTCTGAAGCATGAATGAAGACAGCCAGGCAAAAACTGCCACGGTGGGGTGGAAAATGGTGAGTTCCTCAGGTCAGGAGACTCATTTGAGGTCCATCTCGTATCCCCAACTCTGGCAGCAGTGGCTAGTACATAGTAGGGGCTCCGATTCCAGGAGTCAGAAACGCTGACCATCAACCCACCCCCATGGCTGGGCATCAGAGAGCACACAACTGCCCTTTGTGTTCCAGGGGAGACTTTTTCTGCCTTTGCAAAGTTCTTTTCGCTTCTGTGGTCTCCAGCCAGTTCCTTAACATTATGTAAACATGGTTTTGTGTGGTTGAAAATGTATTTTAAAAATGTCACTAATTACCCGCTGGCCTGTAACCACTCTTTCAGGACCATAATTGGTCTGTCATGTAAATACCTAATTAGGGGCCTTGGAGAATGGGGCGGATGGAGGGCTTGGCTTCCAGAGGCCTCCTGGCTACTCCTCTCTCCGGAGACACAGGGGTCCCCTGTGTCAGTGGCCGGAGGAGGAGGGAAGTTCTCAGGCTGTGTCAAGGGCTCCAGAGCTCTGGCCTCCTGGACGGAGCTGGGGCCAGCGTCTATCCACACGCCAGGAATTCTCAAGCTACCAAGCTTAATGGGAACCAACTGCCCCAGCCCCTCCTCCCCTTGCCATGCCCAGCAGAATGTGTTCATTTCAGCTCAAATGACTCACAGATGTGTCTCCGTCTCCCCACTTTCCTTTTCTCCCGAAATGGACTGGGTTGCTATGATTCTGCCCTGACTATAAGAACATCTTCTGTCCTTTATCAGCTGCAGAGTCTAGATGATACAGGCAGACGCCCAGGGGAATCTATTTTCCAGGATCACACCTTATACCCCTCATACCTCACACCCCTCATACCCAACACTTTCTTCTTCACTGATGCCTGGAAGGACAAGAATGATGTTTTGTTTGTTTTAGATTAAAAAACACCCTTTTCATCTCAGATACGATTTGGGGTACCAACTTTTCTCTGCCACCTTGGGGGTTCTATTTTATGCTATCCCACCCATGTGGGAAGGGCAGAACTGTATTGACTGCATCAGGTCAGACAATAGCCTTTATTTTAGAGATCTGGCAGAAAAAAAAGCAGTGTCCCCGTCCCTGGAGCTTGCTCTGCTTCAAAGCTTTTCCCTATCACCAGACCCCTGGCTTGGTGGTGGGGTGATTTTCAAGAGTTGGGGTCATCCAGGTCTGGGAAGGGCTGGGTCATCACGATGTGAGCCGCAGACACTTTGCTTCCTTCTCTAGGAGGTCATTTACTGTACCCTTAAGGGGACATTCTCTTCCTTAGAGCAGTTGAGAATGCCTTTCTGTGACAGTAATAAGTGGCCAGGTGATGTATCAGACAGTGCTCCCTGGTTGTAAGGAGAGATGTCACCCTTTATCAGGGGTCTATGAAGAATTGATGCTTTTGAAGTGTGGTGTTGGAGAAGACTCTTGAGAGTCCCTTGGACTGCAAGGAGATCCAACCAGTCCATTCTGAAGGAGATCAACCCTGGGATTTCTTTGGAAGGAATGATGCTGAAGCTGAAACTCCAGTACTTTGGCCACCTCATGGGAAGAGTTGACTCATTGGAAAAGACTCTGATGCTGGGAGGGATTGTGGGCAGGAGGAGAGGGGACGACCGAGGATGAGATGGCTGGATGGCATCACAGACTCGATGGACGTGAGTCTGAGTGAACTCCGGGAGATGGTGATGGACAGGGAGGCCTGGCGTGCTGCGATTCATGGGGTCGCAAAGAGTTGGACACGACTGAGCGACTGAAATGACTGACTGACTGACCATGCCTGTATAACTTTGAGTTTGGCTGGTGGGGAGAGAGGGCTAAGTGAGAGTCTTGCCTCTACCTGTGAGCTGGGCGAGCTTGATCCAACCCTTTACTCTTCTGAGCCTCAGTGTTCTTATCAGAAAAAGGGTATAGTAATGGACCAGTTGGGGGAGTTGGATGAAATAAGACCAGGTTCCAGCTGCAAGGTCGCTGTGACATACAGGTGTTCCTCCTCATCTGGGAAATGCACTAGATTTGGGGAGAATAGCACCTGCTCTGTTGGATTGTCTTGAGGTTTCAATGACTTCATGAGTGTGATGCACTTAGCACAATGCCCAGCGCACTCCAGGGGCTCAGGATATGTTCATCATCACCTTGAACACTCTTCCTTTGTCGTTATTATTTTAAATCTGTTTGTTTGTCGATTTTTGGCTGCCCTGGGCCGCCTTCGCTGCGTGCGCGCTTTCTCTAGTTGCGGTAAGTCTGGGCACTCTCTCGTTGTGGTGCGTGGGCTGGTTGCAGTGGCTCCCCTTGTTGTGAAGCACGGGCTCTCGGGCACGTGGGCTTCGGTACTTGCAGCACGTGGGTTCAGTGGTTGTGAGGCTCTAGAGCACAGGCTCAGTACTTGTGGGGCACAGGCTTGGTGGCTCTGCGGCGTGTGGAATCTTCCTGGACTAGGGCTTGAACCTGCGTCCCCTGCTTTGGCAGGCAGATCCTTAAGCCCTGGACCACCAGGAAAGTCCCTATTTTGTTATTATGATTTATCATCTTCCCACTGAAATGTTTTGTCTGTTATTAAGCTTGGAAACTGTTAGCACAGAGGAATTAAGGGACTTGCCCAAGGTTGCACATCTAGGAAGTGGCAGAGATGGGTTTTGAATCCAGGCCCATGCGCTTCTGAGTTAGTGGTACCTACATCCCCTGGTTATTTAATCTGAGTTCATACAGAAAGGACTAAGGGAGTGGGTAGCTGATGGTCACAAAGAAAGGTTATAAGGACTTGGTCACAAGAAAAGTGGCAGATGCGCAAAGACTACGATTTCTGGAAGAAATGAAATAGCGGGTGTGGGTGCGAAGATTCTGTGTGGCCGGGCTGGTGATGTATACAAGAGCAAGGAGAAAAGAAACACATAGAAAGAGAGCAAATATTTGTATCTATTGTGTTGAAAAGAAGCCAATATGGTGAATTAGTGATCCTGCTGGTTTACCTTTGGGAGGGCATTTCTTTCGCTTCCATGATGATAAAACGATTATAAACGTATGCAATATTTTAATACTTTAAAAAATAGTACTGATACAACACTCAGTACCGGTGGGTTATCTTTCCTTGGATGCCTTCAAAAGTTTCCTGGCAGTAAGAGAATACTTATTATTTATTAAATGATGCATTGACTATTATTTTTATTCACCAAATGGATTCATATTTTTTTAAAACATTGGAAATTGAGAAAAATAGAAGACATTTAAAACATGGCTCAAAGTTCTCCTATCCAAATATAACTGTGCTTAAATTGTAGTGTTTTCATTTTAAGCTTTTTCTCTAATACTTAAAAGAATCACCTAATTTTAATAACACTGCAATGGTAAAATTGTGGCTCTCCTATTTTGTCATAAACACTTCTATATTACTGTAAATGTTTCTGTGAGCAAGTTTTTAGTAACTGGTCAAAGTAGGGATGCGCCAGAGTTAATCTCTCCTGTAGTGTTGCTATTGTGTGCTTCTATATCAGTATCAATATAAACGAGGCTTCCCTGGTGGATCAGTGGTAAAGAACCCTCCTGCCAATGCAGGAGAAGTGTGTTCCATCCCTGGGTTAGGAAGATCCCCTGGAGAAGGAAATGCAACCCGCTCCAGAATTCTTGCCTGGAGGATTCCATGGACAGAGGAGCCTGGCAGGTTACAGTCCATGGGGTCACAAAAGAGTTGGACATGGCTTATCGACTAAATAACATCAGTGTAAATAGTGAAATACATCACTGTTACAAAGAACATGGCAGTGAACGTCATTTCTTTTTCCATTGGAGTATAATTGCTTCTCATACTTGTGTTAGGTTCTGCTGTACTGCAAAGCGAATCGACCATTGTACACATGTATCCCCTCCCTCCTGAACTCCCCTGCCATCCCCACCCCTGTCATCACAGTGCACTGGGCTGAGCTGCCTGTGTTATGCAGCAGCTTCCCACCAGCTGTCTGTTTTACACATGGTAGAGTATATATGTCAATGCCACTCTCCCAGTTCATCCCACCATCCCTTTCCCCCTCTGTGTTCATGAACATCATTTTTTTTGGCATGAAGTTTTTTTTTTTTTTTTTTCCCTCTTCTCTCCTCCCCTGCCCTGCCCCCTTTTCTTAATGCTTGGAATTCTTCTTTGGATGAATACTTAGAAAAAGCTACTGAGTTCAAGTTATGGACATTTCAAGTATCTAGATAAAAATGGCTAGCTTTTTTCCCCCCAAATACTGCATAACCCATCACATGTTGAGGTCCCTCTAATCTTTCAGTTCCCTAGCTATGGGGACAGCAGACAGTCATTCATTATTCATTCAGCATCTTTTGAGCCCTCACTCAATAGACAGTTCAGGGAGTTGCTGGAATTTTTCTCAGGGCATAACTAGTGGGCCTTCTCAGCTATGAACCCAAAGTCGCAATGAATCAAAGACATGGCTGATCTCAGATTTTCAGCTTTTCGCTGGGAACTGGGCCCTCCAAGGTCTCCAGGGGGGACCCCTGACTCTCGAGAGTAGGGTACCCAATATTCCAGCGTTTCCAAGAATGCCGTCCTGCTGTGTTCTAACACCCAGCTTCCGTGGGGCAAGAGCAGCAACTGTTCATTGTTTGAGCTCCTTGGAGCGAATACTTAAGTGTCCCAGTAAGCATTAAAGCGCTCGGTCTCCTCCCTACCACTTCTCTCCGACAAAGCTTTTATACGGATCGCGAGCGCCCATAAATAACAGACTAACCTATAAATAAATACAGCTGGGAGCCCACAAAAGCCCTTGACAAATGCTGTTTATTTAATTTCTCAAGTGTGGTCCATTTGAGATCCAATTGGAAAGGCTCGCTAAGCTTTTAAAAGGCCAGCTTATGTGCTTAATCTTGAGTCCCCACCCCCGCCCCTTGGAGGGGCCATCCTGCCATCTCCCCCACACCTGCTAAGTTCAGGAAAACAGCACAGTTGCCTCCTGGGTCAGGGATTTGGGACAAAGAAGGGTTTCCCAGGTCCTTCCCCACAAGGGGCACTCAACTCTGGACAGGTCAGAGTCATACCACCATTATTCGTCTTGCTCAAACCTAGCCAGTTTCCTCCAGCCTCATTATTCACTTACTAGGTGGAAAGATTTGGGTCTTCCTAAACTGCCTTCAGAGAAGTGAAAAAATAGTGGTAATAGCCTGTGGAGCCAGTGTGGGCCTCTTACTGTGAAGTGTCCGAATTATTAATTATTTCAGAGGCCAATAAACAGGGCAGATATCACAAAGGGAGCATGTGTTTTTCTGAGCATCCGGTGCCACACTTGTCCATCACATTCCTGCCCCAGGACCTTTGCCCATGCTTTCTGCTTGGGATGCCCACCTTCTCATCCTCATTGAGCTAACCTGAGCCCATTTGAAGCCCATCTGCCATGCCTTCAGAGAAACCTTCTCCGCCCAATATCAGCTCCCTTCCACCCACAAACAAACAGACTACCAGTCTCCTTGTAATACATTTAAAAAAATGTTTTGTCTCCTTATTTGATTTTTATTTCTTTTCTTAATGACTGATTCGTGTTTTTGTGCAGCAGAAACCAACACAACATTGTAAAGCAATTTTCCACCAATAAAAAAAAAAGAAAGAAAGAAAGAAATGTTTTGGCAGTGTTACATGGCACCTGGGACCTTAGTTCTCCAACCAGGAATGGAACCGGTGGCCTCTGCTTTGGAGATGTGGAGTCTTAACCGCTGGCGGGAAGTCTCCTGTTACACATTCTTAGAGCATCCTATACTTCTTTATATTTTAATTATTCAGTGGGCAATTATGTATTGATTAACCTGTCTTGCTCTCTTGAATATCACTTCTCACCTGTACCCCCAAATCAGAGCCACCATTGCCTCTCATGTGAGCAAATGCAGCAGGTTCCTCGAAAGTCTGTCTGCTTCTCCCATCTCTACCCTCGTAGTCTCTGCTTGGTGCAGCTGCCAGTGGGATGCTTTTTTTTTTTTAATTAATTTTTATTGGAGTGTAGTTGGTTTACAATGTTGTGTTAGTTTCTGCTGTATAGCAAAGTGAATCAGTTTTACATATACATACATACTCTCTTTTTTAAGATTCTATTTCCATATAGGTCTTTACAGGGTACTGAGTAGGGAACCCTGTGCTATACAGTGGGTTCTAATTAGTTGTCTATTTTATCATGTTTTATTTGAAAACATGAGTTTTATTATGTCCCTCTTCTGCTCAGAACCTTCCAGGAGCGCCCATTTGCCCCCGAGTGAAAGCCAAAGCTCTTTCGGTGCCCTGCCAGGCTCCTTGAGATCTGGCCCCCATGACCTCTCTAGACTCATTTCTGGCCACTGCCCCACTCTCTCACTCTGTTTCAGCCACACTGGTCTCCATAGGGCTCTAGAGGTTTCAAAGAACACCCCTCTTAGCCACTTAATTAACTGCCGGGATCTCATCCTCATTGGCAAGTTTCTACTCAAATAGCATATTATCTGAGCAGTGTTCCCCATCACCTGTTCACCCCTCCCATCATCTTTTCCTCTTTGCCTGGCTTCATTTTCTGCATAGCGTCTATCACCACATGTTGTGCCTTTTATTAGTTCATCATCGGTTATCCCTGCAAAGTATGTGGGTCAAGCCTATTGTTCAACCCCCAGTGTCTGGACCAGTCCCTGACATGTAGGAGGGGCTCCATTAAAATAGTTGGCATAAATGAATGTCCTATTTTAAACGATGCAGGCTCTTGCTTGGATTTGACCAACAAGTAAGACAATCAAATTCTTGACGTCTTTGATCTTGTACGGGGTTTATCAGCAGATGTCTGTGCATCTTGCCTTTCTCTCTCAGCTGTGGGTGGTGCTTCTACACAAAGGCCTTAGAGATCCCTGATGGAGTATGGTTAGAAGGCAGGGATGTACTCCTCAAGAAAGACCCAAGATGGAGGGAAGAATGGAACCACTTGGCAAAAAGGAGGCAGGGAGAAGTGGTTACCCCTAGATGGAGGGCTGGGGATGCTGCTGCTGGTCAGCTTGTCATGAGGATCTGGGGTGTGGGGGCTTATGTGGTAGCTACTGAAGGAATAGTGTGAGGCAGAATCAGTTAAGGCCCAGCCATGGTCATTGTGTCTTCGGCCATGCTGTGCGTCATGTGGAATCTTAGTTCTCTGACCAGGAATTGAACCTGCACCCCCTGAAGAGGAAGAGAGGCCTCTTAACCACTGGACCAGCAGAGAAGTCCCTGGCTATCATGTCTTGCATTAGACTTTCTGATGGTTAAGGTCTTGTTCACCTACATGAGAAAGTCCCTGCCTGGCACTTAGCTCGGGGGACAGAAATGGACATTAGAGAGAGTGTGAACTTTGGATTTAGATGATTGAACGTCCAAATCCTGGTTCTACCACTCTTTAGCTATTTCATGATTTTCTTGAGTTTTGTTTTCCTCAAGAGTAATTGTACCTCTCTCCAAGAATTGACTTACCTCTTGGTCTTCATCTGGCGTCTTAAAAAAAAAAAAAAATCATTTATTTAGCTGTGTAAGGTATTAGTTGCAGTATGCAGCATATGAGATCTTAGTTCCAAGACCAGGGATCAAACTCGCATCCTCTGCATTTAAAGGTGGATTCTTAACCACTGGACAACCAGGGAAGTCCATATCTAGCATCTTTCTTCCTCTTACTTACTATACTCTCACACTGGCCTTCTTTCTAGTCCTCCAGACATGACTTGGGAACTTTGTATCTGCTCTTCCTCCTGCTAGAACATTCTGCTCCTAGTCCCGGATGGATTGGTTTCATCTCATCACTCAAGTCTTAGGTCAAATGTCGTCTCCTCAGAGGGGTCTTCCTTAACTGTCTTATCAAAAATTGCCTCTGGGCATCTCACACACAGTCTGTTGTATTTACCAGCATTTAACACCACCTAACAGAGAAGGCAATGGCACCCCACTCCAGTACTCTTGCCTGGAAAATCCCACGGGCGGAGGAGACTGGTAGGCTGCAGTCCATGGGGTCGCTAAGAGTCGGACCCGACTGCACTTTCATGCATTGGAGAAGGAAATGGCAACCCACTCCAGTGTTCTTGTTCTTGGAGAATCCCAGGGACGGGGAGCCTGGTGGGCTGCTGTCTATGGGATTGCACAGAGTCGGACACGACTGAAGCAACTTAGCAGCAGCAGCAACACCATCTAAAAATATCTTATATATGTATTGATTCACTTGCTTACTGTTTGCCTCAACTTCCATGGAAATTACAGTTCATGCGAATAAAACTTTCTTTTGTTCATGACTTGTGGCCTCAGCATCTAGATTAGAGTCTGGTACATAACGAAGGGGTCAGTAAATATTTGTTAGGAGAATGGATAAAGGGTTTGTGATAAGGAACAAATGGATTGTGATAGAATAATTGCAAAAACGACCATAGTTCTCCATCCCTTCTGTACATTTGCAGAGCCTTTGCTGCTCCTTCCATCCAAAGGTAGTGTTGCTGGCCATATTCATCAGTCTAAGCTGGACTTGTGACTTAGGGCCAGAAAAATGCTGCAGACGTGACTGCATGTCAGCTCTGAGTCTGGGTCTCGAGAGATCTTGCATGCTTCCAATCTATCTCTTGAAACCGCGGCATCACTATGAAAGACACCCCTGTCATTGTAACTAGCAGCGTGTCAATAGCCAGACATATAGGTGAAGTCGTATGACATCGGCCGCCCCCAGCCAACCCACCAGCTGAACATAGATGTGTGAGAGGACCCAGCTGAGATCAGATGAGCTTGGCCTAGGTCAGCAGCATCCACCAGCTGAGACACAGCCTCACGAAATGCCGCTGAGTTTTGGGATGGTTTGTTATACAGCAGTAGCTAACTGATACGTAGAGTACCTGCACATAGACACACCCAAACATGCATACTTTGGCACATTGTTGATGCACTATAGATGGTGGCTATTTACTGACAAGGTGGGGGTGCATTATTTGGTAGTCAAAGGGGCCTTTTCCATCTGCAAAGTCAAAAGTTTAACAATGAGATGTGCTGTCATATTTCCGGGAGAAGGTGCCTCCCCGCCAGGTCCTGGGCAGCCCATTTCAGCTCTTAGTAAATATCTCTCCAGCCTTGACTTGGTCCCTTGACCTCAGGGTCAGAAGAGCATTGAGGAGACATACGGAGATCCCACTCTTTGTTTGACCTGAATAATACATGCATTTTCCTGTTTCTATGATGTTTTCAGGCCTCTGATTTATGGCCACGCACATGGCCCTCCGTCTGCCCTGGCTTTTGTTAATGACCTATCGTGAATTATCCGGGAAAGAAATGTTAAACGAGCTAATTAGGCATTAACCTTACATTATAGATCAACCGCACAATTGGATCCTTCACAGCTACAGATGAGACAGCACCAAACATTCAGTACTGATGGTCTCAGGAAGCGCCGGGAGGACGGAGCGGGAGAGGCAGCACCCAGTGGGGGAGGGAGGAGGCGCGAAGGTGCATCCTAGTAAGCCCGCTGGTCGGAGGGGAGATAGGAGCGATGGGCTCAGACTGCCTGTGCACGGAACCCTAAATGTATCCACTTAGTGTCATCTCATAAAATAAGGTATCATAACAACGCGCTCATGAAGCCGTGAAGAGCAAGTGAGACACCATGTAAGGACCCTAAGTGGGGTAAGGGGGGTGGGATGAATCGGGAGATTGGAATTGACATATATATATATACTGTGTACAAAAGAGATGACTGATGAGAACTTACAGTATAGCTTAAGTTAGCCTTAAAAATACATTCTGAAAAAAAAAATACATTCTGATATACAGTAGGTGCAGACAAATACTCTTTGATTCCACTTACACGAGGTACCTAGAATAGTCGCATTCATAGAGTCAGAGAGCTCTCTGGTAGGTGCCAGGGACCGAGGGTTGGGTGTGTGGGGAGGAGGAATGGGGACTTGATGTTTAATGGGGACAGAGTTTCAGTTTAGGAAGGTGAACGATTCGGGAGATGGATGATGGTGAGAGATGCAAAACAATATGAATGTGCTTAGTGCCACTAGACTGTATGGTTAAACACGGGTGAAATAGTATGTTTTATGTTATGCGACTTTTACCACAATAAACAAAAAAATTCAAAAAAGGAAATGAGACATCATATCATAAGGATCTGCCATGGACTCAATCCTCAAAAAAGATTCTTTCTTTTTTCTTCCTTTTGGGAAATTTGTCTTTTAAATCCCAGGATTAAAGATTCCCCCCATAAAATGCTTAACTCCTGGTAGGCTCAAGTGAGCACCCTGAACATGAGTGAGACACACGCATGATAGCCCAATTGGATGAGGAGCCAGAATGAGGAGATGACATGTTTTTAAATTAATTTCTTACTGCAGTAGAGTGGCTTTACGATGTTGTGTTAGCTTCTACAGCATAGCAAAATGAATCAGCTATCATTTACATATATCCCCTCCCTTTTGGAATTATCTCACATTTAGGTCAGCACAGAGCATTAAATAGAGTTCCCTTGCTATACAGTAGGTTCCCATCAGTTGTCTATTTTATACATAGTATCAATCTCCCAATTCCACCCCACCTCCTGTTCCTTTGGGATCCATACATGTGTTCTCTGTCTCCATCTGGGAACACAGAGAACAGGGAACTCTGCTCAATATTATGTGGCAGCCTAGATGGAGAGGGGAGAAGGACTTGGCAACCCACTCCAGTGTTCTTGCCTGGAGAATCCTGTGGACAGAGGAGCCTGGTGGGCTGCTGTCCATAGGGTCGCACAGAGTTGGACACGACTGAATCGACTTAGCGTGCATGCATGCATTGGAGAAGGACTCGGCAACCCACTCCAGTATTCTTGCCTGGAGAATCCCAGGAACAGAGGAGCCTGGTGGGCTGCTATCTATGGGGTCGCGCAGGGTCGGACACGACTGAAGTGACTTAGCAGCAGCAGGAGCAGATGGGAGTGTAGTTTGAGGGAGAATGGAAATACGTATATTTGTGGTTGAGTCCCTTCAGTCTTCATCTGAAACTATCGCAACAGTGTTAATTGGCTATACCCCAATATAGAATAGAAAGTTTTAAAAAATATTGCTTCATGATTAAAAAAAAAAAATCTCAGAATAAGAAAAGCTTCTTGTTGCATTAAAAAAAAAAAAGTCTACAGAAGCCCCTGTCTATTACACCAGTGCAGAGGATGTTTCATGGGAGCTGAGACACTGCTGATCATGTCACCCACCATATGCCTGGAGTCAGACATGTCCCCAGGCCAAGTGCCCGAAATCTACATGGTGCAGCAAAGCCCTGACTGAGACGATGGCACTGTGAGAGGTGCCAGGTGAGAGGTGGTTCTCAGGTAGACTCTGTGTGAATCTGTAATCAGGGAGAGTCGGCTTCATTCTGCTCTACGCAATTGACAGTAGGGTCATGAGTCAAGATTTCTACTGCAAACTCTTTGGGGCACCAAAACCTTACATCCTGAGAGTTGGAACTGTGACATCTCAATAATGCATGCTTGGACACTTTGAATTTTATTAACACTGAAAATAAATTTACATGAGGGACAAGTGGGTAATTTTTAATTTGCAAAAGTTTGCTGCAGTTTTTGTTCTTTTTAAGGGCTCATTTGGAGAGAAAGCACCTTTGCAACCACCAAATGACCCCTTTTATCTTTTCCTTTTTTTGAACCCTAAATGGTGGAGGGTTTTGAAGCAGTCATTGAGCACGGTGTTCTTGAGTGTTTGTGGTGAGGCAATTCCCACTTCAGTTATGTGAGAGAAGGGAAGATCTCCTGTATCCTGCACCCTTCTAAATATGACAGAAAGATCTAGTCCCTCAAGGTTGCCCGGCTCTCAGGTCTCCCCCAATATTCTCCCGACTAGCCTTTCTTCTTCCAAACTCCATTTCCCACCTGCTTCTCTTTTCCTTTTCTTCTAGTTTGCTTTATTCTTTTCCCTCCTACTCTCTCTGCTTTTTTTTAGAAAATGATAAAAACCCACATAAGATTGATCATTGTAACCATTTTAAAATGATGCTTCAGTGGCATTAAGTACATTCACATCATCGCGCAATTATTGCTACCATTCATCCCTAGAACTTGTCGTCACCCAAACTGGAACTTGGTGTCCAGTAAACACACTAACTCCCCACCCTTCCCTCCCCCCAGCCCCTGGCAACCACCATTGTGCTTTCTGTTGCTATGGATTTCCCTCCTCTAGGAACTGCCTATAAACGATATCATGTCATACTTGTCTTTTTGTGACTGGCTTTTGCAGTCAGGACTTTCCAGAGATACAGAACCAATAGTATATATAAAATATCACATATATATACACATATATAGGTGTGTGCTGTGTGCTAAGTCACATCAGTCATGTCTGACTCTGTGTGACCCTGTGGACTGTAGCCCACCAGGCTCCTCCGTCCATGGGGATTCTCCAGGCAAAAGTACTGGAGTATGTTGCCATGCCCTCCTCCAGGGGATCTCCTGACCCAGGGATTGAACCCACATCTCCTGCATTGGCAGGTGGGTTCTTTACCCCTGGTGCCACCTGGGAAGCCCCCCACCTATATATATATTGTTATATATATTATTATATATATTGTTCAGTTGCCAAGTCATGTCTGACTCTTTGTAACCCCATGGACTGCAGCATGCCAGGCCTCCTTGTCCCTCATATTGTGTATTATATATATATTATATGTTAGTCGCTCAGTTGTGTCTGACTCTTTGTGACCCCATGGACTAGCTCGCCAGCCTCCTCTGTCCATGGAATTCTCCAGGCAAGAATGCTGGAGTAGGTGGCTATTCCCTTCTCTAGGAGATCTTCCCGACCCAGGGATCGAACCTGATCTCCTGCATTGCAGCAGACTCTTTACCATCTGAGCCACCAGGAAAGTCCCATACATTATATATTAGTGTATATTAATATTATATATACAGTTATTTATAAGGTTTAATTATATACATGACTGTTGTTTAGTCACTGAGATTTATGTGTCTATATATACATATATACATGTACACATACATCCATACATATGGGCTTGCACTTCCCAGGTGGCATTAGTAGTAAAGAGCTTCTCATGCCAACGCAGGAGACACGAGAGATGCAGGTTCAGTCCCTGGGTTTGGAAGATCCCCTGGAGTAGAAAATGGCAACCCTTTCCAGTATTCTTGCCTGGAAAATTCCATGGACAGAGGATCCTGGCAGGCTACAGTCCTGGGGTTGCAAAAAGTTATCCATAACTGAGTGACAGCATGCATGCACGCATACATATATATATATATATATATATATGTGTATATATATATATATACACATATATATATGATTTAGTATAAGGAGTTGGCTCATGCAGTTATGAAGACTAAGAAGCCTTGCAAGCTGCACTTGGCCAACAGGAAAGCCAGTAGACCTGATGGGGTATGTTCTGGTCTGAGAGCAGGGAAGAATGTCTCAGCTTAAACAGTCAAGAAGATCTGAGAGAGTGAATTCTCTTGTCCTCCACTTTTTTTCTCTTTGGGTCGTAAGGTTTTCAGAGTTCATCTATATTGTCTCATGTGACAGAATGTCATCCTTTTGAAGGTTGAATAATATTCCATTGTGTGAATACACCATTATCTGTTTATCTATCCATCTGTTGATGGACGTTTGGGTTGCTTCCACTTCTTGGCTATTGTGAGTAATGCTGCTGTGAACATTTGTGTTTAAGTATCTCTTCCTGCCTTTGTTGTCTTCTCCAGTGAAATATTTCAAAGCTCCCAGGATGGGTGAACATCCTTTGTCTCGGATTCACTCAGCTGCCTCTGGCTTTGTCCTTTTAGCCTGTGATAAAGGTAGCTCAGTCATGTCTAAGGGAATAATAAGAACAAGAACCCATCACCTTAGTAACTGGTTCTAAGGTGGGTGAGACAAGGGAGACAGAATAAGGAAAAACGTGGTCTTTTCTACCAGTCAGGTAAGGTAAGTCGGAGGTGGTCCCCAACAGGGCAGGTGAATTCTAGGCATCAGAGAAGGAGTCTGTAGAACAAAGAGTTTACACAATCTGGGGTCAAATAGAGGACCAGCCTCAGTCATCCCACCTGGAAAATGAGGATGATGTTTCCTATGCTCCAGGGCCATGTTGCAGATGAAATAAAACAGCCCATGCTAAGGGGCAGGTACCCAGAGGCACTGGAGGATTCTTAGCTCCTTCTCTCCTTATGTAGCACAGACCTTAAACAGCCCAGGACCAAGAAGACCCAAGAGTTCAAATGGTTCCCTTCTTACATTTCAGGTACAGAAGTATTAAAGTCTGAAAGTGGGGTTTGCTTCAAAAAGGGGTGGAGCGTGCAGTGCCTTCAGACCTCCTGTTTTTTTCCAGGAATGGCTTGCTCTGTGGCTCCTAGCCCAGGCGAGCCTGTGGGCTTCCAAAAATCTGTGGCTTGAACAACCTTCTTCTTAATCTTGATGTTCAGATCTTGGTGTCAGCACCTTTGGGTTGGAATGCTGCCTTTTGAGCAGAGCTGATCTTTCTCTGTTTTGCTCTCTCTTCTTTATTTGGTGCACAGAAAGGGTGGGGGGGGGTCCTCTCCTACTCAACATTATTATAATCTCCCTCCAGCAGATAAGGAGGGAGAGAGTCCTGAGTTTCCATTCCCTCGATGAAGTGGGTGGCTTTTCCTCCACTTTCCTGCATTCCTGTTGGGGGAGTCGGAGCCTGTTTCATTTTTCAAGCAGAGAATAAGGTGTGGCCCTGTCCCTGTGGTTCATGTGACAAACATTTCCTGGGCACCTACTATGTGCCAGGCTTTACATTGCGTGTGTATGCATGTAGTGACGTCAGTTTGTTGCCCTCATGGCACTCAGGGTCTTGTAGAAATGAGGGAGACGAGTTAACCGTGACAATGACTCTTCAGTGGGATAACTGGTGTGACAGTGAGAGGCAATGGGACCAGATAAAAGAGTCATTGAATGCAAGGAAGGCTTCCTGGAGGAGGCCATATGATCTGGGAGAAGTGTACAGGATGAGGATGAAGTAGCCAAATTAAGAAGGGCGGGAGGACTTCCCTGGGAGTCCAGGGGTTGGCACTATGTGCTCCCAATGCAGGGGGCATGCGTTGGATCCCTGCTCGGAGAACTGACGCCTGACTGGTGCAGTCAAAAATAGAAATTAAACAACAATTAAAAAAAAAAAGAAGTGCAGGGAAGACATGCAGGTGGAAGGGACAGCATGTGTAAAGACCTGGGTGAAAAAAGGATCATGGCTTCTCGGAAATTACAGGCAACCTGGAAGTTATCATGGATTGGGTTCCAAACCACCTCCATAAACTGAGTATCACAATAGAGAAAGTCCTGTGAATTCTTTTTGTTTCCCAGTGCACGTAAAAGTTATGTTTATGCTATACTATATTCATTGAAAGTGATTATTTTTAAACAACAGCAAAAGTAGAAATACTCAGTATAGATATATACTATAATAGCTTGGATATCAATGCTGATGGAAAAAAAGAAAACACAGGTCTTCAGCTTGGCTGCTCATCCAAAGTTGCCGCAGAGAATATTTTCAGTGATAATTTTGTTTATAAACTAGGCAAAATTTGCTGTTATCAGCCCACTCTCTCTATATATTTGTTGGTGTTCAGTCACCCAGTCATGTCTGACTCTTTGCAATCCCATGGACTGCAGCACACCAGGCCTCCCTGTCCCTCACCATCTCCTGAAGTTTGCCCAAGTTCATGTCCATTACATTGGTGATGCCATCCAGCCATCTCATCCTCTGATGCCGTCTTCTCCTTCTGCCCTCAATCTTTCCCAGCATCAGGGACTTTTCCAATGAGTCAGTTGTTTACATGACCAAAATACTGGAGTTTCAGCTTCAGCATCAGTCCTCCCAATGAATATTCAGGGTTGATTTCACTAAAGATTGACTGGTTTGATCTCCTTGTGGTCCAAGGGACTCTCAGGAGTCTTCTCCAGCATGTAGAGTCTATTAAGTGTGCAATAGAATTATGTCTAAAAAAATAGGGAAGGGCTGAGGGCAGGAGGAGAAGAAGGTGACAGAGAATGAGATGGTTGGATGGCATCACCAACTCAATGGACATGAATTTGAGCAAGCTATGGGAGATAGTGAAGGAAAGGGAAGCCTGGCTGTGTCCATGGGGTCACAAAGAGTTGGACATGACCTAGCGGCCGAACAACAACAACATACTTAATTAAAGATGACTTACTGTTTAATTGTCCTCTGATCCTGTGAGTAGTAATCTTTTTGCTGGTGGAGGGTTTGAAGGATCGTGAGGCTTACTAAAACGTGACACGGGGACTCAAAGTGAGGATGTGCTGTTAGAAAAATGGCGACAATAGATTTGCTCCATGTGGGGTTGTCGCAAACCTTCAGTCTGTTAAAAAAAAAAAAAGCAATATAAATTTAAAAAGGATGGCTTCCCCTGTGGTCCAGTGGTTAAGACTCTACCTTTTAATGCAAGGGGTGCAGGTTTCATCCCTGGTCAGGGAGCTAAGATCTGTGCAATGTGACCAAATTTTTTTTTAAAAATTGCAATATCTGAGAAACAGTAAAGTGAAGCACCATAAAATGAGGGACACCTGTTTAGTGTTTGGTAAGCAGTTTAGTGCTGCTAGGGAGGGGAGCCCTCAAGGATGGGGAATTTAAGAAATGAACCTGGAAAGGTCCGTAGGAGCTGGCTAAGGAGTTTGGATTTGACATTAAGACACAGGAGCTACTGAGAGAACTTGGGCAGATGAGAGAGAGTCACATTCACATTTGGAAACTTCCCCCGAGCTGCAGCAGATTGGAGAAGGCAGCTGAGGACGGGGAAACCATCAAAAGAGAAAATCGGCCCCGTACTGGGGGCCCGTCATCAGCAGCAGAGGCTGGGCTCCATGTATGACTCAGTCAACTCACTGCCCTGAACCTTTATTAAACACCAACTGTGTACCGGCGGGGATGACAGACATTAGCTCCGAGATGCCTAATGCACGAGTGAGCGCTTGTGTGGAGACAGGATGGCCAAGAGGAGAGAAAATAGATTTGAAGATGCAGACGGGGGAGGGGGGTCACTGGAGGGGACGAGAGAGAAAGGTATAAAGGTCAGCTGGGGGCTTCATCTTGGCACGAAGATTTATAACCTCCCCGCTCTTGGTCTTGCCCCCCCCATCCTCGCCCCCTTTCTCTTTCTGGCGGCATGTTCTAGACACACACATTATCTCTATTAATACCAGCCACAAGGTCATTACTCAGGCACCAACTTTTCCTCCAGCATAAATATTTATACAGGACTGACCTGTGACTGCTGCGTTTTCCTTTTATTTGATTCCTGCCGCCTTTTGTGTCTTGCGAGTCTGTCGGCTAATGTGTTTAGCCCCTCTGTCTGGAACCTTTCGGAGCCAGCCGAGTCTCTGGGAATGGAAGAGGGGGGCGGAGGGGAGGTGAGAAGGAGGAGGAGGCAGGGTGGGTACCGTTTGCTGGACATCAGTGAGAACTCGAGTGGTGAGGATGTGAGGAGCTCTTAACCGGTTGTTTAATAACAGGCTGGCCAACTTCTAAAGGAAAGGACTGTGTGTGTCAGGGGGTGGTCATGGGGGTAGGGGACTCTTTTCTCCCTGAACCCTGCAACACTACCCACATTCCACCCCCCTCCAAATCTGGGTCAGAAGCAGGCTTCAGTGAAACTCACAGAGCTGATGTATCAGGATCCTACCTTTTGTAAGAACCTCTTTTCTGACCTTGAGTGGGGCCTAGCAAAATGTTCCTGGATCAGGAATTCTTATAAAATTGGCAAAGCCAGATATTTTTGCATGCTTTCTCTTAGAAATTCCCTCATTTAGTGAACTACAGGCGCCACCCCCAGCTCGCCGCCCCAGGACCTGGATCTGTCCCCACTGGTGGTGATTTGACTTGTATATGATTCTTTGGCTGGGAGTAAAGGGCAAGATTTAAATATTGAATGAAATAATGATAGGAATATTAACAACCATCATAATAGCTACTACTACTGTTAGAGTACCTACTGCTTACCAACTTCCCTGATGGCTCAGATGATCAAGAATCTGTCTGAAATGCAAGAGACCTGGGTTTGATCCCTGGGTCAGGATCCCTGGAGAAGGGAATGGCTAAGTTTTCTTGCCTGGAGAATTCCTTGAACTGAAGAGCCTGGCAGGCTACAGTCCATGGGGTCACAAAGAGTCAGACACGACTGAGCGACTAGCTCTATCACTTTCGTACTTTCTCTGCTTACCAGGTTTTCCTCATTTTATTCTTTAATGACCTTGAGACAAGCATCCTCACCCCCAGGAATTTGGGGCTCAGGGAAGTTCAGCGTCTAGTCTAATGTCTCATGGTTAGTAAGCAGGGGACCTAGGACCAGGACCCAGGGGATGGTTCTGCTTTCCTCTAAACCAGTGGTCCCCATCCTATTTGGCATGAGGGACTAGTTTCATGGAAGACAATTTTTTTCCGCAGACCAGGGCTGGGGGTGGATGGTTTGGGGATGATTCAAGTGCATTATGTTTACTGTGCAGTATATTTCTATTATTGTTACATCAGCTTCACCTTGGGTCATCAGGCATTAGATTGCAGAAGTTGGGGACCCCTGCTCTAAACCTCAGGAGAAGGCAATGGCACCCCACTCCAGTACTCTTGCCTGGAAAATCCCATGGACGGAGGAGCCTGGTGTGCTGCAGTCCATGGGGTCGTTGAGAGTTGGACACGACTCAGTGACTTCACTTTTCACTTTCATGCATTGGAGAAGGAAATGGCAACCCACTCCAGTGTTCTTGCCTGGAGAATCCCAGGGACGGGGGAGCCTGATGGGCTGCTGTCTATGGGGTCGCACAGAGTCAGACACGACTGAAGCGACTTAGCAGCAGCAGCAGCAGCTCTAAACCTCTGAAAGTAGGAGTAATTGGAATACTGTGGAGTATGTCTGCCATGTCCCGGGCACTGGACAGATACATATTTATTTCATACCCTCTAGCAAACAATCCTGCAGGGTTAGGAAGAGAAAATTGGCCCCGTTCTGCAGGTGAGAAAGCAGAGTAAGGTAATGTTGCTAAATCAACAGAGAAAATACATCGCAAGTCAAAATCAGAGATCTGGTGGGTCCAACACTCCCCCAGCAGCATGACTGCACAGGTCTGCAGGGAGCAGCCCCCAGTGCAGTTTGGTAGTGCAATTAAGAGGGTGATTTCCCTCATATTTTTTTTTATGCTGTTTTGACAAAGTCATCAAGGAAATACTATACATTTCACAAAAGAAAAATAGAGATTCAAAAGAACGCCTTCTTTCCCTCTGCTAGTGAGTTGGACCTGAGGCCGAGGTGGGGGCTGGTGAAACTCTGAAAGGGGGAAGCTACTTTGATCAAGATCATTAGTCTGGTGTTTTATTTATTTTTTAAAATATTTTTGAGCTATGATTCATTTTATTTTATTTTTATTTATTTATTTTTTTTTTAATTTTTTTATTTTTTTTTAAATTTTAAAATCTTTAATTCTTACATGCGTTCCCAAACATGAACCCCCCTCCCACCTCATTTTATTTTAAAAAGTATTGTATCTGTTTGGCTGCAGCAGGTCTTAATTGCAGCACGAAGGGTCTGCTATTGGTGTCGCAGCATGCGGAATCTTTAGTTTCGGCATGTGGGGTCTAGTTCCCTCACCAGGGATGGAACCTGGGCGCCTTAGCCACTGGACCACAGAGGAGTCTCAAAAGACAGGTGTTTTAAGGGACTGCTTCTCTGCTCCGAGTGCACCCCCTCCTTCCACCTCCTACCCCCCAACCCAGACCTCAGCCCTTTTGATGTCTGCTGAGAAATGCTAAGGCACCAGCAACCTCCTTTAAGGTCAGAGATGTATATGTTTTCACTCCCAGTGTGTCCTTGGTGCCCAGCACCATTTCTGGCACAAGAGTAGGTACTTGATAAATATTCATTGCATTAAGGACATAAATGTCCTTCTATCAAGGACCACCCCTTAGAAGTATTTGAATTCTAATGAAAGCTCTGAGACTCAAAAAAGTCCTTAATGACTTAAGGGCCCCAGGTCACACTTTAAGGGGTGTTGACAGCACAAGCAGGCAAGAGAGGAGGATTTGGTGCTATTCCAATGGCCATCTTCCTCAATAATGAGCTGTGAGAATTTGGGAAGTCATTTCTCCCCTGTAAGCCTCTGTCCCATCTAGAGAAACAAGGGGTGGACTGTATGGGTTCTAAGGGTGAGGCAGATTGGTGCCATGAAGGATGGAACACAGTTCCTGGGCTCAGGTCGCAGCTTCAGCAGGATGAGCTGTGTGTCTCATATGCAAGTGACTCAGCCTTTCTGTGCTTCCGTTTCCCCATCTGGAAAAGGAGCATAATTGTAGTATGTGACTCAAGGAGATTTTACAAGGATTCAGTTAGTTAACACATATCAAATCTAGGGACTTCCCTGGCAGTCCCGTGGTTAAGACTTCACCTTCCAATGCAGGGGTTGCAGGTTTGATCCCTGGTCAGGGAGCTAAGAACCCACATACCTTGCTGCCAAAAACCAAAACATAAAACAGAAACAATACTGTAACAAATTCAATAAAGACTTTAAAAATGGTCCACATTAAAAAAAAATCTAAAAAAAATACATATCAGATGTAAAGGTCTTAGGACAACACCTGGCATAAAGGACATGACTCATACATGTTGTCCATGAAAATTTCCGTATCTATGAATTAGGAGATATTCTATTCACATTATATTCATAATAGTAATCATAATAGTCATCATTGATCAGGTGCTTACAATATGCAAGATATTATGTCCTTTGCTCCTTGTGAAACACTACAGGGTGTTTATTTTTCATGAGCTCTAACTTGCAGATGGAAAACCAGAAGCACAGAGCATCTAAGCCACTGGACTGAAGTCACACAGCCTCTTGACATAGGGGCAGATATTAACATGAGTTCTGCACCAAAGTTTGGCTACAAATTCAGGTATTTACCAAGGCCAGGCAAGTAAATCTACTGGGTAAAAGGAACTGGCGTAAGACAAGAGGTAAAGAATTGCTTGTATTTTGATCAAGCATAACATTAGCCTTGTTGCTTTGTCTTTTGAATTTATGTTGGTTCTCTAGTGTGACTGCCATTTGAATCATGTGAGGATTCAAAAAAGTAGTGGCATCAGGTTTCATGCCCAGAGACTGTGACATAGTTGGTGTGGGTGATGGCACCCTAACAACAGATTTTAATCTGTTCTACAGTTGATTCTAGTGCATCGCTAAGATTGAGAGCCACTGTTTAAAGGCACGGAGTGAGCCAATAATACATGCTAGCTGCCATACTCAGCAAGGGAACTACCAATTTACAACCTTACGTAAAGATAAATCTTTGAGATGAATCAATCTATCCATTCACTCTCACCCATCTGCTATCTGCCTGCCTACACATCCCCCACCGTTCACCCTCCCAGACATACAATCTCCCACTCTTCTATCCTTCCTTCTTTCTTTTCACCCACCCACCCATCCATCCATCCACCCAACTATTCATCTATCCACCCACCTATTCATCTATCCATCCCCCCACCCATCCATCCATCCACCCAACTGTTCATCTATCCCCCCACCCATCCATCCATCCACCCAACTGTTCATCTATCCCCCCACCCATCCATCCATCCACCCAACTATTCATCCATCCATCCACCCACCCACCCATTCATCTATCCATCCACCCACCCATCTATCCATCCATCCACCTGCCCATTCATCCATCTACCCACCCATCCATCCATCCACCCACCCATTCATCTATCCACCCAACTATTCATCTATCCCCCCACCTATTCATCTATCCATTCACCCATCCATCCATCCCCCTGCCCATCCATCCATCCACCCACCCACCCACCCATCTATCCATCCACCCACCCATCTATCCATCCACCCACCCACCCATCCATCCATCCATCCACCCACCCATTCATCTATCCATCCACCCACCCATCTATTCATCCATCCACCTGCCCATTCATCCATCTACCCACCCATCCATCCATCCACCCACCCATTCATCTATCCATCCACCCACCCACCCATTCATCCACCCACCCATCCATCCATCCATCCACCCACCCATTCATCTATCCATCCACCCACCCATCTATTCATCCATCCACCTGCCCATTCATCCATCTACCCACCCACCCATCCATCCATCCACCCACCCACCCATCTATCCATCCACCCACCCATTTATCCATCCATCCACCCACCCATTTATCCATCCACTCATCCATCAACCCACCATTCATCCATCTACCCACCCATTCATCTATCCATCCATCCCTGTAGTGATCCATTCATTTATCTGCCTGTTTACAAACCCATCCATATGTCCACTTACCCCTCAGCCCTATTCTTTTGTCCATCTACCCTCCCACTGTTTTATTCTTTCACACATCTGTCTATCCACCCATTCCTCCCTCTCTTCTTTTGTTTCCCCTCCCCCCTCCCTTCTATCCTTTCTCCCTTCCTTCCTTCCTTCCTCAGTTGTACCTTCTGCTCCAGACCACAGCCTGGACTGACCCTCGGCACAGGCCTACTTGCAATGCCATCAATGGCTTCTCTCTTTCTCTTCTTCTAAAAGTTCCATGTCCACGATTTAGGTGTTAATAAACTTCTTGGAGGTGCCTGACAGAAGTGAGCCAGAGGAAGAAAAGAAATCTGTTTCTGGTTTTCCCCAATGACCTTTCTTTCCCAAGGAAGTCTCTTATAAACACTTCCAGCACTGGCAGACACCAAGACTTTTGAACGGCTCCTCCAAGTCGAAAGGCAATCTCAAGTGCATACCTGGTGTGTGATGATCTGAATCCAGAGGGAGGGCTAAGTGAGGTTCCGACTGTGCAATCCAGGGCCAGCCCCAGGGCCCTCCTCTCCTTTCACAGCTGCAGTGGGAAGGCAGGACTACAAAGGCTGCTCCTGAGTTCCTGACATGACTTTCCACTTCAAGAGTCTCTCCCCATCCCAGCTTCTAAGTGCGTTTGTTATCCTTGGCATGACTGATATTTTGAACCAGATAATTCTTCACTGTGGGAGTCTGTCCCATGCGTTGTAGGCTGTTTAGCAGCATTCTTGGTCTGTACCCTTTTGATGTCAGTAGCGTTCTGCCCTTCTCCACTGCCTCTGGGTTGTGGCAACCAAAAATGTCTTTGGACATTACCATATAAATTTGGGGCAGGGTGCAAAATGGTCCCCTGTTGAGACCCACTGTTTTAAGTCAGGCTCATGGTAATCAGCAAGATGTTACTCTTTGGGATGTTCTCTTTGTCAATAGTGATTATTAATTACAATGCTATTCCCCAGTATCATTACAGTGGACTCAGCGTTATATGCGTCACTGTCTCTAATAATAACAATCTTGATGTAATAGTGATAGTAATGATACTTAGCAGTGATGGTCCCTCAAAACAGATTAGGGGCATGTGGTTCTCAACTAAGGCTGCAGATCAGAAATACCCAGAGAGTTTTAAATTTCACAATGCCCATGCATACCCCGGATCCATTACATCAGGCTCTCTGGAGGCGGGATTCAGGCAACAGCATTATTAGAACTACCCAAGAGATTCCAAGTACAGCTGAGCTAGAGAACTTTAGGTCTGTGGTGACTTTATATCCAGGTTTTCCCAAGACATTCACCCTTTACATCTGTTGTCCCAGATCAATAATAGCATTCATTCTTCAACATGCCCTGGTTTATACAGAATTAACTATGTAGTCACCCATTGTATATCTCATTTGATCTTTTTACCAACACTCAAAGATAAGGTACAGGTATTATTCTCAGGGATGCCTATGAAGAGCTAAGACCTAGAGACAAGACATTGTTGGCTCAAGGTCGCACCATTTGTAAATGACTGAGGCAGGATTCGAACCCAGAGCTGGTCTCACTCGGATGCCAGGGGCTGCTGCACCGTCTCTGTACCAGCCTCACTAGGCTTCATGCGGATGGGCATTTATGAAGAGTCAGTCTGTGATAAGAGACATTATTTCCTTTGTAATGACAACATTCATATCTTTCAGGATTCTAAAGTGTCTTTAATATCAGCACAGGCCTTGTTTTTTCCTAACTGGAGTTTTCCTTTTCTTTCTTTTCCTTCTTTTGTGTGTAAAAGCAACAGACTGTTTGAGTCCACGTGTGCACAGTTGGGCATCTTTCTGCACTCCCCACAGATGCCCATACTTAAGTCAGGGGCTCTTGGGTTTAGAGCCAGATAGACCTGAGACAGATCCTGGCTCTACCACTTCCTTTCTGGGTGGCTTTGGTTAGGTGACTTTAATTCCTCTGTGGATTCAATTTTCTCATCATTATACTGAGTATAATGATACTGTTTTTCTTATGGAGGCTTACATGAAGCAGTGTCTATGCTTGGCTATTCTTATTGTTGTTGTTATTATTATCATGAAGACCATAATTTTTATTGGTAACATAAATGATTGCAGTTACTGTGTTGTCTTGTCTTTGTGGGGGTCACCTGTGAGGAATATTCTGGAAAAATCTGCATCTTTCCTGCAGCTTCCGATGCATCCCAGGATCTCGGGCCAGCCTGCTGTGGCACGGCCAGCATTTAATACTCATCCTAGGCTGATGCCTTGGCCATGGGGCTGGGGTATTTTTTTTATTGATGTTTGTTGGAGTAGAGTTGCTTTACAATGATATATTAGTTTCTGCTATACAGCAAAGTGAATCAGCTATACTTATAAATAGATAACTAAGGAGCTGGAGTGTTATAGGGAACTCCTGTGGCTTAGTGGCTATGGTGGGTTGAATGGTGATCTCCAAAAAGAATGTCTCTACCTGAGATCATTCTGGATTACCTGGGTGGGACCTAAATTTGACAAAAGGAATCCTTACAAAAATGAGGCAGAGGGAGATTAGACAGATGAATGGGGAAGATACAGAGACACACAGGAGGAGGCCATGTGAAGACCGAGGGAGAGGTGGGGTGATGCTCTCACAAGCCAAGGAATGCTGGCAGCTCTAGAAGTTGAAAGAGGTGAGCAGTGATTCTCTCTCAGAACCTTCAGAGGGAGAGCCTGTCCCTGCCACCACCTTGATTTTGGACTTCTGGCCTCCAGAGCTAAGAGAATACAAAGTCCTGAGTTGTTGTCGTTTTTTAAAAAAATATTTATTTATTTATTTGGCAGTGCAAGGTTTTAGTTGTGGCATGCAGGATCTTTTTAAATTGCAGCATGCAAACTCTTGTTTGTGGCATGATGAACCTGGTTCTCTGACCAGGGATTTAAACCCGGGCCCCCTGCATTGGGAGTGCCTAGTCTTAGCCACCGGACCACCAGGGAAGTCCCAGCCCTATTGTTTTAAGCCTCCAAGTTTGTAGCCATTTGTTACATCAACCCCAGAAAATTAATACAGCAGCCTCACCAGGAACAGTGCTATAAATGCAAACTGGGAAAAGGAGCCTGGATTGAAAGCCAGGCGACTGGTGTCTAGGCTTGGGTCTGTTTTCACTAATGGGTGACCTTAGATAACTTAGTTTTCCTCCCTGGAGCTTAGTGTCTTCATCTGTAAAATGGAGAGTAGGCTGATTCTTGGGTGGAAAACTCGTCTTGTACGTGCGCTCACTTGCTCAGTCATGTCCAACGCTTTGTGACCCCTTGGACTGTAGCCCGCCAGACTCCTCCATCCATTGAATCTTTCAGGTAAGAATACTGGAGTGGGTTGCCATCTCCTACTCCAGGGGCCAGACAGTTTATGAAAGTAGGGGAAGTGGGCCTGGGTGGCAGCGTACTAGGGAGAAAGGGTGACTGGGTCAACTTGGGGGCCCTTAACCCTTTGAAGGACGCACCCATCATTCAGCTAATCCTAATTGTTGTCAGACAGGAATTCTGGCATAATGTCACCAGAACTTCTTATTTTTCAAGAGGAGAGAGATCTCCAGCTTTTTATGTAAGATCTGATTTTTGAATGCTTGTAGTTAATTTACATTTCTCACAAGCGTGGCATGGGCCAAGTAAAGCAATTCTGCAAGCCAAAATTGACCTCCAATCTAGTTGATCTTCAAGGTCTCCTTCCAGCCCCCTATGCTCTGATTCTCTGACTTACAGGAATACCCGTGGCTTCCAGAGCTCTGACCTTGACAAACTCAGGAGAGTAGGCCAGGGAGGATGGGAGCAGTGTGGTGGGAGAACGTGGGCTCGTCCATTTAGACCTGGGCGGGACCCCCTGGAAGAAGAAACCCAAGTGCTTTGGTCCAGAAGGGCCTGATCACTCATTTTCCCCCTCCTTACCGAGCTGCTGGGTTTCAGGTAGCAGGCTTGATTTTTATGTGCAAAGCTTAAGCCCCCGAGTCAGCCTGGGCCCCATGGTGCCCCATAAATCATAGGCTGTTTTTATTATTATTAATAAAATCCAGCTGATACTGGAAGTGCTAAGGAAATGTGGCATGGGAGAAGGAAAGGCTGGAAAATGGATGAAGACTGGCCTTGCACCCATGAGCAAACGGTTTGAAAATTCAACATTTTCCATCAGAAAGGCAGGTTTCTGTTTGTTTTCACCCATTCCTGTGCTTAAGGGAGCATTTATAATGTGATGCAGGAGACTCAGGTTTGATCCCTGGGTTGGGAAGATGCCTTGGAAGACGGCATGGCAGTATTGTTGCCTGGAGAATCCTCATGGACAGAGGAGCCTGGCAGGCTACAGTCCATGGGGTGGCAAAGAGTCAGAATGAAGTGACTTAGCACACACACACACACATTATGTGCCCCTCACTGCCAGGGGACTGAGGATTCGGGAGTGCGTAAGGGAGATGCCTTCCTGCCATCATGGACTTGAGTCCCTGGGAGGGGAGGGTGGATAATTAGATAAGTGATTCCTCAATGTGTGAAAAAGACGCTAATAGAACAGGGTTTGTGGAAGATGTATGGGTGGGGTCAAAGCATCAGTCCCAGTGGGAATGCCACTTAAGCTCTCAGCAGAAGGACATGCAGAAGCCAGTTAGGCAAAGAGCATGTACACAGGAATCAGAGCCCTGCCGAGGATGACACGTCCAGGACAGGAGCGCCTGTGTCAAAGAATCAGTGATGCGATTAACTTCTCAGGGTGTCAATATTCCCACCTGAAAAATGAGAGGGCTGTTCTGGACAGTCTCTGGGGTCCTTTAAGCTCGGCTAGCTCATGAATCTTGGGTGACAAACTGAAATTGAGATGGATTGGCAACATTTTGCCGTACCTGTTTGGCCTTTGTTGGCCAGAATAATAATTGAAATTGCAGCTCTGGAAGCTGGTGAGGGTGGAGCGAGAACTTTCCCAGCTGCAGGTTTCATCACTGTGATTGCGGGTGGTGCCAACACCACCTACTGAATGTGCCTCGAGCTTTGGTATCGGGTTAGAAGGCTTCCCCTTATTAGTAGGGATAGTCATGGATTTGTTGCTGTTCAGTCTCTCAGTCATGCCTGACTCTTTGCAGCCCTATGGACTGCAGCATGCCAGGCTTCCCTGTCCTTCAGTATCTCCTGGAGTTTGCTCGAACTCATGTCCACTGAGTTGGTGATGCCATCCAACCATCTTGTCCTCTGTTGACCCCTTCTCCTTCTGCCCTCCATCTTTCCCAGCATTAGGATCTTTTCTAATGAGTTGGCTCTTTGCAACGGTTAGAGTCTATTTACCAGGGGCTCAGTATGTGCATCCTTCATCACATAACAAGTATGTATCAAGTCTCAGACACCATGCTAGAGGGTTGGGAGATGATGGTGAATAAAGTGGCAAGATTTGAGGCCGACACAGAGCTCAGATGGGTACCACAATGAACTAGAAACTGATTGCAGAGTAAAATGGTGAAACTAAGTGTGTGGGTGTGCATGCGTGAGAGAGAGAGAGGGAGAGAGACAGACACACACACACATACACATACGCAGAGCAAGACAGCATGCAGACTAAAGGTTATACTTGACATTAGGCAGTCCCAGGTGACCACCTCAAGAAGGTGACTTCCGAGCAGAGATCTGAAGTGGCCAAGACATCAATCAGGGGAGATCAGGGAAGGGCATTCCAGGTACAGTTCAGTTCAGTTCAGTTGCTCAGTCATGTCCGACTCTTTGCGACCCCATGAATCGCAGCACGCCAGGCCTCCCTGTCCATCACCAACTCCCGGAGTTCCAGGTACAGGGAGCAGAAAATTCAAAGACAACGAGATAGGAATTAAGTTGACGTGTTCTCGGAAGAGGGGCAGTGGAGGGCTGAAGCCTAGTGGGCAAGGGAGAAGTTGGGCGGGTGTCAGGGTTGGAGCTTGGAGGGTCTTTTCTTTCTGAGCACAGTGAGAGCCTCCTGAAAGGTGTTAAGCAGGGAGATGGGGTGATCTGATGGATGTTTGACAAAGACAACCTTGACCGTTCCTTGGAGCAGCAAGTGTGGGAGCAGAGGGACCAGGCAGGAGCCCGTTGAAGTTGTCCAGGCAGGAGATGATAACGTGCTTGCTAGCAGTGGAGATAGAGCAAGGGGTCATCTTTGGGGCACCTTTTGGAAATTTGTGATGGATTGGCTACAGGTGAACAGGGAAGCTGGAGGAATCGAAAGAGAGGAATCAGAAGCATCCCCATGTTTTTGCCTTGCTTGGTCCAATGGATTTTCATATTTAATCCCCACAGCTACCCCCGTCCTTGGGATTCTCCAGGCAAGAACACTTGAGTGGGTTGCCATTTCCTTCTTCAATGCATGAAAGTGAAAAGTGAAAGTGAAGTCTCTCAGTCGTGTCCGACTCTTAGCGACCCCACGGACTGTAGACTATCAGGCTCCTCCACCCATGGGATTTTCCAGGCAAGAGTACTGGAGTGGGATGCCATTGCCTTCTCCGACCCTTGGAAAGGTGGGTATTATTATCCCCATTCTATGACTGGGCCCACTGAGCCATCTCTAAAGGTCAGAACCGGAATTTCAACCAAGTCCATTCTCCTCTAGAGGCCATTTGGAATCCTCTCTGTTCATGAATTTCTTTCTCTCCTTGTTCGCATGGCTCCATTCCATCCTCAGGGACTGGCTTGCCACCCAGGATCCAGCCTTTTCCCTCTCGCTTTGGGTGAGAGACCAGGTCGGTGGAGCTCAGTCGGGTAACCCCCTGAAATGTCAGATCCTGTCAGCTCTCAGGAGGCAGAGACCAGTGGGGCAGAAAGTGCCTCTGGAACCCGCTCTGGGAAGTGTGTCTCACCAACCCTTTGAATGCTGCCTGGGATCTCTGTGCCCCCCGCCCACCCCTGCTCCTCCGATGGCTTCTAGCTTTCCACTGGTGACAGCTTCGATGATCTCCTGTGACAGGGGGAATATGCAGCCACAGGGATGCAGCTCCGTGCCCGGGAAATGTCACCTCCAATTGATGTCATGGAGGAGAGAGAAGCAATTAAGGCGCCAGCCAATTCTTGAAGCTCTGGCTCCAGGCGAACTGTGGGGGTTGGAGAGGGAGATGGACAGAGGAAGAACAGCCGAAAGAGGGTCGACAAGGAGAGGGTGAGTTGGGAAAAGGTGCCCATTCTCTGCCACAGAGTAGGTCTGCAGTAGGCCTGTGTTGACCATGAAACTGTAGTGGATGCTGTGGTGTGCCATCTAGACACCCCCATCTTCAGAACAAAGGGACTCATTCCTCTAGCTCCAGAGATGTTAGATGTTTCTGGCTCACAGCTGAGTCTCCCTGCAGGACTCTCCGGGGGAAGCCTACGCCCAGTGACTCATGGATCTGCTATAGAAAGATCCAGCGCCCTTGTGTTGACTTAAACAAGCTCTGATGAACCATCTTGTCTGCTGAGTTCCCTGTAGAACTGACCGAGACAACCACACCACAACCCATGTTCTTCCTCTGCTCAGTCCTGCTGCTTCGTCTTCTTTTTACTTATTTATTTATTTCTGGCTGTGCTGGGTCTTCGTTGCTTCCAGGGCTTTTCTCTAGTTGCAGCTGGTGGGGGTTCCTCTCTAGCTGCGGTGTGCGGGCTTCTCATTGCAGTGGCTTCTCTCTTTATGGAGTAAGGGCTCTAGAGCACTCAGGCTTCAGTAGCCGTGGCACATTTGGGCTCTGAGGTTGAGACTCCCGGGCTCTAGGGCACAGGCTCTATAGTGGTGGTGTGCAGGCTTAGTTGCTCCGTGGCAAGTGGGATCTTCCTGGACCAGGGATCAAACCCGTGCCTCCTGCCTTGGCAGGCAGATTCTTTACCACTGAGGCACCAGGGAAGACCCAGTCCTGCTTCTTTTGCTTCCTGAAAGGTATTGTGCCTGTGAGCAAGCCCCAGTGAAGCCCCTGATTATAGATCTCTGTCTCAGAAAACCCAGTCTCAGACAAATACCTTACAGGGACAAAAATCATTAGTATATGGCTATTTTAGTGTCCATCCCACCTTCCAAGTTCTACAAGGGAAGGATTCTTACTAGATTAAATCCTGGGCTCTCCTTTGTCATGGAGAATCTGGGTAATGGGTGAAACAGAGCAAAAAAACAAAAAAAAGAAAAAAGAAATCACAGAGGATTTTGTATCTGCATTATAAAAATTCCCAGAATTAAGGGAGAGGGGAGAAAGCTAGAAAATCTGTGATAATGGCGTTTCAGAGATGGATATTTTAAAGGGGGAGAGAAAGAGGTGATATTTCCAGGTACAGCTGACATCCAAGTGGAGGATGCTGATGGAGGCAAGACTGAGAATAAATTTGAAAAATTAATTTATTTGGCTGCACCAGGTCTTAGTTGTGGCATGCAAGCTCTTGGTTGTGACATGTGGGATCCGGTTCCCTGACCAGGGATTGAACTCAGGCCCCAAGCATTGGGAACATGGGGTCTTGGCTACTGGACCACCAGGGAAGTTCCCAAGAATACTTTGTTTTCTGACTTTAGAGACTGGACTATATGGGAGACTGGGTTACAAGTATTACTTAATGGAAAGGGGGTAAATAAAAGGGAAGGAAGAAAAGATAACTATGAATGAAAAAGAGGTATTGACAAAAAGAAGATATATCCCTGTGACTTGGAGAAGAGTCTAATAGAATTGAGGAGAAAAAGGATGAAATTAGAGTGAAAGACATACTTCTCACAGTGTTGGACATTTCAGCCAAATTGCCAACGCACCCGATATTCTTCCGTCATTAAAATTGCCTTGTCTGCCACTCCCTGTGGGGTGAGTATAGAGAGGCTGGTCTTTGCACAGACATTGGCACTGATTAGCTCAGGCGCGTGTGTTAATTAGGTTAAGATCCTACAGCTGCAACAAAGAGCAAAATAATAATAATCCAAGAAAACTGTCTTGTTTATTTCTTTTGCAATAGTCCAAGCATAAGCAGTGCGTTTGGCATGGTTATCCCACAGGGATGGAGTCCCTGTCTCTGACTCCGTCTATCTCATTTCTCTGTGTTAGCATTTGGGATCTAAGGTGATTGCTCCCGTTTCTGCCATAAAGTCTGTATTCTGTTCAGTGGGATGGGAAGAAGGGGACACAGAGGACATCATCTTCCTTTTAAGGCTATGACCCACCACTTCTGTAGACTTCCTATTGGCCAGAACTTAGTCACATGGCCATGACTGAGGCTGACAGGAAGTTGAAAAATAGCCTTTATCTAAGAGAGCCATGTGTCCAGTTAAACTTGAAAATTTCTTTTAATTCACTTATTCATTTTTAATTAGAGGATAATTGCTTTGCAATGTTGTATTAACTTCTGTTGTACAAGGAAATGACTCGGCTATATGTAAATATATATCCCCTTCCTCTTGAGCCTCCCTCCCTCCCCACCCCACCCCACCCCACCCCTCTAAGTCATCAGAGAGCACCGAGCTGAGCACCCTGCGCTACACAGCAGCTTCCCACTGGCTGTCTGTTTCACACATGCTGCTGAGTCACTTCAGTCGTGTCCGACTCTGAGTGACCCCATAGACGGCAGCCCACCAGGCTCCGCTGTCCATGGGATTCTCCAGGCAAGAATAGTGGAGTGGGTAGCCATGCCCTCCTCCAGGGGATCTTCCTGACCCAGGGGTTGAACTCACATCTCTTCACGTCTCTTGCACTGGCAGGCCGGTTCTTTACCACTAGCGCCACCTGGGAAGCCTATATGTGCGTTAATATACAATTTTCTCTTTCTGATTCACTTCACTCAGTGTGACAGACTCTAGGTTTATCCACATCACTACACATGACCAAACTTTTTGGGTTCTATTACTAAAGAAAGGGTGGAAGAGTGCCTCTGGAGGGGTAACGGTCTGTCTTTCCCAGATGCTCATCTGATGGTCATCTGACCCTAGGCTGACTGGGACTGATGAAGTGACCCGCAGCACCGTGGCCCGTTAGAGGCTAACTATGGATGGTGACTGTGGGTGGGGGAGGATGTGGGTAGTTGAGGAAGGGAAGAGAATGGAGTAGGGAGGTTCTGAGGGAGGAAAAGGCAGGGAGGATGTCGGCTCTCAAGCTGCGTGAGCACTTTCGGTTCTCAGTTCTGAATGTAAGTATTGTTACACGTCAGGCTGCTTTGGGCTGGGAGTAACAGAACCTAGACTTATACATTGATTAAATCTGCATCGTCATTTCATGGAAGTCCAGAGTGAGGGTGGACTCAGGCAGGGACTTGTGAGGAGCTCAGCGGTGTCTCCAATGATTCAACGACTCAGAGTTATTCTTCGCTTTTTTTTTCTGCAACTTAACACATTTTTTAGACCATTTTATGTGCATTTATTTTTGAATGGTTACCATCGAAAATTTCAGGTGGTGCAAAAGGCATGAAATGAAGTCTCCCTCCCACCTATGTTACACTTATGTCTCCCTCTCTAAAGAAATTTTTTATTTTGGTAAAAAGTCACATAATATAAAACATACTATTTTAATCATATTTAACTCTGCAGTTTGGTGGCACTACGTACATTCACATTGCTGTCTAAGTCTCACGATTATCCATCTCCTGATAAACTGAAACTGTCATCATCAAACACTAACTATGATGCCCATTCCTCCTCCTGGCCCCTCCCATCCCACAGCCCCTGGCATCTACTGATGTGCCTTCTGACTCTATGGATTTGATTTGACTGTTCTAGGCACCTTGTGTAAGTGGAATCAAACGGTATTCTCTCCTTTATGCGGTGGCAGTGTACGTGCGTCAATCCCATACTCCCAGTCCACCCCTACCTTGGTGACTTTTCACTCTTAACATCTCCTTTTGTGGCTTTATCCTCAAGCTGTCTGGTTCCACTCATTGTCACCACATGGTGACCAGCCATGACCAACCATGGCTTCCCTGGTCATACCTGCCAGTGGAAATCGAGAGAGAAGAAAGCGTTTCACATTCATATGCAAGAAAAGGTCCTTCCAATCAGTTACACTGGAGTAGTTTAGATCACATGCACTCCCCACCAGACTAATAAAAGATGCTTGCTGACTGAGACTTAGCTGCTCCCACATGTAGAGATGGGGAAGGAGTAGGTACCTGAATAAAATCAGAGTTCTGATAGGTTTCCACTGACAATCCTAAAAATTCTACTTACTTACAATAAGCTCCCTTTTCCTTAAGGTGTCCAGAAACTTAAGGCCAGATGCTCCAAAAGAGTTGAAGGAGGAAGGAAATAAAGAGTAAAAGCAGAGATGTGGTCGTACCTGCTAGTGAGTCTCCAAAATACTGAGAGAAAATGCCAGTGACTTCTGAGATCATTCAGGACAATTTGTGTGATGGAAAGAAGACACGGCTTTAACTTGTCAGCAGCCACTTCAGAGGAAAATCAGGATATTTCTAGGATATCTTACATAGCTTGCAGGCTAGACATCAAGAGGGAGTTTAGAGAGCTCCTACTCTGCATGGCCAGGAAGACCATGAATGGGGCAACCACTCGCCATATTGGAAAAGAGCATCCAGGCGATGGCAATATCTGGGATGGGGTGTACGTGTGCTTCCAAGGGCCACTGTGACTTGTAGTGGTCCATGGAGCAAACCTTGAGAAGCATTCAGAATCCCAACGAGTTGAGATCCCTGGGCTACTGAGTCCTATTTCAGGGCGTTCTTTCCTAGTTTTACTGTCTGTCTTTGAAGAACTATTCCTTAGCAGTTTGGGTGTCACTTCCCTTTTGTGTGAATCTTCCTGGAGGTGGTCTGGGTGTCTTCCTTGTCCTGTTCCTCTAAGAAGTGACCTGTCAAAAGACAGAGGATTGTCTCTGAAGCTGGGATTTGAACCCCAGGTTCCTCACTCAGCCAACGAAGTGAGCCCAAGATACGGATTCCAGTCTCTGAGGCTCAATTTCCCCATGTGTGAAATAAACAGAACAATATTTACTTGAAATGCATGATCCAAGGACCAGATTTAATAGATACAGCAGATCTAAGCTGCTGCTCACTTTGCATTTTGAAATCTTGAAAAGGTTTTCACTCAGGTTACTCCAGTCCTGAAGATCACAGATCACCTTTCATTCTTCTGATTTTATTTGTTCATTTATTTGTTCACAGCTGCCGCTTACAGTGCTGCAGGGGGAATAGCAAGGGAGTCCAGGTGTTGCCAGTGGTAAAGAATCCACCTTGCCAGTGCAGGAGATGCAAGAGACGAGGGTTCCACCCCTGGATGGGGAAGATCCCCTGAAGAAGGGGATGAAAACCCACTCCAGTATTCTTGCCTGGGACATCCCATGGACAGAGGAGCCTGGCAGGCTACCATCCATGGGGTTGCAAAGTCGGACACGACTGAGCATGCAGGCACCAGGGCTAATAATACGGTCTTCATCTTGACATTCAGAGGCAGGTCCAAAGGCACCTTCCTGAACATTCCTGGCTTGGATTCCTTTCTGCCAAATTCTTGGGACGTTACACCATTTTCTTTTAAGATGGTGCATATTTGGACACAATAAATGAATTCATGGCACTTCCAGGACAGATCTAGGCATTGACACTGTAAGTAACCCTGAAGCAAAGAGTGAAAAGAAATTTAACTCAGGAATGTCAAGGAGGGTGTTTGGGCTGCATCTGAAGATCAAGATGAGGATAATGTTTGTTTATTTGTTTTGTATCAGGCAATAGCTGGCAAGGAATGTGGAAAGCAGAGGGCGCCAGGGGGTCATTAGAAATTGCTCTTCTTTTCAGATTTTATACCCTCATCTAGATTCTCCTGCTGAGAAGCAGGCTGGACACTCAGATGTGGAAACCTGTGCCAGACAGCTAAGTTCTAGAAGTCAGCTCCTGATGAGTTTTGGCAACACTGGGCCTCTTCAGGCCAAGGGTTTAGTGCCAAGAGTAATTGTGATTTACGCCCCTAACCTCTTTGGGTGCAAAATGGTTTTGATTAGATGCATACCATGTTTATTAAGCCTTGCACAAAGCAGGCTGGGGGCTTGGCTGGTCTACTATAAAAGGAAAGGAGATTTACACGGCTCCCTGCAGGATTCGTTTAATCTCTTGGGGATTTACTGACCTTCAATTAGAACTGTTAAGTACTGTTTACACGGTCCCTAATTCATACAAGACTAGTGTAAGGTTGAATTTTGCTTTCATTAAGGACCTATGAATCAAGAAAATAAAAAAATAAAAAAAAAGTCTTTGTCATGCAAGATGTGATTTCGGTAAAAACAAAAAACAAAACAAAAATTGAAAACACAAAGCCATTAGGAGTTGAAAGTCTTACTTTGTCATCATTCAAGAGTGGCCTGATACAAACGAGTTGATACATTTTTAGAGCAACTTTAAAAGAAAACACCTGATTGGAGATTATTCATGTAAGGATTATCTTCACAGTTTAAAACTTTTTCTTGCAGAGACCTGGGAAAAGACAGATCCTAGAATTCTTTTCTGTTGTTCAAAAATTTGAATTCTCTTTTATTTGCTAGAAGGAGGAGTGCAATTTATCCCTTTATCAGGACCAAACATGCACACAGAAATCTCCTTTGTGTCTTCAAACTGCAGTACATGGACCCCATTGGGTACATAAAAGATGCCAGGGCCTGACAAGACCATGAAACATTATCCGTGTTCATTATTCAAGGATTTAGGGAGAAAGCACACACTTAAAAGATGTGGGGAAAAACAAAACAGTATTAAATCAGAGGGGCTTCCCTGGTGGTTTAGTCAGTAAGGAATCTGCCTGCTAATGCAGGAGACACAGGTTCAATCCCTGGGTCAGAAAGATCCCCAGAGAAGGAAATGACAACCCACTCCAGTATTCCTGCCTGGGAAATCCTGCAGACATGGGCTACAGTGCATGGGGTCGCAAAAGAGCTGGACACGAATTAACGACTAAACGACAGCATTAGATCAGAAGTCACAAAGTCAGATGCCCACAGGGGACAGGCAGGTGTGAGAATGGGTGAATTAGTCAGGTCCAGCACTAACTGGTAAACAACTTATGTTCCTTCTAAAAAGATACATCAGTTCAGTTCAGATGCCCAGTCATGTCTGACTCTTTGCAACCCCATGGACTGCATCATGCCAGGCTTCCCTGTCCACAACCAACTCCCGGAGCTTGCTCAAACTCATGTCCATCGAGTCGGTGATGCCCTCCAACCATCTAATCTGTCGCCCCCTTCTCCTGCCTTCACTCTTTCCCAACATCAGGGTGGCAACTCATTTTCCCATGAGTCAGTTCTTCGCATCAGGTGGCCCAAGTATTGGAGCTTTAGCTTCAGCATCAGTCCTTCCAATGAATATTCAGGCTGATTTCCTCTAGAATTGACTGGTTTGATTTCCCTGTAGTCCAAGGATTCTCAAGAGTCTTCTCCAATACCACAGTTCAATATATATAATTTATATATATGAGTAGTTGCTCAGTCATGTCCGACTCTTTGTGACCCCACGGACTGTAGCCCACCAGGCTCCTCTGTCCATGGGATTTCCCAGGCAAGAATATTGGAGTGGATTGCCATTTCCTTCTCTGGGGATTTTTACAACCCAGGGATCAAACTCACGTCTCTTGAGTCTTCTGCATTGCAGGCAGATTTTTTTTTTTTTTACCATCTGAGCAACCAGGGAAGCCCTGTTTTAAAAGATACCCACTGCTCATCCACAGTCTCAGTACATACTGTGAGTTGACTTGCCAGAAGGTGTCCACTCTTTCTCTTGGCTGTGGGACTCATTCTGTGCCAACTGTTCAGAGCCAAGGCCTCATGCCAGGAGAAGAGACTTAAACCCCATGGATGTACTATGGGCACTGCTCCAATTTCTGCCTTGGAAGCAAAACCTTTAAGCTGTGACACCCTAGGGTTGTGCTGAACAAATCCAACAAGAGAGTAACATCATCATCATAGAGATCTTGTTTGTATCATGTCGCTGGATGCCCCCGGGTACCCAGTGTGGCAGGTATTATTATCCTTGTTGGACAGATGGGGAAACAGAGGCTCAGCCAGGCTGAGCCCCTTTGTTCAGGTCACATACGTGACCACACACAGGAAGTGGCCCATGAAGCCTCACACCCCATCTTATAGCCCAGAGCCCAAGCGTATAGTCTTGGCTATCATGAAACATCATTCAGAGACTGCAATGGAATTCTAGGGTTTCCCTTTATTACACACCTCAGCCTCCATTGCAAGTGCATTTTCTATATCCGAGGTCCACTGGGGAGACTGATAGGAGCCTTTTTTTTTTCTCACGGAGTCTTTTTATTTTTCTCACTTTTCAGAGAGCAGAATTTCAATGTTGGTTGAAAGAGTGGAGTTGGAGAGACATCCACTTTGGGGATTTGTGATATGTTTAGCTCTTGCCCAGATAAGCTTCAGAGGGCTTTTGATGGAGAAGCTTCCACACTTTTGTCCTCAGTGGCTTAAAGTCTCTGTCTTTGGTTGGGTTTTTCCAGAATTAACTAGGATTTGAGGACAGATCGTTTAATTGAGAAGTGATTCCAGGGAGCACGTGGAGAGAAGTAAGGAAGCGAAAAGAATGTATTAATAAGCAAGTTACAATCATGAGAGAGGGTTGCCAGATAAAATAAAACACACCCAGTTAAATCTGAATTTCAGGTGAATAACAGGTAATTTTTATTATTTTAAAAATTTATTTATTTTTACTTGGAGGATGATTGCTTTGTAATGCTGTGTTGGTTTCTGCCATACATCATCATAAATCAGTCATAGGTATACATATGTTCCCTCACTCTTGAACCCCTTCCCACCTCCCACCCCATTCCTCCCCTCTGGGTTGTCACAGAATGCCGGGCTGAGCTCCCTGTGTTACACAGCAGCTTCCCATTAGCTATCTGTTTTGCATATGCTAATGTACATGTTTCAGTACTACTCTCTCAATTCATCCCACCCTCTCTTTCCCCTGCTGTGTCCGTAAGTCTGTTCTCTATGTCTGAGTCTCTATTTCTGCCCTACAAATAGGTTCATCAGCACCACCTTTCTGGATTCCATATGTGTATGTTAATATGTGATATTGTTCTCTTCCTGACTTACATCACTCTATGGAACAGGCTCTAGGTTCATCCACCTCACCAGAACCGACTCAAATTCATTCCTTCTTATGGCTGAGTAACGTTCCATTGTATATATGCACCACAACTTCTTTATCCATTCATCTGTGACGGACATCCAGCTTGCTTCCAGGTCCTGGCTGTTGTAAATAGTGCTGTAGTGAACTTTGGGGGTGTATGTGTCTTTTTCAGTTGTGGTTTTTCTCAGGGTGGTAATTTTTACATTTATGTCCCAAATATTATATAGGACCTATGCATGCTCTTTTCCATCATTCATCTCAAATTCAAAGTTAACTGGGCTTGTTGTATTTGAATTTGCTCAATCTGGCAGCCCTACACTTGGGATTTCTGAAAAATGGCGTGGAGCAGCAATCCCAAGCTTTTTGGCCCCAGGGACCAAAAAGATAACTTTTTGACCCCCTTGGGGTGGAGGATGGTTTGGGGATGATTCAAGAGCATTACATTTATTGTGCCCTTTATTCCTCTTGGTATTAACATCAGCTCCACCTCTGATCATCAGGCGTTAGATCCCAGAGGTTGCGGAGCCCTGGTGTAGGGCAGGCTTTAGCGCTGTCCCACCTGAGGGATGAGGAAGCAGGAACAGCCATCGTCTAGCTCATATTTGTCACTGGTTGGAGCTCCTGCCAGGCTGATCAGCTCCCTGGCAGTGCTAGCCTGCCTGGCTCAAGGCTGAACCTGCTCCTTCAGGTAGAAAAAGCTCCAGGCAGGAAGACACAGGTGCTTGAAACTCTGGGCCAGAGAAGGCACTGGCGATCCACCCCGGTACTCTTGCCTGGAAACTCCCATGGATGCAGGGGCCTGGTAGGCTGCAGTTCATGGGATGGCGAAGAGTCGGACATGACTGAATGACTTCATTTCCCTTTTCACTTTCATGCATTGGAGAAGGAAATGGCAACCCACTCCAGTGTTCTTGCCTGGAGAATCCCAGGGACGGGGTAGCCTGGTGGGCTGCTGTCTGTGGGGTCGCACAGAGTTGGACACGACTGACATGATTTAGCAGCAAGGCAAGGGGAGTGAGGTGCTTAGGCTACGAAGTTTAGGGAGGTGTGTGCTCTTAGGTTATGGGAGTGGAAGGTCAGCCTTATTCTCCTCCCTGGTCTGACCCTGGCTTGCAGGAAGAGGTCTTTGGCAAACATGGAAAGCTTGAGGGGTGAGGGACTAGAGGCCAGGCATCCACAGCATCTGCTATGGGTGAGCTTACAATCAGAGTGAAGTCAGAAAGAGAAAAACAAATGTCGTATATGAACGCACCTACGTGGAATCTAGGAAAATGGTACAGATGGATCTACTTGCAAAGCAGAAATAGAGACACAGGTATAGAGAACAAATGTATGGACACCAAGGGGTGAAAGGGGAGGGATGACTTGAAAGATTGGGATTGACACAGATACACTACTAGGTATAAAACAAAAAAACAAACAAACAAACAGATGACTAATGGGAAGCTACTGTACAGCACAGAGAATTCTCCTCGATGTTCTTTGGTGACTTGAATGGGAAGGAAATCCAAAAAATAAAAAAGAGGGGATATATATGTACATATGGGCTTCCCCCATGGTTCAGCGGTAAAGAATCCTCCTGCAATGCAGGAGACATGAGAGACTTCAGTTTGATTCCTGAGTCGGGAAGATCCCCTGGAGAAGGAAATGACAACCCACTCCAGTATTCTTGCCTGAAGAATCCCATTGACAGAGGAGCCTGGTGGGCTACAGACCATAGGGTTGCACATGGTCAGACATGACTGAAGCGACTTAGCATGCATGCAAGCATGCATGCATATGGTAGATTCACTTTTCTGTAAAGCAGAAACTACCACAACATTGTAAAGCAGCTATGCTCCAATAAAAATTTTTTTAAAAAGAAAAGATCACAGGTAAAGGATGCCGGGTAAGTTCTGCTGCCTCCCAGAGTTTTCTCTTTGGCTCAGGGTTCCCCAGATTTGTAAAGCCCTGCTTGTTTTACATTTGAAAAACAAAATATTCTGGTACTTCCCACTGGGTTCCCAGGTATCTGTGTTGTTGTAGTTCAATTGCTCAGTTGTGTCTGACTCTTTACGACCCCATGGACTGTAGCACACCAGGCCTCCCTGTCCATCAACAACTCCCAGAGTTTACCCAAACTCATGTCCATTGAGTCAGTGATGCCATCCAACCATCGCGTCTTCTGTTGTCCCCTTCTCCTGCCCGCAATTTTTCCCAGCATCAGGGTCTTTTCCAATGAGTCAGCTCTCTGCATCAGGTGGCCAGAGTACTGGAGTTTCAGCTTCAGCATCAGCCTTTCCAGTGAATATTCAGGACTGATTTCCTTTAGGATGCACTCGTTGGATCTCCTTGAAGTCCAAGGGACTCTCAAAAGTCTTCTCCAGCAGCACAGTTCAAACCCATCAATTCTTTGGTGGTAAGCTTTAAGAAAAGCACTCCAGTCCAACTCTCACATCATACATGACCACTGGAAAAACCATAGCCTTGACTAGACAGACTTTTGTTGGCAAAGTAATGTCTCTGCTTTTTAATATGCTGTCTAGGTTGGTCCTTTCCTTCCAAGGAGTAAGTGTCTTTTAATTTCATGGCTGCAGTCACCATGTGCAGTGATTTTGGAGCCCCCCAAAATAAAGTCAGCCACTGTTTCCACTGTTTCCCCATCTATTTGCCATGAAGTGATGGGACCAGATGCCATGATTTTAGTTTTATGAATGCTGAGCTTTAAGCCAACTTTTTCACTCTCCTCTTTCACTTTATCAAGAGGCTCTTTAGTTCTTCTTCACTTTCTGCCATAAGGGTGGTGTCATCTGCATATCTGAGGTCATTGATATTTCTCTTGGCAATCTTGATTCCAGCTTGTGCTTCTTCCAGCCCAGTGTTTCTCATGATGTACTCTGCATAGAAGTTAAATAAGCAGGGTGACAATATACAGCCTTGATGTACTCCTTTTCCTATTTGGAACCAGTCCGTTGTTCCATGTCCAGTTCTAACTGTTGCTTCCTGACCTGCATATAGGTTTCTCAAGAGGCAGGTCAGATGGTCTGGTATTCCCGTCTCTTTCAGAATTTTCTGCCGTTTATTGTGATCCACACAGTCAAAGGCTTTGGCATAGTCAATAAAGCAGAAATAGATGTGTTTCTGGAACTCTCTTGCTTTTTTGATGATCCAGCGGATGTCGGCAATTTGATCTCTGGTTCCTCTGCCTTTTAAACCACCTTGAACATCTGGAAGTTCACAGTTCACATGAACTTCCTCCTGAAGTTTCCTCCTGAAACCTGGCTTGGAGAATTTTGAGCATTCCTTTGCTAGCATGTGAGATGAGTGCAATTGTGTGGTAGTTTGAGCATTCTTTGGCATTGCCTTTCTTTGGGATTGGAATGAAAACTGACCTTTTCCAGTCCTATGGCCACTGCTGAGTTTTCCAAATTTGTTGGCATATTGAGTGCAGCACTTTCACACCATTGTCTTTTAGGATTTGAAACAGCTCAACTGGAATTCCATCACCTCCACCAGCTTTGTTTGTAGTGATGCTTCCTAAGGCCCACTTGACTTTGCATTCTAGGATGTCTGGCTCTAGGTGAGTGATCACACCATCGTGATTATCTTGGTTGTGAAGATCTTTTTTGTACAGTTCTTCTGTGTATTCTTGCCACTGCTTCTTAATATCTTCTGCTTTGCACGAAATACATTGAGTTAGTGATGCTAACTAACCATCTTTTCCTCTGCTACCCCTTCTCCTTTTGCCTTCAATCCAGATCTCTCTACTGCTTACTTATTTGTTCTTTCCTCCTGTGAGTTTTCTGCAGCCCAGTGTTACCAAGTGTATCACATCTCTTCTGTGACCATTATATATTAATGATCGGCTAGTCCAGGAAGTTGGACTGGTAGCTCTTTGGAGGCAGCCCTTTTTTCTTAGAAGAGATGCTACAGATGAGATCAGTCTGAATTCATGATGAAGGAGACGAAGAAGCAAGGCGTGCCCAAGCTCAAGGCCAGAGAGCCTGTATTTCTGCCCTGTGTGATGGCAGTGTGTTGGATGGCAGTAGGAAAAGAGATCTCTCCTGCACTCCCTCCTTCTGCCCATCCTGCTAGTCACATATTAATGTACTCAGCACCTTCTCACTTCTGGATGCTACACTTGGTCATTTTATCGACAGCAGAGGCATCAGCCTATTTTAGGCAACTGAGTGTTTTTCTGTCCTGTTTGCAATTCTCAGGAGAAGGCATAGTTTTCCTTGAGTAGTGACATCCTACGCTGTCAACAAAGTCTTCATGCTGTGAAAAGTCCTCCTATAACTTATAATTCTTTACTTACTTATATATCTTTGCTTATATCTTATTTTAGATTTTTTTAAAATTTATTTTTAATTGGAGGATAATGGCTTTACAATATTGTGCTGGCTTCTGCCATACAACAATGTGAATCAGCCATAAGTATACATATGTCTCCTCCCTCTTGAACCTACCTCCAACTCCGCACCCCAGCCTACCCCTCTAGGTTGTCACAGAGTGCCTTGTTGAGCTTCCTGTTATACAGCAACTTCCCTCTAGCTACCTGTTTTACATATGATAATGTATATGTTTCAAGGCTACTCTCTCAATTCGCCTCACCCTTGCCTTTCCCCACTGTGCCCAAAGTCTGTTCTCTATGTCTGCATCTCTATTACTACCCTGCAAATAGGTTCATCAATAACATTTTTCTAGATTCCATATATATAAGTTAATATATGATTTTTTTTTTTCTTTCTGACTCACTTCACTCTGTATGACAGGCTTTAGGTTCATCCACCACATTAAAACTGAATCACATGCATTCCTTTTATGGCTGAGTAATATTCCATTGTCTATATGTACTACAACTTCTTTATTCATCTGCCATTAGACATCTAGGTTGCTTCCGTGTCCTAGCTCTTTGTAAACACTGCTCCAATGAACAGTAGGGTACATGTGTCTTTTTCCATTATGATTTTCTCAGGGTATATGCCCAGTAGTGGGGTTGCTGGGTCATATGTTAGTTTTATTCCCAGTTTTTAAAGGAATCTCCATACTGTACTCCACAGTGGGAATATCAACAGTGCCACCACCAACAGTGCAGGAGGGTTCCCTTTTCTCCACACCTTCTTCAGCATTTATTTTTTGGTAGACTTTTTGATGATGGCCATTCTGACTGTGTGAGGTGATACCTCATTGAAGTTTTGATCGGCAGTTCTCTAATGAGTGATGTTGAACATCTTTTCACATGCTTGTTGACCATCTTTTTCTTCATGTGGTAGAGCAGTTTTGAGCATTAACTTTGGCTTTAGAAATGGGGGTGAATTCTGTCCCCTACACTTGCTAGCTGTGAGATCTAGAAACCAGGCAGGTCACTTTAACCTTTGCACACAAGTTCTCTGCCTGCAGAGTTCAGTTCAGTTCAGTCGGTCAGTCATGTCTGACTCTTTGCGACCGCATGGACTGCAGCATGCCAGGCCTCCCTGTCCATCACCAGCTCCCGGAGCTTACTTAAACTCATGTGCATTGAGTTGGTGATGCCATCCAAACATCTCATCCTCTGTCATCCCCTTCTTCTCATGTGTTCAATCTTTCCCAGCATCAGGGTCTTTTCAAATGAGACTGTTTTTTGCATCAGGTGGCCAAAATATTGGAGTTTCAGCTTCAGCATCAGTCCAGTGAATATTCAGGACTGATTTCCTTTAGGTTTGACTGGTTGGATCTCCTTGTAGTCCAAGGGACTTTCAAGAGTCTTCTCCAACACCACAGCATGGGAATGATATTTATCACAGAGGGCTGTATAAGAGTCAGGCAAAATCTTACTTTTTTCATCAGTAGTTCAGTTCAGTTCAGTTTAGTTAAGTCACTCAGTTGTGTCCGACTCTTTGTGACCCCATGAATCGCAGCACGCCAGGCCTCCCTGTCCATCACCAACTCCCGGAGTTCACTCAGACTCACATCCATCAAGTCAGTGATGCCATCCAGCCATCTCATCCTCTGTTGTCCCCTTCTCCTCCTGCCCCCAATCGCCCCCAGCAGCAGAGTCTTTTCCAATGAGTCAACTCTTCACATGAGGTGGCCAAAGTACTGGAGCTTCAGCTTTAGCATCATTCCTTCCAAAGAAATCCCAAGGCTGATCTCCTTCAGAATGGACTGGTTGGATCTCCTTGCAGTCCAAGGGGCTCTCAAGAGTCTTCTCCAACACCACAGTTCAAAAGCATCAATTCTTTGGCGCTCAGCCTTCTTCACAGTCCAACTCTCACATCCATACATGACTACTGGAAAAACCATAGCCTTGACTAGACAGACCTCAGTCGGCAAAGTAATGTCTCTGCTTTTGAATATGCTGTCGAGGTTGGTCATAACTTTTCTTCCAAGGAGTCGCTTTAACCAAAACAGTCACTTAAACCAAAGGAGTCACTTTAACCAAAACACTCGCTTAAACAAAACAGATTTCTTTCTTACTCATACTATGTGTCCTCTGCACACCAGCAGGGGCACCTTTTCTATCATCCCCACCTTCAGACTAAGAGTAAGCAAAGAACATTTAGGAAAATAGAAGATATTTCAAGATAAGCTGTATTAATGGGTTGGAACAACACCCACTTTGTTGACCTGATAGTGAGCTTAGCTCATCTCTAGGTAATTCTAAATGGGATTTCCAAGATTTAACCTCCATGGGTTAAGATGGCTATTTTGGAGTGGATAATCCCCAAAGCAACTAGGGTTTGAGTGTGAGAAGATTTTCGGGGAAATAATTCCAGGAAGAATTGATAGGGAAGTGAGAAAATCAGAAAGAAAGAGAAGGATGGTGACTGTAGCCATAAAATTAAAAGATGCTTGCTCCTTGGGAAAATAAAGCTATGACCAACCTAGAAAGCATATTAAAAAGCAGAGACATTACTTTACCACAAATGTCCATCTAGTCAAAGCTATGGTTTTTCCAGGAGTCATGTATGGATGTGAGAGTTGGACTATAAAGAAAGCTGGGCACCAAAGAATTGATCCTTTTGAACTGTGGTGTTAGAGAAGACGCTTGAGAGTCCCTTGGACTGTAAGGAGATCCAACCAGTCAATCCTAAAGGAAATCAGTCCTGAATATTCACTGGACTGATGCTGAAGTTGAAACTCCGATAGTTTGGCCACCTGATGCTAAGAACTTAATCATTGGAAAGGATCCTGATGCTGGGAAAGGACCCTGATGCTGGGAACGATTGAAGACGGGAGGATAAGGGGACAACAGAGGATGAGTTGGTTGAATGGCATCACTGATGTGATGGACAATGGGTTTGAGTAGGTTCTGGGAGTTGGTGATGGACAGGGAGGCCTGGCATGCTGCAATCCATGCGGTCACAAAGAGTCAGACACGACTGAATGACTGAACTGAACAAGGTGTGCAAGTATAGTTGCTCTGGGCAACTAGCAACTGAATTTGTACGGTGACCAAGGCCCCACCAACTGGAGTGGCACTTCTCATGGTGGCAAGGGGAAGGTCATATGCATCAGGGTCATGCACTGCCAATTCAGTGGTCCAACCAGGCAGTGACAGGCCTCATTGTCTCCCATACTCAACCGGTCAGAATTAGAACTTGGCCCAACCCAAATGGATTTCCCTTGTGGCTCAGGTGATAAAGAATCTGCCTGCAATGTGGGAGACTTGGGTTTGATCCTTGGGTTGGGAAGATCATCTGGAGAAGGGAAAAGCTGCCCACTCCAATATTCTGGCTTGGAGAATTCCATGGACTATATAGTCCATGGGGTTGCAAAGAGTCAGACACAACTGAACAACTTTCACTTTTCCAACCCAAATGTAAGAGACATAGGGAAGTATTCAGTTCAGTTCAGTCTCTCAGTCGTGTCCGACTCTGCGGCCCCATGAATTGCAGCACGCCAGGCCTCCCTGTCCACCACCAACTCCCGGAGTTCACTCAAACTCATGTCCATCAAGTTGGTGAAGCCATCCAACCATCTTATCCTCTGTCGTCCCCTTCTCCTCTTTTCTTCTATCTTTCCCAGCATCAGGGTCTTTTCCAATGAGTCAACTCTTCGCGTGAGGTGGCCAAAGTATTGGAGTTTCAGCTTTAGCATCAGTCCTTCCAAAGAACACCTGGGACTGAACTCCTTTAGAATGAACTGGTTGGATCTCCTTGCAGTCCAAGGGACTCTCAAGAGTCTTCTCCAACACCACAGTTCAAAAGCATCAATTCTTTGGCACTTGACTTTCTTCACAGTCCAACTCTCACATCCATACATGACCACTGGAAAAACCATAGCCTTGACTAGATGGACCTTTGTTGGCAAAGTAATGTCTTTGCTTTTCAATATGCTATCTAGGTTGGTCATAACTTTCCTTCCAAGGAGTGAGCATCTTTTAATTTCATGGCTGCAATCACCATCTGCAGTGATTTTAGAGCCCCCCAAAATAAAGTCTGACACTGTTTCCACTGTTTCCTCATCTATTTCCCATGAAGTGATGGAACCAGATGCAATGATCTTTGTTTTCTGAGTGTTGAGCTTTAAGCCAACTTTTTCGCTCTCCTCTTTCACTTTCATCAAGAGGCTTTTTAGTTCCTCTTCACTTTCTGCCATAAGGGTGGTGTCCTCTGCGTATCTGAGGTCATTGATATTTCTCCTGGCAATCTTGATTCCAGCTTGTGCTTCTTCCAGCCCAGCGTTTCTCATGATGTACTCTGCATAGAAGTTAAATAAGTGTGACAATATACAGCCTTGACGTACTCCTTTTCCTATTTGGAACCAGTCTGTTGTTCCATGTCCAGTTCTAACTGTTGCTTCCTGACCTGCATATAGGTTTCTCAAGAGGCAGGTCAGGTGGTCTGATATTCCCATCTCTTTCAGAATTTTCCACAGTTTGTTATGATCTACACAGTCAAAGGCTTTGGCATAGTCAATAAAGCAGAAATAGATGTTTTTCTGGAACTCTCTTGCTTTTTCCATGATCCAGCAGATGTTGGCAATTTGATCTCTGGTTCCTCTGCCTTTTCTAAAACCAGCTTGAACATCAGGGAGTTCACGGTTCACGTATTGCTGAAGTCTGGCTTGGAGAATTTTGAGCATTACTTTAAGAGCATGTGAGATGAGTGTAATTGTGTGGTAGTTTGAGCATTTTTTTGCATTGTCTTTCTTTGGAATTGGAATGAAAACTGGCTTTTTCCAGTCCTGTGGCCACTGCTGAGTTTTCCAAATTTGCTGGCATATTTAGTGCAGCACTTTCACAGCATCAAGTTTCAGGATTTGAAAGAGCTCAACTGGAATGCCATCACCTCCACTAGCTTTGTTCGTAGTGATGCTTTCTAAGGCCCACTTGACTTCACATTCCAGGATGTCTGGCTCTAGGTGAGTGATCACACCATTGTGATTATATTGGTAGTGAAGATCTTTTTTGTACAGTTCTTTTGTGTATTCTTGCCACCTCTTCTTAATATCTTCTCCTTCTGTTAGGTCCGTACCATTTCTGTCCTTTATCGAGCCCATCTTTGCATGAAATATTCCCTTGGTACCTCTAATTTTGTTGAAGAGATCTTTAGTCTTTCCCATTCTGTTGTTTTCCTCTATTTCTTTGCATTGATGGCTGAGGAAGGCTTTCTTATCTCTCTTTGCTATTCTTTGGAACTCTGCATTCAGATGCTTATATCTTTCCTTTTCTCCTTTGCTTTTTGTGTTTCTTCTTTTCAGAGCTATTTGTAAGGGAAGTATTGGGTTGGCCGAAACATTTGTTTGGGTTTTTCTGTAAGATGTAGCAACTCAAATCAACCCCATACAGTTGTCCTAAGGGCAGAAAAAGAACCAGGTGTAACAATGAACAGCACTTAGATCTATCACAGGTGTTTGTGGGATTCGATGAGTTAATATTTGTGAAGACTATGGTCAGCTTTACAAGTTGGCACACAGTGAATACACAGTTAATGTTGGTTACTCTTTTATTTATTTCTTTTTGGGTCTTTGTTGTTGCATGTGTGTTTTCTCTAGTTGAGGTGTGTGGGTTTCTCATTGTGGTGGCTTCTTTTGTTGCAAAGCATGGGCTCTAGGAAGCCTGAGCTCAGTAGTTGCAGCTTGTGAGCTTAGTTGCCCCACAGCATGTGGGATCTTCCCAGACCAGGAATCGAATGTGTGTCCTCTGCATTCGCAGGCAGATTCTTAAACATGGGCCACCAGGGAAGTCCTGGTTGCTCCTTTAATTATAAGGGTACATGTCCCACTAGATTATGAACAGTGTAAGGGAAGGGACCTCATCTTACTTCTAGTGATATTATCATTTACGGTTGAATACTTTCCACGTGCTGAGTACTTTGCTAAATAGCATCGTCACAACCACTCCAGGACGTAGGTGTCTATTCTTTTCAATGCCGTTCTGCAGACAAGGAAACTAAGTCTCAGTGGGATTGAATAAGAGGCTCAGCCTCATCTAGGAAGTAAGTGGCAGTGCGAGGATTGAATCTCATGTCCAAAGCCTTGCATTTGGCCTCACCATTCAGTGCTTCTGTCTTTATACTACTAATGTCTAGCACCAAGTCTTATACGGAGTAGGGGCTCCATGAACATGTTTAGAGTCTTTGGCTAAAATAGATTTTTTGACCTTGTAAGTGCATCAGAGATCATCTTCCTATTCCTTCCTCTGGCATGCATTCTCCCCAGAGATGGAAATGTGCTCAACTGTTCTACACCATTGGCCCAAACAACCTTCTTCTTGCCACTACTGTACATAATTCCAAGATTCAACATTCCCTTCCACCTGCCCTTTGCCTCCTCCTCTCTTCCTGGTCCAATACAGAGATATACCTGATGCAGGACATATCTATGGATGCTCCAGCTCTTCTTGATCTAAATGGTGGGCAGAATGTTCCAGAAATTTCCAAGGTTTCTAGAACAACCTCCTTAAAATTTAAAATGCTTACCGTCACCCAATGATGCTGTTCCTTTAGGGCTCTGATCTTTTTCCTATTCTAGTCATCTTAAAAAAGAAATGGAATTTCATTTGGGAGGGCCCTTTGGGAATCTGACATCTCCTTCCTTTTGTTCAATTAAAGGCTGAAAATACCAGCTGGCTCTTAGCTGACTCCTTGTCCATGAATATTACTTTCTGAGGAAAGCCCCCTCCCACTCTGCATTTTTCTTTCTTTCTTTTTTTTTTCAAACATTTTTGGTGGTGGTGGTGGGTCACGGTAGACAAATAAAAATAATTCTGAGGTTATCTGAGAGCTGACATTCCACACAATAGCTGTAAGAACGTTTTTCCAAATTTAAAACTCTGATGGAGGAAGTGGGTTACAATAGGAGCAACCTCTGACCCTGATCAGTCATAATGGTTTCCTGGATTCAGAGATATTATGGGCTGGAGCCAAGGCTTTCAGCAGAGAGAGCATAAGATCTGTTAAACTTAGAACACATTGTGTGAGTTCCAGGTGGGGCTGCTGGAGGGACATCTTTCTTTTTTTTCCGGTGAAAATGATTCCTTTTCAAACAAGGATCTGGATCTTTCTTACTGTATGACTAGTGTCTGCTTATTTGTTCTGCTGCTGATTTGAAGAAGAATTTTTACATCCCTTAAGATATCAATGAATTGCAAAGTCTTCACTCTGGGAACCATTTCTAGGGATTATTCACCCCCAAATATTTATTGAGTGATGGCTGTGTGCCAAGCACTGTTCTAGACATTGTGCTCAGCTGCTTCAGTTTCTTTGCAACTCCATGGACTGTAGCCCACCAGGCGCCTCTGTCCATAGGATTCTCCAGGCAAGAATACTGGAGTGTGTTGCCGTTTCCTCCTCCAAGGCATCTTCCCGACTCAGGGATCAGACCTGTGTCTCCTGCAACTCCTGCATTGGCAGGTGAATTCTTTACGGCTTGAGCCACCTGGGAAGCCCTGTTCTAGATGTTGGGATCTAGCAATAAACAACAACAACAATCAGGCAACAAGCCCTATCCTGGTGAAGCTTCATTCTATGGCGTGGTTCCTCAACTTCAGTGCTACTGGTATTTGAGCCAGAGAATTTACTTGTTGTGGGGGACTGTCCTTCCTGTGCATTGTAGGGTATATAACAGCATCCCTGACCTCTATCCACCAATGCCAGCAGCTCCCCCTCCTCAGCTGTGACAACCAAAATTATCTCCAGGCTTTGTTAGATGTTTTGGTTGAGAACCACTCTTCTACTGGGAGAGAGACAGACCACAAACAATGAGTTAATCACTAGGTAAATAGGCAAGTTTTACCATCTGTTAAAGGTCAATAAAGATAGAGTAGGCTAAGGAGGACTGAGCCTTGGCAGTGGGGCGAGGATGACAGCTGGCTGTCACTTAAATGATGTAGCTGGGGAAATCCTTATTGAGAAGGTGACATTTGACAAGGACTTTGAAGGAAGCACAGGCGTGAGTCATGGGGTCGTGGAGGAAGAACCTTCCAGAAGGAGGGAACAGCCAGTGGAAATGGCCTGAGCATACACTCTGGTCCCAGACTCATTAAGGGGATCAGCATGACTGGAGCAGAGGGAGCCCGGGGAAGATGCTCAGAGAGGAGGCAGAGATAAAAGGAAGTCATGTTCATGCCGTGCCGTCTGTGGCCTCTGTGACCACTGTCAAGGCTTTGCTTTTTTCTGAGAGGAAAGGAAATCACTGTTCGGTTTTGGACAGAGGCATGATATGAGCTTTTTCTTTTTAAGTACGTCCACTCTGGCTGGTGTTGAATTGAGAACAGACTGTAAGGAGCCAAGGAAAGAAGTAGAACCTAGAACCAAGCTTTGAGTCCAGGCACCTCACAGGGATGCGTCCCAGTCTGGACCTGGCTAGACATCTACAGGTTTCTACAGACCTTATCTCCTTCTATTTAAGACACATACGCAGTGGCCAGTTGTAGCTGCCTGATGTGGCTAACTATCGGAAAGAAAAAAGGAGTTTGAATTTGCCCTGTTTTCCCTGTCACCTTATCTTGTTAGACTCTACCCCAGGTAATGTCCTCATTGTCCTTTTGAAAACATCATAGTCTAGGTGGGAGACCAGAGACCCTGATCATTATAGGAATTAATAGTGTAGGGTAGGGACCACCCTGGTGGTCCAGTGGTTAGGGCTCCATGCTTCCACCACAGGGAATGTGGGTTTGATCCCTGACTGGGGGAAAGATCCCACAAGCCGTGTGCGTGTGTGCTCATTTGCTTCAGTTGTGTTCAACTCTTTTTGTGTGGACTGAATCCCCTAGGCTCCTCTGTCCATGGAATTTTCCAGGCAAGAATACTGGAGTGGGTAGCCATTCCCTTCTCCAGGAGATCTTCCCAACCCAGGGATCTAACCGGGGTCTCCTGCACTGCAGGCAGCTTCTTTACCACCTGAGCCACCAGGGAAGCCCTAGGTTAGGTGGGCAGTTCCCAATATGCTAATGTTCAGTCCCGCTGCCTAAGGGCTTTCTCTGACTGTCCAGGATGGGGCAGATCAGAAGCACCAGGGAGTGGACACCCCCAGGAGTCAGCTCAGCTGGGGGAATGAGATGCGGTGAGTGACTCTCCTCTCTCACTGGGAGAATTCTTCAGTGTGCTCAGATTTGTAGGAGGTCCTGGTGTTCATGGGCTGGACTATGCCCCAGTTAACCTCACCACTAGCCGCTCATTAATGCAACTTTAATTTCTGCTTTCCTCCCTGTCTCTGCCTCTCTCCCCATGTTTGCGGAGATCACCCCCACTCTGCCGCCAAAAAAGCTATGTGCACCTAAATCCTCTGCTCAGTGTCTATTCAGAGGAGGAAACCTGACCTCCTAAGACTGGTTGTGATGGTTATGAGAAAGTGAATGTAAAGTACTTAGCGTCTTGTCAGAAATACAGTAAACATGGAAAAAAAGGCAGATGTGCTGCTGATTGAGACAATGAAGAGTATGATGAGGAGAAATGGCAGGAGGAAGGAAGATGAGGAAGAGGAGAAGGGAAAGGGGAAGGTGAAGGATGGGAGGAGAGAGAGGAGGAGGAGAAGGAGGTGGAGGAAGAGAAGAAGAAAGTGGTGTTGATTGTAAGGATGATAACGCAGACCATTATGAAACTGGGGCCCAGAAAGGAAGGGGTAAGAGGCAAACAGGGGATTAACAGGGCGTGGACACTTAGACCAGCCGCTCAACCATATCCATAATGTATTCCTCTCATGTTTTCTCCCACCACCTGAGTTGATGGAAATTCTTCCCCGTGGTCAGTGTTCCCTAGGAAATAATTTGTCCTCTGTGCCTCCCGACTAGTTGACAAAGAGCCACTGGGTCACAAGAATCATTCTTGCCAAGCATCGATTCGGTATAACATGTGATGGGATGGACCAGGAATTAGAAAGTGTGGTCGGTCCTTGTTTAAGCTAATCCTTTATGAAAAAAGCCAAATCTCCTTCTAGTCATAAAAGTCCTTCTTGCCTTTTCCGTCCGTGGGCTTCACCTGGGAACCTGCTGCTGGATAAGTGGACGCACAGTCTTGGGACCGGTCTGAATGCATTGTCTTGAGAGTGTTATTCAGCTTCCTGTGCTGGTTGGCTTATTTCCTGTCTTGCTCATTCATTTTGGAACGTCCTGTCCTTAGATCAAAAGTCCTGGAAGATCCCAAGTCAACAAATGCCATGAGGGGAGTTTCAACTGCAGAAAATGTGCTGAATTCAACTCAAATGCTTCCTTGGCCACTAATGAAGGGAGTGAAGTTAACTCTTTCGAAGGATGAATGGAAAGTGTTGGCTGATGGGCTCTAGAAGGTCAAAGCTGGGAGAACTTAGTCATTATGACTTCTAAGTCTCCTTCATTCTACAGTAGAAAAATCAAGAGAGGTTACTCTTCCAGCAGATGCCACACAGTTAGAGGGTAGCCTAGCCCAGAATAAACTATTTCTCTGGACTCTGACTCCATTGTTTTTCTTGCTTTATTATTACCCACCTCTTGTAAAATCAAGCTGCCAGAAATGCACTAGGAGCATCTTTTGGTCAAGGACACGTCTTTTTGTGTGATGCACAGTCACTTCCTCATTCAGCTTTCCTAAGTCTTGATTTTCATTTATCAGATTTTTTAAAAATATCACAGCAACTCTGTGCCTCAAAATAATGAACCTTCAAAGAATTTCTATTGAACCTCAATGTCACAAACTTATGAAAAGCTCCATGTTGAAATGAATGGGAGGCTTTTCATTCTAAATAAACTGTAATTCGCCTAATTGATTTAAAAGCATCCATGCCCTCTGAAGCTTTCTTTTTTCCCAAGTAAAATGGCCAACCTGTTGAGCTGCCACAGGAAGAAAGAAAGCTAGAGAGAAGAGAGAAATTATAGGGACAGAGTAGGGGAAAAGATTAGAGCATAAATATATATATATGTAAAAAATGTATATATAATATAAATATAACAATATATATTATATATAAATAAATTATAAAAATATATTTTATACATAAATAAATATATAAAAATACATATTTATATATATATAAAATCTCCTCTTTAAAATATGAGAGAGAGCTCCTGGAGTTTCAAGAAAACCACATTTTTGGCACCCCTTTGAACTTCACAATTATTCATTCAGGTTTGTTTGTTTATTTATATCTTACTTTATTCTTCCAGAAAAGATTTCAAGAAACAGTGCCCTCCAGATAAGATTATTAATGCACAGCATTTATTAATCATCTTTCACATGCCAAGAACTGTGTATACATTATCCCATCTAACTTGTTTAGCACAGTAACTCTAGGAAGAAACAATTATTATACTCATTTGTACTAGGTTAACTGGGGAACCCCAACCAAACTCCTCTTCCCCCCAGCAAGAATATGTTCACCTGGAAACTGTGAATGTGAGTTTCTTTAGACAAAGGATCTTGGCATATGTACTTCAGTTAGGATTCTTGAGGTCAGATCATCTTGGATGATCTTGGTCATTGTTCATTTGCTAAGTTGTGTCCGACTCTGTGACCCCATGAAATGCAGCACGCCAGCTTCCCTGTCCTTCACTACCTCTCTGAGTTTGCTCAAACTCATATCCATTGAGTCGGTGATGCCATCCAACCAGCTCATCCTCTTTCACTCCTTTCTCCTCCTGCCCTCAATCTTTCCCAGCATCAGGGTCTTTTCCAGTGAGTCAGCTCTTTCCATCAGGTGGCCAAAGGATTGGAGTTTCAGTATCAACATCAGTCCTTCCAATAAATATGCTGGGGCTTACATCTGATGACAAGTGCCCTTCCCACTAAGAGAAGAATAGACATGGAGGTGAAGGACATGATAGCAAGGAAGCAGACATCCGAATGAAGTGACTCCAGCCCAAAAACCAATGATTGGCAGCAGTCATCAGGAGTTAAGAGGGCTTCCCTGGTGGCTCAGCAATAAAGAATTTGCCTGCAGTGCAGGAGATAAGCCAAAAGTTAGGAGAGAGGTGTTAAATCAATTTGCCTTCAGAAACTCCAGAAGGTGCACCCCTATTGACATCTTGATTTGGGGCTTCTGTCCCTCAGAACTGAGAGAGAACTGATTTCTGCTCTTTTAAGCCACCTAATTTGTGGAAATGTTGCTACAGCTTCCCTAGGGGACATACACACTATTTTATAGATTTAGGTAATGAGGCCCAGAGAGATGAAATCCTTACCCAGCCATGAAATCTCAAGTGCTATATAGAGCTGGATTAAAACTCACAAATCATAGCTGATTCCAACACCAGGTTGGATTTTTAAAAAGCAGCATAAAATGCATAAAGAGATGCCTGAAAATGTGCTCAGATGCTCAGCCGTGTCCAACTCTTTGCGACCCTATGGACTGTAGTCCACCAGGCTCTATGTCTGTGGGATTTCTCAGGCAAAACTACTGGAGTGGGTTGCATTTCCTTCTCCAGGGGATCTTCCTGACCCAGTGATCGAACCTGAGTGTGTTGAGTCTCCTGTGTGGCAGGCGGGTTCTTAACCACTGAGCCACCTGGGAAGCCTGATGTGTGAACGTGCATTCCTCAGATGTTAATGGTGGCTGTCTTAGAAGGCTGGGATTTCAGGAGACTTTTGCTATTGTCATTATTCTATATATACTGTTCAAATGTTCTATGATAAAACATTCTAGCTATCTAATTTATTTTGGCTGTACCATGGGGCATGCAGGATCTTAGTTCCCCAATCAGGGGTCAAACCCATGCCCCCTGCATTGGAAGCACAGCGTCTTAACCACTGACTGCCAGGGAAGTCCCCTAGCTATCTAATTTGAAGGAAGAATTCAAGTGATATTCCTTGGGGACAACAGACCATGACAGAGAGTATTCACGAAAAAAGGCATCACAAAAAATTGCATGTAGCAAATAATTCCTTCAAGAAAATGAGATATACCAAGGGAACATTTCATGCAAAGATAAGCACAATAAAGGACAGAAATGGTATGGGTCTAACAGAAGCAGAAGATATTAAGAAGAGGTGGCATGAATACACAGAAGAACTATACAAAAAAGATCTTCATAACCCAGATAACCATGATGGTGTGATCAGTAACCTAGAGCCAGACATCCTGGAATGCAAAGTCAAGTGGGCCTTAGGAAGTATCACTACAAACAAAGCTAGTGGAGGTGATGGAATTCCGGTTGAGCTATTTCAAATCCTAAAAGACTATGGTGTGAAAGTGCTGCACTCAATATGCCAGCAAATCTGGAAAACTCAGCAGAGGCCACAGGACTAGAAAAGGTCAGTTTTCATTCCAATCCCCAAAAGAGGCAATGCCAAAGAATGTTCAAACTGCTGCACAATTGCACTCATCTCACACGCTAGCAAAGGAATGCTCAAAATTCTCTAAGCCAGGCTTCAACAGTGTATGAACTGTGAACTTCCAGATGTTCAAGCTGGATTTAGGAAAGGCAGAGGAACCAGAAATAAAATTGCCAACATCTGTTGGATCATCGAAAAAGCAAGAAGGTTCCAGAAAAACATCTACTTTTTCTTTATTGACTATGCCAAAGCCTTTGACAGTGTGGATCACAACAAACTGTGGAAAATTTTTCAAGAGATGGGAATACCAGACCACCTGACCTGCCTCCTGAAAAATCTGTATGCAGGTCAGGAAGCAACAGGTAGAACTGGACATGGAACAACAGACTGGTTCCAAATAGGAAAAGGAGTACCCAAGTGTATATTGTCACCCTGCTTATTTAACTTTATTCAGAATGCATCATGTGAAATGCCTGGCTGGATGAAGCACAAGCTGGAATCAAGATTGCCGGGAGAAATATCAATAATCTCAGATATGCAGATGACACCACCCTTATGGCAGAAAGCGAAGAAGAACTAAAGAGCTTCTTGATGAAAGTGAAAGAGGAGAGTAAAAAAGTTGGCTTAAAGCTCAACACTCAGAAAACTAAGATCATGGCATCCAGTCCCATCACTTCATGGCAAATAGATGGGGAAACAATGGAAACAGCGAGAGACTTTATTTTTGGGGGCTCCAAAATCACTGCAGATGGTGACTGCAGCCACGAAATTAAAAGGCACTTGCTCCTTGGAAGAAAAGCTACGACCAACCCAGACAGCATATTAAAAAGCAGAGACATTACTTTGCCAACAAAGGTCCGTCTAGTCAAAGCTATGGTTTTTCCAGTAGTCATGTATATATGTGAGAGTTGAAGTAGAAAGAAAGCTGAGCACTGAAGAATTGATACTTTTGAACTGTGGTGTTGGAGAAGACTCCTGAGAGTTCTTTGAATTGCAAGGAGATCCAACCAGTCAATCCTAAAGCAAATCAATCCTGAATATTCATTGGAAGGACTGATGCTGAAGCTGAAATTCCAATCTTTTGGCTATCTGATGCAAAGAGCTGACTCATTTGAAAAGACCCTGATGCTAGGAAAGATTGAAGGTGGGAGGAGAAGGGAACGACAGAGGATGAGATGGTTGGATGGCATCACTGACGTGATGGACATGAGTTTGAGTAAATTCTGGGAGATGATGATTGACCGGAAAGCCTGGCGTGCTGCAGTCCATGGGGTTGCAAAGAGTCAGACATGACTGAGCAACTGAACTGAACTGAACTGAAATAATTCCTTCAACTCTATGTAGATTCAAGGACTTCCCAGGTGGAACAGTGGATAGGAATCTGCCTGCCAGCGCAGGAGACACAGGTTGGCTCCCTGATCTGGGAGGATTCCACAAACTGCGGAGCAACTAAGCCTGTGGGCCTCAGTTACTGAAGCGCTTGCGTTTAGAGCTTGTCCTCTGGAACAAGAGAAGTCGCCACAATGAGAAGCCTGCACACGGTAACGAGAGAGTAGCCCCTGCTTTCAGCTACTAGAGAAAGCCCAACCATAGCAAAAAGACCCAGGGCAGCCAATACATAAATAAAAACACTGAAAAAACATGTGTGTCGATTCAAGCCAAGTCAGTCATTACCTTGACCACATGGGATGAATAGATCCCCAGTTTCCAAAAGAAGAACCCAAGTCTCAGAATTAGAAAGTGCCGAACTTAAGTGCAATGGCCATTAAAGAAATTTTCTCTTCTGCTCGCCATCTCTTGGGAACGTCCTTGGGTCTAAATTATACTAAAAGCCCACCTTTCTGGTTTTCTCTTGGACTAATCAGTGTTCACATCTCTAAAGTGCCCTCAAGTTGTCGAGGAAAGAAGGTAAGATTCTTTTTTCTTTCTTCCCAGGCAATTCTCTTTTCCTGAGTACAAAACCTGAAAGTTTCCCAGTGTTATAGTCTTGAATCTGGGTGTGAAGAGAGAAAATAAAATGCGAGATGTGAATTCCACTCATTTGAGGAAATCCTAGAGGAAGCCTGTCTTAAACTCACAAAGGAATGCAGATCCCTCACCCCCACCCCGCCTGCCACTGGCAAGTTTAAGCCTACTGTAAACATTTAAACCTACAGTTTGGACCTTAGTGGCTGGGGACTGGCTTTTCCACAGCCTATATTTTAGCCAAGACTACAGAGGGTTGCATTTCCTTTTTTTTTTTTTTTTTAAGATTCCAGTTGATTTTGAATTGTGGTGCTGGAGAAGACTCTCGGGAGTCCCTTGGACTGCAAAGAAGTCAAACCAGTCAATCCTAAAGGAAATCCACACTGACTATTTGTTGGAAGGACTGATGCTGAAGCTCCAATACTTTGGCCACCTGATGTGAAGAGCTAACTTGCTGACAAAGACCCTGATGTTGGGAAAGATAGAAGGCAGGAAGAGAAGGGGATGATAGAGGATAAGATGGTTGGATGGTATTACTGACTCAGTGAACATGAGTTTGAGCAAACTCAGGGAGATAGTGAAGGACAGGGAGGCCTACTGTGCTGCAGTCTGTGGGGTTGCAAAGGGTCAGATGTAACTTAGTGACTGATCAAGAAAAAGTTATGTTTGCCCAGTAACATTGCGAGCTCTGAAGATTCGATTCTAGAACACCAAAGGCGGAGAACTGGACTGGAGGGCAGCTCAGCCATCAACACTGCCCTCTGAAATCTTACTCTGTGCCCGACTTGGCCACACAATTCATAAATACCCTCTCATGGAGGCCTTAGAACCAAACCTGAGTGATATACTCTATCATCTCCAATTTCCACACAAGGGAACCGCATCTTAGCAGGTCAAGGAGCTTGGATGTGGCAGAATCTTGGACTGAGCCAGAAATATCTGTCCTCGGAGTTTTTGTCCATCTGTAGAATGGTCCCTCCAGCCCTGGATGTTCAGAGCCATGTGTAGATGAATCAGAATCTCACAGCTTAAATGTTCCTGTTTGACATTTGGGAGGTCTGGATTTCAGGATCTGCTTTATGTCCAGAGGAATTGGCAATGTTACGGAAAAAAACAGTTCAAGGAAAAGCGACAAAGTATCCTGGTGTTCACAATCAATATCAAGACCAGGGAGAAATGGACCCTAGACTACTCCTTAAAAAGCTGTGACACTGAAAATGTCGTTTCCCCTCACCTGGGCCTCAGTGTCCTCATTAATACATAAGGGTATTTTTCTAGGATCACCTGGGGAATCTTTTAACAGTGGTAAGTTCCAAGAATTATTATTGACTTCTAAATCCAAATCTCCTAGGGAGAGCCTCCATTATGAATTACTTAGTTAATTTCGCAGATACTTATTGATATTTACTGGATGCTTAGCTGCTGGAGATGAAATATTGTACCTATCAGGGTTCTATGGGAGAGAGAATAGCTATAGACTAGGATAATTTGAAGAGTTTCATAAAGGAGCTAAGACGGAGACATGGGTGGAATATGGAAGAAGCATAATGGATAGTGCAGTACCCAGGAGCTAGCAATATTGGAATTATTTTTTAAGCATTTACAATTTTTTATTTAGTTATTTATTTTTAATTTTTGGCTACACTGGGTCTTCACTGGGCTTCCCAGGTGGCACTAGTGGTAAAGAACCCGCCTCCCAATATAGGAGACATAAGAGACGCAGGGTTGATCTTGTGTCAGGAAGATTCCCCTGGAGGAGGGCATGGCAACCCACTCTGGTATTCTTGCCTGGAGAATCCCCACGGACAGAGGAGCCTGGTGGGCTACAGTCCCTGGGTTTGCAGAAGGGTCTGACACAACCCAAGCAACTTAGCACGCATGCATGGTCTTCGCTGCCTTTCTACGTGCGGCAAGTGGGCGCTGCTCTCTAGCTGCGGTACTTGGCTTTTCACCGCAGTGGCTCCTCTCACTGTGGAACAAGGACTCTATAACACAGGCCCAGTAGCTGTGATGCACGGGCTTAGTTGCTCCATGCCTGTGGAATCTTCCAAGACCAGAGGTCTGAACTCACATCCCCTGCATCGGCAGGCAGAGTCTTAGTCACCGGATTACCTGGGAAGTCCCAGCACTGGGGATGTTTCAACCCCTAGACCTGAAGGAAGGGGGCATTGTTACCTGTATCTGGACCTCTCCATGGTGAGAAGTCCTTAGGTGAACTATGATCTTTGTCTAGAGTGGGCTTTCTTAACTGTGACACTGTTGTTATTTAGAGCTAGAGAATTCTCTGTGGTGGGGGATGTCCTGTGCATTGTAGGGTGTCTAGCAGCATCCATGGCCTCTACCCACTGGATACCAGTGGTGCCCTCCAGAATTCCCCAATGTCCCCTGGAGGCACCATTATCCCCAGCTGACAACCACAGATCCAGAGATGCAGCCAGCTGGTAGAGACCTCACCAGGTAGGGGCAGCATCCTAACCCCCCACTCCCCTTTTCTTTTAGTCTCCTGCTAGGGTTTCCCGTGGGCCAAACCTCAACCAGAAGCTGGAGTCCAGTAAAGCAGCTCTGAGGCTGGATAAGACCCTTTTCCCTCAGGAGCTTACAGTTTAGATGGGACTAAAGGAGGAGGCAGAGAACAAGCAAATATATACAAAAGACCATTTCTGAGCATAATTAGCAAGATGAAAACAAACAAGATAGGACCTTGCGACAGAGAATAGCTGAGCTCTCTGAATGGGTGATGGTTAAGCGAAGACTTGAATGGTATGCTGGGGCAGCCTTGAAAATATTGCAAGGGGCAGGTAATGCAGGTGAAGCCTGTAGAAAGGCTCTGAAATCCACATTTAGTCATTTATTTATTTGTTTTCACAGTATGTTATTGCAATGTAATTTTTGGGGGGGATGTAGTTCAAACATACTAAAATATGCAACTATTTTTTAAAATTTAGTTGGAGGATAATTGTTTTATGGTATTGTGTTGGTTTCCACCATACATCAACATGAATCAGCCATAGGTATACATATGTATAAACTATACCCCCTTCCACCAAATTATATCACAATAACATACTACAAAAACAAATAAATAAAGTGGATTTCAGGACCTTTGCACATGCTTCGCCTGGAGTGCCTGCCCCCTGCAATGTTTTCAAGGCTGCCCCAGCATATCATTGATGCTTTGAACTGTGGTGTTGGAGAAGACACTTTAGAGTCCCTTGGACTGCAAGGAGATCCAACCAGTCCGTTCTAAAGGAGATCAGTCCTGGGTGTTCTTTGGAAGGAATGATGCTAAAGCTGAAACTCCAGTACTTTGGCCACCTGATGCAAAGAACTGACTCATTTGAAAAGACCCTGATGCTGGGAAAGACTGAGGCAGGAGGAGAGAGGGACAACAGAGGAGGAAATGGTTGGATGGCATCACCAATTTGATGGACTTGAGTTTGAGTAGGCTGCAGGAGTTGGTGATGGACGGGGAAGCCTGGCGTGCTACAGTCCATGGGATTTCAAAGAGTCAGATACGACTGAGCAACTGAGCGACTGAACTGAGCTGAGCTGAAACATATGTCCCCTCCTTCTTGGACCTCCCTTCCTAAAATATGCAACAATTAACTAAACTGAATGATAAGTTTTTATGAATGTATCTCCCTTCCTAAAATATGCAACAATTAACTAAACTGAATGATAAGTTGTTATGAATGTATCTCCTCATGTAACCATCATCATGATTAAGACACAGAATTTTTCCATCTCCCCAGAAATTTCCGGTATGCCTCTAATCATGTCTTTCTATCCTGCTGCTGTTCTTTTATAATACTGCCATAGACTAGGTTTGCCTGTGTTTGAACTTCACGTAAAAGCAGTGTGTACTCTCTTGTGTTTGGTGTCTCACTCAACACTAGATCTGTGCAATTCATGTTGTTTACTGTATCAGGAGTTTTTTTTTTTCTTTGCTGGATACTATTCCCCTGTATGGATGCACCACAGTAGTTTAATCCATTCTCCCCCTGAAGAATAATTGGGTCGGTTCCAGTTTGGGATAATTATGAAGCAGCTGTGAACATTTGCTTGCAAATCTTTTTGTGGATCTGAGCATTGATTTCTCTTGGATGCAATTTTTAAAATTTTTTAAACCTTTTTATTTTGTATTGGAATATAGCTAATTAACAATGTTGTGATAGTTTCAGGTGGACAGCAAAGGAACTCAGCCACACATGTACATGTATCCATTCTCCCCCAATCTCCCTTCTCATCTAGGCTGCCACATAACATTGAGCAGAGTTCCATGTGCTATACAGTAGGACCTTGTTGGTTATCCATTTTAAATATAGCAGTGTGTACATGTTAATTGGATGCAATTTTTAAGTCTGGGGATAGGTATGTCTTTATTACAAATTACCCAGCAGTTTTGCATTGGATTTTTTTTTAAAATTTGGGTACAGTTGCTTTACAACGTTGTATTAGTTTCTGCTGTACAATGAAGTGAATCAGCTATCGTAAGGATTAGCTGCTCAGTCGTGTCCTACTCTTTACAACCCTATGGACTGTAGCCTGCCCGGCTCCTCTGTCCATGGGATTCTCCAGGCAAAAATATTGGAGTGGGTAGCCATTCCCTTCTCCGGAGGATATTCCCGACCCAGGGACTGAAGCTGGCTCTTCTGCATTGCAGGCAGATTCTTGACTGTCTCAGCCACCAGGGAAGCCCGAATCAGCCATATGTGTGCATCGATCCCCTTTCCCTTGGACCTGCCCTCCCACGTCGCATCCATCTAGGTCCTCACAGAAAACTGAGCTGAGCTCCCTGCGCTAGAGCGTGTTCCCACTAGTTGTCTGGTTCACACATGGCAGTGCACGTAGGCCAATCCCAGTCTCCAACGCACCCCCACCCCCCATGTGCACATGTCTGTTCCCTACGTCTGCGTCTCTAGATTCTGATGTGAATGTAGGCTGGAAAACCAAAGGACTGAAAGGTTTCCAGTGCTGGCTCCTGATCTCACCAAGCACAGAGGTCTGTTACCTGGTCCATCATAGGGTCATTCATTCCTCACCCTTCCCCGTCCTCTCCACAGGTGCCACGCATCCCAGAGACAGCAGGGCTTGAGTGGGCTACCTGGGCAAACTTCCCCTGCCGGGCCCAGCCTCCCACCTCCTCCACGGGGGTGTGTGTGTGTCTTAAATCATGGCCTGGCGGCTAATTCTTTGCAGCTTGCGGGTTGTTGCCTCCATGAGCAGACAGGAGGGCGCCCTGACACAGTTAAAGATCACAAGCTTTGATAACCGGGCCTTCTGATTTATGGTAATCCAGGTCTCCACGTTCCCCTAATGAGGGGAACTCGGAGTGTCAACCCGTTTATTAAATGCTCAGAACCATGTGTGAGCGGACCGAGGTAAGAAGCCAATCATATCTTCATTTATCCTGCGTGTCCCCCTCCTGCTCATTCACTGCTCTCTCCCTGAGACTGTCCGCCTGCCAAGCTCTTTTCTTTTCATCTCCGGAGGGGAGGACTTTAGGACGGATCATTGGCAGAGACGGTTGGGGTCCGCAGTGTTTGCACTTGCCTACTGATTTCGTAGGTGTTTGGAAGTTAACGATACTCAACACCTCATGATTCTTTCCTATGTGTCAAACAAAGGCATGAAAGGGAAAGTGACCAGAGGCGAGAGGCGGGGGGAACAGGGCCGTGGGACGGGAACACATCAACAGCTTTCTCTTTCCTTCACCCCGACCTTGCAGAGACCGGTAAGTCTTATTGTAAATGGAAGACGGATTAATATTCCTGAAGCTGTCGGGATCTAATGAAGCCTTAATTCATCTCCCTTAATTCCCTTTGAAACAGAAAAAGGCACAAATCAAAATAACAAACGGCCCAGCTGCTTTAATCTCTGCTTCTTCTCACCCTTCTCCCCTTTTGCATCTTGGTCACTGTCATTTTCTTAATCTCCGGAGATTCCACCCCGATTCCTTTCAAGCGGCATCAGCTCCGTCTCGGAGGCTTGGTCTTCTGGATGTGGCATAAATATTTCTGCCTGTTTGAGGCCCCCGGCTGGGTTCCGTCCTTAGACGTGGCTGGGGGCGGGCGCCCAGCAGGCGACTCTGAAGTTCACTTGGTGAGAAGAGCTCTGGATGGTCCAGCCCTGGGGATGCCTGAAGAGTTCGCAACTTCACATTCGACTGGGGAAATCGGTGCTGTCAGCATCCTTTGGTGGGGATGCTGTTTTACACCGTTCCTTTGTCCACGCTCCATCTTGTCAAATGATACCCCTTGTTCCATTTAAAATAACCTCAGGAGTAAGCTTGAGAACAGTTTGATCTTTTCTTTCCGTTCTTTGTTGTTGTCGTTGTTGTCTGTTCTATTTATCCATTTTTATTTTTTAAAATAATTTTTACAATGTTGTGTTGGTTTTTGCTGTACAACGCAAATCAGCCATACGTGCATGCTAAGTCACTTCAGCCGTGTCAGACTCTGCAACCGTATGAATCATAGCCCGCCAGGTTCCTCTGTCTGTGGAATTTCCCAGACAAGAATACTGGAGTGGGTTGCCATGCTCTCCTCCAGGGGATCTTCCCAGACCAGAGATTGAACGCCTGTATTGACAGGTGGATTCTTTACCACTAGCACTACCTGGGAAGCCTGAATCAGCCATCATTATACCCATATCCCCTCCCTATTGAGCTTCCCTCCCATCCTCCTATCCCATCCCTCTAGGTCATCACAGAGCACCAGACGGGGCTCCCTGTGCCAGACTTCTCACCATCTATCCATTTTCCATATGATAGTGTATATGTGTTGATGCTGCTTTCCCCATTTGTCTCACTCACCCCTCCTCTACTGTGTCCATTCTCTACATCTGAGTCTCCATTCCTTCCCTGCAATTCTTATATCTTGCCCACTGCCTGATTTCGCATCGATGCTATGTAAATGTTTGTTGAATAAATGAGCATTTAGGTGGATGAGTAAACAATGCCCTAATTGTTCACTGCACAGTCTTTAACTTAAGTGTGGTCTTGATTTGTTTTTATGTAACGTGCACAACTATAGTCAGGCCAGTGGTGATGCAGAACTCCTTAGAACTACATAATGAGCAGATCTGATGTCTGCTCACTTTGAAAGCTGCAGATGCAATAGGCATAGGATGTTGAAATGTAGGGAACTGACGTTGTCACGTGACTGCATCGTGTTGAGTACTGTGCTAGGTGCTTCATGCTTATACTGATCCTGGAGTGTCCAGTACACATCACCTGCTTATCCGTTCTAGATTTCAGACTAACAACATTTTTTGTTGTTGTTCTCTGAGTTTAGATGCTATCCTGAAGTCAACAGAAAGACGCAAAGAGGATTAAAGATTTTAACGTTAGATGTACATTTATAAAGACCCCCAGACATAAGGTCTGTTGCAACTACTCGGGTCAGCCATTGTAGTGTTAAAGCTGCCAGAGACAATGTGTAAATGAATGGACATGGCTGTGTGCCAATAAAACTTTATTCACACAAACTGACAATGGATTGCATTGGCCCACTGGTTGTAGCTGCTGACCTCAGGTCTAGGTCATTCCATGAGTAATAAAAGTAGAGTGTACCAGTAAGGAGAAGTACAAGGTACTGTGAAACCACTTTAGAAGTTCAGTTTTGGGGCTTACCAGGTAAGTAAGTGCTAGTGGTAAAGAACCTCTCCCTGCCAGTGCTGGAGACTCAAGAGATACGGGTCTGATCCACGGGAAGATCCCCTGGAGGAGGGCATGGCAACCCACTCCAGTATTCTTGCCTAGAGAATCCCATGGACAGAGGAGCCTGGTAGGCTGTGGTCCATACAGTGGAAGGGAGTTGGATACAACTGAAGCGACCTCACTCATACAGAGAGAACTTACATGAGGAAGTGATATTTACTGACAGCTGAGTCAGTGCTAACCTGAAGAGAAGCTGTAGGGTGTTCCAGCCCCAGGGGAGAGAGGACACGTACCCCACAGAGCTGAATGTGGTTTATGAAGCTACAGCATAGGGTGCTGGCAGCTTCCAAGGCAGATGGAGACCGACAGCCCTGGACTCAGGAGCTATTTGCCGACACCAGGCTTGGTGGAGCAATGGTGCTCAGAATGCTTCACTGGAACGTCATTAGCCTCTCAAGAGTGGATCCAGGGCAGAGCACCGATGAAGAGTGAAGTGGGAATAGTGGCTTCAGGCTGGAGCTGCTCTCTCCCTCCCATCCCCACCCTTAAGCAGGAAAAGCCAGAGCTGCCTCTGACCAGGCTGACTGCTGGATGGGGAGGCTGTCAGTTTCTGATGGATCGTAGGAACCAGAAGGACGGTGTCATTCCTAGTCTCCGGGGCTGAGTTCATCACATCTCCTCACCAGAGGCCCCTTCAGAGGAGGGCAGGTCACTTCCATCAGTCCCGAGGCTTCTCTTTAAGATGAAAATAAACCCTGCCCTTGGAGTGTTATCCTTTTGCAGCTTGGTTTCAGGCATTTAACCATCCACCTCCCTTGTCTTTCTCTGCTCCTCCACCCCATCGGTATTGTGTAGTCAAGCTTTTATCCAGAAATGTGGGATCTCCTGGTTGAATATTTTTCACTGTATTCTCACAGTGTTTGTTCCAGGAGAAGAAAACTTTGCATGATGTTTTGGAATCCTGTGTCTGATCCCTCCTCCGCTCGTTAATCGGCGCCCTGCAGTTCTCTCCTATAATACCAGTATCTTGCATATATGATGGTGTGTTTAATAGCAGTGCGTGTGTGCGTGCTATGTCGCTTCAGTTGTGTCTGACTCTTTGTGACGCTATGGACCATAGCCCACCAGGCTCCTCTGTCCATGGAGATTCTCTAGGCAAGAATACTGGAGAGGGTTGTCATGCCCTCCTTCAGTGGCTCTTCCCAACACAGAGATTGAACCCATGTCTCTTACGTCTCTTGCATTGGCAGGCACGTTGTTTGCCACCAGCGCCACTTGGGAAGCCCATTTAATAGCAATCTTGCCCTCAAACCTACTCCTTATTCTTTCCCTTCTGTGCCATTCTCTGCATCATAGGAAAGTCTGGTTCCCAGCCTCTCAGAAAGGACAGGCTGATGGGAAAATGCTAGAAAACTAGAGACTGGCAGAGGGGAGAAGCCAGGGTATTTCTACCCCCTCTCTGCTTCTGGAAGCATCACCCGTAGCTGCTGCTGTTTCTCCTTGGCTCAGTCTCTGCCTGGACAGCTCCTTCCTCTCTTATTTCAGCTCCATGGGCAGCCCCTACTAGGGCTCCAGTGCCTACAGGATGCCCCAGCTTCAGCCCCCACTAGGGCTCCAGCGCCTACAGGATGCCCCAGCTTCAGCCCCCACTAGGGCTCCAGCGCCTACAGGATGCCCCAGCTTCAGCCCCCACTAGGGCTCTAGCACCTACAGGATGCCCCAGCTTCTGGTTCTGGCAAAGCTAGCTTCTGTTGTTATCCCTCCAGCACAAGGGAGGTAGCTGCTCCTTGCTCTTGCCAGCTTCTAGGTTGCTTCCTCACTTCCTGTTGATGTCTCAGCTCTTCCATCATTTGGGTTGTCAATTCCCTCCATTAAACTCCCTCTGTTTGAAAGACCTTTAGCAGTGTGTTTTCTGATTGGATCCTGACAAATACATGTAGCATTTCACAATTAGAACATGTTCTCTGTTCTGTGATCTCATTTTTAACTTTTATGTGCACAACCTCAGGGAAGACTTCAAGGCAAGTACTACTAAACCATTATGCAAATGATAATAAAGATAGGCAGGATAGTACATCACCCGAAGTCCTGGATTAAGTCAGCATGATTCAGTGGAGCCTGGTACACTGTTGTCTGAATCCCAGCTTCACTGACTACTTGTAAGTAGGGCTGGTGGTAACTCATTGTACTCTTCAGAGCCTCAGTTTCTTCCTGTCTAAAATGATAGTACTAATAGAGCTGCTTGGAAGAAAAGTTATGACCAACCTAGATAGCATATTTAAAAGCAGAGACATTACTTTGCCAACAAAGGTCTGTCTAGCCAGGGCTATGGTTTTTCCTGTGGTCATGTATGGATGTGAGAGTTGGACTGTGAAGAAAGCTGAGCGCTGAAGAATTGATGCTTTTGAACTGTGGTGTTGGAGAAGACTCTTGAGAGTCCATTGGACTGTACGGAGATCCAACCAGTCCTTTCTGAAGGAGATCAGCCCTGGGATTTCTTTGGAAGGAATGATGCTGAAGCTGAAACTCCAGTACTTTGGCCACCTGATGTGAAGAGCTGACTCATTGGAAAAGACTCTGATGCTGGGAGGGATTGGGGGCAGGAGGAGGAGGGGACGACAGAGGATGAAATGGCTGGATGGCATCACTGACTCGATGGACATGAGTCTGAGTGAAATCCGGGAGTTGGTGATGGACAGGGAGGCCTGGCGTGCTGTGATTCATGGGGTTGCAAAGGGTCAGACACGACTGAGTGACTGAATTGAACTATTCAGCTGCTGTGAAGGCTTCCCAGGTGGCGCTAGTCGTAAAGAACCTGCCTGCCAATGCAAAGAGACCCAAGAGACACAGTTTCGATCCCTGGGTCAGGAAGATCCCCTGGAGGAGAGCTTGGCAGCCCATTCCAATGTTCTTGCCTGGAGACTCCCATGGACAGGGGAGCCTGGCCAGCTATAGTCCACGGTGTCACAAAGATTAGGACACAACCGAAGTGACAGCACACACACATATATGCCACAGGGCTGCTGTGAAGGTTTAAAAGATGTAACATAAAGCAAGTAGCACTGTCTGATATGCAGCAAAGTTCAACACATGGTAGCAAATGTAGCAACATTCAACAAATGTTGAATGGTAGAAACTCTCTTTATCATCCTCTGGTTCATTGATTCAACAAATAGCTGACCTTTTCCATTCCCTATGCAAACGTGTATAATGACATGTATCCATCATTGTATTATAGAGAACAGTTTCATTGCCCTACAAATCCTCTGTGTCCTGCCCATCCATTCCTCCCTCCCCCATAACCTCTGAAAACCCCTTGATCTTTTTACTGTCTCCATAGTTTTGTCTTTTCCAGAACGTTATGTAGTTGGCATAATCTAGCATGCAATCTTGTCAGACTGGTTTCTTTCACTTGCTGCTGCTGCTGCTAAGTTGCTTCAGTCGTGTCCGACTCTGTGCAACCCCAGAGACGGCAGCCCACCAGGCTCCCCTGTCCCTGGGATTCTCCAGGCAAGAACACTGGAGTGGCTTGCCATTTCACTTAGTAACATGCATTTAAGTTTCCTCCATCTTGTTTTCATGGCTCAGTAACTGATTTCTTATTACCTATGACTAATATTCTATTATCTGTATGGACGACAGTTTATTTATCCATTCACTTACTGAAGGGCATCTTGGTGGCTTCCAAGTTTTGACAATTGTGACTAAAGCTGCCATATATATCTCCATGCAGGCTTTTGTATGGACACAAATTTTCAGCTCATTTGAGTAAATATCAAGATGCGTGATCACTGGATTGTATAGGAAGGGTATTTTGTGAGAAACCCTCAGTGCTCTTCCACAATGATCGTACCATTTTGTGTTCCCACCAGCAACGAATGATAATTGCTCTTTCTTCACATCCTCACTAACTTTGGGTGTTGTTAGTGTTTTGGATTTTGGCCATTCTCATAGGCGTGTAGCGGTATCTTATTGTAACTTTCATTTGCACCCCACTGCAGTACTCTTGCCTGGAAAATCCCATGGACAGAGGGGCCTGGAAGCCTGCAGTCCATGGGGTCGTAAAGAGTCGGACACGACTGAGTGACTTCACTCTCACTTCTTACTTTTGTGCATTGGAGAAGGAAATGGCAACCCACTCCAGTGTTCTGGCCTGGAGAATCCCAGGGACGGGGGAGCCTGATGGGCTGACATCTTATGGGGTCGCACAGAGTCGAACACGACTGCAGCGACTTAGCAGCAGCAGCAGCAGCAATGACGTATAATGTTGAACATCTTTTTATATGCTTATTTTCCATTTGCATATCTTCTTTGATGTGGTGTCTATTAAGGCCTCTGGCTCATTTTTTAACCGAGTTGTTCATTTCCTTATGTTGACCTTGAAGATTCTTTGTATATATTTTAGACAACAGTCCTTTACCAGATTTGTTTCATGTTTTTAAACGTTTTTCAAGGTAAAATATTTTAATTGTTGTTGGTTACAACTACTGTCTTTTTCCACTCTCCCAAATGTCAGAGGTCACTGAAGTGACGACTAATGGAAAGTTGATGTAGGGATATATTTAGACTGGATTCTATGGGCTATACTTGTGCGGTTTGAAGTCATTTGTATGTGAAAGCTTATCTAGCCATTCCAACGTAGAAATGGCTTCCAAAAATGCTCCTGCCACCTGTTATGACTCCTCACTGATGGTGTGACCTACAAGTGAGTACAGGATCAGACAACCTATTTCAATATGAATATGTGCTACGGTGCCCGACACCAGAAGTTTGGGGAGGAGAAACCAGGTTTGAAATAGAGCCAGGAGCTTGTCTATGAGAAATTTTCTCAGTCATCAAATGAGTAAAACTGTGAGCAGGGGACTCAGCTAGAATCATAACTAGTCAAAACAGTAGTTCACAGCGGCTTCCTTGCTGGCTCAGTGGTAAAGAATCTGCCTCCTAGTGCAGGAGACTTGGGTTCAGTTCCTGGGTTGGGAAGATCCCCTGGAGAAGTAAATGACAACCCACTCCAGTATTCTTGTCTGGGAAATCCCATGGACAGAGGAGGATGGTGGGCCACAATCCATGGGGTCGCAAAAGAGCTGGACAGGCCTTAGCGACTAAGGAGCAACAGCATAATAGCTTTAACAGGTATACTCACCCTATACCCTCTCCTCTGTTTGGTGGAAATCATATAAAATAGAATTGATCAGTTTCTGTGGTTCCAGGACACAACCTGTAGCAGTGCTACAAACAGTGAGGAATTTCAATTTTTTGTGTGTTTCAAACATAAACAAAACAATTAACCCTGCTAAAGAAAATACTGAATTCTAGTCTTTGAAGAAATGACATTATTACAAAATGATTGTCTCATAAAGAAATGATTAAGAATTTGTGGTTAGAAGTTTAGGGTAAAAATGTTGTAGCCATGCAAAAGGTAACTCATTAATAATAAATATTATGATCTCTTTCTCTGGACTTTGTGATACTTACAGACTTTCTTGTGGCTCAGCTGGCAAAGAATCCACCTGTAATGAGGGAGACGTGGGTTTGATCCCTGGGTTGGGAAGATCCCCTGGAGAAGGCAAAGGCTACCAGTCCACTATTCTGGCCTGGAGAATTCCATGGACTGCAGAGTCCATGGGTCACAAAGAGTTCGACACGACTGGGCAACTTCCACGTTCACAGGTTTTCCACGTTTTTAAAAAGTGGGAACTTGTGATTTCTCTTCTCATTCTGAATAAGTATGGTATTTGTGTCTAATTCTATATTTGTAATTGAGTTTTCTCTTCCTTCAAAAGGGCTGTGCATAAGCTTCAGACCCCATGAAACTGGGGTCTATTCTTCCTTGTCCTTGTAATTATATGATTTAATAACATTTCATAGAAGCCAATGAAAAATGAGTGTGTAGAGGAAGAATTGCATCCAGAGAGATGAAACTGAATGCTTTGGGAACATCTGACTGGATTTGAGTTGCTAAAAACAATTGCTGTTGAATTAAGAATAGGTGAAAAAAACCAAGATTGAGGAAATATTACGTGTGATAATCTAGTAGGATTCCTCACTTGATCTGCTTTGCAGTGACTTTCATTTATCCCTCCACCCCTCAAAGAAGCCAAAACTGGACCCTGCAGAGAAGACCTATTGGATATGTGTTATAAACAGCAGCCAAGTAGAATTCTGAATGCATGCCAGGTTTTGTGCTGCCTGAGGGGAAGCACTGGGTAGGAATTTGCTAATTTACTTCTTGACAGAATGTGTCAGGCAGTCTCAACCAATGGCGCAGAAGTGGCCATTGAGAGAGGAAAAAAAAAAAAAACCCTGAGAGGAAAGTCAAGTTGTCATTTTACTTGGTCCATTCACTTCCACTTTACAGATGGGTAAACTGAGGCCCAGAGATAGAAAATGTATTTCTCGGGTGACACAGTCATGGAAGGGCAGCCCCAGGGACCCAGATCTCCCGCCTGGCCATCTTTCTATTTGCCCACTTCCCTGGGAAAGTCAGGAGGGAAGGGAAAAGGCAGGTAGGAATTTGAAGCTCCCATATGTTTAACTTGTTCGAGTGTTCATAATGTCACAACTGAGGGGGAAATGGGGGAGCCTTAGAAACTCCCAAAGGGCCTCTTTTTATTTTTCTTTAATGCAGACCGTTTAAAAAGTCTTTATTGAATTTGTTACAAGATGCTCTGTTTTATGTTTTGTTTTTTGGCTGTGAAGAACGTGAGATCTTAGCTCCCTGAACAAGGATTGAACCCACACCCCCTGCATTGGAAGGCAAAGTCTTAATCACAATTGCCTTTCTGTCTTACCTCCTCCATGAATTATCTCCCCAATGTCTCATGGAGGCTGTGGTCGGGGCCTGAGATAAAAGGTGAGAATTAGGTGGTTCCTCCCATTGGCCCCACCCCTTCCCCAAATAACGCACATTCTCTTGGATATAGATCATGATTAAAAACCAAACACACTGGACTATTACCCAGCCATGAAAAAGAATGAAATTTTGCCATCTGCAGCAACCTAGATGGACCTGGAAGGTATTATGCTTAGTGAAAGAAGCCAGACAGAGGAATACAGTTATGTACATTGGTCCTTCTATGTGGAATCTAAAAAATGAACAAACGATGACTATAACAAAACAGGAACAGATGTAGAGAACAGAGAACTGGTTACCAGTGGGGAGAGGGTTGGTAGGAGGAGTAAGGTAGGAGAACGGTATTAAGAGGTACGAACTGTGGCACATATATATGTACAGTGGAGCATCACTCATCCGTGAGATAGAATGAAATAACGTCATTTGCAGCAACATGGGTGGGTATAGAGATTGTCATACTGAGTGAAGTAAGTCAGACAAAGACAAATATCATATCAGTTCAGTTCAGTTCAGTTCAGTTGCTCAGTCATGTCCGACTCTTTGCGACCCCATGAATCGCAGCACGCCAGGCCTCCCTGTCCATCACCATCTCCCAGAGTTCATTCAGACTCACGTCCATCGAGTCCGTGATGCCATCCAGCCATCTCATCCTCGGTCGTTCCCTTCTCCTCCTGCCCCCAATCCCTCCCAGCATCAGAGTCTTCTCCAATGAGTCAACTCTTCGCATGAGGTGGCCAAAGTACTGGAGCTTCAGCTTCAGCATCATTCCTTCCAAAGAAATCCCAGGGCTGATCTCCTTCAGAATGGACTGGTTGGATCTCCTTGCAGTCCAAGGGACTCTCAAGAGTCTTCTCCAACACCACAGTTCTAAAGCACCAATTCTTCGCCACTCAGCCTTCTTCACAGTCCAACTCTCACATCCATACATGACCACAGGAAAAACCATAGCCTTGACTAGACGGACTTTAGTCGGCAGAGTAATGTCTCTGCTTTTGAATATGCTATCTAGGTTGGTCATAACTTTTCTTCCAAGGAGTAAGCGTCTTTTAATTTCATGGCTGCAGTCACCATGTGCAGTGATTTTGGAGCCCCCCAAAATAAATTCTGACACTGTTTCTACTGTTTCCCCATCTATTTGCCATGAAGTGATGGGACTGGATGCCATGATCTTCGTTTTCTGAATGTTGAGCTTTAAGCCAACTTTTTCTCTCTTTCACTTTCATCAAGAGGCTTTTTAGTTCCTCTTCACTTCCTGCCGTAAGGGTGGTGTCATCTGCTTATCTGAGGTTATTGATATTTCTCCCGGCAATCTTGATTCCAGCTTGTGTTTCTTCCAGTCCAGCGTTTCTCATAAGGAGATACCCCTCGTCCAATGTAAGGAGCAGTGGCTGTGCCTTGCTGGAGCAGCCGTGAAGAGATACCCCACGCCCAAGGTAAAAGAAACCCAAGTAAGATGGTAGGTGTTGCAAGAGGGCATCAGAGGGCAGACACACTGAAACCATACTCACAGAAAACTAGTCAATCTAATCACACTAGGACCACAGTCTTGTCTAACTCAATGAAACCAAGCCATGCCTGCGGGGTAACCCAAGACGGGCGGGTCATGGTGGAGAGGTCTGACAGGATGTGGTCCACTAGAGAAGGGAATGGCAAGCCACTTCAGTATTCTTGCCTTGAGAACCCCATGAACAGTATGAAAATATCATATGATATTGCTTATATGTGGGATCTAAAAAATGGTACAAATAAACTTATTTACAAAACAAACAAAAGGTACAAACTACTAGGTATAAAATAAATAAGCTGCAAGGGTATATTGCACAGCACAGAGAATGCAGCCAACATTTTATAATGACTTTAAGAAAGAACAACAAATGTCGTCTGTTAATGCATATATATGAAACCGGAAAAAATGGTAGCAATGCACCCATGTGCGGGTAGGGATAGAGACACAGATATGGAGAATGACCTTGGGCACACAAGTGGAGAGGGGGAAAAGGAGAGGGTGGGACAGATTGAGAGAGTATATACATACATATGCTAGCGTATGCAAACGAGCCAGCTAGTGGGAAGCCGCTGTATCACATTAGCTCAGCTCAGTGCTGTGTGACGACCAACCGAGAGGGCTGGGGCAGGGGAGGGTGGGACGGAGGCTCAAGAGGATGTATGTATACGTATAGCTGATTCACATGGCTGTACAAGAGCAACTAACATTTTATACTCCAACTAAAGTAAATTAAAAAAAAAAAGAAAAAATAACAGTTTGGGTCTGGCCTGGGTCATTAGACCTATAGTCTAAATTACTAGAGTCACGGGGCAGAAAGACGTATTATGACCCTATTGGAAGAAATGCCATGTTCCCGGTGAGAAATAATTTCTATTATTCCATGATCATGAACAGCTTTGGTCCACCTGTGAGCACACACAGGCAAGGGAGTGGGGTCTTCACACCAGGGCTCCGGGGATTCGGCTGGGTGGGCTGTTTGCGGTGGCATGGACAGGCTCGCCTCGGCCCAATGAATCCTCTGTCGCTCCCTTGCGAAGGCAACAGACCTGGGTTCAAAGATCGGGAGACGGCTGGGCGGCACTTCCTCCTCCTGCCTCCGTCTCCCGGGCGCCACATCTTCCTGGAGAACCCACTGTTCTCCTCCTGCAGACTTTGGCTGTGGCTACCTGTGGGGATTGGCATGCCAGCCGTCTCACATAAAACCCTCAGCTCTTTAAACTCTCCAGTTAAAGCTGAGCCCCCATAAAAGTTGCCAGGCTGAGTGTGGGGCATGAGATCCACACCTTCTGCTCAGCCTGAGGACGCTGTAATGAGGCCTGGCTGGGAAGCGCAGGCCCTGTGGCTGGACTTCCAGCTGTGACTACACACAGGAAAGTGAGGGATGTGTTAGCTGAGACCCAGAAGCATCTGAAAGGCGGGGTCAGGGAGCTGCAAGGAGCAGCCAGAGCTGCACAGAGGAGTCTTTAAAGGCCCATTTACAGGAGCAGTGGTGGGAGCTTGGATGCCGCATGGAGAAGTCACAGTGCAGAGGCTATGGGGGAAGAGCTAAAGAGTTAAAGGATCAGAAGTGACTGCCTTTTGGCAGTTTCCTCGAAATGCATGCCCATAAGACAAAATTCTTTGCACCTAGTGGGGCCTGTACAAATATTTGCGAAGTAAATGTGTGAAGGGAATATGACCTTCCCTTGCAATGCATTTCTGGAACTGATGATCTGGTTGGTGATATGGTATATCCTGTGGTGGGCAAGGCAGGCAGGCAGACAAGCAGGCTTCAGAAAGGAAAGGACGATTCAGAACACAGCTCCAAGGCTGCGCTTCCTCTGCTCCCAAACCTCAACTTTGCAGAATATCTTTTAATGCAGGGCTTGAAACTCTCAACTTACTGGGGCCAGCCAGTTGGTCCATGAGCAAGGTGGGTGCAGCTGGAGGGTGGAGGAGACTCTGGTGGTCTGTTGAGCCCATGTCCCTTCCAAAGGGGGAAGACACTGCCCAGCTGTTCTCACCGATGCCATGCAGGATTTTAGGTCACTGTTTTTAGATATTCCGGCTTTTCAAGTATTCCCAGAAAGTCACATGTAAAGTTTTTGTTTTGTTTTTAAAATTTAGTTATTGTTTGTTTATTTTTGGCTGCACTGGGTCTTTGTTGCTGTGTACAGTCTTTCTCTAGTAGCAGTGATTGGGGGCCACTTTATAGCTATGGCGCACGAGCTTCTCATTGCAGCGGCTTCTCTTGCTGCAGAACATGCGCTCTAGAGAGTGGGCCCAGTGGTTGTGGCCCTCAGGCTTAGTTGCCCCTTGGGATGTGGGATCTTCCTGGGCCAGGGATGGAACCTATATCTCCTGCATTGGCAGGCGGATTCTTAATTGCTGGACCACCAGGGAAGTCCCCAAATGTCACATTTTTAAAAAGTGAAATCCCCTACTTAAATGTTGTTGTTAAGTTGCTAAGTCGCGTCCTACTCTTTTGTAGCCCTCCAGGCTCCTCTGTCCTTGGGATTTCCCAGGCAAGAATAGTGGAGTGGGTTGCCATTTCCTTCTTCAAGGGACATTCCTGACCCAGGGATTGAACGCGTGTCTCCTGCATTGGCAGGTGGATTCTTTACTACTGAGCCTTCGGGGAAGCCCACTTTGAAATCATGGGCAACTAATTCAACACTTTGAAAGCACCACATGTTTGAACAAAACCCCTTCGAGGGTTGCATCTGGAACCCCGGATGTCAATGAGTAGTAACTTTGAATGTGGGGTTTTCATTTAGTAAAATCTATCCAGTATTTTGGATAAATACATTTACCCAGTATTTTGAGGATGCCATGTTCAACCCGCGTCATGAAGGGCGAGCAGGACTTGGTGAGCAGGCATGACAGAGCAAGACACGCATGCCAGGCGGAAGGCACACCCAGGCAAAGGCAGGGAGGGGCGAAATGTATGATGCGCTTGGAAAAGTGGGAAGTAAGTGAGCACTGAAGTGAAGTGAAGTCGCTCAGCCGTGTCCAACTCTTTGCAACCCCATGGACTGTAGCCTACCAGGCTCCTCAGTCCATGGAATTTTCCAGGCAAGAGTACTGGAGTGGGTTGCCATTTCCCTCTCCAGGGGATCTTCCCAACCCAGGGATCGATCCTGGGTCTCCCGCATTGCAGGCAGACGCTTTACCCTCTGAGCCAGCAGGGAAACCGCCAGGGAAGTGAGCATTACCCACACCTGCGGAGCAGTGTGGGTGTAACAACTCTGGTGGTGTCTTGGTGGGGTCGGGGGTGGGGGTGTCATTGCTTGCAAAGGAAGTATTTTGCACTGTTATTAACCAGGTTAAGAGCAGGTTGCTTTTACTGAGGAGCAGAGAGGATTTGGAGCTTATTCTAAAACAGGCAGTTGGATGGGGGAGCTTCCTGATGATGTAGCTCTGGAACCTGACTGGTTCAAATCCTGGCTGCCCACTATGAGCTCTGTATCCTGAACTTTGCCCCCTCTCTGTGCCTCAGTCTCCTTGTCTGTAAAATGGAGATACTCATCTCGTATAGTATTTGAGGGCTGAGGGAGTTCTTTCCTCCAGTGGTCATAGGTTGATGCTCCTGCTCAGTGCATGACAAACGTCCAACAAACACTCCCTCTTTCTATTATAATATCTCTTTTCATTTTCACCTAAAGGGGCCAGACACATCTGTGATGTCTGGTACTGGCCCTGGGAAACCACAGTCCGTGAGTCATGGGTTTAAAAGCTCTTTTCCAGAGCTGAAGATTCTGATTTCTTAGCTGTGCAGAGAGGAAATAAAACCCTGCTCTTCTAAATGGACTGGGAGGAGTATGAAATTACGACTAAGTCGGTTTGGAGCTTTTGTGTAGGGCTTTCACAAAGAGATCAACCATCAATCATGCACAATTACTCTGACCTTGGGTGAACTACGGTCTCTTGAACATGGAAGATTTCACTCCCGGGGGTCCAGAGATACAAAGACTGTCTGCTCAGCATCACAGCACAGAGAACCAGATCCAGAGTAGCCTCAGGTCCGGGGTGCCTGCACGTCAGCCTAAGCCTCTCCCCTCTTTCCAAGGCTCCCTTTCAGACCCAAATGCCCTTTCAGAGGGAGTGGTGGCCAGGGTCGTTGAAAATAAAAGTAGATAGAGAGTTGGGTGAAATTTGTCTTTGCCCAAAGTGTGTGACTTTGGAGGGCGATTCAGCCTCTCTCGTTGCCTCAGTGTTCACATCTTTAAATTGGGGTGGATGAAGTCTGTCTCATGAGTGTATTGTGTGTATTAGGAGATGTTAAGAGTGGTGCTGATGTGACTATCCCCTTGCGCAGAGAAACCCAAAGGCCCCAGAGCTGAAGTCTCTTGTGTGTGGTTGATCTATTTCCTCCCTCCATCCTTCTCTTCCTCCCTCTTTCCCTCTCTCCATCTCTTTCTCCTTCCTGCCCTCCTCCCTTCTTTTTATACTCAGACCCATAATGAGCACACAATACAAGCCAGGTATCACGCCTGAACACAGTGTAAGATAAGACTGCGTCTTTCTTGGTATCGCCCCACCATTTGACATATATAGCAGGCATTTCGTATGATGTCTTGTCTTCACTGTTGTGGCAGTGATCATTGAACTGATTGATCCTCTGAAGGTCTATCATATTTCTACTCTTACTTTTAAAAAATAAGAAGAAACAAGGCATTTCTCTGATGCTAAAACAGATTATACATGGTCCCAGTGGGAAACTGGACCATGCAGAAAAGTTCTGAGAAGAGCCTAATAATCATGAATGCTGCTGCCCCTCAGCTTAGCCACTGCTTGCGTGTTGCTGGATTTTCTTAAAGTGTCTTTCATGTGCTCAGACATACTTTTATGTTGTATAATTTGACTCATACCGAGTGAATTAATCTTTATTTGGCTGTGCCAGGTCTTAGTTGTGGCACTCAGGATCTTCCATCTTCGTTGCAGCATGGCTGATCTAGTTCCCGGACCAGGTTCGATTGAACCTGGGTCCCCTGCATGGGGAGCACAGAAGGAGAACTGGAAGTATGAGCTGTTAACAGCAATGTACACCGCAACTGGCGGACAGACAGACAAAAGGGACCCCAGGGGATCTGGTAGGGTCCAGAAGCATCCCAGTGTTCACCTGCCTCCTGCCACAGTAGAATCCACAAGGTTCTTCAGATGCACCTACACATATCCACCACAGGGCCTTTGCACATGTGATTCACTCTGTCTGGATGGGGTTTTTTGCTCACTTCCTTCTTGGCCCAGATGTCATTTTATCAATAAGTTCCTTTCTCAACCCTCCTGCTTAAAACTGAAACAAGGGGACTTCCCTGGAGGTCCAGTGGTTAAGACTTTGCCTTCCTTCACATTTCCAGTTCTTCAGAGAATTGCTTTTGGGCATCTTGTTTGAAGGTGCCTGAGAGTTTATGCCCCCTTCCAGAGTTAATATGTCCCCATAGCCAGTGCCTGGCTTGTTGTCCTGGGGAATGTGCATGCAGCCTCCTTGTCACAAGGTAAAACACCTCTGCAGTGCAGCTGACACTTCAGAGCCCCCTGGGATCAGACTGAAGCTAGACTTCATCTGAAACCACATGCTTGCTTGGCTTTCTCCACTTCCCTATCTTGCTTCCGCAACACAGGTACAGATTTCTCCAGAGAGCATGCTTGATAAATCACTTGTATCTGAACCCTTGCCTCAGGCTCTGCCTCTGGGGAATCCAAGCTGACCTAAGACGGGGCCACCTTATCCTATATGTACTCAACTAACGTGGGTCTGTGTGTTCACAGCGATGGTGACCTGCCACTTACTTGTTTCTTTATTCTATTAACTTGCCTCGAGACCAGTGTGCTCTGATATAACGTTCACCCAGGTAGCTGATTTCCAACTTTATATGGCACCCACAACTAGAATGATAACCTTCCTAAAGGGTAGAACATATGCGTAAGCTTTAGGAAATGTGGCTTGGAATCCTGGTTTCCCTACATGGGTAACTCTATACCTGGGCAGTTCCATACCTTCTTTAAACCTCAGTTTTCTCAGCTGTGAATTGGAGGTAATAGTAATGCCTGTCCTGGGTCAGGAATAGGAAGAGCACTTTGCAAGTGTGAAGAGTTATTATTCACCATAAATATGGCAGTCAGAGATCTCTTTGGAGAATACCGACTGGAATTTCTATCGGATCCCTGAGATCTTACATGGGCTCTTTGGTCCTTTAAGATTCATCCATGAAGGATCTCATTCCAATACATGGGTTTCACCAAAAATCTAGAGTTGGGGTGACTTGGCCATCTTCATGGCATGGCTTCAGGTGCAGCATCACCACAGGGTGGTAGTGTGGTCATGTGTTCTAAGCAAGGCAATGTGTCCCCCATCTTCTGAAGCTACTTTAAAGGTTTTGTGATACACCCCACTCCACACACCCCTGCTCTCCGGAAAAAAAAAAAAAAAAAAAAAAAGCCAGAATGAAGTCATGTGGAATTCTCCAGTGAATTTTGTATCCATGCCAAGATATTTTAAGAAATGCATTTGCAGAGTGACTTAGCAAAACTGTTTGAACAACTGCAGCCAGGCTCTCTTGGAGCAAAAGCAATAAAAATCTCCACCAAGTGATAAATCATGGAATGAGAAGATTGGGAGGAAGTTTCCCCAGATGAGTTTTGAGGAAGGTTTCATGTAGAAAATGGATGGAATCCAGAATATTGACTCCTTCCTGGTGCAGGAACTTGTCACTGGTCATTCTTGAAATTCCATTCCATGCAGAATCTGGCTTATAGTAGGTGCTCAATAAATTTGAATGGAATCAGCCGATTAATCACTCAGTCCACCATGCATGCATGAGAGAATAATTAAAGACAGTAAAGGCAGAATGCATTTTTCTCTTTAAGATGTATATAAAGAGATTTATCTGAAACAGACGTGCCCTTTAGCTCTGGGGGAAACTGGACAGGGTTTAACAAGCAACGTGAATGAGGTTGAGGTGCCCAAATATTTGTGGACCTCCTATTACAACTGAGCCAGTTGACTCCAAGGAAATTGTTTAGAAAATTCTGCTGACGCTCTTGGGGTCTTGCAAGGCCCTTGAAAAAAAAAATCAGTGTCTGCTGGGACTTCCCTGGCAGTCCAGTGGTTAAGACTTCACCTTCCAATGCAGGGTGTGTGGGTTCAGTCCCTGGTCAGAGAGCTAGGATCCCACATATCTCTCGGCCAAAAAAAAAAAACCAAAGCATGAAACAGAAGCAATATTGTAATAAAATCAAACAAAGACTTTTAAAAAAGTGATCTGCATTAAAAAAAATGTTAAAAAAAGTCAACCTCTACTCTACCACTGTGTCGGCTACTGGAGAAGATCTTGAAGGCATGATTTCCTGTCTCCCAAAATACCTGTTTCCCTTGGCAAGTCGACACTATCCATTCAATGATTTGTTTAAGCAGATTCACGATTCTCCTTCTAATTCCACTGTAGCAAGTCTGGGATCAGCCGAGGTCGTTAAAAACCACTTCACTAATGTCTCCATGATAACACAAGTGAGGTCGACAAAGAGGGTGCACAAGGCAGATAGGTGAGTCATCCCACCTTTATCTTGTTCCTCTTGGCTTAAAACATCTTTAGGGTGTCTTTCTGCCTATTTTTCTGGCAGTCAGTAGAGCAGAGGCTAGCATTTTCCCACACTCTGGATATCCTTTCAAATGCCTCTGGGTTATTTGAGTTTGAGGTTCCAGGGGGCTGGACTCAACGAGGGGAGGGACTTCTCTCTCTTGTGTTCGTGTTTATATGACTTTGTATTTGTAGGAATGCAGCTGACTGCAAGTCACAGAAACCCTGATGACAGAGGCTTGAATCACCCCCATCATGAGAAGTCTCTTAGTGAGTTGCTGTTGGCATTGATTCAGTAAGCCAGTTCTCTTGGGAGCTGCACTGGGCTTCACGGTCACTTCCTGCATTTCAGGAAAGGTAAGAAGAAAGGATGCCCCGGGAAAGGCTTCACTAGGTACAGTCATATCTTTTTACTAAACTATCCAGTTTCTAAAATCCTCCCCCAGCAGACTTTTTATTTATGCTTTTGAATCAAAACACTAGTCCTGTAGCTGCAAGGGAGGCTGATAACACACATGCACAGCTTCTCAGCGTCTATAGTGGGAGGGAGCGAGGGCATGGGGTAACTCTTGTTTCTCCAGTCAACAGCACCAGCCCACTTTCTACAGCCCAATTTGCACGCTCCCATTTCTTATCTGGGGACCTGTGTCCTATCCAATAACTTACATCTGGAATATCCACATCTGTGAGAAGTCACCTTCCTAAGTTTGGTAACAGGAAGTGTCCAGAGAAACACCCAGCTCCAACCAAGAGATACCTGAAAACAGGAGCTCATGTCTGTTAAGGACTCATGTGCCAGGCACTTTCCATTTGTTCATTTTATAATTTATTTGTTTTAAGTTTATTTGTCTGTCTGTTTATTTACATGCTTGACTGTGCTGAGTCTTAGTTGTGGTGTGCAGGATTTTTAGTTGTGGCATGCAGGGTCTAGTTTCCTGACCATGGATCAAATCTGGGCCCCCTACATTGGGAGCACAGAGTCTTAGCTGCTGGACCCTCAGTGAAGTCCCCTCCATTTGTTCATTTAAAAAATCCTTACTTACACTGACCCCTTGCAGTGGTCACTTTAAGTTCCTTCCATTGTACAGATGAAGAAACCAGGGCTCAGCATTCTTGCACACGTGTGGCTGCGCAGTTGCGTTCGACTCGTGCAGTGCCACAGACTGTAGCCCTCCAGCTTCCTCTGTCCATGGAATTTTCCAGGCAGGAATACTGGAGTGGGTTGCCATTTCCTCCTCCAGGGGATCTTCTTGAACCAGGGATGGAACCCGAGTCTCCTGTGTCTCTAGCACTGCAGGCAGATTCTTTACCACTGAGCCACCGGGGAAGCCCCAGAGTTGCTGAGATTTGTCTAAATAAAAAGAGACATGTTTGGGATTTGAACGTAGGCAATGCCATCTCCTAGCTGTGACAGACACATGCTCAGCGGGGTTCATTCGAGGCTGGCCTCTCTCCTATCAGAACGGCTTTCTCTGTAAGTCACCAGATGTGCCTGGGGTCCCTACGCCCTGCCCCACTTTCAGGGCCTCTTGATGCTATTCTTCTGGGCCGGCAGTAAAATGACATTTATGAGGATTTTTCCCTTTGAAGTGAGAGTGTTTGCGTACTTCACTTTAAAGCAAGGGAAAAAACAAGAGCTCCAGCAGACAAATAACGGCAGCCTTGGAGAAAGGGCAGGATGCCTGTGGATGTACCGGCTCCACTGGGTCATATCGAGTCATCTTATGGGGAAATGCCTTTATTTGTCTCCTTTCAAATGACTTTTATTAACTCTTTCCTCCATTTCCATTTCTTTTACTAGTTTCTTTAAACTAGCCAGTGGTTTTTCTTTCTTTCATTTTCCTCCTTCCTCTTTCTTTCTTTTTTTCTTTCTTCTTTCTTTCTGTCCTTTCTATCTTTAGAAAAGTGATCAAAATAGACACTAAAGACCAAAGGATTTATATTTTATCAGCTTCCCATCCTCCTACCAACCCAATGTTGTCTTCCTGCTTGTTCATATTATATACTCCAGAGGTTAAATGCATCAGAGAGTTAAGGCAATTCATGGAGTTCACTCTGTCAGACAAATCCACTCTTGGTGGGGAAGAAAAAAAATGCACCGTTTGTACTTGTCTGCCCCTAAATTGGAGAAGGAAATGGCAACCCACTCCAGTGTTCTTGCCTGGAGAATCCCAGGGACGGGGGAGCCTGGTGGGCTGCTGTCTCTGGGGTTGCACAGTCGGACACAACTGAAGTGACTTAGCAGTAGCAGCCCCTAAATGACTCAGGTCGGAGGCTTCCATGAATATTGTTCGCCCCATGGCCACTCCTGTGTTCACTTAGGCAGGTTGAGAAGTCAAGGGTACTCTGGAATAGTGGGTAGACAAAGCCTTTCAAGAATTCTAAAGTGAAAGTGAAGTGAAAGTGAAGTCGCTCAGTCGTGTCCGACTCTGTGACCCCATGGACTGTAGCCTCCCGAGCTCCTCTGTCAAGAGGATTTTCCAGGCAAGGATACCGGAGTGGGTTGCCATTGCCTTCTCTAAGCCGTAAAATAACTCCTTTTAAAAAAAAAATGTGTTTTTAATTGGGGGGTAATTGCTTCACAATGTTGTGCTGGTTTCTGCTGTACAAGGGCGTGAATCAGCCGTAAGCACACCTGTATCGCCTTCCTCTGGAGCCTCCCTGCCACCTTCCCATCCTGCCCTGCCATAGGTCAGAGCCCTCCTTTTGCTGTACAGCTGCCCACTAGCTGTCCATGTTACACATGGTCGTGTGTATACGTCGATGCTACTCCCCCAGTTCATCCCACCCCTTCCCCTGCTGTGTCCTCAGGTTCATCCTCTGCGTCTGTGTCTCTATTCCTGCCCTGCAAATAAGTTCATCAGCATCACTTTCCAAGATTCCATGTGTATGCATTAATACACGACCTTTGTTTTCCTCTTTCTGACTTACTTCACTCTGTATAACAGCTCTAGGTTCATCCACCTCAATACAACTGACTCAAGTTTGTGAGGAAAATGGTATAGAGCGGGGGTTGACAAACATTTTCTGTAAAGAGCCAGACAGTGAACATTTCAGATTTTGCAGGTCATAAGGGCCTGTCAAATTTACTCGGCTTTGTTACAGCATGAAGGCAGCCATATCCATCATGTCGCGGTGGGGGTGGCTGAGTTCCAATCTGACTTCATCTACAAATGCTGAAATTTGAATGTCGTAGAGTTTTCACGTGTCAAAAAGTATCCTTCTGATTTTTTTCAAGCATTTAACATGGAAAACCATTCTTAGGTAGTGGGCTATCTGAGTCAGTGGTGGATGGACTGGGCTGAGTCCATGGACTCAAGAATAAAATGGAGATTTATACTATTGGAATTATTATTATTTTTAATGATGTGGAAATCTTGATACTTTTTGAACTGAAATAACTCTATGCTTTTGATAACGCAGAGGACCAGATGCCGTGGAAAGGTCCATTTCTCTGATGCACGACATGTAATTTTAAAACTGGCTAAAATGTCATGTCAGATCAATTGATAACTGCAATGTATAAAACATATGAAACTAATTCCAGGAAATACTTTTTATTTATGTCCTTGGGTCTGAGTTTCTGAGCTCTCTGTGTTTAGGGATGGAATTTGGTTTATTCAAGAAGTAGCAGGTTATATATCTTGATGGCTACATTAGCTCAATATTTCCTCTCCTTTCTGGAGCAGGTAAACTTTGCAGGCTGTTTCAGTTTGCAGCAATTACATTTGCTTATCGCTCTGAAACGGAATTTCATTTGAAGCCAGTTATTAATGTCTAAAATGCACTTCCAGGAAATCGTTTTGAGCATTTTATTTATTAAAAAGAACTCGATGTTTGTTCAAAGGCATTGATGTAATTTACAAAGTTCGGTATTAGATATTTTATGAGGCAATATAAAAATGCCATTTTCCCAGACCCCCGTTGCCTAATTGTGCTGTGTTACCTTCAATGTCAGAATAAGGTGCTATGTTATATTTGGCTGTTATGCCGTTAATCAATAAGGTTATTAAAGAAGCAAACACACAAACAAACAAAAAAATCCTTCCACTTTTTCCAGCCACAGATTCTTCTGATTAATGGATTTATTTTTATGGAGCATCTTCAAAACCACTTTAAATACTTTCAATGGCTCTACTTTAGGGAAAAAGAAGATGTTTGGGGATTTGGGGACAGACCTATGAGAAATCTAGGACATAGACCATCATAACAAGCCCTATCAGTACCCCACCAATATCCCCTCAATATTTGCTATTTTGGAATATTCCTATAGTGCCAACTTCAAGCACCTACCACTCTCTGTCTGCAGCTCTCTCTTGGGCTCCATGAGGGTAAGGTAAAAAATCATGGGGAATGAATGCCCCAGAAGCAGCCTTCTGCCAATGGTAAGTGGGTGTTGAAGAAATACCCAAGCTGTACCCCTCAGGGGGTCTAACTCTGAAGCATGCCCTGTATAGTATCCCAGGCCTCCTCCTAGAACTGAGTTCCCAGTGGTCCCTGTAAGGATCTGCTCCATATGCAGTGTGTCAGCTGCCCATTGCTGCACAACAAAGTGACCCCAACCTTAGTGGCTTAAAACAACAAATGTCTACTCTTTCGCTGTTTCTGTGGGGCACAACTTCAGAGACGGCTTAGTTGGGTAGATCTGGCTCAGGCTCTCTTGTGAGCATGCTCGGTCGCTCAGTCGTGTCTGACTCTCTGCAGCCCTGTGGACTGTAGCCCACCAGGCTCCCCTGTCCATGGAAATTTCCAGGCTAGAGTATTGGAGCAGGTCTCCATTTCCTACTCCAGGGGATCGTCCTGATCCAGGGATTGAACCCATATATCTTGGGTCTCCTGCATTGGCAGGTGGATTCTTTACCACTAGCTCCAGGCTATCTTAGGAAGAGCACAGTCAGGATGGACTGGAGCTGATGAGTCTGCTTCTGAGCTTACTCCCATGGCTTGGGCAGGAGGCCTCTATTGCTCACCATGCGGGCCTTCCCATAGGACAGCTTGAGTGTCTCCTGACCTGGTTGCTGGATTCCCCTAGAGTGAGTGACCCAAGAGGGACAGAGACCAAGATGGAAGCTGAGGGACCTTTGGTGAGCTAGACTCAGAAGTGGCCCATGATCACTTTCACTGAATTCTCTTCATTAGAAGCAAGTCACTACATCCTACCCAGTCTCAAGGGGAGAAGAACTAGATTTCATCACATGTACCTTAAATTGACTTCGTTCCCTTTTCTGTCACTTCTGCATGTCTCTGTGGTGCTTCCTGAAATCACCTCCCAGATAAATGATCCTTATTTCAGCATTTGCTCTGGGGAAACCTAAGCCAAGACAGCAGGCTTCCCAGGTGGCGCTAATGGTAAAGAATCCGTCTGCCAATGGAGGCGTAAGAGACCGGGGTTTGATCCCTGGGTTGGGAAGGTCCCCTGGAGTAGGAAGTGGCAACCCACTCTAGTATTCTTGCCTGGAGAATCCCATGGGCAGAAGAGTCTGGAGGGCTACAGTCCATAGTGTCTCAAAGAGTGGGACATGATTGAAGTGACTTAAAACATACATACATACACACACACACACACACACACACACACACACACAGACACAGACACACACAAGCCAAGACAGCTAATAGCACCAACCACTAACAAAAATAGCAACACTGAAACTGCTGTTCATTGAGTCTTTACTATGTGCTGGGCACTGAATAAACCATTGAAAACCTAACCACTCACCTTTTCTTCCAGCCTGGGACATTTTTGTTCTCTGTATTAGTCATATTGCTAAAGCAATAATAACCACCACTACATGTGTGTGTGCGCACTGCAGTTGTGCCTGACTCTTTGCAGCCCTATGGACTGTAGCCCACCAGGCTCCCCTGCCCATGGGATTTTCCAGGCAAGAATACATGGAGTGGGTTTCCATGCCCTCCTCCAGGGGATCTTCCAGACCCAGGGATCTAACCTGAGCCTCTGAGGTCTCCTGTACTGGCAAGTGGGTTCTTTACCATCACTGCCACATGGCTTGACTCAAAACAAATTTGTTTCTTGTTCACTTCAGTGCCATTGATGGCAGGAGTGGGATGGGAAGGACCCCACTCCATGACATCATTCAGGGGGCCAGGTGCCCTTCCGTCTTGGACCCCAATTCCTTTTACTCCTTAGCTTCGTCTCCATCCAGAAGGCAAATGGAGGATGTGGGGAAGAGGGTGAGGATCATGACAGAGAGATTTTAATGAGGGCAGCCAGGCTTAATAGAGGCTTCCCATTTAGCTGCTCAGGTTCTTGGGCCAGAATTCAACCACATGACCCCATCTGCAAGGGAGGCTGGGCAAATGCGCTCTAGTTGGAATCCTGGTAGGAGCGGCTGGTGGATTTAGGGAGCACTCAGCCAGTCTCAGCCGTGTCTTTTAACCACCTACCAAAAGAAATGGCAATAACTGAACACAAGCTTCATCAAAGCACTTTCGCATGTTCTGCGTTAGATTAGTCTCGAGACATTTAGAGATGGTAGCACAGAGCAAATGCTAAGGCATTGATCGTGGTCACTCTAGTAACTTACTTCAACCACGCAGAGCCTCTGTTGTTGTTGGTTGTGAAATCCCGTCTGCCTCTTTGTGACCCCATGGACTGTAGCCTGCTAGGCTCCTGGGGATTTCCCAGGCAAGAATATCGGAGCGGGTTGCCTTTTCGTTCTCCAGTGCCTCTATTAGGGGGTGATATTATCACCTGCAATTTAGAAATGAGAAGACCGAGGCACAGAGAGGTTCAGTCATCTGCTCAAGTCACACAGCTCCTTGGTGATGGAGGGAGGATTTGAACACAGACAGCAAAGCTCCAGAGACCATGCTTTCCCCCTGCCGCGTCATGCTGCTTCCAAAGGGGAGACATTGTGTCCCTGTCGTTGTGCAGATGGGGAAGCTGAAACCCAGAGAGTGTGAATTTCTTGTTCATGAGCTCACAGCCAGAGACTGGATTTGAACCCAGATCTTTCGTCTTTTGCGAGCCAAGCCTGGAGGGTGACGCCCAGGACAGAGCAGGCCTTGTTTTGGTTCTCCTTCAGAAGACTGAATGTAATTGTGCTGTCCAGTGTGATAAAAATCTCGGAAGCCGCTGGAGCTGCAGGAGTCTCTTCCCAGACCACCCCCTCCCCTTTCCCTTTCCTAATGAGCCCGGAGACGCCGGCAGGACGGCGGGCGGCAGCCAATGGACAATTAGCGGAGAGGGCTGTCCCGCTTGGGCTGGGCCCTGCATCAGGGCCCTAAGTGTCTGCTTATTAAATCACGGCTCTGCCTGGAGCCAGCTCTGCCCCCCTCTTCCCCCTCCTGGGACATCACACACAGCCCAGGGAGAGGTGGCCCCCTGGGATGTAGCTCAGCTCAGCCCACAGCATCCGGGGAAAACACAAGCAGAGAAAGACAGGAAGACATTCCGGCCCAGCACAAAGGCCTGGGCGTCAGCGGCTGGACGGGCGGGCGCATTCCTCTGCTCAACAACAAAGGGGATCACGAGCACCTCCTGGGTTGCCTGTAGGTCAAGCTTCTCACCTCTCTGAGCCTCAGTTTCCTCCTCTGTACAATGGGGATGGAGCCAGTGTCTGACCCGCCGGCAGGAAACGAAATGATGCACGTAAAGGGCTTAGCACCTCGCCTGGCAAAGAATATGGGCCCTGCCAATGCTAGCAGCTGCTGGCTAAAAATGCAGATTCCTGGGCCCAGGCCCGCACCTACAGATTGGGGTCAGAGCCAAAGAATCTGCATTTATAGCTTCTGTAGCTGGACAAGGTGCACAATCGAGTGGAGAAAGAATGCTCTTGAAGAGCAGTCAGCACACGTTTTCTCTGAGAGGCCACAGAGTCGGTATTTTCAGCTCCTCTGAGCACTAAGTCCCAACTTCTCACTCTGCTATTCCAATGAGAAGGCAGCCACAGACCGGATGCAACTGACTGTGCTGTGTGTGTGCTAAGCCACTTCAGTCGTGTCCGACTCTTTGCAACCCTGCAGACTGTAGCCAGCCAGGCTCCTCTGTCCGTGGGGATTTTCCAGGCAAGAATACTTGAGTGGGTTGCCATGACCTCCTCCAGGGGATCTTCCTGACTCGGGGGTTGAATCTCTGTTTCTTACGTCTCCCGCACTGGCAGGAAAGTTCTTGACCCCTGGCACAACCAGCTGAATTTTAAATTTTGTATCATTTTCACATGTCATGAAATAGCTTTCTTTTTAAATTAAATTTTGAATGCAATTTCTTGTTAAGTTTAAATGATCTATTTTTCTTTTTTAATTAACATATTTTTTTTTTTTTGAGACATCAACATCGTTCTTAACTCACAGGTTATGTAAGAATAGGCAGTGTACTGGGTCTGGCCGCAAGGCCACAGTTTGCTAACAGTTTAGGAACAGCACTATTGCTTAGATATACAATACAAGCCATCAAGGGAATAGAAAATTTTCTAGCAGCCTCATTTAAAACAAAGTAATACAAAAAACAGATGAAATTGTCTTTATAGTATATCTTATTTCATCTAGTATATGCAAAATATTAGTTTTAATTTGTAATCAATATTAAAGTATTAATGAGATAGATTACTTTTTTTGTGTGCAAAATCTGGTGTGTATTTGACAGTTCCAGCACATCTCAACCTGAATAGCACGTTCCAAGCCACTACACCTCACTAGCCACATGAGGTAGTCGTCACCTTCTGGATGTCCCCACTCCAGACAACATGCCTTCTGTCTATTGTCATGTATTCTGGCCATCCTCCCATTTCACAGGATGGAGAAACTGAGGCTCAGAGAGGGCAAGTGGCTTGTCTGAGGTCATAAAGCAATGCAAGTGGCCCAAAGTGCTTGCTGGGACTTCTCAGAGCAGTCAGGGGTCTCTGTTGGGCAGAGTTAAGAGAAGACCAGGCATAGCAGGACCTACTAGGAGCCAACGGCTGTGTGAATCTCCCAGTGGTTCTGAGAGTGCATAGGATGATGGGCTGACCTCACATTACAGGCTAAACTATCGAAACTGAAAGAGGTGGGGTAACTGGTCCCCAGCTGGTTACTGGCTGGTGAGGCTTGAAGCCAGACCCGGCACCTGCACTAATCCCCTCGCTATACTGTCTGCCTGGGAAATAGGGCATGTGGCAGTCAGACAGCATTTATCAAGCAACTACTGTGCTCCAAGCATCATTCTACATCTTCATCCGTGAGAAGTGTAGGAACCCCAGGCCTGTCTTTGATTGCCCAGCTACTCATGGCTCTGTCCTTCCTGACAGGGCCCAGTATCAGGCCTTCCCAATTTCTGGTCCTCTCCCCAACCCTCATCCTGATACCTGATCTGTCATCAGCAAATTCTCCTTTGCTCTCTTGCTTTACCTAAAATCTGGTTCTCTCCTCTGAATCCTGCTTCCCTCACCCCTGGGGCTTTCCAATGATGCGGCTTTCTCTCTCCCTTCCTTGATTTTCATTGAGCCTGGAACGGGCTGGGTGACCACTCACTGTTCCTGCCTTGTCCTGAAGGCTCTTTCCTTTGAAGCCCATGTCAAGGGACTCTTTCATGTGTGGTCACCACCATCTACCATCCGTGCTCCCTCCCCTTTGTGCCCAAAGGTCATGGCTCACCTGTGCTCACTTCACTGTCTATCCATGTTGCTGCAAATGTCAATATTTCCTTCTTTTTCATGGCTGAGTAATATATATATATATATTCATATATTCACATCTTTATGTATTCCTCTGTCAATGAACATTTAGATGGCTTCCATGTCTTGGCTATTGCAAATAGTACTGCTATGAACATTGTAGTACACGTGTCTTTTCAAATTAGTTTTTGTCTTTTCTGGATATATACCCAGGTGTGGAATTTCTGGATCGTATGATATCTCTATTTTTCATATTTTAAAGATCCTCCATACTGTTTCGCACAGTGGTTGCACAAGTTTACATTCCCACCAAGCAGTGTAGGATGGAGGTGGCACTATTATTAAGTCCCATTTTACAGATGAGGAAACTGAGGCTCAGATTCATTCCAATCTTATGTCCAAGTCTGCAGAGTAAGAAAGTGGCCGAGCAGGATGTAGACTCAGATCTGACAGCTGCCTGTCTGCCTGTCTGAACTCCACTGTTCATCACACGCTGCTGTCCTGGCAGGCCTGCTGGGAGCAGTGGAAAGCAGGACCTGCTCCCCACCCCGCCTCCCCTCCTCCTGTGCAGCCAGGATGAAGCAGCTAGCAGCACCCATGTGAGAGCTGGGGCCACAGTCAAGTTGCAGCTCACTGCTGTGTGACTTTGGCCACTTACTTGCATTGCTAAGCCTCATATTCCCCTTCAAACTGATCATCACACCTAATTCACGGATTTCCACTTTGACAGTCTGCTAACACCAGCCACCTTCCGCAAAGCCACATCCTGGCCCCTGCTCTCCTTAACCTGACTTTCCCCTTCCCCGTGAGCCCAGTCCTGGCCCTTTCAAGGGCACGGGCAGCCTCGCTCTGAGTCCTACCTGAGGCTCACCTGCCTCTGGCAAACAGCACCCAGTAGGGAAAGACTCTCATATTTCCCAGTAACCGTGCTAAGACCCACCACCTCCTGAATGTCACCTGAGATCCCCTCAGTTCCTCCACTCTCCCCATGGGCAGGCCCTCCCAACTGAGTAGCTCTCGAATTAGGGATGTGGATCCTGGCCCTGCCATTGTACTGGTTGGCTGTGTGACCAATCCCAGAGCCTCAGCTTGCCCATCTGTAAAATGCACATAACAGCGCTTTGCTCAGGGAGTTCCTGTGAAAACTGGAAACAGATACAAAAGGAAAGACAATGCATCCGCTTTGGCTCATAGCAGAGACTCGGGCCTAGACTCAGGCACTTTCTGTTTAAGCCTTGGAGTCAAACAGCGCTATATTTGAACCCCAGCTGTGTTTCCTACTAGTTGTGTGGCTGTGGGCATGCAATATAATCTCTTTGAACTTGTTTTTTCCTCTGTCAAATGTGGGTAAAATGCCACTTCCCTTATTAGGTATGTCATGAGGGTTATTGAAATGGTATCTCGTGCTCACAATGATATCCTTGTTTCTCTTCCCTGACACACATCTGGACTACATTTCCCAGCCTCCCTTGTAGTTAGAAGAGGGTCATGTGATAGAATTCTGGCCAATGGAAGATGGGCTTGGCCTCTTAAAAACTCCTACACTGTCCTCCATACCCTCTCTTCCCTTACCTGTTAGTTAGATGCAAAAATCTAGGGATTCAGTTGCCCTGGAACCATGGCTCTCAAAATGTGATCCCTAGACCAGCAGCATCAACATCTCCTGGAGGCTTGTTAGAGATGCAGAGTTTGGGGACCCACTCCAGACCTTCTGAATCACATACTTTGGAGCTCAACACAGGGATCTGTGTTTTCAAAAGCCCTCCAGGAGATTCTGATGCACGCTCACATTTAAGAACCTCTCCCCTAGAGGATGGCAAAGACACCAGTAAGAAGCAGCCTGGAGTTCTGATAAACCCACACAGCCCTGCTGGCCCACAGTGAAGCCACTGACTTTTGGGGATCGTCTGTTATAGCAGCTGGCCTGTCCTGATCAATATTGTTTTCATAGTAATGGGCATAGACCTGGCACTGAAAATTGGATCCTTTTATCACAGCTCTTCTATCCTTTCTCAAGGGCTCACCTAGGCATTGGCAGGCGGGTGGGGGGTGGGGGTGGTGCTGAGGGACTAGGTGATGATGGAGCAGTGTTCTGGGGACCTTGCTGCAGTTGGTAAGAGAAACACCTGCAGCTGGGAATGAGCTTCTGTCAGTGTTGCAGAGGCTAGGGGTGGGTGAAAGAGGGCTACCGCCCCCCAACAGTGACCTTCCCAAGTAAGGCGGCAGGAAGCCGGAGACAGCCATCAGCCCTGCATCCTCCAATTAGCTGCCATCTCTGACCCCATCAGGGCTGGAGGAAGTGCTGGCGCTTTCCGGCACTCAGGCCCACCTGCCTGGAGGGCTGGCGGGCTCCGCATCTGGGGTGGTGGCACCTGAAAGTTCTGGCTTCATGGAGCCCCCACTTATTCCAGAGATCTGCAAAGGGTTAGTGGAGGGGGGTGTGGGTGGAGGGGAGGAAGTGTCAGGGAGCAATCACATGGGGGTCAGGCTGACCTCTCGGCCCACCCTCGGGGGCAGACGTGCCACGTGTGGGCCAGGCCAGACCTTGTTTTCTTGGAGTACTGGGGAAGTAGGTGCTGTAGCAGTTGGGGACTCTCCACTTCCCAGGAACTGCAGTCTGTGCAGTTGGAGGAAAGGAGGCAGGGTCCTCGGGGCTGCCTCTTATTTGGGTGAGGATGTAAAGTGGTATCTGGAGTCTGCCTGGACACCTGGGCCTGGTCCTCACAGTTCTCCATCCCTCCTGTTGGAGGGTGTTGACTGGTGGAGCTCTGATGTCTGGAATGATGCTAGGTGCTTGAGCGTCATCTCATTCAAGACTTGGACATGAGAGTGTATACGCACGCACATGTCCTCAGTCACTCAGTTGTGTCTGACTCTTTGCGGTCCCATGGGCTATAGCCTGCCAGATTCCTCTGTCCATGGAATTTTCCAGGCAAGAATACTGGAGTGGGTTGCCAAACTCTCTTCCAGGGGACCTTCCCGACCCAGAGATCAAACCCGAGTCTCTTGCAATGGCTGGCAGGTTCTTTACCACTAGTGCCACTTGGGAGGCCCATGATAGTGTATATATGTCAATGCAACTTTTTAAATTCGTCCCACCCTATCATATATAAAACAGGAAGCTAGTGGAAAGCTGCTTATAATACATGGAACCCAACCTGGCATTCTGTGATGGCCTAAAGGTGTGGGATATAGGGAGAGGAGGGAGGCTTGCAAGGGAGGGGATATATATGTGCGTGTGTACTAAGTTGGTTCAGTCGTGTCTGACTCTGTGCGACCCCATGGACTGTAGACCTCGAGGGTTCTCTGTCCATGGGATTCTCCAGGCAAGAATTGGAGTGGGTTGCCATTTCCCACTCCAGGGGATCTTCCCGACCCAGGGATTGAACCCACATCTTTTGTGTCTCCTGCATTGGCAGGCGGGTTCTTTACCACTAGGGCCACCTGGGAATATATATATATATATATATATATATATGGATATATATCTGTAATTATGACTGATTCACTTGTGTGGCAGAAACCAAGAAAATATTGTGAATCAAGTTTTCTCCAATTAAAAAATTAAAATTAACAAAAGACCCAGACATCCCTCCTCTCCCCATTTTGCAGATGAGCAGGTGGACTCAGTCACTCTGGCCGCTGTGGGGAGCATGCACAGAGAGAATGCAGTGTCCATGATGAGTCTGGTACCCACGCTTGGTTAAGGAAGGTCAGGGTCAGGAGGCTTCTCCGGGCATCCAGGTGAGAGATGGCATTGTTTTTGACTGGGGAGATGAAACAAAACCAGCAGAGCGAGTGCTGGGTAGGGATTACACTGTGCGGACCCCATCACACATCCAACCAGAGGAAGGTTGAGGGAAAGCAAGGAATTGGGGCTGCCTGGGTTTCTTGGCTACTTGTGTTTTCATCCATGAAACGACCCCAGAGCCTTACTCTTTCTGGGATTCCGTGGAATGATGAGATAGAAAGTATGTTTCTTTTCAAATGTTATATAGTTTTACATGGAAATTAAGGAAGAATCTCAATGTGCTAAAGCGGGCAAAGCAGGTGAAAATTTTAGTCTAGGAGTTTCCCCCAAATATCCTGAAAACTAGTGATGGAAAAAAAAAAGCTATTTTTATATTTGTCTTTCAGATGCCTGGGATTAAAAGCAAGATTTGTTCCCTACTTGCTGTGTGACCTTAGCCAAATCACAATACCTCTCTGAGCCTCAGTTTTCTCATCTGTGATTGGAGGCCATAATGCCTTCTTCCCAAGAGTGATGTGAGAAGTAAGTAAGATGTATGTCCCAGGAATCTCCAAAGAATGGATCATGTATCAGGTGATTTAAAAGCGTGTGTACACACACACGCATATTTTTTTGGCTTCTCAAGTGACTCATTGGTAAGGAATCTGCCTGCAATGAAGGAGACGTGGATTCGATCCCTGGGTTGGGAAGATCCCCTGGAGAAGGAAATGGCAACCCACTCCAGTATTTATGTTCTTAGTTTTATTACTGCATATAGTAATAAAAGCTATGTCAAGTCTAGGCAGCATATTATAAAGCAGAGACATCACTTTGCTGACAAAGGTCCATATAGTAACCAAAAGCTATGGTTTTTGATGGATCCAAGCTGTGGATGGGAGAGCTAGACCATAACGAAGGCTGAGTGCTGAAGAATTGATGCTTTTAAACTGAGGTGTTGGATAAGACTCTTGAGAGTCCCTTGGACAGCAAGGAGATCAAACCAGTCAATCTTAAAGGAAATCAACGCTGAATATTCACTGGAAGGGCTGGTGCTGAAGCTGAAGCTCTGTAGTTTGGCCACCTGATGCAAAGAGCTGACTCACTGGAAAAGACCCTGATGCTGGGAAAGATAGAAGAAAGGAGGAGAAGGGGAAGACAGAGGACGAGATGGTTGGATGGCATCACTGACTCGATGGACATGAGTCTGAGCAAACTCCGGGAGTTGGTGATGGACAGGGAAGCCTGGCATGCTGCAGCCTCTAGGGTCACAAAGAGTCAGACACAACTGGGTGACTGAGCAAAACAGTAATAAAAGTTTAGGCAAATATATTTATACTAATATATATATATATATATACTAGTGTAATTTTTAGGAAAATTAAAAAAAAGGTAAAACTAACATTGGGACTTCCCAGAAGTTATCGTTTAAAATGAGATTAAGGGAGAAAAATGATGTGACTAACAGCCAAGGAGGATGGGGCTACAGCCCGCAGAGGCCTGGGAAGCACCCAGGGGTGGGTGCAAATGTGCCCGGCAGCCCTGGGTACATAGCAGGTGCTAAATGCCGGGGGATGGGTGTCGTGCCATCCAAGGGTCCCGGGCTGCTTTTTTCCTGTCTCCTGTAGCGTCTGCCCTCGGCCCCCTCCCCCGTCCCTCCTTCACTCCTTTACAAGTTGATGAGGACTGTCCTGCCCCCACCAGGGCTCTGGGCTGGTCCCCAAAGGACGACATGAATATTTCACGGCCCTTGATTGACAGCTGCCGAGGACCTGTTGGAGGTCTGGCGCCCACAGCTAGTTAAGGAGAGAGGGGCAGGCGGAGGTGGGGGGAGGCCGCCAGAGCCCAGCCATTGATCTGGCCAGGCCGCTCTATGCTGACAAAACACTCTGCGCCCAGCTCCTGAGGCAAAGGCGGCTGTAATGGGCTTTAAGAGGTGCAGGGACCAGGGGCAGCCTGGCCACCCAGCCCCCTTGGGGCCTGCAGAGGCTCCACCAGGCCCCCAAAGACCCATTTCCCCGTCTCCAGCTGTGGCCCCCTCTGTCCTCACGGAACCTCCCAGTCCTCCTAAGGAGCTGAACTCAGTGTTTCTGATGCCTTCCACTCATCACCCCATTAAGGCCTGACGCCAAGCTGCCTCCGCCGGGGGACCCAGACGTCGGGGTGGCGAGGCGCCTGCCATCCTGGGGTCTCTAAGGAGTGGGTGAGGACCCCGGGATGACCTAGAGATGACTGTGATACCGTGGAACTCTCCCTTCCATCTGTTTGTTTTGGCAAATAGAAAGGGAAACAGTGGAAGCAGTGACAGACTTTATTTTTGGGGGCTCCAAAATCACTGCAGATGGTGACTGCAGCCATGAAATTAAAAGATTCTCGCTCCTTGGAAGAAAAGCTATGACAAACCTAGGCAGTGTATTAAAAAGCAGAGACATCACTTTGCTGACAAAGTTCTGTCTAGTCAAAGCTATGGTTTTTCCAGTAGTCAGGTACAGATGTGAGAGTTGGACCATAAAGAAGGCTGAGCGCTGAAGACGCTTTCAAATTGTGGTGCTGGAGAAGACTCTCCTCAGAGTCCCGTGGACTACAAGGAGATCAAATCAGTCAATCCTAAAGGAAATCAGCCCTGGGTATTCACTGGAAGGACTGATGCTGAAGCTCTGATAGTTTGGCTGCCTGATGCAAAGAGCTGACTCATTAGAAAAGACCCTGATGCTGGGAAAGATTGAAGGTGGGAGGAGAAGGGGACGACAGAGGATGAGATGGTTGGGTGGCATCACCGACTCAATGGACGTGAATTTGAGCAAACTCTGGGAGATAGTGGAGGACATAGAAGTCTGGTGTGTTGCAGTCCACGGGGTCGCAGAGAGTCGGGAAAGACTTAGTGACTGAGCAACATCAACAATCTGCTGCTTGGATGATGAGACTGTAGGTGGAAACTGTTCTGCTGGCTAGATTGAAACACAGATATCTTGCCTGTCTGACTCAGCTGTTCTAACACCGAGAGCTGCTCAAGCCACTTAACATTGCTTTCTTTTGACACAGATGAATAGTATTGAGAATGCCTGTTAGAGCCTCACATTAGCAAGAAGAAAAAGACGATCGGTACTCCAGGCTTAAAAAATTATTCTGCAGCAATAAGCACGAGCAGGGGCATCACAGTTGGGTGGTTTAAGAGTGTGACTTGGTGTGTTCGTTTCCTACTGCCGCTGTGACGATGACTCAAACTTGATGGCTTAAAATGACACTTGTTTATTCTAGTTGTGGAGAAGTCCAAAATAGATTTCATCAGACTAGCATTAAGGTGTTGGCAGGGCTGTGTTTTTTCTGGCAAAAACAGGAAGAATCCATTCCATCTCTGTCCCACTTCTAGAAGCTGCCTGCATTCCTTGGCTTGTGGCACCTTGCTCCAGCCTCAAGGCTGGCAGTGTAGTATCTATCATCTCCCTCTGACTCAGCTCCCATCCTCACACCTGCTTCTCTGACTCTGTTAAGGACCTTTGTGATTACATCAGGATAATCCAAGATAACCTACCCATCTCAAGGTCTTTAATTTAATAGCATCTGTAAAGTCAGTCTTGCCATATAACCTCACATTTTGACAGGTTGAAGGAATGAAAATGCAGATATATCTTTTGGGGGAGGGGTGGAAGTCATGGTTCTGCCTATAGACATACCATCTAGATATCTGACTCTGTTACTGCCAACTATGACCTTGAACAAGAACTTCATCTGAGGTTCGGTCCCCTCTGCCAACTCTTTGGGTCACTGGAAGACAAAACAGTATAAGTATGGGTCTGGCATCTGTGACTCGTTGCTCTATGCATATTTCTTATTTGATGAGTCATGGACGGAGGAGCCTGGTGGGCTGCAATCCATGGGGCCACTAAGAGTCGGGAACGACTGAGCGACTTCACTCTCACGCAATGGAGAAGGAACCCACTCCAGTGTTCTTGCCTGGAGAATCCCAGGGATGGGGGAGCTTGGTGGGCTGCCGTCTGTGGAGTTGCACAGAGTCGGACACGACTGAAGTGACTTAGCAGCAGCAGTAATTCCAGTTGATCAGGACAGCTGCTCTCTGTCCTGGGGTAGAGTCTGGTTAAGTGTGCTTTCTAATTTTGAAATTTCAGCCATAATGGTCAGTGGAGTCGCTCAGACTGAAGATTAGACAGGGGACCTGGTGGCCTGGCACCCTTCCCCATGTCTAAGTGCCCTTCTACCCCTCAGTGGGAATTTGAAACCACAGATCTAGAGAGGAGAGAATTTTTGGAGGCTTCCCTTTCTCACATACAAATGAGGAAGATACAGCTCCCCTTGAAGGAGTTTTGGGGGTGCCTTGTAGAGCGGCTGGCAGAGATTAAGCCCATCATGTCTGGGCATGGGCATCATTGTTGCTTTTTTGAGCCTTCCAACCCTCTATTCTCATCATAAAGCTGTGCTTTGTGAGGGCTGCTTAAGCCTGGAATGAATAGACAGTCTGTGGGCTGAGGGCAGGGAACCAGAGATCTGGGCTTTTCCTCCCAAGCCCCAGCTGGGCTTGTTTTAAAGTCCCTTAAAGCCTGCCTCCTCCAGAAAGCACCCTAGCTTACTGCCATGCACAATGGATGTCACGCATTCACACCCAAGAAGCTGGGACTGAAAAAAAAAAAAAAAGACAGGCCTGGAGAGAAATGAACATATCTTCCTAGAGGAGCAGGTCTTGGCTTCAGCAGTCAGACAGGGTTTTCCCTCACTTATCCTCGGAGGAGGAAATGAGTGGAAATGAGCACCATGGTCCGCCTGCAGCCCTACCTCAAGATGCTTTGGAGAAAATGGCCTGGACTGAGAGGCCAGCTGCCTGCATGCAGATCTCTGTTCTAGACTCCTCTGGCTCTGTGTCCTTAGGCAAATAACATCTCCTATCTGAGCCCAAGTTTCCTGGTTGCAGTGGGTAGTGAAGACCCCTAGGGATTATGAACATAAGGGCTTTGCTCAGAGTCTGGTCTCCATCATCTCTGTTCAATAATTACACATGATCCTTTTTTATGGTTATTAGTCAGCAATGGATTTTATTATTATTAGATATTGAGCAGAGGGAGCTTAAAAAGGAAAAATGACTCTAACCTGCACTCACCGCTAAAGAGATACCAGGGTTTCTCTCCAATGATGTCTCACATGTAGAGAGCAAATATCCCACACTGCGTCAAGAGGACTCCCATCTTTTGTATCTTGGACTCTCTCAGAATCTCCTGAATCTCCAAATTGGAAAGTCTTTCTCAAGGAGGCACAAAAGCAGAAGGTGGAGTCCAGCCTCAATCTCACCAGACAGTTCCCTGGGTTGCTGATGGGAGCCAGTGTATGCTTGTCCTCTGGCTCTGAAGTCACCCTGTGTCCAGGTGACTCTGGACATCAGGAGAGATGTTCAAGCATTAAAAAATAGGGAGGAAGAAAAAGAGGAAGAAAGGAAGAAAGTAAAGAAATAGGGAAACCTGTCAGTTATGGGGATAACATCACCTGTTTAACGTTCATTAGTGTTTTAAACAAAAATTGCTGTGCCATTAACTTACAACAGCAATCTTGGGGGCCTGCCAGCGCGCTCCCGCAGACTAGCCTGGGCTGCCAGTCAGTGCTGGGTGTGCAAAGTGGACTCAGATTGCAAACTGATTGCAAGCTGGCATTGCCTGAGCAGGGTACAGACAGCGGGGGGTAGGGGGAGAGGGTGCCCGCAGAGCAAGGCATTTCACTAAGTGGATATTTATAGCTGGGCTCTTGGAATAAATGATCCACGAAGAGGGCAGGAGGGGTGAGGAGTCTGGAGGTTGGCCAAGACTGGGGTGCCGGTTCTTGCCAAGCTGAAATCTTAGTGGCTTGATCCACCCTGGTCCTGGCTGCCCAGCAGTAAGAAAGATGGGAGAAGGCTGTTGGGGTATGAGGTGGTGGCCAGTTCACACCTCTGCCTTTACCCTCCTAAACGTGGACCTTGAATCGATTGCTTGCCTTCCGTGACTTTCATCTTCCCTAACTTTAAAATGGCATGGTGGTCTCATAGATAGCAGGTGTCATAAATACAGTTTTTCGTGTGTTTGCATTCACCAACTGTGGTCGCCAGCCTCCAAGATGCTCTGCAGTTGGAGACCCCGTCGTTGGAATGTGTGCCTTTGAGTAGTTCCCTCCCATAGGCAATCAGGCTGACCTGCATCACCCATGAGATGTTGTGGAAATGATGTTTGTGGCTGCTGAGTGAGGCTGGGTCATGAAAAACACTGTGGCTTCTATCTTGCCCTCTCTTGGATCATTTGCTCCATGATGGGGGGAGGGAGGAGTCGGCTGCCATACTGTGTGGACCCTCAAGCAGCCCTGGCTTCAATCAGCATCCATGCCCTGTCTAGGGTTGGCAGCACCATCAGAAACTTTTGGACTGAGTTGGCAGGAGTAGCAGGGGCATTTTTTTTTTTTTTTCCATAAGAGGGGAAGGGATACTGAACTGAGGCTAAACTGATGAAAACTACTATTTACTCTCCCTGATACCACCATACTCGACACACTCCAGTAATAATACTTGGTCAAGTAACATGATTACTGTGACTCTCAGAAATATAAAAGTCCTGATGGTTAGGTTTGACTAGGTTAAAATGTTAACTGTCATTTATAGAGCAACAGTGGAGAAACAGACATAGAGCAGACAGAGAATAGACTTATGGACATGGGGAGAGGGCAGGAGAGGGTGAGATGTGTGGAAAGAGTAACATGGAAACTCACATTACCATATGTAAAATAGATAGCCAATGGGAATTTGCTGTATGGCTCAGGAAACTCAAACAGGGGCTCTGTATCAACCTAGAGGGGTGGAGTTGGGGGGAAGATGGGAGGGAGTTTCAAAAGGGAGGAGATATATGTATTATTGACCCTGCCAAAGCCTTTAACTGTGTGGGTCACAATAAGCTGTGCAAAATTCTGAAAGAGATGGGAATACCAGATCACCCGCCCTGCCCCTTGAGAAACCTGTATGCAGGTCAGGAAGCAACAGTTGGAACTGGACATGGAACAACAGACTGGTTCCAAATAGGACAAGGAGTACATCAAGGCTGTATATTGTCACCCTGCTTGTTTAACTTATATGCAGAGTACACCATGAGAAACACTGGGCTGGAGGAAGCACAAGCTGGAATCAAGATTGCCGGGAGAAATATCAATAACCTCAGATATGCAGATGACACTACCCTTATGGCAGAAAGTGAAGAACTAAAGAGCTTCTTGATGCAAGTGAAAGAGGAGAGTGAAAAAGTTGGCTTAAAGCTCAACATTCAGAAAACTAAGATTATGGCATCCAGTCCCATCACTTCATGGCAAATAGATGGGGAAACAGTGGAAACAGTGGCTGACATTATTTTGGGGGCTCCAAAATCACTGCGGATGGTGACTGCAGCCATGAAATCAAATGACACTTGCTCCTTGGAAGGAAAGTTATGACCAACCTAGACAGCATATTCAAAAGCAGAGTCATTACTTTGCCAACAAAGGTCCATCTAGTCAAGGCTATGGTTTTTCTAGTAGTCATGTATGGATGTGAGAGTTGGACTGTGAAGAAAGTTGAGTGCCAAAGAATTGATGCTTTTGAACTGTGGTGTTGGAGAAGACTCTTGAGAGTCCCTTGGGCTGCAAGGAGATCCAACCAGTTCATCCTAAAGGAGATCAGTCCTGGGTGTTCATTGGAAGGACTGATGTTGAAGCTGAAACTCCAATACTTTGGCCACCTGATGTGAAGAGCTGACTCATTTGAAAAGACCCTGATGTTGGGAAAGATTGACGGCAGGAGGAGAAGGGGACAACAGAGGATGAGATGGATGGCATCACCAACTCAATGGACATGGGTTTGAGTGAACTCCGGGAGTTGGTGATGGACAAGGAGGCCTGGCGTGCTGTGGTTCATGGGGTCGCAAAGAGTCGGACACGACTGAGCGAATGAACTGAACTGAACTGAACTGATGGGCTGATTCATGTTGAGGTTTGACAGAAAACAGCAAAATTCTATAAAGAAATTATTCTTCAATAAAAAAACAAATAAAAAAATATTACTGTCGTGTTTGAAGTGCATGTACCTTCTGTTTCTGCTTAAGACAGATGTTTAAACAGGAAAATTCTTTTCTTTCTTTTTTATGGAGGTATAATTGACCAATAGAGGTATAATTGGAGGTATAATTGACCTCCAATTATATGGAGGTATAATTGACCAATCAAATATGAGATCTTTGTCACTGAATGATTTGGTATTTGTGTATACTACAAAACAGTCACTATACTGTCTAAGTAACATCCATCACCATATATAGTTATAAATTTTCTTTTGCGGAAAATCATTTCTTAAGCTGGGCGGTGGCTCCTGAAACTGTTACATGCACAGCACTTATCTGGAGGTGTTTTGTTAAAATGCACATTCTTATTTAACAGGTCTAGGGTGAGATCTAACATTCTGCGTTTCTTTATTTTTTAACGTCTTTATTTTATTCATTTATTTTGGCCACGCCCTACAGCATCTGGGATCTTACTTCCCAGACCAGGGATTGAACTGGTGCCCCCCTGCATTGGGAGCCTGAAGTCTTAACACTGGACCACCAGGAAAGTGCCAAATTCTGCATTTCTAACCAGCCACTAGGTAATGCTGAGAAGGCCGGCCTCTGGACCACCAGGCTCTGTGTACCGTGTACCGAGGCTTTATAGTAATCTAATTTGGGGGTGGGGGAGAGGAAATAGGAAATATGACTGTTTTAATAGAATCCAGTCAGAATACAACCTCAGACTTGATGAAGAATCTGGAGACCATTTTTCACTCCAGGAGCTCCTGTGCAGTTTTTGACGGGCAGCAGGCACTTTACATCTGCCTGACTGTATGCCATGGCCTCTCTGCCCCTCCCGTGGGCATCTCATCTGTTGAATCCAGATGCGTTTGAGAACAGGGCTGTCAAGTGGCGGTCGATCGGAGGGTCCCAAGCAAGAGTTAAACCCTCTGAGAGGCGGAGTCCTCCAGTCCCAGGCAAATGCAGAAGGGGTTGATCTGGCTGGAAGGGTTAATACTATTTTGTTTTCCAGGACTATTTGTTATATCGGGTTAGAGCAGGCAGGAGGTCATGGGGGTCGGCCGCCCCCCCCACCCGCCCCTCCTTCTCCCTCCTTTCCCCTGCCTCCTCCATTTGCAGCCTCACCGCCTCCTTTAATCGGATGACCCCAGACACTGAGCTTTCCTTGGGATCTTCTGCCAGTGCCCTCAGACACGTTGCAGCCGACGACGCCAGTTGTCTCTCGCCCGGCCCTGGGAGGGGAGGCATGGGAGCTAAAAGCCACTTTGTGTGAGGGGGAGCTGTCCACTGCAATTTGCACTGTGGCTTCTCTGGACAGGAGCAGATCCAGAAAGCGGCCCTTTGTCTTCCCTTCCCCATCCTCCCCCTTTTTGTTTCCAGTGTGTTTCCTCTCCCTTCCTCCTTCTAGTCCTCCTCTGGCTTTTCCTTTTTGTCCCCCTTTTTTGGGTATCTGCATATGTTCTTTCCTTTTTTCTCTCTTGATCCTCTTCTTCATTTCTGAAAATTCTGTCTCGTGGAATTAGACTTCTGATCTGTTTCACATAGAAGCTCTTGACCTGGACAAATGAGGGTGTGATACTGGGAGAGTTCCTTATTAACCTCTCTGGGTCTCTATTTCTTCATTACCGAACATAAAGTTAATAATCACGACTTTATGGGTTATTGGTGAGAGTTAAACTGAAAATGCATGTCAAATCCAGGGTCTGATATACAGTGGGTGTATATCAGATGTTAGTCTTTCCATATCCTTAAGCCTTGTCTCTTTCTTTTCCTCTCTTTTGTTCCTTTTCTTCTCTTAGCTGAGTTTCTTTGAATAACTTTCTATGACATTTCTGGAAAATCCTCTATAGGGGGAAAACTTCTATGCAGAAAACACGGTGACTTGATGACAAGGACCTGGGCCTGCCGCTTCATAGCTTGGGCAAGTTGCTGAAATTCTCTAATCTTCTCTTTCCTCCTCTGCAGAAAGGGGAGACAAGTTCTTCCTCTGAGGGCAGAGGTGAGGATTAAACAAGGTAATGTGAGATAATCACCTGCTGTGGAGCCTGGTGGCCATTACTTTCTCTCCCGTCCCTTAATCCCTTTCTAGACAGAAAGTTTATGCATCGTCATTGCTTGTGTGGACAGGTTACCTGTTAGTACTTATCTCTCTCTTGAGCCATGTTTCATCTACCCATCCATCCATCCACCCATCCATCTATTCATCCATCATCCAGCCTTCCATTCATCCATCCATCCACCCAGCCAGCCATCCATCCATGTCCCATCCATTCAGAATGGTTGTATAGTAAGTAATATTGGCCTAAATCATCCCTTATCAAAAAATTTGTATTTGATAGCTCTTGAAATAGAAGGAAGAAGTAAAAGCAACAACAACATTATTTTGGAGCCATAAGATTCTTCCTTTGAGTCCTCTCATGGTCCAGGTGGGGAGGAGGTAAGGGGCTTTGAACTTGAGGATAGGATTCATGTAGTTGGGTACTCAATTGTTGGGTAGCCCAGTGGTTTTGAAGCTGGCTTCCAAAGATGCTATGCTTATGCCAAGGGGATTTCTGATGAAGGGGCTGCCACTTTAAATAGAGCAGCTCTTCATCTTATCTGCTTTTTATATTTGTCTCTGTTTAAGACTGACTTGAAAGTATTTAAGAAAAAGTGTTCAGCTGCTAAGCACAATTTTTGAAAGCCCTTGTATACACATACAGATTTTGTGGAGGTCTTATCATAACCCAGGCAGTGTGCTAACAATTAAATGGAGGATTTCATTTAATCCAGTAACAACTCTATGGAGTTAGTACTGTTATTATCTTTATCAGATGAGAAAGGTGAGGCTCAGAGACATCAGGGTACTTGCTCAAGGTCACACAGCAATTGGGGCAGTGGAGCTCAGGTCTGAACCCAGGAATTATCATCAAAATATACCCTGCCTGCCGTAGAAGTCTACTTACCTGGCGAATGGTGGCCAAAGGGCTTTTGGAGAAAATATACTAACTGGGCTTGTGTTCTGGTCTCTTTCTTAGTCAGTTCTTCCTTTCATCTTTCAAATTTTTACAATGAGCAGCAGAGGGGATTATAGAGCTCAAACATCCAACAATTTAAAATGACAGATGCTTGGATTCAGAAGAGATGGAGACTAGTGCATTTCAAGTGGAGTCCCCCAGAGCCCAAGGATTCCCAGAGATTTTTCTAAGGCTTCCACTGGACATGATTGGAGATCACCATTTCGACTTGGAGGTTAAACAGATCTGGCTTCACATCCAGGCCTGACCGGGCACTGACTGCCTGACCCCATGCAACAGCTTTCCTTCTTGGAGACTCTGCTCCCTTACTTGTAAGAAGAAAATACCTAAGTCATGAGGTTACTCTGAGAGTTAAAGAGGAAAACACAGCTTTAGAATGTTAGGTAGAGAACTGGGCATAAAGGGACCACTCAAAAATACTAGCTATTGTCTCCATCATCAACATCACCATCCTTCCCCTCCTCTTTATCCTCATCATAATTATCATCACAAACATCATCCTTATCAGTATCTCCCTATGAGAGGCTACACGACAAATAGCATTAAAGCTGAAAGAATAGTTTGTAAAACAAAGGTCTAAGACAACCAACCCTGCAGGAATCCTGAGACCAGGTTGAAGAAGGAAGGTGATCAGCAGTCCCAGACAAGCATTATTTTTTCACAATTTGTTTATAGGTCTTAAAATGACTTCAGAGATTCCCCCTAGGGCTCACTAACATTGCTGGAGATAGATTTACCAAATGGCAGAGCTGAAGGATGGAACTGGGGTGGAATCTGGGTGCTGTCTCTTGTGGGAATGATCTGGAAGCAGAAACTATCGGATTTTTATCCTTGCTTCCCTGATAGATAAGAGTGTGTTATCTATAGAGAGAGAGAAAGAGGCGGAAGGGATGGGGGACTTGGACAAACCCTCACACTGCTCTGAGCATCATTTCCTCACCTATAAAATGAGGCAAATACTTTTAAGAATGGCTCAATGGCAGGAGCTGGAGAAGGGATGAAATTAGAAAAGGCACATTCGTCAGGGGTTGCTATAGCCCAGCCAGCTGCTTTTGCATGCATTCTATCTCTTTATCCTCACCGTGCTTCGTGAAATAGCTATTATTACCCAGCATTTCACGATGAAGAAATTGAGGATCACACAGGAATAGTATTTGCCCCACAACAGGCAGTTAGAAAATATTACTCATTTGTTCATTCATCAGTGACTTACTAACTGCTAGATTCTGCTATTCAAACCCCTGTGTATTTTAGCTTACTAACTGCTGCTGCTGCTGCTGCTGCTGCTGCTAAGTCGCTTCAGTCGTGTCCAACTCTATGCGACCCCAGAGACGGCAGCCCACCAGGCTCCCCTGTCCCTGGGATTCTCCAGGCAAGAACACTGGAGTGGGTTGCCATTTCCTTCTCCAGTGCATGAAAGTGAAAAGTGAAAGTAGATTCTGCTATTCAAACCCCTGTATATTTTAACTTAGGTCCCCAGACAAGCTCATGCACAAACCAAAACACCAGTTTGAGATGGCAATGGACTTCCACGTTAAGTCTTTTTAGATCATTATTCATAGTAGTAGTGGTTTGTCGTCGTAATAGCAGTAGCATTTATTTTCAAGAACAGAGGTGAGTGAAGATCTCTTTGAGTTTGTTTTTGGTATTAAATTATACCAGGGACTTCCCCGGTGGTCCAGTGGTTAAGAATCCACCTGCCAATGCAAGGGACGCAGGATCCATCCCTGGCCGGGCAACTAAGATCCCACATGCTATGGGGCAACTAAGCCCCACACTACAGCCAGAGAAACCCTTTATTCCCCACAACCAGAGAAAGCCTGTGAGACACAATGGAGACCCAGCAAAGCCAAATAAATAGATAATGACACTACTATTAATCACTGTTACTTATTTAGTATTAATCAGACATCAGTACTTGATTGAAGATCTTTCCATGACCATCTCACAAACACTTCTGCATAAGGCTCTATTTTATCCTCAATTTATAGATCAGGAAACTTGAGGCAGTGCATTAATTTTTGAAGCACCTTATTGTTCAGTCACTCAGTTGTGTCTGACCCCATGGATTGCTGTACGCCAGGCTTCCCTGTCCTTCACTATCTCCCTGAGTTTGCTAAAACTCATGTCCATTGAGTCGATGATGCCATCCAACCATCCCATCCTCTGTTGACCCCTTCTCCTCCTGCCCTCAATCTTTCCCAGCATCAGGGTCTTTTCTAATAAGTCAGCTCTTTGCATCAGGTGGCCAAAGGATGGCGCTTCAGCTTCAGCACCAGTCCTTCTAATAAATATTCAGGGTTGATTTCCTTTAGGATCGACTGGTTTGATCTCCCTGAAGCACCCACTATGTCCTGTTCCAGGCATGATGGGTAGAGTGGTGATGAGAACAGACCTGCTGGCTTCAAGGGGCTTAGTTCTATTTGCTGGATAGGTGGGTGCAGATAAGGAAGATATCAGTGAATGAGCATTTCCAGCATGTGTAAGTGCTGAAGAAGAAAAAAAATAGGGTAATGAAAGAGAGAAAGGGTGGATGTTTAAGAGGTCAGGGAGGAAGTTGCCCCTGTGAAGGAGACATCTGGGTCGAATTTGAATGATGCAAAGGAGGCAGTTGGCGATAGAAGCATTCTGAGCAGAAAGAGCCGCACTAACAAAGGCCCTGAGGCAGGAACAAGAGGGATGGACAGGTATTAAAACAACTATATCTCATGAACTATTCTCAGCACTTGCACAAAGGGCTGGTCCCAGCACGGACATCCTGAACCATATTATTCTCTTGCTTCCCTGGACACTTCATCCACCAGTCAAGGCTACAGTTGAACTCTGAGCAGGGCAGTTATTTGCAGGGAAGAACTGTCTGGAGTTTTTGTTTCCCAGGGAGAAAGCATCACCTAGAGCATGCTCGCCCAAAGAAAGAGTGGCAAAACCCCAACTGGGGACCTCAGCTCCTGGTTGGCTAAAGAGTAGAAGACCAAGCAGAGACTCATGTTCTTACCAAGAGGTGTAGGCATGAGCTGCGCATCTATTACATTCAAGGTCAAGAGGGAGGGGCTTTGGAGTGGTACAGCCAGTGCTTCGCAAACTTCAGTGCAACCGTACCTCCTGGGGGTCGAGAAAACATGCAGATCTGGTTCAGTAGATCTGGGGCAGGGTCCCAGGTTCTCCATTTCTTAGAAGCTCCCAGCCATACGCTGAGTAGCAAGAATATATGACATTGACTATTCCAGAACAAAGAAAGAAAATGACCATGCAGTGATTGTAATAGCCATTGCATAAAGAACATTTGGGCTTCATGATGTCAGTTCAGTCACTCAGCCATGTCCAAATATTTGTGATCCCAGGGACTGGAGCATGCCAGACTTCCCTGTCCATCACCGACTCCCAGAGCTTGCTCAAACTCATGTCCATAGAGTCAGTGATGCCATCCCACCATCTCATCCTCTGTTGTTCCCTTCTCCTCCTGCCTTCAATCTTTCCCAGCATCAGGGTCTTTCCCAACGAGTCAGTTCTTTGCATCAGATGGCCAAAGGATTGGAGTTTCAGCTTCAGCATCAGTCCTTCCAATGAACATTCAGGACTGATTTCCCTTAGGATGGACTGGTTCTCCTAGTCACTGTCCTAGCAGTCCAAGGGACTCTCAGGAGTCTTCTCCAACAATTCAAAAGCATCAATCCTTCAGTGCTCAGCTTTCTTTATAGTCCAAATCTCACATCCATACATGACTAGTGGAAAAACCATAGCTTTGACTAGATGGACTTTTGTTGGCAAAGTAATGTCTCTGCTTTTTAATATGCTGTCTAGGTTGGTCATAGTTTTTCTTCCAAGGAGCAAGTGTCTTTTAATTTCATGGCTGCAGTCACCATCTGCAGTGATTCTGGAATCCAAAAAATAAAGTCTCTCACTGTTTCCACTGTTTCCCCATCTATTTGCCATGAAGTGATGGGACCAGATGCCATGATCTTAGTTTTCTGAATGTTGAGCTTTAAGCCAGCTTTTCACTCTCTTCTTTCACTTTCATCAAGAGGCTCTTTAGTTCTTCACTTTCTGCCACAAGGGTGGTGTCATCTGCATATCTGAGGTTATTGATATTTCTCTGGGCAATCTTGATTCCAGCTTGTGCTTCCTCTAGCCTGTCATTTTGCATGATGTACTCTGCATATAAGCTAAATAAGCAGGATGACAATATACAGCCTTGACGTACTCCTTTTCCGATTTGGAACCAGTCTGCTGTTCCATGTCCTGTTCTACCTGTTGATTCTTGACCTGCATACAGATTTCTCAGGAGGCAGGTTAGGTGGTCTGGTATTCCTATCTCTTTCAGAATTTTCCACAGTTTGTTGTGATCCACAGTCAAAGGCTTTGGCATAGTCAATAAAGCAGAAGTAGATGTTTTTTCTGGAACTCTCTTGCTTTTTTGATGATCCAGTAGACGTTGGCAATTTGATCTCTGGTTCCTCTGCCTTTTCTAAATCCACCTTGAGTATCTGGAAGTTCACGGTTCACGTACTGTTGAAGCGTGGCTTGGGAGAATTTTGAGCATTCCTTTGCTAGTATGTGAGATGAATGCAATTGTGCAGTAATTTGAACATTCTTTAGCATAGCCTTTCTTTGGGATTGGAATGAAAACTGACCTTTTCCTGTCCTGTGGCCACTGCTGAGTTTTCCAAATTTGCTGGCATATTGAGTGCAGCACTTTCACAGCATCATCTTTCAGGATTTGAAATAGCTCAACTGGAATTCCATCACCTTTACTAGCTTTGTTCGTATTGACGCTTTCTAAGGCCCACTTGACTTTGCATTCCAGGATGTCTGGCTCTAGGTGAGTGATCACACCATTGTGGTTATCTGGGTCATGAAGATCTTTTTTGTATAGTTCTTCTGTGTATTCTTGCCACCTCTTCTTAATATCTTCTGCTTCTGCTAGGTACATACCATTTCTGTCCTTAATTGTGCCCATCTTTGCATGAAATGTTCACTTGGTATCTCTCATTTTCTTGAAGAGATCTCTAGTCTTTCCTATTCTATTTTTTTCCTCTATTTCTTTGCATTGATCACTGAGGAAGCTTTCTTATCATTCCTTGCTATTCTTTGGAACTCTGCATTCAAATGGGTATATCTTTCCTTTCCTCCTTTGTCTTTAGTTTCTCTTTTCTTTCAGCTATTTGTAAGGCCTCCCCAGACAGCCATTTTGCCTTTTTGTATTTCTTTTTCTTGGGGATGGTCTTGCTCCCTGTCTCCTGTACAGTGTCATGAACCTCCGTCCATAGTTCATCAGGCACTCTATCCGATCTAGTCCCTTAAATCTATTTCTCACTTCCACTGTATATCATAAGGGATTTGATTTAGGTCACACCTGAATGGTCTAGTGGTTTTCCCTACTTTCTTCAATTTAAGTCTGAATTTGGCAATAAGGAGTTCATGATCTGAACCACAGTCAGCTCCCAGTCTTGTTTTGGCTGACTCTATAAGAGCCTCTCCATCTTTGACTGCAGATAATATAATCAATCTGATTTCGGTGTTGACCATCTGGTGATGTCCATGTGTAGAGGCTTCTCTTGTGTTGTTGGAAGAGGGTGTTTGCTATGACCAGTGCATTCTCTTGGCAAAATTCTGTTAGCTTTTGCCCTGCTTCATTTTGTACTCCAAGGCCAAATTTGCCTGTTACTCCAGGTATCTCTTGACTTTCTACTTTTGCGTTCCGTGGTGGCCCAGCCTTAAAAGAATCCACCTACCATGCAGGAGACGTGGGTTTGATCCCTGGGTCAGGAAGATCCCCTGGAGGAGGGCATGGCAACCCACTCCAGCATTCTTGCCTGGAGAATCCCATGGGCAGAGGACACTGGCAGGCTACAATCCATAGGGCTACAAAGAGTTGGACTTGACTGAGCAACTGAACAGCAACAGCAACAGCACAGAAGCATTTACCTTTCACCAGGTGTCCTTTCTTTCTGCCCTCAGCACCCTCTACAGGTCATGCGTCATCATCATCTATTTTACAGGTGAAGAAGCTGAGGCATTGGAAAGCTTGCCAATGGCAGTGAGGTAGTGAGAGGCGGGATCCAGGCTGTCTAACTTCAAAGAGCCCTCACCACTTACATCGCCTATCCCCGTCTTCCCTTCTACCTGGAAGATGGAGTTTGGACACCAGTCCAAAGCTGTGCTCCCAGCCTGATAGGATCTCACAAGTGCAGTTATAGATTCCATACTGTCTTACTTTAAGCAGATGCTCACTCCGAATCTTCAGGCTCACCTGTGAGGTAGGAATGTTTGGGGGTGTTAGTTGCCGAGACTAAGATTCTGTACCTTGTGAGGAAGCACCCTGTATTATCTTTTAAAGGACTTGTGGGAGCCAAAAGGGGCCTCCCGCTGTCTGCGTCTTTCCAGAGTCCTAAAGTTGTCAGCTAACCAGTTTTTCCAGACACATCGAACGCACGCGCCTTAGGAACAGGGCCTCAGGTTTTGTGTTAAGTTCTGCTGACCCAGCCATGGTTGGCCCAGCAATGGCTGTGATCATCAAGGGGCACGCTGGCCAGTAAAAAGAGCCAGGTGGTTAAAGAGGTAACTGTGATAAAGGGGAGCGGGGTAGGTACAAGGTCCTCTAGTGTGCAAACCTGGGACCCCTACCTTGACCCAGGGTAGAGATGCTGAGAAGGTCTCATGGATAAGCCAGGCTCTCCCTGTCCAGGGCTAGGGAATGTCTGACCTCCCACTTACACCTTGGCTCCTCTCCATCAGCTTGAGCCTGGTCCAGGGACAGCACTTGTGTCTAAATCTTTGCCACTCTTCCAAACCCCCAAATAATAATATCAATAGAGATGGCCCAGCTGCCACCTCCCAACAGCGGGCATCCTTTCCAACCCAGAAAGACAGCTGGAGAGGAAACTCAGAAGCATCCAAGGATTCCCCTCTCCTCCTCCTGCCTTCCCCCTCCCACAACCGCTTCCAGAGGTCCCCTCCTCCCTTCCCCTCCTCCCCGTCTCCCCCGCCCCCCGCCCCTCCCCGTCCTTCCTCCCTCCTCCCCTGCCCCTCCCCCAGGAGGAACTTGGCAAGCCATCTCGTCGCCGATCAATCTGTGGTGTAACAATTAGCACTTAGGCACCACTCCTGCTAAACACATGCTTTGAAAACACTTAAGAAAAAAAAAAAAGGAAGAAGAGTCACAAGGAGCAGAAGCCTGAGCAACACCGGGGTTGGGGTGGGGGGGAATGTCAGGGAGCGCCGCCAGAAGGAGGGGGGTGGGGAGGAAACAGATCAATGCTCTGCGGCCTGGGAGGCATCTCATCCCCTCTTACTGACGAGGCCAAAGCACTTTGAGGCGTGTTTCCACCGTGAGCAATTAGTCTGCGAGACCACAGGAGTTAAGCTAACACTGGTTGCCCCCCACCCCCATCCCCTCGCACCCATCTTCCCTTCCTCCGGGAGAGAGCAGTGGATGACAGTTTCAGCGGGTAGCGAGCCCCCGCAGCAGTGGCGCCAGCCTGCAGCCTTAATGGGGGCCCATCCGAGGAAGGCCAAATGCTCCAGCCTCCCAGAAGGACCCCCAACCTCCCACCGCCCACCTGCCCCAGCCCCCCTCCCCAGCCTCCCTCACCCCTCTGCTCCTGGTAACAGAATCCAGTCGACACCGAGTCTGTCTGAGCGCCTGCGAGCTGCCTAAATTGATTGTAATGGTTTTATCGCGCGCTGAGAGCGCTGGCGGTTTTCTCGCCTCTGTTGTTGGCTTTCATGCACAACTTCCCCAGGCAAGGAGGAAGTTGAGTCCTCTTTGGGAGCGGTGGATCGGATGAAAGGCAACTTTTGTTTGTGGGCAAGAAACTGGCCGCCTCCGCCGGCCGCCTGTCTCCAGCCCCACTCAAGGCTGCTCTTTCTCTCTGGGCCTTGTGGCTTGTCAGCAAACCCTCAACAGACAGCGGAGGAGGAGGCAGAAGGGGTGGGGAGGGGTCCTTTCTGGAGCCAATTCTGGGTTCTTCTCTAATAAGCTAGAGCGTTTGAGGATGAAGGGGCTCCAGTGGAGGGGAGGGTTCTTGAAGTTGACAATATTGATCAATAATAATAATGGCTGAAGATGGTGATGGCTAGTCAGCCTCTGAGCCCTCATCAGGAGCCAGCTACTGTTGATTAAGCACTCTATGGACCCTCTTATTGAATTCTCACCCCAATCCTGCAAGGTACACATTATTTCCTCCATTCTACAGATGGGAAAACTGAGGCAGAGGAGAGGATGAGGCTTGGTCCAGGTTACACACAAAACAGCTGGAAGAACCAGGGGAACTGGAACTCACTCTTGCTGATTTGTAATCTGGTCCATTGTCTATCCACCCTATGGCTTCCTTGACTGGTAGGATGAGAAATACAGCACTGTAACACTTCAGATATTGGGCATCCTTCCATCTGTGCATGCTTGTAAGTCTCTTGAGTTGTGTCCGACTCTTTGCGACCCTATGGACTGTAGCCCGCCAGGCTCCTCTGTCCATGGGATTCTCCAGGCAAAAATATTGGAATGGGTTGCCATACCCTCCTCCAGGGGATCTTCCCTACCCAGGGACTGAACCCACATCTCCTGCAGCTCTTGCATTGCAGGCAGATTCTTTACCACTGAGCCACCGGGGAAGCCCATCGCTCAATCTACCCCTGTGAGAATGGCCCAGGCATGCACCGTGTAGGCAAGGATTTCTTGGGGAGTGGGTGAGGATGGAGTATAATCTCCTAATAAGATTTATCCCTTCTTGTCTGGACATAGGTCTCTATTTGAGAAGAGTGGGCAGAGTCATTAAAATGAGGAGAAAGGGCAGTTTTTGGTTATGTTGCAGAGAGATCATAGTTTTCAGAGGAGGGACCAAGACGAGGCAATTGGAAGGTTGAGGAATTATCTGTGGATTTCACTATTGAGGGCATCGTTAATGTCACTAGCACCAATAACCAAATCGGGATGTAACCATGAAATTGATGTCTGCTCAGCTTGTTAATGACATTGTAGACTATGAATCTATGTAGAAGAAAGAAAAAGGAACAGGGAATTCTTTACATTTCAAAGTCTGGAATTGAACCAGCAAATACATGGAGTTTTTCTGTGTTCTTTTTTCTTTTAACTTTTATTGGAGTATAGTTGCTTTACCATGTTGTGTTAGCTTCATGCCATACAGCAAAGTAAATCAGTCATATGCATACATATATCCCCTCCTTTTTAGCTTTCCTTCCCATTTAGGTTACCACACAGGACTGAGTAATGCGCCCTCTGCTACACAGTAGGTTCTCATCAGTTATCTGTTTCGTACATAGTAGGGCAGTTCTTAACGATTTCTTTCCTCCTCTTCTCCCATCTCCTTCCCTGTTCTCCAATTTCCTGTTCTCATGCTTCCCTGCTATGCAGAGACTGGGTAAGACATCAGCTGTCTTTGGGACGCCCAGCACAGTAGGAGGAACTGTGGGAAACAGTGAAGGCAGCCTCGTAACCCCCAGTTGGAGGTGCTGATCCCCTGATTCTCAAAAGACAGTACAATGGTTCCCATTAGCCGTTGGCATTGGTGGGATCTCTTGTTTACACTGGATAAACTCTCTAAGCCTGGAATCCAGCCACAAGCCAAAAGGATGATATGAAGACCCTAGGGGCTCAGCCCCCAGGAAAAGAGAATGTGACCAAGGTCAGAATGGAGGGATGAGCAGGAAGTGGGGTGGGAGGAAGAGGAGTGGGTCTCGGGTGGTAGGTGATGCAGTAATCACGCCCTGTCTCCAAGAGGAGGCCGAGAAAGATAGACTTTGGTAATCCCAAGGGCCCATTGCTTGACAGTCCATCCTTACAATGGGTTGGAAGTTGAATGAGAGGGTGTGGGATCCAGTCCACTGTGATGACAGGAGGAGAAGCTGATCAGCTTGTGGGTTGAAGAAGTGGAAATGGGTGTGTGCATGGCGCCTGGTCAGGGAAGTCCTTACCTTTCCAGAAGGTGGCTCCTTCTTACCTGAGTTGGTCCAGGTGTCTCTCTCTGAGGGTGATGCTGGGAGCAGAGCTGTAACAGGGATGGGGCTGGCCTTGGGAGGAGGGAGAAAGAAGGCTTGGTGGGGGACTTGGGTGAGCGGCATACCAGTGTCTCCAACCCAGCTGCCCCTTTACCACTCCCAACTGCAGTGGGGTTCTATTTGAACCAAAGTAGGACCAAGAGACTAGTTTAAGTAATGAACACTTTTGTTGTACGGGAGCCTCTGCAAGTTGTGTTTTTAGAGTAGGGGTCCCCAATCTCCAGAATCTAATGCCTGATGATCTGAGGTGGAGCTGATGTAGTAACAATAGAAATAAAATGCACAATAAATGTCGTGTGCTTGAATCATCCTGAAACCATCACCCCGCAAACCCTGGTCCATAGAAAAACTGTCTTCCGTGAAGCCAGTCCCTGGTGCCGAAAAGGTTGGGGACCACTGTTTTAGAAAGAATGGTCATTGAGAGGGTGGGGGCAGGGCTGGATGGCAAGGTAAGCTTAGAGGCCAGAAAGGGAGCAGACACAGGTCAGGATTAGAACTTGGAAAAGAAGTGTAACTTCAGCTTCTCGTGGATGGGCATTTGGCCCTGAGAAAACAGGGACTCTGCAGTCATATGGCCCCTGGCCAAGCCAGCTGGGGCAGAGATGTTCCACTGCCTCTCCACGGTGGGCTGAGCAAGAAGAGAGGATGGAGGAATTAGAGGAGACATTCAGAACAGCTAGAAGGAGGCGGTTCTTCCTCCAAGCTGATAGGAGTGCACGAAGAGTCAAACTTCTAAGTGGAAGGATAGGGCCCCAGTGCTCAAATGAGAGGCTCAAGGAGTCATGAAGTGAGTTCGACACGCCTAGCAGAGTACCTGCTGCTAAGAGTCTTCTTAAAAATAAGAACAATGGCATATTTTTGAGACGTTTGTCATTTGGTGGAGGAAATCAAAATGGCATATGAAATGCCTAGGAGAGAATTGCACACAAGTGTATAATCAAGAGCAGAATGATAGTTTACAAGCTCTACCTTTCAAAGGAGATGAGAGAAGGTGGTGAGAAGGTAGATATATTGGTTGCAAAGAAGAAACACATCCAATTAACTGAAGCCCAAGCCGTCAAATACATAGCACACATTATGATCTCTCCTTCCATTGCCCCGGCAGACATCACTAATCGATCACCGCTACTCGTTCTTTCACTGTCCAGTTTCTTAAGACAAGGAACTGGGAAGGTGCTACCAGAGGTGGTATGAGATGAAATCTAGTCACACTCTCGCCCTTAGGTGCTGAGAATTTGTTTTAAAGACATGCAAGGAAGTGTGAAAGCACAGAGAATTTAGTAGCCATAAACACACTTGTATCTCAATACTTTTAAGACCTGGATAGGGAGCAAGCCTCCTGGATAATTGGACCAATGATTCATTTCCATTTCCACTCTGGATCCAACAATGGTTCCAGTAAATTCTTTCATTCATACTGTGTGTGTGTGTGTGTGTGTGTGTGTGTGTGTGTGTGAGACAGAGACAGAGAGGGAGACAGAGAGAGACAGAGAATCCAGTTGGGGTAATTGTCATCAGCCAATATGGCATGCTTTTATAGGACAGTCTGTCTCCAAGACAATTTATAAATGCTTGACTCCTATCAGGAACAGACTTCCCTCAATTGCTTTTGGCTTGGATGGCAATTGTTTAATCCAGGGGCCAATAAACTTTCTGTAAAGGACCAAATAATAAATATATTAGACTCTGTGGGCCATGCAGCCTCCGTCACAACTATTCTACTCCATCCCTGGAGTACAGATGCATTCAGAAACACTACATCAGCAAAATGCTGTGTTTCCATCAAATTGTATCTACAAGAACTGGGGCCTTCCACGAATCCATGGTGGCCAGGATGGATAGTAGAGCACCCCAGAGCACAATCGTGACATCTTTATGCAGAAGAAACGGTGTCTTTCTCAGAAGAAAACTGTATGCCTTGCAGATGTCCAGTGTTTTCTGACAGGAGGCTTCCCTGGTAGCAGATGATAAAGAATCTGCCAGCAGTGCAGGAAACCTGGGTTCGATCACTGGGTCAGGAAGATCCCCCAGAGGAGGAAACAGCAACCTGCTCCAGTATTCTTGCCTGGAGAATTTCATGGGGACCTGGTGGGCTATAGTCCCTGGGGCTACCGTCCAAGCGGCCTCTAAGAGTTGGACATGACTGAGCAACTTCTACCACCAGTGTTTTTTTGAATTTTCTGGAGTTGGGCTAGAGATAGTAGCTGCGGCTATGGCTCTCATGTGCAGTTTCTAAACGATGTCTGGTGGTTTGCAGCAAATCAGATTGCACTCATGTTTTGACACTTTCTTTTCCTGGAGTCTTTCTTCTATTGCTATATCCTTTTTGTATAAAACAGGGATGGAAAATACGTGGCATGCCTTCTGTGTTTCCCCCTTGCCTCACCCATGGCAGACATCACTAATGGATCACAATAGTTTTCACTGAGTCCATGCTTAGCCCAGAATCTATCTTTCTTTCTTTTAAATTATGTATTTACTTGGCTGTGTCAGATCTTAGTTGTGGATCGTGGGGTTCTCTTTAGTTGTGGCACGTGAGCTCCAGAGTGTGACACAGTGTGGCTCAGTAGTTGTGACGCATGGGCTTATTTGCTCAGCAGCACGTGGAGTCTTCCTGGACCAGAGATCAACTTGTGTCCCTGCATCGCAAGGGGAATTCTTAACCACTGGACCGCCAGGGAAGTCTCCAGAATCCTTCTCGACATAAAAATAGAACAAACCACTCAGACGTGGCCCTCAACATGAAACTCATTTGCCAGGCGGCTAAGAAAAGAGTAGAAACCCAGGAATGATAAAGTTTGAGAACAAAGCCCAGAAGGGCATTAAGATTCCCAACTCCTCCGTACTACTGGGCTCAAATCCCACTTTAACTGACTGTCAACAAACCCCAGGGCAGAGTCAAAAAAGATCTTGCCAAGTTGTTCAGACTTCTCCTTGTTTAAGCAGTTGTTCTCATTTTTGTTATTCTAGAGTCCCTGGACACTGGACTCCAGCTGCTTACTCGGAGAAGACTTGGTGTGGAGTCTGGCAAATCTTTCTAGCTGAGCAGGGAGGAAAATATTTCAGCACAGACATTTGTGACCCTTCACGAAGCTCCAGAGTTGGAAGGCAGACCAGGACCTATAGTCCTTGCTCCCACGCATCAGGCCCAGGGCCCCGGTTGGCAGCCCCCGCTGACTTTTTCCTGCTGTTTGGAAAAACACCTCTCCGGTCACCACCTTCCAACTTGCATTGGTAAGAGAAGGAGAGATGGGCTTTCGACAGCATCCTCTGATGCACCTTCTGCGTTTGATCTCACGGGGTGGAATGAGGTCGGATCTGAGCCTCAGGAGCCTTGTCAATAGGCATTTACACCAGGTAGAAAGGGGGACCATCAGAGCCCCTGCTGGCCAGGGCAGCCAGAGTGCTCACTTGGGAAATATTTCAGGAGAAACTGTCACGGGTGTTCTGAGTGCCGACAAGATGTGTCAGGGAAATCCACCGAGCGCTTGTAGGAAGCAGTCTTCTTTTCTCGCAGAATTGTGCTGACTTTCTGGTTAGGGGCCCAGAGGGAGTTGGTTAGCATTGAGGAATGAGCCAGAAGGATTGGAGCAGCAATGGTGGGGAAATCATCTCTGGGGCTGGAACAAGGCTGTATCCTCTTTGCACTCATTTCTCCCTGCCCCCAGTCTCCCCTGTGCACGTGGCCTTGCCCGCCATTTACAAAGATGGTGCAGTGGTTAAGCATGTGAGCTTCAGTCAGTACTTGCAACTGAGTTCCAGGCCTGCCGTTAACTTGCTGGGGAATGGTGGCCTGGTTACTCAGCCTCTCCATGTCTCATTTTCTGCGTCTGTAAGATGGTGATAATACTAGTTACTTGCCCTGTAAGGTTCTTCTTGTTGTTTTTTAGTCACTAAGTCATATCCGACTCTTTGTGACACCATGCACTATAGCCTGCCAGGCTCCTCTGTCCATGGGATTTCCCAGGCAAGAATACTGGAGTGGGTTGCCATTTCCTTCTCCAGGGGGTCTTCCTGACCCAAGGATTGAACCCCAGTCTCCTGCATTGACAGGCAGGTTCTTTACCCCTGACCCACCTGGGAAGGTTCCTAGGAAGGTTCAAAGAATTAGTTCTGGAAAAGGGTTTAGTAAACAAAGTAAGCACTTTGGGATTCATTTGGTTTATTTTTTTTTTAAGTAAAAGTTATTGAGATTTACTTTATATCCAGTAAAATACACCTTTTCATCCGTAAGTTCACTGATGAGTTTGCTGAATTCTAACAAATATTTATGATCATGTAACCACTGCAATCAAGGTATAGAAAACTGCCATCCTCTCCCAAAGTTCCTTTGTGCTTCTTTGTCCATCTTGGGCTCTAGGCCCCTGACAGTCATTGATCTGATTTCTGTCTCTTAAGTTTCACCTCTTTCCGAATGTCATAGAAAGGAACTTATTCAGCCTGTAGCCTTTTGTTCCCTGTTTCTTTCACTTTCCGTAAGGCTTTTGAGGTTCGCCCCATTGTTGTATATATCACTAGTCTGTTCTTGTTTATGATCCAGTAATAGTCCACTGTATAGAGACTCCACTTTTTGTGTATCCATTCATCAGCTGGTGGACATTTTGGCTGTTTCCAGTTTGGGATGGTTATGAATGATGCTGCTATGAGCATTCACATACATACATGTGCTTGTGGTCTTGGTGTTGGACATCTGTTTTATTGCTCCTGAGTAAATACCTAAGAGTCACATTACTAGGTAACATGGTAAGAGTATGTGTTTGCCAACAAAGGTCCATCGAGTCAAGGCTATGGTTTTTCCAGTGGTCATGTATGGATGTGAGAGTTGGACTGTGAAGAAAGCTGAGGGCCAAAGAATTGATGCTTTTGAATTGTGGTGTTGGAGAAGACTCTTGAGAGTCCCTTGGACTGCAAGGAGACCCAACCAGTCCATTCTGAAGGAGATCAGTCCTGGGTGCTCACTGGAAGGACTGATGCTGAGGCTGAAACTCCAATACTTTGGCCACCTCATGCGAAGAGCTGACTCATTGGAAAAGACTCTGATGCTGGGAGGGATTGGGGGCAGGAGGAGAAGAGGACGACAGAGGATGAGATGGCTGGATGACATCACCGTCTTGATGGACATGAGTCTGAGTGAACTCTGGGAGCTGGTGATGGACAGGGAGGCCTGGCGTGCTGCGATTCATGGGGTCGCAAAGAGTCAGACACGAATGAGCGACTGAGCGACTGAGCGACTGAAGTGAGCTGAACTGTATGCAACACTGCCCAGTGGTTTTCCCAAGTGGTGGTGCCATATTGTGTTCTAATCACCGGTGTAGGAGAATTCTAACTGACCTGCATCCTCGCTGCTGTTTGACATGACCACCATCTCTTTTTCCTTTTAATTTGATCTTTCTCATAGGTATGTGGTGGTATTTCACTGGAGTATTAATTTGACTCTCCCCAAGCCTAGTAATGATGACTGTATTTTAATGTATTTCCTGGGCAAGTGTCTCTCCTCTTTGGGACGTGCTGGGGTTTTCTAAGGGGTGAAGACAACCACTTGCTTCTCTGTCCTCCGTGATCATGTATCTGCATTTGGAATCACCCTGTTTTGAGAGACGAACGAAGCTGAATAATTGAAGGGCCCAGTTTGGCTTCCATTACTTTGGTTTCTCTCCGTCTCTGTGATGGTTTCATTGTTCACAAGGCCCCGCGGCAACTCCAGGATGTCTTCTCATTGAAGAAGTGTCATTGCATGAGGAAGCCCAGCCCCCGCTGGAAGGCACACCAACTTCTCTTGTAGCTCTCCTAGCCTGGAGTTATCTGTAGCTCATTAGGCGTTTGGTCATTAAGAGCCATCACTGTGGCCACAGAAATTGACTGACTAACACCTAGGTTCCATGCCCATCCCTAGGGCTGGTGGTGGGAGCCCATGGATTGAAGGTGAGGAAATCAGAACTTCCCCAGGCAAATCAGAGCTACTGAGTGCCTTGAGCAGTGAAACGAGGGCCATGTGCAACCCTTCTCCTCTGGTCTCATCCTCACTGGAGGTTTGGGTGAGCTCCTCCTCCTCCTCCCATCATGTGGACCTCTTGGGAATCTTGCCGGTCTTGAGTGGGCAGGTCTGAGCAGGGGGACCTAGAGTGTGGATGCTACCTGAACCACGCCCCGAGTGGTGAGGGCACCAGATAGGCAGCTGGTAAAGGGTAGTTGTGATCACTGCTCTTTCTTTCCCCAGAAGAGGGCTGTGGCGATCTTTCGCTCAGTCTCTTTCAAACATTCCTAGAGGGCTCATTTCTCCAGAGTGGTTGCCAACTCGGGAACAATGAGGTGACACGAGGCAGTGGCAGAAATGGCGTCTGATGGTCGACACGTGCTTCCCTGGGCAGGTGTGGGGAGAGCAGGGCCAGCTGCAGGGGAAACCTCTAATTGGCGAGGGAAGTCACTGGGCTTAAACAGGATGCAGGCAGAGGGCCCCGTGTCCCGGCTCCCCTGCGACCTTGGGACTGAGCTGCCAGGGAGCGAAGGAGAGTGGAGCCGGAAGTCCAGGCTTTCCTTAGGGTTGAGTAGCCACCCCCGGACTTTCCATCACGGGAGGCTGCGTGGCGTGCGGGGCATTCTTCTGGAAAGGCGTGTGTGCGCAGAATCCTTTGTAAAGCAGCTGCCACTCTATTGTTCATCTATCAGATTTTAAAAAATTATCTGTATTTGTCTCGTAGGAACAGATTACCATTAACCTGAGGGCTTGAAACAGCAGATGCTTCCAAGCTACTCAATTCATCCTCTTACTCCTTGCTTGCTGTGTCCACACCTCCGTTCTCTTACCTCTGAGCCTCTGCAGATAGACCATTTTTCTAGATTCCACATACATGCCTTAATATATGAGATTTGTTTTTCTCTTTCTGACTTACTTTGCTCTGTATGACAGACTCTAGCAAAATGGACTGCTAGTGGGAAGCTGCTGTATAGCGCAGGGAGCTTAGCTCCATAGTCTGTGATGACTTGGAGGGGTCATCCTTACATCCATATAAGGTAAAGATGGGAGGGGAGCGAGAGGAAGGTTCAGGAGGGAGGGGATATAAACGTATACATATAGCTGATCCATGTTGTCGTACAGCAGAAATGAACACGATATTGTCAAGCAATGATACTCCAATTCAAAAAATGAATCCATTGATTAACTAAATAATTAAAAAAAAAACCAGCAGATATGTATTCTGTCACAGTTCCTAAGGTCAGAAATGGGAACTCAGTATCACAGTCGAAATCAATGTGTCTGGAGGGTATCCTCTGGAGGATATAGGAGGAAGTTTGGTTTCTTGCCTCTTCAGCTTCTGATGTTCCTAGGCTTGTGTCAGCCTCGCTCCCAACCTTCAAGACCAGCACTTGCACCCTTTTCTCTGTCTCCACTTAGCTTTCTGCTCTCTGTCTTCACACGGCTTTCTGTTCTCGGTGTGTAAAATCTCTATCTGCTTCACTCTTGTAACTAATGTGTTTAGAGCCCCCCTAGACAATCCAGGAAACTCTATCCATCTCAAGATTCTTAATTATAGCTGTAAAGCTCCACCCCCTTTTCCATATAAGGTAAGGTTGCAGGTTTCAGGGATTAAGACATGGATCTCTTTGGTGGGGGTTATTTCAAACACATTATCAGTCTCCCTGCTTGAAGGCTATAAGCCCCTTGAAGGCAGGGGTTTTGTCTGTTTTATTCAAAGGTATGGTGTCAGCACCTACAAGAGTTCCTGGCATACCGCAGAGGCTTGATAATTTTTTTAAAACAATGTTTATTTATTTGTCTGTCCTGGGTCTTAGCTGCAGCATGTGGGATCTATTAAGAGTTCCTTGAACAGGGACCGACCCCAGGCCCACTACAGTGGGAGCGCAGAGTCTTAACCACTGGACCACCAGGGAAGTTCCAATAAATGTTTTTGGAGTGAATCAATCAGTGATTGCATTTTTAAGTCAGAAAGATGGGGGCTGCTGTTTAAAGAAACCAGCTTAGAATCTGTTGTGAAGAGTGGTTTGATAATCTGAGTAATTGCCTTCAATTCATGCTCTGAAAAAATGATTTTTTTTCAGCATCACTGTTTCTTCATGGCACGCTTCCTCCCTATGCAGCTTGGGATGTTGTTCTTATAAAAAGTGGCAGAGAATCAGCAAGGAGCTTTTTTGTTTCCATGGAGTGAAAAGTAAAGCTCTTAACTAATGTCATTGTCTCTGTACATTTTCATCTCTAAATTTCACTGGATGTATCACTCAGTCGTGTCTGACTCTTTGCAACCCCATGGACTGTAACCTGCCAGGCTCCTCTGACTGTGGCATTTCCCAGGCAAGAAAACTGGGGTGGGTTGCCATTTCCTTCTCCAGGGGATCTTCCCAACCCAAGGGTCAAAACTGGGCCTCACAAATTGCAGGCAGATTTTTTACCATCTGAGCCAAGAGCAGCCAAATAGTCCAGAACACAACCCCGAGTCCTGGAGGTGATGTTTAGAGCACTGAGACCTCAGTTCAAATCTTAGCCCTGCCCCTGTCAGCTGTGTGGCTGTAGGCAAGTCCCTTTCCCTCTCTGAGCCTCAGTTTTTTCACCTGTCACGTGGGATTGATCATGGTATCTTACCTCATTAGATTGTGGTGAGGATTTAAGACCTTGATGGGTATCTTCTGAGTACTCAGCATGTGATGGGCACTGGGTCCACCGTGTGAAGAGAAGGCACACAGTCCCTACGTGTCAGGGGCATCCGGGCTCCCGGGAGTGTCAGGAGTGTGAGGGCTCCTCTGGCCTGGGTCCCGTGATCCGTGAATGTCTGTGATTGCTGTTACTATGAATAGAAAAAGTCATCACCATTTCCTTCTCATTATTGGGCACCAAATCTGCAACTGGGATTGTTTTTCCTTTCTGTGGCTTTAAGGACGGGTCACTGCGCCTTGGAACCGAGCAATGGACCTGGGGTTCAGAGAGAAAGAAGTCTTATCCTTGCTGGGCAGTACAGATGGGAGAAACTGCTCTGGTGTTGAATTAGAGGAGGAAAAAAGTGACTAGGTTGGGGCTGGGGATAGAAGTGGATTTATGGTCAAAAGTGTGGGTCCACCTAAGATGGGTGATAATCTAGAAATTCGTTCCTGGCATGTGGTCTGAACTCTAGAGCTTTTACAGACCAGAGAGGCGTGGCTATGCACACGGGAGCAGGGGCCGTGTGTGGCTTCGGCTGCAGGGAGCTCCTTGAGAGGCAGGGACTACTGGAAGAGGAAAGGAGAAGAATCTGAGGAGCAGGGCTGGGGCAGCGAATGTCCTTGCTTCCATTTCTCTGGACGGTGACAGTAGATCTGTAGGCACATGGCAACTTCTTTTATCATTATTTTTCTCTTACCCCATCTTACTAGATTAGACGCTCCCTGAGGAGTGTGCTCATCTTTCTCATAGCTGGCATTTAAATCAGGTGTACAATTGGCTACAGTTATGAGAAAACTCAACTCTTATGTGACTTAACAACTTATTTTCCTTATATAACATGAAGTCCAGAGGGAGGTAGATCTTGGAATTAGCTTAACAGCTCCAAGGTCCCTCCATGATATTCTTAGCTTGATTCTTTTCCTGCTTCATACCTAAAAAGTAGCTGATTACAAAGTAGCTGCTGTGCCTCCAGAAATTACATCTGCTTTCCAAGCTGGCAGGAGAGTGAAGGGACAGAAAAGCCTCAACTAGCCACATTCACTCATTGGCTACCGTGGAGCCAACAGGGAAGACTGGGAAATAAAAGATCTTTCTGTTTGTTTGTTTTAAATTATGCTTGTATGGAAATCCCAATGGGAGGCAGGCTGCTTGAAGACTCTTGAGAATGAATGAATGAAGGAAGGAATTAGCAGTTATCTTGAGGATGAATGAATGAGCCCACAGTCCATCTTCTCAGCCCAGCAGTTTGCCACAGTAATGTGTCTTCCTGATGACCAGAAAGATTATGTGGATCCCAGGGCAATTAAGATCACTGGGCCTTAGTAACTGAGAAGATGAGGGTTGGGTGATGTTTGATTTAATATGTACATTTGCTCATTCATATTGAATAAGCTCCTCCTCGGGGTGGGTCCCTCTTCCATGTGGACAAGAAGGGCCTACTTTTGTGCTTCCAGGTCTCCTGAAGATGCCACTGGGGATGTCTGCAAAGAAACAAGTGAAGTGTAGGGCTATCGGGCAGTGCTCCCGGTCCCTGTCTTGCTTTCAATCCTAATTAGTTCTCTTTTGTCCTTGCCCGGCTTTAGGAGCTGGCCAACATTTCACCCTAGGGCCTTGAGTCCTAGCAAAGGCAGGATGGAAGTTCAACTGGATTGAATTGGGACACCTCTGCCTCTCAGCTCCTTCTCCGGGGCCCTTGGGATGGATATTTAGCCAAGACCTTGTCCAACTGGGGCATCTTGGCCCAACAGCCTTTTGTGGGAGGCCCTTGGGGATAAGTGCCTGACCACTTGTCCAGAAGTGGAAACAGAAATGTGACCTTGGCCAAGTTACTTAACTTCTCTGAGCCTCAGTTTTCTTCTCCGCATTGGCTTGCTCTGAAATTCAACTGAGACATGCTTTTAAAGTGTCTCTATACAACCGTGCCTGGCATCTGATACACATGAATAAAATCAGGGCTGTTTCACTTCCTTCTTATAATTATTACATGATTAACTGGAAAGACCCGGGTTTGACTATGTGTTCAGTTGCTTACTCTACAGTGACAATTTTCTCTTGTGTAAAATGGGTGATGATAGAGCTTCCCAGGGTTGTGGGGAGTTAGAAATGTGGCCAAGTGGGACTTCCCTGGTGGTCCAGTGGTGAAGATTTCATCTTCCAGTGCTGGGGGTGCAAGTTCAAGCATTAGGGTGCTTTCCTAGTTGGGAAGTTAAGATCCCACATCCTTCATGGCCAAAAAATCAAAACATGAAACAGAAGCAATATTGCAACAAATTCAGTAAAGACTTTAAAAATGGTCCACATCCAAAAAAATCTTAAAAAAATATAAGAAGTGTGACCAAGCGAAAGCAGAGAGGACACCCACGTGGGATGAATGTGTGTGCCTATTTTGCACTGAATGCATGTGAGAGCTCAACTTGCCCAGAGTGAAGGTCTGCCTTGGGACGGGGAGCTCAGCTGAGGAAGGAGAAGACTGCAGGAGGGAGGTCAGACTGAGTATTAAGGGAAGAAAGGAAAGGCAGGAAAAAGCCTGGATATTTAGTCATTCAAATATAGGGCAGGGAGATACATCTGATGAAGACTTAATAGGAAGATGGGAGCTGGGATGAGCCCCGAACCTCTGGGGCTCTGGTTGGGGCAGGTGCTGAAAAGTACCCGCCCTGGGTTGGGCCAGAGGTGGGGGCATTTGGGGCTGTTTTCCAGGGAAGAAGAGGAGGTGCCCATTCAGCATGCCCTTTCCCTGGTTGTTCCTGGACGCTGAGGTCAGATTTCATAGTTGGAGCATGTAGAGGCCGGGCGGGAGAGGGCACAGTGGGAATCAGCCGAGGAGTACACGCACACCCCGGGATCCATCTGGAGTCACAATCTGAGAAGCTCAAGCGTACAAGGGCTCCGGCCTGACGTTCCTATCCAGGCTTCCCCCTCCACTGCCTTGCTGACTTCACGGAGTTCACTTAGTCTCTCTGAACTCCCAGGATCCCCATCTCTTAGTGTGGTACAGCAGTCGCTAAGTCGCGTGCAACTCTTTGCGACCTTGTGGACCATAGCCTGCCAGGATCCTCTGTCTGCGGGATTCTCCAGGCAAGAATACTGGAGTGGAAATTGCCATGCCCTCCTCCGGGGGATTATTCCCGACTCAGGGATCGGACCCTCGACTCCTGTGTCTCCTGCATTGGCAGACAGGATTCTTTAGCCCTGAGCCACCAGGGAAACCCTTTAAAAGCTCACAGCTCCTGGTGATTTACATAGTATATTACAATGCCTCAGTTCTCTGCGCTTCCCATGGTCACAGATAATCCTCACTGCAGCCCTGTGAGGCAGAGGCTAGTCTCATCCTCCTTTGACAGACGAAGAAACTGAGGCAAGGAGCAATGAAATGACACTGCTGGCGTACCCACTCAGGCAAGAGGAGACCAGAGGCCCAGACCTTCACCACTCAGTTCTTTAATAACTGCGCAAATAATCCACTGTCAGCAAATGAGATACAGTCCCCCCCACCCCCTAAAAAAGGATGTCTGGGGCAACCCAGTCTTCCAGGCTGGAGCCAGAGGTCGAAAGGCCAATGTCCTTCTCTGGCTCACTGCACAGACTTTACTAGGTGGAAAGTTGGATGCCAGCAGGAACCTTGGGACTGCCCACCACTTCATTGATCTCCAGTGCCTAGCACAGAGTGAGTGTTACACACTGTATGATTCAGTGACTGCCTTTTGCACTAGGCTGTCAATGAGCATCCAGAGGCTGGTTCCAGGCTTATGTATAAATTACATCTCTCCTGGGCTTCCCAGGTGACTCAGTGGTAAAGAATCCACCTGCTGATGCAGGAGAAACAAGGGACGAGGGTTTGATCCCTGGATTGGGGAGATCCCTCTGGAGCAGGAAATGGCATCCAACCCCTTGCCTGTATTCTTGCCTGGAGAATTCCGTGGACAGAGAAGCCTGGCGGGCTACAGTCCAGGGGGTTGCAAAGAGCTAGACAAGACTGAGCACACACACACACACAGTCTGACTGCTTCTCAAGATCAGGGGCTGTTTTGTTCATATTCACCCATCTTTCCACCTGATCAGGTACCCAGTTCCTATGGAGGCTGGAGGCCCACAGCAAGGTGACCAGGGGCAGTTCTTGGAGGAAAAGCCTGCTGGAGATGGGAGGGGGAGGACTGACTTTCTTGCAGACACCATCTGCTGCCCCAGATCTGTGAGCTTCTTCAGATTCCAGCTTCTACTGACAGGAGCTTTCTTATAGGCCTTTAGCCTCCACCTGGGATTAGCTTCTAAAAGATCAGAAAGCACTTAAACATATAAAACACCGTGTAAAGACGTAAATAATCCCCAGTAATTTCACAGGGAATTAACTCTTTCCTTAGGCTGTTGGACCATCCCTGCCCCGGTTGCCTTTGGTCAGAAGCTGAGTAATCAGTGTGTCAGCAGATGTTAAGTCAGAAAGGAACCTGGGAAAGGCTCTAGTCACGGAGCCACATGAAAAGATGGGGAGACTGAGGCCCAGAGATGGGAAGAGGCTTGTTGAAGCACATACCCCTATGCCAACTCTAAAGTTAAAGCATAAACCAACATGTAGGCTTGGGAAGTCTTCTCCTTTCTGTTTTAAAGTCTCTTACTTCAAGTAAGATCTCCAAAGCAGTGTGGGCAGAGTCATGTTATACTGTAGAACACAGGCTCCTGAATGGGAAAGAATTATGTCTGCAACTTAACTGCTGGTGATCTTGGAGAAAGGCATTTCACTCCTTTGAGACTTAGTCTCCACATCTGTGAAATGGGTTGAGACATGAATGGAGTCAAATTCACTGAATAATGTAAGGATGAAGTGAAGTGGTGATCTTAAAGAGCTGTGTGTATATTAAACACCCAGTTAAATAACTAATACATAGATATTATGATAATTACCATCCTTTCTTGCCTCTCCCTCAAACCCTCACCTCCCAGGGTTTTCTCCATTTAGGTGCTTCCTAAGGGCTTCCCTGGTGGCTCAGCTGGTAAAGAATCCACCTGCAATGCGGGAGACCTGGGTTTGATCCCTGGGTTGGGAAGGTCCCCTGGAGAAAGGAAAGGCTCCCCACTCCAGTATTCTGGCCTGGAGAATTCCATGGACTGTAGAGTCCATGGGTCGCAAAGAGTCGGACATGACTGAGCAACTTTCACTTCTGGTTCCTCGGGCCCCAAGCTTTGGAGTCGTCTCTGATTTTCCCCTCTCTCTTACACTTTGCAGCCAACCTCTCAGAGGTCCTATTGTCTGAACCATAAAATATATCTAGAATCTCCCACTGCCCTAGTGTCATGTTCCCACTCTGGTCCACCCCGGATGACTTTAGAAATTTCAGATTGATAAACTATAGCCTTTGGGCCAAAGCTGGCTTGATGCCCCCCCCCCCCTTTTTTTTTTTTTGACTCTATGAACTAAGGCTGGTTTTTACCTTTTGCAGTGGTTGTGGGAGAAAGCTAAAGGAAAATATTTCATGACATGTAATGATTATAGGAGACTCAGAATCCTGTGTCCAGAAAGTTTTATTGGAACAGAGCCAGGCCCACTTGTTTTGGCATGGGTGCTTTTGTGCTGTAGCCACAGAGGTAGGTAAGTGTAACAGAGACCGAGGGGCCTGCAGAGCCTAGGGGTAGACTCTTCATGGGCCTCTTTGCATCCATGTTTTCCTGTCTACTGTCTAGCCCCAAGACAGCTTTCTGAGCGCTTCTTTTAGTGCATTCCCGCCTCTACTCACAGCGCTTCCGTGTGGCTCCCCAAGTCACAGTTCTTCAGTGTCGCTCCCTGAGCAAAAGTCATGGTGTTCATGATGCCCAATAAGGCCCTACCGGATCCACCCAGCACCTCCGCATCCCGCTTAGTTCTTGGGCCTCCATCTCCTCCTCTCCCCCTTTGCTTCACTCTAGCTACTCTAACCTCCACCTCTATTTGCACATGATGGATACACCTCTGCCACAGGGCCTTTGCACTGGCTGTTTCCTCACCTGGAAGCCTCATTCCCTCGCCTCCCTCAACTCTTTGCCTGAATCTCACTACCCCGAGACTTCTTCCAGTGTCCATCTAATCCTTTGACCCTCCTCAACCCTCTTACCATCCTCTATTGTTTTTCCTTTTTGTTATTATACCCATTCCCCTCTTATGAACTAGCCAGTTTACTAATCCATTTTGCTTGCCATTTGTCAACTGTCTTTCTCCATCCCATCACTTTATGGCATATAGAAGGGGAGAAAAGTGGAAACAGTGACAGATTTTATATTCTTGGGCTCCAAAATCACTGCAGACAGTGACTATAGCCACAAAATTAAAGGACAGGGAAGCCTTGCTCCTTGGAAGGAAAGCTAAGACAAACCTAGACAGCGTGTTGTTGTCGTTCAGTTGCTCAGTTGTGCCTGACTCTTTGCAACCTCATGGACTGCAGCATGTCAGGTTTCCCTGTCCTTCACCATCTCCCAGAGTTTACTCAAACTCATGTCCATCAAGTTGGTGATGCCATCCGACCATCCCATCTTCTGTCATCTTCTTCTCCTGCCTTTAGCCTTTCCCAGCATCAGGGTCTTTTCTAATGAGTCTGTTCTTTGCATTAGGTGGCCCAAAGTACTGGAACTTCAACTTCAGCATCAGTCCTTCCAATGAATATTCAGGGTTGATTTCCTTTAGGAGTGACTGCTTTGATCTCTTTGCTGTCCAAAAAGGCCCCTCAAGAGTCTTCTCTAGCACCACAGTTAGAAGGCATCAATTCTTCAGTGCTCAGCATATTAAAGAGCAGAGACATCACTTTGTCGACAAAGACGCACATAGTCAAAGCTATGGTTTTTCCAGTAAGTCATGTATGAATGTGAGAGCCGGACCATAGAGAAGGCTGAATGCCTAAGAATGGATGCTTTTGAACTGTGGTGCTATAGAAGACTCTTGAGAGGCCCTTGGACTGCCAGGAGATCAAACCAGTCAATCCTAAAGAAAAGCAACTCTGAACATTCATTGGAAGGACTGATGCTGAAGCTGAAGCTCCAATACTTTGGCCACCTGACGTGAAGAGCCGACTCATTGGAAAAGACCCTGATGCTGGGAAAGATTGAAGGCAAAAGGAGAAGAGGGCAACAGAGGATGAGATGGTTGGATGCCATCACCGAGTAGATGAATATGAGTTTGAGCAAACTCCGAGAGATAGTGAAGGACAGGGAAGCCTGGCGTGCTGCAGTTCATGGGGTTGCAAAGAGGTGGACAGTGACTGAACAGCAACAACTCTCTCCATCAAACGGTGAGGTCCCCTGAAGGCAGGCATGTGTGTTCAGATGTGTTCACGACCGTATCCCCAAACCCAGATAGGGCTGGCCCCATCAATGCACAACAGTGCTATTGGGCTGGGCTCAGAAGGGCTGAGAAGGGGGTCCCTGCTCAGAAGGAGCCACAGTTGGTTTAATGCTCTGCGCCACCATTGTGAAGCTCTTATCAGCTTTTGGACAGTGAATCTCATATCGTCACTTTGCATTGAGCAAGGCCAGTTTTCTAGCTGGTGCTGGCTGTAGAAGCCTGCCAGGCACACAGCGGACCCTGGGAGAATATTTGTGGAATGAACAAATGAATGAATGATCCTTATTATGATTCAGCTCCATGCCCGACCTGCTTCTCCAGCCACTGCAGCCTCCACCCTGTGCCTCCCTTCCTCCTGCCTTTTGAAGGCGCATGTACTGATGGAAGTGGACAGGAAGAGGAGTCAGTCCTGGATCAGAGAGCCAGGAGAAGATCACCTACAGAGCAGAGAAGACGCAATTACTCCAGTAACTGTCCATCCCACCGACCGCAGCTCGGAGCCTCCACTTAATGTAATTGAGTGTGAAGGCCGGCTGGAGACACAGGCGCCCCTGCCGCTCCCTCTCCATAATATAGACACTGTTGGTTGCTAATTGGCGCCAGTGGGCTGGTGCTAATTGTCCTAATGCACTCAGCTTGATGGAGGCCGAGGCCGCCCAGGATGGGGGGTGGGAGGCTCCTTGGGAAATGGTGGGGGGCAGCGGGCGCCCAGAGGCAGCAGACACTGCTACACTGCTCATAAAAGTTGGAACGGGCTTTAATTTTGCATCAAATATTTAAGCGGGTTTGGGGAGGGTGAGGGGGAGGTGGACCATTGAGCTTAGCTTGCGGTAACCCGCAAGGGGTCCCAGATGGGAATAGGCCCCCCTGCCATCCTTATCAATGGATTAGAGATGACTGTGTCCCCAGCATTGTCTAATTAATTGTGTGAATTTCTAATGGCCCTTTTACTGTCTGCCCCCAGCCGCACCCCAGTCCCTTCCCTTCTGCCCTCATTCAGGCTGCTCCCTTTTATTCTAGTTGTTTCTGAAATGTGTGTTTTAATGATGTGACTTGTCATCTGCAGGGGGAGGCAGTGCAGAGGGCTGGGGACCAGGGGTGCGGGTGGGGGAGAAGCTGGAGTTGGCCTTGAACTCGCTGTAGTCTCAGCATACTCACTCACCTCCTCCAGGCCTCAGGGTCCCTGATGAATGACTGTTGGGTGGGGCTAATGAGTGTCAAACAACAGCACCCGCTCGCTGATGGATAGCAAGACCTTTGCGGAAATATGGAAATATATATATTTTAATTTTGCACCTGAATTTGTTTTAGTGAGCATTAGGGGAAACAAAGAGGCTTCCCAGGAGGCGCTAGTGGTAAAGGACTTGCTTACCAACGCAGGAGACATGAGAGATGCGGGTTCAGTCCCTAGGTTGGGAAGAAGGGCATGGCTGCCCACTCCAGTATTCTTGCCTGGAGAATCCATGGACAGAGGAGCTTGGTGGGCTACAGTCCATGGGATCACACAGGGTCAGACATGACTGAAGCAACTTAGCACGCATACACACACACAGGGGAAATATATTTATATTATACATTATACTAGACACATTAAGGAAATGGCAGTCCACTCCAGCACTCTTGCCTGAAAAATCCCATGGACGGAGGAGCCTGAAAGGCTACAATCCATGGGGTCACAAAGAGTCGGATACGACTGAGCGACTTCACTTGACTTTCACAGACACATTATATGGGTTTAATAATGACACAAAGGTGCAGTATGCTGGTGAATATTTAGCCATCAGTCCTGCCGGGGAAGAAAGCCCTGATCTGGAGCATTTGCCAGTTTCCGTGTGCTTCCCTGGTGGCTCAGTGGTAAAGAATCCATCTACCGATGCAGGAGACGCAGATTCAGTCCCTGGGTTGGGAAGATCCCTTGGAGATGGAAATGGCACCCCACACCAGTATTCTTCATCGGGAAATCCCATGGACAGAGGACCCAGGTGGGCTACAGTCTATGAGGTTCCAAAAGAGTCAGACATGACTTAGCGACTAAACAACAACAGAAATGGTGTCAATACACCTACCATCAAGCTGCCGTTGTGTCACTGAACACAGAGTTAGGAAAAGATGTACAGGATTAGATAATGAATACAGAATTCTCGTCCCCCAGAAACAATAGGTGAAAGTAACCTCAAGGACAGAGGTCATAGGAAAACGGAGTAAAATAATTAGGAAGGGATGAGTTCTGTGTACTTTTCCCCTTATCTTTCAAAACCTGTAATTGCAAGCTTATATAATTTAATTTTTCACAATGGCTGTGTTTCACAGCAGGCTTGCAAAACCCTTGACAAGTGAACACTGGCTTTTATTACCATCCTGGGCCAGTTGCAACACACCATTGTGTGTGCACGTGTTGTGTGTGTGCACATGTGTGTGTGCACGTGTGTGTGTAGCACATCACCTGTGCTTCTCATGATTTTTTTCATGATTTTTCTCATGAAATTCTCAGAGGGAATTTCATAGGATAAAGCTGAAGGTTTCTTTTTTAAGATTCTTTATAAATCAACTTAGAAGAAAATGTTAAATGAATAATGGCCCAGGTGATTTTCACAGATAGCAAAAGTCATGAAGTTGGTACCCATGTGCTTGTAATTCAGAAAGAGGGGTGGTTTCCTTCTAGCTGTCCACGGGGCAATTTGCTAGTGATTTCTTGAGCAGGTTGGGCAGCCAGGGTTTGCTGCCGTCTATCTTGCTTGCTAGGAGGCGTGAAATGGCCATGTCACGCTCTTTCCTTTTACCACCGACTTCGCTCTTTGTCTCTTTCTTCCCAAACCTAAGTCACCTACTCCGATGCTGGTCTTTATACTGTTCTTTCTTTTGTTTTAATTGGAGTATAACTGCTTTGCAATGTTGTGTTAGTTTCTGCTGTAAACAGCACGAATCAGTCATATGTGTAGATGTAGCCCCTCCCTCTTGAACCTCCCTCCCACCCCTCTAAATCGTCACAGAGCACTGAGCTGAGCTCCGTGTGTTATACAGAAGCTTCCCACTAGCTGTGCATTTTACACATGGTCAGTATATGTGTAAATACACACATATATACAACACAGTGGTGTATATACGTCAGCGCTGCTCTCTCAATTTGCCTCAGCCTCTTCTTCCTGCTATGGGTCCACGTGTCTGTTCTCTGTGCCAGAGTCTTTATTCCTGCCCTGCAAATAGGTCCATCAGTACCATTTTTCTAGATTTCATAGAACTACTATGAAAGTGAAAATGTTAGTCGCTCAGTCCGTGGGCTAACCGCATGGACTGTAGCCTGCCAGGCTTCTCTGTCCATGGAATTCTCTAGGTAAGCATACTGGAGTGGGTTGCCATTCTTTTCTCCAGGGGATCTTCCCAACCCAGGGATTGAACCCAGGTCTCCTGCATTGCAGGCAGATTCTTTACTGTCTGAGCCATCAGGGAAGCCCAGAACTACTATATGACCCAGTAATTCAACCACAGATAATATGCCCTGAGAAAACCATAACTCAAAAAGACACATGTATCATAATGTTCATTGCAGCATTATTTAATAGCCAGGACGTGGACACAACCTAGATGTCCATTGACAGATGAATGGATAAAGAAGAAGTGGTATGTATACACAATGGGATATTACCCAGCCATAAAAAGGAATGAAACTGAGTCATTTGTAGTGATGTGGATGAACCTAGAGTCTGTCATACAGAGTGAAGAAAGTCAGATAAAGAGAAACAAACATTGTCTATATTGCTCTTGAGCTCCCGTTTCTAGCCCTTTCCTCACTTTCCAGCCTCTCCCACCCACTCCTTTTCAGAGATTTGACTGCATTACTGACGGCTTCCCTGATAGCTCAGTTGGTAAAGAATCCACCTGCAATGCTGGAGACCCTGGTTTGATTCCTGGGTTGGGCATATCCCCTGGAGAAGGGATAGGCTACCCACTCCAATATTCTTGGGCTTCCCTTGTGGCTCAGCTGGTAAAGAATCCGCCTGCAATGGGGGAGACCTGAGTTTGATCCCAGGGTTGGGAAGATCCCCTGGAGAAGGGAATGGCTACCCACTCCAGTATTCTGGCCTGGAGAATTCCATGGGCTGTGCAGCCCATGGGGTCGAAAAGAGTTGGCTATGACTGAGTGACTTTCACTTTCACTGAGTAAATCAGTGGCTGCAGGATCACCACACCGTCCTGACGCCATTCCCTGGGGAGGAAACATGAGCTGGGAGTCGTGAGGGTGGCTCCTGTCCAGGAGGACTGGAATAAGGACCAGTTTGTACAAGGTATAGGGAAATCATGGGTGCTTTGCATCCCAGGCACCATTCTCCTCTCTCCAGACAAATCATCTCAACGTGCTTTGCCTTAGATTTGCTTTATGAATCTGTTATTGTTGATTTTCAGTTGTAAATATGGTTCATGAGATTGCAAACACACATGCCCAAGGGGGCCGACAGGAATCATTAACGCAGACAGCAGGCCAGTGAGCGGCCATGGCAAACCAGGGAATCTAACACCCTGCCTGAGGGGACATCAGGAACCCACCAGCCAGCTGGGGCTGCACATAGCCAGAATTCCTTATTGGAGTTGAAAATGCTGGTTTGAACATAAATTTCCTTTAAAATTTTTTTTATATTTTTAATTGGAGGATAATTGCTTTACAACATTGTGTTGGTTTCTGCCAAACATTAAGATGAATCAGCCCTGAGTATAACATATGTCCTCTCCCTCTTGAGCTTCCCTCCACCCCCCACCCCCCACCGCTAGCCCATCCCATTCCTCTAGGTTGTCAGAGAGCATGGGGTTGAGCTCCTTGAGTGCTACAGCGAATTCCTGCTGGCGATCTATTTTACATGCGGTGGTGTGTGTGTTTCAGCGCTACTCTCTCAATTTGTCTCACCCCCTCCTTCCACCCACTGTGTCCACAAGTCTGTTTGCTACATCTGTATCTCCATGTCCACAAATTCTTAGATGCATCCCCCACAAAAGAGGTGGGTCTGTGGCCCACGCCCTGTATAGACACCCTGGTGCTCTGAGACTTCCATCAGTAGAAACAAGCAGAAGTTGTGCTGTGCTGGCCCACACTTTAAGAAACTGGCAGGTTCTGCTTTCTATCCTGTGGAGTCCTGAGCCGTCGTTTAAGACATCAAACTATCCTGAGGCTACCATATTGGAAATACTGTGTCAAGAGACACTGTCCAGCCCTTCACTTTCTGAGTCAACAGCACTTAGAACGGGCAAATAGAACAGAAAGGGGGCATCTCCAGCCAGCCTTGCCTATGTGGCAGATTTGTCAACTAAATAAAGAACTGTGGCTGTCACTTAGCTTTGGAAATTTTTTTTTAATGTCAAAAGAAATAATCAGAACATTGACTTAGCAAGACCATGTTGGTCGTGATCCAGTTGTTTCCTATTTTTAAATTTTAGACTGAAAACTACAACAAATGTGGTTGTGAAATTGGTCACTTTTGCCCCGATTTCAGATAATTTGCTTGAGTGAGGCCTCTATAGGAAGATTTATTGAATCGAGATGTTTAGACAATGTTGGCGCTCTTGAGGAATGACTCTGCCAAATTCCTCTCTCCAAAAGTTGAACCAATTTACACTCCAGTGAGAGGTGATGTATTTTTTAAAAATTAATTATGTGACTGTAGTTCACTCTGGGTTTCCCTGGTAGCTCAGCTGGTAGAGAATCCACCTGCAGTACAGGAGATCCCAGTTCTATTCCTGGATTGAGAAGGTCCCCTGGAGAAGGGATAGACCACTCACTCCAGTATTCTTGGGCTTCCCTGGTGGCTCAGCTGGTAAAGAATCTGTCTGCAATGTGGGAGACCTAGGTTCGATCCCTGGGTTGGAAAGATCCTCTGGAGGAGGGCATGGCAATCCACTCCAGTATTCTTGCCTGGAGAATCCCCACGGGCAGAGGAGCCTGGTGGGCTACAGTCCATGGGCTTGCAAAGAGTTGGACATGACTGAGATTCTAAGCACAGCACAGCACAGCTCATTCTGAGTTGTGGAGGGAAGAAGAAGAATCAGAGATGTAGAAAGGTCCTTTGATCAGACAAATGTCGGCTGACCAGGAAAATTTATTCCCAGTTGAGAATTTACTGTCACTGAAGCTGATGCACAGCCTCCCTTTTCACTACAACCATAAAAAAGGATTTGCTGAATGAATCTCTTACACAAACAAAAGATCAATGTCTGACCTGGGTGCCTCTCTCCCTCCTTAATTTGTATGTTCAGGTATATTTTCATTATATCTTTTTTTTGCGTGTAGCAGTAATAAAAACTAATGTAAAACACAGCCACCAGCCAGTCTGGGCATTTGATGCAAATGTAGGTTTGGTGAATGTCTGTGTTGTAATGCGCATTCAGTTGCTCAGTTGTGTTAGACTCTTTGGCAACCTAATGGACTGTAGCCCACCAGCCAGGCTCCTCCGTCCATGGGACTTCCCAGGCAAGAATACTGGAGTGGGTTGCCATTCCCTTCTCTAGGGAATCTTCCCGACCCAGGGATCAAACCTGTGTCTCTTACGTCTCTTGCACTGGCAGGTGGATTCTTTATCACTAGCACTACCAGTGTGGCGTAGCCTGGGATGGAAGTGCCTAGACTCACTAGGGCAGGAAGCTCTGGGTCAGGACCTGCTGCCCAGGGAAGGAAGCGTCACAGAGAATAACAACAAAACAGGTATGAGAGAAAAATAAGGAAGAGTCTGGATCCCCAGTGAGCAGAAGAACCAGTTGACAAGCGGTCCAGGGGTTTGGTGTCCCTAATCCCTCCGTTGTTTTAAGGGTCAACTGTGCTTTCAAAGTGGCCCAGAAATAAGGATATAATCAAAGTGCAAGACATATTAATGTTAGCATTAATAATGCTGTGATTAATGGTAAGTAACATTTATTGACCACCTATTATTTGCCAGACATCGTTCTAACGGTTTTACACAACACTGTATCGTAAGGATTGTTATTAATCAATCTGTGGATACTGGGCTAAAGAGAGGTTAATAAACTTGTTACTCAGGTTGGGGGAGAGGGAGGACTGGTTAGCAGTGAGCTGCAATTGAACCTGGAGCCGTCTGACTCCAGAGCACAGGCTCACCGGGATTCTAGGCCTCCCCTGGTGTTTGTTGAGTGACTGAATGATGACCTTCATCAGGGCTGGAATCCGAATCAGCATAAGAGGCGGGGGAACACCTCCTACACTGTCCGCCCTGGCCTAGTTATTCATGGGGTGCCCGAGGCCAGGCAGGGCTGTGGGTCTGGGATTCAGAGAGGCTGGTGAGACAGTTAGGGGGCTTGCTGGATGGAACATCCTGGTTCCCGTTGTTGGGGAAGAGAACATGGGATGGAAGAGGCCAGCGTTGCTTCCCTGGTCCCTGTCACTGTAAGGAGGGCCACAAATAGCTGAGGAGCAGGGAGGAAGCAGAGGAGCTCACCTGGGCTCTAGAGCCAAGACAGGATTGAGTGGGCAGCCTGGAGGCCTGTGCATCCCGCCAGGATATCTGGACTCCTGTGAGAGGAGCTGACAGCGGCTGTGTGACCTGAGGGTGACTCGGGCTCCCCTCCTGCCCCACCCTCCGCCCTCAGCAGATGGTTGCTTTAATCCTTCTTTTTTTTTTTTTCTTTTAACATTAACATTTATTTGTACACTTACTATTTTCTTAATAAGTGTGTTATGAATTTGGATATACTTTTCAGGGCTTTATATTGAATTTGTCATTAGGTGCATGCAACTCAGAGTTCTTTTGATTTCCTTGTTAACCTGAGAATCACTACAGTAACATTATTTTAAAAAATTTTTTAAGTGGTTTTTTAAAGTTAACTGTTATTGGAGTATAGTTGCTTTACAACGTTATGTTAGATTCTACTGTACAGCAGAGTGATCAGCTGTACATATGCGTATGTCTGCTCCCTTTTGGACTTCCCACTCAGGTCACCATAGAGCATTATGTGGAGTTCCTGGTCTTAACACACCTTCCTACCTGAGCAGTTCCCACCTCGTTCCCTCCAGACTAATGTATTACTATCTCCCTTACAACAATGGGATTGACCATACAGTCTAACCAAAGTTAGACATTCATCCTGTGTCCAGCCTCAGGTTTTGAAACTGAAAATGAAGTAGATTCTGATTCCCATTTTACAGAGAAGGAAAACTGAGCCGTATAGACCTGGTGGCTAATACTTAGCAAAGGCTGGACTTGAACCTGGATCTTAATCCTGGTGTCAAAGCTCATGCTCTTAACAGTTACACCATGCTTTTCCCCAGAGCAGGATCAGGAAGTGGTTAAACGTTTGCTGCCTGCCCTTGGCTAGGGTGACCCAGCTGACCTGATTTTCCTGGTCTGAAGGATTTACTAGGGCCCACAGCTTTCAGCACTAAAGTGGGGACAGTCCTGAGCAAACCAGGACTGCTGGTCACCCAGGTCTTGGCTCTACCACTCCCATGCTAACTTGGTCAAGCTATTTAACCTCTCTATGCCTCAGTTTCCTTGTCTATAAAATGGGGTTAACGATGATGACTTGAGTGTGTACAAAGCTTGGCTTATAGGAAGTCTAAGTGTTACTTTTAAAAAAACTGTTTTATTGAGTTGTAATTTACATACCATACAATTCATTTGCTTTACTTGCACAATTCAATGATATTTTCTATGTTTACAGAGCTGTGTAACTGTCACCATAGGCACAGAGATCTTTTTTAGCCACACGACATGTAGAATTTTAGTTCTCTGACAAGGGATCGAACCCTCACCCCTATGTTGGAAGCATGGAGTCTTAACTTCTGGACCACCAGGGAAGTCCCTGTGTTAGCTATTCTTATTGGTTTTGCTACTGCCATTGTGGTTACTGGTTCAAGAATGCAGAGGAAGCTTGAACTTGGTGCTTAGAAGCTCAGTCTTTGCAGACAGACAGCGAAGGTACATGCTGGCTCCTCCCTTGGCTACTGGCCCTGTGGTCTGAGCAGTGTTGCCCCTAGCTTCGCTCTGCCTTCAGTCAATAGTGGCAGCCTTGACTGGGGCCAGCTGCCTTCCTATGAAAGGCCCCCCTTTTCTCCCATCCACCTCTTTCTTTGCCCCATCATCTTTTCTCAACAAGACTCTCAGGCCCCCATGCTGAGTCACTGTGGGCAGCAGAAAGGACAGTCCAAGGCTTGAGTTGCATTGATTTCTTTCTCCCAGGGAGAAAGGGTTTTCAGAATCCCACCCTCTGCCTTTTCTCCTCCTTCCCAGTCCATGCCCCGCCACTCCCCACCCTCTCTCTTTTGGGGCAGGGTTGTGTCTGGCTTGGTTTGTGCTGCTTTGTAGGAGTTAAGGTCCAGGAGCTCAGAGCTTGAGGGAACTTTCTGGCTTTCTCTGACCTTTCCTGTTTGAGAAAGACATGAAGATGCTAAATTCTGGAAGAGGCAGCACTCGCTGATGAAGGTTAAGTGAATGTCTATAGCTGGCCAAACGGCTATGAGCTCCTTCATGGCTAGAGTCTGAGCTGTTTTGAGGTGGTGAGCATTATAGGAAGTGCTCAAGTGATCTGTTCAGTCATTCATTCACTCACTCTCTCACTCATTAATTTCATTCATCACTATTTGTTCATTCATACATTCACCCACTCTCATTCATTCATTTTATTCATGACTATTGTTCATCCATTCATTTTTATTCCTCACCACCTACTGCGTGCCAAGTCCTGCAGAGACTCTGGGAACAAAGCGGATGATACCAGTTCTGCCTTTCCATCATGTACATTCTTTCCTAGTTTCCCAAGGAGAAACTGCCATTTTTTAAAACAGCTCAAATGTACCAACTTTTAAGGACATGGAGATGAAATAATCAGATGTCTCCCACCACTTGAGGTATTAATTTAGTTATAGAAACAGCATTTAAAATCTCTTCTTATATTAAAATAGTACATTAATTTAGAATTTGATACTTTCCCTCCCTAACCTTCCCATTTAAAAAACTGTTTTCTTGAAACCCTTCCTAAGCTTCCCACCTATGTCCTTCTCATCACTTGAGATACTTTTTCAGCGCAGAGCAAATCACTTTCATTTTCACCTGTGTTGTTCAAAACACAGCCCTTTCCCAAATGCCAACCTTGTCATCACTGAAAATTTTATTCTAAGCAATACATGACCATTCATTTATTCACTTCTCATTATAGTTGATTTTCATTTGTCCTATAGACTAGCTTTACTAGGTCTGATCTACAAAGGTTCATTTCAAATTTCTAACACTTGTAATTGAGAGATCACATGCTTATGAATATCTGCTAAATCTCTGTAGATTTAGTAAATATCCATTTTCAGTATGGGTTGCACCATAGTCCTTTGTAGGGTTTGTTCTGTCTTCCAACACCCCTTTCACAAAGACAGACAAATCTTTAGTTAAGAAGTTAAATGTATAAACATCTCAGGCTCACTTGGGAAAATGTAGTAAAAAAGAATTAAGCCCACCAACTACAAAGATTGTTAAATGAGTCCATCAAGTGATGTATAAGTTTCCACAACCATGCTCTCATGTGTTGTTCAAAACAAGGTGATTGTAAGCACATTACCCTGTACACATCTTACATGTCATGTGAGAAGCTGTTTAAAGCCTGAAGGGTGTAAACCATGGCCGGCGCATCAATTCTTTCCAGCCCCACTGACTGTTTTCATAAATAAAGTTTTATTGGAACATGGCCCTATCCATTTGTTTTCATCTTTTCTGATAACTGCTTTCACACAGTCGCTACAGAGGCCCACAAACCCTCAAATGTTTATGCTCTGGCCCTTTCTCTAAGCTGCCTGCTGCGTCTTGTATCAGAGTATTAGACAGCCCCTTTGTTTCTGAGAGATAATTGGGTGGATTTGGGGTGTGTAGAGAAAATCACGGAAGCCCTAAACAGGCAGAGTAGGGAAACAGGCCATGAAAACCCTGCCGTCGTCATTATCACTACTGGTAGCAACGGCGACAAGAAAGTCGACAGCGGCAGCAGTAATGCGGACACGGCAGTTTCGTTCGTGTCACTGGGGTGTAATGTTTCAGGAAGAGGAGGCAGGTAGGATCTCTTCTCAGGATCAGGGTGTGCCCTGGACAGGCTCCTTGGGAAGTTCCTAAATTCCAAAGGCCTCTGCCTGAGCTTGCAGGCAACTGGGGCTCTTTTTCGGTCTCCTCAGGTGTCTAGCATGGACTGGAATGTTCCAAAGGCTAAATGGTCTGGAGGCTTAGCCCTAGGTTCAACCAGTGCAGAGGAACTAGGCCACTTAGAGGCTACTGTGGGGCCGGACTTGTGCTGGGCACCATCCGTGGTCATATTTCGTGCCTCAGCAACTCGGGAATAGGTACTATAACCCCTTGTTTAAATGGAAGGGAACAGGCTCAGACAGGTGAGGGCTTAGCCCAGTGCCACACAGCTTTCTAAGACCTCCTCCAATCCCTTAATGTTAGTCGTTCAGTCTTGTTTGATTCTTTGGGACTCCATGGACTGTAGCCTGCCAGGCTCCTCTGTCCTTGGGATTTCCCAGGCAAGACTACTAGAGAGGGTTGCCACTCCCTTCTCCAGAGAATCTTCCCAACCCTGGGTCTTTTGCATTGCAGGCAGATTCTTTACTGTCTGAGCCGTCAGGGAAGTCCAATCCCTTGGGCATCCCCAAATCTTTCTATTTCCCTCCCTTGTTGGCCTCAGATGTTACACTCTGTTCTCTTTATAGTGGGAATCACAATTTGCCATTATGCACTTAAAACCAAAACCAAACTCCACCCCTGTTGTAGTGTCTGTCTCCTCCACCAGACTCTAAGCACCACCTTAGGGAAGCGTCTTGCCCATGTGGCTCACCGCAGGCCTAGAACCTTGTACAAGTCCTGGCACATAATAGGTGCTCATTAAATAGCCACTGATTTTGTGGAGAAACTTTTATGTGCAGACTTCTACAGTGGGTTCCAATCAGATGGTTGTGTCTCAGAGGGGCCAGCGGTCTTCTCAGCTGAGCGTGGGTCCCCTGTGCCCTTATCTGCGTGAGTGAGAATGGTCGCCCCCATGACATCGCAGCTGTCAAAACAACGACGATGCCAACACAAGAATAACAATAATGGTAACAGGCTTGCTTTCGGAAGAAGAGTCCTGACAACTGTGCTGAGGCCAAACCAGACAGATGTCCCCTTTGTCTCTGACTCTTCTTGAGTTGGCCTTCTCAGCTATTGAATCTCAAGTGGGAGGTCTTATTTGAAAGGGTTTTGAATGGACCCCTGAGGCTTGCCCTTGGAAGGCAGGAGCAGGCCTTCCACAACACGGTGCTCTGTTTCAGCATTCTTGGTCAAATGTCAAAGAAAGAAGCAGAAAAGCCTGCAGGGGGATATGTAGCATTTTTAAGTAAGTACTGGGCACCAGGAACAAAATGATAGTCTCCTGGGGATGGGCACTGCATTCAGGGCTTTATATTCATGATTTCTAAGCCTTTCAGCAGGTTCACATGTAGACGTTTTGGTGCTCTTTTTACCTACGGGGCAAACAAAAGCTCAGAGATGTTGAGCACCTCACACAGGGTCACACAGCCAACAGGAAGCGCAGCAAGGATGTGAACTGAGTTTGTCCAGCTTTATATCTGGTTCTCTTTTGGAAATGGGAATTCTATTTGAGCCCAGTCTCTGGCGGAAGCATCTGGTGCCTTCTGCCAGCTGCAGAAAGACAGGAAGTGTGAAAGCTGCTTGAGGCCAGCCAGGGCTTCCCTCTGCCTCCTCTAAGGCTGAGGAGGCTGAGGATGGGGTGATTGGTGGAACCAAGAGTCGGCCTGCCCCTGTCAAAAGGGTTTAAATGAGCCTGGTGACACCTGGCAGACAGGAGCAAAAATCCTGTGGCCTGCCTCTGGCACTACTAGAAATTTATCCAACGAAAACACCCATGGAGGTAAAGTTATATATACAAGACGTGCTTGAAGCATCATGTATGACAGTGGAAACTGGACACAGCCTAATGGGCCAGCAAGAGGGGAAGGATTCAACTCTCAGCACACATTTGCAGGAAAATACACCCGAGTGTGAGTTCAAATCCTGACAGCCCCTTTCAGATATTTAGAGAGAGGATTTGAGAGGAGAGAAAGTGAAACACTATTTGTTGTATATTGGCCCAAGCCCCAGGGGTTGCTTTTATTTATCACTTTGTCTTCTCCACGAACCAGGGAGGTGTGACTCTCCGTATTTAACAAACGGAGAACATGAGATTCAGAGAGGTGAAGCAACTTGCTGGAAATCACACAGCACTTTCCTGGCAGAGCTGGAATGCGAGCCAGGTCCTGTGTACTTAACCACCCTGCCCTTGTGCCTCTCGGGCTGCCAGGATTTCCTTGTTTCTGTGGGGTGAACTGAAGCCTGAGAATCATACTCTGTTCTTGGCTATCTTGGGGCTGGGAGGAGCCAGAGAGAATAGAGACTTTCTTTGTTCTATCTCAAAAGCAAGTAAGGTGGAGTTCCCAATTTCGGGCCAATAAAGGCAAATTTGTTATGGCCACTTCAGAGGAGGTGCAGAGGTTTGTCTGGGGTGGGGGACGCAGCGGGCGTGAACCCCCGCACTGGCTAGAAGAAGCCCAATTACTGTTCTCCGGTGGATTCACACTGTTTTGAAGGGCCAACAGGCACGGAGAGGAAACAAGCGAAGGAGCATTACAAATTCATTATAGCAACTAACTGCTTCCATTTGTGCCTGTGGCTGGGGGCTCGGTCTCCAAGTGAAGCACGTTAGCCCTTAGTACAGAGCTCTGCCCTCTGGAAGCCAGGCCCTGGCTGGGCCACAGCTCATGGGAGCACAGAGGCAAACTGCTTTAGACTTAGGGTCGTGTCTGGGGAGGTGGTGGCTGGTGGTGCGGGTCACGGCCTGCCTGCCCTTGAAGGGGGTGTGTCTTGCCTAGACTCTTCGATGCTCTGGGAAGCCATATTTTGTGCTCGTTATCAGGGTATTGTCGCAGACACCCTGATTCATAGGGTGACTGACAACCGTGACCAGTAACTGGTTGGCCTGACTTGAATAGATAACTCCACCAATTTGACTTCTGTTTGGGCAAATCGGATTTGGGGAAAGGAGACGCTGGGCCCGGGGAGCTGGGAAAACTGAGTTGAGAGACTAGGAAATGGATGCCAGACCAGGCTGGCTGTTTTATTTTTCTTTCTTTTTTCAATTTGGTATATTAATAATATTTACTGCTTCAGATCCTCAACAATGCCTAGAAGAGTATTCATTCTGACAGTAATTGCTAACAAAGAATGGATTTTCAGTTTGTCGCCAAACTAAAGCTGTTCATTTGTCTATGTACCGTTTCAACCAGTTTTACCAAAACAGGAAAAAGAAAAGTTTATGGGTTTTTTTTTTTTTTTTTTTGTCTTTTACTCCTAAAGTAAGAAATCTCCAAAGAAAACTTCTAAAAATGTATCATCAAGTTATTAATCATAAAAATGTAATAAATGATCACATGACTAGAATCATCACTGAAAAAAAGCTCAGTAAGTTTGTCTTCACATTCTGAATAAAATTAATTTCTTTTTTCATTTCTGAAAACTTAATTTTATATTAGAGAATAGGGCTTCTCTGGTGGCTCAGCGGTAAAGAACCCACTTGCTAATGCAGGTAACGTGGGTTTGATCCCTCGGTCGGGAAGATCCCCTGGAGAAGGGAATGACAACCCACTCCAGCAGTCTTGCCTGGGAAATCCCATGGACAGAGGAGTCTTGCAGGCTGCAGTCCACGGGGTTGAAAAAGAGTTGGACAGGACTGAGCGGCTGAACAACAACAGCAACTAATACCAGTTAACAATGTGTTAGTTTCAGGTGGACAAAAGGACTCAGCCTTACATGTACATGTACCCATTCTACTCCGCACTCCCCTCCCATCCAGGCGGTCACACAACAGGCTGGCTATTTTGAAGTACTACCAACTGATGTTGCGAAGAAACTGACCTCAGTACAGGAGGAAAATGGCAAAGAGACACAGAGAGAAGCAGAGATGCCATGACTGAGAGGCCAGAAAGAGAGCAAAAGGAGAAAAGGTGCCTCATGGATTCCTAGCGACACTTCTTTTCCCCCCACCAAATTCCCTTTTCCCAAAGGTCACTTGTGTACAATGGAATTTTAAGAGCAGCCATCATTTTTCTAGCATAGGGATCTCAACCCTATGCTTCTAGAGGCCCAGGAAAATTGTAGATGCCAGAGATAGGCTGATAATAAAAGAAACAGAGGGTGATGACTAAAGGTAGACCACATGCCCTGGATAAAGGGGAACACTTCCTGAGTTCTGACTTATATTTGTCATGTGAGGATGTGAACCCAGATGCTGGAAATCTGGACTTTATGTCAACCCTCTAATAATTAAAATGGCTCAGCAGATGAAGAATCCACCTGCAATGCAGGAGGCACAGGAGATGTGGGTTTGATCCCTGGGCCACAGAAGATCCCCTGGGGGAGGAAAGGGCAACCCACCCCAGTATTCCTGCCTGGAAAATTCCATGGGCAGAGAAATCACAAGGAGCCAGACATAACTGAGCACATGACATGCAATTAAAAATTGATAACTAATTAGAAGCTATGGTAAAGGCCAACCCAGCACACATGGAGCCATAGCTCACTGTGCAAACTTTTCTAGAGTCTTCTTTACAGTTGAGTGGAGTTCAGCCTATGGTGGGTGTGTCTGTGGGCTACCCGTAGACATTTAATTGCTGAAGAAGCAAAAGTCATTGGTTATAAAGCATTTTCCTCACTGTACAGACTGCAACTGGTATTATTGTGATTTTTATTCCATTGTATTGTTTTTAATTCAGAACTTTGTAGTTTTAGAAATGTTACTTACATGTGGTAAATAAGATCCTTATGGAGTTAGAAAAGCAAAATAAAACAAAAATGAGTGCTTTGTGACTACTTAGAGACATAAAGCCCAGCCTGGAATTGTATATTTGATGGTCTGTAAAGTAGTCTGCTGTGAATGGTTCCTTTTTTCATTAGCCTATTTTGCTTCTGCCCACTTTATTTTTTTCTAACAATTTTTAAGCTCACCAATATGTATCTGAAAGCATTGAAACTGAGTTCTTTCCATTTTATGCTTTGCTTGTTACTGATTTTTTTTCATAACTCCCTTTTTTCCAGATCTGATTTAATTAGATTTTACTTTATGTCCTTGATTCTGCAATCTTTTTCCCCTTAGAGACCAAGCATTTCATATTGTCATTTATTTACCTACCAAGATGCCTGGGTGATGAAGTGAAAGCATCAGTCATCTATGAAAGGCAACCTGCATTTTTAAAGCAAAATTTTTAGTAATTAGAGTGTTTGTTCATCTGACTTCCTTCTGAGAAACAGTCCTAGGCTGAGAGATTGGAGACTCATTTTGAGACTTGAAATTTGCATTTGGTTGTCGAAGAAACTTAACTCAGGTCTTTCTGTCTCATTTTTCCTATGTGTAAAATGAGGATAGTGATGTCCTGATGGTTATTGTGAAAGTGAAAAAAGAACGAATGAGACAAGGAAATGTTAAAGCTCAGTGGAAATATCAGATTTGAGTTCAATATTATAACCACGTAAATTAAAAGCATGGCTTCTAGAAACCCAGGATGTAGTTAATGTGTGTATGATACAGAGTCATATGCTGGGCATAAGGAGAAGACTCAAATCAGCATGGAAAGGAGAAGCCTTTCTATGCCTTTTATTCTTTGAGGAGGTATTTACAACCCATATTCTATTGCCAGTTCTTTTTTTGGATACAGACCGTCCAAAGTGAGTTGTGACGGCCATGGTGCCTGTCCTCATGGAGCTTTCTGTCTGCTATGATCAACGTGATAGCGAAGGAAGTCAGTGAAGGCTTCCTGGAGGAAGTGTCATCTCACCTGAGACTTGAGAATATATTGGAGTGAGGTGAAATGGATCTGCATGAGGAGGAGTAGGAGGAGTAACCCAGGAGCTGGGAACAGCATGTGCAGTTGTCCAGAAATAAGAAAGTCTCTAGAGTTTCATTAGTCATCCACTGCTGTATTACAAATTACTTCAAAATATAATGACTCAAAACAACAAACATTTATTATGTCAGTGTCTCTGGGTTAGGAATCTGGTATGGCTTTGCCTGAGGTTCCCAATGACTTGGGTGGATATATCTATTTCTTGCCAACTGATGCTCTCCATAGAGCTACTTAGGGCTTCCCTTGTGGCTCAGATGGCAAAGCATCCGCCTACACTGCGGGAGACCTGGGTTTGAGCCCTGCGTTGGGAAGATCCTCTGGAGAAGGAAATGGTAACCCACTCCAGTTCTCTTGCCTGGAAAATCCCATAGACGGAGGAGCCCGGTAGGCTACAGTCCATGGGGTCACAAAGAGTCAGACATGACTGAGCGACTTCACTTCATAGAGCTACTTGCAATAGCTTGGAGTAGAGTAAAAGTGGGGAGAGGAAGAGAAGAGAGAGAATATAGTGGGTGTCAGAATTTTTTTGTAACCTAATCTTAGAAGAGACATCTTTTCACTTTTATCGTATTATTTTCATTAGAAGTGAGTCACTGGGTCCAGGTTATACTCAAGGGAGAGGGATTATACATGTGCTTGAATACTAGAGGAAGGGGCATTGGGGTCATTTTAGAGGCACCTCTAACATATTCCAGGGGCATATTTATTCAGTTCTCAGTTTCACAAGAAAGGGTAGTGAATGGAAGGGTAGTGTAAGATAAGTCTAGAAAGGTGGATGGGCACGTTATAGGCTTTATCAGTCATGTTAAGGATTTGAAATTTCTTTTTATTTTTTCTAAAGGGATTAGAGATTCTTTTCCAAGAGTAATGGAGAAATTTTGAATAGATTTAAGGAAAGCTGAAATACGACCAGATTTTTAATTTTAAATGGATGCAGCTTGGGAAATAGATTGGAGGGAGGCATTTGTTGTTGTAAGAAGACCACATTGGTTATCCAAGCAAGCAAAAAGGCAGCCTGAAGAGGGGAAGTGGTGGAGAGGATAAAGAAAAGCGAAGGATTCCAGGGATATTTAGGAAGCCAAATAAGTACGACTTAATAAATGGATGTGAGTAGAATAAATGAGGGTGAAGAAAGGGTCAAGGGTTATTTCTAGGATTCTGAAACTTGTGTTGGATATGTGGTGATACCATTTCCCCTGAAGTCAAGACCAACTGAAAAGGAGTGAATCTGGGCAAGGAAATGTTGGATTTGCCTTTGGGCACACCATATTTGAAGAACGCATGGCCAGCGGGAAGTTGACTCACTGGTCTTCAGGGAAGGGGGGAGATCTAGGTCGGTTAGATTGGAGACTCACCAACATCTGGCAAACAACTGAACCCATGGGACTGGATGAGGTCTCCCAAGGAGGAGGCTGGTTTGCCTCAAAGGGAACAGGCCTGAGGTGCTCTGTGCAGGCTTGGGGCTCTGGAAGAGCAGCAAGTGGGACACAGTGCTGAGAGGCTGTATAGACTGGCTGCCATATCACCTGCTAGAAGTCCAGCATTAAACTCCATGACTCTCGGGCATTATTTTACCTTTATAGTTTGTTGCGGGGCTTCGTTTTCGGAATGATACCCTTACTGATGATTTGCAGATGAAGACTGAGAACTCTGTCTTTCATGGTCTCACTTTGATTTCTGTTCTCCGAACATGTTGCTAGAAGTCAGGAGAATGGGGACAGATGGGACGGGTTGGGGCGAGGTGGACAGGTTCCTTTGCCATTCGCAGGCTTGTGGTTCACTCTGGGCTCACCACACAACTTTTCAAGGCTGTGTGAAGCACTCCTGCACTTTGACCTCGGAAGGGTTTAAGGACCCAGATGATGGAGACCTTGTTTCTTTCTACTTAAACTTGAGAGAGAGGAGAACATAATGGTTAAAAGCATGAATCCTGAGTCACACTGTGTGGCTTCAAATCCCAACTTTGCTAATTACCAGGTGTATGACCTTGGAAAAATGACCTAGTATTTTTGTCTCCCAGGTTCCTCATCGCTAAAATAGGCTGATAACATAGTCCGTCTCAAAGGGTTGATAGGAGTGAAGGAAACGCTTGGACCAGTACTTGGCATATAAATAGTGCTATGGAAGAGTTTTAAAAACGAAAGTAGCTCAAGTACAGTGATGACTGTCTTGTAGAGTGACTGCTCATCCCGTAAATCTTTATTTCGGAGAAGGTCCCTCTCACTCACTGTTTGATGCTCAGCAGCCATGTTGATATCATGTGACCTTCCCTGGCTGCAGCTTATTGGATCAGACATAAGCTCAAGAAACAAGTTGAGCCAATCAGATTTCTTTTCAAAGAGACTTTAGGTAGGCAGTCTCTGTCCCGTGGCTGGCACTAATGGTGTCCCTCTCTGGGGTATGAAGTTTCTGTGGTGTGTGTGTGTTTCCTATGATCTGTTTGTATACCTATATCTATCCTTGAAGATGACGTCAGTTGAATGACGTATAGAAATTCTAATGCCATCCCTCAGATTCACTTAATAATTGGCTTCATACTCTGAAAGGTGATCAAGGGTGGCTCAGAAGGTGGGGAGTAGAATGAGGAAGTGGTCAGGGATAGAGTGGTTAAAGATGGAACTTAGAATGAAAGGTCAGCATTGGCTGATGGATCAAGGTTGGGTGAGAGTAAGGTATGGTGATTAAGGCAAATTATATGGGTGGCCTTTGTGTGTTGATTGCCTGTTGCTTTATCCTGTCCCCAGGAAGGGAACTAGATGCATTTGGGGTAGGGGTGCATAGCTGTCCAGAGACATGTAGGCCAATCTATATGTATTGACTTTCCTATGGTCCCTATGGGAGTCGTATGCGTGCCCAGAACAATACCACATTTTGGTGGTATTTTTTTTCTGTGTGTGCATGTGTGAATTCACATATTTGACCTGTGAGTCTTTGATCCTGCAACTTAGTTTTGAGCTCTGAAGATGCAGATTTTTCCATGATAAATTCTTACCAGACTTTTTCAACATGCCTATTGTCAGATGAACACAGGTTTCCTAGGATGCAGGGCCTTCTCAAAGACATATAGGCAGACATAAAATGTCAGTTGGAAAAACACATTCCTGACTAAAACCCACTTTGACCACAGCAGTGGCTTTGAAGGTCAAGGGGGTTGGCGGGGAAAGATTTCTTCAGAGGAGGTTGGGGCTTTGAATCTGAGGAAGAAGCAGAATTCACTAAGCAAAGTGTCGATGGCAAGACTCTGGAAGGGGATGGAAATGAAAGCAGCCTGAGAAGTAGACCAGTCACCAGGAGATTGAGTCAACACCAGATGAAAATCAAACCAGACTCACAGGAGTCTTTCCCTCCTGGTGATACGGCAACCTGCAAAATGTAGATTCTCAGGGTCCGCTCTGGACCTGCTGATCTCTGTCTTCAGGACTGGACCAGGAATCAGAACTTTCACCACCTCCCTACCCAGTGACTTTGTAAAGCCAGCCTGGAATCATTACACGAGGAGTCTTTAGGGATCTTGATGCCAGGAGGATTGTCCAGTTAGAGTCTTCTAAGAATTAATAAGGCTCCTGCTGACTTCCTTGGTGGTTTAGTCACTCAGTTGTTTCTGACTCTTGTGACCCCATGGACTGTAGCCCTCCAGGCTCCTCTGTTCATCGGATTTGGTGATATTAGGAAATACAGATTAGGTTCCATTTCCTGAGGCTGGCGTTTCCAGGGCAGGGCAGTGTGGCTGTATGTCTATCTGCCTGCCTTTTCCTCTCCTCTCTTTTCTGGTTCTCTGACTGGGTAACACAGAGCTTCAGCCTCTTCTCTTTAAGACCGCCCCCCACCCCTAACTGTCCTGTGTCAATTTGCAGGTGAGGCAATATGGGGTGAAGGAGAGCTGGAGTCAAGGTTGACTTTGGCCACAGGCTATTTAGACTGCACTAGCCTCAGAAGAGAAGCCTTTCATGTGGTATGACCCAGCCCAGGTGACTCTCTTGCCCTGCCTTGGGACTTGGCATTGAAGCCCCAGTTAATAACACAATACTGTTTTGCCTTCCATTTGTCTGGTATTGTTCTTTGATGATTCTCCCTTTAGAAAAGGGTAACTATCAGGATTTGATAGTTCTGGTTTCCTATATAGAATACTATGTACACGTACCCCCAGCTCTACCCAGATTTTTAGTGCAAATATCCAGTTGTTGGAGGGAAGAAGGAAGCAGCATTTATCTGAATTCTGTGTGCCAGATACTTTATAACTATCACCTTCTCTGACTTTCACGATAACCCTAAAAGATTGGTCCCTTCTAATAGAGATGGGAGCTAAAAGATCAGTAATCTTTCTTTTTCAGAGGGTAGCTAGAGGTCTGGGTCTCCTAAAGACATATTCCTTCCTGGACACCATCCATCTTCTAGAGGACAGTTTAGTCCTGGCAGCCCCAAGCCTGCACCCAGCTGAGCATGCAGGAAGGTGAATAAAGGCAGAGACGTGTGCGCTGTCTTAAATATCTCCACGGCTGTTACAACACCTTTGGAGAAAGAGCTATGCCTAGTCCCCTAATTCATCAGTGTTTCAAAATCAAAGGAAAACCAGACCACAAACTGACTCATGAGCCGTGGCCCTTGAAGAATTTTTGCGAGGGTGGAACAATGTGAGTATTGGGGGTTTTCTTCCGGGGCCTTGCCTCATACTGCACGGTCACCCAGCATTGACACAATGTTTTCTTGTGGCGAATTGGGAAACACGTTTGCTGTGGATTGGCAGTTTGGGTGAGAGCTGGGATGAACTTGGGAACGTGGAGCTGGCAGGGGTTTTGCTAGATCCGGGTGTGGAGGAACCAGGTAACCACAGTGTAATTCCAACAGCCTCCAAGTTCAAAGAGTACTACTGAGTTGTTGCCTGTCTAGTTCTTCCTCCTCTGAGACACTCCAGGGTATGAGGACTGCCTTTCCATGTCTTCCTCCCTTCCACCATTAAGTTGGTGGTTGAGAAATTTCTCAGAAAAGAATTAAGAATCTTACATGGTGGTAGAGCTTTTTTTTTTTTTTTTTCTTTGAAGGTGGGTGGTGGTGGGAAGAGATGGCAATCTTCCTGTCTTGGATCTTGTTTCCTGGGAAACCTCCACAGAGACTACCAGTTGACCGGGTGAGTCTCATGGAACCCTTTTGGTGAAGGGGTTAAGATCGTGGGTTCTGGAACAATGCTGTTCAACAGAAGTTTCTGTGATGAGGAAAAGGTTTTATGGCTACCATATATGGCAGCCACCAGCCCGCGTGTCACTACTGGGTGAGAACTTGGTCTGTGGCTAGTGCAACTGAGAGACTGGATTTTTATTTTTAACTTAAAAAAACATATTTATTTATTTGGCTGCACCAGGTCTTGTGGTTTGTTTGTTCTGTAAGTTTTGGCTGCGCTGGATCGTCGTTACTGAGTGGAATGTTCTCTAGTTGTGGTGTGCGGACTTCTCGTCGTGACGTTTGCTCCGGTTGTGGAGTAGGGGCTCTAGGGCGCGTGCGCTTCAGTAGTTGCCGCTCCCGGGCTCTGAGCACAGGCTCATGAGCTGTGGTGCGTGAGCTTAGTTGCTCCATGGCTTGTGGGATCTTCCCAAATCAGGGATCGAGCCCATGTCTCCTGCACTGGCAGATGGATTCCTCACCCCTGAGCCACCAGAGAAGCCCTGCTCTGGGTTTTAGCTGTGATACATGGGATCTTTAGTTGTGGCATGCAACTCTTAGCTATGACATGTGGGAGCTTGTCCCCTCACCAGGGATCACACCCAGGCGCCCTGCATTGGGAACTCGGAGTCTTAGCAACTGGACCACCAGGGAAGTCCCAGTGACTGGATTTTTAATTCAAAGTGCTTCAGAATTAAAAAGTCATGTGTGGCTAGTTGGCTGCTGTATCGGGCAGCACATCTATAGCATCTGTCAATTTCAAGAGTCCTGAGTCTACTACTGTATAACTGTGTGACCTTAGGAAGATTTGTTAAAATTAAGGTTATACAGGATTTCCTGGTGGCTCAGATGGTAAAGAATCCGCCTGCAATATGGGAGACCTGGGTTTGATCTCTGGGTTGGGAAGATCTTCTGGAGGAGGGCATGGCAAGCCACTCCAGTATTCTTGCCTGGAGAATCCCTATGGACAGAGGGGCCTGGCGGGCTACAGTCCATGGGGTCACAAAGAGTCAGACACGACTGAGCTACTAAGCACAACTTAGGAAGATCCCTTCACTGTTTTGAGCCACAGTTTTCTCATTAGTAAATGAGGATAAAAATGGTACCTACCTTGTGATGCTGATGTGAAGACTAAGCAAGGTGATGTCTTGGAATCTTAGCTTTGGTGCCTGGAACCCAAATCTTCAATAAATGTTAGAAGACACAATTCGAGGAGGGAGGCGACCCTGAGGGTGGAGTTATAAGATGCTCTTGGTTGGCTACTCAACAGCCACATTGTCCATTCTGGCTTAGAAGTAGAGCTCTAATGTTTTTCATGAGTCACTTGGTCAGCCATGCACATTGCAAGAAATTATACAGCTCCCCAGCTCCTATCCCATGAGAAGCTGGGTCCTTGAATCATATCTGGTTTATGTCAATCATGGTTGCTCCCTCCTGCTTTCCACTGATAGAGTTACATGAGGTCATGTGACACGCTTGTGGCCAATAAAAATTAGAGGAAATCTGCTACGCAGTTCTTGAGATGTCGTTAATCTCACCCTTGAAAAGAGACACAAGAAACAGATGTTTTCTACATCTGGAAATTATTTTCTGTGATGCCTGGATCTTTCTGAGCCACGTTGGGAAGCCTAAGAGGACAAGCCAAGCCTGGGAGAAAGGCAGAGCAGAAAGACAGAAAGAACCTGGGTCCCAGCTTAGGTGATCAGCTTGCTCCCCTTCTTCCTCAGTCTCTCTTAACCTCTGTTTACTCTTGGTTTCAATCCCTGACTTTGAACCCGAGTTCCAGCCCCAATGGGATCATCCCTGTTTTGACCTGGATTTTTCTGCACAGTTTTTGGCTTAAGGCCCTCCCTCAGCCTTCTGATTTCCCCAGTCTTGGGTAAGGAAAGCAACTGTGTCTGTCTGAACTCCAGCCCAGGAGAGGCCAGAGGGAGCGAAACACTTTTGGCTCTGCGGCTCTCCGTGCTGCCTACACCATGCTGCCTTTCCAAGTATGATCACAAGTGCCTCAGACGCCTTCAGTCCAGCCCAGAGCACCTCAGGACTTCCAAAGAGGCCCCACCAGTGGATACTGTACTTTCGAAACCAAGTTCAGAAATGGTGGGGAGAGAGTGAAGGATCTGTTTGATCCTTTCACTACGATTTCTCCCCCTCCCCCAAGACAACTGACAACACTAACTCAACACCCACCCTGTGCTGTTTAAACATACCACCTCCTTTGATCCATACAACCTCTCCAGGGTGGGGGAGTTGTACAGATTCTACAAATAAGGAAACTCAAGTTTCCAAAGTTCAGAGAACGCTTCCAAGATTCCACAGCTAGTAGGTAGTGGTCCAGAACTATATCCCATTTCTCTAACTCAGGACTCATGCTAGCAGTCACTTGACTCTACAGTCTCACTGTCTCCCGTGTTCCTGGGAAGTCTCCAGAATAGTGTGTTAAGTATTCTTCAAGTTGTCCACACTCTAAAGCCACACCAGCAAGGATGTTTTGAGGCCAGTGGGGAAAGTTTCTTTCCATCTAGCTCTGCTTTTTCTCTTGATCGAAATTCTGGTTCTGCCCCCCTATTCCACAGGCCAAATCCTTCCTCCTTTTCCTTTTGACATTTCCCTTCATCTCCCACCAGTTGACTAAATTGGAAGACATTGTGCTGGGATGACTGGTGTCTCCCAGATGCCCTGGATACCAAGTTATTGGTATTGGTGTCTGGAAGCAGGTCGCACATTGCTAGGGGGTTTAAAGGCAGGCAGTGCATGTCCAGATCAACTTCTGTCTGCCTTCTCTCTGAAGGAGGCACAGGCTTTGAAGAGAGAAAGAGTTTTCAAATTGGCCAAGGCATGGCTGAGTTTGTACTCACTAAAACGTGACATACTCATGATCAAGGAAGACTTTACATTAGGCTGTAAAGACAGAATTTGAGAGAGAGGAACTGTAATGAATTTCCTTCTCTTGCTGGGTCCTCGGAGCCAAGATCATGTGTGTATGTGAATGAAGGAAGTGAGTTTAAGAAGTGAGAATCTGTGAGAAAAGTTGTTTTTTCATGAGAGCTGTTTCATCTACAATTATTTATCTGCAATTTTACGTCTCAGAACCAGCATCCTTCTCTGAATCCCAAGTGTGTATAAATATTCAGAAGTTCACACTATTTTAGGATCCGATGATGCTCTGTTCTGTTGGAAACATTTTACTCAAAGGGAGAGGACTACACAAGGTCGTGGATACCAGGAAGTGGAGCTCAGGGGAGGCCGTCTCAGAAGTCTGTCAACTGCAGATGTCAGATGTGTTGAAGGTCATGCCTACATTTCACCTGTGAGCTTCTATTAAGGCGGATATTAGGTTCTGTCTACTACTGTGTCTTCTTTTTTTTTGCTTGGTTCAGTTCAGTTCAGTCGCTCAGCTGTGTCTGATTCTTTGCGACCCCATGAACCACAGCACACCATGCCTCCCTGTCCATCACTAACTCCCGGAGTTTACCCAAACTCATGCCCATTGAGTCGGTGATGCCATCCAACCATCTCATCCTCTGTCATCCCCTTCTCCTCCTGCCCTCAATCTTTCCCAGCATCAGAGTCTTTTCAAATTAGTCAGCTCTAATTATCAGGTGGCCAAAGTATTGGAGTTCCAGCTTCAACATCAGTCATTCCAATGAACACCCAGGACTGATCTCCTTTAGGATGGACTGGTTGGATCTCCTTGCAGTCCAAGGGACTCTCAAGAGTCTTCTCCAACACCACAGTTCAAAAGCATCAATTCTTTGGTGCTCAGCTTTCTTTATAGTCCAACTCTCGCATCCATACATGACCACTGGAAAAAGCGTAGCCTTGGCTAGACGGACCTTTGTTGGCAAAGTAATGTCTCTGCTTTTGAATATGCTATCTAGGTTGGTCATAACTTTCCTTCCAAGGAGTAAGTGTCTTTTAATTTCATGGCTGCAGTCACCATCTGCAATGATTTTGGAGCCCCCCAAAATAAAGTCTGACACTGCTTTGACTGTTTCCCCATCTATTTGCCATGAAATGATGGGACTGGATGCCATGATCTTACTTTTCTGAATGTTGAGCTTTAAGCCAACTTTTTCACTCTTCTCTTTCACTTTCATCAAGAGGCTCTTTAGTTCTTCATTTTCTACCATAAGGGTGGTGTCATCTGCATATCTGAGGTTATTGATATTTCTCCCAGCATTCTTGATTCCATCTTGTGCTTCTTCCAGCCCAGCATTTCTCATGATGTACTCTTCATAGAAGTTAAATAAGCAGGGTGACAATATACAGCCTTGATGTACTCCTTTTCCTATTTGGAACCAGTCTGTTGTTCCATGTCCAGTTCTAACTGTTGCTTCCTGAACTGCATACAGGTTTCTCAAGAGGCAGTTGGTATAACCACATTTATTTATTTGTTCCTGTATTTATTTTTAACTTTTGGCCACACCCCACAGCATGTGGGACCTTAGTTCCCTGGCCAGGGATTGAACCCATGGCCCCTGCATTGGGAGGCAAAGTCTTAACCGCTTCTGGGCTTCCGGGAAAGTTCCTACTACTGTGTTTCCAGTCCTTGACACCTGGCACATAGGAGATACTCCCAATGCTGCTTCCATGCCATTGCTCTGTCTTGTCTCATTTTTCCATTCCATTTTCCATGGCTAATTCAGTGTAGAAACAAAAATCCTTTTGTAAAACTTACTTCAGTGATTCCATCAGAATTAACTTTGGGATCGCTCTTTCAATGACAAGGGTCAAGCAAGGGACTTCCCTGGTGGTCCAGTGATTAAGAATCCACCTTCCATGGCACAGGATGGAGGTTCGATCCCTGGTCCAGGAACTAAGATCCCACCTGACACAGGATGCTAAGCGGGTGCGCCACAACAAAGCCCTGAAGAAGTCAAATAAATACAGAAAAGAAAAAGGCAAGATTTTTTTTAAAAAGTGTAAGTCAAGAGTTGATTATGAAAAAGGTCTTTCCCCAACTGTCAGGTTCCTGGGACTATAATTCACTAAAATACCCCCTGCCACAATAATGAACTTCCCTAAATAGCCAGCTCATGCCCACAGAGCAATTTACTCACCTGGCACAGAGATCCTCCAACGAAGCCTATAATTGAAATATAATTTTGGTTATGGAGTTAGTTGGAAGGGACCCCAATGCTAAATCCTCGATGATCCAAGAACATGTATTTCCCATCACACCTTTCACTTAGTCTCTATATTTGTGTATTAAAACAAAACAGCCTTGAATATCTATTAAATTGTACAAGAGATCATAACCTAATACTGCAACACAATTTCTCCTAGGGCCTTGGGGAGAAATAGTTTATTATTATTTTTCTATAAAACTCATAAAATAGGGAAATGATTTAATACGCAGAGTAGAACTAAATTGTCTCCAAAGTGGCCAATTTTCACAATGTTTAAAACAATGTGGACTCCCCAGCATGGTTCCAATATCCTTTGACACTTGGAAAAGATTCTGGGGAACGTCACCAAGTGTGGCTTGGGTCTGGCTTCTCCACGTTTCCCTGCAGAATTTCCGATCCATCTGGCCCAGGGGAGAGAATTGTCAAACTGCCACCTGGAGACCCGCCGCAAACACGTACTCTGGTGGTTTTGTGACCTGTAATCATTCCACCAGGAAATCATCTTGCCGCAACTTGGGTACCAGATTTCACTGAAACCCTTTCAAAGTCACACACGTTAAATTTGGTTTCGTTTAGCATTTTGAGCCAGTTTCTAAGAGCTCCTGGGGGAATACAGGTGACGTTTATAAAATGTCTAGCATGCAGCCGCGCGTAACGCTTCAGTGCTACTTTCTAAGTGCCTGCGTTCAATGTCTTTATGCAGTAACTGTCCCTTTTAGGTTTAGAGTCACCTTAGGAGGCAGGAACGATTGTTATCCCCATTTTACAGATGAGGAAACCGAGGCAGGTAGGCCTGGTGCCCCAGCCTATGCTCTAAAGCATGATGCAATACTGCTTCTCTAGAAGACTCTCAAGCATCCACAGGCATTCTTATTATCTGGATATTGCTCAAGAACCAGGATCATATCCACAGATTCACAGTGGGCCTTTAATTTTTGCTCTGGATTGCCCACTTTCCTGAGCCTAATGATAAAAAGAGCTCCATGGTAAGTCAGGGTTTGGGCAGTTCTCAGAATCTGGGACCAAAATCCTGAGGAGATTTGCAGGAAGAGAACTTTTTTGAATTTAGTTAAAGAAGTATTTCTCAGACTTAGCTGAGCACGGAACATTTTGGCTTAGCATCCTGTCTACTGCCTTACCCTCCTGAGGACCAGGGTTCCTCAGAACACAGTCTGGGAAACAAGGCTCCGTCTGGATATCAAGGACATCAAGGCTTCCAGCGAAAGCACTGGACTCTCGCTCTTCCAGCGTCTTGTAGAATGAAGATGGATTTCATCCATACTGCAACATGCCCAAACTATGTTCTTAAAACAACTATAATAGTAACAGCAACCACACATGGAACACTTTCTAAGTGTCAAGAAGTATACCTAAGACTTTAGGCATTTGATCCCCTGGTCCCAAGCGGAAAAGGAAGATCCCAGCCAGTATTTGCCACGTGTCCTCCTTCCCTGGTGGCTCAGATAGTAAAGAATCCGCAACGCAGAAGATCTGGGTTCGATCCCTGGGTTGGGAAGATCCCTGCAGAAGGGAATGGCAACTCACTCCAGTATTCTTGCTTGAAGAATTCCCATGGACAGAGGAGCCTGGTAGGCTACAGTCCATGGGGTTGCAGAGCTGGACACAACTGAGTGACTAACGCACACACACGCGCGCACACACACACACACACACACACACACACACACACACTGCTGTCTGTGGATATAATTCCTGATGAGTTCTCTGAGCAGTGGCCTCTGGAAAGTTTGTGATGGAGATGAGACCTTTGCTCTGGGTCCCACAGTTGACTGAAAACCCTCAGTGGTCGCCTTCCTGGATCTTTTACTGCGCTGATGATAAGAAGTGTTTTTCCTAGGCTGCTTCCAGACAATGACTGCACCTCATGGGTTCAGTCCCTCAGGCCCACACCTGCAGGCTACAGGATTCCTCCAACAGGTGACGCTGACCTGACACCTCCCTATTAGCCTGGTTGAGACTTCCTCAGACCTACACTGTGATCTAAGGTTCTTCCTTCTCAGCCCTTCTTCCTCCCCCCACCCTCCTTCAGACATCTCGGACTTGCATCCAGGTATGAAGGCTCCGCCCTACCTCTCCTGCCTCCTGCCCTTAATCCTTCATAGGCATTGTGGTTGATGCTTAGTTGCTAAGTCGTGTCGACTCCTCGTGGTCCCATAGACTGTAGCCTGCCAGGCTCCTCTGTCCTTGGGATTTCCCAGGCAAGAACACTGGAGTGGGTTGCTCTTTCCTTTTCCAGGGGATCTTCCCACCCCAGGGATCACACCTGCATCTCCTGCACTGGCAGGTGGAGTCTTTACCACTGGGCCACCAGGGAAGCCTTTCAGTGGCACTTCCCCTCCATTCATCATTTGCACATCAAAACCTGTTTTGGAATCTACTTTTCAGAGGACCTAACACAGCAGCCAAAACATCCTTGGCCTCTGCTGCCACCCCAGAGCTTGATGGCCCTGATCCAGGTTGGGATCCTGCTTTTGTGGTCAAGAGCAGGAGGTGGCCAGCTCCCGCCCTCAGGCCAGATCCGGCTTATTGCTTCTTTTTGCAAATAACATTTTATTCGCACACAACCAGAACCTTTCATGGATGCATTGTTTCTGACTGTTTCTACGCTTCAGCACTGGAGTGGAATGGCCTTCGCAGAGACCATATGGCCCACAAAATCTAGAATATTTACTATTTGGCCCTTCATAGGAAGTTTGCTGGCGGATGGTCTAGAACAACATATCTGGCTGTTTGGATAGTGTTTGGATAAATAGCATGTTTTCTGCCCTTTGTTGTTGTTCTTTAGTTGCTGAGTCATGCCTGATTCTTTGTGACCCCATGGACTATAGCCCGCAAGGCTCCTCTGTCCATGGGAATTTCCCAGGCAAGAATGCAGGAGTGGGTTGCCATTTCCTCCTTCATAGGATCCCAACTGAAGGAAGGAACCTGAGTCTTTTGTGTCTCCTGCCTTGGCATGTGAATTCTGTACTTGAGAATTCCCAGGTGGATTCTTGAGCCACCTGGGAAGATCTCCCTGCCCCTGAGGTCCTTCAATATTTTTTAAGAAATAAGGAATCTGAGAACTGGATATTAAAGTTGATTTGACAACTTAATATACCCTCAGTGCTATTCAAGGCATTGGGACAAATTCATTTGTTCAATAAATATTTACTGAGCACCTACTAGGTACTAGGTATCATGGTAAATGTCAGGTTGGATATGTTTATTCATTCTTTTAGCAAAGATTTATGCAGCCCTGACTTTGTGCCAGATGAGGCAGGAGGGACCAAGACGATGATCACAACTTGTCCTCAAGGATAAGCTCTACAACATAGTTGACCTACTCACCATTTTTTTTTTTCCTTTTTCTTTGCTAACAAAATCCCAGTTTCATCAGGGTGACAATGAGCAAGCTCCAGTTAATACAGTTGAGTTATGTGAATATCAGTTGTGTTAATACAACTGAGTTTCCCTGGGTGCCTGATTATCTAGAGTGGACAAGTGACTCAAATTTAGCCAATAAGATGTAAGGGGGTGCTCTAATAAAGGCCTCTAGCAAAATTCTTTCCTAAGGGGAAAAAAGAGAGAGAGAGAGATTTGCCAGAAGAGAGTCATTTTTTATCAGCCCCTTTACTATCCACATTGGGATCATCTTGTGAGGGCTTGATGCCAACAGTGGCTGCAGCCATCTTGTGACCATGAGGGGATGAACAAGAGCATCATGGATTCTGCCCCTGATCGTACCTATAACAATCCTGGAACATCCGTGGTCAGGCTTCTTGCCACACGAGAAGAGCAATGTCCCATTTAAGCCACCTTAACCGTCTTTTCCTTGTACCTCAAAGTGTACTCAGTGATGCTCTCTTCCAGGAGAGAAACACACCATCTAATCCCAACAGCCAGTCAAGTTATTTTCTCTCCATGTTCTCATGCTAATCTTCAAGAATATTGTTTTGTTGGCCAAAGTGTGGCCCAATAATTCAGAATATAAAGGCAGACCAACCCAGTAGTCTGCAACCTTGGGAAGCTTCTAAAGGAAAGAAATCTGGTTCCCATTTGCACCTTGACACCTTCCCTTGCTGCTGGCAGGCAGCTCACAGGACCAGGCAACTTTTGCAAAGAAACCTACTCAGCCTAAGCTCCCTCTAGTACAATAGAGGCCTTTCAGAGACGAGACAGGATGGAATGTGAAAGACGGTTTCAGGTCGTAGAGACCTTGGCAGCTGGGCTTGGGGGTGGTGGTGAGGGTGGAATTGGATAAGAGAAGAGGTGAGTTCTATCTAGGGAGCTGGTGGGGCAACAGGCAACACAGCTCTCTCACTCCCCCTTTTAACAGACCGCATCACTCAGAGTCACAGGAAAGTAACTGATGCATCAAAATTGTTTTATCTTTTCTTTTATCTTTTGGCAGCATGTGGGATCTTAGTTTCCCGACCAGGGATTGAACCAATGCCCCCTGCAGGGAAAGCACAGAACCCTAACTACTGGACCACCAGGGAAGTTCTCGATGTTTTAATTTTCTTGTTTGCTCTGCAACCTCTACAGTGAAGAAAATGCCATGATCACCATTTTGCAGTTGGCTGAGACTCAGAAAGCTGAGACTAACTAGCTTTGGACAGAGCTGGGGCTCTGATGACCAGGGTTTATGATCTGAAAGCCCATGCTCCCATACTCCACCACTGTCCTCCTCTGATTTCAGAAACTTCCAGTGTTTCTTTCATTCAGTTGCTGGAATCACAGGAACTTTAAACACTGAAACTACCTCCAAACTAATAAGCCTAATGCTATGATAGTAATAATAATAGTAATGACAAAAATCTAAATGACAATCATAACAGGGCTATTATTTATGGAGTGCTCAGTAGGTTCCAAAGTTCATGTCAAGCTCTTTCCTTGCATTCTCCAATGTGATTCTTGTAATAGCCCAAGAATTGGCAATTAACATTATTATTTTAAGTGAGGAAACTGAGGTTTTGAGAGAATAAGGGACTTACCCGGGTCCCAGGACTTGAAAATGGCCGGGCTGGGAATAGCTCCAGGTGTGTCTGAGGCTTCGTCTTGAGCACGTCAACTCCACCGGATGCCGCCTCCCTGAAGAATGTTCCTCCTTGGTCTCCATCTCTCCTTAGAGTCCTGAGTCCCTTTTTGGCAATGCACTATCTCCTCTGTCCCAAACTGCTCCTGCTGCTGCCGCTCACTGCACGTCGACTTCCTTTGACCTCAGCATTGATGCCAAATGGGCATGCGCCCCTGTGGGGATTTGCCGATTCTGTTTTCCGGGTTCTCTGGGCTTAGCATACCTTGTGGGTGTTGAAGACAGGAGTGGAGGAAGCCAAAGGTCCCTGGGGGGTGGAGACAGGGATATTATTAACGACAGGCTTTTCCAGGGGCTCTTGTGTTAACTGTTACAAGCCAGCAGCTCATGCACTCTAAGACGGGCACATCTGGTCAGCAGCTCCTGGTTTGCAGTTTCTGGCTGGGATTTTCCCCCTCTTATATGGAAAAGTGATCTGATGGTTAAATGTTCAAAAGGCAAATGACAGAACGGCACACACAGCTGTGACAAATGGAAGCATGACCTTCTTGGACACCCTGGCAAGGGCACCTGGAAGGATCTTTAACTTGTCCTCCACTTATGCAGGGACTTCCCTGGTGGCTCAGACGGTAAAGCGTCTGTCTACAATGCGGGAGACCCAGGTTTGATCCCTGGGTTGGGAAGATCCTCTGGAGAAGGAAATGGCTATCCACTCCAGTACTATTGCCTGGAAAATCCCATGGACAGAGGAGCCTGGTAAGCTACAGTCCATGTGGTCACAAAGAGTTGGACACGACTGAGTGACTTCACTTCCCCTTATGCAGAATGCAGTCCATCCTGCTGTCTCGGGGTGGGGTGGGGTGGGGTGGGGCAGGGAGTGTGTGTGTTAGTTGCTCAGGCGTGTCTGACTCTGTGACTCCATAGACTGTAGCCTGCCAGGCTCCTCTGTCCATGGCATTCTCCAGGCAAGAATACTGGAATGGGTTGCCATTTCCTTCTCTAGGGAGGGAAGGGTCTGAGTCTAACACGCAGCCTCCATGTTCTTCTTTTACCATCCATGTTACTGCAACTGGAATTTCATTCTTTATGGCTGAGTGATATTCCATTGTACATATGTTGTTGGTGTTCCATCACTAAGTTGCGTCCGACTCTTTGTGACCCTATGAACCGCAGCATGCCAGACTTCCCTGTCCTTCACTATCTCCTGGAATTTGCTCAGATTCATGTCCATTGACTCAGTGATGCTATCCAACCACCTCATCCTCTGTCACCCCCTTCTCTTCCTGCCCTCAACATTTCCTAGCACCAGGGTCTTTTCCAATGAGCCAACTTTTCACATCAGGTGGCCAAAGTATTGGAACTTCAGCTTCAACATCAATCCTTCCAATGAATATTCAAGGTTGATTTCTTTTAGGATTGACTGGTTTGATCTCCTTTCAGTCAAAAGTCTTCTCCAGCACCACAATTCAAAAACCTTCTTTATGGTCCAGCTGTCACATCTGTACGTGACTATAGGAAAAACCATAGCTTTGACTAGATGGACCTTTGTTGGCAAAGTGATTTCTCTGCTTTCAAGTATGCTGTCTAAGTTTGCCATGGCTTTCCTTCCAAGGACTAAGCATCTTTTAATATCATGGTTGCAGTCTCCATCCACAGTGATTGTATCTATGTACCATATCCTCTTTATCCATTCTTCTATTGATGGGCATTTAGGATATTTCCCTGTCTTGCCTAGTGTGAATAGTGTTGTTATGAACACTGAGGTGTAGGCATCTTTTAAAATTATACTTTGTCCAGATATATGCCCAGGAGTGGCATTGCAGGATCATATGGTAGCTCTATCTTTCATTTTATGAGGAACCTTACTGAGCAACAAATGTACACTCTCCACCGACAATGTAAGAGGGTTGGTTCCCTTTTCTCCACACCCTCTTCAGCATGTATTGTTTGCAGATTTTGTAATGACGACCATTCTGACTGGTGTGAGGTGACACCTCATTATAGTTTTGATTTGCCTTTCTTTAATAATTAGTGATGTTGAGCATATTTTCGTGTGCTTCTTGGCCATCTGTCTTCCTTGGAGAAATGTCTATTTAGGTCTTCACTATTTGCAGGATTTTAAATAAATGGATATGTTTTATTTAGTATCAAAGTCATCAAATAGACGTTGTTTGGAAAAAGTAGAAATTGAGAGAAACTTTTAAGACTAGAATGAAAAGCCTATACCATCCAGCCATCCCACGATGATCTCTTAGGTGTGTATCCTTTCTCACTGTCCTTAATTGCATGGGTCAGCAAACGTTTTCTGGAAAGGGCCAGAGCAGTGCTTTCTGCTTTGCAACCTTCCACTCTCTGTTGCATTGCTCAGCAGTGCCATAATAGTATGAAGACCGTTGGTAACACGATCTTTGAACACTGACATTTGCATTTTACAAGTTTTCATGTGTTCTGAAATATTGTTTTTCTTTTGACTTTTTTTTTTTCAATCACTTAAAAATCTGAAAAAAGAAACCCAGCGTTCTTAACTCACAGGCTCAAAAGAAAAGGGAGACCATGAACTGGATATTGCCTCCAGGGTCGTTTACCAGTCCCAGAACCTGCGCCTAATATTTGCATGCATAAGCACAATATGTAAGATAAATTTAGACTCTACATTTGTGTACAGTTTTGATCACGCTTATTACACTTGTGTATGTAGGAATTTTCCCATGAGACCAAATCTTTGAAAACCTGAATATTACTGGCTGTTAAGTGTTCTCCTTTATACATGTTCAGGATTCCTTTTGCTTTGCAATGGAGATTGTTTCCATTTCTTTAGCTATAATGCACAATGCTGTGACAAAATGTATTCTGTACCTTCTAATGAAAAAAAATCAGTTACACATCCTAAAGACTCCTACAGCTTTGTCTTTATCCAAAATCCAGAGCCATCCCTACGCCTGGACAGTGCGGGGAAAGATGCTCCCCCTGCATCTTTCTCAAGGAACTGGGTCAATTTCAGGAAGACTTTGGGATGTGCACATGGAAATTTGGATAACTCAGGTCTCCCCCAGTGAACATTTGGGTCTTGAATCCTGTCTTCCTGTTCTCCACCCAAGGAGGTCTATTTAAGCAAATTCACCACCAGATGCCGGGGAAAATTGAGGTCCATGTTGGGTTAAGAAATTTGCTGAAGGTCGCACAGTTTGGTGGTTAGGATTGGAACTCAGAGCATTTTATTTTAATTTCTTATTGGAATATAATTGCCTTGCAGTGTTCTGTTAGTTTCTGCTGTACAGTGTAGTAAATCAGCTGTAAGCATACATATGTCTCCTCCCTCTTGGACCTTCTCCCCCCTGCCTTCCCCCCATCCAGGCCATCATGGGGGACCAAGCTGAGCTTCCTGTGTTATGTAGCAGCTTCCCACTAGCTATCCATTTGACACGTGGCAGTGTATATATGTCAATCCCAATCGACCAATTTGCCCCACTTTGGTGTGTTGGTTAAATACCTTGAGCAGAGAAGTTTTACTATGAGAAGAATATGAGGGGAAGGAATGAGAACAATACTCCCCCTCCTCCAACACACACACACACAAAAGGAAAGAAAGAAAAAAAATATGCTCTGGCCCATCCACTGTTTCCTCTATTGGGATTTAGCTTAATTCAACCTTTCGACTTGTTTGCCGTGTACAACAATTTCCTCCTTTCCCAGAAACAAATCGAGGTGTCTCTTGAACTCATGTAGACTCTCACTGCCTCGCCTCCCTGTTTAACGTTTTCCATATGTGTTTTAACTTAGTGGGACGCCAGCTCCCTTGGTTCCTGAGATATCCGATGCCTGGGTAATGTTTTCGAGTGTTTAAACCTCGAGCCGTATGAAAAGTCTCTCTCTTTTCCTTCTGCCCTTTCATAAATGGGGGCATTGCTCGGGAATCTCATTTCCTTTGTGTGTGAGTCCAATTCTTTTGTTATTAGCGTGCATAGGCTGCCCACATCTTATTTCTTCTCCTCTGAAATCACTTTGTCCCCACCATTAGGAGCAAGAAAGGCCTATGGAATACAGTGAGAGTCCAGGAATTGATATAAACCGGGGACTGAGGATTCCAGTTCTTTGAGTGGTTCTTTATGGCTGGAAGAAACATCAGAGATAATCAGCAGTTTACAAATTGAGCAACTGAGTCCCTGAGAGGTTACGTGGCTTGTCCACGTTCAAGGTCATCAAAATGCTAGGGACACATGACAAACATTCTGAGCGTCCTGGATAAGTCTGTGGTTCACCCATAGGAGAAAGTCAGTGAGGAGAGAAGTAAGACTCATCCCTGAATTCCTGACATTAATATGAACAACTCAGGCCCAGCCTGATTATTCATGGTTTCTTAACTGTCACTTACTGTGAAGAGCTGATGGGAAAATATATATATATATATCTATATCTATCTATATATGTGTGTGTGTATACTTATATATCTATCTTAGCATCTCTGACACATAATTTATTTTGAAAAACAAGCACAGAGTGAGTTAAAAAATCAATGAGCATAATTTTTTAACATTTGAGGTTAAAAATAAATGATTCTTACATTATTTATTGAACTGGGCAACAGTGAATTAAATATTTACATTATTAAAAGTCTCACTTTTGTAGTCAGTAATAGGCATGAAGAGTTTATTTGAAAAATAATATTGATACTAAAGATGAGAGCTCACGCCTGCTGAATTTCCCAACAAATCCCAAGAATTTGAGGATCAGTTTCCCAGTCTGTAAACTGTTACCATGAGTCACTGAAGCTGAGCCCCATTATTCCTTTCAACCCAGTCCAAGATTTTCTCCGCATGTGGAGTCCTGTTATTTTGTGGGTAGGCTAGAGTGTCTCTAGATGAATCCATTCACTCATTCCTCCATCTATTTATTATTCAGCAAATATTTATTGGCCGCCTAGGATGATGCTTTTGAATTGTGCTAGAGAAGACTCTTGAAAGTCCCTTGGACTGCACGGAGATCAAACCAGTCAATCCTAAAGGAAATCAACCCTGAATACTCATCAGAAGGACTGCTTTTGAAGCCAAAACTCCAATACTCTGGCCATTGATGCAAAGAGCTGACTCTTTGGAAAAGACCCTGATACTGGGAAAGATTGAAGGCAAAAGGAGAAGAGAGCAGCAGAGGATGAGATGGTTGGATGGCATCGCTGACTCAATGCACCTGAGTTTGGGCAAACTCCAGGAGATAGTGAAATACAGTGAAGCCTGGTGTGCTGCAGTCCACGGGGTCTCAAAGAATTGCACACACCTTAGTGACTGAACAGCAACAGGAGGCGCATGTCACTGGGCAAGATGGAGGACCGTGAGGCCTGACACCCATGCTTCTCCACATTTCTGATCAAGTTTTGATGTAAAGTGTGTGCGTGCATCTCAGTTGTAGTTTGACTCTTTGTACCTCCAGAGACTGTAGCCCACCAGGCTCCTCTGTCCATAGAATTTCCCAGGCAAGAATAATGGAATGGGTTGCCATTTCCTCCTCCAGGGGATCTTCCTGATCCAGGGATAGAACCCACATCTCCTGCATTGCAGGCAGATTCTTTCTCATTGAGCCACCATGGAAGCCCAGCAGTTCTTTATATTTAACTCTGTCTGTTAAGGTAACTGGTGTGATTTTAGACTCCCAATTGAATTCTGTCAGATAAAGCCAGTAATCAAAAAAATTCCACATACATGTCATCATAAACGGTGGTTGTGGCATTAAGGAAAGGCTCAGGACGCCATGAGAGCATTTTGGGGGAAGCTGAGTGGTCAGGGGAAACAACCCTGGAGAAGCAGAACAAGAGGGAGTTAATTGAGGGAAGCAGGGAACAGTGTTCTGGCTCAAGGAACAGCATGGACAAGAGCAGAAAGAGAATGAGGCACATTGGCCTTTCTGGCCAGTGGCTCAGAGGGTGAGCACCAGGTTGGTGAGCAGCTGGGGACACCTCTCCAGTGAGAAGAGCAGTGGGAGATGTAGATGGAGAGAGGCAGGAACCAGAGAATGAGATGGTGTGAGGCCAAGGCGTCATCTGGTATTAGGGGAAAAGAAATGATTGAGTCCTAAGGGATAGAGGCATGATCTGTTTTGCAGTGAGAGACAATAGAGCATGATGGTTAAGACTCTAGCCCAGTGCTAGAGTCTAGTAGAAATAAAGTATGAGTTGTGCATGAGACTGTAAAATTTCTGATAGCCACATTAAAAAAAGAGTAGGGGCTTCTCTGGTCGCTCAGTCAGTAAAGAGTCTGCCTGCAATGCAGGAAATCTGAGTTTGATACCTGAGTCAGGAAGATCCCCTGGAGAAGGAAATGGCAACCCACTCCAATATTCTTGCCTGGGAAATCCCTTGGACAGAGGAGTCTGGTGGGCTACAGTCCATGGGGTTATAAGAGTTGGACACAGCTTAGCAACAAAACCTACCAACCTACCCAAAAAGGTAAGAAACAGGATGAGTTGATTTTAATGATATATTTGTATGGAACCCAGTATGTCCAAAATATTCTCATATTAACATACAATCTGTATAAAACAATGAATGAGAAATGTTACATTTTCTTTTTCGTACTGAGCCTTCAAAATCCTGTGTGTATTTAATGCAGGGCACATCTCAATGTGACAAGTGAAAGTGAAAGTCATTCAGTCATGTCACTCAGTCTTTGCAACTCTGCGGACTGTAATCTGCCAGGCTCTTCTGTCCATGGGATTCTCCAGGCAAGAATACTGGGGTGGGGAGCCTATCCTTTCTCCAGGGGATCTTCCCTACCCAGGAATCATACCAGGCTCTCTTGCATTGCAGGAGGATTCTTTACCAGTTGAGCTACCAGGGAAGCATCTCCATGAGAACTTGCTATATTTCAAACGTGTTATAGCCCCACATGGCTACTTGCCATATTAGACAGAGTAGCGTTAAGGAGAGACTGCTGCTGCTGCTGCTGCTAAGTCGCTTCAGTTGTGTCTGACTCTGTGCGACCTCATAGACGGCAGCCCACCGGGCTCCCCCAACCCTGGGATTCTCCAGGCAAGAACACTGGAGTGGGTTCCCATTTCCTTCTCCAATGCATGAAAGTGAAAAGTGAAAGTGAGGTCGCTCACTCGTGCCCAGCCCTCAGCAACCCGATGGACTGTAGCCCACCAGGCTCCTCCATCCATGGGATTTTCCAGGCAAGAGTACTGGAGTGGGGTGCCATTGCCTTCTCCTAGGGAGAGACTACTTAGGTTCAAATTCAGGCAGTACCACTAATTAGTTGGTGAATCTGCCTAAGTTTTTCCATCAGTCTATTTTCTCATTTGTAAAATGGAAATAGCCATAGGGCTTACATAATAGAACTATTGAGAGATCTGAATAAGTTGATACACTTAAAGAGCCCAAAGCATACAGTAACAATGATAGTCATAACTATGTGAAAAGACAAAACAAAACATCAGCCAGGCAAAGCTATGGAATCAATGGGCAATGCGAGGAGTGATGGTAGGTAGACCAGTTAGACATTTGTTGAGGCCACGTTAGCAAAAGAGATTCAACAACTAGAAGAGAGGACTTTTCAAAGCTGCGGCTTTAGTCCCAGAGTATTAATCCCTCTGAACCCCATAGGGTTTGTGAGGTCTTAGAAAACTTCTGGAATCTGGGATCCATTTCTGTCTCTGTTTCAGTCCTTTACCTGGGATTTCAGTGGGACTCTGAAGCTTATAAAATGAGAAAATTGTAATCAAAACATAAACATTTCTCATCCTGGAAGCAAGGTTTGGGAGGAAACATTCTTTAAAAAAAAAAGATTTCTTTCTCTGGCTGTGTTTGGTCTTAGTTGTCTCACACCGGGACCTTCATTGTGTCAGGTGGTGTCTTCTTCCATTGTAGTGCACAGACTGTCTAGTTGTGGCGCACGGGCTTAGCTGCCCCGTGGCATGTGGGATCTTAGTTTCCTGACCAGGGATCGAACCTGTGTCTGCTGCACTGCAAGGTGAATTCTTAACCACTGGACCACCAGGGCAGTGTCAGCATTCTTGATGTACAGAAAAGTGTGGTGGTGGTGGTGGGGTGCATTCCTATCCAATCAAAAGAAAATGCATGTTAGATTGTGAGGTTGCTCCAACATATTCAGCCTAATTCCAGCCCAAGCAGACTTGCTTCCATGGGGTCCAGGTGGACCCTTCTGTTTGAGAAACCAGGTAGAGATGGCACCAACTCCCCTTGCTTCTGATGGAGGATGCATGCACACACCCCTGAGCCCAGGCCTTGGGACTTAACGAGAACATGGAATTCAGTGAGAAAATAAACTTACTCCCCACTTGACCCCATCTGGACTCCCTCCTCCCACCCTAGAGGTGATAATTACCGAAGGCTTAACACCTCTCCTGTATCTTTATATACCCACTCCTGGGTGGGAGATGACAAAAATTCCCAATACACTGCTGAGAACTCTTGCCCTGGGGCAGAAGGAGGGGGCTGGGCAGGATGGAGGAAGTTCCTTGAGTTCTGACTCTGTCTAGCTAACTGGAAGGAAGTGGACAGGCCACCTAGGACAGAGCGTGGGGTCAAGAATCTCTGATTCAATCTACACCATCGGGGTGCTGGGGAGCTCAGGCCTGGGTGAGGCTTCTTAGAGAAGGGGAAGTGGGACTTTTCTATTTAATTCCCAGAAACACATGCCTGTTGGTGGGTTCTGTTGTTCTTAGGATGGAGATGGGACTTTTCACAGAACTAGCCAGGTCCAACAGGGTCTATTCTCTGTTGCCCGCCTCAGATACCATCTGGCGCCTGTGCTTTGCTCTGGGCCACTGCCATACATATCTTCTCTCCACTTCATAGGCCTCAGGACCTTTGATGTATTATTTCCTACATCTTGACTCTGTTTTATTTACCTCCTCTCCTGATCATTGCCTGTTTGCCTTATTTTAGGTCTCAGTTCAAATGTCACCTTCTTTGTAAAGACTGGAAATAACCTTAATACTTACCAGTATGGACTAGCGAGGGCTTCCCTGGTGACTCAGATAGTAAAGAATCTGCCTGTAATGCAGGAGACCCAGGTTATATCCCTGGGTTGGGAAGATCCCCTGGAGAAAGGAACAGCTTTCCTTTCCAGTCCAGTACTCTTGCCTGGAGAATTCCATGCACAGAGGAATCTGGTGGGCTACAGTCTATGGAGTCACAAAGAGTCAGACATGAGTGAGCAACTAACACACACATGGACTAGTGAAATAAATTAGGGTATAAGTAAACAGTGGAACACAATGCTATTTTATAAAAGAATGAGAAGCTCTGTCCATATGAGTATGGAGTCTGCTGTAAGAAAAAAATAAGTAAAACAAAGAGAGAGAAAGGGGGAGTGAAAGAGAGAGGAAAGAAAGAAAGGAAAAGAAAAAGAAAAGCAAAACATGGAATATTGAGTATAGTAGGTTACCATTTCAGTTCAGTTCAGTTCAGTCGCTCAGTCGTGTCCGACTCTTTGCGACCCCATGAATCGCAGCACGCCAGGCCTCCCTGTCCATCACCATCTCCCGGAGTTCACTCAGACTCATGTCCATCGAGTCCGTGATGGATGTGAGAGTTAGACTGTGAAGAAGGCTGAGCGCCGAAGAATTGATGCTTTTGAACTGTGGTGCTGGAGAAGACTCTTGAGAGTCCCTTGGACTGCAAGGAGATCCAACCAGTCCATTCTGAAGGAGATCAGCCCTGAAGGAGGTTACCATTTATGTATTAATAAATCCAGAAAAAATATATATGGGGTATGTGTGTGTGTCTGTGTGTGTCTGTGAGTATTTGGTAGTATGTACATACCTGAACACTTTTTTTCCATTTCCAATATATTTCCAGTAAGTGACAAAGCATGTTACAAAAAGTTATGTCAGATATTATCTTATTTTTTACATAAAGTCATAAATATACACAGGATTGGGCTGAGAGATATGTAACATAATATCTGAAGGTGGTACAATTTCAAGTGATCACTTTCCCCTATGCTGTGCTAAGTTGCTTCAGTCCTGTTCGACTCTTTGTGACCCTGTGAACTGTAGTCCTGGGTGTTCATTAGAGGGGTGTTCATTTCAGCTTGTTCAGTTCAAGCTGAAACTCTGATACTTTGGCCACCTGATGCGGAGAGCTGACTCGTTTGAAAAGACCCTGATGCTGGGAAGGATTGAGGGCAGGAGGAGAAGGGGACGACAGAGGATGAGATGGTTGGATGGCATCACTGATACAATGGACATGGGTTTGGGTGGACTCCGGGGGTTGGTCATGGACAGGGAGCCCTGGCGTGCTGCAGTTCATGGGATTGCAAAGAGTCGGACACGACGGAGAAACTGAACTGAACTGTGGCCTGCCAGGCTCCTGTGTCCATGGGGTTCTGGAGTGGGTTGCCATGCCCTCCTCCAGGGGGTCTTCGAACCCACGGCTCCTGTGGCCCCTGTATTGCAGGCAGATTCTTAACCGCTGAGCCACTAGGGAAGCCCCTCACTTCTTCGTAGTTCGTACCTTCTGAGGTTTTTCCTCCAATGAACATGTTACTTTCCTGAAACAATGAAGCAACACACAGAGGCAGTGATAGGCAGCCCAGCCTAGATCTTAAGTGCTCAGATTCCAAGGCACATTGCTCCAGTTTCAGTCCTAGACTGCTCCTCACTGGCTGTGTGACCATGGGAATATACCTTAACCTCTCTGTACCTTCGTTTCTTCATGAATAAAATGGATGTGATAATAGTCTGTAACTCACAGGGTAGTTGTGAAGACGTAACAAACCTGTATGTGTATAATGACACAATAAGTTACATAGCTATCTTTGCATTTATTTTTATTATTTTTAAAAATTATTATTAAAATTATTTTATTTGAAAATATTGGAGCATGCAAGTATGTTACCTACTTAAAATATGTAAAATAAAAAATAAGCTACATTTTAAAATATACATTATCATGGTTAAAAATATGCATGGGGTGTGTATAATTTTATGTAAAATGTTATATTGTTATTTTTGAGATACATCATATAAAAATGTTTGACATACATTTTTATAACTGGCTTTGTCACATAGTATGTCAGAAATATAAAAAAGGTATTCCAGGATTCTCTGCCACTAGTTTTCTCCTTGGAGGCAATGCGTGTCTATCCTGAAATATTTTATGGATGTACTACTAAACACACAGGCGCGCTCGCATGCATGCACACTCACACACATAAAACACTGGTCTTCTCTCCCCGACCTGGTCCCACAGTGGGAATGTCTACTTCCCAAAGCATGTAATCGCAGCTCCTCTGGCATGGTGCTGTAGAACCCCCAGGGACACATGACGACCTGCCACTGGTCACCCCAGACACCCTGGAGCTGTGAAATGTCAGGTGCCAGGAGCAAGTGCTTGAAAATCACCGGCGTGGCTGATGCTGTTCGATCGGTTTCCGTGGTGAAGGCGGTAGAAGAAGGCTCAGGAGAGGTCTGCCCTGGCCTCCCTCCACGGACCCCCAGCCTTCGCCCGAGCGCACACTGACTCGGTGTGACAACTGGCTGAGCAGCTTTGATTAATTAAATATTTCACCCCGAATTTGCAAAACATCATCTCCGGCAAGTCCACATAACGCCTGTAACACTGGGTTAATTAGCTTAGCAGGTCACCGAGCTGGTGTGCTGATGTCTGTGTGACTCTTAAGCTGAAGAATGCTGGATTTAGAAGGAAGGGGAAGGCTTTAAGATCTGGCTAGCATGCCATTTCGTATGGCACTCAATAAAAGATTTCTTCCTAATTCAGTTCAGTCGCTCAGTTGTGTCTGACTCTTTGCGACCCCATGAATTGCAGCACGCCAGGCCTCCCTCTCCATCACCAACTGCCAGAGTTCACTCAAACATGTCCATTGAGTCGGTGATGCCATCCAGCCATCTCATCCTCTGTCATCCCCTTCTCCTCCTGTCCCCAATCCCTCCCAGCATCAGAGTCTTTTCCAATGAGTCAACTCTTCGCATGAGGTGGCCAAAGTACTGGAGTTTCAACTTTAGCATCACTCCTTCCAAAGAACACCCAGGACTGGTTGGATCTCCTTGCAGTCCAAGGGACTCTCAAGAGTCTTCTCCAACACCACAGTTCAAAAGCATCAATTCTTCAGCGCTCAGCCTTCTTCACAGTCCAACTCTCACATCCATACATGACCACTGGAAAAACCATAGCCTTGACTAGATGGACCTTTGTTGGTAAACTAATGTCTCTGCTTTTCAATACACTGTCTAGGTTGTTCATAACTTTCCTTCCAAGGAGTAAGCGTCTTTTAATATCATGGCTTCAGTCACCATCTGCAGTGATTTTGGAGCCCAAAATGATAAAGTCTGACACTGTTTCCACTGTTTCCCCATCTATTTGCCATGAAATGATGGCACCAGATGCCATGATCTTCGTTTTCTGAATGTTGAGCTTCAAGCCAACTTTTTCACTCTTCCCTTTCACTTTCATCAAGAAGCTTTTTAGTTCCTCTTCATTTTCTGCCATAAGGGTGGTGTCATCTGCATATCTGAGGTTATTGATATTTCTCCCAGCAATCTTGATTCCAGCCTGTGCTTCTTCCAGCCCAGCATTCCTCATGATGTACTCTGCATAGAAGTTAAACAAGCAGGGTGACAATATACAGCCTTGATGTACTCCTTTTCCTATTTGGAACCAGTCTGCTGTTCCATGTCCAGTTCTAACTGTTGCTTCCTGACCTGCATATAGGTTTCTTAAGAGGCAGGTCAGGTGGTCTGATATTCCCATCTCTTTCAGAATTTTCCACAGTTTATTGTGATCCACACAGTCAAAGGCTGTGACATAGTCAATAAAGCAGAAATAGATGTTTTTCTGGAACTCTCTTGCTTTTTTGATGATCCAGTGGATGTTGGCAATTTGATCTCTGGTTCCTCTGCCTTTTCTAAAACCAGCTTGAACATCTGGAAGTTCACAGTTCACATATTGCTGAACCTGGCTTGGAGAATTTTGAGCATTACTTTACTAGCGTGTGAGATGAGTGCAATTGTGCAGGAGTTTGAGCATTCTTTGGCATTGCCTTTCTTTGGGATTGGAATGAAAACTGACCTTTTCCAGTGCTATGGCCACTGCTGAGTTTTCCAAATTTGCTGGCATATTGAGTGCAGCACTTTCACAGCATTATCTTTCAGGATTTGAAAGAGCTCAACTGGAATTCCATCACCTCCACTAGCTTTGTTCGTAGAGATGCTTTCTAAGGCCCACTTGATTTCACATTCCAGGATGTCTGGCTCTAGATGAGTGATCACACCATCATGATTATCTTGGTCATGAAGATCTTTTTTGTACAGTTCTTCCGTGTATTCTTGCCACCTCTTCTTAATATCTTCTGCTTCTGTTAGGTCCATACTATTTCTGTCCTTGATCGAGCCCATCTTTGCATGAAACGTTCCCTTGATATCTCTAATTTTCTTGAAGAGATCTCTAGTCTTTCCCATTCTGTTGTTTTCATCTATTTCTTTGCATTGATTGCTGAAGAAGGCTTTCTTATCTCTTCTTGCTATTCTTTGGAACTCTGCATTCAGATGCTTATATCTTTCCTTTTCTCCTTTGCTTTTCTCTTCTCTTCTTTTCACAGCTATTTGTAAGCCCTCCCCAGACAGCCATTTTGCTTTTTTGCATTTCTTTTCCATGGGGATGGTCTTGATCCCTGTCTCCTGTACAATGTCATGAACCTCTGTCCATAGTTCATCAGGCACTCTATCAGATCTAGGCCCTTAAATCTATTACTCACTTCCACTGTATAATCATAAGGGATTTGATTTAGGTCATATCTGAATAGTCTAGCGGTTTTCCCTACTTTCTTCAATTTAAGTCTGAATTTGGCAATAAGGAGTTCATGATCTGTGCCACAGTCAGCTCCTGGTCTTGTTTTTGCTGACTGTATAGAGCTTCTCCATCTTTGGCTGCAAAGAATATAATCAATCCGATTTCAGTATTGACCATCTCGTGACGTCCATGTGTAGAGTCTTCTCTTGTGTTGTTGGAAGGGGGTGTTTGCTATGACCAGTGCATTCTCTTGGCAAAACTCTATTAGTCTTTGCCCTGCTTCATTCTGCATTCCAAGGCCAAATTTGCCTGTTACTCCAGGTGTTTCTTGGCTTCCTACTTTTGCATTCCAGTCCCCTATAATGAAAAAGACATCTTTTTTGGGTGTTAGTTCTAAAAGGTCTTGTAGGTCTTCATAACAGCCATTCAACTTCAGCTTCTTCAGCATTACTGGTTGGGGCATAGACTTGGATTACTGTGATATTGAATGGTTTGCCTTGAAAACGAACAGAGATCATTCTGTCGTTTTTGAGACTGCATCCAAGTACTGCATTTCAGACTCTTTTGTTGACGATGATGGCTACTCCATTTCTTCTAAGGGATTCCTGCCCACAGTAGTAGATATAATCGTCATCTGAGTTAAATTCACCCATTCCAGTCCATTTTAGTTTGCTGATTCCTGGAATGTTGATGTTTACTCTTTCCATCTCCTGTTTGACCAGTTCCAATTTGCCTTGATTCATGGACCTGACATTCCAGGTTCCTATGCAATATTGCTCTTCACAGCATCAGACCTTGGTTCTATCACCAGTCGCATCCACAACTGGGTATTGTTTTTGCTTCGGCTCCATCCCTTCATTCTTTCTGGAGTTATTTCTCCACTGATCTCCAGTAGCATATTGGGCGCCTACCGACCTGGGGGTTTCCTCTTTCAGTATCCTATCATTTTGCCTTTTCATACTGTTCATAGGGTTCTCAAGGCAAGAATACTGAAGTGGTTTTCCATTGCCTTCTCCAGTGGACACATTCTGTCAGACCTCTCCACCATGCCCACCTGTCTTGGGTGGCCCCACAGGGCATGGCTTAGTTTCATTGAATTAGACAAGGCTGTGGTCCTAGTGTGATTAGACTGACTAGTTTTCTGTGATTATGGTTTCAGTGCATCTGCCCTTTGATGCCCTCTTGCAACACCTGCCGTCTTATTTGGATTTCTCTTACCTTGGATGTGGGGTATCTCTTCACGGCTGGAGTATCTCTTCCCCCCACCTCCCACCAAACCCCCCTCATCCAATTTCTTCCTAATCACCTTGAAAATAGAATAACTCTGCATGGTGGAATCTTACTCTGTGTTAAGTATTTTCTGAGCCTTACCATCTCATTTGCTCCTGCAGATCAGAGTTGCAGTTAGGACTGTTCTGGTTGCAAGGCTGGAGAACCCAATTATAGTTGCCTTGCACTGTGAAGAAAGCTGAGCACCAAAGAACTGATGCTTTTGAACTGTGGTGTTGGAGAAGACTCTTGAGAGTCCCTTGGACTTCAAGGAGATCCAACCAGTCCATTCTAAAGAGGATCAGTCCTGGGTGTTCTTTGGAGGGAATGATGCTAAAGCTGAAACTCCAGTACTTTGGCCACCTCATGTGAAGAGTTGACTCATTGGAAAAGACTGTGATGCTGGGAAAGATTGATGGCAGGAGGAGAAGGGGACGACAGAGGATGAGATGGCTGGATGGCATCACTGACTTGATGGACGTGAGTTTGAGTGAACTCCAGGAGTTGGTGATGGACAGGGAGGCCAGGCGTGCTGCGATTCATGGGGTCCAAAGAGTCGGACATGACTGAGCGACTGAACTGAACTGTGCTAAAAAGGCATACTCGCAAATTATATACTTATCTATTATTGTTGGCTTCTGCAATTGGACAATCCTGGAGTAAGCGAGCTTTAGGAATAGCAGAATCCAGCACCCACTTGTTGTTTTTAGGGTGAACAACACCCTGGCTGTTGCTAGGCTGGCTGATGCTAGGGGTGTGTGTGGGGGGGGGGGGCTTCCTTGGTGGCTCTGTGGTAAAGAGTCCACTTGCCAGTGCAGGAGACAAAGGAGACGCAGGTTTGATCCTTGGGTGGGGAAGATCCACTGTAGGAGAGCTTGGCAACCCATTTCAGTATTCTTACCTGAGAACCCCACGGACAGAGGAACCTGGTAGGCAATGGTCCATAGGGTCACAAAGAATCGGCTATGACTGTTTCATCATGTCCTCATTTATGGCTCTTTATCCTTTGCTTTATACAAAGTTTTATTGTAGTTGGAGAGTGGAGAACACTATGAGGGAGAATTAATGTTAGGAATCCTTATCTTACTAGGTATATCACATAGATGATCATTTGTAAAATTTCTGATCCTCTGCATTTATTTCATTTATATGGTAAGACATAATGATAAACAGATGATAATGGTTTATCATATGATAAATGCATAATGATAATGGTGGCAGTGCTGCTACAATTAGCTAAGAGTTATCTTGTGCCAGGTACTACAATATGTTTAACTTTTGAAACATCTCTATAACATGGCTATTACGCCATTGAAAGTATTAGACAATTAAAGAAATGAAGGAACAGAGAGGTTAAGCAACTTGCCCAAGGTCCCACAGCTAGAGCATGGCAGAACAGACATTCAAATCCTGTCTGTTTGACTCTAGACCTCTGCCTAATATTGCCTCTTACCAAGTTAAGTTCATGGTTTCACTGGCATTATTGCTCAGAATAAGGCTGAGTTTAAGAAATAAAGGGATTGCCAGAAAAATAAAAATAAATTTCAGTGCTGGGACTTGTTGAGTACTGGGGAGAGGTGTCAAGGGTTGGCACGCAGACTCAGATTCACAAATATTTGGATTGAACATAATCATTCAGAGCCCTCCATGCTAGGGCTTGGGTCCCTTTTGTAGAGTAGCCAAATCCTTGTGGAAAGTATTCCCAGCTCACCATGATTCCCTCACTCCCAGCTAAGGGCCCTGGTGGCTTTTTAAAGCCTGTAGTGTTTTTACTGTAAGTCTATACCTATTGGTCGTCCTGTTTAGACCAAGATGGTTACCTTACCCAAGATGTGCCAATCAGAGCTTTTTCCCTGATAATTTGGAGTTGAGAGAGGGGAATGGAAAGATAACACGTACACTGTATAGCACAAGGAACTCTGCTCAGTATTATGTGACAACCTAAATGGGAAAAAGTTGGAAAGGGACTTCCCTGGTGGTCCAGTGGCTAAGATTTGCACTCCCAATGCAGGGGCCCTGGGTTCGATCCCTGGTCAGGGAACTAGACCCCACATGCCTCAACTGAGAGTTTTCATGCTGCAACTAAAGATCCTGCAACAAAGATAAAAAATCCTGCATGTTGCAGGTAAGACCTGGTGCAGACAAATGAATTCATTAAAGAAGAATAAATACATGTATATGTATAACTGAATCACTTAGTTGTACACTTGAAACTAACACAATATTGCTAATCAACTATACCCCAATATAAAATAAAGATTATTTGAGATTAAAAAAAAGATTCACATACACACACTCACATGCATGTTGCTTCATTCTCTTTTAGTGGTTGAACCAATGACATGCCCGCCCCTGCCAGGTGCTGTGGGGTGGCCCACGATGCAGTTGAAGAACTTGGGGTCTGTTTCCAGTTAAAGCAGAGGGATAAAGGCAGCCTGTAGAGAGAGACAGAGGGAGGGAAGAAAGGGGATCATTGGGTACCTGAGGGCCTCTTTTCCAGTTCTGCACCTTCCACAAGTTCAGCGCATTCCAGTCTTAAGTTTCCCTAAGACTCCCCTGTTCTCATTCAGTCAGTAAGTCGTATCCAACTCTTTGGTGACGCTATGGAGTAAAACCTGCCAGGCTCCACTGTCCATGGGATTTCTGGCCCAAGGATCTAACCTGTGTCTCTCTCCTGCGTTGGCAGGCAGGTTCTTTAGTGCTGAGCCATCAGGGAAGCCCCTTTGACCCCCTCGTGCGTGTGCTAAGTCATTTCAGTCATGTCCGACTCTTTTGTGACCCTATGGACTGTAGCCTGCCCGGCGCCTCTGTCCATGGGATTCTCCAGGCAAGAATACAAGAGTGTTGCCATGCCCTCCTCCAGGGGAACTTCCCAACCCAGGGATCGAACCTGCATCTCTTATGTCTACCTGCATTGGCAGGTGGGTTCTTTACCGCTGTGACTCCCTTAGTTCTTTATAATATATGCTGTCTAAGATACCTCTATTCAGCTTCTGTCACTTACAATCACTCAGCTTGGTCTCAAGTGCCCAACCTCTCTGCCCAGAGCTGGGTCAAGTCTATGGGGTAATTCAAGGGGAATTCCTTCTGAGCAGACCTTCTCTCTATCCCTAAGACTCGGCTGGAGCTGTGGTTTCAGACAGCAGCCAACAGGAGCCCTTACCATTGAGGCCCGGAGGACCGATGTGGATTTCTTTCCCCCCAAGGTCAGCGAAACCTATCACAGTGATTTCCCTCTGTCAGCAGCCAAATTGATCATTTTCTCAGGCTGCCTGAGAAAAGCCAATTCCCGACCCTCAGATATTCGCAGTGGAAACCTGTCTCTCCCCCTGGATGCCCTGGGGCCTTGTTAAAGCTCTCTCTTCAGCTCCAGGAGTCAATGTCCAGCCTCAGAAATGGCCCCATCTCACAATCCATCCAGGGGAGTGGGCAATGCTAAAATCCCTGGTGTGATAGCTGGAGTCTCACTGTCTCCCTTTAAGGGTTGATAGTTAAAAATTCATGGTTATTTTCAAAGGAGGAAAAATGCTTAAACTGCTTTCCTACTTGCAAACCTTCCCTTTTTTGATTCAAAATCAAACTTTTGTCTAGACAGGCGAGGGCTTTATGCTGACATGCCTTGCCAGCTCAGAAACCTTGAGGTTTTCCAAATGCAACACCCCCGCCCCTTCCTGGCGGCCAGGCTCCGGCCATGTTTCTTCCAAACACAACCTCTGAGCAGCTCAGAGCAGAGCTAACTGGGTGGAAAAGCCCAAGATGGACATTGGCGGTTCTTCCTTTGGCTCAGCCATCTTCCTTAACAAGTTGTCTATGCTGGCAGCTGCTATGCTAACTCTCTGGCACAGTCTAGCTGTATTGCAGTGTTTAAAGTAGCTCTAACAGGTTCCTCTTCACCCAGCCTGCGTGAGTGCTTGCTCAGTTGCTTCAGTCATGGCCGACTCTTTGTGACCCTGTGGACTGTAGCCCATCAGGCGCCTCTGTCCATGGGGATTCCCCAGGCAAGTATACCAGAGTGGGTTGCCTTGCCCTCCTCCAGGGGATCTTCCTGATCCAAGGATTGAGCCTGCAAGTCTCCTGTAGCTCCTGCATTGCAGGCAGATCCTTTGCTGCTGAGCCACCAGAAAGCCCCCACCACCCAACAGCTGCTGCTATTTCTCCTCTCCCCTTCTTCTTTCTTCTTGTCTTCTGTTCCAAGTAATGTGTTCACTGTAGAAAAATTACAAACTGGATAAGCACTAGGAAAAGAATAAATACCCGATCCCATGATCTTATTCTTATAAAAATTTTCTCTAAGTATATATACATATATACCTAAGTGCGTTCCTGCTTAGTCACTCAGTCATGTCCAATTTTCTGTGACCTTGTGGACTGTAGCCTGCTAGGCTCCTCTGTCCATGGAATTTTTCAGGTGAGAATACTGGAGTGGGTTGCCATTTCCTCCTCCAGAGGATCTTTCTGATCCAGGGGTTGAACCCGTGTCTTCTGTGTTTCCTGCACTGGAGGCAGATTCTTTACCCACTGAGCCATCGGAGAAACCCACATGTATTCCTAGATATGATTAAATAAGGATCCTAAAAATTATCCCCAAATCTTTACAGCTTAAGCAACACAAATCTATTATCTCACAGTCTCTGTGGGTCAAGAATTTGAGAACAGATTGTGTAGGAAGGTGTGTCGTTCTCTCTCATAAATTTGCAGCCAGATGTTGGCTGGGGCTTCAAGTCATCTGAAGGCTTGCCTGGGGCTGGACAGCCTGCTACCAAGATGGTGCATTCACTTAGCTGGCTACTCGGTGCTGGCTGTCGGCAGGGGACCAGATGGAACTCTCTTTTAGTAGGCTGTTTGAATATCCATCCTCACAATATGGCAGCTGGCTTCTCCCCAGAGTGAGTGATCCAAGAAGAAGCAAAGCAAAAGTGGGAATGATATTTCTGACATAGTCTCCAAGTTATATTTAATCACTTCTGCCATATTCTATGAGTTGTACAGACCTGCCCTGATTCACTGTGGCAGAAAACTACACAAGAGTGATGAGGCAAGGATACTAGGGGTCATATTGCTTGTTGTCTATTATCATATAATACACATATCTTTTTTCTTTCTGCAAAAAAAAAAAGATGGCATTGTAGTCAACATGCCAACTTACCAACCATGTGACTAAGTCACCTTGGAGCAGATTCTCCAGCCCCAGTGAAGACTCTGATAACAGTGCAATCCCCCAAAATCTGACAGTGACTTCATGAGAAATTCTGAGCCCAAAATGACTAGTTGAGACCCTCAGATTCCTGACTCCCAGAAACTGTGAAATAATAAATGGTCACTGTGTTAAGCTGCTAAGTGTCTGTGACTTGCCATTTTCTGAATCAGTGTATTATGATCATCTTTGAACTATAAATAAATATAATTTTATAGCATCTTCTTAGGGGGGCAGTTGGAAATGTGTGTTTGTGTGTATGCATGTGTGGAGGGTGATTTAGGTTGTTACCTAAATTAGCAGGCATTCCAGAATTGGGTAGGGACCTGTTGCCCACCGACATTCTCAGGCCTCTCTCATTTAAAAATTATTATTTATGTATTTTTGGCTGCACTCGGTCTTTGTTACTATGTGTGGGCTTCCCCATTTGTGGTGCCTGGGGGCTACTCTGTTGCAATGCGTGGACTTCTTGTTGCAGTGGCTTCTTTTGCTGTGGAGCACGGTCTCTAGGGTGCATGGGCTCAGTAGTTGTGGTGCATGGGTTCAGCTGCCCTGAGGCATGTGGGATCCTCCTGGACTAGGGGTTGAACTTGTGTCCTGTTCATTGGTAGGCATACTCCCAACCACTGAACCACCAGGGAAGTCCTCCAGGTTTCTTCTTTAGAGCATATGAAGGGGTTATGGGCTTCCCTGGTGGCTCAGACGGTAAAGCGTCTGTCTACAATGCAGGAGACCTGGGTTCGATCCCTGGGTTGGGAAAATGCCCTGGAGAAGGAAATGGCAGCCCACTCCAGTATTCTTGCCTGGAAAATCCCATGGATGGTGGAGCCTGGTAGGCTACTGTCCATGGGGTCGCAAAGAGTCGGACATGACTGAGCAACTTCACTTCAAGGGGTTATACTTTCCCACTCACCCGAATTAATTATGAGCCTATGACTTGCTTGGCCAGTGAAATGTGAAAGTGACAGATATGACTTCCAAGTGACAGCATTTAATTACCTGTGCTCAATTTGTGTTGTTTTAGGCTGCTGACATGAGAGGCATTTTTGTTGTTGTGGCATAACTTAGCTTACCCTGACTAATACAGAGGCTAAGACAGAAGGTGATTCAGGTCTCCTTCAAGGTTGGACCAGGACCATCTGCTGTCAGATCCCTTCTTTCTTCTTTCCTTGCTCTGCTCTGTGTCTCAGGGGCTGGGCTCTGCAAGCTGCAGCTCACAGCTTTCCTATTCCCCCAGTGGAAATTATGACCTATTGGAAGGTGGGATGAAGGGAGAGGTCAAGGTATTTCTTTCCGTCCACTCTTCACTCAGGCCACAGCTCTAGTAGAAGCTACATCTTCTCTTTTCTTTAGCTCCTTCCACAAGTCTGGCTGTGGTTCCAGCTTCCATCAGCAGGAGACCCCAAGCTTGGGCTGCAGTAATATCACCTCTTCTTTCTGTCCTCCAACTGAGGGGTGTTGGTAACCCCCTGCTGTTGGTAATCTCTGCTTTCCTCACTATATCCTTTGGTTTCTCAGATTTTCCATCTTTTGGGTAACTGATTCCCTGCTTAAAATCTCTTGGTTTCAAATGCCCAGAGTGGCTTCTGTTTCCACAATTGGTCCCTGAATGATACCTGGACTCTGTGCTGGGACCTATAGAAAGACAGCAAATGCAGTGAAGAGTGATCTAGATATGGTGGGTCTGCCCCATGAGGATCCACACTCTGATGGGGAAAGCAGACTCATAGGGCGATTACGCCAAGCGTGGGCAGTATAGAGCCCTGGGGGCTCTAATACAGTCTTGGAGGTCTGGAAAGACTGAGATCTGAAGGATAAACAGGAATTAAACATCAGGGAAGTTTCTGGTATTCCCAAGCTGCAAGGCAGGGGCCAGCCCCTTTGCTCATTGCCATTAGTAGCATCAGTTGACAGGGTGGGCTTGGGCTGCCCCCTGCCTTCTCTGTTTCCTGGCCCTGGTGCTCATTTTGCTTCCAGTGATTGATCACCAGTTACAACAATCTGGGTGATCTGGATCCAGCCACAAGCATTTCTGAGCACCCACTGGCTCTGCAGATAAAGTGGCTCTGACTCCGAGAGGGATGTCATCATCACACTGATTGTTTGGCTTATTTAAGAAAATGCCTGGAGAATCTGGGGCGATTGGCCAGAGAGCCTCCATCTATCCGTCTTCTATCTCATCATATGTGTTCTGAGCACCTGCTCAGGGCCTGGCCCTCTGCCTGGCACTGGGGTGGAAGGCAGCCACACCATCAAGTAAGGCACTCTTCCTTATTTTTCCTGAGGAACCCATAGTCTGATGGGGGAGGAAGCAACAACAGAGAAAATTATTACAATACAGTTTTTCAAAAGCACATAAGGAATGGAAAGGAGGGAGCAAGTGACAGCCTAATTTATCAGAAAAGCTTTCTCAGAGGAAGTAACATGGAACTGGGTATTGAGGGATGAGTAAGAGTTTGCTAGGGGGAGGAAGATAAGCAATAAGGATATTCTAAGTGATGGAAATAGTACATACAAAATTATAAAGCTAAGAATAAAAAGTGTTAAACATATTGCATTCAGTGATATGTGATCTAAAGCGTAGGGTGCTCAACGTATAGGGTTCATGGCTGGGAGTGTATGAGAAGAGAGTAAGAAGGTAGGAAAGGTCAGATCATGAAGGACCTTGAATAACAAGCTGAACAGTTTGGATGGAATTATATTAGGAGATTAGAATAGGGAGGGGCTATATCCAGATCTGCATTTTGCAAAGACTAGTATGGCTGTTTAGTATGGATAAGATTTACTTACTTATTCAACCAGTATACATTGAGTGCTACCATGAGTCAGTGGTTCTTGTTAGGTGTTAGCAGTAGCAGTGAACAAGAAAAACACCCTATCCTTCTCGAGTTTGATCTAGCATATATGTGTGCGCTCAGTCGTGTCTGACTCTTTGGCGACTCCATGGACTGTAGCCCGCCAGGCTCCTCTGTCTATGGGATTCCCCAGGCAAGAATACTGGATGCCATTTCCTTATCTAGGAGATCTTCCTGACCCGGGAATTGAACCTGCTTCACCTGCATCTCCTGCGCTGGCAGGTGAATTCTTTACCACTGAGGCACTAGTGGACGCCCCCCAATCTAGTGTAGGAGACAGATAATTAGAAAGCGTGTGTGTGTGTGTGTGTGTGTGTGTGTGTAGTGCTCAGTGCTATGAAGAAATATTAAAAGCAACATAGTAGTGACTGCTGATGGCTATTTAGAGTCAATAGCAGGTTTAGGGTGATCTGGGGGACAGGATCGGTATTCCAGGAACAAGTTCCTTTGAGATTAAGTTACTGTCTGCGGCAGGAGATGGGATTGAATAGGGGACAGGTTGAAATTAATGGGAACTGAGGTGAATTATGTGAGGGATGGGAGGTTTAGGAGACAGAAGGTGATACACTCAGGGTTGGACATAGCTAGTTGATGCCACCTGTCACAGGGACACATGGTGTGTTCACCTAGCCCTGATTTGTTTTTCTCCTGGACATATAGCTAGACTACATTCCCCAACCTCCCTTTGAAGTTAAGTGGGAGTATGAATTGGGCAAGAGTGACATGGGTCCCTTCCAGGCCTGGCATCTAAAACCTCAAACCTAAAGTATGCATTAAAAAATAATTATGTCTGCATGTTTGTCATCGAGGGGTCTTCATTACTGCGTGGGCGTTTCTCTAGCTGCAGGGAGCAGGGGCTACTCTTCGTTGCATTGCCTGGGCTTCTCATTGCGGTGGCTTCTTTTGTTGTGGCGCACAAGCTCCAGGGCTCTCAGCCTTCAGTATTTGCAGCACGTGGGCTCCATGGTTGCAGCTCCCAGGCTCTGAGCACAGGCTCAGTAGTTGTGGCACATGGGCTCAGTTGCTCTATAGCACGCGGAATCTTCCCTGACCAAGGGTTTGTCACGCGAGTGTATTTGGGGGGTAAGAGATTGAAACTGTGATTCTTGCATTGGCAGGCAGATTCTTTACCACTGAGCCACCAGGGAAGCCCTAAACCCTCCCGCATAATCTTCTATGCATTTCCTTTACTCACCTGAAAGCCAGATGCTTAAGACCCAGTAGAAGTTCGGATGCCCTGGAACAGGTTTTCTGAACCATTGATTTGTGAACCAGACAATTCTTTGATGTGGAGAACTGCCCTATATACTGTATGGTATTGACTAGCATCCCTGGCCTCTACCAATGAGATGTCAGATTTCCCCGCCTCCGATTTCAACAACCACAACCACATCTATATGTTACCCAATGTCCCCATTTGGAAACCACTGTCCTAGAAGAGAAGACAGAAGCTCCCTGGGTCCCTGAATGACTGTGTGGAGCAGAGCTCACCCCGCTGATTTTCACCAGACTAGGGTGTGGATGCAAAATAAACCTTTACTGTGTTAAGCCACAGAGATTTGGGGGTTGTTTGTTATAACAGCTTAACCTACGCTAATACACCACTCACACCTGTAGTTCAAATAGGTCTGGGCTAGAGTTACATTCTAGGAGTTATCATCAACCAAAGTTGTGAGAGAGCCTGAGGTTACCAGGATAGTGAGCTGAGAAAGGGCCTGAGGGCTGAGGATTAGGAAATTTGAGGATATGGCCAAAGGAGGAGAAGAGATTCCCCCAACGAGGCTGATGGCAAGAGGTTGGAGGACATCCAGAAGAGGGTGGTTCCATGGATCCTGATGGAGGGAAGACTGGGAGCTCAGCAGGGAAGGGGGATAACAAAAGTTGGCTGGGGTTGCTGGCTATTCGGTGAATATTAAATCCATAGACTTAAGAATCAGGGAAAATAAGGAACAATCAACGTGGAACAAAGGCGTCAAAAGGTCAGGTATCTGGTCCCAGTCTTGACACCTTCCTTCATTCTGGTGGTAAACCACCTCCCTCTCTAAGCTTTGTAGAGCCCCCCACTAAAGACTATTCTTTCCAGATCTGCAGGATACATGGAGCAACATCTGTATAAGGCTTTAATCTGCCTCCCACCCATGCTCAGCCCAACTCTGGCCCCCACAGAAAGGTGTTGTATAAACAAAAAATATTGTCATTCCAAGATGCTGGGTAAGTGTTTGATAAAGATCAGAGGAAGGCCGGGACCCCTAATAGCCCCAGCAGTCAGAGGGGGAGGCCTCATTCCATCTTTGTGTTTCAAGAAAAGTTTGTAAAAGGAAGCCCTGTGGCAGAGGCTCGCTGGGATGGTTTAACAAAATGAAGGAAATTCCCCATTTCCTGGTTGTAAGAAAATATGGGTGGGGCGAGCCTTAAGTGAGCCGTTCACGGTGTCTGACTTTGATGTCAGATGAATGACAATGATCTCCAAGGCAGGAACACAATGTAATGAACTCACCCTGCTTTTCCATGAAAAACAAAACCACTGAAGGGGCCTTGAGTGGGAAAACAAAGGCTCTTTGAGTTGTGAGACCTTGAGGAGGAAGACTTAGGGGTGTTCTCGAGCTGTGACTAATGGGACATGAAGATACTGGACTACTGGGCCAAAGTAGGGGGTTCATGCTAGATTTCGTAGTGATGTCTCCGCAGCTGCTATTTAGTTTAGTCTCAATGGATGGCCTACTGAGTTTCTGGACCTAGATCTGAGTCTGTCAATATGGAGGTCAATACTAGAACGTCTGGACAGCTCAATACAGATGAGACTATGAGGGACCTTGGGAATTAGAGCTCCCTGGACATAGGAAATGTGAAATAAATGTTTGCAGCACTGAAAAAAATATATGGAGGTCAATAAGAAAGTTCACAATCTCATGAAATAGTAGGACACTTTAATTCCTTTATCCTGTCTTCCTTTTTCCCCAACAGTGTTTATTGATGTTCCAGGCTCAGGGCTGAGCAGAGACGTATGATGGTGAACGTGGCAGGATGGGTCTGTTTTCGAGGAGGCTGATGCTTAGCTGGGAAGGCAGAGTGTTTAATGAGCCACATGATGAAGTGTGTTAAGGGCTATGAGGGGGAAAGCACAGAGGTGCTCACAGGAGAAGCACGGGGTGGGAGGTGGAGGCAGTGAACATTGGGTAATAATCAAGCAGGCAGAGGGGACTTCCCTAGTGGTCCAGTGGTTAAGAATCCACCTTTCAGTGCAGGAGACATGGGTCCAATCCCTGGTTGGGGAACTGAGATCCCACCTGCTGCAGAGCAACTAAGCCCACGAGCCACAACTAGAGAAGCCCACACAGGGCAATGAAGACCGAGAGCAGCCAACAATTAAAAAATAAATAAATAAAGTGAAATTTTAAAGAGACAAGCAGAAGTCAGGATTAACCCCAGAGAGAAAATTAGATTCCAAAGACAGAGGAGGGAATGGTGCTTAAGCTCGATTTTGAAGGATCAAGAGGAGCTGCCAGTAGAATGGGAGGAGGGGAGGGCGTTCCAGGCAGAGGGAACAGTGATGCAAAGCCACGGAGGCTTGAAAGAGTGCAGTTGGTGGCAACTACCAGTGACTCAGGAATGCTGGGGAAGGAAGTTCAGGAAACGACAGGAGAGGTGTCAGAACAATAAACAGGGTCAGATCAAGAAGGGTCTTTTAGACAAAATGGTGACGTTTGTTCTGAAGACAATAAGGAGCCATTGAAGAGCTGTGAGCAGGGAAGTGATGTGATCAGATTTGAGTTTTGGCAAACACACTCTGGACCCTGAATAAAGGACAGCTTGGAAGGGGAAGACTAGAGAGATGAGTCTGGAGATGGCATCCCAGACAACTCCAGGGAACAGGTGTGTGGCTGAGGCTTGGGGTAACTGAGTTTCTTTTCTTGCTATTGCATATAAAAATAGGTAACCATGAGTCAGGTGGTTGCTGGATGGTTTACCGGTGGTCTGGGCTTAGACTGGGTTCAAGAATAAATATATTGTTCAATTCCTCAAGTGAGTGATATGATTTGCATGCATATAGGGGTGTAAGCCTGGGCATTTCTGCCTAGAGGCAAATGGAGGAAAGACTGACTTCAAAGGAGAAAGTAACCTTGGAGCAGTGAGCTGGGGGTGAGGAGGGGTCTTACAAATTGAAACATCCAAAGGAGGTGGAAGCATAGCTGATTGGTTACAAGCATACGTCTTGATGATGAACAGATCCAACCCTTGTCTTTTAATAGTTGTACAACTTTGAGGGAGTCCTCATCCTCTTTCTGAGCCTCAGTTTTCATCATCTGTGTAATGGGCATAAGTGTGGCATGAAGTAAGGGCTTATCTAATAGTTCCTGCAGGGTTTAGATTTGTACAGTTTTGGGAAACAAGGTGTCCTTTTTGCTTTTCTTTGAGTTTCTCTTCATTCCATTCCTCAGTTTTCTAATGTCACCATAATCTTTTTTTTTTTAATTCCTTGCCAAATCTCACTCTCAAGCAAGTTGTAAATGAGGCCAGTGTATGTTCTTCCATGAGTGTTCTTCTGTTAGTTCAGTGGGAACCTTTTCAGTCTGTCTCAGCCAAATTTCTCTAGTGAAATAAACCAATAGAGTATATGTGTGTGTATGTTTTAAAACATTTATGTTAAGGCATTGGCTCATACAGTCATGGGTGCTAGTGGGTGTATAATCTGTAGGGCAGGCCCACAGGCTGGAGACTCTTAGGCAGGACTTAACGCTACAGTTTTGATTCAGAATTTAGCACAATGTAGTAGAAAGTGTATGGAATTCTAAAAAGGAACTGTGAGTCCATGACCAGCTCACAACTCTGCTCAACAGAAACGGGATCATATATGCACCACGGGATGCACCCTAGGATGTTCTTAGCAGCAAATGACTTGAAACAAATACCCACCAAGAGCGTGATGATGAATAGATTAATAGCGGTATCGTGTCTATCTAGTGAAGTACTAGGTAGCAGTGAAAAAGAAATGCAGCTACATCAACTTGGATGACACTCACACATCATAGAGAGAAAAGTATCTGGACACCAAAGAATAAAGCTCTATGATTTCATTTATTGAAAGTTCAAAGGTACCAGTTAAAACTGTAGGAAGGCAGTCAGAGCAGGGGCCACTTTGGGGAAGGGATAAGGACCAGGAGGGTGGGGCTGAGCGTAGTGATGAGGGCACTTGCCATGTCCTATGCTTCCATCTTTCACCTTTTGCCCTTTTAAAAAAAAATGGGGGTATAATTGTTTTGCAATGTTGTGTTAGTTTCTGCTATACAACAAAGCAAAGCAGCTATATGTATACACCTAGCCCCTGCCTCTTGGACCTCTTCCCCTACCCCTCCATCCCACCCCTCTAGGTCACCATAGACTATGCTTCCATCTTAATGGTGGTGACAGGAGGATGTCCACTTTGTCAAAACTGAAGGGTTTCGATGTTAAAATGCATTCACTTTATTGTTTGTATGATTTATTTTCACTAAGACCTTGTATGAAGAATAATGTTATGTTGGTGAGCCAAGCACGTCTGGGGAACAGATCTGGCCCTCCAGGCTGCTAGGAGGAAATTCTGGTTTGTCATCTTGCCTCACCGCTATCTATGTGGCTTCTGCTTCCTCCTCAACTGGTACAAGGAAAGGCACGTTCACTTAACAGATGGGGAAACTGAGGCTTTGGGTTTGTGGCTGACTTTCCTAGAGGTCACTCCAAAAGCTGTTGAACTGTATGCCAGATACAGAGATGAATCAAACCTTGTTCAGACCCTCAAAGAGCTCCCACCATCTCAGTCATCAGCTCCTACCTGGGAGTGACTTTACCCTACACCCCCACCCCATTCAGAGGCATTTGACAATACCTGGAGACATTTTTGTCACCACTGGGGGTGTGGGTGTGACAGGAATGCTAGGTGTGCCGTTCCGACAGTTTCGATGTCTCTTTACCTGGTGTTTGTTTCAATTCCCATTTGAATATTTTGTCCATTACAATCTAGATATTATTTAGAAATACGTGGATAAACTTGACGTTTGATCATCAAATGGATGTTGTATTTTTCCTTCATCTGAATCAGGGTTTATCAACCTCATTGCATTCCAAATTTGGGGCTCAGTAATTCTTTTTGGTGGGGACTGGAGGTGTTTAGTAGCATTCCTGGCCTCTTATCACTAGATGCCTGTCATACCCCCACCCCCAGTGGGGACAAAAATGTCTCCAGGTATTGCCAAGTGCCCCTGAATGAGGTGGGGGTGTAGGGTAAAATCACCCCCAGATAGGAGCTGCTGACTGAGATAGTGGGAACTCTTTGAGGATCTGAACAAAGTTTGCTTCATCTCTGTATCTGGCATGCAATTGTTGCTGTTTAGTAGCTAAGTCTTGTCTGACTCTTTTGCAACCCCATGAGCTGTAGCCCACCAGACTCCACTGTCCGTGGGATCTCCCAAACAAGAATACCGGAGTGGGTTGCCATTCCCTTCTCCAGGGGATCTTCCCAACCCAGGGATCGAACCTGCATTGGCAGGCAGATTCTTTACCACTGAGCCACCTGGGAAGTCCACTTAATATTTGTCAGCCGAATACAAACCAAAAAAGCATGTCTATGCACGGTATATGGTGTGGTCACCATGCCCAGAGAGCTGGGTGCAGTCACCTCACAGACCAGCTCTTGTGTCTCAGCTCTGTTATTTCACACCTTTGTAGTCTTGGGTAAGTGATTAAACATCTCCTTACATAGGTTCCTCCTTTGTAAAGCTGGCATGAGAACAGTGTCTGTCCTTGTGGTTTTAGTGTGTGGGTTGAGGAAATAACTAAGCCTGTGCATCACTGTGTGAATTAATCGAGAAAGCTGTTTTTATTGGGAACCAGGTGAGTGAGAACTGAGTGATCAGATGAGTTGCAAATAAGTTGCAATTCTTGGCTTGGAAGACAAAGGTGCCAGTCCAGTGCTGAGTGGGACTTTGCACTTAAAGAGTCTTTATGCTTTGCAAAGGGCTTTTGTATTATTTTGCTCATTGGTGCCCTAAGGTGAGACATTTTTGCCCCACGTGGCAGAGGAAGGAACGGAGGTCCAGGAATTTCAGGGAGTCAGCCAGGTCACTTAGCCTGCGTGGGCGTCTGCCTGCTTCTTCTGAACATTACTGAATAGGTACAGGGATACACTGGAGGTGGACCCTGGGCAGTGGCAGGGGAGGAGGAGCCTGTCCTGAGTGGCAGCTGGGGAAACGGAATGTAGGGGTGAACTGACATCTGTTTTTCTCAGGTGCACTCAACACCCGCCATGCCTTCTTCTGGTAATAACATCCCAATTTTCCCTCCCCAGCCCCCCGGCCAATCATCTAAGACTTTCGGACCTACTTCCTGTTCCAGATCTGGCCAATCAGCACATTCCATTCCCTGGGCCCCAGTGATAGGCTCAGGGGTGGTCATGTGACTCAAGACAGTCCAACGGACTCAACACTCCTTGGACTCTGGCTAGAGCAGAGCTCTGTTTCACTGGAGTTGCTGAACTGGTAAGACCTCTGTTGGGAGCTGGTGGTGGGCATCTTGCCACCCTGAGAGATGGATCTGCCTGTAAATGAAGCCAATACAAGCAGAACAACGAGGAGAATAGGGACTGGTTTAAGTTACTCTGCACTGGTCTCCGTGTCTGGACTAGGAGGTATCTGTTCCCACACCCCCATCAACACCTCTCTCAGTGAGGGCATGGAATAAAGATGCTGGAAAACAAGAGACAAAGGTTCATTCTTGGTTTTGTGACACTGCCCGGTCAGGACACTGGTGAAAAATGGGCTGAACTCACCAGATACCACTGAACATTAGAGGGTGTATCTCCCCTCCCCACCCTCCTGTTTCCCAGATCTGTTTTTCCTTCCACAAAACGGGTATGCCTGTGCAGTGTAGCCATCCGGTAGCTACAGCATGTTCATTTCCACTAATTACTTGTCTGTATCTGTTCCTGACCTTCAATCTCCTAATAGTAAGAAAACAGCCAAGGTATTAGGCACTTGATATATATATTATGCATTGTGCTAAACATGTTGCCCGTGTGATTACCTCCCTGAATTCTCTGGGCACTCTCGGGAGAAGATGCGATGGCTCACCTCATTTTACATACGGGTGAACTAACCTGGGAAGGAAGGGCATGGCCAAGGTCACATGGACTCCTCTGCAGAGGTCAGCCAGGACTAGAGTCTTAATGAGATCTTGCTTCCAAATGGGCACAGCATCACAGTTTCCAAATGGCTTTCTTCTTCTTCTCATTTGGTCCTCGCCTGATTTTTTTGAACTGATTGTTCATTCTTGTTGGACAGATATGGAAACTAAGGTTCTTCAAAGGGCAGGAAACTTGACCAAGACAACAGAGAGAAGTTGGAGGAGGAGAATGGTAATGGTAACTGATACTCTGTAGGAAGCCCTTCACTAGGTCACAATTACGTGCATTGTAGGAGCAGGTGGAGCGATTCTTACCTCCATTTTACAGATGAAGAAACTGAGGCTTTCAGGATGAAGTCACTTGACCCAAGTTGCAGAGCCAGTTATGATGCAGCCGAGGCGTGCATCCAGGCATTTGGATGTCACAGCACTTGTCTTTTAAGCACTGTCCTGTGCCAGCTTTCCAGAAATAGAATCTGAAGCGGGTCCTAGCCGCGTGGACCACACACTCTCCCATTATTTTGAAAGAAATGCACTAAGGGGATAACACAGGGAGAATGTCCCAACTTCATTGTTCCCCACTTGGCAGCCCCCTCTGGTTCAGGTAAATAGAAGTGATTCCGTCATTGTTTGTCCCTGGTCCTAATGACTTTGGTCTTTGTGTCTTTGGAGCCAGACCTCACCCCTGGGAAGCTGGCCTGGGGCCTGAGAGGCACCAGCCGCCTCTGTGAACAATGGCCTTTGTTCTTCACACTTTCCCTATCAAAGCCCCGCAGCAGGGATGGCCTTCAGAGGCGCTGGACGCTGTGATAATCCTTGTGCCAGAGCTGGGAAGGGGGAGCAGGAAAGGAGGGGTCAGGTGTAACTTTGACCCAGTTAAGTCACTCTGGGGTCTGCTGTCGTCCTGTCCTGTGTTGGTGAGAATAAACTCTATGAATAGCTTTGGGGTTATTAGCTCATCAAGTCTTGTGTGAATTGTTCTCTTGTTATCTTCTGGGGTGTAGCGAGTCTGGAAATGATATTGGTGAACAGGGAATTTCAACAACAACAACAACAGTAACAGTGATGATGACGATGGTGATGATGCTGGCTATATTTATCGTTCACTTACTGTGTTCCGGACACTCTTAAGTATTGCATATACAGTAGCAGTTAATTCTAACAACAACCCTAGAAGGTAAAACAATTATTTACGTGTATTTTTAGATGAGGAAAAAGGAGGCTCCTGGGATGGTGGTGGGGAACGTGTAAATAACTTGCCCAATGTCACTGAGCTGGGCCTTGAACTGAGGTCAAAGTGACTCCAGAGCCCGTGCTCTTAACCACTAGGTTCAGGTGGGCCTTGATAAGAAAGAGTGGAGCCAGGGACATTGAGAGCAAGCATGCTGGGGTTCTGCTTTCAGCCACTCATGCAGCCTTGGGCTGGTGGTCTCCAGTGCCTGTGCCTCCTTCCTCATCTGTAAGATGGGGAGTCCTAATGTCTGCATACCAAAGTCTCATAGGAAATAGAATCTACCCTGGATGGTGCAAACTGAGAGAGTTTCATCAGGGGGCAGCTTATCCAAGGCTGGGCAGGGCTCAGTGAACACATGAGGGGTGCTGAAGCCCCCAGAGTCTGGCAGCAGTGGGGAGCTGTCACCCTCTGTAGGTTGAAGCAGCAAGACATAAAGGAAGGAGATTTCAGGAGCCCACGGCAGGCTGAGGTGGTGATGGAGGAGCCACCTGGCAGGTGCTGCACGGAACCCTTGCCAGTGACGGGATCCTGAGTTAGGGAGAAAACATGGAAGAGATTACACAGCCTCTTTCCTTTTACCCCTTGACCTCTGGCTACTGCCTCCCGTAGGATGATTCCAACAGGAAATCAGAGCACAAGGGATTCTGGGAAGTATAGTCCATAAGGCTAGGGGTCAGTTTCTGGGACACAGAGAAGGGCAGAGTGTTGGGGAGAGGGCAAATGGAGAATAACCAAGTCCCACCTTCCTCAGTCCTCTTGAAAAGGGAATAAGGTGACTCATGTAAACACCTCTTCTGTAGGAGGCATGCGGCCAATCCGTTTGGTTTTGTTACAGGATAAGGCATGGGGATCCTTGTTGGTACTCAAGAGTGTTCTCTGTTCACAGGAAGCAAAATCGCAGCCTAGAAAAGAGTGTTGATTCTGGAGCCAGACATCTTTGATTCAAATCCCACTCTCCCACCTGCTGCTTGTATGATCCCAGGGAATTCATTTAAATGCTGTACACCTAAGTTTTCTCATCTATAATATGATCTATAATTTAATACATATGGAATCTTAACTCCCCAGTTATAGATGAGTACCTACATCTCACAGGGGCGTGAGAAGCATTGAATGAGTTAAAGTTGGGAAGCTCTTAGAAGAACGTCTGGCCCTTGGTCAATCCTCAGTAAATGCCAGCTCTTGTGATATTTCCAGATGCTTACTTTCAAGAAGGGCTGTCAGACAAATCAGCGAAGAGCAGAGTGATGAGTCTTCTCAGTCTAAGAAGTAGGTATTGATTGGGGAGCAGAGACAGGAAGCCTGTTTCAATCAAGTGGGTCAAGGAAGGCCTCTCTGAGGAGGTGACATTTGAGCTGAGACCCAGAGGAGGAGTGAGAAGCCTGCAGGCCTGAAGGAGAGGAGTCCAGGCAGCAAGGATAGGTGCAAAGACCCTGAGGCAAAACCAACTTGGGATGTTCAAGGAACACCAAGAAGACCGTTGAGCCAGGTGGTGAGACTGGAGGTCAAGGTCAGAGAGGTGTCAGGGACCATGGAGGCCAGAGTAAGGAATTTGGATTTTCTTCCAGTAACACCAGAAGCTCCTGGAAGCCTGTTATGCAAAGAAAGGATGTGATTCTATGTATTTTTCTGGGCCTTTTCAAGAAGCAAATACTAAGATGGGATTAAATGTCCAGGAATTTAATTAGGGGAAGTGCCTGTTTGAGAGCAAGTAGAGAGACAGAGAGCCAGAACAGGCGGGGAGAGCTGTTGAACTTCAGTGCAGGTCTGATCCTGAGTGAGGGAGGAGACAGGGAGAGAAGGCTGGATGGCAGGATGCCTGGGTGCCATGCAGACTAAGGAAGACCCAGGAAAGCCATGGGGAGGCCTGGAGCTGTCAGAGGAACTCCGTGTCTCCCTGGAACAGACCTGCCTCAGTGTCCTTGTCAGTTTCAGACACTGGCTGAAATGCGGTCCCCAGGAACCACAGCCCCTGGAAGATGTGGTCGCCCAGGAAATACAGGGCAGCTTCAGAGTCCAGCAGCTCGGGCCCTCGGTTCACTGTGTTCCTTGCAGTTGTTGGTCTAGAGATGTATCCTCACCTTACCTTTTGAAATTACATTTTATTTTTTAAAAGTCTTTTTTGAATTTGTTACAATATTGCTTCTGTTTTACCTTTTGGCTTTTTGACCATGAGGCCTGGGGGATCTTAACCCCCAACCAGGGATCAAACCTGCACCCCCTGCATTGGAAGGTGAAGTCTTAACCACTGGGCCACCAGGGAAGTCGTCAACTTGCATTCTAGACTTGCTGTGCTAAGGAGCCCAGCTGGGAAGGTGGACGAGAGGCATGCTGATGACCACTGAAAACTCTGGCCCTGAAGGCCCAGGCAGGAGGGGCTGAGTGGGCGACCCAGATGGAACTTGGTGGGAGGCCAGACAGAGGTGTGTGCCTCCCAGTGAGTCAGGCCCCACCTGGCTCCTTCCCTGCCCACCCAGCCTACGACACCCCCTAGGTCCCCTGTCTCCCTGGAGGAAGTTAGGCCTGTAGCCCAGCTTCCTGCTATTATGCCATTTTTACAGCCTGGACTTGATTTAGGTGTTACCCTTATGGCTAAGAATATGCCCTGACACTTGAAAGGAACTTTTATTATTGTCCTAATTTGTGAAGAATTAGTTGTTGCTTTTTTTTTTTTTCTCTTTCCCTTCTCCCCTTTTTTCTCTGCAGGGTCAGGCTGGAGCCCTGTTATTGTTGTTAAATTTAGATCTGGAACTATATTGGGTCCGGCCTGGTGTCTCTGTGCTTTCACTTCTTAAAACAGGAAGGAAGGCCCCAGCTGGGGGCTTTCGGAGCGCCAAGGAGTTGTTCTGAAGGCCTTGGGGAAATGTGTGTCAGTGGAAATCACTAGAAATGCGTAGGAGGGACCGGATTCAGAGAGTGTCTTTGTGTGGTTGAGTTGAAAAAAAGTTTCTCCTGGACCTTGTGAATATCCCAGTGAGCCAGACCGCCTGTTTTGGTGGGTGGGAGCCTTACTGAGGGGGTTCACAAAATCCCAGCTCTGCCACTTTCTAGCTGTATGATTTGGGACAAATAACATCTGCTCAGCTTCCTCCTTGCCTCAGTTTCCCCATCTGTAAAATGGGTATAGTGATGTTACCAACTGGTTGGCTTGAACAGCAGAAATGCATTCTCTCATAGTTCTGGGGACTACAAGCTGAAGATTAGGGCATCTTCAGGGCTTTGCTCCCTCTGAAAGCACCAAAGAAGGGCATGTTTCAGGCCTCTCTCTTAGCCGTTAGTAGTTTCTTAGCTTGTGGCAGCACGACTTCCATTTTCATGTCATATTGTCCCTGTGCTCCTGCCCCGTGTCCAAATTTCCCCTTTTCATGAGGACACCAGTCATATTGGATTAGAGGCCCAGCTACTGCAGCATGATTTCATCTTAATTTACGATATCAACAGCATCCCTATTTCCAAATAGGTTCACAGTCTGAGGTTTTGGGGCTTAGGACTTCAAGCTATAAAATTTGGGGTCAGGGTCATTATTCAACCCATCATGAGAGGCACCTTGTCATAAGATGTTTTGTCCAACAAGCTGAACACAGCTAGTAAGTGGTCGGGCCGGGATCTGAGCCCTGGACTGTCAGATTCCATAGCTCATAACCGCAACCGTGACGCTGAAGGCAGCAGTGGACTTGGGCACTCAGAGCTGGGTCCCAGTGCTGAGTGTTTGGTTCCGAGCTGGCCTAGAAGGAGAGGACGGCTAAGGACATTGAAAGAGGAGATTAGAGGCAGGTGATGACCATCTGAAGGGCTGGCTCCTCCTTAACACACAAATGAAAGGAGCAAGTGCATCCCCGAGAAGACAGCAAGAGGAAGGTGCGGAGCTGATGGCGATTGGAGGTGGCACGTCCCCTCCCCCACTCCATCCTCTTTTTCCCCCTTCCCTTCCCGCCCCCTCCACCTGGAGAGTCAGCAGGAGCCAGCTGTCTTTTGAGGGGGAAAGGGGCTGTAAGAGGATGCTGAGAAGGACAGAAAAATGGGACTTTAGAGATTTCCCCTGCATGGCAAGACCTTCCCACTCCTCCGAAGGGTGGGGGTGATGCCCAAGCAGAGATATAAATATCTCTCACTCTTTTTCATAATTCAGGAGCCTGCCAGTCACTGGAGAGACCAAGCCAAGAGGCCTGATGATGGATGCGGGGTGATGCAGAAGGTGTCTGAGAACACACAGAAAGGGAGCTCTGTAGTCCCGACTCCCTGGACTGCCCCCCCCCAGGTGACCGTGCTGATGTCACAGGGGGCTGGGGACACATGGCATTGCCCCCTCAAGCCTTCCTGGCTGGGAGCTGTGTGAAGAAAGGCTAGGTGTCCAGCATCATTCTAGATTAATTGTCATTGTTACTTAGTGCTCAATCATGTCCGACTCTTTGTGACCCCATGAACTATAGCCCGCCAGGCTCCTCTGCCCTTGGGATTTTCCAGGAAAGGATACTTGAGTGGGTTGCCATGCCCTCCTCCAGGGGATCTTCCCAACCCAGGGATCGAACCCAGGTTTCCTGCATTGCAGGCAGATTCTTTACTGTCTGAGACAACAGGGAAGGGGTTTCCTATTCATCTAGATTTTACTGAGCATTTAGTTGAGTCAGGCACTGCCCCTTCGAGTGATCGTATTTCATCCCCACCATCTCCAAGAAGTGGATATTATTATTTCCTTTTTACAGATGAGGAAACTGAGGCTCAGCAATAAGATGCAAGAGCTAGGATTTGAACCTGGGTTGTTTGACCTCAAAGCCTGTGTGATTCACCACTCTGAAAGTTCACATTCTTATTAATTTTTTTAAATTGGAAGATAGTTCTTTATGGTGTTGTGTTAGTTTCTGTTGTACAACAATGTGAGTCAGCTATACATATACATATATCCCTTCCCTTGTGAGCCTCCTTCCCGCCCGTCCCGCATCCCACCACTCTAGGTCTTCACAGAGCACTGAGCTGAGCTCCCGATGCTTTATAGCAGGTTCCCGCCAGCTATTTATTTTACACATGGTATGAAAGTGCACTTTCTGAAGGTAGGAAACTTCAGTTCATCTCAGCAATCTCCTTGCCCTTCTCTGAATAGCTTTTCTCTAAGCAGAAGCCCAACATCTCCTAGGAAAGCCACGATTTGCATTTCAGGTACTTTTACCTTCTCTGTCAGTCCCCATGTTTATTTTTGCCCTTAATGGACAACTGTGGTGGCTTATTGATGGGTCTCTCAGCACTCACTCTTGTCTTCTGTCTGTCCATTCCGCATAGAGCAACCAGGGTGTCCCCTGCAGTAACACAGATCTGGCGAGGGCCTCAGCAAATTAAAGCAGAATAACGATTTGTTGTTCAGCTGTTCAGTCATGTCCAACTCTTTGTGACCCCTTAGACTGCAGCAGGCCAGGCTTCCCTATCCTTCACTATCTCCCATAGTCAGCTCAAACCCATGTCCATTGAGTCAGTCATGCCATCCAACCATCTCATCCTCTGTCATCCCCTTCTCCTCCTGCCTTCAATCTTTCCCAGCATCAGGGTCTTTTCCAATGAGTCAGTTCTTCACATCAGGTGGCCAAAGATTGGAGCTTCAGCATCAGTCCTTCCAATGAATATTCAGGGTTGATGTCCTTTAGCATGGACTGGTTTGATCTCCTTGCAGTCCAAGAATAACTATATGATATAGCTATTCTGGTTTTAGGTATCTACTCCAAAGAATTGAAAGCAGAGTGTTGGGCTGACATTGGCGCACCCTTGTCCATAGCAGCATTACTCACAATAGCCAAAAGGTGGAAACAACCTCAGGATCAACTGACAGATGAACAGACAAACAAAATATGGTCCATTCATACTGGAATAATATTCAGCCTTAAAAGGAAGGGAGTTCTGACACACTCTACAGTGTGGATGAACCTTGAGGACAGTATGCTCCATCAGGTAATCCAGTCACAAGATGATAAATTCTGCACGATTCCACTTATAATGGGTGTCCAGAGGAGTCAGATTTACAGAGACAAAGTGTAATGGTGGTTACCAGGGGCAGGGGAGAGAGGAAGCAATGAGTCAGTGAGGCAATGCAGACCATTTTTTTCCAGGGGAAGATCCCCTGGAAAATGGAATGGCAACCCACTCCAATATCCTTGCCTGGAGAGTCCCATGGAAAGAGGAGCCTGGCAGGTTACAGTCCATGAAGTCACAATGAATAGGACACGACTGAGCAACTAACACACACACACACACACACACACACACACACACACACACACACACACACTCCATTGTATGAGTAGACCACAGCTGGCTTATCCATTCAGTCTCTTCCATGTTTTAGCTGTTGTGAATAATGCTGCTGTGAGCGTAGGCGCATTCATCCTGCAGTTTTGAGAGTTAGCCGTGTGTGGTTTCTCGGTCTGAAGTCATGCATGGGTGCATTCACCCATCTCCTTGTTCATTCAGCAGTGTGTCCAGTCCTCACTAGGCCAAATGGGAACCCAACTCTGTTTCTTAATCCTGATGTGACCTTAGTCAGGCGCTTGAATTCTCCAGCCTCTGTTTTTGTACAATGGGAGGTGGCTAGGACCCACGTCTGTGGCGATGGAGCAGGTGGAAATCAGCCCCAAGGTCTTGCATGCCTGCTTCCTTCCCCTCCAAGCCGCCTCACATGCCTGGAGAAAATCAGGGTCCATCTCTACCTATAGCTCACTCTTTGGTTACTTCCAGATCTGACTGGCCTCCCCGCGTAGAGGGCAAGGCCTGAGCAGGTAGACAAGCAAACAACCCTTGTGATGCCCTGGTCGGCCCAGGTGCCACCTGAGGCCAGATGCCTTCTGATGAGAAGTTTTGGACTCCCTTGCCCCCCAACCCCCTCTGTTATGCATCCCTGCTGTGCAGCACAGTTGGTCAAGGAAAGGAGACCAGGTCAAAGAGAGGAGACCAAGTCAAAGATCCTGGGCATTGATGAAGCAGAGATGAGTGGCCGGAGATGTCGGAGGTCAGAAATGCTTGTATTCTTGCAGAGGGTGGAGGAGGAAAGACACTCTTGTAAGCTGCCCTTCTCAGCCCTCCCTGGCTCCTTGAGGGGCCGCCCATCCGCCTGGAAGGCTTCCTTTCAACATTCCTCTGCATTCTGGTCTCCCACTGGGCAGGAAGCAACTGCCCCCCTCAAACCCCCCAGGACATCTCAGCTGGCACTGTCATTTAGCCTGATTCCCAGAGATCCCCAGGGACAGAGGAAGGGGGCAGGCAGAGGGGTCTCCTCTGTCACTTGTGGACGAGTCAGGCGGAGAGCTGAGTCTTAGGAATGTGATCCTGTTGGCTTTCTCTCCTTCTCCCCAGGGAGAGAATGTCTGTCAAAGAGAAACAGACCAACAAAAACAGCCAAACACTCAAAACCTCCCTTCTGACTCTAAATGCCTCAAACCAAATATAGGCTTCCTTCCTTTTGCTGCACTTTGCTTTATGGTGCTTCACAGATAACTTTTTTTTTTTTTTTTTACATACTGAAGGCTGGTGGCAACGCTGCATCGGGTAAACTCATTGATGTCATTTTTCCAACAGCATTTGCTCACTTCCTGTCTCTGGGTCATACTTGGGTAGTTCTCGCGATATTTCAAACTCTCATGATTACCGTATTCGTGATGTATTCCCTACAGTACAGTATTTGCGATGGTGACCTGTGGTCAGTGATCTTTGATGTCACAGCTGCAGCAAGACTATGACTTGCAGCACCGTTGGGCACCCGCCCTTCACCCCTGCTTGAGCTCCTTGTGAGCCAGGATCCAGTTCTATTTGCCTGTGTCTCCCCAACACCTGGACCCCAGCCGGTGATCCATAAATGCCTCCAGAAAGGAATTCTCGGAGTGGCAGTAAGAAGGATGGAGTCTCATGGCACAAGCTGACCTTGGAAGAAAGGGCCAGGTTTAGCATCTTTGGGTGTGATTGTTCCTATGCAGAATTCTAGAGCTTCAGTCCTCTTTCAATGGACTCTTCTCCCCTTTTCATCATTTGGAAATGTTATTCTGGAAGAGGGGTCTGTAGGCATCATGAGACTGCCAACGGGGTGGCCAACACTGACATGTAAAAGAAAGGGGCTATTCTGGGTGTAGACACACAGCCGTCCTCCTCCTGTGTCAGCTTCTAGTGAGGGGAGAAATGTCTGTCCTTATAGACTGGTGACCTTCCAGGAGAGACTGGGTGGGAGGGGTGGAACCTGGGGTCTCCTGCTCCCCTTTCCTCTCTCCTCCCCTCCCTGACTTCCTTCTCCCTTCCCTCCTTACCTCTGTGTCCCCGCCTCCATCCTGTTCTCTCTCTCTGCCTTCCTCTTTCCTTCGTTTTCTTCTTTTATAGTATTTATCTATTGGGCTGTACCAGGTCTTAGTTTCAGCACATGGGATCTTTAGCTGTGGCATGCAGACTCTTAGCTGTGGCCTGTGGGATCTAGTTCCCTGACCAGGGATTGAACCTGATACCCCTGCATTGGTGGTATGGAGTCTTAACCACTGGACCACCAGGGGAGTCTCACGCCGTTCTCTTTCTTAGTATTGCTCCCTGTCTGTCTCTGTCTTTTATTTCCCTTCTCTCTGTCCGTCCCTTCTCCCTCTTTCTCTCTCTCTCTCAATGTTTGTGGACATTGCTTTCTTTACCTGTGAGTGTATGATGCCTGGATAGTCAGGGATTCCCTTTGTGTGTGTATCTGCCTGGATGGCCCTGCTCCCTCTCATTGTTTATGGAACATGATGTATATTTGCACACCTGGTAGTTGGTGTGTTCTCTTTGGGACCCCAGAAGTCTGTGTGTGTCTGTGTTGGAAACATGGGCTTCCTATTCGTGTTTATCTGTGTGCCCTAGTGTCTGTGTACACTTTGATGGTTTGAAGATTCTGAGTGTGTTCCTGAATATTCCCCTCTGTCTCTGTGTTTGTTTCTGCCTGCTCCCTTGGATGCTTGCATTTCTCTGCGGTATGATACCTGGGGGTCCATGCTCTCCTCCCTCCCCCCAAAGGATGTGATCCCTCGTGTGTAACCCCCCAGAGGGGTGTTTGTTTATCCCTCACTTCCTCTCCAAGAAACCAGGGTTTTCCCACCATCGCAAATCCATGAACTTTTCAAATTGTTGCCCACAGGTTAAACCTTCATGATCTAGACCAGAGGTTGGCAAGCTTTTCCTTAAGGGGTCAGACGGTAAGTGTTTTAGACTTTGTAAGCCGTGTGGTTGCTGTCACAACGCTAACCTCTGCTTTTGTAAAGTCTCAGCAAATCCTGCACATGATACAGAAACGAATAAGTGTGAATGTGCTCTCATAAAACCAGATTTGTGGACACTAAAATCTGTGTGGCAAAACCAATACAATATTGTAAAGTAAAATAATAATAATAATAAAACAATAAAATAAAATAAAATTTGAATTCCATGTAATTTTCACCTGTGAAAGGAAAGTCTTCCTTGTTTTGTTTGTAACCATTTAAAAGGGTGATAACTGTTCTTAGCTCATGAGCCATACAGAAATAGATGGTGGACTGGATTTGGTTCGCAGGTTGTAGTGTCCAAATCCTCTGTCTATTGAAATCAAACTGGCCTCCTGCCTGTGGCCTCCACCTGGCTTGAGGAAGTCATGTGTCAGGGGCAACTGAGTTAGCACCTGAGCCTTCCCAGGGGGCCAGAACACTGACCTTGGATCCCTACAGGCTGCGATCACCCATCTCTGAGGCTTTGCTGAGGGTCCCCTTGGCTGGGCTTTGAGGCAGAGGTCTTGATAGCTGAAGACCTCATGTTGAGAGCAGAGTGGAGCAGACCACCTAGGCTTGAGTCCCAGCATGAGTCCCTACCAGCCTAACAACTTTGGACAAATGATGTCCCCTTTCTGAGCCTCAGTTTCCTCATCTGTGAAATGGGGCTCTTAATCATGCCTTCACCCCAGGGCTGTTGTGCAACCTCAAAGACACAGCAAGCATGCACTGAGCATGGCTCCTTGTGAACGTGAAATGCATGGGAACTTCAGCCTCACCTGTGATGACTCCTGAGCGCGGTGAGTCCACGGAGAGGGGAGAAACAATTTCTGCCAAACTGGTCTGGGCCCTCGGGATGCTGCTTTGCTGTGGTTCTCAGGCTCTTAGGTTACCTAGAAATGTAACCCCTGGTATTTCTCTTAGATTCCCCAGATAAAAATCTGGGTAATTACTACCTTTGTCCTTTTACTGAGCTATTTCAGTGGCTGTTGTTTAAATACTAGAGTAATTATCTGTTAGAAATACTGGCCTCTGGGTTCCTGTAGCCTCACTTTTCTGGGGTGGCAGATAGGGGTATCTTTCTGCTCCCCTCACTCCCCAGGGATGAGAGACAAGGAAGGTGGAGGGCTGCTGAGAGATCCTTCTTGGGGATGATGCGACCGGGTTGGGGGAAGCTGCCATCAGAAGTAAACCTGCAAACCTGCTCCTGTGAGGACAGCTGTCTTTCTTTTTTTAAAAAAAGATTTATTTATTTGGCTTCATCAAGTCTTCATTGTGGCATGCGGGCTCCAAAGCTCATGGACTCTGTAAGTTGTGGCGCGTTGTGGGCTCTAGCTGTGGGGTGCAAGCTCACTAGTTGCTGTGTGCAGGCTTAGTTGCCCCCTAGCACATGGGATCTTAATTCCCTGACCAGGCATCAAACCTGAGTTCCCTAAATTGCAAGGCGATTCTCAACCACTGGACTGCCAGGGAAGTCTCTACTTATGATGGCTTCCTCTTGACATCCTTCAAGCCGACGTTGTAACCCGCAGAGCTTCCCATGCCAAGGATTTGACGACGTTTCCACTTAACTCATGACTTTTTACTTTGGAAATACCCTTGTCCACCATGTAGCAGAGCAACCAGATGGCCTGAGCTCAGGGACCAGTGCTAACTTGGAAAATCTGTTTCACTCAGACAAAGTTTCACCCAAATTTCCTTCTATTGTGTCACTATCCTGCTCAACAAACTTCAATGGCTCCTTGCTACCTCGAGGGTTAAATATTAGTACCTTATCCAGAGGGCTTCCCAGGTGGTGCAGAGGTCAAGAACCCGCCTGCCAATGCAAGAGATGCAGAAGACGACGGTTCGATCCTTGGGTCGGGAAGATCCCCTGGAGTAGGGAATGGCAACCTGCTCCAGTATTTTTGCCTGGAAAATTCCATGGACAAAGGAGCCTGGCGGGCTACAGTCCATAGAGTTGCATAGAGTCAGACATGACTGAGCACACACATGCACACTTCTTACCTAGAATTCAAGGCTTTCCACGATGTGGTTGGACCTACAGGGTCCAACCCTTTGTCCATCTGTGGCCCCCTGCCCCTCTAGTCTTGCCTCCTCGCTGCCCCGCCACGCCATGCCCTTCCAGCTCCTGGTGGCAGAGCGCCTTTCCCACTTCTGCTCTGTCTGTCCTAACTTGTCCTACCTGTTCCACACGCTTGTAGCACAAGCTTGAGAAAGGTGCTTTGCCTCTCACGTCAAGCTTTACATCTGAAAGCGAGGGATCATGAAATGACATCCTTAGAATGCTGTATCCAGGAGTCAATACAATACTACCTGTTACGGGCAGAGCTTGGCGCCTGGTTCAGCTCACAGTTAGCTGCCCCTGCTCTTGCTAGGGTTGAAAATACCATTTCCCTGACCTCCCAGGCTTATCTTGCTTCCTTACAGCTCCATGGACAGCCGTCTCTGTGAAGCTCCATCTAACAACAAGGTACCATGAACATTTTCCTAGCCTGCAAAGCAGCCGCACTAGTCCCTTCTTGCTTAAAGAGATTTCCTTTTGAGAGCAAGTTGGGGTGTCGATTACAGCCTCTGAAAGCCCTCATTAGCATGTCTTGTTCCTGTAAGGTGTCTTTGCATGACCCCTGAGCCGCCGTCATGATTCAGAGCCTGGGCTGAAAGTTCCTGAATTCCATTTCTAAGATCAGCCCCGTGAAGCAGGAAGGTCATTGCCAAGGTCTTTGGAAGAGAAAGCTAGGAACAGTTGCTCCCAGGAAATATTCCAGCTTTGCTGGATCCTGGGGAATAAAAAGGAGGAAAGGAAAATGTTTTATGAAGTATAATGGTTCTTTTCAGGCATAGTCAGCATTAGATTCTGCAAAACAATTACTTTCAAGTTACATTCCTCAATTAAGCCTCCAGCATCACTGTGAAGTAAGTACTATTGGTGCAAACTGTTGCTCAGAGAGGTTAAGTGAATTGTCCTAGCTCACACAGCAGGTTAGTGATGAAAATGAGGCTTGAACAGAAATCATTTTCTCCTCAATACAGCCACTTTCTATTAGTCTGGACTTCCTGTGGCAAGAACTGCACTTTTTAGTTGAACACATGTCCACCTAACATAAAAAAAGCTACATTTTCCCTTTTCACTCACAGTCAGTGATCTGACATGCTCTGGCCAAAGAAATAAAAGCAGAACTGACTTGTGGGTCTCGTAGGAAGATGGCTTAAAGGGAGGTAACCCAGGTGGGAGAAGCCTATTTCCCTCTCTGCCTTCTCTCTTCCTTCTTTGCAGCTGTAACTTGAGTGTGATGGCTGCCGCTTCAGCAGCTATTTTGAACCATGAAGCAATCATGAGACTTGATTACCTACTAGAAAGCAGTACAGAAAGTTGAGTTTGGGTCCCTGATGTCACCACTCACCTGCCTTATCAGCCTTGAACAACTACCCCTCAACTTCTGCTAGATGCAAGAGATATAAACTTCTACCTCGTTTAACTCACTTTTGCGTTGATTTTTCTGTCAGTTGCAGCCTTCTTTCTCCGCAATGTGCTCTGACTCAGACTCTTTTTATATGTCCTGATGACATCCTCTATGTCCCTTTCATTACACTCATCACAGTCGAATTGCATTATTTATTTTACAGTTGTTATTATTTAATCTACTGGGCTCCCCTTGTGGCTCAGCTGGTAAAGAATCTGCCTGCAATGCGGGTGACCTGGGTTTGATCCCTGGGTTGGGAAGATCCCCTGGAGAAGGGAAAGGCTACCCACTCTAGTATTCTGGCCTGGAGAATTTCATGAACTGTATAGTCAATGGGGTCATAAAGAAGTGGATATGACTGAGTGACTTTCAGTTTCACGGATTTAATCTATGCTTCCAAAAGTAAGCAGTTCCATGAAAGCAGGGACTGTGGTCTTTCCTGTTGCTACTTCTTACCATGTGGCAAAGGGCTAGGCTAGAGGAGGCACTGATGATTATTTATAGAATGAGCAAATATTTCTTGCTCGGAGTCCCTGTAGCAGGTCCCAGTCAGTTAACGCAGGGGAAGAGCTGCCTATTTTTTCCTTTCAGCCTTCCGCACTCATATTTTCTCTCTCTGGGTGGATTCCTTTAAATTTTTTTAAAAATTAGTTTATTATTTTTGGCTGCCCTGGGTCTTCCTTGCTGTACGTGGACTTTCTCTAGTTGCAGCAAACGGGCTACTCTCTAGGTGCGGTGCGCAGGCTTCTCATTGCGGTGACTTCTCTTGCTGTGGAGCATGGGCTTTAGGGCACACAAGCTCAGTAGCTGTGGTGCGTGGGCTTAGATGCCCTGTAACATATGGGATCCTCCTGGGCCGGGGATCTAACCTGTGTCCCCTGCATTGGCGGGTGGACTCTCAACTTCTGGACCACTATTTGCATTCCTTTTGCCTGCAAATGCTGCAACTATCAGGAGAACCAACCCAGCTGGAGAAAGTAAAGTTCAGTGCACACAAAACACATTCTCCTTTGTCTTTAAGTCTGTGTCATGTGTCTTCTAAGCCACTTCCGTTTTCAGCTATGAGAACATATCCAAGAAAAATGAGAAAAGACAGGTGGGTCTAAAAGGAGGGGCTTCTTTTTCTGATGCACTTTTACTCCTCCGTGAAGAAGCAAGGTGAACTTTGGGTGGAGTGAAGGGAGAGGAGTGTAGGATTTTACTGAGCTCACAGCACTCGCATCATGACTGAGATGCGCAATCTGAAGTCCATGTCATCTACCTCTGTGTCTTAAATCCACCACTTTCTGCCTGTGTATACTCAGGAAATCCACTGACCTCTCTGAGCTTTGATTTTCTCACGTGCAAAATGGGAATGGTTAGAGTTTGTACCTCCTAAGTTTGCTGCGAGGATTCAGTGAGGGAACTCGAGTGCAAGGCATAGTACAGAGTAAATTCCTCTAAACAGGGAACTCTTTTTTATGTTTGTATTTACTGTAATCCACTTAGGAAGGCTTGCTGCTGTGACTGTTTGGTGACTCTGATCCCATTCTGGCGTTTTTGAAACCTTCCAGATGGGCTGCAAATTGACTGTGATGGATGATGGTGCCAAATTGGGAAGAAATAATTCATTCTCTACCATTTGAGAGGATGATGCAAAGTGCTTGTATCTAGCCTGTCTCCCCCTCCCCACATAAATTTCTCTTATTTTGTTAGCAGTTATCCATTATTCTCTTGCCATACGTGAATACACGCAGGTCTGGTTTCATCAAAGTGTAGAGAGAGCTTGATGCTTGAGCTGGGGAGTGCCTACAAGAGTTTTATAATAGACTGGTTTTCATGAAGCCTTGTGGATGGCAAAGAGCTAACCCTTTTACCAGGTTCTAAGTTGAAAGGTACTTCTCTGCTGGTGCTAGTGATAAAGAACCTGCCTGCCAATACAGGAGGTATAAGAAACTTGGGTTCAATCCCTGGGTCAGGAAGATCCCCTGGAGGAGGACATGGCAACCCACTCCAGTATTTTTGCCTGGAGAATACCAAGGATAGAGGAGCCTGGCGGGCTACAGTCCATAGGGTCACAAAGAGTTGGACACGACTGAAGTGACTTAGCACATACACACGCAAGCTGAAAGGACTCGTGTAGTTTTAGTGTGATACCAAACATCTATCGCTTGCTTTGCAGATTCTTCTGTTTCTAAGTGGCTCCTGCCTGCATTTTGCTCAGAATTAAATCCAACTGAAGTGTGTAGAATAAAGGGATTGGACATCTTGGTCTTTCTAGAACTCTAGGTCTTCAGCTGTGCAGGTTATCCAATAGCAGATAGTGGTACCCAACTGATGCTGGCAAAAGCAAGTGAGGACTAACATGGTGAAACCCAATGGTTACCCAGCAGTGGCCAATGGGAGTTCACAGCACTGAGCTGAGAAAATCATAGCAGCCAATAAGCTGATGGTTGTTTTTAGTTGAGGTGAAATTCATATACCATAAAATTAGCCATTTAAACATACACAATTCAGAAAAGTTTGGTACATTCACAATGTGATGCAACCATAACCTCTATCTAGTTCCAAGACATGTCATCAGCCCAAAAGAAAACCCATCCCATCCAGCAGTCACTTCCCATTTACACTTTCTGTCACTAGGGGTTTATCTATTCTGGAAATTTCTCATAAATGGAATTATACTGTATGTGGGGCTTCCTAGGAGGCTTAGTAGTAAAGAATCTGCCTGCCAATGCAAGAGACATGAGTTGAATCCCTAGATTGGGAAGATGCCCTGGAGAAGGAAATGGCAATTCACTCCAGCATTCTCACTTGTAAAATTCCATGGACAGAGGAGCCTGGCGGGCTACAGTCCATAGGGTTGCAAAGAGTCAGACACAACTGAGCGACTGAGCATGCCCACTGTATGGAACCTTCCGTATCTGACATGTTTTGCTGAGCATCATGTTTCTCAGGGTCACCCACACCGTACCGTGTATCAGAACGCCATCAGTTTCTATGATTGAGTAATATTCTGTTGTGGCAGAAGAGGTGGCAAGAATACACAGAAGAACGGTACAAAAAAGAGCTTCATGACCAAGATAATCATGTCAGTGTGATCACTCACCTAGAGCTAGACATCCTGGAATGTGAAGCCAAGTGGGCCTTAGAGAGCATCACTATGAACAAAGCTAGTGGAGGTGATGGCATTCCAGTTGAGCTCTTTCAAATCCTGAAAGATGATGCTATGAAAGTGCTGCACTCAATATGCCAGCAAATTTGGAGAACTCAGCAGTGGCCACAGGACTGGAAAAGGTCAGTTTTCATTCCAATCCCAAAGAAAGGCAATGCCAAAGAATGCTCAAACTACCGCACAATTGCACTCATCTCATATGCTAGTAAAGAAATGCTCAAAATTCTCCAAGCCAGGCTTCAGCAACACATGAACTGTGAACTTCCAGATGTTCAAGCTGGTTTTAGAAAAGGCAGAGGAACCAGAGATCAAATTGCCAACATCAGGTGGATCATGGAAAAAGCAAGAGAGTTCCAGAAAAACATCTATTTCTGCTTTACTGACTATGCCAAAGCCTTTGACTGTGTGGGTCACAATAAACTGTGGAAAATTCTGAAAGATGGGAATACCAGACCACCTGACCTGCCTCTTGAGAAACCTATATGCAGGTCAGGAAGCAACAGTTAGAACTGGACATGGAACAAGAGACAGGTTCCAAATAGGAAAAGGAGTATGTCAAGGCTGTATATCATCACCCTGCTTATTTAACTTCTATGCAGAGTACATCATGAGAAATGCTAGGCTGGAAGAAGCACAAGCTGGAATCAAGATTACTGGGAGAAATATCAATAACCTCAGATATGCAGAGGACACCACCCTTATGGCAGAAAGTGAAGAGGATCTAAAAAGCCTCTTGATGAAAGTGCAAGTGGAGAGTGAAAACGCTGGCTTAAAGCTCAACATTCAGAAAACAAAGATCATGGCATCTGGTCCCATCACTTCATGGGACATAGATGGGGAAACAGTGGAAACAGTGTCAGAATTTATTTTTTGGGGCTCCAAAATCACTGCAGATGGTGATTGTAGCCATGAAATTAAAAGATGCTTACTCCTTGGAAAAAAAGTTATGACCAACCTAGATAACATATTCAAAAGCAGAGACATCACTTTGCCAACAAATGTCCGTCTAGTCAAGGCTATGGTTTTTCCTGTGGTCATGTATGGATGTGAGAGTTGGACTGTGAAGAAAGCTGAGTGCCACAGAATTGATGCGTTTGTACTGTGGTGTTGGAGAAGACTCTTGAGAGATCCAACCAGTCCATTCTGAAGGAGATCAGCCCTGGGATTTCTTTGGAAGGAATGATGCTAAAGCTGAAACTCCAGTACTTTGGCCACCTCATATGAAGAGCTGACTCATTGGAAAAGACTTTGATGCTGGGAGGGATTAGGGGCAGGAGGAGAAGAGGACGACAGAGGATGAGATGGCTGGATGGCATTACCGACTCGATGGACATGAGTCTGAGTGAACTCTGGGAGATGGTGATGGACAGGGAGGCCTGGCGTGCTGCGATTCATGGGGTCACAAAGAATCAGACAGGACTGAGAGACTGAACTGAACTGAACTGAATATTCTGTTGTATGAAAATACCACATTGTGTTTATCCGTTCATTCCTTAATGGACATGTGATAATGCTGCTATGAACATTCCAGCATGAAACGAGCTTTTGTTTGAGTATCTGTTTTCAGGTTTTTTAGGGGTTATATCCTTAGGGATGGAGTTGCTGGCCTCTATGATAATTCTGTGTTTAACTTTTTGAGCAATCAGTTGACCTGTTTTTATCCATGTGTGAGATACTCCTTTGAACTCTTCAAGAAACCTGGGGGCAAAGACAGCTCAGCACACACACAGCTAAGCTCTTGCTTAAGCAAGTGAGACGGGTAGCTCCAAAAGTTGGGGTAATTGTTGTTAATGAAACTTTCTTTGATGCTGTAGGTACTCGGTAAATCTTTACACTGGATTTACAACAATTTCCATTCTGTATAAAGCACTTTCAATATTTCATTCTTCTTTGATTTCTCTTAGCAGTTCATAGTGGGTAGAGAGCTAGGAAATTTGTGCTAATTCTCCTGGGGAAACTATAGTTCAGGTGGAATGCCCTAACCATGACCCTGTCACTTTACAGAGCAGGTGTTTGAGCAAATCTTGGGTGCAGGTAACTTATGGGGATTGTGGCACTTTGTGGACCAATGCTGGCTGGAAAAGTTATCACGCATGGCTCCTCACAAGGTGCTAAAACCACCTGCTGGGAACATCTGGGTCTGTAATTGCTGAGTCATGAGTAATTGCTTGACCTGGGAGGGCTTTCTTAGCCAAGACCCAATCCTGTTAGCTGAGATTTAGAAGTACCCAAACAAGTTCATGAGTGAGGGTCCTAGGAAAGGGACAAGATGAACATCTAGTCTCATCCCTGGCCTTCCCCAGTTTCCTTCCTTTAATTCCTATAAATTCCTTAAAGGCATGGACCATGTTTTCGCCGTTTTTATCAGCAGTGATAAGCATGCAGCAGGTGCTTAATGAATATCTGGTGAATAAATGAATGCACAGATTAATGGCTTTTTCTTATCTCCTTCAAAGACCTTGGAGTCGTGAGAGAATTATGTAAAATATAGGGAATGTCCGTATCTATCAGGAAGAGAAAGCTCTGTGCTTCCGAGGTTTGTTCCCACCATGGATTAGGCAAAACTCCAAGCACTCAGGGTCTTCACACCTGCTGTTTCCACTGCCTGGATGCTCTTCGCATAGGTATGGTGCAGGCTCTCATTTCCTTCACCCCTGTGCTCAAATACCAACTCATCCTGGAGGCTTTCCTGACACCAATATAAAATAGCATCCCGTAACCCTGTAAAACATTTGTCAGTATCTGTCACACCCAAAAGAATATATGTAACATCCATGTAATCATGAAAGCCTGATCATAAAAGAAACACCTGTAAACCCACCACTTATGAGCTAAAACACAGCTGTTTCTTTTCTCAATTAATTTTTTAGGCATATAGTAGCTTTACAAACACCTGGAGTAACAGGCAGACTTGGCCTTGGAATGCAGAATGAAGCAGGGCAAAGACTAATAGAGTTTTGCCAAGAAAATGCACTAGCCATAGCAAACACCCTCTTCCAACAACACAAGAGAAGACTCTACACATGGATATCACCAGATGGTCAACACCAAAATCAGATTGATTATATTCTTTGTAGCCAAAGATGGAGAAGCTCTATACAGTCAACAAAAACAAGACCAGGAACTGACTGTGGCTCAGATCATGAACTCCTTATTACCAAATTCAGACTCAAATTGAAGAAAGTAGGGAAAACAGTAGACCATTCAGGTATGAGCTAAATCAAATCCCTTATGATTATACAGTGGAAGTGAGAAATAGATTTAAGGGCCTAGATCTGATAGATAGAGTGCCTGATGAACTATGGAATGAGGTTTGTGACATTGTACAGGAGACAGGGATCAAGACCATCCCCATGGAAAAGAAATGCAAAAAAGCAAAATGGCTGTCTGGGGACGGCTTACAAATAGCTGTGAAAAGAAGAGAGGTGAAAAGCAAAGGAGAAAAGGAAAGATATAAGCATCTGAATGCAGAGTTCCAAAGAATAGCAAGAAGAGATAAGAAAGCCTTCTTCAGCAATCAATACAAAGAAATAGAGGGAAACAACAGAATGGTAAAGACTAGAGATCTCTTCAAGAAAATTAGAGATACCAAGGGAACATTTCATGCAAAGATGGGCTCAATAGAGGACAGAAATGGTATGGACCTAACAGAAGCAGAAGATATTAAGAAGAGGTGGCAAGAATACACAGAAGAACAGTACAAAAAAGAGCTTCACGACCAAGATAATCTCGATGGTGTGATCACTCACCTAGAGCCAAACATCCTGGAATGTGAAGCCAAGTGGGCCTTAGAAAGCATCACTACGAACAAAGCTAGTGGAGGTGATGGCATTCCAGTTGAGCTCTTTCAAATCCTGAAAGATGATGCTGTGGAAGTGCTGCACTCAATATGCCAACAAATTTGGAGAACTCAGCAGTGGCCATAGGAATGGAAAAGGGCAGTTTTCATTCCAATCCCAAAGAAAGGCAATGCAAAGAATGCTCAAACTACCGCACAATTGCACTCATCTCACACGCTAGTAAAGTAATGCTCAAAATTCTCCAAGCCAGGCTTCAGCAGTACGTGAACCATGAACTTCCAGATGTTCAAGCTGGTTTTAGAAAAGGCAGAGGAACCAGAGATCAAATTGCCAACATCCACTGGATCATGGAAAAAGCAAGAGAGTTCCAGAAAAACGTCTATTTCTGCTTTATTGACTATGTCACAGCCTTTGACTGTGTGGATCACAGTAAACTGTGGAAAATTCTGAAAGATGGGAATACCAGACCACCTGAGCTGCCTCTTGAGAAATCTGTATGCAGGTTAGGAAGCAACAGTTAGAACTGGACATGGAACAACAGACTGGTTTCAAATAGGAAAAGGAGTCCGTCAAGGCTGTATATTGTCACCCTGCTTATATAACTTCTATGCAGAGTACATCATGAGAAACGTTGGGCTGGAAGAAGCACAAGCTGGAATCAAGATTGCCAGGAGAAATATCAATAACCTCAGATATGCAGATGACACCACCCTTATGGCAGAAAGTGAAGAGGAACTAAAAAGCCTCTTGATGAAAGTGAAAGAGGAGAGTGAAAAAGTTGGCTTAAAGCTCAACATTCAGAAAACGAAGATCAGGGCATCTGGTGCTATCACTTCATGGGAAATAGATGGGGAAACAGTGGAAACAGTGTCAGACTTTATTTTGCGGGGCTCCAAAATCACTGCAGATGGTGACTGCAGCCATGAAATTAAAAGATGCTTACTCCTTGGAAGAAAAGTTATGACCAACCTAGATAATATATTCAAAAGAAGAGACATTACTTTGCTGACTAAGGTCCGTCTAGTCAAGGCTATGGTTTTTCCTATGGTCATGTATGGATGTGAGAGTTGGACTGTGAAGAAGGCTGAGTGCTGAAGAATTGATGCTTTTGAACTGTGGTGTTGGAGAAGACTCTTGAGAGTCCCTTGGACTGCAAGGAGATCCAACCAGTCCATTCTGAAGGAGATCAGTCCTGGGATTTCTTTGGAAGGAATGATGCTAAAGCTGAAACTCCAGTACTTTGGCCACCTCATGCAAAGAGTTGACTCATTGGAAAAGACTTTGATGCTGGGAGGGATTGAGGGCAGGAGGAGAAGGAGATGACAGAGGATGAGATGGCTGGATGGCATCATCGACTCGATGGACATGAATCTGAGTGAACTCCAGGAGTTGGTGATGGACAGGGAGGCCTGGTGTGCTGCAATTCATGGGGTCGCAAAGAGTCAGACACAACTGAGCAACTGAACGGAACTGAGCTTTACAATGTTCGTTTCTGCTGAATAGCAAGGGAATCAGCTCTGCGGAATCATATATGCCCTTTTGGGATTTCCTCCCCATTCAGCTTGCCGCAGGGCACTGAGTAGAGTTCCCTGTGCTTTACAGTGGGTTCCCATTAGTCATCTGTTTATACGTGCTGCACTGGGCTGTACTTAGTCACTCAGTCCTATCCGACTCTTTGTGACTGCATGGACTATAACCTGCCAGGCTCCTCTGTCCATGGGGATTCCCCAGGCAAGAATACTGGAGTGGGTTGCATGCCCTCCTCCAGGGGATCTTCCCAACCCAGCCATTGCCACCAGCTCTCTCACATTGCAGGTGGATTCTTTACCATCTGAGCCATCTGGTAAACCCATGAACAACTGGAGTAGGTAGCCTTATCCCTTCTGGATCTTCCTGACCCAGGAATTGAACCAGGATCTCCTACATTGCAGACAGTTTCTTTACCACCTGAGCTACCAGGGAAGCCCATTTTATACAGAGTAGTGTATATATGTCAGTCCCAATCTCCCAGTTCACCCCACCCATCCCTTTTCCCCCTTGTTATCCATGCATTTGCTCCCTATGTCAATACAGCTATTTCTGTTGGAGCTGACTCTGCTCACTGCCCCAACCCTATTTCCCCCTGGGCCTCATTCTGCCCCAGCATAATCACTATGGTGGATTTTCACCCTTTGCCCAGATTTCTGTATTGTGTAGCATTTATCACTGCACAACATATTATATTTCTATTTGTTTGTGAACTTGCTATCTTTCTTCTCCCAAATCTATACTCCAAAAAGTTCAAGGGTGTTTTTCTGTTTGGTTCTGTATTATATCTACAGTGCCCAACACAGAATGAGCCCTGGATAAATGTTTACTGAGTAAACAAATGAATGAATGAACACGTGAATGTTGGCTGTAGAAATTCTTTCTTATCCATGGTAGTCATTTCAAGCTGGAGGGTGAGGAGAAGCTATGCCTTGACTCTTCTTTAAGCCCTAAGCTCATGATCCCTGGTGGTTCTTCCAGCTTAGGAAGGAGGACCAACCCAGTTCAACTTCTCCACGCCCCTTTGTTGCTGTGTGATGTTGGGATAGTCCATTTGGACTCATCTCTCTGTCGAATGAGAGAAATGATGGTATCTTCTGAATGAGGGCCACAAAGTCACTGCTGAATAAGCAATGGTCAGTTTTTATACTCAAGTTCTCCTCTAGAATTATTCTAGTGGAAGATGCTATGAGAGAGTGTTTTGGTCAGCACCTGTGGCTCATTCTCCCTGTGATTCTACTCTGAAAGAAAGAGTTTTAGAAGAACTCTGTAGACAACATCTGACTTCTCCCTACCTCCCAGACTCCCATCCTCCAGTCTCTACACTTTCCCTGGCATCTTGGGGGTTGATCTACATAATTCATCACCATTTCTGGGCATCCTAGTTTCCATGTGTCTATATATTGTGTTGTCCAAGAAATTCTTTCAATTTTTCCATAAGATGCTACTAAAAATCCAAATGAACATTTGGCCAACCCAATATATTCCATTTTTTTTTCCTGACAGTGTCTTCAGCCTCCCCCATACCTCCTCTTCCCTACACACATAAACCTGTGCTTTACTTGGTTACCTTGGTTAGCCATCTCCAGCCTTCAAGGCTCAACCTGGATACCACTAGAAGCGATTTCTCCTCACTGTACCCAGGCTGGGTTAGGTGTCTCCTCTGGGCTTCTCTCACTCTCCTCAATCCGATCATCCCCATTTTAGTACATCACATTTACTATTTGCTTTTCTGTTCAGGCTAGAAGTACTTTGTCCCCAGGATGGCCCTTCATCTCTGTGTCTCAGGATCCAGACCACAGAGATGACCCGAGCAATGGTGACAAGGGGATGTATGGTCAGGTGACTTCTGTTCCATTTCATCACACGATACAGACAGGGACCCTGAGACAAAGTGGTTTTCTGATCTTAATATGAGAAATAGCCATTCTTCTGAGACATTGGCTTGGCTTTGTGCAGGCTTGGGAATCATACAACTTTCTGCTTCATCCTTCTCACACTGGCTGTCAGGAAGCTGAGAACCAGACAGATACACACCTGGCAAATGGACAGGGCGCCGTGGACATACTTCCACCTCTTTCTCTGCTGTTTTAACCCTCAAAGTCGACGGTCTTGTCTGTTTCTGCCGAAATCAGCTATACCTTTGGTTATTTTTGTTGCATTTGTCATTGGAATTGGCCTCAAGGCACTCCAAGAGTAAAGGGAAAAAAATGAGCGACACGTCTGTGTTAGTTTATTTTTGCTGCTGCAACAAATTACCACACATGTATGCAGTAGCTCAAAGCAATACAGACCTACTGTCTTATAGTCCTGGGGTTCAGAAGTCCCAGAAGGGCCCTATGAGACTCATAGCTCTAAACAATACAAACCTACTGTCTTATAGTCCTGGAGTTCAGAAGTCCCAGAAGGGCCCTATGAGACTCAAATCAAGGTCACAGCAGAGCTGTACTCTTTCTGGAGGCTCAAGAGAGAATCTGTTTCTTGTCTGTTTTAAAAAATCTTTTTGGCCATACCACAAAGCATGTGGGATCTTAGTTCCTTGACCAGGGATCAAACCCACGTCTCCTGCATTGGAATCATGGAGTCTTAACCACTAGACTGCTAGGGAAGTCCCTGCTTTTCTTTTTCAGTTTCCAGAGGACACCTGAATACTCCAGTCACTCTGATCTCTACTTCCATCTTCATATCTCCTTTCTTTGACTCTCCCTTTTAGAAGGACTTTTATGATTACATTTAGGGCTTATATGGAGAATCCAGAATAATCTCATCTCAAAATCTCTAATTTAATCACTCTTGCACAAAGCTAATCTATTCACAAATCCCTGGGATTCCAGGCATTAGGAAGTAGATATCTGGTTGGGGGGGGGCATTATTCCATTATTCTTCCCCCCACACCATCCAATCAACTACCTAGTTAATTATTTCTGATGTGAAAGCAACACAAGGTGATTTGGGATTTTCAGATCTTTTAAGATCTGTCTTTAAAGATCTTTTAATAGGAACAAAAACCAAAAACGAAACTTTCATTTTGGAAGCCCAATCTTTCCAGGGAAATTGGAATGTGAGTCTAAGTGAGTTGAGAGGATAAATCCATTCCAAATCCATGTCTCAGTGGCCTCCTCCCTTTCCATTCTCCTCCCTCCCTCCTTTCTTCTCCTCTTAAGCGCTTAAGAAACTCCCCCTTAGATGAAAACCTGTGAGGTTTCCCAAGCACATGCCCTGAAGCTGATACCTCTCTTGGTGATTTCGAAGCACTGCTGACACCCAATTTTAATTAACCAGCTGAAGATGTGTTGTCTTGGCAGAAAGTCTAAGATTTTGAAATAAGTTCTTGACAATTCAGCTCCCAAGGGAAAGCCCAGCCTGCCTTTCTGGTTTGCCATGTTTGAACCTCCTTTTGATGACTCTGTGAAAGTCTGGCCTTCCTGGGCACTGTCAGGAACAATTGGCCCTTCTCCCTCCTGTTGTCTTCTTCCTATTAATGCTCCCTGGTTGCCTTCGGCAGCCCTCCTTCCCTCCCTAGCTTAGGCTTACTTGCTCTGTTGAATCTAGTCACTCCAATCGATCAAGCAGGTATTTCTAGATGTTGCAATCATATTCCAGGCCCCACTGGGAACATAAAGCATTGTACATCATCTCTATTCCTTTACTACTAATTCCAGGCACTGCTGTGATGCAGAAATCCAGTGGTTCATTTTGCAAACAAAAAGCTTAAAAACTCCATGTTTCTCTTAAAAGGTCATGCTTTTCCAGACTCTGCCTAAAGAGTCTCTAAAGAGGAAAGTTTGGGGGCAGAGTTTGATTTGAATCTCTTGCGTCACTTGTTAGGTATATAAACTTAGCAAATTACCTGAACCCATAAATTCGAGTTTCTTTATCTGGTGGTGGAAAGGAGGTATGCATACACACACACACACACATACACACACACACACAGAGGCATGCTACACACCAGGCCAGGTTTCTGTGAGAGCAAAAATATATTCCTGATACTTAACACCTACTACAAAAGTATAATCAGAGAAGCATGGACAAGTAGGGGCAGGGGTAGTGGTTGATTACATCCAGAATGACTGAGTTTATTAACCAGCTATATATTAGGACTTGTCTTTCCCATATCTCAGTTTCCTCATCAGTAAAATGGCCATAATAATGTTACCTTAGGAGTTGAGAGCTTGAATTAATTCGTACTTGAATTAATTCATACCTGGCATATACACTAATAGTTATTATTCTCATTATTATTATTCTGTAAGCTGGGTATAGTCACTAGACATCTATGCAAAGGGTTGGGTGGCTGAGATTCAGTGAACATGAATTGTCATTGTCATAGACTATTGTTCTGGATATTTGGGGATGATTTTAAGAAAATGATATCATGGTTAGTGTGTAAGGTAGGTACAGAAGACTTCAATTTGCTAATGTAAAGTGGTGGAGATGTTCAAAGGAGTTTTCATACAGATGTAAATCAACTGGCACAAAATGCTTTAGGACCACAATTAAGGAGTCTGAATTAGATACTGAGGCAGAGATAAAGAATTACATCCATGCTGTAGAGAACAGATGTACGGGTATCAAGGGGGAAAGGGAGGTGGGTGGGATGAACTGGGAGATTGGGATTGACATATATACATTATTGATACTATGTTTAAAATAGATAACTAATGAGAACCTACTGTATAGCGTAAAGAACTCTATTCAATGCTCTGTGGTGACCTAAACAAGAAGGAAATCCAAAAAAGAGGGGATATAGATAAACATAGCTGATTCACTTTGCTGTACAGTAGAAACTGACACAACTCCAGTAAAAATTAATAAGAAAGAATTATAGTCATGCATCTGAACCTTTGCATTGTAGAAGATAAATGATACAAAGAATTAAAGAAAAATGAGCTGATATGAACATTTTGCCTTTTAGCTCATCAAAAGCTAGTAGCACTTTTTGTTGGTCAATATGTATCTCCTGAATTGACAAATGGGAGTCAATACTTACTTCCTATTGTTAGTACATCTATTTTCTGTACACTACACGTAAGCGGCTTATACACACAGGCACCAATACATTAATAGCTATATCAATAGAAAATCAACAATAATCATTTATTTTTAATGGCCATCACCACTGAACACCAACAGTGCAATATGCTCAAGACAAAGAGGAACACTTAGCATGATAGATGTCTGTGGATAATTGATTTAGGTTAACAACTTCCTCTCCTAATGGTGCTAATTGCGTTAATCAACAGACTGATTTCATCAGAGGCTTTCAAAGGCTCATCCTGGACTTTGCCAATTCCTTCTCTGGCTGATGAGTTAGTTCCCCAGGTAAAGACACCCACGCTCAACGTATAATCATCAGCAGAACTGTTTTAATGATGACTTGTAGTGCAACCAGATAACCCATTCAGGAGCCCATGGGCCTGTTAGAACTTTTGGAAGAGGCTAATTGTGTGTAGATCAGATCTGTTGCAGTGGATGGTTGGTGATGGTGCTGGTGGTGTGCTTTTGGACTTCTCAGAATTCTTCCCCCCCTGAATATAGCCCCTTAATTACCTTTGTGGGCTCTTGCTCATCTTCACTCTTGTTGTTTTAGTGAACAATGATCTACACCAATAAACCAACAGACATTCCCCTGGGAATTTATACCTTGATCAGAAAGACTCAAGGGCAAGAAAACAATATGCTTAGAACACTTCAATTTTAGTGGATGTATCCAGATAAACCTGTCATATAAATACTTGCTCTGAAGCCCCCTAGGAAACTCCTAATTTCTGAACACACTCTTCAATCATCTTGAGTTCTCCCACATCCTTTAGCGGAGTCCTTTTAAACTTTTGTTACCCAGAGTCAGCTTCCACTGCTTGCAATCAAATAGTCGTAACTGGTTCAGTTGTCAAACTGTCTTTATTTTCCACACCAATTCCAATTGATTGGTAGTGACTGTATGGAATTTTGTGTTGAGAAGGATTCAGGCAAGAACAGCTAAAAGAGTGTAGCACTCAATTAGCAATATCTACTAAGGGTAAATGCGGGAAGGAGGGAGTAGGGATAGGATATTACTGATGCCAAATATATGCCGGGGACCTGAAGACATAGAACACAATGTTTAAGGGATGAGGGTTTAGAGTCAACATTCTCCCTCTTTCCAGCTGTGCTATCCTGGACAAGTCACTTAATTCCTTGTACCTCAGTTTTCTCTGATACATGGTGAGGATATTAGTACCCCTTGTAGCATTGCTGTGAGGATGAGATAAGTTAATAACAAGGTCTTAAAACTGTATTTGGAGCATCAGTTCAGTTCAGTTCAGTTCAGTCACTCAGTCATGTCCGACTCTTTGTTACCCCATGGACTGCAGCACTCCAGGCCTCCCTGTCCATCACCAGCTCCCGGAGTTTACTCAAACTCATGTCCATTGAGTCGGTGATGCCATCCAACCATCTCATCCTCTGTCGTCCCCTTCTCCTCCCGCCTTCAATCTTTCCCAGCATCAGAGTCTTTTCCAATGAGTCCATTCTTCGCATCAGGTGGCCAAAGTATTGGAGTTTCAGCTTCAGCATCAGTTCTTGCAATAAATGTTCAGGACTGATTTCCTTTAGGATGGACTGCTTGGATTTCCTTGCAGTCCAAGGGACTCTCAAGAGTCTTCTCCAACACCATAGTTCAAACGCATCAATTCTCTGGCACTCAGCTTTCTTCACAGTCCAACTCTCACATCCATATATGACCACTGGAAAAACCATAGCCTTGACTAGATGGACCTTTGCTGGTAAAGTAATGTCTCTGCTTTTTAATATGCTGTCTAGGTTGGTCATGTGTGAAGTCGCTCAGTCATGTCTGACTCTTTGCGACCCCATGGACTGTAGCCTACCAGGCTCCTCCCTCCATGGGATTCTCCAGGCAAGAGTACTGGAGTGAGTTGCCATTTCCTTCTCCATGGGATCTTCCCAACCCAGGGATCAACCTGGGTCTCCTGCATTCCAGGCAGATGCTTTAACCTCTGAGCCACCAGGCATGAGTAAGGGATAAATAAAACATTACCTGCTGCTACTGGTGTTGTGCCATTATTATACTTGAGGTGTAGATACTGGACATCTGAGCAGTGAATGAATGCAAGAATAAACAGAAAAATGAATAAGTTACAGTTTTGAGCTAAACAGTCAGTTCCAGAATATTCAGCACATCAGAGTCTGTTACCATTGCCATCAATTCCTTAACTGGGTTCTCGGAAGTTTTCATCTTTCTTCCGGGCACCTGTGTGTAATTTGGACCTAAATTCCCTTTATTAGGTTTTCCATAGGAGGTAAAACCACACGATCATATTTTCTGTCTTTCCAGCCCTCATCAATGAATTTAAGACAGCATTCTTATTGAACATCTGTTAGGTATTTTTCTTTAAATAGATCATTTTGAAAAGATTTATTTCTAGCTGTTTTCTTTGGCTCATTACTAATATGTATTGTTAGTGTCCTGATAACCCATTTCAGCCTTCTTTCTGAGGCAAAGGCATTAAAATATTTTTTAAAATGACCTTCTGGAAGCTTAATTTGCCTCATTCTCAATGCGTGCCCAGTCGCTAAGGTGTCCGACTCTTTGTGACCCTTTGGACTGTAGCCCACCAGGCTCCTCTGTCCATGAGATTTTCAGGCAAGAACACTGGAGTGGGTTGTCATTTCCTCCTCCAGGGGATCTTCCCAACCCAGGAATCAAGCCTGTATCTCCTATGTCTCCTGCATTGCAAGCAGAGTCTTTACCTCCTGAGCCATGGGGTAAGCCCTCTTTCAATAGGAAGCTTATTTTAAAATTTTTAACATATAAATTATCACACGTGAAATGAATCGCCAGTCCAGGTTTGATGCATGATACAGGGTGCTCGGGGCTGGTGCACTGGGATGACCCAGAGGGATGGGGAGGGAGGTGGGAGGGGGGTTTAGGATGGGGAACACATGTACATGCATGGTGGATTCGTGTCAATGTACGGCAAAACCAATACAATATTATAAAGTAAAAAAATAAAAAAAATTTTAGTCATGATATAAGAAATCATCTATATATACATCTAATACATATAGGATCTTTCTGTTCTTTATTAATCCCCTTTTCATTACAATAGCTAATCTTTATTCCTCTCCTATTATGTGTCAGTCACTGTGCTAAATGTTTTACGTGTATTTTCATTTTGAAAACCGAAGAAGCAGATGCTCTTCCTCCGCCCCATTTTACATTTGGGGAAACTGAGGCACAGACCAGTGAGATAAGACTTCAGTGAAAGTGGCTGATATGGGAGGTGTTCCCAGGGCACTGGGTGGGGAGTTGGAAGGATGGACTAAGAGAAAGCAGCCTACTTAGAGGATGTAATAGCAGGTCCCCTCCTTGGGCGGTGGGGGGCTCCATCCCATTCGAGGAGCTGAGAGGTGGTGCAGAGCATAGACTGCAGATAAGGGGCCGGCCCCCACCCGTCCGTGGTTGGCGGCCACGTTGTGGGGGCCTTCATTCAGTGTCTAAGTCCAGGCAGAGCCCTCAGGCTGAGACCGGGTTCTGGCAGCTGGAAGCCTAACTGCGCTGAAATGGTTCAGACCAAGGAGAGGTAGGGAGTGTGCTCAGGCTTCTGTCACAGTTAAAGCAGTTACCTTCCTTCCTCAAGGTCATGCAGCTATTATCCTCAACCAGGTTAAAAATCCAAGTGCTTGATTGCTGAAATAATCCCAGAGAAAAGTCACGGATTCCCTCTCTCCTTGTCTTACCTGTTCCTTCTATCCTCCTTCTACCCTCCACCTTGCTCAAGTCACGTCTGTGGTCCCCAGCTTCAGCAGCCCAGACCCAGCTTCATGGAAATACTAGATCCCAGGAGACAGCTGCATGACTGTGTTTTTCTTTGACCAATTTGGGGAGGTTTGTCTGAGACACTGGCTCCTATTGACTTCTGATTCAAAAAATGATTTCAACTGAGTTGCCTCCCCTCCACTGAAGGCTAGCATCTTGCTATTAGTAAGAGTATTGATTTTTTAAAATGAGCCTGTTACAGAACCTACTTAACGCTATTGAACTTCCCATGTTTAAATATTTACTCTACAGTTCCAACCTGTTGATCCTTCCTTGCTTCTGACGTGGGATGGGTTGTTCCTCCTTGGAACTTCTATCTCTGCAGAAAATGTCAGACATTACGATATAACATGGTATGTTCAGGAAACTGGGTGTTCAGTGAAGGTGGTTTTATGTGTAATTGAGATTTAACATGGAATCTCAGTGCCTGGCATATCCCCATTCTTGTGTGGGTAATTGTTGTGCCATGTTTCATCTATGGCAGCAGTTCATTTATTCAATTCATTAATTCATTCAATGACAGGCACATTGGTGAGCTAGACCAGTAAGGGGAAGTGCATATTTCCTTGGTTTGCCTAATGAGTCATCACTTTTAATATCTGTTCTCATCCAACTTCAAAGATATAACAGTTTCTCAAAAACTTGGGGGGGGGGGTCCCAGATTCCTTTGAGAGTCTGATGGAAGGCAAGGAGCTCACCCAGGGGACTCCATCACTTTGCCTTCATTTTTGGTCTGGGGGATTATGGAGAATCCAGGTCAAGAACTCAAGGAAATTATTTCTGGAAGCTTGGTCTCTTTATTTACCAAACTTCTCATAGAAAATAACTTTTTCCTCCTCAATTGCCTTCTGAAATTTGAGCAGGGTAAATGGAAATTCCTAGCTACTTAGGAATTCATATTCTAAGTGTCAATTTTTTGTGTTCCTTGGCTATTCATAAACTCACTTTACATGTGATTATAAAATTTAAAAATGTTTAATGTCTATCTCTTTCTGATGCAATATATAGTAGATTTAAATAGTGAAATGCTTATTAAGTTAGACACCCATGGTATTTCATCCTTTGTATACCCATATAAGAGCTGTCATTTATTGAACATTTATTATGTATTCTTAACTTGTGTTATTTCTCTTAATGCTTACAACAGCTCTATGAGGCAGGCGTTGCTATCAGTTCCTTTGTTCAGAAGATGAAAGAAATGTTGAGAGAAACACTTTTCCCAAAGCAAGTCAATTAGAAAGTGGCAAAGCCTAGATTTGATCCAAAGGTCCCTGACACCAAATCTCATTTGTTGAACTACTATACTATGTTGTTAACCGGAGGCAATTTTTGTTGACGTTTTGGTGTCCTTCTTATCCTTGATATAAAAAAATTTCTTTAAAATAAAATTTTATTTTGTATTCTGCCTTTTTACCCTAGCATCAGAAGCATTTATTTTTTTTGGCATGTAAGAGCTATACTTAACCATTTTCCTATTAGTGGACTTTTAAGATATTTCTGATTTCTTATATTATAAGTAACACTATAAGGGACATTTTAAAGTCCACACACATTTAAATGCACTGATTTTGAAAATCAGCTTGTGATATTAAGTCGCTTTCTTTCTTTCTTCCTCTTTCCCTTTTTCTTTCTTTCTTTTTTTTTTCTTTCTTGTTTTAGGGAGGTAAACATATTTTCCAGGCCCAGATGGGTTGCTGAATTAAACCATATCTCTATCCTGAATCAATTCCTCAAAGTTAGACTCTTAAAGACTCTTCTTTTCTATGCCTAAATGGATTTTCACTTTTTTCTCCACAACTCAAGTGGTATTTTTAAAACCTTTGGAATGTGGGCAAATGCATATCATCTATATTAGAAGAGACCCGATGAGCAGACCATCCTAAGAAGCAGAAAGTCCAAACATAGTTGATGATTGACTTTGGAATGTGATATAAGAACACAGTGAAAATAGCAGTTTTACCTTGTAAATAAGTCTTAGCTACATTGAAATGACTTTTCATTTTCTATGTGTTTGCTGATTCCAAATGGGTAAGGATCAGAGATATTTGCTGGGTAACAAAAACAAGCCCATATGGGGCTTTGTCCAAAAGCCCACCAGGACTTGGCTCCCATCACACAATTTGTCACAGTATATTATGGTCCTGTAGACTTGTCTTTATCCTCCAGGAGATCATGGATTTCCGGAAGCTGTGGATAAACGTCTGTGACACCGTAGTATTCCCAGGGTCACATAATAATTGGCATTCATAAAATGGTGTTGGAAGCCAACAAGTGAGAAAACTAGCCATGGGTCATCTTGTGAATAAATTCCTGGGAAATGACTCTGCTCATTAGGAATCATCATAGACCAGAAGACTTTTGAACTCATTTTCGTAAGTTTCATAGGGTGGATCTCTTAGAACCGCAAGGAATCTAACTAAGGCGGCTCCTGATATCAGGATGATAGCCTTTTAAAATATATATTTATTTTGTTTTTTCTTAATTTGTATCCGCCTTTCTATTTTTTGACTGCGGTGGGTCTTTGTTGCTGCACGTGGGCTTTCTCTAGTTGTGGTGTGTGGGCGTCTCACGGCAGTGGCTGCTCTTGCTGTGGAGTGCAGGCTCTAGAGTGGAGTGTTGGAGTGTGGAGTGTTGTGGTGCGTGGGCTTCGGCAGCTGTGACTCTCGGTCTCTAGAGCACAGGCTTAGTAGCTGTGGCTCACGAGTTTAGTTGCTCCTCCGCATGGGATCTTCCCAGATCAGGGATCGAACCCTGCACTGCAAGGCAGATTCATAACTACTGGACCACCAGGGAAGCCCTAGGATGACAACCTTTGGACTGATGAGGCTGACATGAGTTCGAGCGTGCTTTTAGGTCCTTATTCTATCTGCTTGTTCTCAGCTCATCCTGAGAGGGTGGGTTTCAGTCTGATTTGAGGGCTATCTCTGCCTTGTTGAAAAAACCAAATAGCTAATTCTTGCTCATTGGCTGGAAGATGAACTGTGTGTTACCAAACAGAACAGTTTGGTCAAGCCCTCTCGTGCCCCATCTCATACTGTTTTCTCTCTCTCTCTCTTTGTTTTCCCCCATGAAATCTACCATGATTTCACAGACTGTCGCAAATCATGCAGGGCAGTCCTAGTCAAGCCCTTCACCTGCTAGGAGGGGACACTTGGGGGCTTCCTGCTCCTCTGATGGCATTGCTCCGCTCTACCTGTTCAGTTGTTGGCCTCTTTTTATTTCCCTGTCTGCTCTTTACCTGCTGCACTCCTCACGGGCCCTGGAGGACAAGAATTAATTTATGGTGCTGTGAAATGTGCTGGCCTTATCAAGGGATTACAGGTTAATACCCTCATGGTTCCCCTCCGTTACCTTTGGTCCTGGAGACCGTGTTGACATTGCAGGTTTGAACTTGAGGGAGGGGGCGAGGTGAGGAAGAAGGCAATTACAAGGCTCCCAGTTGCCTGCTGACCTGTTTGAAGCAGGTACGACTCACCCAGGTGTGGGCAGAGGGGCCCTTCACCCAGAGCCCTATCTCTGTTGAGAGATAAATTCACAGCTAATAAAGATAAGGGCCCTAGAGAAATGCCCTGAGCTGGAACTGCGTTGGCCACCCAGCCAATCAAAGCCAGCTGTGACTAATTCTCTCAATGGGAAATTCTGCAGGTTGGAGAGGGTTTGATGTGGTGGGGCTGGTGAGAGAAAGCCACCCTGGCTAGAAATGGTTTTGAACCCGGCCTCTGTCACTTAACGGCCATGGGGATCTTGAGCAGGTGTCTTTCCCTCTTTAAGCCTCAACCTGATGATCTTCCATGTCCTACATCTCAGGGCTCTTGGGAGAATGAACCATAATAATGAGTGAAAAGCAACCTTCATACTACCCAACACAGAGTCGATGTCCACCAAATGTGAATTCCCCTTGTCCCTGACTGTTGTGGGCGTTGGGAGGGTTAGGATCGGTTCCTGCTCTGAATCTGCTTTGTTTCTCCTAACCCTCAAGGAGGCACCCTGAAATGCAGTTGCGGGTGATATGATATGACTGATGGTATGATAACCTCAGGTCTTTTTGGAACAGTAAATAAAGAATTGCCCAGCTCTGTAGAAAACCCTCCCGTGGCTTCCCATTCAGTTACACTAAAATCCCACTCCTTAGTGTGGTTGGTAAGATATTTATGATCTGTCCCTAGTTCCTTCTTGGACCTCATTTTCTACCAGGCTGGGCTCTCTCAGTTTTAGTCTTACTGGTCGCCTTGCTATTCCTCTGACCTACCAAGCCAGTTTCTCCCTTAAGACTTGCTGGGGGAGTCTCACCCACGGCTTCATGGGTTCATCTTAGTTCAAATGCCACCTCCTCAGAAGCCTTCACTGACCTCTTCACAGTCTCCATGGCCCCCTCATCACTGTCTGCCATGATGCGAGTCATTTAGTTGTTCATCTCATTGCTGTGTCTCTCCATGAGGCCGTCATTTCCTCATCTGAACCATTCCCATCTGCACACCCCCACACTGGGAAGAAAGCCGGGTACACAGGGACTGCTCAGTAGATAGTTGTTGGATGAATGAATAAATGCACAAGCCTATTTTAATTTTTTAAGTAAGTGATCCCCAAGCCTCAGCAATCGAATGATTCTTAGAAATGAAGCATGTATCATACTCTACACTGACCACCTTTCTTCAACGTGTTTCCATGAAGTGAGCATGCATGAGGGCTGAGATTGGCAAATGACCCAACTTTACCCAAGGTGTTAGTTTGCCACTGTTGCTATAACAAATGACCACAGACACAGTGGCTTCAAACCTTGCAGATTTACCATCTTACAGTTCTGGAAATCAGAATGCCTAAAATCGAGGTGTCCCTAGGGCTGTGTTCCTTCTGCAGGCTCTAATGAGAATCTGTTTCTTTACCTTTTCCAGCTTCCAGAGGCTACTCACGTTCCTTGGCTCATGGCCCCGTCTGGCTCCTCAAAGCCAGTAATTGCATCAGTTGGACTCTCCTTGTCATCACATCTCCTTTCCTCACTCTGACCCTCCTGCCTCCCTCTTATAAGGATCTTGTAATTCCACTGGACCCACCCAGGTAATCCAGGATAATCTCCCCATCTCAGGATCCTAAAATTATTCACATCTGCACAGTCCCTTTTGCCGTGCACAGTGACATAGTCACAGGCTCTGGGGATGAAGATGGGGGCATCTTTGTGGGGGACCATTATTCTGCCAACCATGCCACTTCTACTGTCTGAAAAAAGGAAGATGATCTGAAATGTTCTCTTTAAAAATTTTTTATTTATTTTTTGGCTGCTCTGGGTCTTCGTCGCTGTCCTCGGGCTTCCTCTAGCTGCGATGAGTAGGGACTACTCTTCCTTGGGCTCTTCGGCCTCTCTTTGTGGTGGCTCCTCTTGCTGTGGCTCATGGGCTCTAGATCACGGGATCAGTAGTTGTGGTACACGGGCTTACTTGCTCTGCGGCATTGTGGGGTCTTCCCAGCTTAGCGATCAAACTTGTGTCCTCTGCCCTAGCAGGTGGATTCTTAATCACAGGACCACCAGGGAGGTCCCCCCTCCTGGAGCTGTTGTCTGCTGTCTGAATTCACCATCACTGTGTCTCCTCCATTTCATTTCCTCCACAATTCCTTCCTCCTTCTTATTCCACCTTTTTTGGTACCCTATGTTCTCAGGCAGTTCATGCTGGAAAAATGTTCATTCTTGTTATCAATTTATTTTCCCCCCTTAGGACAGAGATATTCATCCTTTAGAATGTTAGCGTTAACCACTGGCCACTTTTGACTTGTCACCAGTAGATTCTAAAATTGCCATGGCATGGATGCATAATATTTATTTCTGAGAGAACCTAGGTGAATTTTTCTCAGGGAAGTTGAGTTCAACACCATTCCATGGAGGTCTGGATACTCTCAGGAGGGTCACCAAATCAGACCCAGGTCTTAGAACATCAGAGAATATAAACACGGAATCAATTCATCACATCCATAGCCTGAACAAATTGCTCTTTTTGTTCCCAGCCCACAACGTGGATCCCAGGAGGGAACAGGAAGTGGCTTGAGAAAATAAACCCAGCTCACTGGTCCTGTGGATGGCGCCCTCTCCACACCAGAAAGCGGCAAGCAGGCTTGGAGAAATATATCCTGGTGGGCACCATTTTCTCCAGAGTCCAATGGGGCAAACAACAGTCCCAGCTGGATTCAACGAAGAGCTTAGAGGTAAGCAGTCATACTAACACTTGGCTCTCAAGGCCCCACAGTTTCCAAGTTCTGGAGTCTTCTTTACCTCAGGCAGTGCTGTCAGGCAGACTTTTGAAAGACCGGGAGGGATTTGCAGTCGTTGTTGTCATTTAGTCTCTAAGTTACATCTGCATCTTTGCGACCACATGGACTGTAGCCCACCAGGCTCCTCTGTCCATGGGATTTCCCAGGCAAGAATACTGGAGTGGGGTGCCGTTTCCTTCTCCAGAGGATCTTCCTGACTCAGGGATCGAGCCTGCGTCTCCTGCACTGGTAGGCGAATCCTTTACCACGGAGCCACCAGGATAGCCCGAAGGGGTTAATTCTTCCCGCTCTTGGGTCACCTCACCTCAGAGCTCTCCCTAGTTCGTGAGAGACCTGGCCCCTGGTACGGTGTCAAAGAGGGTGTGGTGACTGTCTCCAGGCCTCCCGTCTCCTGCTCATGGTGCATAATAGCTCTGATTAGTATTAATAATTGATTTATACAGCACCTTTTACAAGCCTCTCTGCCATCGGCCCCTGTGAGGACACACGCATCACTTCCCTTCACCCCCAGATGATAAGCTGCCATCCAATGGGGTGGGAGGTGGCGGCAGGCACCAGTCACCTCGGTGGCGCCAATGACGAGGCGAGGAGACAGTCTGATGCAGGAAGTAAGGCTGTGTCTTATCTCCTCTGGCTGGGGTGGGGGGGGGGGGGTGGGCGGAGGTGATTCTGGACTTGTTATTAATTAGCTGAAGGATCAACTCCCTGAGAAACCCAGGTGAAGAAAGTATCTTTCCGTCGCGGGGCAAGGAGGGGCAATTTCCCTTGGTGCTGGGTTACTCCACTGTACAGAGGGGGGAAAAAAAAAGCATGCCAATGGCAGAGATGGCGTAAAGCCAAAGCATTTATGAATCACATTAGCATGTTCCACGGGGCTGCGTGCCAAGGTGAAGTTGAAGGTGGAGTTGGTTAGCCAAGGCTCAGGCCATTGGCCGCCATATTCTGTGGGGCTTGGGTTGCTCGTGTTGTGTTTTAAGGCAGCATAGCGTGTTCAGAGCTGACGTTTCTCAGGGCCCCAGTGTGTGATCATTTGGAGGTAGTTCTGCCAGTGTGAGTTTCCTTAAGCTCTCCAGTTCCATGTATTTCTGAGTGAATCCACATCATGTACTTTAGGAATATGACTTCTGGATTAAGTCAGTTTCATGGCGGTCCATACAAATAACAAATCCCAGGACTTACTTGCTGAGTGATTGTGTGAAAGTCATTGAACCTCCTTGAACTTCAGTTTTCTTATCTGGAAAATGGGATACTGATAGTACCCACTTCCCAGGGGTGAAGCACAGCTCTAGGTATGTGGTTAAGCGCTCTGCAAAGATACACTATTCATTGTTTTATCATCATGATGGTTATCAGCATGTTCATCATCTTCATCAAATGGCAAGCCTCTCCTAGGAGAAATGACACATCTTGGTGCATCGAAAAGAAACTCCTTTCCCAGAAAGGAGGTGTGAGGCACACACAGAGAGTTTTTAATGGTTGTTCAGACGCTTGATACCATGCTCCCTGGGAGATTAGTGGGGAGGATTCACCCCACGGTAAAGGCCCAGTGCAGGAATGAATCAGAGCTCTCAGGTGGCTGAATGGAAGAACTCAGAGACCAGGAATCAAGCACTAATTTCCAAGGAAGCCAGGCCATGGGGTGTGAGCTGGGATGAAGCGGGGACTAGGACTTGCACAGAAACATCTAGGTCAGGAGTTTCCAACGCTTTCTACCCAACATCTGTCCACTGATTCACACTCCATGAACAAAGTTACTGGCCAATGGGGAGACTGCAGCACATTCTACGTTGATTTTGGAAAGCCACAAAGTTTGTAGTAGAAACTCTGAGAAGTCCTTCGGTAGTGAAATCAGTTGGATTTGGTTTAACTCAATATTTTCGAAACTGTTTAACTTTTATTCTTTTTTAGTGAAGTATCGTTGATGTTCCCTGGTGGCTCAGATGGTAAAGCGTCTGCCTACAATGCGGGAGACCGGGGTTCGACCCCTGCGTTGGGAAGATCTCCTGGAGAAGGAACTGGCAACCCACTCCAGTATTCTTGCCTGGAGAATCCCACGGACGGAGGAGTATGGTAGGCTACAGCCCGTGGGGTTGCAAAGAGTCAGACACGACTGAGCGAGCTTCACATCTTTGATGTACAGTGTTGCATTAGTTTCTGGTGTGAGCAAAGTGATTCAATAATGCATGTAGGTAGTTATACATACTTCTTCATATTCTTTTCCATTATGGTTTATTATAGGGTATTGAGTATAGTTCCCAGTGCTATACAGTGGGACCTTGTTTTTCTGTTTTACACATGGTAGTTTGTATTTGCTAATCGCAAAGTCCCAGTTTATCCGCCCCCCCTACCCTCTTTGCTCTTTAGTGACCATACATTTTTTTTTCCTATGCCTGTGAGTCTGTTTCTGTTTCGTAAATATGTTCATTTCTGTCATATTTTAGATTCCACACGTAAGTGAAATAAGCCATGTTGTATTTGTCTTTCTCTGTTTGACTTATTTCATTTAATATGATGATCTCTAGGTCCAACCATGTTGGTGCACATGACATTATTCTATTCTTTTTTATGGCTGAGTAACATTGCAGTGTATGTGTGTGTCGTGTCTGACTCTTAGTGACTCCATGGACCACAGCCTACCAGGCTCCTCCATCCATGGGATTTTCCAGGCAAGAGTACTGGAGTGGGGTGCCATTGCCTTCTTCGGTATATATATATATATATGTACACCACTACACCACAATTAATTTATTCATCTATTCAAACCTTTTAAACACTTGAATCCCTTCCTTTAATTTGATTTGATTTCTTAAAATAACATATACTTTCTCTGAATATGCTTTGGGAGAGATTGATTTAGACCAAGAGAATTTGAGAGAATTGTCTTCTCCATGGCTGGGAAAAAAAGTTTTAAATCTTTTTAGAATGTGTGTTTTAAATGCATCCTACCTGTACATCGTTTTTTAAAACTTGTAAGTGGTCTCACCACCACTTCTAAAGTACTACTGTTGTTCCTGGGAGTGTTCATCTGAGATTCTGCACCTATTTTATTTATTTCTTTTTTAAAGCTGAATTTTAGTGATTTATTTAAATTTTTTTTTGGCTGTGCACTGAATGTGTGATCTTAATTCCACAACCGGGGATTGAACTCACACCCCCTGCATTGGGAGCACAGAGTCTTAACCACTGGATCTCTAGGGAAGTCCTTTGCAGCTATTTTAAATGGCTTTACTTGAAGGGTAAAGAACGGGAAATACCTGTACTGGTCACAATATCAGATAATACCAATACTATTCATAAGAATGTTGATCCAGTAGTAAGGATTATCTGTCAAGGCTACTGTTTATGAAGTCCTGTCTATAAGCCCCTCCTACACTAAGTAGGAGGCATACATTATTGATACCATTTAGTCCTCCAAAGAGGAAATTGATGATCAGAGAAGGGTGTGTAGCTTACAGACTGAAATCATCACTAGAAGGTAGCAGGGCCAACATTTGAAGCCAGGAGGAACAGTGAGAATAAAGCAAAGGCCATCACTTCGCCACCTTGCACGGACCCACTCGCCCTTCATTCCTATCAACACCTGAGTGCTCCCAGGGTGACTCAGAGGGGAGTCACACCTACGGTCAGGAGCCAGAGCTGCCCTGAGTAATTGGATGCCAAGGCCCAGATTACTTAAAAATCTTTCCGTCTGTCCTGTTTGAGAGCCTCGTGAGTCACCAAAAGGCTGCGTGTGGCTGAGGCACCGCCGAGGTGGACGGAAGCGTCTCATGACCCTGCTGTGTCACATGGACCTTGTCCTCTGCGTGCCAGACCCAGCCGGGTCTGGTCGGGGTGTCGCTTGCATCCTCTGAGGCTCACATCGCAGCACATACAGTCTTTCCATGTACCTGCGTGTCCTCTACTGTAAGGGAAGGCCCAGGATGGGGACCGTCTCTTCTGGTTTGTGGGAGATTGTCCAGATTTTAGCGCTGGAAGTCCCACATCCTGGGAAATCCTCCAGGTTCTGGCAACCCAGGACAGTTGGGTCACCCTAAGTAGGTCCTTTTGCCTGGAGATTGACAAGTAAGCCTTGTCAAAAGGCAAGAGGCCCTTGAAAACAACCAGGGTAATAGAAACTTGCAGTGGATGGTGGCAAGGGCTGTTCTGACTTTTAAAAACAAAAGAAAATACCCTCATTGGGGAAAAAAAGAATCCGACAGTCTTCTTTAAATCCAGCACTTTCTTAATTCAAAAAAGGGCTTTAAAAATGATATCCTGGGACTTCCCTGGTGGTTAACCTGGTGGTTAAGACTTCACCTTACAATGCAGGGAATGTGGGTTCAATGCCTGGTCAAGGAGTTAAGATCCCACATGCCTCAGAGCCAAAAAACCAAAACATAAAACAGAAGCAAAATTGTAACAAATTTAATAAAGACTTTAAAAAAAAAAAAACAAAAAATAAATAAAATGATATCCTCCAGGTCCACTATTATGCACTAAAATAATCACAATAATAATATTGGGTTGGCCAAAAGGTTTCACTGGGTTTTCTGTAACATCTTACAGAAAAACCATGTGAGCTTTTTGGCCAACCTAATAGCTGTCTTTTGAGAGTGTTTGCCAAGCTCCTTACTGGCCATTGGCATAGCACCTCTTTAAATTTGCACAGCAAACTCATGATGCTGGAGCTACTTGGAAGCACAACTGAACAGATAGAGAAACTGAGACTAAGACAAGGTCACTTGCCCAAGGTCATGGGTAGGTGGTGCCTGCTGCAGGTGGCTAGGGCTCGGGGGACCTGAGATCAAGTCCCAGGCCCTACCCACCCAGCCATCCCCCTCCCTTTGATAGGGATGGGCACTCCAAGAATGAATGTTTTTGGGAAACCTGCCAGAGCTCAGGTTTCCTGAAGGCAGCTTCTCTTTGTCAGTGTATTCTCAGAGTACCTAGCATGGAGCCTTAAGCATAACAGATGCTCAGGTAATGTTTGCTAAATTGGATTGAAGGGAAAAAGATCTCAGTCTTTACACAGAGCAAAAAATACTTGGCAGAAGGCCTGGTCTATTTCATACGGGCCATTTTCTTTATTTTGCCACTAGAATAAAAGCTGTTTTAATCAAATGCCTGTCTCTCTATTGGATTATAAACTCATGCATGTGTGCTAAGTCACTTCAGTCGTGTCTGACTCTTTGCAACCCTATGGACTGTATGTAGCCTGCCAGGCTCTTCTGTCCATGGGATTCTCCAGGCAGGAATACAGAAGTGGGTTGCCATGCCCTCCTCCAGGGGATCTTCCCGACCCAGGGATTGAACCCGAGTCTTTTATGCCTGCTGCACTGACAGGTGGGTTCTTTACTACTGGTGCCTCTTGGGAAGTCCTTATAAACTCATATGTATATGTAATATAATATGTATAAATAATATGTTAGAATATATTAAATAGAGACAATTATGAGCACTCTTATTTATGTATTATATATAATATGTGCATGTATTATTGTTACATATAAAATTATAAGGATAAGCCCATACCGTGTTATTTGTGGCTAGATCCTAGCTACTAGCACAGTGCCCGGCACAGACTGGAGGCTCAATTAATATTTGGTAAATGAAGAATGAATAAATATAGGCTGCCCAACAAGAAAACACTGGTTAGAAAGAGCTGTGTTGCTCCAGAGGAAAACTCTCCAGTCACCTTTCAAACAAGAAAAGGGGTCTTGCCTGAATTCAGTAATTTCTGGTACCGAGCGTGGGTCTGCCTCAGCTATGAGATCATTGCCTATGGGTTCTTGTTTCATAGCAGACAGAGATGTGCACACATTCTCCACCTTTTCTTTAAGCCAGAATCACTGGTGGTCTCTCCAATTAGACCTACTGGGAAAATGGCAGCTCATACGCATTCAAGTTTGGATCACAGGGAATATCTGTAGATGAAGAAACCATCAAATAATAATAACACACAAGCATACAGCACTTTCCTATGTGCCTGGCATCCCGCTGTGTTATATATAATTAACCTAATTATACTTCACAAATACTGTGAAGTTGGTACCATTGCATCACTTACGAATGAGCAAATGAAAGTACAAAAGGCTGTATAGCTTGGCCAAGGTCACGGATCTTGTAAGTCTGGCGTGAATCCATGGTCTTAACCCCTGTAAGGCATTTCCCACAACCTGCGGAGCAAAGAATGAAGACTGGCTCAGGTGGTCATTTCTGTAAAAACTACTACCTAGTACATATTGTGCAAGCGGTTGGCATTCCCAAAGAATAAGGATCCACCAAACTATTAGTATTAAATAATAAAAATTATATATTAAACATTAATAACAACTCTATGGTATTCAATTATATTAATTAATATATCATGTTTGTAACAATAATTATAATAATGACATGAGTAATAATTGTGTTATTAAATATCAATATTAATAATTTTATTGAATATAATGATCAATACTAATAATTACCACAATTGAGCTTCCACTATATGTCAGACACCTAATGGATATTTACTTGCTTTCACAACAAGGAGGTAGAGGCTTTTATGTTAATTTTTTATTTTAAATTTTTAAACACTTCAACTTTTTCAAGGTATAATTGACAGACAAAATTATAAGGTATTAAAGTTTTCATCGTGATAATTTGACAACATATTGTATACATCATGAAACTTCTCCCCTCACCTAGCCAATTAACACATCCATCACCTCTCATATTTATCTTTTTTTCTGGGTGTGGTAAGAACATTTAAGATCTACTCTCTTAGAAAATCTCTATTATACGCTATAGAGCTGATAACTATGAAAGTGTTAGTTGTCCAGTCGTGTCTGACTCTGTGCAACCCCATGGACTGCAGCCCACCAGGCTCCTCCATCCATGGGATTTTCCAGGCAAGAGTACTGGAGTGGGTTGCCATGCCCTCTCCAGGGGGTCTTCCCGACCCAGGGATTGAACCTCGGTCAACTGTAGTCATCATGTTTTACATTAGGTCTTCTGACCCTGTTCATCTTGGAACTGAGACATGCACTCTTTTTACCAACCTCACCCTATTTCCCCATATCTACCCAATCCATGGCAACCCCTTTTCTACTCTCTTTTTCTATGAGTTTGACTTTCTTTGTAGATTCTGTGAATAAACGATACCATGCCATATTGGTCTTTCTCAGTCTAGCTTATCTCATTTAGCATAATGCCTCAAGTTCCATCCGTGTTGTCCTAAGTGGCAGATTTCCTTCATTCGCATGGCTGAATAATATTCCAATTTATCAAGATGATGGGATTCCCAAGTGGCGCTAGTAGTAAAGAACCACCACCCCCCCACTCCCCCCACCACCCTGCCCTGCCAATTCAGGAGACGTAGGAGATGCAAGTTTGATCCCTGGGTTGGGAAGATCCCCTGAAGGAGGGTCTGGCAACCCACTCCAGTGTTCTTGCCTGGAGAATCACCAAGGACAGAGGAGCCTGGCAGGCTATAGCCCATAGAGTCGCAAAGAGTTGGACACGACTGAAGCAACTGAGCACACATTATAATAGAGATGATGGCTCAGTGGCAAAGAACCCACCTACCGATGGAGAAGACGTAGTTTTGATCCCTGGGTTGGGAAGATCAGATCCCCTGGAAGAGGAAATGGCAACCTGTTCCAGTAGTCTTGCCTGGGAAATGTCATGGACAGAGGAGCCTCAAGGGCTGCAGTCCGTAGGATCACAGACTCAGACACTTCTTAGTGACTGAACAACAAAGTTTGTATTTGACCTTGGAACTTCTTTCCCTCCACCTAATCCCAGCTTTTCTTTGGCAGTAGCATCTATCTTGGGGCGGACATTGTTGTGGTTATCTTCATGACCCTGTCTCCTCCACCTGATTGTGAATTCTCTGCCCAAATACTGATTCTTTATACGCTCCGGATCACCGTCATCTGGGTCGGTCCACTTTGCCGAGTTGAATGAATGAGCTTTCGCTGGCAGATCTGAGCAGGGGCAAAGCTACACCCCCCTGTATGCAGATGCCACACAGAGGGAACATTTATGCCTGTCCCTACCCTCCCTGCCCAACTGGGCTTTTGGCAATTTGATCACATGATCAAATCATAGTCTTCTTCACCATCAATCTCCAAGGATGTTGGTGCCCCTGGGATGTGACGATTCATGGGGATCATTGTCAAGCCCAATTCAGCTTTTCTTTCTAAATTCCCAGACTTTGTCTTTTTGAGCCGTCTCCAGAACCTTCCCAAGGGGGATTTTCCTTGCTCTTGTAAACTAGAGATTTATGTTCCTTATGTGGATTTTTCCCAGCTTAGCTGAATTCTCAGTTGTGGGTACAATTTTTTTTTTTTTCCTTCAGGCAGAAGTGTATGAAGCTGAGGATGCTAGAGAAACTGCTTTGTAGTGAGATTCTTAGACTAGTTCTTACCTGTGAGGCGTAATTGCAAGGAAACACGGTGCAGGGGAAAGACGTTGCTTCTGGAATCAGAAAACAAAACAAAACAAAAAAAACACGTGGGTTTGCCTCTTGGAGCACTGTGTCTTGGGGCAAGTTATCTGCTCTTTCTAAACCTCTCCACGTTCTTACCTATGAAAGAGGAACAGTGATCTCAATGCCAAGGGATGCAGACAGAGTAGTTATCATTATGTACCACCTTCTGTTTCAATCCTAAGACTTCTCTTTGTTGCAGTCTGTCTTCCCTCTCACCAGCTTTTCGCAACCACAATTATTTCCATTCATTTCTGGTGCTTTTTTTGGATCCCGTCCCTCCTTCCAGCTGTTCTAACTTTTTAACTTCTTCTATCCCCTTGCCTTATATCCTATATAACTCGGGTCTCCTTATGAATCTTTGTTTTTGTTTTTTTAAAAAATCTCATGGTCTTTGTATTTTTGAAAGAAAATCCCATTTTATAACTGTGGACATTAGTGGGCTTAGTTAAAACATAGTGAGTTGAATCGATCCAGCTGTTGGAGTTAGGATTTCTGCTGGAAAACAAATCATGATATATGTTTTGACCACTTGCCCCTCTGTCTTTGGCAAGACTTTGATGGTTAAAGTGATGTCAAGCCACAGCGTGTGTCACCGAATGTCGGCCGGGAATGGGTCTTGTTGATTCACACCTAATAGCTTTCAATGAAGGGAGTTAGAAAAAGGATATCAAAACAAAGCAAGCAAATGAAGATGAAAAGAAGCAGTTAACATAAAATAAGAAAGCAAGGGTTGAAGAATGGCCAACATTTGATTAGTTAATATAAGAGATTCTTTTTTGAGAAACAAACTTTATTTTAAATTATTTTTCTAAATTGGAGTATAATTGCTTTACAATATTGTGTTAGTTTCTGTTGTACAATGAGGTGAATCAGCTATATACATATATATATATATATATACACACACACACACACATATATCCCCTCCCTCTTGAGCCTCCCTCCCACTCCCCACATCCCACCCCTCTAGGTCATCACAGAGCCCTGAGCTGAGCTCCCTGTCTTATACAGCAGCTTTCTACTAGCTGGCTATTTTACACATGGTAGTGTTTATATTGGAGAAGGCCATGGCCCCCCACTCCAGTAACTCTTGCCTGGAAAATCCCATGGACGGAGGAGCCTGATAGGCTGCAGTCCATGGGGTCGCTAGGAGTCGGACATGACTGAGCCACTTCACTTTTACTTTTCACTTTTATGCATTGGAGAAGGAAATGGCAGCCCACTCCAGTGTTCTTGCCTGGAGAATCCCAGGGATAGGGGAGCCTGGTGGGCTGCCGTCTATGGGGTCGCAAAGAGTCAGACACGACTGAAGGGACTTAGCAGCAGCAGCAGCAGCAGCAGTCAGTGTATATATATCCATGCTGAGAAACATATGTTTTAAAAGGACAAGCTATTGAAAAGTTTAAAGAAGAAAAAGAAATGAGGAAACCTAAGTATCACAAGCTAGCAATGAGAAATAAGATATGAAGTTATAATGGGGACATTTACATTATAAGAGTGATCTGTCTGTCTCCAGATCACTCAGCTTCCTCACTGTGGGCCTGGGTGATTCTTTGCTGTGGGAGTTGTCCTGGGAATTGCAGGGTATTTAGCAGTATCCCTGGCTTCTGCCCACTAGATGCTAGTATCTCCCCCTGCCCCTCAGGTTATAACAACCCTCAGTATCTCTTGTTGGTGTTCAGTCACTAAGTTGTGTCTAACTCTTTGCAACCTCATGGATTGCAGCACGCCGGGCTCCCCCGTTCTCCGCTATCTCCTGGAGTTTGCTCACAGTCATGCCCATTGAGTTGGTGATGCCATCTACCCATCTCATTCTCTGTTTTCCCTCTTCTCCTTTTGCCTTCGGTCTTTCCTTGCATCAGGGTCTTTTCTAATGAATCAGCTCTTCGCATCAGGTGGCCAAAGGACTGGAGTTTCAGCTTCAGCATCAGTCCTTCCAATGAATATTCAGGACTGATTTCCTTTAAGATTGACTAGTTTGATCTCCTTGCAGTCCAAGGGACCCTCAAGAGTCTTCTTCAGTACCACATTTGAAAGCCTCAGTATCTATAGATTATGCCTAATGTCACCAGGGGCCAAAATCATCCCCTGTTGAGAACCCATGTTCTGTATTAATCACTTTGGAAAATTTTCGTGACATGGAAAATATTCTAGGGAAATATTAGTGATTTCAGTAAAAATATACACATATGCATGTGTATGTGTGTGTCTATATATATATATATAAAATCCAGGAAAAACCTTTGTGAAGTTAACATGTCATCTCTGAAAAACAAAACTCTGGGTCAAAAGGAACTTAACAGTGAGTTGTATGCCATGCTCAAAAGATAATAAATTTTCATTCTTTATAAACTGCTAAGGTGACCAACTGTCCTGGTTTCCCCTAGATTTAGTGGTTCACTGGGATGCAGGATTCTTACTGCAGAAACCTGGAAAGTCTTGAGGAACCCTGGGTAGGTTGGTTATCTGACTTTCCCACAGGTAGTGAGAGAGAATACATTAACTCAACACTAAAAACAAGAAACGATAGGCCATATCCAGTAATGAATAGAAATGAGTAAAAAAGGAAACATTAACGTGAAATCATGGCATGTAAAAGTAGTATTTTAATTTATTTGCTTGTTTGATTAAGAAACTTTGTTCTAATAAAATAATTTGTGAGGTCTGAATTCGTTTAAGCAAGGTGGTGTGGGCAGCCCTTTCTGGGTCTCTTTCTCTCTAAACCCCAACCACTTCTTTCTTCCCTCAGTTCAGTTCAGTTCATTTCAGTCACTCAGTCATGTCCGACTCTTTGTGACCCCATGGACTGTAGCATGCCAGGCCTCCCTGTTCATCACCAACTCTTGGAGTTTACTCAGACTCATGTCCATTGAGTCGGTGATGCCATCCAACCATCTCATCCTTTGTCATCCCCTTCTCCTCCCACCTTCAATCTTTCCCAGCATCAGGGTCTTTTCCAACGAGTCAGTTCTTTGCATCAGGTGGCCAGAGTATTGGCGTTTCATTTCTAAACCCATTCCCACATATTCCCCTAAGGGGCTCCACAGAACCCCTAGTGCCCTCCAAAGGATGTTGGCAATCCAACGTCAAAATAATAACCATCATAATGAAGTAGGGTCTATACGAAAAATATAAGATGGTCCAAGAGAGTTATCTTGATGTAGATCAAAAGGTATTTGCTATACAAAATCCATGGTTTAAAACAAAACAAATGCCAAACAAGCTTCATTGAACTAGAAGTTTGCTTCCCTAACTTACGCTGATTATCTTTTTTCAAATCACTAACATCATCATTCATAATGGAGGCCTTCTCATTAAAGTCAGGAACAAAGAGTCCTATGAGTGCCCTTAAGTTAATAATTTTTAAGAAATTTTAGCCAATGCAATAAAGCAGAAAAAAAAAAAAACAGATAAGATGAAGATAAACTAGAAAGGGAGAAGTAAAGCGTAATTAATTATTTGCAGATGACCTGATTGAATCAATGGAAGTTTTTAAGAAATAATCAGAATATTAAAAGAAAAAGACCAATACCTTCCCTAGTTTTTAAAAATTCACCAATAAAACTCTAAAAATGATTTTTTTAAAAAAGCAATCATCAAAATTAGGTGAAAATGATCTTAAAGTTAAAATTAGGTGAGACTAGCCATACAGTTTTATCTGAAAAATAAGAGGTCTTATACTACCAAATTTAAAGCATATAATACAGCTACAGTAATTCCAACAATATGGGCCTAATGCAAAATAGACACCTAGATCCATGGAATTAAATATAAAATTTCATAAATACTCCCAATTATTGATAAGAGTATGTTAGAGGTAGATGTTCAAATCAGTGGAGATATGACCATTAAGTGAAAAATGATTCTGTGAATATGATTTGACATATGATAACTATTTGACAAAGTAAGGTCAAACACTTACCTTATGTCATGTAGCAAAATTAATTAATATGAGTAAATTGAGTTACCTGTAAACAGTAAGACTATAAAAGAATTAGAAATATAGATACACCTTTACCTGAACCCTGGATTGAACAGCCTTTTATTTTAGTCACTAAAAGGAAGTAAACACTATAAGTGATATAGTTAAACCAAATAAAAAGTGAAAACCCAAAAGCACCATAAAAATCAAAAGGAAGATGACCAGGAGAAATATATACATTATGGGAGTAAAATGATTATTGGTTTTATTCTGTGAAGAGTTTGGCCACCTGATGTGAAGAGCTGACTCATTGGAAAAGCCCCTGATGCTGGGTAAGATTGAAGGAAGGAGGAGAAGGGGGAGGCAGAGGATGAGGTGGTTAGATGGCATCACTGACTCAATGGACATGAATTTGAGTGAATTCCAGGAGATAGTGTCTCGAGAACAGAGGAGCCTGGTGTGCTGCAGGCCATGGGGTCAGATGGAATCAGACACAACTTAGCGGCTGAAAAACAACAACAATGTGAAGAGTTATTATAAATGAGCAAGAAGATAAATGTGTAAATTCAAAAAAGGTGAGGCTATGCATGATCAGTTTCCAAAGAAGAAATATAAATGATAAATTAAAGCTATAATAAGCTATTCAATAGCATTACAATAAAATACATGCAAATTAAAACAACAAGATACTGTGTTTTGCCTATCAAATGGGGGAAAATAGATGATTATTGAGGTGGTGAGGACAGTCAGATGATATACAGATAAGCAGAGATGTCATCAAGATATGTATATAAAGATAGTCATAACAACATGATAGGGAAGAGAGAAATTGTCTACTCAGCAGTTGATTCTTACAGAAAATATATACAAGGTACAACTATACAATGATTCAAACCATGGTCTTAAAAACAGGAGGAAATATCAATGATAGATAAAATTAAAATTATTTTTAAAAAGGTCTGCAGTACATGATACCACTATTTCTAAACTCCAGACTATATCTGTATCTGCACACCAAGAAAAATTATTAAAGAATGGATAGATATAGTGCCGGTAGTTCTCTGACTGGTGGCTTTAAGTTTTCTTCACATATTTCTATGTTACCCAAATTCTCCTGTGTTATTTCTTTAATCATAAGAAGTCATATTCAGTTCAGTTCAGTTCAGTCACTCAGTCATGTCCGACTCTTTGCGACCCCATGAATTGCGGCACACCAGGCCTCCCTGTCCATCACCATCTCCCGGAGTTCACTCAGACTCACGTCCATCAAGTTGGTGATGCCATCCAGCCATCTCATCCTCTGTCATCCCCTTTTCCTCCTGCCCCCAATCCCTCCCAGCATCAGAGTCTTTTCCAATGAGTCAGCTCTTTACATGAGGTGGCCAAAGTACTGGAGTTTCAGCTTTAGTATCATTCCTTCCAAAGAAATCCCAGGGCTGATCTCCTTCAGAATGGACTGGTTGGATCTCCTTGCAGTCCAAGGGACTCTCAAGAGTCTTCTCCAACACCCCAGTTCAAAAGCATCAATTCTTCGGCGCTCAGCTTTCTTCACAATCTAACTCTCACATCCATACGTGACCACTGGAAAAACCATAGCCTTGACTAGACGGACCTTTGTTGGCAAAGTAATATCTCTGCTTTTCAATATGCTATCTAGGTTGGTCATAACTTTCCTTCCAAAGAGTAAGCGTCTTTTAATTTCATGGCTGCAGTCACCATCTGCAGTGATTTTGGAGCCCCCCAAAATAAAGTCTGACACTGTTTCCACTGTTTCCCCATCTATGTCCCATGAAGTAATGAGACCAGATGCCATGATCTTCGTTTTCTGAATGTTGAGCTTTAAGCCAACTTTTTCACTCTCCTCTTTCACTTTCATCAAGAGGCTTTTTAGTTCCTCTTCACTTTCTGCCATAAGGGTGGTGTCCTCTGCATATCTGAGTTTATTGATATTTCTCCCAGCAATCTTGATTCCAGCTTGTGCTTCTTCTAGCCCAGCGTTTCTCATGATGTACTCTGCATAGAAGTTAAATGAGCAGGGTGACAATATACAGCCTTGACGTACTCCTTTTCCTATTTGGAACCAGTCTGTTGTTCCATGTCCAGTTCTAACTGTTGCTTCCTGACCTGCATATAGGTTTCTCAAGAGGCAGGTCAGGTGGTCTGGTATTCCCATCTTTCAGAATTTTCTAGTTTATTGTGATCCACACAGTCAAAGGCTTTGGCATAGTCAAGAAAGCAGAAATAGATGTTTTTCTGGAACTCTCTTGCTTTTTCCATGATCCAGCGGATGTTGGCAATTTGATCTCTGGTTCTTCTGCCTTTTCTAAAACCAGCTTGAACATCTGGAAGTTCACGGTTCACGTATTGCTGAAGCCTGGCTTGGAGAATTTTGAGCATTACTTTACTAGCGTGTGAGATGAGTGCAACTGTGCAGTAGTTTGAGCATTCTTTGGCATTGCCTTTCTTTGGAATTGGAATGAAAACTGCCCTTTTCCAGTCCTGTGGCCACTGCTGAGTTTTCCAAATGTGCTGGCATATTGAGTGCAGCACTTTCACAGCATCGTCTTTCAGGATTTGAAATAGCTCAACTGACATTCCATCACCTCCACTAGCTTTGTTTGCAGTGATGCTTTCTAAGGCCCACTTGACTTCACATTCCAGGATGTCTGGCTCTAGGTGAGTGAAGTCATATTAAATATTTATAAAAAGAGTTTCAAAATGGCAGATCAAGAAGCTGACTGCCCTTTGAGTTTTTTATTTTTTCATAACTTTATTTTAAATATTTATTTATTTATTTATTTGTTTGACTGTACAAGGTCTTTGTTATGGCACACACGATCTTTAGTTGTGATATGTGGGATCTAGTTCCCTCACCAGGGATCAAACCTGGCACTGGGAAGTGTGGAGTTTTAGCCACTGGACCAGCAGGGAAGTCCCTTGAGTTCTTTATTTTTAACCAATTTTCTTTCATGACTTATAAAACTTTAGGTGAGGGATAAACAGAACATTCATTCAGTGGGATAATGAGGACTCAGAGAGATTCCAAAATCATAAATATTTACCTTTGTTGGGGGGAAATGTCCCCCTAGGGGCTTGGCAGGGCATTTAAAATTGATTGGCGTGGATTAAGTATTGCCCTGCCCTTTTCTCTATAAATTCAGATACCTCTGGATGGAGTAATAGTAACTGAGCTCTAGTAGGTGCTCAATAAAATGTTGATTGACTTGAAGACAGAGGCACTGTAAGATGACATTGTTAATTATATCGAATTTTCTTCCTTGAGGAACACTACAAGACACAGGGATCTCCGCAAGATTTGTCTCTTATGTATGACTGATTTTATTCCTGAGGTTTCCATCTAACTGAGACATGGAGAACAAGAGGATATACAATGGCTAACACAAAAGCACAGCTACTGACAATTAGGAGAGAATTGGGATATAAGATGCACAAAACACATTTCTCTAAATGTTTTCTTTTCAGACCCACCCATAGAGGAGCCATATTCTCAGTAAACAGACTCTTGCCTGGTTGCTGATCCAAGCGAGGCATTTGCTCATTCATTTATTTAATCATTCACTCACTTATTTCTGTGAGATACCCATGAACTGTGTGATTCAGGCTCAGGTCCCCCATCGCTGTTAATAAAGCACAGACAGCCAAAAAGTAATTTCCTAATAACTCAAGTTCTTTGTGTCTCTTGGACATTGGGAAATGGAACCAGAACCTATGGACCCCTTTTCCTTACTCTTCTTCTTTGTTCTTGTGATTCTGTATAACAGAACCTGAAGACTCCGCAGGGCAACAGTTGAACGTGAGAAAGAGAGATAAACTGACTCGGTAGACTGGAATTCTCCTTAGTATGTAGGAAGGACAGATACCTGCCATGTGTTAAAGACTGTTGGGAGTACTTCCCATCCCTTCTTGTTTGATTCTCACACCAATGATGCAAATTAGATGACAACCTCCATATTTAGCCGACAAGGAAACGAAAGTTTATGTCCAACAGGTATACAAACTTGAATATGAGCTTAGATGTATCTAATATAGCTTTAAGATAAATATATTATTTCCCATTTGCTTGAGTTAGTGCAGTTCACATGTGTTGTCTTGGTGTAATTATTAATAGTTGTTCCTTGCACATCTCAAAAGTGTTTGAATTATAAATGGCACGGTTACTCATTAGAATGCTTTTTTCTTCAAGCAACAAGAAGCCAAGATTCAGGAGGTTTAGACATTAGGGCCTCTATAAGCTCACAGGTCAAGCAGTGCAGTTAGCATGGTGCCAGGGCTGAGCGATTCAGAGGCTCAACAGCATCACTGAAGACTGGGGTTCCTTCTGTCTTTCCCTTGGCCAGCCTTGCTAAGTTGGTTCTGCCCCTGCTGGTCCTGCTGTCTTGGGCAACTTTCTCACACACCAAAGGGTAAAGGCAGACACAGGTCTGTTTCTTCCTTGTATCCCAAAGGGTGGGTATAACATGCAAAGAAGAGGAGATCTTGTTCTTAGGGAGTTATTGATAGGTTTTGATCTTGGAAGTCATCAGACTTCCTATTGTTGTCCTGAGGAAATTCTATTAGCAGAGAGTTAAGACTTCCAGGGCAGATATTTTAATTTTTATTTAAGGAGTTGGAAATCCCAGCTGGTGTATTGAAGGCAGGTTATTTAGAGCTCAGGTGAGGTGCACAGCTCTGAAAATGCTCAACCTCAGAATTGTACCAGAAGAAGAATATTTCTTTGTTCCATCCATATATTCTGATAATTTGTGCCATAGAATTCACCAAATTCTTTTTTGTCCTTTTGGGTACAAGCTCTTTAATTCTCATACCAGTGGTCCAACTTAGATAATCTCATCCCTATTTATCAGATGAGGAAATGAAAGTTTATGTCCAACATAAAAGTAATGTACTTTTCCCAGTGTCTCTGGGGGTTGGGTAAGACCTTGTGGTTAAGTTATGTCCATGAGATGGTGGGCATGAGTGATATTCCTAATGGATAGGTTATCCTCTTTGCTCTCTTTCCCCATCCACATGCCAAATAAAGAAGATTCCGAGGACATAGAGCAGGAGAGACCTACCAAATGGATGGAGCCTGGACCTTGAGTATATAGAACAGAGCCTTTTGCTGATTTCTGCTGTACTTAGTATTACAGAGAATCAAACTATCATTGAGAGTGTTGTTTGTTACAGCAGCTGGTCTAACCTAGTACATGCCCCACAGGGATCTACACACCCTTGAAATACCAGGGAAATGGACAAAGCAGCTTCTTGACAAAGTCAAAGAAAATGTACTGAAACACAGGGAGGATAGCAGCACTAAAAAGGTGGAAAGGGAGACCTTCTGTGAAGTGAGAACAGGAAGTCCTATCTTGCCTGGCTATGGTGAGGACTCCATGGTGTTGTTTATGGGAATCACCCAACAGAAAAAGTATCTTAATGGAATGAGTTAGAAACAGTTTTTTTTTTTTTTTTTTTTTGAGTGGGTAGCTATTAATCTTAGAAATAGCTGTACATGGGAGATAGTAAGAGTGAGGATGAAATGAGATGATGATTTTCAAGCATTTGGCACAGGGCCGATCAAATAACATGGAGGCAACTATTGGTAATAATAATTACTGGGTTGGGTGGACATTTTTACTGTAAGAGATGACTGGGCTGAGAGAGCAGTAGTGTTTGGAGGAGAGGGCCTTTCAGGCTGTGGGGGAAGACAGGAGCAAGGCTGGAATGGCAGGAGGAGCTTCCAGAGACAGTATGGTGACAGAGACTATTGGGAGTGGTGCTGGTGTTGGTGGTGGGGTTGGCCTTGATGACGGTAGGCTTGGTGTTAGTGTCGTGGTCACTGTTGGTGGTGGGGCTTTGGGGAAGAAGAACAGAGATGAAAAGAGCCAGGTGGAGGAATTGAAAAGCTCTGTTTAAGACTTTCAAGTCACAGTGAGGGAGGGAGAGGGTGGGATGATTGAGAGAATAGTATTGAAACATATATATTACCATATGTAAAATAGACAGTGGGAAGTTGCTGTATGATGCAGGGAATCCAAAGCCAGTGTTCTGCGCCAACCTAGAGGGGCGGTTGGGGAGGGAGGTTGGGGGGAGGCTTAGGGGGGAGGCTTAGGAGGTAGGGGACATGTGTGCGACTGTGGCTGATTCATGCTGATGTATGGCAGAAACCATCACGATATTGCAAATAATTATCTTCCAGTTAAAAATAAAATAAAATGTAAAGAAATAAATTAGAAGTTGAGATTTAAATATAAAAACAAAAAAGCTCTGTTTATCACTCTGTATATAGTCCATGGGGTGAGAAAGAGTCAGACACGACCGAGCGACTGAACGGAACTGACTGATAACCCGATGACCACGTCTGCCCAAAGTGAACGGGGACCATTCCAGTTGCCACCAAGCACATTTCTTTGCAGCACGCTGGCGCCTAATCATATCTCAAGTGCTAGTTCCAAGAAGCTCAAAGGGCTTCCTAGAAGTTATCTGCTTGCTTGTCCCAACAGCCCTGCATTATCAATCCCATCTCACAGATGGAAAAACAGGTAACTTACTTACCCAGGGTCACAGTGTGACTCAGTGGCCCATGTGTATCGGATTCCAGATTTCTCTACCTTCGTGTCTTTTCTGTGGATTTTCCAGGGTAGCTTTGGGCTGCCAGGCAGGCAGCATTTCTTCTTGCTCGAGAGGACCTACTTAAATACCCAGATTCCTTCTGTAAATCAGTTATTAGCTAGACCCTGATCTTTAACGTCAAGATGTTTGATTTTCAAATGAAACATTCTCTTAGAAGAACAGGAGAGATGCTGGTTGACATCCTATCTTTTTGTTCTTAGCACATATTACAAAAATATTTAAGTAAACAGAAAAGTGAAAGAATTTTGCAAATACCTCTGGACCCAGTGGCTAGATTCTACAATTAATATTTTGTCAATTTTGCTTTATTAGCTGAATGACTGCTAAAGCCGTGAAGGCAAAGTTCTTTTCAACGATAGTCAAAGAAAGTGATGCTATTAAAAATCTTTTTAAAATATCTGAAAATGATAAGAGTCTTAAAAATTCTTTATATCTTTCACCTCTTCCCTCACTTTTTTACCAAAGTGAAATTATAGCAGACTTCAAGAAGGTTTTCACATTGAGAATATACCCTAGCGTTTCTTTAAATAAAATGTCATGGTATGCTACTAGATTTGTCTATTTAAAAAATAATCCCTCCCACATTTGAAAAATAAAAACAGAACAGCTGTTTAGAACAGAGAGTGTGACCCACAACCGTGGAATAGATATTTAATTTAGGTCTTTCCTATGGGGAATGTGTGTGTGAGGTCAGAAGATAGAAAAGGTCTGGCCAGAGAGTTGAAGGAGCCAAAGAAATCTTTATCTTATTTTATGGAAGAGGCCCAAAGGGGCCTGAGATTACACAGTGAGGCCTTTCAGTAACAGTATTATACCAATAACTTCTGCTACTGATGCAGAACTGGTGGAAAATACTGAAATGGTCATAGCACTTTGTCAGCATCGCCCTTTCCCATTTCAGCCATCTCAGGGCCTTCCATGAACACGTTATTTACAGGAGATAGGTGCTTAAACAATAAGCAATTCTGTAGCTGTGACTGCCGCCACTAGAGCAGGTGTCAGAAATCTCCCTTTTGGAGAGTCTGGTGGTGGGGGAGGGGGGACATTGGTTGGGAAAATTGGCTTAAATGTGGATTTACATTGTCTTTAAAAGGCAGAACGTTTGCTGCCCCTTAACATGCTTTTCGGAGAAGGCAATGGCACCCCACTCCAGTACTCTTGCCTGGAGAATCCCAGGGACAGGGGAGCCTGGTGGGCTGCCGTCTATGGGGTCGCACAGAGTCGGACACGACTGAAGCGACTTAGCAGTAGCAGCAGCAGCAACATGCTTTTGGCACAGCCTTTTCTGCCCAGAGGCTTTCAGCAACATGCTTTTGGCACAGCCTTTTCTGCCCAGAGGCTTTGCCCTGGATCTAATTCCTATGTTGTCTATGATTGCAAATTCTGAGGATTTATCTGTAGGTAATATCTGGAGGTACTGCCTGATTAACAACAACAAAAAAGCCCACACACACAGGAATATTGAAATAAAGCCTGGATACTGCTCTCCCTGCCATTCTTCCTGATTTTTTTTTGTTGTTTAGTCACTCAGGCATGTCTGGCCCTTTGCAACTCCAGGGACTGTGGCCGACCAGGCTCGTCTGTCCATGAAGTTCTCCGTGGAAGAATACTGGAGTGGGCCATTTCCTTCCCCGGGGGATCTTCCTGACTCAGAGATCAAACCCACACCTCCTACACTGGCAGGCAGTGAGCCCCTGAGCCACCAGGGAAGCCCCATGATTTAGCCAAGAGCAGAGAGACTGTTTTTGGCCACTTGATGTGGAGAGCTGACTCATTTGAAAAGACCCTGATGGTGGGAAACATTGAGGGCAGGAGGAGAAGGGGACGACAGAGGATGAGATGGTTGGATGGCATCACCAACACAATGGACATGGGTTTGGGTGGACTCTGGGAGTTAGTGATGGACAGGGAGGCCTGGTACGCTGTGGTTCATGGGGTTGCAAAGAGTCGGACATGACTGAGCGACTGAATTGAACTGAACTGAAAGAGACTGAACTTTCACTGGGATCCCTGCTTGCCTCTTCCCAGGAGAAGGCAGGGCTACCTGTCTAGCTGACTACCTGGGTCAGCATCCATTCTGAGAAATCAGGCCTCCTCTCTTGAGCCAGGGAGGGCTCTCAGAAAGCACAGCCCCTAAGCTCCCAGCAGGAAGGAAGCAACAGAATCTCAGGTCCCTGCTCTATCAGTTTGTCATCTTTGTCCTATGCTGCAACCCAGAGAGACCTTAATCTCTTGGGCGTCAGCCGGGATTCTGTCCCCAGCACTAAACTCATTTAAAGGAGAGCGAGTTGTGTATTAATAATGAAGATAACCAAACAGCCCAGGCTGTGATATTTTCTCTGACCTGCCCCCAGGTGGGCCTTAATGACTGTTTGTGAAGTGTGTGGAGAGCCTCAGATGAAAGGTGCCCAGGTGAGCAGTCCCTGCCCACTGATGTCAGGACACCTGCTGAGCCTCACCCACCTGGAGTCCAGCTGTTCCTGCTCCAGCTGGCTCTGAAGGCCTGGCTTCTGCAGGCAGACAGGAGATGGTGCCTGGAGAGAGACAGAGAGCCACTGGCCTCTGAGAGTGAGGGGTGGAAGAGGCCAGGGTGTGGGAAGGTGGGCAGAGGGAGAAAGGAAGGGGAAAGTGGGTAAAGAGTGACTCGGAAACAGGAAGAGAAGAGAGAGGGAGAGAGAAGGGGGAGAGAGGGAGGGAGGAGTCAGAGTGAGAGACACAGAAGACATGGGAAGGAAGAGAGAAAGGGAACAGGCCACAGGGAGAGAGGGGAAGAAGGGAGGGAGACAGGAAAGGGGCTTCCCAGGTAAAGAATCCACCTGCCAATGCAGGAGACTCTGGTTCTATCCCTGAGTCAGGAAGATGTCCTGCAGTAGGAAATGGCAACTCACTCCAGCACTCTTGTCTGGGAAATCCAATGGACAGAGGAGCTACGGCCCGCGGGGTCGCAAAATACTTAGAGATTACATGAGAACAAACAGGCGTGGAGCGATTCAGTGCAAGAAAGATCAAAAAGGAGAGAGAGGCGGGAATAAAGAAATCATTTTTTTCTATTGAAAATGTTTCTAAATGGCATTTACCCATCACACAGACAACCACTGAAAGATGTGGATACATTTCTGTTGTATTTCCTTGCTTTGGCGCCTTTCAAATAATAAGGTGCTTTCATTCAAATGAAAGCATTTGGCTTTCTAAGAGTTATTTCTTTATTTCGGTAATACCTAATGCCAATTTTGAAAATATGAAAACAAGAGGAGAGAGTTGGAGAGAATCAGTAAGACACACACACATATGATGAGGGGCGGGGTCAAAGGGACCTGACGCAGAGGAGAGGAGCACAGACAGGAGAGGGATGGCCAGGGCAAAGCCTCTGGGGAGACACAGGGCCGGGAGCGAGGAAGAGAAAAAGCTAGCACCTCCCCCTGCGCCCTGCGCCCCCTCCCGCGTCTTATCAGCGGCGCGCGGGCGGGCGGCCTTGGGCGCGAGGCGGCGGCAGCGGGGCCTCATTGCAGGTGCCCTGGCGCCGCCGAGTCTGCGGCGGCCGCTCCGTGGCCGGCCGGGCGGCCGGGCGGGTGGCGGCGGCAGGCACGGCGCGAGCGGAGGCGCGGGGGCGCGGCCTCGCCTTCGCACGCAGGCCAGTGACCGCCGCTGGACAGAGCGCCCTGGACCCGCGCGCCACCAGCCCGGCGCCCTCGCGAGCCCTGATCCCGCCCTCCACCACCTGCCCCTCTGAGAGGAGGCCCGTGCCCCTGCTACCCCCCACCCTGGCAATCTGGGGGGCCAGGGGGCTGTGCATCTCAAGACTGCATCTTTAGACCTTTAAGAAGCTTCTGCTTTTGAATGTCTGTCTTTCACAGATCAATAAGACCCATCTTTTTTCCAAAGATGCTGTTCACGCAACAAGTCTGTCAAACGCGTTCTTTGTCTGCTTTGCTGAAGCTGTACGTGCTAAGTCGCTTCAGTCATTTCCATGGACTGTAGCCAGCCAGGCTCCTCTGTGCATGGGATTCTCCAGGCAAGAATACTGGTATGGATTGCCATGCCCTCCTTCAGGGGTCCTTCCCGACCCAGGGTAGCAGAGCCCTTATGCATAGCAGCCAGTGGGCTTGCATCTCAGCTTTGGGGCAGTGGCCTTGGGTAAACATCTTCCTGTCAGGGGGCCTCAATTTTATCTCTGTGAAATGGGAGAATGAAAAGGTCCACATGGCTGCCAGGAGGGTTAATGGAGTGCAAAGATGTCATGCTTCAACAGTTCTGGCACATAAAAGTTGTTATTTAGGCATTGACTGGTGTTATATCATTACTAGGGAGTGGGGAGGTGAGGGATGACAAGGAGCTGGTGGAAATCCACCTTCTGTTAAGCCCCCAGCATTAGGGCCTCTGAGTCTCCTTCCTCTGAGATGCAGAGAGAAGCCAGGAGGACTGGGCATGACTGCGGGCCTCACTCGGGGATGGACAAGTCAGCTCCTGGCCCAGAGTCTCATACTCCTTCCCCATCAGTAAAACGGTCCTTGATTCATCAGCCCCCCTTCTAAGCCATGACGGTCTTTCTCCAAGAGTTGCTGAGATCCCTGATTCCCAGGGCAGGGCGACTACAGACACACACAACTGGGAGCCGGCCAGTCTGGTATTAATATCTGCTTCCATTTTTGAGAGTCGTGTGTGAGACCTTGGGTCACATCACCCACTTTGCCAAAGTCAGGTTTCATCCTCTGCTAAAGGGCAAATCAGAACAGTGGCTCTTCAGGCATTCTCCTGAGGATGAAACAGGTGCTGCAACAGTGGGACACCCAGACCTCCCAGCTGCGAGGAAGGGGCTGGTGGACAGCCCCCAGAACACCCATCTTCAGTTCTGCTGCAGCGTTCATAACCAGGACACCCTGTCCTTGGACTGCCCCCCTGCCCCAGCCAATGACTGCGCATGCCTGAGCGGCTAGAGCCACGCCCCTCCTGCCCCACTCACGACTCTTCTGCCCAGGGGTCCTTTTTGGACTCCTGCTGTCGTGCATTCACTGAGAGCTTCTCAGTGCTGCAGCCTTAGCAAGTCCTGCCCAGTCCCTTCCCCTCTTCCTCCTCTCCCTTCCTAGGGGTCAGATCCGCCCTGTACTCTGCACGAGGCCCCTGCCCCGCCCTCATCCTTTACAGGCATCTTAGACACACCTCTTGATTCCGTCTAGGCATCTGCTTCCCAAGAGACCTACCTAACACAGTGAGCTAATTTGTTAAAGGCTCACATAGAATGTCCCCAGTAGATGTTAGGCACTACCCTTCTTATGACTCTTACTATTTTTATAATCATGTCTAAAAATACATGTATAATCATGTATTCTTACTGTCAGCATTCTGACTGCCCTGTGCTAAGAGCCCCTTCTTCCTCTCAGTCCCACTCTCTCTATTCAAACACTTTCAGAGACCCTCCCAGGGGTCAGGTTCCGATCTTCATACTGAGTTTATAGAACTCATATGCAGCCCTCCACCTGCTCACTGTCCAGCAGGGATGATGGAGGAGAAACAGACATTTTGATGCATGGTGCTGAGAGCTTGTGTGTGTGTGTGTTGGGGTGGGTGAAGGGAGACTGCTTGCTAATGATAGCACAAAGGAGGGGTGCTTAACCTATCTTGGAGAGGTGGGAAGGAGGAATAATCTGGGAAGGCTTCCTGGAGGAGGTGACATCAGTGCTACATCATAAGAGATGAATGGAGTTATTTCAGATAACCCAGATGGAGGGGAGGACCTATACCCAAAGGAGTTAGGCAGATGAAACACAAACCTATGATAGTAGTGGGAGGGAATCTCTCTGGGAAAGGCAGAGAGCCTTTGTGAAAGGATGACGTTTGCTTTGTTACTGTAGAGTATATAGGAGGGTGATGTTGCCTAGGGCATATCTGTTCACCAGAGCCAGGCCTCTGAGAGGACTGAGAGAGGTGGGTAAGGGTGGGTGTTCTCCATGGAACTGGGGACAGGAGAGACTGGCTTAGAGTAGATTTTCTGATTTTTCAAGAGGAATTGGAAATTTGTCTGTGAAATCTCTAATTCAAAAAATTTTGACTGCTTAATAAAATTTCATTAAAAACTATAAAACCAAAAACACTGGGCAAATTAAACCCAATACGTCTGAGGGCCCGAGTTGGTCCTGGGACCACCAGTTTTAGACCCAGGATGGAGGCTGGAAGAGACATGACATCACATAAGCAGGACCTCAGAATACTGCAGGCCCTGTATTTCTCATCTTGACCAGCCCTCCACGCACTCAGCCTCCTTTAAGTCTGAGTTCTCAGCATTTCAGAATTTAGCATTGAACTTTAACACTTCTCTTAAAGTCAGAGCCTCCTGGGACAGCCCTGTGCAATGACCATTATAATTCACAGTTCCAACAGGGAGGCCTGGAGGGTCCAGAGGCTGCCAACATCCAGGTCTGACCTCTTCCCTTCAGCTCTCTTTCCCCGAGAGGGCAGAAGGATGCAGAACCTTCTAGAACCTGAGGCTTTGCTCCCATGTCTCCCTCACTAAAATGATGGCTCTCTTTTCTTAATCCTTTCTTGGGGCTGCCCCATCTTTTCCAGTTTTCATCATCATTAGGATGGGGGCATGCTGACCCACACACCAAAATGAAGCAAATCAAATAAAATGGAAAGAGACCTGTCGAAGTCTTTTCAAGACAGCCAAGGAGAAGTTCCCCCAGATTAAAGCAGCGCCTGTGAGCGCAGCAGTCAGAAAGAAAACCTTTTAGCTGAAACCCAGAACATTCCCGGCTGAGGTATTTCATTATAATAATGGTCTATCTGGGATGGGCAATTTAGGAGAAAGGTTGGCGGCTGAATACAGCTCAGGCTGTAAGATTGCTGGGAGCCTGTGCATTCTTCAATTTGAGGCAGGGAGTTCGATTCAATCCATGGAGCTTTTAGGTTTATTTCCCTGGATTTGAGGCCTGTGCATTGTAGATAATCTCTGTTTCCAGACTCCCAAAAAAGGCTTGGCTCTCCATCTCTGATAGGAGTCTAATTACTTCTAAACCACCCATTAGTTAATTACTCAGAGGGTGAGGCGCCTACTGGGCAGGGCTGAGATGATCCTCAGGGTACCCTTCGACCAGCGGGAGATTAAGACACTTAGATGGGGCAGATGCAAGTCTCCAGGCCCTTCTGAATTTACAGGGTCCTCATTGTGCATCCCAGTGAGAGAACCCATCCATCCATCCATCCATCTGTCCAACACATGTGCCATCCTGTCTGACTCTTTAGGGCCCCATGGACTATAGCCCACAAGGCTCTTCTGTCCGTGGGATTTTCCAGGCAAAATACTGGAGTGGGTTGCCATTTCCTCCTTCAGGAGATCTTCCCGACCCAGGGATCAAACGCACATCTCCTGCATCCCCTGCTCTGCAGGTGGATTCTTTACCACTTGAGCCATCAGGGTCAAGTAGTCCAGCCAAATGGTCACGGTCCATGGCTGTCTGGTTCTGAGATGACGTAAACAGTGACAGGTATGGATAACATTCAACCAGCATGGAGTGGAGGAACGTCCACATGTCTGTAGGAAAGGACTACTTATTGAGGTCCTACTATGTGCTTTCCAAGAGTATCACAGTGGGCACGACAAGACTGATGCCCTTATGGGGCTGACACCGACCCAGCAGATGGCCGTCAAAGAAGTACCACAGGGGAGGGTGTCTATTCACTTCCTACGTGCTGTAACAAAGAACCACAGACTCAAGTAGCTCAAAACAGCAAAGACTGTGTTGATGTGTGGCAGAGGCCGACACAATATTGTAGAGTGGTTGTCCTCCAATAATTGCATTTTGTTCTTATACTTCTCGATGTTGTACAGTTATAATCTTTGATAATTACTAAAAAACAAAAAAGCAAATAAAAACACTACAAGACAAAACAGCAGAGATTTATTCTATCATAGTTCTGGAGGTCAGAAGTCCAAAATCTGGGCGTCTTTAGGGCCTTCCTTTCTGTGAAGCCTGGATGGTACAATCCTGATCCTTCCTTGCCTCTTCCAGTTTCTGGCGGATAATCCTTGGCTGCGTCACTTTAAGCTCTGCCTTTGTTGTCATGTGGCATTTTCCCTGTGTACCTCTTCTTTCTACAAGGACATCAGTCTTATGGGATTAGGGACCACCTGATGACCTCATCTTAACCTGATTACATCAGCAAAGACTCTATTTTCAAAGAAAGTCACTTTCACAGTTTCCTGGGGATAGGACCTCAACATACCATTTTGTGGTGGTTGTTGTTTGGTTGCTAAGTCCTGTCCAACTCTTTGCGACCCCATGGACTATAGCCCGCCAGGCTCCTCTGCCTGGGATTTCCCAGGGAAGTATATGGGAATGTGTTGCCATTTCCTTCTCCAGGGGATCTTCCCAGATGAGGATTCAAACCTGTGTCTCCTGCAGGTGGATTCTTTACCACTGAGCCACCTGGGAAACCCAAGATATCTTTTTAGGAGACATAATTTAACCCATAAAGGAGCATATTGCAGGAACTAATCAAGTCTTAAAGAGTGGTGGTGGGTCAAGGGGTTTGTAAGAGTTCTTTAAAAAACTGCAACTTGGAAAATGTGTGAGAAAGTGAGGTTTGTCTTTGAGAAGTGGGGAAATGTAACTGGGAAGGCTTCAGACCAGGTGATACAGGCAACTCAGAAACCAGCCAAAGACCTAAGAATTAATTCCAAAGTCTTTGCAGCATGTGTCAGTATTTTTGTAACTCCAGTCGTATGTTTTGTATCAAATCCACACTATGAACTGGGTACACTTAAAAAAAAAAATATTTCTTTTATTTTTTTGTCTGCACCTTAGCTGCCTCATACTTATACTTAGTTGCAACATGTGGGGTCTAGTTTCCTGACCAGGGATGGAACCTCGGCCCCCTGCACTGGAAGGTGAAGTCTTAACCACTGGACTTCCAGGGAAGTCCCTACAGCGGTTTAAAACGTGCTCAGAGTTTGATCTCTGGTGAGGGAACTAGATCTCATATGTTGCAACTAAGATCCCGTGTGCCACAGCTAAGACCCGGTACAGTCAAATAAATAATAAAAATAATAAATAAAACATGCTCACAAATTCTTTGACACTCTTCCTTATCAAAAGCTGGTTGTTAATTTCCTTGCCCCGGGTATGAGAGAGCCTTGGGTCTTGCAATCTTGCATTGGAAATGATGTTGCGTACCATCTGAGGCTAGGTCATGAAAGGAGATGCTGCTTCTGCCTGGCCCTCCACCTTGGGTCATTCCCCTTGGAGTTCTGACCCATCTGATAAAATGTCTGAGTATCCTGAAGCTGCCACCCTGGAGGGAGGACATGCAGGGACCACAAAGAATAGAGAGAGATGCCCAAGGAGCTGGAGCTATTCCACCCCCTACTGTTTAAATCTTCCCAGCCCAGGTACCACAGGTGTAAATGAAGACTTCATGATGATTCCAGTCTCAGCCACCCTCTGCCTCCAAGGACACGGGAGACTCTATGTCCTCATTGCCCTGCTGAGCCCAGTTGCTTCCCAGAGAGATAAGAATAACACAGGACTGTTGTTTTATTTCATTAAGTTTGAGGTGATTTGTTATGTAGCGATAGATAACAGAGCAGGGCGGGGCTGTGAAAGTCGGTTGAAAAGGCGTGGATTTAAAGCTGAGGCCAGTGGGGGCCACGGAACGTGTTTGAGCTGTGACTAATATGATCACAGTAGTGCTTAGGAAGGTGAATCTGGAGGCTCTTGCCAGGTTAAGAGTAGAATAAGAATAGATGGATATAGAGATAGCTGTTGAGAGGTGAAGATTGAATCCTTTGTCTGTATTCCTCTTCCTGAACAGTCTATAATCCATCCCCCGGAATTGATGACTTGGTGAGGGCATTTGTCTGCAAGTCAGGCTCTGCCTGTCACAGGGAAGGGAGAGTTCTGATTGCCCAAGGAGAGATGACAAGGAGGAAATCAAGGTGGGGACTGGGATTCGAGGACGAGGCATTGTGTGAGGTCCCTAGGCTTGCCTGTAACTCTCTTTCAGCTGCTGCACGTCTGAGGGGCGTGGGCATTTGTGTCTTGAGTGAGTTTAGGATTAAAAGGTAAACCTTGGTGAAATCATAAGTGTGTAATTTACCACATGAATCACCTGGTAGAGCATTAACATTAAAATTTACAGCCCCGGGTGGCAATTACCGTAATTAAGCAGCCTAAGATGCTCTGACTCCAAGGCAGCTCTGTTCACTTTGGAGGCAGAGCAAACAGGCGACCTAGCAGTTAAACTGGGGAAAGCTGGGTGGGTCAGAGACCTTCACAGGTAATTCACAGCCTGGATTTCTCCAGAATAGTCACAGGATGTCCATTTTGTCCTTTTCACAAACGTGGATTCTTTCTAGGGGCGGGAGGGCCTCTGATGTCCTTTTAAAAGCTGCAGCAATTGGTAGAAGCAAGTTACAGGAAACATGGAGTCCCGGGTGGCGCTGGTGGCGAAGACCCCACCTACCAGTGCAGGAAACTTGAGACACAGCTTTCGATTGCTGGGCCTGGAAGATCCCCTGGAGAAGGAAATGGCGACCCCCTCCAGTATTCTTGCCTGAGAATCCCATGGGCAGAGAGGAGCCTGGCGGGCTACAGTCCATGGGGTTGCAGAGTCAGACATGACTGAAGTGACTTAGCACACACGCACTTGTGCACGAAAGTCTTCTAAATAGGGCTTCCCTGGTGGCTCAGATGGTAAAGAATCCGCCTGCAATGCAGGAGACCCGAGTTTGAATGCAGATTCCCAGAACCACGGCAGAGGAGCTGCGAGGGGTTGGGACCCGAGGACTGGTATTTATTTCATAAGCACTCAGGTGGTGTGTCCCCTGCTCTGAAATTTGAGAAACTTGACCAAGTGTTTCAGAGGAAAGTTCTTCCTGCTTTTCTATGCTAGTCTACCCATGAAAAGCTTTTCTTTTTTAACAACAAATGTAACACATGTTCACTGTAACCAATTAGGAAACCAATCTAGTCTGCTTTTAATAAGTGATTAAAGATGGAACACTCACAGAATGATTCATGTGGAAATGTTCACTGGGGTGTTTTCTGCTTACCAATTTATATCTCTGGATCGTGATTAACAGCTACGTCAGCCAGAGGAAGGAGAGGGGAGAGCGTTTCTGGCTTGCCTAAGTGGCTGCGTACAGGGTGGCTGCCAACTCCAGTTGGAACCCTATTCAAAGCTCCTGGGACACGCCAGCCTGGAGTAGCAAGGCTATCGTTGAATGGGTGGAAAAAGCCCCATTCAGGGATGACCCAGAGAGATGTTGTGGGGAGGGAGGTGGGAGGGGGGTTCATGTTTGGGAACGCATGTAAGAATTAAAGATTTTAAAATTTAAAAAATAAAAAATAAAATTAAAAAAAAAAAAAGAGAATAGGTAGAGTTCATGCAACCTTTACCTGGGAAGACAAAATTGATCATATTATACGTTGAAGACATTGTACAAATGTGTAAAAAGATAAATGCACATGTAGAAAAAAAAAAAAAGCCCCATTCAACAGTTGTTTCACTGATCATCTATTATGTGCCAGACATTTCCTAGACATCAGGGGTACAACCATGAACAGACCTTCAATTCCAGATTCCAGTAGGGGCAAGGTGTCAGCCTGGTCCAGGGAAAGTAGGTCAGCTGAAGGATGCCAAGCCATATTCATCCACCTTTTCAGGAAAATCTTCCCCTTCAGGAGGACCTTCTTTCTACCTTGGAAAACAAAACTTTCATGAAATGCTGATACACATACCTGAGATCTCACATGCTTTGTGAAGCAGTGGTTGACAAACTACGGCCCATGGGCTAACGTGGGACTGCTGTCTATTTTATCGGCACACAGCCCTATTCCTTCATTCATTCACATGTTGTCAATGGCTGATCTGTGCCATGGGCTTCGCAGGTGGCACTGGTGGTAAAGAACACCCCTGCCAATGCAGGAGAGTAAAAGACCCAGGTTTGATCCCTGGGTTGGGAAGATCCCCTGGAGGAGGACGTGGAAAACCACTCCAGTATTCTTGCCTGGAGAATCCCATGGCCAGAGGAGCCTGGCAGACTATGGTCCATGGGGTCTCACAGTGTCAGACACAACTGGAGTGACTTGGCAATCTGTGCCACAGCAACAAAGTCCAGGAGCTGTGACAGTGTAGGAAATCTTTGCTGCCTGGCTCTTTCCAGAAAAACTTTGCCAGCCCTGCTCCGGAGAGCTTCCTGTGGCCCACGCATGCATGTGTCCTCACAGTCCGTATGATTGGGTGAGAAAGTAAAACATCAGTTCCTGCTGGTGCTTTGGAGTTCCGGAAGAGGCGAGGCCACTCTCCATCTCTGCACTTTTGCCTGCCTCTGCCCTGCTGAATGGTGTTTTCTGGGCCCTTCTGGATCATCAAAGGTCATCACACCTTCTCTGCTCTGTGGACTTCCCTTCAGGCCCCTGTGTGATGTCTGAGAGTCTTGCCTTAATCCACCAACAAGCCTTGGGTGGGAATTTAAGCCTTGTTTGGTTCTTTAGCTGATCTGCAGATAACACAGAAGGACAGCTGCCCCTGGAGCCAGAGTTGATAGAGATCAGGCAGAAAGTTGTTTGGAGAGGCCCGAGGTAGGTCCATAAACCATGCTGACAAACCTCCCATGTCACTTACCGGTTGTATTCTCTCTCCTCACCCATCACCAGGGTTCCTGTGTGTTGGGGGCTCTAATTACAGGTAGCAAGGATGCTAAGAGGCTCTTAATCCCCAGATCTTCTGGATGGATTTATGTTCTAGCGTGCCTTTGCTCTTTTATTCTCCAGTCAATTGGCTGGCTGAGCAAGAAGTCCAAATCCTTGGTGCATTCTGCCTCCTGGGAGGTTAATGATGCTTTGTGAAGGCTGCCAGCTCCCACTGGGACAAGTGAATCGTCCCAGAGCTGAGCTTCCAAGAATTTCTCAAGCTCATGACTCAAAGGGTTATGACGAAGGATGTTGAGAGAGGAGGGGAATTGGGCAGACTACAGAGTGGGTTTACATTTCACCTCTGCCCTTGGAAACTGGCTGGCTCTGGGCAGGACAATCCCTCTTTATTTATTTACTTATTTATATATTTATTTTCTTTCCTTCTTTTTTTAAAATATAAATTTATTTATTTTAATTAGAGGTTAATTACTTTACAATATTGTGTTGGTTTTGCCATACATCAACATGAATCCGCCACAGGTATACACGTGTTCCCCATCCTGAACCCCGCTCCCTCCTCCCTCCCTGTACCATCCCTCTGGGTCTTCTCAGTGTACCGGCCCCAAGCATCCAGTATCATGCATCAAACCTGGACTGGCAGTTCATTTCATATATGACATTATACATGTTTCAGTGCTATTCTCCCAAATCATCCCACCCTCTCCCTCTCCCACAGAGTCCAAAAGACTGTTCTATACATCTGTGTCTAAAAAGATTTATCTGTTTATTTGGCAGCTCCTGTCTTAGCTGTGGCATGTGGGATCTTTATAAGTTATCACTTATTTGCAGTATGTGAGATCTAGTTCCCCGATTAGGGATTGAAACTAGACTCCTTGCATTGGGATTGTGAAGTCTTAGCCACTAGACCACCAGGGAAATCTCATGACAATCTCTCTTTAAACTACAGTTTCCTCATTTATAAAACTATCTAAGAGGATGGTTAAAGGATGCCATCCACTGCCAGCCCCATCACAGGTGGTCAATAAAAGCAAGTTTCTTTCTCTTGTCAACTCCTCTGGTCTGGAACCTTGCATGGCTCCCTGCTACCAGCCTGATCAAAGACTGGGGAACCAGTCTTTGGACTGGAACCAGTGATGAATGCAGAAAACAGTGTCTCTGGCAGAGAAAACAGGAAGTGCAGAGGACCATGGGTACTCATGAGTGTGGGTGTTTGTGGCCAGCAAGGGGAAAAGAGTGGAGAAGTTTTGGCCAAGCCAAGTCAGAAGGGCTACATGAGGAGTATGGATCTGATAACAAAAAACAAGACAAAAAAAAGAAGTGGAGTCTTTTTAGTTGAAGAGTGATGTGATCTTGTACCAGTTTAAGGTGATGGCTTTGGCAGCTGCAGGGAATCCTGGCACATCCTTGTTGAAAGCACACGGTGGGTGCCTTTGTCCCTGTGACCTTCCTCGATGCCTGAGTTTTCGGAAGAGTCTGCAGGTCTGAAAAGGTGGGGGAGCGAGAGAAAAGCTGGTTCCTATGGAGAGTTCCAAGGTCACGCTCAAGAGCCTGGGATCCCTGCCTGACACTTCATAAAAGCCCTGCTATTTTCCAGGGAAGAAAAGCTGTGGGTACAGGTGCTGTTGTCTTGTACATGAACCTTCTGTCGGTTGCTATGTCAAGGCTGCTTCAGCCCAGGGAGAAAGCCTGTGGTGTAGGCAGAGACTAGAATCAGGCTGTGTTCTCTGGGAGCCTTGGAGCCAGACATAGTCCACGACTTCCCTGGTGGCTCAGACGGTAAAGCTGTCTGTCTACAATGCAGAAGACCCAGGTTCAAGTCCTGGAGAAGGAAATGGCAATCCACTCCAGTACTATTGCCTGGAAAATCCCATGGACAGAGGAGCCTGGTAGGCTGCAGTCTATGGGGTCTCAAAGAGTCAGACACAACTGAGTGACTTCACTTTCATTTCCTAGATAGAAGGTCTCATTGAGTCTTGATTTTCCCATCTGTAAAATGGGCATAATAACAGTACTGACTTTGTAGTGTGGGTCTGAACATGGACAGAGGTATAGTATATACAGATCACAGTCAATACATGGTATGCATTGCAATTATCTTTATTAGCTGCAAGACTGTTGTTGTTGTTTAGTCGTTAAGTCGTGACCAACTCGATCTCAAGAATCTTATCCAATACCATAGTTCAAAAGCATCAGTTCTTTAATGCTCAGCCTTTTTTATGGTCCAATTCTCACATCCATACATGACTACCAGAAAAAACATAGCTTTGACTAGACGGACCTTTGTTGACAAAGTAATATCTCTGCTTTTTCATATGCTGTCTAGGTTTGTCATAGCTTTTCTTCCAAGAGCAAGAGTCTTTTAATTTCATTGGCGGAGAACGGATATATGTATAGGTAAGGCTGAGTCCTTTTGCTGTCCGCCTGAAAGTATCACGATGTTGTTAATTGGCTATTTACTGTTGTCGTTCAGTTGCAAGGTCGTGTCCAACTCTTTGGGATCCCATGGACTGTAGCCTGCCAGGCTCCTCTGTCCATGGGATTTCCCAGGCAAGAATACTGGAGTGGAATGCCATGCCCTCCTCCAGGGAGTCTTCTGACCCAGGGATCGAGCTTGTATCTCCTACCCTGACAGCCATTCTTTACTGCTGAGCCACTGGGGAAGCCCTTAGCTGCGAGATTGCAGACTGATGTTTTTGTGTGTTTGTTTGTTTTTATCTTGAGAAATTTGAAAAATCAACTGGAAAGAGAATTACAGTTCCTAATAATCCCAACACCCGTGATTTGCAGCAATGTTCATGTCTAGAGACTTTAATATTTGTGTGTGAAGTCTCTGAGTCTTGAAAGGGTGGGGAATGACAGAAACTCAGATTTTATTCTTAGATTGACTGAATTAGTGATTTAGCACATCCCCAGCTTCATTAGCTGTGTGACTTGGGGATTAACTGCCCTACCCTGGGGCTGTTTCTTCTGGTGTAAGATGGCAATCCTTCCTTCAGAATAGTAATCATTGATATTAATAAGGAACTTAACTGAAATTAAGTTTAAGCAGTTTTTTAGTGCTGAGTGCATTTTATTCTAATTCCTTGAAAAATGGTCATTTATGTATGAGAGATGAGATGACAAGAAAGTATGCTGTGCGTTTTAACACACGGTCCTACAGGCAGAGTATCGGGCGTGAGCCTCACCAGGCACATCGTAGATTTCAGACCTGTGGTCCCTTCCTTCCCTTTGACGCTGTCGATTCAGCCAGGAGAACTCCCACGGTGCCTTGGCTCCGATGTAAAGGCTCAACATTCTCCCGTTGACACCTAATCCTTGTTGAAAACTGAGCAATCTTTCCAGAAAGGGAAAGGCCCTTTGCTCTGAGTCACGGGGTGGTCGGGATGTTGGTATTGTCTCCTGGAGCCAGCGGACCTGGAAGAGGAACTCCTCCCCGGCTCAGCATCTGGACCGCTGCCCAGGAGGATGTGTCTGCCCCGAGGCCAAGCCTGGCCTGGGAGGGGCTCCTCGCTCCAGCCTTGGCGCCAAGCGAGGTCCACTGGGGTCACTGGCAGGCCCCAGACGGATTCACGGGGGAAGACCTTCCTTCTGGTCACCCTGTGCCAGCTTCACCCCCGCTCCCGTCTCCCATCCGGTCACTGAGGGAGCCTTTGAAAGCCAAGACCAGACCAGGCACTTACCAGCAGCTTCAACGGATCCTGGAATAACATTCACATTTGTACACTGGCTCACACAGCACAAGGCTGCAGGGAACAGTGGTCTAGAGCCTTCCACAACTCTGCCTTCCACATATTCTTTGCCTCTCTTTAGCCTAGTGGTTCTTCCTGGGAGATGGGTAGGGGGAGTTGGAGGAAATTGAGAGGAGGGTGATTTTGTCACTCAGGGGACAATTTTGTTGTTGTTGAGTCTTCAAGTCGTGTCCAACTCTGCGACCCCATGGACTGCAGCACAGCAGGCTTCCCTGTCCTTCATTATCTCCCTGAGTTTGCTCAAACTCATGTCCATTGAGTCAGTGATGCCATCCAACCATCTCATCCTCTGTCGTCCCCTTCTCCTCCTGCCTTCAATCTTTTCCAGCATCAGGGTCTTTTCCAATGAGTTGACTCTTTGCATCAGGTGGTCAAAGTATTGGTGCTTCAGCTGCACCTTCAGCATCATTCCTTCCAATTGTCATGACTTTGGGGGAAGGGTGCTACTTACTGACTGGTGTCTACTGGGTGGAGGCCAGGGATGCTCTTCAACTTTCTGTGATGCACAGGACAGCTCCCATGGCACCAAGTTAGCCAGTTCAAAATGTCAGTAGTGTTAAGGTTGAAAAAATAGTAAAAAAAAACCCTCACCTCCTCCAGAAAGCCTTCCTTGATTCCTTAAATGGGGGAGATATGTTCTTTGACTCTCATGCACTTCTGATCTTAGCTGTCACAGCCTCTGCCACTCTGTGGTCCCTGGACTCTAGGGAAAGAGCCTGGGTGTCATTGAACCTACATCTTCGGCTTCATTTCTCTCTAGCTTGTGAATCTCTGGAAGTCAGGCACTATTTGTCATCCACACATGTCTCAGATATGTCATAGAATCTGACTAGTGGTAGGTACCAAGTAAATATTTGTTGAAAGAGCAACTGGATGGATGGATGGATGGATGGATGCAATTGTAGACTGAGACTCAAGAAAACTAAGTCATCTTATTTTTATGTGTGTTAGTTGCTCAGGCGTGTCTGACTCTTTGTGACCCTATGGACTGTAGCCTGCTAGGCTCCTTTATCCATGGAATTCTCCAAGCAAGAATACTGGAGTGAGTCGCCATTTCCTTTTTCAGGAAATCTTCCCGATCTAGGGATCCAACCCAGGTCTCCTGCACTGTAGGCAGATTATTTGCCATCTGAGCCACCAGGGAAGCCCCATAATGCTCCCACAGGGCATGCTATTAAACTTGCTTTCAATTCTAGTCCCTCCTTCCAGATTGGCTTAATACATCATCTCCCAGTAGGCTAGTCCCTTTGAAAGTATGTGGACGGAAGTGTACCGAGCTCTTTGCAAAAGAGAAGACCCACCCTTTCGAGCTGAGATACCATTATTTTCATGTGTTACCCTGATAATATCTGTTATCCCTCCATGCTTAGGAAAGCCCTGGATAAAGGCTTTGTACTGCAAACAGTGCAGCCATAGTCTCAGGGATCTTAATCTCTTATCTATGACTTTATTTTGGAAAATTGGGCTTGCTTCTAGCTCCACCCTTTCCCCCTTAGTTCATGCTAATGCTTTCAACAAAGATCCCCGGAAGGGGAAGTAGAATTGAGTTCATCCCAGCCAGGAATCATCCCCCCCCACAACCAGCCCAACCCTGGAGTGGGTGGAGGGGCTAGTGGGTCCCACCCCCCATTCAATCATGTACTATCAGCTCCCCACACACCCTGGAGAATCACCAAATGGAGTTTAGAACAATGAGAATTTGAAGAGGAAAAAAACAACAATAGATTTGGGGCTGTTCCCCTAAGCCAAAGCTTCTCAACCTTAGTACTTTGGATAGCCCTGGGCATGTTCAGTCCCTTCAGTACTGTCTGACTCTTTGAGACCTCATGGACTGTAGTCTGCGAGGCTCCTCTGTCCATGAGATTTTCCAGGCAAGAATCCTGGAGTAAGTTGCCATTTCCTACTCCAGAGGATCTTTCAGACCTGTCTCCTGCATATCTTGCATTGCAGGAGAATTTTTTACCTGCTGAGCCACCTGAGTATCTGGGACTGGATAATTCCTTGTGATTGGTGGGCGTCAGGGGGGATTTTGTCCTGTGCACCCAGAATCCCTTCTTTTCACAATGTCAACTGTTGACATTGGGGAGGGCACTGATCAAGATTTTTATCTGTGTCAATAACCTACTACTACTACTACTACTAAGTCGCTTCAGCCGTGTCCGACTCTGCAACCCCGTAGACGGCAGCCAACCAGGCTCCCCCGTCCCTGGGATTCTCCAGGCAAGAACACTGGAGTGGGTTGCCATTTCCTTCTCCAGTGTCAATAACCTAGGGAAGACTAAATGTTGGGCTAGTTAGCAGGGGTTTTGAAGTCTAGCCACAAATTCTTCATGAGCCTGCAGAGTGGACTTCGGGAAGTCAATAGAGCTCTCTGAGTCCTAGTGTCTGGACTCATAAAAGAGATATCCATTGGATTTCCACTTATGTTCATGGGTTCACCATCTAAAATATGGTCATCGTACATCTGTTATGTATGAAGCTCATGCGGTGATTTCATTCCCAGGACCATCTCATAACGTTATGCCTCTGACCTCATCCCCTACTCCCCACTCTTTCATGCCCTAAACACCCCCATCTCCTGGCTTCCCTGCTGCTCCTCCCACACACTGAGCACACTCTAACCTCAGGGCCTTTGCACCTGCTGTTCCCTCTGCATGAAATGTTCTTGCCCAGATATCTGTGTAGTTGGTTCTCTCACCTGCTTTAGATTTTTTCTCATATGTGACCTTCTCAGTGAGGCCTTTGTGGAGCACTCTATCTAACCTCCCCCTCCCCTCCACCCCCGCATCCATTCCAACACACACATGCTCACACACACACACACACACACACACACACGGACTCATACAATTCCCCTTTCTTGCTCTGGTTTTTCTTAATTTAACCTGCTGTGCACTTTCCTTACCTATTTTGTTCATGATCTCATCTCCTACACAAGGATGAGGGTGAAATCTGTGTCTGTCTTGCTCGCTGCTCCATTTCCAGTGCCTGCAATGCCACCTTGCCCCAAAGTCATCCTCAAAAATATTTGAATGGGTGAATGAGTGAAATGAATGGGTGGCCCTAGTGGTTAAAAACCTGCCTGCCTATGCAAGAGATCCAAAAGACACAGGTTTGACCCCTGGGTGGGAAAGATCCCCTGGAGGAGAAAATGACAACCCACTCCAGTATTCTTGCCCGGAGAATCCCAGGGACAGAGGAGCCTGGTGGGCTACAGGCTACAGGGTTGCAGAGCTGGACACGACTGAAGTGACTGAGCACGCACACACATGGATGAATAAATTAAAACAGACCTTACTGGCCTTTGTTGTTCACAAACTGAGGATCAGAAAGCTTCAAGCATTTGTCCCAGTTAGTAAAAGAGGGCCAACAGTTAATCCCCGTTCTATTTGTCCCATGAGCCAGATGGCCTTGCCAACCTAACAGATTCACTCTGCCTGGATAGTGAGAGAGACAGGACTTAAAAACACAATTATACATCGAATGAATTACTTATGATTTTGCAAGGCCTTCCAAGGCAAGTATAGATGTTCACAGAGATTTCATCAGAGAGCTGATTCAAATCGTGAAGGTCTCGCTCTTTTGAATCTTTTTAACAAATAAAGGGGGGGGGGGCGGAAAACCCTGTCTCTACAATAGGATATCTATGTTTATGGTCGTTTTAGATTTGGGTTTCAACAGAAGTCCAAACGAATGAAGGGAAAAACATCACCGTATGTTTATCCTTATTGTTTCAAACCCAACCCGTCACGGCATTCTGTTTTTTAAATAGACTTTCTGGAAAACAACAATATCCGTCTGCTACCCGCGCCCTTGCTAACTCCTGCAAAACAAAACGGCCATAAATAGGACTTGGGAAGCAATCGCTTGCTCGTGCTGACTCAAATAGGAACAGTAGAAAGTTCAGCTGCATCACACAATGGCTGGTTCCTGGTGGAAGTAAGTGTGTGTGTGTGTGTGTGTGTGTGTGTGTGTGTGTGTGTGTATCTATTGGGCCTAGGGCTGTGGCTGGAGTCTTTTCAGTTACAGAATGAGGCCCTACTTTTTCTTTAAAAAAAAAAATTATTGGAGCTTAATTGCTTTACAGTGTCGTGTTAGTTTCAGCTGTACAGCAAAGTAAACCACCTATTGTTGTCGCTGGTCAGGTGCTCAGTCATGTCCATCTATTTGTGACCCCAAGGCTTGTAACACACCAGGCTCCCCTGTCCTACACTATCTCCCAGAGTTTGCTCAATTTCATGCCCATTGAATTGGTGATGCTACCTAACCATCTTATCCTCTGCAGCCCTCTTCTTCTCTTGCCTTCAATCTTTCCCAGCATCAGGGTCTTTAACAATGAGTCAGCTACATATATCCCTCTTCTTTTTTTGGATTTCCTTCCCATTTAGATCATCACAGAGCGTTGAGTAGAGTCCCCTGTGCTATACAATAGGTTCCCACTAGTTATCTATTTTGTACATAGTATCAGCAGTGTATGTACGTCAATCCCACTCTCCCAATCCATTCCATCTCTTTTCTACTCTCTTACATTTGTTTTCTAAGCCTGTGTCTCTATTTCTGCTTTGCACATACCCTTGTTTCTTGAATGCTCCAGCGCTCATGGGGGTGAAATTCACCATGAGATTCTGGTGTCTAAGGCAGGAGGTTCCAAAGCCGTGACATCGACAGCTATTGATGGCAGCATAATGGCCGACACGCTTGGCTCTCCCGCTGTGGCTGCCGGATGCATTGTGCCTTGTCATCCTCAGAAACCACTCTCAAGGCATGCTCTGAGGTCTTGGGGATGCCCTTGGCCTGGCCTCTTGGATTAATGAGAATAGACCTTCCCAGTGATCCTCCTTTCCCTGGCCTTGTTTCAGGTTCTTAGTACAGTCCACGAACTCATTTAGTCTCCAGTGCAACAGTTGGAAGCAGGCCTTGTTTCCATCCCTTTTTAATCTTCAGTGCGAACAGGTCCATCCCCTTTCAAAATATGGGAAAGTGAGGGTCAAAAACACACAGTTACTTATCTCCAGGCACAAAACTAGGAAATAGCCGAACTGAGATTCGAATCCAGAGAGCGGGTCCCAAAGTGGCATTCTAAACCTTCAGGATACATTTGCTTCCACCTGTGTTTCTAAGGTCCTCACCCTAAAAGACAGGGATGTCAGCACCCCCTAATTTATTTATATTAAAAAAATATTTTTATTTATTTATTTGCAACATGTTCCCTGACCAAGGATTGAACCCAGGCCCCCTGCATTGGGAACATGGAATCTTAACCACTGAACCACTAGGGAGGTCCCATCTGCCTAATTTAAATATGTATTGTGTCCTTACTTTGATGACTTCTGGTTTATAAAAATCCTCACATCAACCTTCCAAGGGCTTAACTAGCCATTTCCATGCCCTATTTTTTCAGGCTTAGAATCTAGGTTTAGGAAATTAAGGGACTTTGATAGGATTCCACCACCAGAAAGTGGGAAGAAGCAGGCATTGAACCCCAGATTGTCTAGATGCAACTTATTTTTTTAAGTTTTTTTTTTTTTTGATGTGAACCATTTTTAAAGTCTTTATTGAATTTGTTACCACATTGCTTCTGTTTTATGTTTTGACTTTTTGACCATGAGGCCTGTGGGATTTTAGCTCCCTGACCAGGGATTAAACCTGCACCGCCTTGCATTGGAAGTTGAAGTCTTAACCACTGGACTGCCGGGGAAGTCCCTAGATTCAACTCATGAATGTCTGAATTTCTAGCCTTTGTTCTTACACTATTCAGCAGCCTTATAGTCTCTCCCCTACTAGTGTTCATAACTACCCTGCTGGCTGATTTTGGTTTTCTCCCAGTTTTAACTTGTGATCTTGGTCAAATTGCTTCATCTCTGTGCTTCAGTTTTCTCATCTATAGAACGGCGATGATCATACTACCTGCTGCAAAGGATCAATATAAAGACTCAAGTGAGCTCTTATAAACTTCAGAACACTTCCTGGCATGTGAATGATTGTTGTTATAGTTTCTGTCATTATTGTATCTTATTAGAAGTTGTTTCTCCTTTTGTCTGCTGCAGGAAAGTCAGTCCCATCTCTGTCATTTCTATGTACCCATCTTCTCTGCTTACTGGTTCAAACACCTCAACCCTGCTATTCATTAAAAGCCGCCACATCTGTGAAGCCTTCTGTGGTTTTCCAGGTTTCATGGACTTCTCTCCCCTCTCCAAGTCACTCCAGCCTATATCAGACACCTCAGCACAGAATCGTGTGCTTCTATGAATATGCCCTGTTTCCTGAGTATCATCATTTCCTCCTCAATCAGGTATCATCCTGCGCTGTTGTGAGTAACCCCTCCTTCTTGAGAAATGGTCTTCTCCTGACTCAGGCACCAATATCTAGACTTTGTCTTTTGTTGGCCCCGAGGGCTTAGGGAAGTGCTGAGGCCACTGGGGTTTGGCAAGGAGCTGGGTGAGAATCCTGTTTTAACTGCCTAACCATCACTTAATTTCTGAGGTTGTGGGCACCTCATTAGTATATAGGGGATAATAATCCCTACCTTTCGAGGGTGGTTAGAAGCAATCAGTGAGAGAATGTCTATGCAAGTGCCTGTATCAGATACTCGATTAGATCCTTCTTAATAATAGCAGCACAGTATTCATCAGCCATTTAGAAAATACCTGTGCTAAATATTCTTTTTTTGTTTTTAAACTTAATTTTAACTTTTATTGGAGTATAGTTGTTTTACAATGTTGTGTACTAAATATTTTACATATTGTTGTTGTTTAGTCTCTAAGTTTTGTCTGACTCCTTGTGACCCCATGAACTGCAGCATGCCAGGCTTCCGTGTCCTTCACTATCTCCCGGAGTTTGCTTGAACTCATATTCATTGAGTCAGTGACGCCATCCAACCATCTCATCCTCCCTCGGTCACCCCCTTCTCCTCCTTCTTCCTCTGGAATGAGTGAATATATGGAGAAGGACCTTGGCTCTCATACCGAGCTGTCTGTGTCTCAGCTGTATTACTTACCTGCTATGTGGGGAGAGTTAATTAACCTCCTTAAGCCTTGGTTTTCTCATTATCAAAAGAAAGATTATAATATGCAGCTTACAAAATTGGTATGAACTATAATTTAAAACCTAGGCATACAGAGATGGTTTATTACCTGGTAGTTATTGTTATTGATGTATTTCCCTCCCTTCTCACCTCTCTCTCTTTACTTCCTATCATAGCCACTCACACAGTCTATTGAAAATATCTGTTCTCTCATCTATTACTAGATTGTGAACTCCTTAAAGGAATGGATGGACGCCTTTTCTCTCTGAAGGTGGATGGATGAATGGATGATGGTTCATCACTGAATGGATAAATGAGTGAATGGGTGCACTGATGGATAAATGAAAGACAGGAGGCTGGATGTAGGTAGGTAGGTAGCTATATATATGCGTGTAACCCACTCCAGTATTCCTGCCTGGGAAATCCCATGCACAGAGGAGCCTGGTGGGCTATAGTCCTCAAGATTGCAAGAGAGGTGGACTTGACTTTACAACTAAACAAAAATGGTTTCATGAATGAAGGGATAAGTACATGGCTGGCTGGCTGGCTGGCTAGATGGACGGAAAGTTATGTGTATGCATAGATAAATGGATATTTGGATGGATTCATGGATGTATAGATGAATGGATGAGAGGATGGATGCATGCATGGATGGGTGTACATAGGTATGTATGTATGTCTGTGTGACTTAATTAATAGATGAATGGAAGTTTGGATGATTGAATAAATGAATAGATGGGTGAACACATGTATGTGTATGTATGAATGGTGCATGTTTGGATGCATGAATACAGGGATAAACTGATGAGTGGATTCATTAATGGATGGATGACAGAAGCATTTATGCCTGTATAGATGGATGGATGATTGAGTGGTTTTGTGGATGAATGGATACATGGGTGATTAGTTTTAAAATTGTGTTCTGGTACTTAGCTATATTTTTATCCTAAATCTTTATCACTGAGGGTTCTGATCCCTTCTCTGAACCCAAGCATGGGAAAAGAATGTATTAGCATAATCTACTCTGTGTCCCATAAAAGGATGCCTGGTGAAACACAGGATCACGTTAAATGGATGTAGGTCAACATCACTGCAGAAGTGTTCACTATAATTGTCTCTAAATGCCTTTTCAATATGATATCTCAGAAACTGATTCAAAGCTTTAGTCCAACTTCCTCCACACTAGAGGTTAAGACTAGAGGGGAGCTCAGATGCCACGTGTTTTGACCCTTTGACTTTTCAGACCTGGAAATCAAAGCCCGGAGGAGGGGAAGGACTTGCCCGAGGTCTCACAACAGATGTATGTCAGACCCTGAAACAAAAACTCACGGGCTGAGACCAGGGTTTCTGCTTCAAAACGCTGCTTGGTTTCCTCTGTTTTGTCAGAACTTCTGGCCCCAGATGCTTTGGAACATCCTCAGATAAAGACCGTCTCTCTCTTTGGCTCCAATACCCACGGTTCCGAAAGCCAACTTGAACTTGTTCATCTGCTGTGTGACAGTCATTGACTTAGCCGCCAACACCTGGCCCGGGGAGCAGTTGGAAGGATTTAGAGAGACAAGGAATTTGCCTTGTGTGGGTAGATTCCGAAGTTTGCCCTCTGGGCTTTCAGCATTTAATGCATCCCCCTTGTCTCCTGACTTTCTAAAGGGAAATCTTTCTTCTCTTTCTCTTTCATTAATAGGATAAAAGGAAGGAAGACAGACACACACAGAGAGTTTGCCCTAGTTACTCAACAAAGGCCCCCCACAAAGATTGTGTTTGCTCATCCCTGGGGCCGTGGGGGCCCTCCTTAGTCTTCCTGGAATCTTCAGAGTGGCGGTAATGAACTCGAGCCCTTCCTGTGCTAGGGCTTGGTCCTCCCTCCCTCCCTCCCTCTCTCCTCCTCCCACCTTGCCTTGGAACCGCCAGGGTGTTGAGCAGAACCCTATTGCAACGGTTTTACATTTCAGCCTATCTCTGGGTTTCTGAAATTTCTGGTCTTGAAAGAATCTAAACCTCCATAGCCGGAGCCTTCTCACCTGGGAGGGTCACCTCATCTGGTCTCTCAGGGCACAGGTGGGAATAACAACAACCACGGCAGCGACATCCATAATAGCAACGACTGCATCCAAAGAGCTGACCATGCGCCGGTCACTGATCTCACTCAGTCTCCACAGCAGCACTGAGAAGGCTACGCTGCACACATCCTCATTTGATGGACAAAGAAACCGAGGCATGGAAAAGGCCACCCAGCTCGGGTCCCAGCACTGTGTTTAATGACTTTGTTATACTAGGCACCATACCGAGTGCTTACCTGGTTTAATTCAGTTCTTCTTTATGACTTAGCCAGGTAATCACTATCCTTATATTTACAGAGATGATCATACTGGGAACAGAGGTTGAGTCACTTGTCCAAGGACACACCACACAGCTGGTAATGACAGAGCTCTATGCCGTCTTCCCAGTGGCAGTGACTTTGTAAATATTTTGTAGAATTATAAAGTCATGAATATTTGGAGATGGATGGGACTGTGAGGTGCTGGGGGCCAGCGTGAGGAACTCTGCTGGTCATGAGGAAGGAGGCTTGGCATCCGCAAAGGCGTGATCAAGCCTTAGGAAACCCCCTGTTCCCAAGCATCTACCCCAAAACCAGAGTCTGTTTTATGCTCTCACCTACACCTCTGACTTTACGGGGGGCTCTCCCCCATAACCATTTCTCTCGGAGAAGGAGTTAACTTGCAGCTCCAAGTCAATAAAAATTCCTGGGCATGACAAGAGTGTTTCAGCTTACGGACTCCTCTGAAGGTTATCTAGCCCACCTGTATAGGTTCGTCCGGCCACATGTGATTGTTCACAGCCTCCCAATCTAAGAGGCACGAGATGTCTTAGACTTACTGAAGGCAAATTCTTTTGGGGAGTTGGAAATTATTAGTATAGTGGGTTGGTTAGGAATTATATTGGTGAAGGGTTTTTCATTTGTTGTGCCAATAATTGCTGCTAATTCCCTGCCCTGGGTGTGACAAGGGTGTCTCAGGTCAAACCTCTCTGCTGACAGACTAGCTTGTGTGACAGGATTATCCATACTCCTGCCACTACGCACATGATTGTTTACTATCTCCCAACCATAAACAGCACAGAGAGTTTTGGAGTATTTTGAGAGTCTTGATTAGCATAGGGCTTTATCTTCTTGTTGAGTCAATGATTGCCGCCAGGCCTCCATATCCTTGGGCACCTGGGAATATATTAATCAATGTATTTGGAATATAGAAAAGGAAATATAGTAGTTTTTAAGGTTAGCAATACTAGACTTTTTGAGTTAATGAATTTTCTCTTTTGTAATAGATCACCGTACTTTGTTATAAATCACTGTGTCCTTGCTATGTAAAAATGTAACTTTATCACTATCTTAAGACTAAATAGATCTTAAGGGGAGCATTGGTGAAAGGATTTTCATTTGTTGGGCTGATGTTTGCTGCTAAATCTCCATGTTCCCTGCCCTTATAATGAATATAACTAGCATATAGGAGAAATAAGCATTAACCTTTAAGCATATAGGAGAAATAAGCATTAACCTTTAAGATTAATCATGTTAACCTTGGGTTAAATAAATTCCTTTCTTGATTGTAACTCACTACACCCTCACCCTATAGGAATGTAACTTTATTTGGAGGGTGGTGCCTGGTTTAAGAAAAAACACCCTTGGAAAAAATAAGTTTTGGTTATCAGAAAGAAAGGATCATAAAATCCCTAAGAGCTTTTTATGTGAAGCACCTGATTTTGATAAAGGTCAGGACTGCTAACCCCCGTGTGACTCTGTATTCATCCCTATATGTAACAAAAGGTATATAAGCAAACCCCAAAATAAAGAAATCGGATAAGTTTCCGGAAAGACTGATACCCCCATGTCGTTCTTTCTTGCTCCTTGTTTTTCTGGCTGAATTCCTATCTGGAGCATGGATGCTATTCCACGTAGCCAAGTTATTCAGCCTCTTTTTCTCCACTAATTTTCCTACTACACTGTTTCCAATCTCTCTATATATCTGCGATTAAATATGTATTTTTCCAAGGACGCCGATGCCGTCCCCACCTTCGAATTCCCTGGATCCACCGGGGCTGGACCCTGGCAGTGAGGAGCATCTAGGTGAAATATTAGAGGTGAAGAAATAAGACAGGCAAAGTGACTCACCAACAATCATAAGGCTGGCTAGCTACAGACCTCCTGGAAGAGCTGTAGAATAATAATAGTTATTACTATTTCACTATTTGAAACCGTGATTATGATTATTTTAAGAATTGCAATGGGCCTTGGGATCTTTTGTCAATGCACACTCTCTTCTGTGCAAATCAAATTGCAAAGTCATTAAAATAATAGCTACTTGTAAAGTAGCCTGGTGGGGCATTTGAAGACACCATCCCACTGAAACACCTACACACACACACACATACATACAACACAACATCATACACCTTTCTTCCTTGGGTAGTGCTTTGGGTTTCGATACATATGCTGTGTGTGTTTGTTTCTTTTTCTCCCTTACATGACACTCAGGGATGAGGTGATCTCAAGGGATCTCTGGGGCTTCCCAGGTGGCGCTAATGGTTAAGAACCCACCAGCCAGTGTAGGAGACATAAGAGATATGGGTTCAATCCCTGGGTCAGGAAGATCCCCTGGAGGAGGAAATGACAACCCACTCCAGTATTCTTGCCTGGAGAATCCCATGGACAGAGAAGCTTTGCAGGCTTACAGTCCATGCGGTTGCAAAGAGTCAGACATGACTGAAATGCTTAGCATGCACAAAGGATCTGTGTGTGTCCTGGAGGAGACTGTCTTTACCATGTTCTGTGTTTGGTTTTCTGTGAGAAAGTGTGGCTTGGGCCCAAGAGAGGGAAACTGCTGAGAAAGAGAATTTGGAACTGATAAACGGGGGAGGGGAGGAAGCACAAGTGAGCAGGGATGGTTCTGCCTGAGAAAAGCTGGGTAGTAGGGACTACATCTCAGCTTTGCAACCAAGATAGGCAGGCCCCCACAGGCTCTGAGAACTTGCCTGATGGGACTGGTGGAGATGGGGCAGAATATACTTCAGGTAAAAGATAAAATGCCAGAACTCTCCAGGTGTCATTGATCCTAAACAGATGTTTGTGACCCAGAAAGTGACCACATTTCATGTTTTTGAAAAAGCGTGTTTGTTCTTGTTATTTATTTGGCTACACTGGTCTTAGTTGCAGCAGGCAAACGCTGAGTTGCAGCGTGTGGGATCTAGTTCCCTGACCAGGGATCGAACCCAGGCCCCCTGCATTGGGAGCTCGGAGCCTTAGCCACTGGACCGCTGGGGAAATCCCAACATTTCATCTTAAGTGAGCTTCCAGGACAAAGTTTCTCAGATAGGGAGGGACTTTCAGAAGATACATGGAACAGGACATTATATGTAACATTAAACACAGTGGAAACATTCCCTCTTCTATTCCTTCCCATGCCTTTGGTTCCTCAGGAAGCAAATCCTCATTTGGTTCGTTTACTGCTTTACTTCCTCCAACACTTGCTCACCTCTCTTAAACAGAAGGAGAGCTCCCTGCAGGCCCAGAGCCCATTCAGGGAAATCTGATTAGAATTTAGCATCAATCGTTGTGTTCTTTGTGTTTATTTTCAAGGCAGCTTTCTACTTGGAATAAAGGACCCTGGGATGCCAAGGACTGGAGTAGTATACAGTTGTCTTTTGAAATGCAGTGATGTCTGTACGTACAAAACTTTAAGCTGCACACTTTCAAAGATGTGAATAAGCATCCGCATGTCCAATCACGTTGTTAGTTTGCTTGTAGGATGTACATTCTCAAGTGTGTTCCTCCTCTACAAGTGGTTGACTGTACAGCGCTTTATAGAGTCAAGTAGTTCAGCATTTTCATAGCTAGAACCTGTGGCATCAGCATCAGACATGAGTGAAATTGCCCTTGCCCTCCATCTCATATTGTTGATGATCCTTCAGCTTTACCATCTCTCACCTCCTTTCTCTCCTCCAGTTAGTAACTCTTCTTGCTTGTTCACCCGATGCCAGCCCCCGTAGGCCACCTGTTGTACTATACTTTTCAAGGTACTACATTGTAAGATTAAAAATGCTATCTTTATATTTTGTGTTTGTTTTTATGTATTATTTATATGAAAAGAGTTATAAACCTATTACAGTACAGTACTATATAGTTGATTGTGTTATTTGGGTACTTAGGCTAACTTTGTTGGACTTACAAACATGCTTTCCGAATAGAACCCATTCACAGTTAGGCGTCTGGGCATGCATGCTCAGCTGCTTCAGTCGCGTCCAACTCTCTGGACTCCATGGACTGCAGCCTGCCTGGATTTCCCAGGCGAGAATACTGGAGTGGGTTTGCCATGCCCTCCTCTGGGGGCTCTTCCAACCCACGTCTCTTGCATCTCCTGTGTTGCAGGTGAACTCTACTGCTGAGGCACCCTTCATACATTCCCTGTATGTAGGGAACTTACTAAAAAGTATTAGACAATAAAATGAGTTGGCATGAAGAACATCATGAAGTCTGATAGTGCAGACAATTTATGGAGGTTGCAGAGGTCTGAGGATAATAAAGAATGACTGATGTTTGGGGAGGTACCAGTCTAGATGAGAAATGGAGAAGCAGCAGGCAAGGCGAACATGGGGAAAGGGTGCCTTTTCTGAGTCGCAGGAAGGTGCTATATACGTCAGCTGTAGTTATGGAAGTTGGCAATGGATAAGGAATGGTTGAGCAGTATAAGGCAGGATAAGCTTGCTGTTGTCACAAATAACCCCCAAACTTCAATGGCTTTACCCAGTGGAAGGCCAATCAGGTGTCTCTCATTGGTGGGATGTCCTCCACCAGTGACCACCAAATGGTGCTTCTTCAGGGACCCAAGTTCCTTCAAAGCCCTAGTCTCTCCATTTAGCTGGTGACTGATCATCATGGGTGGTTTTCATGGACCACTTCAGGATGTATACTCATCACTTCTGTCACATCCCATTGGCTGCAGCACTCTCATGTGACTATACTAACTGCAAAGGGTTCTGGGAAACAGATTGGGGGCTAGTCAGTCTCTGTCTTTGATGGCTGCTGCTGCTAAGTCACTTCAGTCGTGTCCAACTCTGTGTGACCCCATAGACGGAAGCCCACCAGGCTCCCCCATCCCTGGGACTCTCCAGGCAAGAATACTGGAGTGGGTTGCCATTTCCTTCCCCAATGCATGAAAGTGACAAGTGAAAGTGAAGTCACTCAGTCATGTCCGACTCTTAGCGACCCCATGGACTGCAGCCTACCAGGCTCCTCCATCCATGGGATTTTCCTGGCAAGAGTACTGGAGTGGGGTGCCATTGCCTTCTCTGCTTTGATGGCTAGTTCACTCAATTTATTTAGCCAACATTCATCCAATACTTATTTATTCACTCAATATTTTAATATTTACTCATTCAATATTTATTGAGCAGCTATCTTATGCCAAGCATTTTTGCATCTCTATTTAATTAAAGTGATGGCCTGACCCTTTTCATGTGTGTTTGGAGATCATTTATAAGATAGTTTTGCAAACTTAATTGCACATCCTGTATTTTCAGCTAGAGTGGTGATTCTACTCTTTTCATGCATTTAGAGATAATCTGTGAGATGTTTGAAAAATGAATCTCATGTAATATAGTGTATTTAAATGATCTTTTTAGAAATAATTACTCACTTTCAGTGGAGGTACTTGAGGGTAAGGGACATATCTTAGGTATTATCCCCAAATACCTAGTATTGAGCCAGGCACATAAATGTTTTGTAGAAAAGAAGTTTCTAGACACAGTGACTACATCACACTGGCACTGGACTAGCGAGTTGGGTTGCCCACAAATAATCGAGCTCTTTACCCACATTACCGTCTCATTAAGCCAGGATAGAATCCCAAGACTGAAAAGAAGGGTGCTCTTGGTATCCTTTCTCACATCTTCTGGTTGCCATGGGAACATGCCATCTGGCAACCACAGGTCAGGAGAGGCTGGGGGCCCTAGACATTCTGCAGGGTCTCCTACCAATGAGACATGATATCCATTCTTGCACCCAAAGCACAGGCGTTCCTTTACCTCAGGCAGAGGTAGTATTTTCTGCTTAATAAGATCTACATGAACTTACCAGTTGAACTCATCCAAGGTCAAACTCCTCCAAAGAGTGGGATTCGGGGAGTATCCCAGGGCAGCTCATTCATCTACTGTGTATTGAATGTCAGTTCAGCACTTCCAGATTCTATGCAGCTTTTATGTGTAAGTTGTTTCTTTGGACATCTACCTTGGGGATGCTTTGGGGGTCATGGCATATCCATGAAACCACATTGCTCATAATATTTCTAGGCTATCTCTCTCCTCCTAGTCATGTGATCCACATAGTAAAGATCAGTTAGGATCATGCTATTAAAAAAAGATGCCCTTGAACCTATATCTTGGGACATTTCCCCATGTCATTAACATTATTTATATGTTTTTAATGTTTCCATAATAATTTGGCTCTTTATCAAAGATTTTTAAGTAGGGAAAAACATTATCAGATTAGAATTTTTTAACTTCAGAATGAATATGGGGTACTGTGGGCAGGAATCCCTCAGAAGAAATGGAGTAGCCATCATGGTCAACAAAAGAGTCCAAAATGCAGTACTTGGATGCAATCTCAAAAACGACAGAATGATCTCTGTTTATCTCCAAGGCAAACCATTCAATATCACAGTTATCCAAGTCTATGCCCCAACCAGTAACGCTGAAGAAACTGAAGTTGAACAGTTTTATGAAGACCTAAAGACCTTTTAGAACTAACACCCCAAAAAGATGTCCTTTTCATTATAGGGGACTGGAATGCAAAAGTAGGAAGTCAAGAAACACCTGGAGTAACAGGCAAATTTGGCCTTGGAATGCGGAGTGAAGCAGGGCAAAGACTAATAGAGTTTTGCCAAGAAAATGCACTGGTCATAGCAAACACCCTCTTCCAACAACACAAGAGAAGACTCTACACATGGACATCACCAGATGGTCAACACCAAAATCAGATTGATTATATACTTTGCAGCCAAAGATGGAGAAGCTCTATACAGTCAGCAAAAACAAGACCAGGAGCTGACTGTGGCTCAGATCATGAACTCCTTATTACCACATTCAGACTCAAATTGAAGAAAGTAGGGAAAACCGCTAGACCATTCAGGTATGACCTAAATCAAATCCCTTATGATTATACAGTGGAAGTGAGAAATAGATTTAAGGGCCTAGAGCTGATAGATAGAGTGCCTGATGAACTATGGAATGAGGTTTGTGACATTGTACAGGAGACAAGGATCAAGACCATCCCCATGGAAAGGAAATGCAAAAAAGCAAAATGGCTGTCTGGGGAGGCCTTACAAAAAGCTGTGAAAAGAAGAGAGGTGAAAAGCCAAGGAGATAAGGAAAGATATAAGCATCTGAATGCAGAGTTCCAAAGAATAGCAAGAAGAGATAAGAAAGCCTTCTTCAGCAATCAATGCAAAGAAATAGAGGGAAACAACAGAATGGGAAAGACTAGAGATCTCTTCAACAAAATTAGAGATATCAAGGGAACATTTCATGCAAAGATGGGCTCAATAAAGGACAGAAATTGTATGGACCTAACAGAAGCAGAAGATATTAAGAAGAGGTGGCAAGAATACACAGAAGAACTGTACCAAAAAGAGCTTCATGACCAAGAAAATCACGACGGTGTGAATCCTCACCTAGAGCCAGACATCTTGGAATGTGAAGTCAAGTGGGCCTTAGAAAGCATCACTACGAACAAAGCTAGTGGAGGTGATGGCATTCCAGTTGAGCTCTTTCAAATCCTGAAAGATGATGCTGTGGAAGTGCTGCACTCAATATGCCAGCACATTTGGAAAACTCAGCAGTGGCCACAGGACTGGAAAAGGTCAGTTTTCATTCCAATCCCAAAGAAAGGCAATGCCAAAGAATGCTCAAGTTACCACACAATTGCACTCATCTCACATGCTAGTAAAGTAATGCTCAAAATTCTCCAAGCCAGGCTTTAGCAATACATGAACTGTGAACTCCCTGATGTTCAAGCTGGTTTTAGAAAAGGCAGAGGAACCAGAAATCAAATTGGCAACATCTGCTGGATCATGGAAAAAGCAAGAGAGTTCCAGAAAAACATCTATTTCTGCTTTCTTGACTATGCCAAAGCCTTTGACTGTGTGGATCACAACAAACTGTGGAAAATTCTGAGAGAGATGGGAATACCAGACCACCTGACCTGCCTCTTGAGAAATCTGTATGCAAGTCAGGAAGCAACAGTTAGAACTGGACATGGAACAAGAGACTGGTTCCAAATAGGAAAAGGAATACATCAAGGCTGTATATTGTCACCTTGCTTATTTAATTTCTATGCAGAGTACATCATGAGAAACGCTGGACTGAAAGAAGCACAAGCTGGAATCAAGATTGCCAGGAGAAATATCAATAACCTCAGATATGCAGATGACACCACCCTTATGGCAGAAAGTGAAGAGGAACTAAAAAGCCTGCTGATGAAAGTGAAAAAGGAGAGTGAAAAAGTTGGCTTAAAGCTCAACATTCAGAAAACTAAGATCATGGCATCTGGTCCCATCACTTCATGGGAAATAGATGGCGAAACAGAGAAACAGTGTCAGACTTTTTGGGGGGGGGGGCTCCAAAATCACTGCAGATGGTGACTGCAGCCATGAAATTAAAAGATGCTTACTCCTTGGAAGAAAAGTTATGACCAACCTAGATAATATATTCAAAAGCAGAGACATTACTTTACTGACTAAGGTCCGTCTAGTCAAGGCTATGGTTTTTCCTGTGGTCATGTATGGATGTGAGAGTTGGACTGTGAAGAAGGCTGAGCGCCGAAGTGTTGATGCGTTTGAACTGTGGTGTTGGAGAAGACTCTTGAGAGTCCCTTGGACTGCAAGGAGATCCAACCAGTCCATTCTGAAGGAGATCAACCCTGGGATTTCTTTGGAAGGAATGATGCTAAAGCTGAAGCCCCAATACTTTGGCCACCTCATGCAAAGAGCTGACTCATTGGAAAAGACTCTGATGGTGTGAGGGATTGGGGGCAAGAGAAGAAGGGGGCGACTGAGGATGAGATGGCTGGATGGCATCACGGACTCGATGGACGTGAGTCTGAGTGAATTCTGGGAGATGGTGATGGACAGGGAGGCCTGGTGTGCTGCAATTCATGGGGTCGCAAAGAGTCAGACATGACTGAGCAACTGAACTGAAATGAACTGAATGGGAACAGAGACGCAGGTGAGAATGTAAAAGAGATAAGAGGCTGGTGGAATAGTCTGGAAACAAGCACTGGATCTCAGAGAAGTAGCCTTGTGTTCTGGGTAAGCTTGGGCTCCCCATGGTCTCCACCTAATCCACAGGCACACTCTGGAATGTTCAGTTTCCTCTTCTCTATTCCCACTGGGCTATAGAAGACCTCCTTTATGGGAAAAAATATTTAGTTTTGACCAAAAGATCCATTCATAAGTTCTGATATTTAAAATTTCTCAGTATGAGGCTATCAAACTTTGAAGCAGGTCCCATTGTATACCTTTTCAACCACAATTTGAAATACATTTTTAAAAATGACTTTGAAAAAAGGCAAACCTGACCTCAAATCTTCATTGTGTTACTTGCTAGCTGTGTGACCTTGAGCAAGCCACTTAACCTCTCTGAGCCTCTCAGCTTTCTCTTTGGAAAATTGCTCCCTGCTCCTCAGGATAAAATGAGACATTGTACAGAGCCCAGCTTAATACTTAGAACATGGTAAATACTCAGCGACTACTGCTTGCTCCTCTCTTCTCAGATGCAGGTGAAATTCTTGCCACATTGCTATCTGTCAAGAATAGCAGTGAGAGACAAGCTGCAGACAAAGACAGTGGCTTAATCATCTCATCCTCCTGGCTGCTGACCTCACTGGGGCCAAGGCTTGTTTGCCTTGGAAGATGTGCTGATGGCTCCCAAGGTGGTTTGTTTAACTGATGGCCTTTGAGGGCTGGGGCAAGGGATCAGGAGACCTAGAGAGGCTTGGGTCAGATCAAAGGGGCTTGCCAGACAAGCTGGGGCAGAAGCCTGGTGATGCATTGATCCAAAGTGGAGTGACTGGTTAAGCTCTGTTGCTTTGGGGAAGCTGGCTCAATGCTGCACTTATGGAGAAAGGTGGGGCCTTTAATTCCTTGATAATGGCTTGGACATTGAGACACTCTGGACAGGAGGAAATATATTTGTGAAGGTGGTGGTTTTACATGGTGATGTTCCAGGCCCAAAGGGTTCCTGGCATGACATCCTCTCTTTTCCATGTTGATAGTTAGATTTCACGTGACACATTTGGCCTTGTAGGAATGTAAACTCTTCCTTCCCAAACAGCTCCATAAAAGGAGTCTTATGGGGGGAGGGGATTCTTTAATAACCAATTAAATATTTTACTAAGTAGTCATCTTTATAATGTGTTAATCATGTAAATTTGGCTATTGCTAAGCATCTGTCTATCCATCCACCCTTTCACTCATTCACTTTTTCACGCATGTGTTTTTTACTTGTTTATCCATCATCCATTGATTGATTGATTTACCCATTCATCCATCCAGTCATTCATTCATTCCTCCATGTTTTTATGTATCTATCCACCTACACATCTATCTATCTACCTTTCCATCCAGACGTCCAGCCAGCTATGCATCCATCCACCCATCCACCCATCCATTCATCCACCCACCTATCCACCCACCCCACCACCCATCCATTCATCCACCCACTTACCCACCCACCCATCCACCCATCCATCTGTCCATCCATCCATCTGTTCATCCTTTCATGCCCTCACCTACCCATGTGTCTCTCTAACCACCCAATATCCATTCAGCCCCTCACTCATTTTATCCTCTATTCTTGAACTAATTATTCCATCCATGGACTTTCACTGAGTACTCACTCTGTCCCTAGTCCTACTCTAGGCACTGGAAAGATTAGACTTTGGCTTCTCAGAAGCACATGGGTCTCCTGGCAAAACCAACATATAATTAGATAATTACCACCAGCAGGAAAAGTGGAAATTAGGGTCTCTTAAAGTTTGGGGTAGCTTTATGCCAAGTAAATATCGGTGAAGTCCTAACTCCCTGAGTGTCTCTGGACAAGTTCCTGTAGTTTTAAGGTGAGATAGATGGAGTACGTGAAACTGAGGGAAGAGGCCAAGTTCTCACTTTTCAGAATCTTTAACCCCTTTTGCATATCTGTCAAGTTTTCAACTCCTTTCTTTTTCTAGCAATCTCACTTCTAGAAATCAGCTTGGAAACAACCCAAACATCCAACTCCAGGGAACTGTTTAAGTACATTTTGGTACATCTGAACAATAAGGCACTGTGCAACATTTGAAATGCAAAAGGTAGAAGTTTATGGGCTGATAGGAAAAAGAGTTCAAGATGTAGTGTCAAATATAGAAAATTGAGCCGCAGAATGGTGTTTCTGGAAGAATCACTCTGTGCAAAACGTATGAGATCACACAGATGTGCCCACCTCTCTCTCCTGTTTATCACAGATCTTGCTTTCATTTGGGGCTGCAAAGAGAAGCTTTCTAGAAGAACCAGAATCTGCTTTTCCTCACCACTACACTCCCCAAACCTAGACGTGCTCACGCTCACACTTAGTTGCTCAGTTATATCCGACTCTTTGTGACCCTGTGGACTGCAGCTTGCCAGTCTTCTCTGGCATGGGACTCTCCAGGCAAGAATACTGGAGTGGGTAGCCATACCCTCCTCCAGGGGATCTTCCCAACCCAGGGATCGAACCTGCGTTTTCTGCATTGGCAGGTGGATTTTTTTTTTTTTTTTTTTTTTTTACCACCGAGCCACCAGGGAAGACCCAAACCTAGAAATGTGCCTGATATATAGCAGACATTCAATAAATATTTACTGAATGAATACATGGATGTATGATAAAATGACAAACTATCACTATTGACTTTGGGGCACAGAACTAAAAGTTTTGTTGGGACTTTTGGCTTTTCTTTTACTACATAAAATAGATGAATGTTTTATTGCGAAACTTTGAAAATTTAGAAACAAAGTACAAATGCGTTCTGTCTTCCTGGTCTCCGGGAAGGGATTATACAGTGGGGGTTTATACATCTCCGTTTATTCAAGCTGTTTTTCATGTGCAATTAGGGAAGGGGGCCTTGTGTGTTTCAAGCCTCCACACTCCCAGGGGGGAAAAAGCCAGACCTGTCAGAGAAAACAAACATCTGCTTGTGTGTGTGTGTGTGTGTGTGTGTGTGTGTGTTGAGGTCCATAAAACCCCCAGACCCCCATTCTGGAGTAGGAGCTGACATCAGGGAGCTGTTGACAGTCCCTCAGTGTGACCTCTTACACAATGCCAGGGACAGCTCGGCAGCTTAGGAAAAGGAAGAAAACAAACAAAAAAGTCGGCTGAGTCTGTTTGTTCTGAAGAAACTCAGAGAGGTGTTTGACAGTCAGTAAATGCCAGCTTAGCTGTTCTTTTTAATCTCCAACATGGGAGGCTGGAGGCCAGGGCAGGGATGGGGGCAGGAGGAACGGAGGAGGGCCGTAAGGGGAGAGATGCGGAGAAGAAGGACCCCGATGGGGTGGGAGTTGGGGAACCTGCAAGCAGAGCGAGTTGAGTGGACTTGATAGGAGACTGGGAGGGGACTGATTTGGGACCTTTGACCTCTTAGGTGTTACCAACTGTTTCTTTTTTTAAATCATTTTTTTATCTTATTACATTTTATTCTATTGTAATGTTCCGTATCTGGAAGGCAAGCAAAAGCAGCTGTCCCATTCTTTTTAGAGTCTAGATAGCAACGTGAAAAATAGGTTGGATGTAGTTCCCAGAGTTAGAAGACCTAGAGGCTAAGGACCAAGGGCCTTATTGGCACATAGAAACAAGCAGTTTGGAAGACATATTCACATTGGTGACTCTAGAAAGATAATAGTACCACCTGCGTTTCAATCCTTTATTCAGTCACTTGGGTATTGATTCATTGATATTCTCCTCGTTCCGTTTCTCCCTCCCAATCCTTCCTATTTTTCCCTCTTTACAAGTATTTATTGAGCTTCTCCCACATGCCAAGTACTGTTCTGGGGTACCGGGGACTTTGTTATTAAAGAAGTCAAGGAAAAGACCTTGCTCTCACGATGTTTCCATTCAAGTTGCAGAGACATGAAACCAACAGCTGTGTTGAGTAGTCATCAAGACTAAGATGGGCAATCAAGTTGGTTAAGGACAAGGGGAGTGGGGAGTGATGGGGCTGCTTCAGACAAGGTGGTCAGGGAAGCCTTTCTGAGGACACTGGAAGAAAGACCTGGATGAAATGAAGGAAAGAACCAGGCGGTTCACTGGGAAGGTAGAATTTGAGAGGGACTCCATGTGTGTATCAAGCTTCCCCTTGGGGAGGAAGGGCAAGCAGATCGTTTCAAATCCATCTCCTCTGCCCATGGTGGACATCCATAATCCGCCAGAGAAGATTTTAGCTCAGCCTGAGGGTGGCCTTATATCTCTAGAATCCACTTCACCTTGGGTATACCAGCAACCCAACCAGCTACAATGAACTGAAATTGGTTCTCAAGACACACCCTATTTGCCTGCCCTAAACAGAGACGGCAAATGCTTTAGGACAGACACCTTTCTTATTAAGTGTTATATCTCTGTGGCTGGGCTGTGATCCTGCCTCAGGGATGGTTTTAAGTGTCTCTGAATGAATGAATGGATGAGTGAATGAGAAGAAGGGTGTCCAGAGGAGAAGCCCGGAAGCTGGACATGGCTGTGTGCATCCTGGGAACAGCAGGTAGGCCATGAAAATGAGAGAAAAGGGAGAAAAGATCTTATTCTGGATGCATAAGTGCATGCTAGGCTGCTTCAGTCATGTCCAGCTCTCTGTGACCCCATGGACTGTTGCCTGCCAGGCTCCTCTGTCCATGGGATTCTTCAGGCAAGAACACTGGAGTGGGTTGCCATGCCCTCCTCCAGGAGAATTTCCTGACCCAGGGATCAAACCTGTGTTTTTTTTTGTCTCCTGCATTGGCAGGCAGGTTCCTTACCAGTGGTGCCACGACACTTGAATAGAGTCACTGAAGACGCCTGAGAAGGACAATGGCACACTCGCTGCGAGTTGTTCATGTAACGCAGTTGTTTGTAGGATTGTTCCTAGCTGTCCAGTGACAGGTAATAGTAATAGAAGTAGTCTAGAGATGGTCATAATAATTGCTAACCACTTTTGTGTCTCTTCCTGTGTTTGATGCTGATTATTTTTATTATTCTCGGGGCAATCATTTATATGCTACAATTATTGCCATTTTAGAGATAAGAAAACTGAGCCCTGGAGAAAAGTAACTCACCCCGGGTCAAACCAGCAGTAAATGAATAGCTGAATGGGTTAAATATATTTCTGATTGAAATTGGGAAACCCTGCCTTCCTTGTCCCACAAAGGTTTAGCTACATTTTCTTTATTTCCAGTTAGAACCAAAGGATTCGTTCCCTGCTTTCTGTAGCAGTGGGGGGCAAGAAACTCATCTTTTATGAGGCTAATGGCAGCTGTTCTTCCCTCCACCCAGCTGTCTTTTCCTGAAATAGGATAGGGCAAGAATTTGAGGTTTTCACAGATACCAGGAAAATAGCCCTGGGACTGGAGATCTGAGTTTGAATCCCAGCCATCAGTCTCTGTCTGGGTAACCATAGAAACCAACATCACCACTCAGCTTCAGTTCTTCACTTGAAAAGGAAAACATACCCTCTCCACTCTTGGTTTAGAGGATCCTGATGAAAATTGGTGCATTCTCTGCATGCATGGAAACACTGCCTATTGCGCCCATATGTAGATATGGCAGTATATATTCCTTTGTGACAGGTACCATGCTCATATAATAACATAGTAATTTCTCTAGTTATTTCATTATTTAATATTTGGCTCCTGAGCTCAATTGGTGAATAGCTGGTGAGGAGACTTGCAATGCACACTTCCGGTCCCTTTGCTTCCTCTGTCTTTGATTTCAGCCATTACCCGGTGTCCCATTCTATGCAAGGTCTGATCATATTTCACGCAGGTTGCAATGCACAGGGCTTCACCCCAGGCCCGCTCTGTGGACATCTCGGTTCTAGCCCTAGTCTTTTCTTCAGAAGTCAAATTTGGGACACAACAAAGAACTAGCTCATCATCAACTCAGCATCATGGAATATGGCAGGAACTGAATGCCAAGTTTGGGTGGACCTTTGATCACTGGAGGATGCAAGCATCAGATAAAGCCGCCTTCTTCCTCCTTGAAGATAGGCTAGCCTGAGCCCCATATCTTGTGTCATCTCATGATGGTCCACTCAGTGGTGACACCTCCTTGTATTGGCTCACTGTTTCATCCCTCCGTCCCTTACTTGCACCCTGGGACCGCACCTGGCCACCAAAATACCAACACATACTTCTTTGTCTCAGCCTGTTTTCTGGGGAACCTGGGCTTAAATAGTGTCGAATTTAGAATTTGAAACTCTGGTTGTTTCCTTAGCTACTCATGCTTGTATCCCCCCCACCAGAGGACGTAGCGCAATGTCTGAGACATAATAGGTGCACAGTACATCCTTAGGAATGCAAGAAGGGATTAATGAGATGCTTGTGTCTTAAGAACATAATATGAGATGGATTGAATCTATGGTCCTAGATAGCAAAGTGTAGTGGTTACTGTTAGAGACTTTGGAACTGATCAGCAAGATTCAGACATCAGCTCTGCCACGTATTAGCTGTGTTACCTTGCCCGAGTTAAGTGGTCTCTCTGTACCAAGTTTCCTCGGTTGCAAAATGGATACAATTGTGTCATATGTAGAAGGACCTGCTCTATGAAAAGGACTTGGCACATAGCCATAAATCAATCAATGAAATCATGATTCATAGTAATAGCAGTAGTAGAATATTAAATGAGAAAGAATATATTAAAAAGAGGTAGGATTGGATGCAAAAGTCACGCAGACGTACGTCACTGAACGTGGCCCCTGTCCCCCCTTTCATTTCCTTTCTGCAAGTATAATAATTCCTAATCTGCCCATATCTTGTGTGATGATTTTGAGAGCACTTTACAAAGCAGAAAAAGATGACACATGGCTCTCACTGATGAACATATATCTAAGGAAAAGGCAAAGGCCCTACATCAAACAATGGAAGATAAATGTACACTTCTGTGTTTCGATTTTGGGCTTACAGGTGGCACTAGTGGTAAAGAGCTTGCCTGTCAGTTCAGGAGACCTAAGAGACACAAGCTCGATCCCTGGGTCAGGAAGATCCCCTGGAGGAGGAAATGGCAGCTCACTCCAGTATTCTTGCCTGGAGAATCCCATGGACAGAGGAGCCTGGTAGGCTAAGTCCATAGTGTTGTGAAGCATCAGACAGGACTGAAGCAACTTAGCATACACGTTACAAAACATAACCAGTTCTAGAAGTGAAAGGGACACTTTTTTCCTCTCTGTGATATCGGTGGTGAATGGGACCGTTCAGAAAGCATGTCGGATGGCTGAAGAAAGTCCTCCGCTTTGGGAAGATGGAAATTCATCCGTCGTTTCCGAAAGGTGATCTCCCAAGCTGACCACAGTGTGATTGCCCGCTGAGATGTAAATCCCCCAGCCATATGATGGGAAACCAGGTTCCTGGAGTCCTGCAAGGTGAAACTGGGGCCATATTTCACATGGGGCTTAAGCCCGTTATTGCTGATGAAAACAGGATTTTTAAAGGACATGCTTCTTTCACCCTTCAACCTCTTTCAGTGGACCTTTAGTCAGGAGCTGGAGTGTTGTGTGCAGCCAAAGAATTCCTGGTATTTCCCATGATGTCACTGGGCTGAAACATAGGAGGGCATTCTTTTTTACCTCATCTGCAGAGTAGAGGTAATTGTGTTCTTTCCTTGATGACATATTCTCTACTTAGTACATGCAAAACAGGCCCTCACACCAGGACACTGCATTGTAATGCGTTTTTTTTTTTTTTTTTTATTGTATGCCTTGTATTTTCCATCTTAATTCCAGCCCCCATTTTTGTCTCCCTCTCCCACTAAAGGCTTCTAAAGGCACTCACTTTCATATGTCTAAAATACATCCTTAAACCAACAAGGTCCTACTGTAAAGCGCAGGGAACTCTGCTCAATATTATGTGGCAGCCTGGGTGGGAAGGAAGTTTGGGGGAGAATTGTGTTAGTTTCACAGTCTTGTCCTACTCTTTGCAACACCATGGACTGTAGCCCGCCAGGCTCCTCTGTCCACGGGGTTTCCCAGCAAGAATACTGGAGTGGTTTGCCATTTCCTACTCCAGGGGGTCTTCCTGACCCAGGGATTGAACCCAGGTTTCGTGCATTGCAAGTGAATTCTTTTACCATCTGAGCCACCAGGGAAGCCCCTTGGGGGAGAATAGATACATGTATGTGTATGGCTGAGTCCTTTTGCTGTCCACTTAAAACTATCACAACATTGTTAATTGGCTATATTCCAATATAAAGCAAAAACTTTAAAATAAGTCCTTAAATATTTTTCCTTTAAAAGCATATCGTGAGTTTTTTCACCCACTTATTTTACATAAAATCAGTAAGCTACCAATTTCAGCTTGTTACTTACCTTGTTTACTTAATATCCTATTTTTTGAACTCCTCTTATTGCTATATGAATATGTTAAAATGTATGCAAATATTTTCTATGTTTATTTATTTCTAACTAGCGCAGAGTATGCATTCCCTGCATTTTCAGTATCATTCCCCTAGAGTTGGACACCTAGGTTATTTCCAGTTCTTCTGCACGACAACCTGAGCTATAAAGGTCTGTGTATGATTTTTTCCTGGAGGTAGATTCTTAGATCTAAAGGTACATCTTACTTAAATCAAGATGGATTCTATTCAAGTCATGTTGGAATTAAAGATGCCAAAGCCACTTGGTGGTCAACTTTGCCGAAGCCCCTTGTTTTCTCCAGGGTATATATTTCCCTGCATTTGTATAAAGAGGGGATTTGGATGAGAAAATCTCTGAGGGCTCTCCCGGCATTTAGATTCCACTACTAACTTGCAAGCCAGCTGTGTTTATCAAACAAATGGAAGAAAAGTTGGACAAAATATGGTAGTCCATCATCCAAATATTTGGAAGTAGCCAGATGTTTAGCATCTTGTAGACACCACCTAGGAGGCTTTTTTCCGTGTTCTTAGGTGGCTAGCTCAGGGGTATTTGTGTTCTTTTAGGTTCCCAAGAATTCTCTTCTGCTCAGAAGTCTAATGTTGAGTCAGGTTTGCAGAGGTCCTCCAGTCCCTTAGGAATCTGAGCTTCAACTCTGTTCAACTTAGAGTTTGCATCTGTCTGTCTATCCATCTATCATCTATCTATCTATCCATCCATCTATCTATCTATCATCCTATTTATTTGTTTATTTAAGGGAGGGGATTCAATATTTATATGGGTTTCCTAGGTGAAGCAGGTGGTAAAGAATCTGCTTGCCAGTGTAGGGGATGCAAGAGACTTAAGTTCGATTCCTAAGTCAGGAAGATCCCCTGGAGTAGGAAATGGCAATCCACTCCAGTATTCTTGCCTAGAAAATTCCATGGACAGAGCATCCTGGTAGGCTGCAGTCCATGGGGTTGTAAAGAGCTGGACACGACTGAGCACACACACACACACACACACACACACATTCAATATTTATGAGGCTAATGAAAACATTAAGATCAAATAACATGGTTCAGACAGATATGGGTTCAAATGACTCGCTATTTGCCTTTGGGCCAGAAACCACTTCTTGACACCTCATTTTCCTTATCTACGTCTTACAAAAATGACGATGGTCATGCTTACTTCAGGGCTTCTCTGGCAGCTCAGTGGCAAAGAATCACCTGCAGTGCAGGGTCTGCAGGAGATGCATGTTCTATTCCCGGGTTGGGAAGATCCCCCGGAGGAGGGCGTGTAAATCCACGCTAGTATTCTTGCCTGGAGTATTCTTGCCCATGGACAGAGGAGGCTGCTGGTCTGCAGTCTATAGAGTCACTAAGAGTCAGAAATAATTGAAGCGACTTAGCATGCATATCTGCACACAATGCTTACTTCACTGGCTTATGGTGAAGATCAAATGAGACCATGGTAGTAAGAACTCAGCTCAGGACCTGTTTACCAAGAAAAGAGAGGGTGTGCCACAAATTTTCTGATACTCTTCCCATGGGGAAATGAGGTCTTAGACCCTTCCTATTGAATCTGGGTGGACTTGTGACTTCTTTGGCCAGTAGAATGTGGCAAAAGTAACCCTATGTGATATCTGGGGCTAGGAGGCAAAGCAACGTGCTCATTCTTCACCGGAAGACTAGCCACTGGGAAAGATGTCTAACTACATCGGGGCCGCCATATTGGATCAGTCGCTGATGGGCACTTTGGATAACAGTCGTGTCTGAACCTGGCTTTCCAGCCATCCCTAGCAAGATACCAGCCACATAGAAGGAGATTCTCTAGTCCCAGGTATTCGAGTCTTCCCAGCTGACTCTAAACAGTGAAGCAGAGACCAGTCATCTCCTCTGTGCCCTATCCAGATTCTTGATTCACAGAATACATAAGCATAATAAGATGATTGTTATTTTATGTCATTATGTCTGAGGTAGATTGTTAAGTTGTGATAATAATTGGAATACCCCGAACTATTAGTATTATTATACCCTTTTGGAACAACACTCTGGAGAAGGCAATGGCACCCCACTCCAGTACTCTTGCCTGGAAAATCCCATGATGGAGGAGCCTGGTAGGCTGCAGTCCATGGGGTCACTAAGAGTCGGACAAGACTGAGCAACTTCACTTTCATTTTTCACTTTCATGCATTGGAGAAGGAAATGGCAACCCACTCCAGTGTTCTTGCCTGGAGAATCCCAGGGACAGGGGAGCCTGGTGGGCTGCCATCTATGGGGTCACACAGAGTCGGACACAACTGAAGTGACTTAGCAGCAGTAGCAGGGGCAACACTCCAATGTTATGTCTTCTAAGAAGATATATTATTTTTCAAGCTTTGTTGAAGTACAACTGACTGATAAAATGGTAAGATATTTAAAGTGGAAAAGGTAATGACTTGATATGTATATATTGTGAAAGAATCTGCCTTCCCCATTGATTTAACACATCTATCACCTCACATACTGTCTTTCCCAGTTTCTTTCTTTCTCTCTCTCTCTTTTATTTATTTACTTTTTTTTTTTTTTGGTATGAACATTTAAGCTCTGCTCTCTTAGAAAATTCAGTTATTTAATACAGTGTTATCAGCTATAGTCACCTTTTCATATATTAGATCTTCAGAGCTTATGTATCTTACAACAGAAAGTTTGTACCTTTTTACCAGCATCTCCCTATTTTCTCCACCAGTCAGCCCCTGACAACCATTTTTCTACTCTTTGTTTCTACTTTGACTTTTTTTTTTTTTTAAGATTCCGCGTATAAAATATGATGCAGAGTTCCCAGGTGGTCCCCGTGATAAAGGATCCACCTGCCAATATATACGTATATATTGTTGTTTACTTGCAAAGACATGTCTGACCCTCTTACGACCTCATGGATTATAGCCTGCCAGGCTTCTCTGTCCATGGGATTTCCCAGGCAAGAATACTGAAATGGGTTGCCATTTCCTTCTCCAGGGAATCTTTCCAACACAAGGATCAAACCCATGTCTCTTGCACTGGCAGGCGGATCCTTTCCTACTGGACCACCTGGGACTTTGCATATGAGTGTGTGCGTGTGTTACTTTTTGTGACAACAATGCTGTGAAGCAGATGCTATTTTATTTATATTTTAGAGATGAAGGGATGGAAGCTTAAATAATTTCTCCCAAAGTCATGTAGCTAACAAATTGTTAAACTCTTTCTGACTCACATAGTGAGTGATCTTGAAATGATCACTCTAGACATTAAAAAAAAAAACTCTTTAAAGGGTCTTTTTTTCTTTTTTAATGTGGACTATTTTTAAAGTCCCTATCGAATTTTTTACAAAATTGCTTCTGTTTTACATTTTGGTTTTTTGGCCATGAGGCATGCGGGATCTTAGCTCTCCAACCAGGGAGCAAAGCCTGCACCCCTGCGCTAGAAGGCCAGGTTGTGCCACTGACCGCCAGAGACATTCCTGGAAATTTTAATTACAGAGATGACACCCATGTCCGATTCTCGTGAGGACCTTGACTGTGACACCTGACCAGTTTTCGTCCTCGACGCCCCACTTTCCTACTTCCCGTTTGAAAACCAGCCATGTTTTGCCAGAGAAACAATCTGATACCCACTCTTCCAGAGTGAAGCTTTTTGGAGAAATCAGAGAGAAAGGGAACTATGAGCTTTCATCACTGGGAGGGAAACTTTTTTGTAAAGAAATAACACATTTTCTAAAGTGATGTTGTTTAGTGGCTAAGTCATGTCTGACTCTTGAGATCCCATGGACTGTAGCCCACAAGGCTCCTCTGTCCACGGGATTTTCCAGGCAAGAATATTGGAGTGGGCTGCCCTTTCCTTCTCCAGCATCTAAAGTGACGCAAGTGCCCCAAAACTGAAGGACCCCACCCCCTCACATCTGAGGACCCCGGATGCTTTGGTCCAAGCAGGCCCCGGAAGCGGATGGAAAACCCTTAAGGCCTTGTCCCCGGGCCCACCCCTCACCCTCAACCCATACCTTAAGTGACTGTAACCATAAAGCCACTAATGAAAACATTTCCACCGGTTCTATTTACCCAGCTGTGTATCTCAGCATCGGCCGCTGACATTTTTAATACTCTCTCGTGTCTGTGTCTTCCACAGGATTCATTTGAAGCAGCCCACAGGGAAGGGTGTCGCTGAGGAAACAAAACCCAGACCCCCCAGGCCTCTGAGCGAGGGGTGGGAGCTTGCTGGGAAAACACTTTCACCTGAGAAGCACAAAGGACCCCAGAAGCAGAGGAAGCTGGCCTGAGGCCAACCAGAGGTATGGGAGTGGCTGAGCCCAGAGAGGGAGGTCTGGAGATGGGGCACTTACCCTCCCAGGGCGAAGGCAGACAAGGCCCCACGCTTGGGCTGTGAAGAGGGCGTTGCCTGTGAAGTCCCATGGCAGCAAGGATTGAGGGGGCGGTGAGGGGGGTTCTGATTTTTTTAAAACCTTTTATGAACTATAGGATATCTGTAGAAAAAAAAAAAAAAAACAAACCACAACATTGAAACGGAGAGCTCAATGAAATGGAAAGGTAAGCACCCATCCAACCAACCACACCCAAATCAAGAACTAGAATATTTCCAGGTCCCTAAGCTGCCTCCCTTCTGTGCCCTTCCAGTCGGCATCGCTTACCCCTTCTCCCAAAGTGACCCCTATCTTTTAAAAAATATTTATTTCTTTATTTGGTTGCTCTGGGTCTTAGTTGTGGCATCTGAACTCTTGGATGCGGCAAGCGGGATCTAGTTCCCTGACCAGGGATCAAGCCTGGGCCCCTTGCATTGGAGTGCAGGGTCTTAGCAGGTATGGACCACCAGGGCAAGTCCTGTGACTCCTATCTTTACTTTTAACACCAAAGATGAGTTAGCCTGTTTGTGGACTTTATATAAATGAAACTGTTCTCTTGTATGGGCTTCCCAAGTGGCTCAGTGGTAAAGAATCCACCTGCCAATGCTGGAGATGTGGGTTTGGTCTCTGAGTTTGGAAGATGCCCTGGAGAAGGAAATGGCAACCCACTCCAGTATGCTTGCCTGGGAAATCCCATGGACAGAGGAGCCTGGTGTGCTAGAGTCCATGGGCTTGCTAAAGAGTTGGACATGACTTAGCAACTAAAAAACAACAACGAATTCTCCTGTAGCTGGTTTCTTTTACTTGAATTTGCCTGTGAGCTTCTTCTCTGCTGGCTGTGAAGCTGTTTGTTTATTGCTGAATTGTGGACTGTATCATGCCTAGTTAATTGATTCCACTGTTGATGGGCATTTGAGTTTGGGGTTACTGTGACTAGTATCACTATGAATATTCTTCTCCCTTGTAATGTTCTTGGTACATTCATATCTGTTAGGTACATACCTAAGAGTGGAATTGCTAGAAACTATAAAAATTCCTAGAAGAAAGCATAGGGGAAAAGCTTCTTTATATTGGTCTTTGCAATGCCTTCTTGAATATAATGCCAAAAGCACAGGCCAGAAAAAGGGAAAAATAGACAAGTGGGATTACATCAAATTACAAACCTTCTCACATAGCAAAGGAAATAAACAAACAAAAAATCAAAGGCAGCCTACACAATGGAAGAAAATATTTGCATATCATTTATCTGATAAAGAGTTAATGGCCAGAATATATAAAACTCCTACAATGCAATGACAATAAAACAAATAAGTTTTTAAATGGACAATGGAAGTGAAGGGATAGTTCTCCAAAGAAGATACATAAATGGCCAATAGGTGCATGAAAAGACCCTCACCCCTTGAGTTAGAGCATGCCAGGCCTCCCTGTCCATCACCAACTCCCGGAGGTTACTCAAACTCATGTCCATTGAGTCAATGATGCCATCCAGCCATCTCATCCTCTGTCATCCCCTTCTCCTCCTGCCCCTAATCCCTCCCAGCATCAGAGTCTTTTCCAATGAGTCAACTCTTCGCATGATGTGGCCAGAGTACTGGAGTTTCAGCTTTAGCATCATTCCTTCCAGTGAGCACCCAGGACTGATCTCCTTCAGGATGGACTGGTTGGATCTCCTTGCAGTCCAAGGGACTCTCAAGAGTCTTCTCTAGTACCACAGTTCAAAAGCATCAATTCTTCGGCGCTCAGCTTTCCTCACAGTCCAACTCTCACATCCATACATGACCACTGGAAAAACCATAGCCTTGACTAAAAGGACCTTTGTTAGCAAAGTAATATCTCTGCTTTTGAATATGCTATCTAGGTTGGTCATAACTTTCGTTCCAAGGAATAAGCATCTTAATTTCATGGCTGCAGTCACCATCTGATTCTGGAGCCCCCTAAAATAAAGTCTGACACTGTTTCCACTGTTTCCCCCTCTATTTCCCATGAAGTGATGGGACCAGATGCCATGATCTTTGTTTTCTGAATGTTGAGCTTTAAGCCAACGTTTTCACTCTCCTCTTGCACTTGCATCAACAGGCTTTTTAGTTCCTCCTCACTTTCTGCCATAAGCGTGGCGTCATCTGCATATCTGAGGTTATTGATATTTCTCCCAGCAATCTTGATTCCAGCTTGTTCTTCTTCCAGCCCAGCATGTCTCATGATGTACTCTGCATAGAAGTTAAATGAGCAGGGTGACAATATACAGCCTTGACGTACTCCTTTTCCTATTTGGAACCAGTCTGTTGTTCCATGTCCAGTTCTAACTGTTGCTTCCTGACCTGCATATAGGTTTCTCAAGAGGCAGGTCAGATGGTCTGATATTCTCATCTCTTTCAGAATTTTCCACAGTTTATTTGATCCACACAGTCAAAGGCTTTGGCATAGTCAATAAAACAAAAATAGATATTTTTCTGGAACTCTCTTGCTTTTTCGATGATCCAGCAGATGTTGACAATTTGATTTCTGATTCCTCTGCCTTTTCTAAAACCAGCTTGAACATCTGGAAGTTCATGGTTCATGTATTGCTGAAGCCTGGCTTGGAGAATTTTGAGCATTACTTTACTAGCATGTGAGATGAGTGCAATTGTGAGGTAGTTTGAGCATTGCCTTTCTTTGGAATTGAAATGAAAACTGACATTTTCCAGTCCTGTGTCCACTGCTGAATTTTCCAAATGTGCTGGCATATTGAGTGCAGCACTTCCACAGCATCATCTTTCAGGATTTGAAATAGCTCAACTGGAATGCCATCACCTCCACTAGCTTTGTTTGTAGTGACGCTTTCTAAGGCCCACTTGACTTCACATTCCAGGATGTCTGGCTCTAGGTGAGTGATCACACCATCGTGATTATCTTGGTCATGAAGCTCTTTTTTGTACAGTTCTTCTGTGTATTCTTGCCACCTCTTCTTATTATCTTCTGCTTCTGTTAGGTCCATACCATTTCTGACATTTATTGTGCCCATCTTTGCATGAAATGTTCCCTTGGTATCTCTAATTTCCTTGAATAGATCTCTAGTCTTTCCCATTCCGTTGTTTTCCTCTATTTTTTTGCACTGATCACTGAGGAAGCCTTGCTTATCTCTCCTTGCTATTCTTTGGAACTCTGCATTCAGATGCTTATACCTTTCCTTTTCTCCTTTGCTTTTCACTTCTCTTCTTTTCACAGCTATTTGTAAGGCCTCCCCAGACAGCCATTTTGCTTTTTTGCATTTCTTTTCCATGGAGATGGTCTTGATCCCTGTCTCCTTACAATGTCACAAACCTCATTCCATAGTTCATCAGGCACTGTATCTATCAGCTCTAGGCCCTTAAATCTATTTCTCACTTCCACTGTATAATCATAAGGATTTGATTTAGGTCATACCTGAATGGTCTAGTGGTTTTCCCTGCTTTCTTCAATTTAAGTCTGAATTTGGTAATAAAGAGTTCATGATCTGAGCCACAGTCAGCTCCCGGTTTTGTTTTTGCTGACTGTATAGAGCTTCTCCATCTTTGGCTGCAAAGAATATAATCAATCTGATTTTGGTGTTGACCATCTGCTGATGTCCATGTGTAGAGTCTTCTCTTGTGTTTTTGGAAGAGGGTGTTTGCTATGACCAGTGTGTTCTCCTGGCAAAACTCTATTAGCCTTTGCCCTGCTTCATTCTGGATTCCAAGCATTAGGGAAATGCAAATCAAAACCACAAAGAGATAACATCTGATACCTGTTAGGATGGCTATTATCAAACAAAAAGAAGATGATAATGATAACAGGTGTTATTGAGGATGTGGAGAAAAGGGAACCCTTGAACATTGTTAGCAGAGATGTGGAAACAGTACGAGGTTTCTCAAAAATTTAATAATACAGCTGCCATACAAACAAGCAGTCTCACTTCTGGGAATATAACCAACGGCACTGAAATCAGGATCTCAAAGAGATATCTATATTTCAAAGTTCATTACAGCTTCATTCACAATAGACAAGATGCGGAAGCAACTTAAATGTCCATGGATGAATGAAGGGATAAAGAAATGGTGGTATTAACACACAGTGGAACATTATTAAGCATTTGAAAATGGAAATACTACCATTTGTGACGACATGAATGATCCTTGTGGACATTATGCTAAAAGAAAAAGCCAGACATAGAAGCATAATACTAAATTATTTACATCAGCAATCTAAAATAGTCAAATTTATGGAAGCAGGAAGTTAGGATGGTGATCACCCGTGGCTGGGTGGAGAGGTCAATATGGTAGTGTTGATCAAAGGGTACAATGTTTCTATTTTGCAAGTTGATTAAGTCCTAGAGATCTATATGTTACAGTATATGTAGTTTAAAATACAGTATTGTATACTTAAAAATTTGCCAGGACATTAGTCCATATGTATTCTTACCACAAAAAAATACATGAATAAAAAAGTGAGAGGGGAAAAAAAGGAGAAAAGAGATAAGATTTACAGGTAAAAATCAATGTTATGACAATGAAAACAATTTTAATAATCATCTCTTTTAAGTTTCTATTTCCAAAGTTTTTATTTAAAATAAAATCAAATAAAACCTATGCTTGAATTATCTTGTATGAATATCCTATTATATAAGATCACTTAGTTAAAACAAAATGTTTATTAGGCATATCAGTTCAGTTCAGTTCAGTTCAGTCGCTCAGTTGTGTCTGACTCTTTGCAACCCCATGGACTGCAGCACACCAGGCCTCCCTGTCCATCACCAACTCCCGGAGTTTACTCAGACTCACATCCATTGAGTTGGTGATGCCATCCAGCCATCTCATCCTCTGTCATCCCCTTCTCCTCCCGCCTTCAATCTTTCCCAAATGAGTCAGGGTCTTTTCAAATGAGTCAGCTCTTCACATCAGGTGGCCAAAGTATTGGAATTTCAGCTTCAGCATCAGTCCTTCCAAAGAATATTCAGGACTGATGTCCTTTAGGGTGGACGGTTGGATCTCCTTGCAGTCCAGCTCCTTGCCTCCATCTTTTCCTTCCCATTGGAGTATCATTGCTTTACAAGGTTGTGTTAATTTCCTGCTATACTGCAATGTGAATCAGCCATGAGTATACATATTACCCCACCCCTCTTGAGCCTCCCTCCCCCGACCTCCCTTCCCACCCATCTAGGTTGTCCCAGAGCCCTTCTAAGTCATCACAGAGCACTGAGCAGAGGTCCCTGTGTTACACAGCAGCTTCCCAGCAGCTGTCTATTTTGTACATGGTAGAGTATATATGTCAGCGATCCCACACTCTCCTTTCCCGGCTGTGTCCCCAGGTCCATTCTGTGCATCTGCATATCTGTTCCAGTCCTACAAGTAGGTTCGTCAGTACCGTTTTTCTAGATTCCACATATATGCATTAATATATGATATTTGTTTTTCTCTCTCTGGCTTACTTCACTCTGTGTGACATACTCTAGGTTTATTCACATCACTACACATGAGTCAGTTTGGTTCTTTCTTATGTCCTTGCCTCATTCTTGTAGGAACCTCTCATTAAATTTATTCCCACTGTGATATGGAATCTGAGAGAATCCTTACCCTCAGAAGGGAGCCATGCCCCAGGTTATCCCTCTCCTTCTTAAAATGCATCCCTGTCCTGCATCTTAGGTTTGTAGTCTTAACCTTGCTTTGTACAACACAGCCTCACTTGGTGCTCCAAATTCTCTTAAGGGGATTCAACCTTCCTTAGCTTCACGAGAGTTTTCTGAAAGCCTCTTTTCATGGAATTTCTACTTTCACATCTCAGCTCAGTTCCTCTGCAAAACCTGATAGAACTATGACTCAGGGCTAGGAGCTGTCTCCTCCTCCACTGATAATATGAAGACAAACAGGTGCGGGTGTGTTCAGATAAAACAGGTAGAGGGTTGGATTTGGTCTGTGGGCTGCAGTGTGCTGACTCTGGTCTAGAAAATCATCTTTATCACTCCCTTGTCACTGGGGACTTCCCAGGTGGAGCTAGTGGTAAGGAACTTGCCTGCCAATGCAAGAGACACAAGAGACATGGGTTCAATCCCTGCGTCAGGAAGACCCCCTGGAGGAGGAAATGGTAACCCACTCCAGTATTCTTGCCTGGAGAATCCCATGGACAGAGGAGCTGACAAGCTACAATCCACAGGATCGAAAAAAGTCGGACACAACTGAAGAGACTTAGCAAGCACAGCACTTCAGTCAGTAAATATTCATTAAATGAATGAATTCCCATTTCAAAACAAACCTTTGGAGGGTAGTCTTATTTACTTCTGCAGTTCCAGTTCTTGGCATATAGTGAGAACTCAGTACATTTTGTTATAAATACTTAAACAAATTATGACAGCATAATTATTACATTATTGTGTTAATGAATGAGTGTAGAAATGAGTGAATGAATGAATGAATAAGGGAATAAATGTTTTGCAGTCTGGAGCATTGAATGTGTTTCTCATACAAGCATCCACTTGTATTCTAATGAAATGTACTTTGTTCCAGTAATCATTGCTGTGTAAAAAAGTGTCCCAAAAGTTAGTGGCATAAATCAATGGTTTTATTTATTTTTAAACTTTTTATTTTATTTTGAAGTATGCATGATTATGGGATGGGAGATGTTTTCATGGTCATCTTTGGAAAGTATAGGTAATTGACCACACAACTTGAACGAAGCAAGTTTGCCTATGAGGGAGTTTGTTGCTTTGGAGAAAGATATTTCTCAGTATCTCTGAGATCAAAGTCTTAAGGCCACTTCCTGGAGAACCTGTCTGCTCCTCTGTTCTGTCCAGTGTGAGATGATCCCACATGGATTTATGAGTAGATATAAGATGTAGTAAGCAGCTGCGCTTTGCTGGAGCAGCCGTGAAGAGATACCCCACATCCAAGGTAAGAGAAACCCAAGTAAGATGGTAGGTATTGCAAGAGGGCAGACACACTGAAACCATAATCACAGAAAACTAGTCAATCTAATCATACTAGGACCACAGCCTTGTCTAACTCAATGAAACTAAGCCATGCCCTGTGGGGCCACCCAAGATGGGGGGGCATGGTGGAGAGGTCTGACAGAATGTGGTCCACTGGAGAAGGGAATGGCAAACTACTTCAGTATTCTTGCCTGGAGAACCCCATGAACAGTATGAAAAGGCAAAATGATAGGATACTGAAAGAGGAACTCCCCAGGTCAGTAGGTGCCCAACACGCTACTGGAGATCAGTGGAGAAATAACTCCAGAAATAAAGAAGGGATGGAGCCAAAGCAATAACAATACCCAGTTGTGGATGTCACTGGTGATAGAAGCAAGGTCCGATGCTGTAAAGAGCAATATTGCATAGGAACCTGGAATGTCAGGTCCCATGAATCAAGGCAAATTGGAAGTGGTCAAACAGGAGATGGCAAGAGTGAACATCGACATTCTAGGAATCAGTGAACTAAAATGGACTGGAATGGGTGAATTTAACTCAGATGACCATTATATCTACTACTGTGGGCAGGAATCCCTCAGAAGAAATGGAGTAGCCATCGTGGTCAACAAAAGAGTCTGAAATGCAGTACTTGGAGGCAGTCTCAAAAATGACAGAATGATCTCTGTTCGTTTCCAAGGCAAACCATTCAATATCACAGTAATCCAAGTCTATGCCCCAACCAGTAACTCTGAAGAAGCTGAAGTTGAATGGTTCTATGAAGACCTACAAGACCTTTTAGAATTAACACCCCAAAAAGATGTCCTTTTCATTATAGGGGACTGGAATGCAAAAGTAGGAAGTCAAGAAACACCTGGAGTAACAGGCAAATTTGGTCTTGGAATACGGAATGAAGCAGGGCAAAGACTAATGGAGTTTTGCCAAGAAAATGCACTGGCCATAGCAAACACCCTCTTCCAACAACACAAGAGGAGACTCTACACATGGACATCACCAGATGGTCAACACCAAAATCAGATTGATTATATTCTTTGCAGCCAAAATGGAGAAGCTCTATACAGTCAGCAAAAACAAGACCAGGAGCTGACTGTGGCTCAGATCATGAACTCCTTATTACCAAATTCAGACTCAAATTGAAGAAAGTAGGGGAAACCACTAGACCGTTCAGGTATGACCTAAATCAAATCCCTTATGATTATACAGTGGAAGTGAGAAATAGATTTAAGGGTCTAGATCTGATAGATAAAGTGCCTGATGAACAATGGACGGAGGTTCGTGACATTGTAAGGAGATAGGGATCAAGACCATCTCCATGGAAAAGAAATGCAAAAAAGCAAAATGGCTGTCTGAGGAGGCCTTACAAATAGCTGTGAAAAGAAGAGAAGTGAAAAGCAAAGGAGAAAAGGAAAGATATAAGCATCTGAATGCACAGTTCCAGAGAATAGCAAGAAGAGATAAGAAAGCCTTCCTCAGTGATCATTGCAAAGAAATAGAGGAAAACAGCAGAATGGGAAAGACTAGAGATCTCTTCAAGGAAATTAGAGATACCAAGGGAACATTTCATGCAAAGATGGGCTTGATAAAGGACAGAAATGGTATGGACCTAACAGAAGCAGAAGAATTAAGAACAGGTGGCAAGAATACACAGAAGAACTGTACAAAAAAGAGCTTCATGACCAAGATAATCACTATGGTGTGATCACTTACCTAGAGCCAGACAACCTGGAATGTGAAGTCAAGTGGGCCTTAGAAAGTGTCACTACGAACAAAGCTAGTGGAGGTGATGGCATTCCAGTTGAGCTCTTTCAAATCCTGAAAGATGGTGCTGTGAAAGTGCTACACTCAATATGCCAGCAAATTTGGAAAACTCAGCAGTGGCCACAGGACTGGAAAATGTCAGTTTTCATTCCAATCCCAAAGAAAGGCAATGCCAAAGAATGCTCAAACTACTGCACAATTGCACTCATCTCACATGCTAGTAAAGTAATGCTCAAAATTCTCCAAGCCAGGCTTCAGCAATACGTGAACCCCGAACTTCCAGATGTTCAAGTAGGTTTTAGAAAAGGCAGAGGAACCAGAGATCAAATTGCCAACATTAGCTGGATCATGGAAAAAGCAAGAGAGTTCCAGAAAAACATCTATTTCCGCTTTATTGACTATGCCAAAGCCTTTGACTGTGTAGATCACAATAAACTGTGGAAAATTCTGAAAGAGACAGGAATACCAGACCACCTGACCTGCCTCTTGAGAAACCTATATGCAGGTCAGGAAGCAACAGTTAGAACTGGACATGGAACAACAGACTGGTTCCAAATAGGAAAAGGCGTATGTCAAGGTTGTATATTGTCACCCTGCCTATTTAACTTCTATGCAGAGTACATCATGAGAAATGCTAGGCTGGAAGAAGCACAAGCTGGAATCAAGATTGCTGGGAGAAATATCAATAACCTCAGATATGCAGAGGACACCACCCTTATGGCAGAAAGTGAAGAGGAACTAAAAGGCCTCTCGATGAAAGTGAAAGAGGAGAGTAAAACAGTTGGCCTAAAGCTCAACATTCAGAAAACAAAGATCATGGCATCTGGTCCCATCACTTCATGGGACATAGATGGGGAAACAGTGTCAGACTTTATTTCTTGGGAGCTCCAAAATCACTGCAGATGGTGACTGCAGCCATGAAAATAAAAGACGCTTACTCCTTGGAAGGAAAGTTATGACCAACCCAGCTAGCATATTGAAAAGCAGAGACATTACTTTGCCAACAAAGTTCCATCTAGTCAAGGCTATGGTTTTTCCTGTGGTCACGTATGGATGTGAGAGTTGGACTGTGAAGAAGGCTGAGCACCAAAGAATTGATGCTTTTGAACTGTGGTGTTGGAGAAGACTCTTGAGAGTTCCTTGGACTGCAAGGAGATCCAACCAGTCCATTCTGAAGGAGATCAGCTCTGGGATTTCTTTGGAGGGAATGATTCTGAAGCTGAAACTCCAATACTTTGGCCAGCTCATGTGAAGTGTTGACTCATTGGAAAAGACTCTGATGGTGGGAGGGATTCGGGGCAGGAGGAGAAGGGGACGACAGAGGGTGAGATGGCTGGATGGCATCACTGACTCTATGGATGTGAGTGAGTGAACTCCGGGAGTTGGTGATGGACAGGGAGGCCTGGCGTGCTGCGATTCATGAGGTCACAAAGAGTCAGACACGACTGAGCGACTGAACTGAACTGAAGTAGAATAATGACTCCCAAGTAAGTCCACATCCTAGTTCAGTGATACACATAGGCATGTTACCTTACATGACAAAAGGGCCTTCTAGGATGTGATTGTTTTGAGATGGGGGGACTGGCACAGAGAGAGTTGGAGGAGAAGGGATGACACTAGAGGATTTGAGGACCTCCCTCTTTAACAAACACACAGTTGGCTTTGAAGACAGAGGATGGAGCCATAAGCTAAGGAATGCTGGTGGCCTCAAGAAGCTGAAAAAGGCAAAACAACGGATTCTCCCCCAGGTCCTTCAGAAGGGAGAGGGCTCTTCTTTCTCAGGCTGTGTTACACAGCATGTGGGATCTTAGTTCCCCAGCCAGGAATTGAATCCGAGGCCCCTGCAGCGGAAGCACAGTGTCTTAACAATTGGACTGACAGGGAAGTTCCGCATACCTCTTCTGAAGTCTTGATTTTCAGCCTAGTGAAACCCATTTTCAGACTTGTGACTTCCAGATTGGTACGACAATGAGATTGTGTTGTTTTAAGTTAATGAGTTTGTGGTAATTTGTTACAGCCGCCACAGGAGAACTAATACAGAAAAGGACAACCTTTGGCTTTATGCCTGGCTTTGCCTCTTTCCGCCATGGTTGATGCCTTCCGAACTCTATGGACTAGACTGGGTGCAACCTAGTCGCTCACTCTGGGGCAGTCAGAACCTAAACATTGGCTACAGTGATTCTAAAACTTTTCCCAATACTTTTGACATTTAGGAGATAATATTTCCAGTGAGAAAAGTAGATGTGTAAGGGACCTCAACGTTCTATCCCAATGTTTCTTCATTAAACCACTCTAGAAGCTTGTGATTCAGTGTGGTCCCCAGACCAACAGATGAGTGTCATCTCAGTAAACCAGCACATAAGATGCAGAATCACAGAGCCCATCTAGAGACCCTACCGAGTCAGAATCTGCATTCAAACAAGAGCCTCAGGAGGTTAGAGACCCTAGAGTCAGAATCTACATTCAAATAAGATCCTCAGGAGGTTTATGCCTGGAGAAGGAACTGGCAACCCACTCCAGTATTCTTGCCTGGGAAATGCCATGGACAGAGGAGCCCAGAGGGCTACAGTCCATGGGGTCACAAAGAGTCAGACACCTCAGCGACGTAACAACAATGGGAGATTTATGCGTGTCTGTAAATTTGAGTTGCATAGTTTAGAGATCTTAGTGCATTGATCCATCTCTCCAGGAGTCCTCAGAGAAAGCATCAGGATAGTTGTTTCCTTTTTAAAAAATAAAGTAGAGATGGCCCTGATTGTGAGCAAATGTGTAAAAGCAGAACCAATGTCCCCAGCTACTGATGCTGGGGGTCAGATTCAGGGTGCACATGGGGTTTCTCACTGTCACTTGATGCTGTTTCTAGGCTGAGGGAAAACAGACACCTGTGTGTTCTCTCCAGGAAATACATACAAAGAAAAGTTCGTGATGTTCTCGGAAAGGGGCCAGAGGTTTCACCCAGCTGAGGAGCAAGGACAGACGAACAAAAGATGCTCATGTTTCCTTCAAAATGGTCATAATTTAATTTCTATCCAGTGTCGCCTGGGTACATTGCAGACTCTCAGAAGCTGTTGCTTTTTTTTTTTTTTTTTTATCATGCAAGAGGGCTGTTTTGGTTTACATCTTCTCTAAGTAAAGCCATACAAATGCCATGTTTCTGAGTCTGCATGTCGCCAGGAACACACATATGGAGTATGGTAGGGACGTGGTTGTGTAAGAGAATGAGGCAGCTGACTGTGGGCGAGAGAAAGGAACAGACCCGAGACTTTTCAGCCCCGAGACACATGGTTCGTGATCTTGGTGAGTTTCTGCTTTGATTCCAGATCCAGTGATTCTCCATTTCAGAAATGAATTCAGGCTGAAAACTACCCGAGAGGAGATGGGAAATGTCAGGGAACTGAAAAGGAGGTCTCGAGTATGAAATAGACCAACATCAAAATAAAGAATCATAATTCTTTTGTCTTGGGAGGAAAATTGCTTCTGCCTTCCATTGTCATGGGGTTCCCTGGTGGCTCAGCTGGTAAGAATCTGCCTGCAATGCAGGAGACCTGGGTTCAATCTCTGGTTTAGGAAGATCCCCTGGAGATGGGAATAGCTGCCCACTCCAGTATTCTGGCCTGGGGAATTCCATGGACTGTATAGCCCATGCGGTCACAAAGAGTTGGTCATGACTGAGTGGCTTTCACTTTCACTTCCATTTTCATATTTCCTTAGGTGACATTGTAGGTAAGTGAGAGATTTGGTTACTCAGAACCCAGATCCAAATAAAGCATCTTCATTAAAGATGGGTGGGAATTGGAAGGTAGGATTTCTCACATTGGGTTTTCTTAAGTCAAGTTATGACTCTTTTGCGTTGGTTGCTCATTCGTGTCCAACTCTTTGTGACCTCATGGACTGTAGCCCGCCACGCTCCTCTGTCCATGGGATTTCCCAGGCTGGAATGCTGGAGTGGGTTGCCATTTTCTTCTCCAGGGGATCATCCCAACCCAGGGATGCGACCCACGTCTCTTGTGTTGGCAGGCAGATTCCTTACCACTGAGCCACCTAGGCAGCCCCACATAAAGTGTAAGAAATTTCCAGAATAGATAAATCCTTAGAGACAGAATGTGGAAATGGGAAGTGCCTGCTGGATGGTATGGGTTTTCTTTACCGTCTGAGCCACCGGGGAAGCCCATAAGCCTTTTGGGGACTGTTATTTTTCATGGTCTGTAATTATTCAGAGCAATGGGAGAAGGATGGTTTGACTTTGAGTTATTTTTAAAATGTATTCTTTTAGACACTATCCTGCTTAACATCAGTATAGGGATTGATCTAACTTATTACAGAATCAACGAAAGCCAATTTACCACGAAGCCTGGGATGTAAATACACAGATTCTTCTTAAGATGCCAGAATTATAAATTAGTTGAAAAATACAGAGGAATGGCAGGCAGAGAGTCTCAGGAATTCTCTCTGGCGTGCGACGAGCTGACGGTTTTACACACATAGTCTCCCATGATCATCAACATTCTTACAGTGTGTGGTGCTATTTTATTACGATTTGACTGATGAACTGGACTGAAATGAATTGAAGGTCATTTCCCCTGTGTTTGCAAAAATGAGGAAGCAAGAAATTGGGATTTGAAGTCAAATCTATGACTTGGGCTTTCTGATTTCTGTTGAATTCTCGCATCGAATTCCCACCACAAACACAAACCGTGGGTTTAGTATTGTCGATCAGGTTTATAGCTAAAGAAACTGAGGACCCATGTTGGTGTCACTCAGCTTTTAAATAGCAGACTTGGACTTCCTACAGAGAAATATCACACTGATGTCATGTTTGAACTTGCAGTGGACCAAAGTTACCCAGGGGCGGGAATCTCTTGTAGACATGGGACAGTTCCATAGTTTGACTCTGATGATGGTTACTCAACTGCATCCCTGTGCTAATATTTCATGAAACTCTACACACAACACACACACACACACACACAGATGCCCACACACAATAGTACACACATTGGTGAAATCTGAATAAGGTCTGTACCTGAATTAATAAGCATCAGTCAAGCAATTTCCTGGTCTTGACAATATACTCTGGTCATGTCAGATGTTATCCCTGGGGGAAGCTGGGTAACCAGTACAAGGAACCCTCCGTACTATTTTGCAACTTCTTGTGAGTCTTGTTATTTTAAAATATTGTCTTCAAATTCTTTAATGGTTTTCCCCCGTGGAGAGATGGAATCCCTGTTTCCTCCCATTGATTCCGTGAAGGCTCTATAATGTCTATAGATTGAATACAATGGGCTAGAAGACTTCCTTGGTGGTCCAGTGGTTAAGATTCCACGCTTCCAATGCAGAAGGTTCAGGTTTGATCCCTGGTCAGGGAACTAAGATGCTGCATGCCACATGGCCAATACGTGAACGTGAAGTCACTCAGTTGTGTCCGACTCTTTGCGACCCCATGGACTGTAGCCTACCAGGCTCCTCTGTTCATGGGATTTTCCAGGCAATAGTACTGGAGTGGATTGCCATTTCCTTCTCCAAGGAATCAAATTAGAAGGAGGGGTACTATGCCAGATTTTAGGCTCGGGTCTCAAGAATTTGGATGCCTCCCTCCCTGAATCTTGCGATGATAATTTTGGAAGTTCTGAGCCACTATGCCTGACATCAGACTTCCCTGAGGCTTTCATGCGGAGAGGCCATGGCCAGGCACTTAATCAACAATTCTAGATGAAAGTAGCTTTCCATTCATCCCTGCTAAATCACCATTCACAGATAAGAGACTTAGACTCTCCAGATCAGCCCTTTCTCCAGCTGATTAACCCTGAGTTACATCCACTAACACCACACAGGGCCGAAAACCACCTAGCTGAGCCCCGCTCAAATCCTTGACCCACAAAATCATGAGATGTAACAAGATGATGTTATTTGATGCCTCTTAATTATGGGTAGTTATATAGCAAAAGATAAGAAAATAGACTTTTCATTATCTGGTAAAGAAAGGCAAGGGGCTAGATACACAGAATTAGATGATGTAACACAGTAGGCATTTCCTGTCCTTCTTTTGGCCTCAGTAAGACTGACTTTACCTTGAACATCACTTCCTCCAGGAAGCCTTCCTGGACGCTATAAATAGATTGAATTACTGCCTCTTCCCTTTCTCCCCTTTGGTTAGCAGTCATCAGAAGTATCTTGATAGTATGCTTCATTCTTTTTTCTCTCCCACCACACAGCAAACTCCATGAGGTCAAGGACTAATTTTGTCTAATACAGCACTATTCCATTCTGCCTACTACAAAACCTATAATAGGTGATTATTGATTTGGGGAAATTTAGTTTTAATTGGAGGATAATTGCTTTACAATGGTGTGTTAGCTTCTGCTATACTACATTGTGGAAGAGCTTTGTGAAGTGTTCGTTGTTCAATCATGTCCTACTCTTTGTGACTCCATGGACTGTAGCCCACCAGGCTCCTCTATCCATGGAATTCTTCAGGCAAGAATACTGGAATGGGTTGCCATTTCCTTCTCCAGGGAATCTTCCTGACGCAGGGATCAAACCCCAGTCTCCCACATATCAGGCAGATTCTTTATCATCTGAGCCACCAGGGAAGCCCCATGTATATATATATACATATAGCCCCAGCTGTATGTATTCATATACCCCTCCCTCTTAAGCCTCGCTCCCATGCCCCCACTCCAGCCATCTGGATCATCACAGAGCACCGAGCTGAGTGCCCTGTGCTACCGCCGCTTCCCACTAGCTGTCTGTTTCACACACAGTGCTGTGTACAAGTCAGCGCTACTCTCTCAATTTGGCCCACCTTCTCCCCCGGCTGCGTCCACAGGTCCACTCTCTACATCTGCATTCTCTATTACTGCCATGTAAATAGGTTCATCAGTACCATTTTTCTAGATTCCACATATACGTGTTGATATCCGATATTTAGTTTTCTCTTTTTGACTTAGAAGTAAAGATATGAGTCCTCTCCCAAATCCTGCTCAGCTCTGGTCTCACGTAGTTCTTTCTCTCCAGAGCATTGGGGCAGGTGAGAAGGATCCAGGTATGCCTCGAGTACCTGTCAGACAGATCCTAAGTCCACAAATCCATCTGCTGGGCAACAGCTCAGAAGCAGCAGGAGCCGGGAGGGCAGAGAGGCCAGGCGTGTGCCCGCCAGTCCCCCACCAAGCTGGCGCCACCCTGGTTTGCTTATTTTCCTGCTTAGCCACTTTGGCCCTAGGAGGGCCGTTTCCACGGGCTCCTGCCTGGTTGGCCATCAGCAGGGGAGCTCCCCAGTCCCTCCTGTGTTTGCCCTTGTGGCTCCCTCATTTAGCCTCTCGGGGAGGTGATCTGGCACCTCCCGGGCTGCCCTTGAAAATTCCAATCACAACAAATATTTACTGAGAATTACCCTCCAGCAATGCTTTGCCCTGGACAAAGCGTCAACCTCCAGGAGCTTAATATCAGGTTCACCCAAAAGTTTGTTCAGGTTTTTCTGTAACATGGAAAAACTCACATGAACTTTTGGGCCAACCCAATATTTCAGGGGCCTTTTAAACCTTTGTGATTAAATATTTATTTATTTTTGGCTGTGCTGGTTCTTCATCGCTGCACGCAGGCTTTCTCTATTTGCAGCCAACAGGGGCTGCTCTCTGGTTGCGATGTGCAGGCTTCTTTTGCTGTAGGACACCGGCTCTAGGGTGCACAGACTTCCGTAGCTGCAGCATATGGACTCAGTAGTTTTCAGCTCCTGGGCTCTAGAACGCAGGCTCAGTAGTTGCGGTGCACGGGCTTAGTTGCTCTGTGGTATGTGGGACCTTCCCGGACCGGGGATCGAACCCGTGTCTCCTGCATTAGCAGGCAGATTCTTTAGCACTGAGTCACCCGGGAAGCCCTTCAGTGGTGTTTTTATCTGGTGGAAGGTGAGGGATGACAGAAAGAAAAGTGAACCACTGGCTTGTTCCTGAGCAGGTGCAGGGGGTGACCTGGAGTCAGCACTCACAGGCTTGCAAAAGCCAACTGACCTGCGTTTAGGAACTTTGTGAGCTAGTTGTTAAACTCTGGGTGGCTTGAGAGTGGCCACGGTGGAAGTGTACACGTCACATCAGCACACACCAGAATCCAACTCCCTCACACCAGCATGCCAGCACACTACCAGGAGATTCACTTCCTCTTTGAGAGCCTGCTTCCCTATCTGAAAAATGGGTTATAAATCCTTACCTGGAAACATTGCCCAAATCCTGAGACAGTATGGCACTTGGCACATAGCAGGGGACTCAGGAATGACTAGCTCCCTCTCCAACCAACTCTCTTCTTCCTGAACCAACATGGAAAGTTCACTGTGGGTTCAGTGTTCCTTTAGCATTATAGATTGATGAGTGAACATCACTGAGCAGGGGAGACAGGCATTTTAGGGTGGAGCGTGGGGCAGTTACTCAGGGTAAGCAGTGTCACCTTGGAAAGTCCCTAAAGTTTTTCAGAATCCCTTTCCACCCCAGTATTGATAAGGCAGTGGGGGCAGGGAGAATAAGATCGGGCACAGATATTGATGAAGCAGGTTAACATGTGAGGATCTGGGTAGCTTTGTAAGTTACCCAGTTTGGGACAAGGGTACACTCATGATTCTTCTCTTTGGTCATTTATTCAAAAATGCATTTATTGAACATCACAACAAGCCAGCTAATGTCTGAGCTAGACTCTGGGTTTGCAGCTATGAACAGACATTTTCCCTGCCCTTATGCCCTTTGTCCAGTAGTCAAGTATGGATGTAAGAGTTGGACCATATAGAAAGCTGAGTGCCAAGGAATTGATGCTTTTAAACTGTAGCATTGGAGAAGACTTTTGAGCGTCCCTTGGGTTGCAAGGAGATCAAACTAGTCAATCCTATGGGAAATCAGTCCTGAATATTCATTGGAAGGACTGACGCTGAAGCTCCAATACTTTGGCTGCCTGAGTCGAAGAACTGACTCATTGGAAAAGACCCTGATGCTGGGAAAGATTGCAGGCAGGAGAAGAAGGGGACGACAGAGGATGAGATGGTTGGATGGCATCACCGACTTGATGGACATGAGTTTGAGCAAGCTCTGGGAGTTGATGATAGACAGGGAAGCCTGGCATGCTGCAGTCTCTGGAGTCTCAAAGAGTCAGACCCAACGGAGCAACTGAACTGAACTATGGAACTGAATGGATTCATAGTGAAGAAGATCGTGGAGAAAGCCATTAAAAGTGCCTAGATGTGGGGCTTCCCTGGTGGTCCATTGGTTAAAATCCACCTTGCAATGCAGGGGACTCAGAATTAATCCCTGGCCAGGAACCTAAGATCCCACATGCTGCAGAGCAACTAAGCCTGCATGCCACACCAGAGAGCTCAAATGCAAAACTACAGAGCATTGCAACTAGAGTCCGTGTGACACAAAGATTCCGAATGACACAATGACGATGTCGTGTGCTGCAGCTAAGACCTGACACAGCCAAATAAATAAATGGATATTTTTAGGTGCACTAGTGTAATATAAGGGAAATGCAAGCCGTTGCATAGGCAAGGGAAACCGTTTTCGTTGGAAGCTAAACAAGTGACCTATAAGCAAAGCCTAAGGGAAAATAACCTTTGGTCAGGCTAGATGAGGAATGTGCAGACAGACTCCTGGATGCCTGCTGGTGTTCCTGCCTTGCGTAATCCTCTCCCCTTGGTGTGAGTAGGACCTGAAACTTGCTATGACTAATGGCACAAGACAAAGGAGGTGCAGTGTCACTTTCCTGATTGCTTAGTGGAGGACTGTAACTTCTGTCTTGCAAACAGACTTTCTCTTTTGCCTTCTCGGCCTGCATGGACCATGTTGAAAAGGTCCATGTGACAGGGAATTGGCAGCGCCATGCAGCCAACAGCCTAAAATGAACTGAGTCCTATCCGCAGCCCAGTGGGTTTGGAAGTGGGTCCTTCCCTTGTTAAGCTTTCAGGTGAGACCTCAGTCCTCAGTCCCAGGCCACAACTTGATTGTAGTCTTGTGAGAGACCCAAAGCAGAGGACTCAGCTAAGCCAGACCCAGCCTCTTGATCCATGGAGACTGTGAGTTATTAAATATACTTTTGTTTTAGGCCACTAAGTTTGTGATCATTTGTTATGCAGCATAGCTAACTGATACAAAGCGGGTACTAGAATTTATTCCAGGTACAGAGAACCATATGTGTGAAGAGGATGAAATAGAGAGAGTCTAAACACTGGAGGAAGGATAAGCAGGCTGGAAACTGGAGTGACTATGAGAGCAAAAGGGTGCTGAGATGTGAGGCAGAAAGGCTAGCCCAGGTCATGTTCTACAGGCCCACAGGGGCCATGGAACAGTTTCTGGCATTTACGTTGGGAACTTGGCTCAGCTGGTAAAGAATCCGCCTGCGATACCGGAGACCTGGGTTTGATCCTTGGGTTGGGAGGATCCCCTGCAGAAGGGAAAGGTTACTCACTCCAGTTTTCTGGCCTGGAGAATTCCATGGACTGTATAGTCCATGGGGTCACAGTCAGACACGACTGAGCGACTTTCACTTCACTTTACTTTATTTCATACTGGAAACTCAGACATCAATGAAAAATTGGTAATTGTGAGCTTGATGAAATTTGCTTTTCAAAATGCATAGGTGAGGAGTCCCCCTGGGTAGCTCAGACCAGGAGATGATGGCTGATTTTTAGGGAAGTGGACATTTTCAAGAAATATTTGGAGGTAGGATAGGTAGGATTTGATGTCAAAGTGGATACAGGGAGAGACAGATGTAGAGTCATCTATTGAAATGGAAAAAGAGGTTTTGGGTTTGAGGTTTTTGATGCAGCTAGAATATTCTGGATCTGTCTAGGGAGCTTAAAGGCTGAGGTAGAAATCAGTCTTTTGATCTCAGCGTCTGTCTGGGTCATCTCGACCTCCCTCAGGCATGATGGTTTAGAATTTGCCCAGCTGCTGAGCACAATTAACACACTGTGTAAAGATTTCATTAGCATGTGGAGAAGGCCTGGCTGCAGAATAAATCTCCATGTCGTTTTGTTGATGCTAATTATTTCATCTGAAAGCACTCAAAAATATGATTGACTATACCTTGGTCAGAGGAAATGCACTGATCTCCCTGGGGAGCCAAGGCATCGCTCAAAATGGCATGGATTTATTTTGAATGTCTGAAGTCCCCTCCCCTCACACTGTAGGTTTATCAGGGATGGATTATTGCAAGAAGTGTGTGGAAGCCACAGAATGATCTCGTTCTGTTTAATGAGAGCTGTTGTTGTCGTTCAGTCACTAAGTCTTGTTCCACTATTTGCGACCCCATGGACTGCAGCACACCAGATTCCTCTTTCCTCCACTATCTCCTGGAGTTTGCTCAGATTCATGTCTGTTGAGTCAGTGATGCTGTCTAACCATCTCATCCTCTGCCTTCCCCTTCTCCTTTGGCCTTCAGTCTTTCCCAGCATCAGGGGCGTTTCCAGTGAGCTGGCTCTGTGCTTCTGGTGGCCAAAGTACTGGAGCTTCAGCTTCAGCATCAGTCCTTCCAATGAATATTCAGGGTTGATTTCCTTTAGGATTGACTGGGTTCATCTCCTTGGTGTCCAAGGGACTCGTAAGCATCTTCTCCAACACCACAGTTCAAAAGCATCAATTCTTTGGGGCTCAGCCTTCTTTATGGACCAATTCTTATATCTTAACTTACTTATAACTTAACTAACTTATACATGACTACTGGAAAAACCATAGCTTTGACTATATGGACCTTTGTCAGCAAAGTGATGCCTTTGCCTTTTAATATGCTGTCTAGGTTTGTCATAACTTTCCTTCCAAGGAGCAAGCTCTCTCAATTTAATAAGAGAGGGGACATTAATTCATTCTTCCTTTATTTATGTCTTCACACTATTTTTTCTTCTTATGTGCAATTCATCTGTAAAGGTTTTGATAATTGGCCCATAGAGTTGCTTGACTTCTGTGAGCCTTGGATTTCTCCTGTTTGAAGCTTGGCGCTTCATACTCACAATCAAGCCATTGGGGCTCAGATCTTGGTGAACCATGGTTGGCTTTTCCTACCAGAATGTAAGCCCTCAAGGGGCTTACATTATGTTTATATGTTTATATAAACATATATAAGACAAAATTATGTGTATATGTTTCATTAATGCTTTTGGAGACACTGGGGACACAATAAGTGTTTGCTGAATGAATAAATGACGCGTATATTGCAATTGACATCTAGAAAGCCCTCAGCAAGTGGCAGCCATCTCCTCTCTTTTGTTTCTCCCTCTTCTTCCCCTGCTCTGTTCGTCTCCTTCTCTCTTTCAGCCTCCTCCTCTATCTTCTTCCTCTTGAGTTTGAGAAAAAGAGAAAATGACTGAGATACCCTCACGACTGGGTATCTGATTTGCTGTTGGCTTTCCCAGGATATGTATGATCATATCTGCTTCTTTTTATGTTATGAAATCAGAGGATTATCTTTCCTGGAGAGAACTGGTTAAGCCTGAGCAGCAGAAATCAACGCTATGGGACCCGCAGGTCAGTTCTTCCTTGGAAAGGGTGTTTCTATTGTGGGAGGTGGTTGATGAGTATCATACTTGTTCCTTGATATAGATGCTGTTTGCTTCAGCTCAGGGAAAAATGAAGTCACACTAAGAATTGAGAAGGTGAACAGTCTAGACTTCAATTCCCTGCTTTTCTAAATGGAATACTCATCCTTCGTGTGTTCATCCATCCATCCATCCACCCGTTAATCCCCCCGTCTTCCCATCTATACAGCCATCCAATCACTCACTCACTTATTCACTCATGAGCTCATTCGTTTTCCTACTCAAAGAAATATCTGTTGCCCATCAGTTATGCACCCCACTTCATGCTAGAAACTGGGGATATCATGATGACCAAGATGAGCATAGTTCATGCCCTCAAAGGAGCTTGTAGTGGAGTGCAGGCACTTCACAGGCTATCAGGGAGCAGGAAATTCTAGAGAATGGTTCGGATTGGAGAGGACGCTCAGCCTCCATCCTGCAGATGGTGAGTGAAGAAACTTTGGGGTAACAGACAATGAGCTAATTGCCTTCTAGAGATAGCACACATAACATGATACATAATGCTCTTCTCTACTGCCTGGTTAACAACTCCTAATATTAAATTCTCTCTATGAAAATAACTGATGGACTTTCTGTCTCCAGCCTGGATCCTGACTGATAGACACAGCTATACAAAGGGTAAATAACACCGTGGCCATGTTTACTTTCTAATATGAAATGAGTAAAAAAAAAAAAAAAAAAGGAAGCAAAACTATCAGAACAATATGATCAGAACCTTATTGTCTTTTCTTAGCTACATGTCTTTTTCATCAAAAACTGAAAAAATGCTATACCCCAATGCAAAATTAAAAGTTCAAAAATAACACCTGATATAGGATTGGAATATAACCTTAATTTGTTTCAGGTGTACAGAATAATGATTCAATGTACATATATATTGCGAAATGCAGGCTGGTTAAGTCTACAGTTTCAACAAGCAGGTTTCCTAGGTGGCGCTGGTGGTAAAGAACCTGTCTGCTAATGCAGAAGATGTGAGACATGGGGGTTCGATCCCTGGCTTGGGAAGATCCCCTGGAAGAGGAAATGGCAACCCACTCCAGCATTCTTGCCTGGAGAACCCCATGGACAGAGGAGCCTGGCGGGCTATGATCAACAGTCTCACAAAGAGTCAGACATGACTGGAGCGACCGCATGCAGGTAGTTAAGCCTAGTTAACTATCAGCACACAATGTTACATGTGTTGTATTGTAATGAGAACTTTTAGTATCGACTCTCCTAGCAACTTTCAGCTCTACAATATACAGTATTTCAAAATTTTATTCTTTAAAATACTTGATTGAAGTATAGTTGACTCCATACAATATTATATTACTTTCAGGTGTATGACATAGTAATTTGATATTTTTATAGATTGCACTCTTACAAAGTTATTGTAAAATACTGATTATATTCCCTGTGCTGTACATTAGTACCTTGTAACTTACTTATTTTATACCTAGTAGCTCAAGCCTCTTAATTCCCTTCACCTATTTTGCCCTTTTCCTAATATTATTAATGTCAGTATTCTGTACATTTCATCCCAGGGCTTGTTTATTTTGTAACTGGAAGTTTATACACTTCAATCATCTTCACTCATTTTCCCCACCCTCCGCCTCCAGTGCCACCAATGTGTTCTCTGTATCTCTGAGTATTTTATTTCTTAATGTGTATAGGATAAAGAATGAAAGTGAATGTAAAAACTCAAAGTGATCAGCGGCAGCCTCCGATGGCCAGCACCTGCATCCATATAATAGAAAGTCCCTAAGACCTGCTTTGACTTCCCACGTGGCACAGTGCTAAAGAATTGGCCTGCCAATGCATAAGATGTGGGTTCGATCCCTGGGTTGGAAAGCTCCCCTGGAGAAGGAAATGGCAACCCACTCCTGTGTTCTTGCCTGGAGAAGCCCATGGACAGAGATGCCTGGTGGGCTGCAGTCGATGGGGTCGCACAGAGTCGGACACGACTGGGACTGAGCACACAAAAGTCCTGCGTGGCTGAATCCTCTCCCGCTGTGGCTCACGAGAAGCCAGTGTGTCTGGCTCAAGGTGCTTTGAAATTTTTTCTAGCGTGTCTGCTTCCCTCCCTCGCCTGTACTCTTGGGAGACGTAGTGGGGTCCTCCATCCATCCCACCAAGGAGCACGGAGGGGCTTCTTTTGATGTGGGCACAGTCAGGGAAGGAATCGTTTTAGGAGAACAGCCTGGCTGATCTTGGATCCCATCTCTATGGCAACGCAGCTACTAGGACTGAATATCTGATTTTGTTTTGGACTGTGGTGGCCACTAATTACAGGCAGTTCCAAGTCTGTTGGCTCTTCCCTAAAAAGGTCTGTGTTTATTCGGTGGCAAGGCTTATCTACTCTTTTCCCCTTTTGAACTCTCTTCCTCCTCCTCTTCTTCCATTTCTCCAGTCAGGGGAAAAAAAAAAAAAAATCTTTGTTGCCTCTGGAGGATGTTTGCTTTCCTGGTTGTTATGGAGATGAAGAGCAGATGACAAAGCAGGCTTGGGAAGGGAAGACTGGACACAGGACCCAAGGTAGCCCTGTGCCCAACTTAAGATTGAGTTCAAACATATACCCAGGACTCAGTCATCTTAATCCAAGAGATTGACACTCAACTCAATTTTATTTTTAGTTTTCTCCTCAGGTGCTCCATTAAACACAAAGAAGCATGTCTGTGTCCACTGTTTTTCTTATAAATTTTTCTTGGAGTATAATTGCTTTAAAGTGTTGTGTTAGTTTCTGGTGTACAGCAAAGTAAATCAGCTATATGTATGCAAATATTCTCTCTTTTTGGATTTCCTTCTCAATTTAGGGCTTCCTCGCTGGCTCAGATGGTGAAGAATCTACCTACAGGGGACCTGGGTTCTGTCCCTGGGTCGTGAACATCTCCTGGAGAAGGAAATGACAACACACTCCACATTCTTTCCTGGAGAATCCCATGGACAGAAAAGCCTGGTGGGCTACAGTCCATGGGGTTGCAGAGTCAGACACGACTGAGAGACTAACGCTTTCTTTTTCACTTTCCCATGTAGGTCATCACAGAGCCCTGAGTAGAATTCTCTGTGCCACAGAGTAGGTTTTCTTTAGTTACCTGTTTATACATAGTACTGTATATATGCCAATCTCAGCCTCCCAATTCATCCCGCCCTCTCTTCCCCTTCTTGGTGTCCATACATTTGTTCTGTGTCTGTGTCTCTATTTCTGCTTTGCAAGCAGGTTCATCTGTACCACTTTTCCAGATTCCATTGCTTTGCATCAGCTTGCAAATAGCTTTCAAAAGGCTATTCTGAGCAGAACACCCAGTTGACTGGCTTGGCCCCTCGATTTTTCCTTTTTTTTTTTCAGTTCATCCAGTTCACAACCAGTCACTCAGGAACACTAAGAACATCAAATATCAACCCAGCCCTTGAGAAGCTGGCAACTAGTAGGAGTGGTTAAGACCCAGAACAAAGCGCATGGGCTTTGGACCCATCAAACCTGATTCCCAGAACTGGCTCCACTGCTCACCAGCTCCTTGGCCTGGGGCCATGCACTCAGCCTCTCTGAACTTGTTTGCTCATCTGTATAATGGAGTGCCTGACACCTAGCTCTCTAGGCAGGATGAGAGAAAATGCGCATAAATCTACCAGCATAGTGCCTGATGCACGGGTTTATTTAATGAGTGGTTGTTCAGATAAACTTGATGTTAACAAATGAAACAGACATGTAATAGGAAAAAATGATAATATATGATAAAATGATAATATAAAATCACATATTACATATATCATATAATAATATGATATATGATAAAATGATAATATATGGAGTTAAGTGCTTTTAATAACAGAAATGAAGGAAGTGATGAGAGATGGAAACCCGTGGATTTTGAAGATAGAAGGTGGTTCTAAACTCATTGGCTCCACGTATGCAGTGGGTTGACCACTGGGCAAGAACTTCAATTTCCCAGGGCCTTGGTTTTCCGATCTGTAAAATGGGAACAATAACACAGTAGGGCCAACTCACGGGTTTGCTTTGAGTTTAAAGAGGATGATATGTGTAAAGGTTCAACACAGTTCTGGGCTCACAAGAATTGCTCAATTAACTCAACTCAGTTGCTAGAGGAAGCTTTCAAGAGGAAAAAGTGACTCACAGGGAACAGATACATATGAGAAATCAGAGAAAGAAAAAGTAAAGCAAAGCAAAGCCTCAGGACTTCCCTGATTAAGAAGCCACCTGCCAGTGTGGGGGACATGGGTTTGGTCGCTGGTCCGGGAAGATTCCACATGCTGCGGGGCAACTTAAGTCCATGAGCCACAACAAGGGCAGCCAACGCAACGAGAAACCTAAGAACCACAACTAGAGAGTAGCCCCCATTTGCTGCAACTAGGGAAAGTCCAAATGCTGCAGCGAAGATCCAGCCCAGCAAAAAAAAAAAAAAAAAACCCCAAAATGAAACAACAACAAAAATAACAAAGCCGTCTCCTGGGTCTATAGAAAGGCAAGTTGCTCTACTGTCGCCCTGTCTGGTGTTGACAAATGTCTTTGATGTTCCCAGAAAGAATTCTGAGGCCCTTTAAGATTTTAACTTCTCAAAGAAATCTTCAAAGTGTCTACTTTGACTGCAGCAGGAAAATGATGGATACGTTTGGAAGGATTTTGAAATGCAAAGGGTGAATGTGTTTTTCAGGCTGGATTATTAATCAAGGAACAGGGACTCCCAGTTCCTAAGCCTGTGGGAGCTCTGACACCCTGCTACAGGGCAACTTGAGAACGTTCACTGGTGGTGTAGGTAGTGGGCGTTTGTTAATATCCTAACCAGGGGGGTGTAACCACTTTATAGGCAATGCATTTCTAAGCTGATAAGTTATCCCAAACGCTAACTGTGCAGTCAGTCATTCCTGGAGATGCCCGCAGGCTTGGCTGGTGGCCTGGACTGTGTCATGTTTACACAGGTCCACGGCTTACCTGCAGACACCATCAGAAAGCCAGAGGTGAAAGGAGGGATTCAGGCTTCCTTTGCCTTGATGCACTTAAAGCAGCTAATTGGCATGGTTGGGGTAGCCCCCTAAAGAGTTAAGCAGTCAGGGACTTCCCTGGTGGTCCAGTGGTTAAGAATCTGGCTTGCTTATGGGAACTTGATCTTGCTTCTTGCTTCTTGACCTTGCTTATGTTCAATCCCTGGTCTAGGAACTAGGATCCCACATGCCCTGGGGCAACTAAGCCTGTATGGCACAACTAGAGAAGCTTGAGTGTTGCAACTATAACCTAATGCAAGCAAATAAATATTGGTGGGGGGAAAAAGAGGTTAAGTAGTCCAGGTGGGCCCCGCTCTAGGTACCCTCGGTAACGTTCAGTTCCGTTCACTCTCTCAGTCGGGTCCAGCTCTTTGCAACCCTATGGACTGCAGCATGCCAGGCTTCCCCATGGCTGCAGTCTCCATCTGCAGTGGTTTTGGAGCCCAAGAAAATAAAGTCTGTTACTGTTTCCATTGTTTCCCCATCTATTTGCCATGAAGTAATAGGACCAGATGCCATGATCTTAATTTTTTGAATTTTGAGTTTTAAGCCAGGCTTTTCACTCTCCTCTTTCACTTTCATCAAGAGGCTCTGCCATACCAATGGTGTCTTCTCCATATCTGAGGTGACTGATATTTCTCCCTGCAATCTTGATTCAAGCTTGTGCTTCATCCAGCCCAGCATTTCCCATGATGTACTCTGCATATAAGTTAAATAAGCAGAGTGACAATATACAACCTTGATGTACTTGTTTCCCAATTTGGAACCAGTCTGTTGTTCCATGTCCAGTTCTAACTGTTGCTTCTTGACCTGCATACAGATTTCTCAGGAGGCAGGTAAGGTGGTCTGGTAGTCCCATCTCTCTAAGAATTTTCCACAATTTGTTATGATCCACACAGTCAAAGGCTTTAGCATAGTCAATGAAGCAGAAGTAGGTGTTTTTCTGGAATTCTCTTGCTTTTTCAGTAAATATTACTTGGCCAAAAAGTTCACGTGGGTTTTTCCATAAGATGCTATGAGGAAACCCACATGAACTTTTTGGCCAACCACGTATATGGCATCCTGCAGGCTGTCCCATCAGCACAGCTGGTCCCACTTAACTAGGGGAGACAGAGGGCAGAGGGCACGGGTCTCGCAATCAGCAATCAAGCCAACCGGGGTCTGAACCCTGATTCTGCCGCTTCCTAGTAATCAAGCCAACCAGGGTCTGAACCCTGGTCCTGCTGCTTCCTAGCTGTAGCCAAATTGTTCTTGTCTTTATGCATCTGTTTTCTCTCTTCCAAAATGAGTTATAGATGGATAGCATCTAGGAGGAGCAGAGTCTGTGTCAAAGTGTTGCCAGCATTGCATGCAATATTGTATGTCCAATGCCTGTTCAACAAACAGTAACATACTAATGCTTGCTGAGCATATGCTAGGTACTATTCTTTTTTTAAAATTTTTTTCAAAATTGAGGTCAAGTTAATGTACTCCCTAGTGGTTCAGTGGTAAAGAATCTGCCTGCAATGCAGAAGACACAGTTTCCATCTCTGGTTTGGGAAGATCCCCTGGAGAAGGGAAGGGCAACCCACTGCAGAGTATTCTTGCCTGGAGAATTCCATGGACAGAGGAGATTGGCAGGCTACACTCCATGGTGTTGTAAAGAGTCAGATATGACTTAGCGACTAATCAACAACAACAAATAGTTAATGCACAATAGTTGGAGAAGGCAATGGCACCCCACTCCAGTCCTCTTGCCTGGAAAATCCCATGGACGGAGGAGGCTGGTGGGCTGCAGTCCATGGGGTGGCTAGGAGTCGGACACAACTGAGCGACTTCACTTTCACTTTTCACTTTCAGGCATTGGAGAAGGAAATGGCAACCCACTCCAGTATTCTTGCCTGGAGAATCCCAGGGATGGGGGAGCCTGGTGGGCTGCTGTCTATGGAGTCACACAGAGTTGGACACGACTGAAGTGACTTAACAGCAGCAGCAGCATGTAAGTAATAGGTGTACAATATGGTGATTTATCATTTTTTAAAAATATGTTAATTTTTTTATTTGTCTGTGCCTGGTCTTAGTGTTGGCCCTCAGGTTCTCTCGCTGAGGCATGCGAACTTTTAGTTTGGCATGTGGGATCTAGTTCCCTGACCAGAGATGGAACCCAGGCCCCCTCCTGCATTGGGAGTGTAGAGTCTTAGCCACTGGACCACCAGGGAAGTCCCAGATTCACAGTTTTTAAAGGTCATGCTCCACTTATAGTTATTGTAAAATATTGGCTATATTCCCCATTTTGTACAATATATCCCTATAGCTTATTTTATACATGATAGTTTGTACCTCTTTATCCCCTACCCCTATCCGGCCCCTTTCCCCTCCCTCTCCCCTCTGGTAACTGCTAGTTTACTCTCTGTATTTGTGAGTCTGCTTCATTTTTGTTGTATTCACTAGATGGTTGCACTTTTTAAGATTTTGTGTGTAAGTGACCTCACACAGTACTTGCCTTTGTCTGACTTGTTTCACTTAGCATAATGCCCTCCAAGTCCATCTATGTTGTGGCAAAGGGCAAAATTTCATTCTCTTTTTTTTTATGGCTGAGCCATCTAGGTCCTATTCTTAGCACTTTACATTCACCAGCTTATTTAATCTTCCCGACAAATCTGTGAGGTATGAACTATTTTTGTCCCCATTTTACAGATGTGGAAACAAACAGATAGATGAGGTCACTTTCCCAGGGTTACAGATTAAGTCGTAAAAGGAACATTCAAAGGATGCCTGACTCCAGTTCTTACGTCCTTGACCACCGGGTACTACTTCCTCTCAATAAATGATAAATGATCAGTGTTTTATTTTTCCAGTCTTTTCTGGGTGCCTGTGAGTTATGTGAATCCCACTCAGAATCCAGAAATAACCACGAGCCTGTCTTTTTCCCACCACGGAGATCAGTGGCCGATCTCAGGCCATTGAGCTCCATACAATTCCGTATACTTATTTATAGCAAGACATAACTAAATTCTGTCCATCCAGGCTCTCACTCCCTCTCTCTGTTACTCCCAGAGGGCCTCTTAGTAGCTTATTTGGAGCGAACACCATCCGGAAAAAAAAAAATTCACTAAGAAAAACAGGAATCAAGACGTCAGGACGGGTTGCCGACAGGACCTTTGATCTGGCCAGAAATAAATATAAGAGAAGCTGTCGAGAGCTCTCTTGCCCGATTTCCATCTAAAGCAATAGAAATAGATCTCAATCACGGAGCCCTTCCGCTGCCCCCAGGCCTGATGAGGGTGGAAACGTGGTCTCCACTTTGCAATGGAAATCCAGCAGCTCTCAAGAACTTTGCTGGCAAACTCTGCCTCCCAAGGGGAGGCTGGGGAGATAATGTCCACTGTTCATTGCAGCGTTTTTCATGGTAGCTAAGATATATAAGTGTGTGTTGAGGGATGAATGGAAGAAATTGTAATATACAGATATATAAAATATGATACAAAATATATATGTGTGTGTGTGCTTAGTCATGTCCGAAAATTCACAACCCAATGGACTACAGCCTGCCAGGCTCCTCTGTCCATGGGGTTCCTCCAGGCAAGAATACTGGAGTGGGTTGTCATGTCCTCCTCCAGGGGATCTTTCCTTCCCAACATGACCCAGGGATCAAACCTGTGTCTCCTGCATTGCAAGCAGATTCTTTACCTGCTGAGCCATCAGGGAAGCCCATAAATTATATATAATATGATATATTATTCAGTCTTATAAAAGGAGATCCTGCCATGTGCAACAACACAGATGAGCCTGCAGGATATAATATAAAATGAAGTAATCCAGGCACAGAAAGAAAAATCCTTCATGATCTCATGAACATGTGGAATCTAGAAAAAGTTGAACACATGAAAACAGAGAGTAGAACAGCAGTTGCTAAGGGTGGGAAGGTGGAGGAAATGGGAGATGCTAGTTTCCAGCGTCACCATAGCCTCCACTCTACCCTCACTGATTAGACTGGCTTCATGGACAGATCTTGCCTTGATGCTCCGCTGAGTGGCCGCCCTAAACCTGGAAAACAACTACCTGTCTATAGATGTCCAAATATCTACAAATTAAATATCTTTAAGCTGTGAGCTGGCTTTTCTGTTGCTTGAAACTGAAGGAATCCTAATGGACGTTGATGTAAGTTTAGTCTTTGGGTTCTTAAGTGAAGTGAAGTGTGAAAGTCACTCAGTTGTGTCCAACTCTTCGCAACCCCATGGTCAATACAGTCCATGGAATTCTCCAGGAATTCTTCAGGCTAGAATACTGGAGTGGGTAGTTTTTCCCTTCTCCAGGGGATCTTCCCAACTCAGGGACTGAACCCAGGTCTCCTACACTGCAGGCAGATTCTTTACCAGCTGAGCCACAAGGGAAGCCCAAGAATCCTGGAGTGGGTATCCTTTCCCTTTTCCAGCAGATCTTCCCTACCCAGGAATCGAACTGGGATCTCCTGCATTGCAGGCAGATTCTTTACCAACTGAGCTATCTGAGAAGTCCCTTTGAAAACTTCCTGAGAAAGACAAAAGAAGAGAGGTTTGTTGACCAAGGTGAGGGTGGATGCAACTTTATTCCCCTGAATTGGGAGAACAGAGTGAGTGAGGATGGATGTGGTTGCTGGAATGGATGCACAGAAGGTTTCTGCCCTTTTGCTTCAGTTGTGTCTGACTCTTTGTGACCCTATGGACTGTAGCCCAATGGGCTCCTCTGCCCATGGGATTTCCCAGGCAAGAATACTGGAGTGGGTTGCTGTTTCCTTCTCCAGAGGATCTTCCTGATACAGGGATGGAATCTGGGTCTCCTGAATTGCAGGTAGATTATTTATCAATGCACATGCAAGTCTCTGAAATAAAAGCAGTTTAGGGTCTTCCCTGGTGGTTCAGTGGGTTGGACTCAGTGTTCCCAATGCAGGGGGCCCAGGTTCAATCCCTGGTCAGGGAGCCTCAACTGAGAGTTCACGTGCCACAACTAAGACCCTGAGCAGCCAGAAGAAACAAAAAGCATTTGAGATGCTGACCATCTGAGTGGATGTCTGACTCTCAGACAGGTCAGAGCATTGTTCCTGTTATTTCAGGGAGGAATGGAGCCAAGTTGTTCATGGAGCCACATGTAATTCATGGAGCCAAGCAGTTCATGGAGCGAGTTTTGCGCTTCCTAGGTATCTTCTCAAGATCCAATTTTAGACTACCATCAAGGAGCAAGGGCTCGTGAAATCACGGCCAGCCAGGGTCACTGGAGCTCAGGCTAGGAACTTGGGTCATGGGGGATATTTGGCTTGCAGGGCCCCTTCCCACCAGCCCTCTAGATCTGGGATGCTCTCAGGCAGGGGACGTTGCTGTGCAAAGAGTTCACCCAGGGGTAATAAACCCAGTTGTCTCTGTGCTGTTCTCCTAGACAGTCAGATGCAATTTGCGCTCCGCCATCCTCTGCATACCATCTGCAAGCATTTGTGTGTCCCCTCGCTCTGGCTCTGGATTGGAGACCTGACCTCTTCCTCCCTCTCCCTTCCTCTTCCCACCCCCAGCACTTCCTCCCATGGCATCTGAGGGGGTGGGTGGGCAGCCTTGTTTGTCCCGATGACTATCTTTGAAAGCCTCCTCCTCCGCTGCAACCTCATCTCCATTTCGCTCCCCCATTCCAAGCCCAAATGCCTTCCCTAGCACACTGTCGTTTGTCACCAGATGTTAGAGGTTGCAAACTGACCCCCTAGCTTTTACAGCTTCCTTTATTGTATTCGCCTTCGCTCTTCCTAGGACTCTGAACCCCCCATCCTGGCGTGTGTAGGCTGACCTCCACGTGCTCTGGAGTCAACTGATTGCGCCTGAATCCACTTAAAGGTGAAAGGATAAAGCAATTTTCTTCAAGATGTGGCCTAAACTGTTTAGTCTTGGAGGTCTCCAAAGGGCAGGAATGAAAGGATGTCCCTCCCACCCCCTACTTTGGTCTTAGAGCACCCAATCTGGGCTTGCCTTGATCAGCGCAATTTGGAAGAGCGTCATCCTCCTGCCCTGGAGTGGGTTTGTCCTGCAGACTCAGGCCCATAATGTACGGACAGTGTCAGCGCTTGCGGTTAGCAGACTTGAAAATAAAAACCCCCCATAAGCCAGTCTTAACCATTTTTGGAGGCTTTAGCACAAGTCAACAATCATTTATATAATGAAGGGAAGAGTCCATCGCTTTCATCAGAAAGAAGAAAAATGAAAAGGGGTCATCATCAGTTGGTCCCACATCAAAAAGTCAGGAGGCATCAATGCAAATGGGAAGAGTTGTCATCCATCAACATGACATGGGGACAATGGGCTGTGAGTTGATGTATTTTTAAAAAAAGTTTTTCTTTTTGTTTGTTTATTATTTTTATTAATTTTTATTGGAGTGGAGTTGCTTTGCAATGTTGTGTGAGTTTCTGGTGTGTAGCAAAGTTATATGTATACATATATCCCCTCTTTGTTAGATTTCCTTTCCATTTAAGTTATCACAGAGCATTGAGTAGGGGTCCCTGCGCTATACGGTAGGTTCTCGTTAGTTATCTATGATATTTTATACATAGTAGTTGTATATATATATCAATCCCAATCTCCCAATTCATCCCACCACACTCCTCAACCATAAGTTTGTTCTTTATACCTGTATCTCTATTTATGCTTTGCAAATAGGTTCATCTGTACCATTTTTCCAAATTCCCCATGGAAGCCATAGTTTATGGTATTTTTGAGTTGATATTTTTAATTATGAGAGGAGACTGGAAGCTTGGGCTGGAAGCCAAACAGCTCTCAGCCCTCTCCACTCACCACTAAAGTACATCCGGCCCAATGTGGCCTTGGAATATTTTTGATTAGGGAATGTTAGATTGTGATTGTCTGAAGGTCAGGAAGGTGGGATTGGAGGGTGGGGTGGAGGAGGGGTGAGAGGGGCTGCATACTCAGAGGCCCCAGGCTACACAAATAAAGCCCATTCAACTCTCTTTCTGGTCCATAATCCACTGTGGCTCTTGAGAAAGTCACTTCTCTCTGAGTCTCAGTTTCTCCCAAGACCTATTTTGAGGATGATGCAAGGGAGCTGTTCCCTTTGAGTTGACTCCTACACTTCCTGTTAGCGCCTGTGTGCATGGGTACATGCTCACTCACTTCGGTCATGCCCCACCCTTTCCTGCCCCATGGACTGTAACCCACCAGGCTCCTCTGTCCATGAGATTTCCCAGGCAAGAATACCAGTGTGAGTAGCCATTCCCTTCTCCAGGGGATCTTCCTGATCCAGGGATTGAACCTGTCTCTCCTGCATTGACGGGCGGATTCTTTACCACTGAGCCACCTGGGAAGCCCCTTGCTCTTAGTATGAACCAGTTAATGAGTCACCTACTCATGGCTAATGCCAGCATTTGACACAGCAGCCTGGAGGGACCAGAGAGACAGATCTGATCTTCCTGGGACTGCTTGTCCAGGGTCCCCTTTTCTCCAAGTTGCCTTTCTTTTGCAGCCTTTGTAAGCAGTTCTGTGAAGCACTCTGCATGGATCCTAGCATGCAACTCACCCTAACTGTATCTTGTGTCATCTATATATATATTTATATCTACATATTTATGGCTGTGCTGGGTCTTCATTGCTGAGTGGGCTTTTCTATAGTTGCAGTTTGCAGGTTTCTTGTTGCAGTGGCTTCTCTTGTTGCTTAGCATGGACTCTAGGGAGTGTAGGCTTCCCTAGTTGTGGCTCCCAGGCTCTAGAGCAGAGGCTCAATAGTTGTGGCCCATGGGCTTCGTTGCTCCTCAGCATGTGAGATCTTCCCAGATCAGGGGTAGAACCCACGTCTCCTGCATGGCAGGTGGATTCTCTACCACTGAGCTACCAGGAAAGTCCCCTTACAGTACTATGAATGGCTGTGGCTTATTTGGTTTCTATCAGTAGACAATGAGCTTTCTGTAGGCAAAAGCTATGTTAAGCTTGCTCCACGATGTAATCTCCCAGTAACTCACATAAATGTAATTCTGGGCAAGTGACTTCATCTGATCCTCAAATTTGTCCAGCTGAAAAATGAGACTCAAAAATAGTACTTGCTGGGACTTCCCTGGCAGTCAGGTAGTTAAGACTCAGAGCTTCCAAAGCAGGAGCTGCAGGAGACACGGGTTCAATCCCTGAGTTGGGATGATCCCCTGGAAGGTGGAGATGGCAACCCACTCCAGTATTCTTGCCTGGAAAATCCCATGGACAGAGGAGCCTGGCGGGCTACAGCCTGTGGGGTCACAAAGAGTCAGACGTGACTTAGCGACTGAGCACGCACACAGCCCATTAAACACTGTTGTGATAGTTTCAGGTGCCTTGCGAAGTGACCCAGCTATACCTATACACACACCCATTTTCCCCCAAACTTCTGTCCCATCCAGGCTGCGAGTCTGGCTCTTTTAAGCCAAGCTAGTGGCGAGTCTGGGTGGAGGGTAGTTGCTGGTGGGAAACATAAGGAAGCCTCCAGATGCCTAATGCCCTCTTATGTGACTGGGGCACAGGTCACACTGGTTTGTTCAGTTTGTGAAAATACCTTAAGCCGAATACTTAATAATCTGTGCACTCTTGAGTATGTAGGTGTCAGTAAAGTTTCAATATAAAAAAATCAATATATTTTTAAAAGTTTTTTTTTATATGGGAGGGGAAAGAGCCCCTTATTTTCCTAGAAAACCCCCCATAAACCAGTCTTAACCATTTTTGGAGGCTTTAGCACAAGTCAACAGTCATTTATATAATGAAGGGAAGAGTCCATCGCTTTCATCAGATTTTCAAAGGGAACCTTCACCCCCTGAAAGATTAAGAACAAATGCTATGCAATTTTGCAGGGGATGGAAAGATGGAGCGGGGCTGTAGGTGACTGTAAAAAAAAAAAATCCTTCGGGAGAAACTTGCTTCCTGCTCATAAGGTATCAGCCCTGAAATACCCAGCTAAAGGCTGTCAGAAGTAGGAGGAGGTCAGGTTGAGTTCCTCAAACAAACCCCGTTTCCAAGTTCTTGGTCAATCTTGTTTTCTCTCCAGCGGCAGAAGCTCAATTTTCTTTCCCTCCCACCCCCCACATCTGTGGTTTACGGTAGTGTGTGATACTTGGGGGGTGATTTATTGCTGCGCTCAAGCTTAGGAGAAGGCTTCTAGAGGAAGGCCCCCACCCCCATCCCTATGTGATTTAGGGAGCATTTCTTGAATTCCCCAGGCCATTGGCTTCTAGCAAAAAATGAATGTGGGTCATTTTGGGAATAGATGCTCCCCGGCATATGTGTCCCTGCGAAGAGAGACGGTTGGTTGGGGGAAGTAGCTTGGCCCCATAAATCATCTAGCATTTGGAGTATATCGTCTCTCCTTATGAGATATGAGAGGGAGGGGCAGAGCAGACGCACGTGCAGGGCCCTCTCATAGCAGAAGGAGGTGAGAGCTGGAGGGGAGATGGCAAGCCGCCACCAGGCCACGTGATGGACCTGTCCCTGCATTTTCTGCATCTTTGTTGCCACCTGGCATTCTGATACTCTGTCTCTCTCCTGGATTCACCCTGTCTGCTGTTTACCTCTCTGAACAGTGGTGGGGAGAGAAGGATGCAGACTTGAGTTCAAATTCCACTTTTGTTTCTTATCAGCTGCATACATTTGAGCTTGGAATTTAAACTCTCTAAGACCTCAGTTGTTCAGTTGCTGAGTCGTGTCTGACTCTTTGCAACCCCATGAGCTGCAGCACGCCAGGTTCCTCTGTCCCACACTATCTCCTGGAATTTGCTCAGATGCATGTGCATTGAGTTGGTGATACCATCCAACCATCTCATCCTCTGTCGCCCCCTTCTCCTCCTGCCTTTAGTCTTTCCCAGAATCAATGAATCAGCTCTTCCCAAAAGGTGGCCAAAGTATTGGAGCTGAAACTTTAGCATCAGCCCTTTCAATAAATATTCAGGACTGATTTCACTTAGGATTGACTGGTTTAGTTAAGGATTGATTGGTTTAGTTAAGGATTGATTGGTTTAGTTAAGGATTGATTGCTTAGGAAGAACTCACTGCCTCCTCCATAAAGCAGAAATAATATTATCTCCCACATTGGGTTTTTGTGGGGCTTAAATGAGGCATTAAATGACATTAAAGGGGATGAAATGCCTTCTGTAATGCATTTAGTTGACTCTCAATTCATAGTTATTTCTACTGGGTTGGGCAAAAATTTGTCCAAGTCTTTCTGTAGCATCTTTATATAAAAATACACCTGAATATCTGGTCAAACCAATATTTTTTATACCTTTTTTCATATCACTGCTTCTCAACAGAAGGTGACTTTGCTCCCAGGAGATATTTTACAGAGTCTGCAGGCATTTCTGGTTGGCCGTCAGGACTAGGGGAGGGAGGTGCTACTGGCATTGAGTTCAGACAAGCCGAGGATGCTGCTAAACATCCCGCAATGGGTAGGGCAGCCCCGCAACGAAAAATGATCCAGCTGAAAGATCAGTGGTACCGGGGCTGAGAAACCTTGCTTTCAGCTGTACTTTCTGTGCTTTTTCCTCCTTGGTGCCCCTGTGCTATACTTGGCACTCTCATTCCCTTTTGCTCTTATGGCATGCTAAGCAGCAAATTTGGTGTTCGCATTTCCAACATTATTTGAAATTATAGATGGGCCCAAATCTTGGCTTTGCTACTTACTGGCTGTGTGTCCTTGGGTGAGTGACTTAACCTTGCTGAACATCAGTATCCTCATCTCTAAAATCAGAGGTTGGTTATGAGGATTAACTATTCATTGGAAAAGTCCCTGATTCTGGGAAAGATTGAGGGCAGAGGGATAAGAGGACGTCAGAGGGTGAGATGGCTGGATGGCATCACTGATGCAATGGACATGAACCTGGGTAAACTCCGGGAGATGGTGAGGGACAGGGAAGGCCTGGCATGCTGCAGTCCATGGGGTCGCAAAGAGTTGGATCCAAATGGGTGACTGGACAACGACAGCGTGAAGATTAAATATGATGCTTCACAGGAATGATGGCACACAGTACTGCTCAAAAAGAAAAATCTGTGCATCTTCACAGTCCCCAGCAACCGCAAGACGATGGATCTTGAAGATGGGTGGTCCATAGCCGGCTCCTTTCTGTCTAGTGTGCGTGTGCAGGAGTGGTTTTCTTTCCTCTCTCATCTCTCCTGATCGTCTCTCCTAGTCCCTTCCTTTTCTTTTCATTCCTCCCCTTTCATTTCTTCTCTTTTTTTTTCCAGCTCCCACCCAGGCGGGAGTGGAGGAGGCTCTAACCTCTGCTATGCACAGTTTCAAAGCTTCCTTCTGAGCACAACGTGACTTGTTTCAAGGGGGAGGGTTTGCTCGTCTGGTTTCTTTCTCTTTCACTCCCTGGCTCTGGTTATTAAAGTTTGGTTCCTGTAGGAGGAAGGGGTGAACTTTGAAACCTCAGGAATAAAACGCTCCATGGGGCCTGCTTATCACGTCAGCCTCTCTCCCTGCCTTTCCTCCTTTGGTGGCAAGAGTTGGGGATCAGAAACTGCTGGGCGGGCTGCCTTCCTCACTCATCATCTGAGCCCCATTCGCCCTGGTGTCCCCACCGACACGCAGCTGAGAGGCATGTGCGCATTGCCCGCAGGCGCATCTGAGCACCACCTGGCCAGTCTTTCCTGTGGGACCCAAGTGGAGAGTGAGCCCTCTGGCCTGGGCATGTGTCCCTGTCTCACTTTCCTCCAGGTAGAACCTCAACCTGGTCAGGAGCTCTGTTTTAAACAAGCCTCATTTAGCAAAGGGAGAGAGCCCCCATCAACGCTGACTGTATTCCATGCACTAGACGTATTGCTGAGAGTTTTCTGTGCATTATCTCCATCAGTGCTCATGACAACCCGAGGAGCTGGCTGTTTCATTGTCTCTATATTAAAGGTGTGAAACTCAGACTCACCGAAGTTAAGAGACTTTCCCAAAGTCACAAACTGGCTAAGCATCAGAGCTAGGATTTGAACCCGCTTTTCTCTAATGCTAGAGCTACGGGTGACCCACTTGTCCCAGTTTGCCTGGGACTGTCACAGTTTTAGTGCTACAAGCCCTGCATCCCAGAAAACCCCTTCATGCTTGGATAACCCAGGATAGCCTGTAATTGGGGGCCAGGAAGCAATGAGAGTGACCTGATACTACCAATTGTGAGTGTCTTTTAAGAACTGTATTTCCTCCTTCCTTCCTTTCCCTGTATCATCTATTGCAGCAGAAGAGGTTATTTTTATTTTTTTGGTATAAGGCTTAAGAATGGCTGAAAACTGATAATGCCTAGGTTTGGAGAAAGCTGCTTTCTGGTGCTGAGATTTTGCATAAGAGTTGACTTAGGCCTCCTTGGGCTTCAGATCACCCCCAGAACCCTCTCTAACTCTTCTTCGGCAATCTTTCAACCATCATCATGTTTCCATAGATCACCTCCTATGTCAGTGGCAGCACTGGGTTCATTTGATGGGATCCAGCCACGTAATATATATGTAGTATACAGAAGTAAGTCTGACACTCAGGGCTCTTTGAGATCTCTTCCAGCCTTAGCAATCTGAGCCAGAGCCTGGCCAACTTGTCTCCAAATCCATTTACTCTTCTTCCTGGTCACCTACCTAGACCTCATTTCCCAGCCTGCTTGCAGTTAGGTGGGGTTACATGACTTAGTTCTGAACAATGGGATATATAGAGGTGAAAGTAACGTTTACCATTTTGACCATAAATGTTTACATACAGTCCACTGCTGTGCGATCACAATCTTTTCACTTCTGGGTGACCGTGGAGGATGGAAGGGCAGATGGCTGAGTGGTAAAGAATCTCCCTGCCAATGCAGGAGGTGCAGAATTGATCCTGGGTCAGGAAGATCCCCTGCAGAAGGAAATGGGAACGCACTCTAGTATTCTTGCCTCGGAAATCTTATGGACAGAGGAGCCTGGCGGGCTACAGTCCATAGGGTTGCCAAAGAGTTGGACAGGACTTGGTAACTAAACAGCAAAGCAGATAGAAGAGCCACAGGAAACATGAATCCAGAGTCACTTCTTGAACCTGAGCTGCCTGCTGATAAGTAATACTTGTTTTGGACTTTACGTCAATATACTTCATTCATTTGAGCCACTGAGATTTGAGGGCTTATTTTGTTATAGCAACTAGCATTTCCCTAACAAATACAGTTTCCAATCATATTTCTCTCATCTCCAGTATACAAAATCTCCATTCTGAACCAAACAAACTTGCTAGGCAGCAGGAGTTTCATTACAGTCTTTATAAGTCTAAGGTCTATCATTTCTTGAATGGATTTGAAAATCCACACACATCATTGCTGGGACGGATGATACAAAACACAAGCAAAACCGATGAGACAGAAGCAGATCTTCTCGGATATAATGAGACCAAGAAAGCATCCTAAAGATGGTTTCTCTGGGAAGCACAGAGGAATGAAACAGGCAGCCCCGCTAGGACCTGAAGACAAGAGCCTTAGAGAGAGCCCAGAGCCTTCAGCAGAAAAGGGAAATGGGAAACAAAACCAGAAAGGGGAAAAAAAAAAAAAAAACCCCACCCAGAAAACAAAACCACCCATTTCTGATTTCCTGAGCTTTCAATATGGGGATCATTAACGGGAGCTTTCTGGCTAATCTTAATTGCTAGGACTGAGGAAGGGAATTGCCAGGGTAATCAGATCCCAAAGCATACAGGGCTTTATAGATTAAAGCAAAGTTATCTCCTAATCCCATCAAAACGTCATAATCTTGTGTCACAGCGGCATCTAAACACAGCTGATTGAGATGCCACGAGTGCTGGATCTGGGATCCATCACAACCCTGCTGTCCGGAAAGCAAATAACCCCAAATAAGAAGATTGGATTTAGTGTGGTCTGGAGATATTTACTACAAAGGCCTGAGCACTGGCTCCATCCCCGCCTTGGGCTTCGTGTGGGGGAAAAACTCTGGTGTCCCCAGACGCATTCCTTTTAAAGAAAAATTTTCCCAAATGGAAATAGAGTTGTCATGGGTCTTTTTTTTTTTTTTCTTTTTGCTGATTAAAAAATTAATACGTGTCGGCTGTAAAAATGCAGGCAATACAGAGAAATATGAACAGAAAGCACGCACTTTCACCAGAAGGAGCAATTTTTGTTATTTGGGTGTTTTACCTTTTCAGAGATTTCTTCCAGGCATGCACACATATAAATTCACATTCTCTTTCTCCACCCGCCCCCCCCACCATGCTCTCTCTGATCATCTCACATCTTTTGTATTCCTCCCTTCAACTGCTAAGATCCAGGGCTCCTGTGGTCACGTGGTTAACCTGGCGAACCCATAGCTCTTAGGTCTCCATCTGCTTGGTTTAACCCCTCAGCAGAGACTGACCAACATCTCTGAATTCCATTCCAAGTCCTGCAGACAGAACATTACTCCCATCAGTCACAGCGTGGCTGTGAGGTTCCATATACAATGACCACAAAGTCAAGTTCCCTTATTGGAGGTGGGGAGCAGATGGCGGAGGACAGGGGGCCATTCTCGAGCCTTCCCTGGCTCTCCAAACAGAACTGAATACGTTTTAACTGATCCTATCTCCTGTGCTGCTCCCACACAGAAGAAGTGGCTCACAAAGGCCCTACAAGGAGTGAATGGTCAAAACGTGAGCTCAAGGGCTCTTCTCCCGGCCTCTGTGAACACTCTGCCACTCACTCAGCTGTACTTCTATCAGCGTTAGAAAGTCATATGATAGACAGGAAGGGGGGAAAAAAAAAAAGATAATTCTTTTGAGAGCAGTGGAACAACAGATTGGGGTGTCTCAAAAGGTGCTAAGTAATTCCTCACTGAAAGTACCCAAAACAGGGCACAAAACCCAATGCTCTTGGATATTATATGGAAATTCTAGATGGTGTACAAGTGTTGACTTCTGACTTCCCCTTTCCTTGTTGTGTTCTTGATGAATCAACACTCTTGGATCTTCATATCACAACCTTTATTTTGTGGGGTCGTATCTGATGCTTAACTTCACAGAACAACAAAGGGAGGCAGGCTGATCTGGAGGTTAAAGAAGAATCTAGGAATCACATGGGTGATGAAAATGAAGATCTTATTGCTGGTAGGGCAGGGAGGAGCCAACATCAGAGAGCGGACCTGGCTGATGGCAAGTTTTAGGTAGTTTTTCATGAGAGTGTAGACCTTATCCTTTTGCCCTCTGGAAACGTCAGTAAAACGTAGACAGCTCACTGATGCTTCTGTTGCGAGTGGCTATGTTCTGAAGCTCTATTGGCATCAGTTAAATCAGAGAAACCATATGTGACAAACTGACTTCTGGGTTGCATCTGTCTAAGGAGGAAAATAGATGGTGCCTCCCTGGGAGACTGTGAAGAGTCAAGGCAGACAACATCTAACGTATCACAGGCGCTCAGTAAATGACCCTCGAATGTGTAAGTTCCTCCTGGAATATAAATGCTATCTTTGCCCAGATCAGTTGCATTCTTTTTCTCTGAGAAATGACTGGGCATTTGGGTTTGTTTTTTTTTTTAAGCACTGGGCTTCATGTATACTTTGGTCTGGACAGTGAGTCAGAAATGACCTCTGCATCCTGGGGACCTCTTCGTTACATCACTTGATCTATTTTTTCCCCACCCTTACCACACTAAGACCTCAAGCTAATTTGGGGAAGTTGGTTTTTGAAATCCAATCCTCTAAAGCATTTTCTCAAAGGAGAGAAGCACTAATAAAGCAACTGAATGGAAATATCCAGCTCTAAGAGGCAATTTTGGGGGGAAGGCAAGAAAACTGTGAAATCCTTTGCTGGGGTGGTTTTTCCTTCCTTCTTCCCAGAAATCCTGTGGTATCCCTGCATCTCTCTCTCTCTCTTTCTGCTTTTCTGAGGCAAAACAAATAAAACAAAACAAAGCGACAACAACAACAAAAGCCAACAGAATCCAGGGACTTCTTTGGAGTCCACTGGCTAAGACTCCACACTTCTACTGCAGGGGAACGAGTTCCATTCCTGCATGCCACTTGGCACGGCCAAAAAAATTTTTTTAAAGATGGTATATAAACTAACTGGTGACCAAAACACTGTTCTCCGTTCTAAGGTATTCTGTTCTGTAAATTGCTTTAACAGACCATGTGGAAGCTCCCTTCGTGGTGTTAAGGACACAAAATTTTCCTTCCAAAGGCTCTTTTAGGAGGAGAGCCCATTGGCTAAAGCAATGGCACGAGTTCACCTAGGCTATCTTTTATTTCCTCCACAACTAAAAGAACTGACTCCTTGGATCAGGAGAAAGTACAGCTTACCAAGAGATAGGGTAAGGAGCCATCACCTTCTTTCTTTTCAGCTCAGTGGTATGGAAAACACAGGCGTCAGATTAATTTGCAAAGCAGCTCCCCAGTTGGTGATCTGGGCTGACCTGGGCTCCCACCTTTATCGTAAACTAAATCATTGAAGGCAATCTATTTTTGTGTTTCCTCCTCGGCCCCTCACTTTCTGCTGCATCTTCCCACCAATGCATACAGTCTGATTATTGCAGCAACATGACGTTGTTATCTGGAAAGGCAAATACATTCAACTTTCCAAAGAAATTATTGGCAAACACCATGCACTTGGTCAGGCTTCCCTGGTGGCTCAGCTGGTAAAGAACCCACCTGCAATGAGGGAGACCTGGGTTTGATCCCTAGATTGGGAAGATCCCCTGGAGAAGGGAAAGACTACCCAGTATTCTGGCCTGGAGAATTCCATGGACTGTATAGTCTATGGGGTTGCAAAGAGTCAGATATGACTGAGCAACTAGGCACAGAGCACAGGAGTTTAGTCACCCCAGTGAACTTTAAACTGCTTTGCCACACTCTCTTCCCTAACTTGTACCTCACAAAAATAATCACTAGTATTTTGTTTCAGAATTGCGTTGCATCTTAAACAACTGGGAGCCACTGATATCTTTATGGTGATGAATCTCTTCATTGAGTCAGATCATTTTATATACCCTTTAGGAATGTTTAGGAGTTTTCTGCTTGTGGGTATTACACATTGTATATAAGGTTTCTTTTTCTAGGCATTTTATGAAAATTGTTCCTATTTGGGTGGAATCATTTTTATTTTTCCAACTACTATATGTTGCTATTTAAGAAGCTATTGATTTGTGAATGTTTTTGTTGGTATCTGGCAACATGACTGAACTCTTTATTGGGTTCTGACATTTTCAATGGCTTCCTTTGTGTTTGCAATGTGAAATACTGTAACATCTGCAAATGCCATATTTCTCCTTTTCGTGTCTATTCATCTATTTATTGCTTTTTTTATGAATTTTTACGTTGCTTAGACCTTTCAGGAAAAATGTTAAATGTCAATGGTGATAGTGAACACACTGTCTTATTTTGATTCCAACAAAAATACTTGTATTAATAGTAAGTCACCATTAAATATCACTTTGAATGTGGTTTTGAGATAGGTGATCATTAGCATGTTAAAAGAAACACACACACAGCTATTCTTCTGTTTCAAGTTTTCTGAAAGGTTTTTTTGGTGAATGGTTGCTAATGATTTTTTCAAATGCCTTTGATGACTCTGTTGAGATTATTCTATAGTCCTACCTAGACTATTAGATAGGTTACTTTATGCTAGTTATAGAATAAGCCCTCCTTTGACACCGCAGATCATTTCTTAAATTTACTATATAATTAATGAGGATTTTGGCATTTATGATTCCAGGTGAGATTAGCCTATTGCCTATAGTTTTTGTTTTTTGTGCCATTCTTGCCATGCATGGCTGTGACCAGAGCTATGGTGGCTTTAAAGAATGAAGCAAGAGGTGATTCACTTTTGCCTGTGTTCAGGAACAAATTATATAGCATGGGAATGATCTCCATCTTGCCTGTTAAAAAACTGATTATTAATATTGGCTCCTGAATCCTTCTTGGAGATAATGTTTTTGAATATTGTTTCCATATCTTGTTTTTTTTTCTAGCCTTCAGTGAATTCAGTCAATATTACACTTCCCAGAATATTAATCCTTTTATTGAGATATAAATTATATAGACATTATATATATCTTTATATATCCACATGTAAGATCAACCCATGTCCAAGGAGCGGTGGCTGTGCTGGCGCAGAAGGGCCTAGAGGAGCTATCCCACATTGAAGATCAGGAAGGGTGGCGGTGAGGAGATACCCTTCATCCAAGGTAAGGAGCAGTGGCTGCGCTTTGCTGGAGCAGCCATGAAGAGATACCCCACGCCCAAGGTAAGAGAAACCCAAGTAAGATGGTAGGTGTTGCGAGAGGACATCAGAGGGCAGGCACACTGAAACCATACTCACAGAAAACTAGTCAATCTAATCACACTAGGACCACAGCGTTGTCTAACTCAATGAAACCAAGCCATGCGCGTGGGGCAACCCAAGACAGGCGGGTCATGGTGGAGAGGTCTGACAGAATGTGGTCCACTGGAGAAGGGAATGGCAAACCACTTCAGTATTCTTGCCTTGAGAACCCCATGAACAGTATGAAAAGGCAAAATGATAGGATACTGAATGAGGAACTTCCCAGGTCAGTAGGTGTCCAATATGCTACTGGAGGTCAGTGGAAAAATAACTCCAGAAAGAAAGAAAGGATGGAGCCAAAGTAAAAACAATACCCAGCTGTGGATGTGACTGGTGATAGAAACAAAGTCCAATGCTGCAAAGAGCAATATTGCATAGGAACCTGGAATGTCAGGTCCATGAATCAAGGCAAATTGGAAGTGGTCAAACAGGAGATGGCAAGAGTGAACGTCGACATTCTAGGATTCAGCAAACTAAAAGGGACTGGAATGGGTGAATTTACTCAGATGACTATTATATCTACTACTGCGGGCAGGAATCCCTCAGAAGAAATGGAGTAGCCATCATGGTCAACGAAAGAGTCTGAAATGCAGTACTTGGATGCAATCTCAAAAACGACAGAATGATCTCTGTTCGTCTCCAAGGCAAACCATTCAATATCACAGTTATCCAAGTCTATGCCCCAACCAGTAACGCTGAAGAAGCTGAAGTTGAATGGTTCTATGAAGACCTACAAGACCTTTTAGAACTAACACCCCAAAAAGATGTCCTTTTCATTATAGGGGACTGGAATGCAAAAGTAGGAAGCCAGGAAACACCTGGAGTAACAGGCAAAGTTGGCCTTGGAATGCGGAATGAAGCAGGGCAAAGACTAATAGAGTTTTGCCAAGAAAACGCGCTGGTCATAGAAAACACCCTCTTCCAACAACATAAGAGAAGACTCTACACATGGACATCACCAGATGGTCAACACCGAAATCAGATTGATTATATTCTTTGCAGCCAAAGATGGAGAAGCTCTATACAGTCAGCAAAAACAAGACCAGGAGCTGACTGTGGATCAGATCATGAACTCCTTATTGCCAAATTCAGACTTAAATTGAAGAAAGTAGGGAAAACCACTAGACCATTCAGGTAGGACCTAAATCAAATCCCTTCTGATTATACAGTGGAAGTGAGAAATAGACTTAAGGGCCTAGATCTGATAGACAGAGTGCCTGATGAACTATGGACTAAGGTTCGTGACATTGTAAGGAGACAGGAGTCAACACCATTGGAGACGATGGATAAGTTCATGGCATAGACTGCTGTGATGGTTTCCTTATCTCCATAGTCATTAAGTTATATAAATTACATATATACAGCTTTTTAAATATCAATCATACCTTAGTAGAATGATCTTTAAAAATTTTATTTTACTAAAAAAATTTTTTGGCTGTGCCAGGTGGCATGTGGGATCCTAGTTCCCGAACCAGGGATCCAACCTGTGCCCCCTGCAGTGGGAGTGCAGAGTCCTAACCACTGGACCACCAGGGAAGTCCCATCAATAAAGTGTTTTTTTGGACTCTGCCTTCTAATGAGTTCCATCTCCAGTCGGGGAATTAAGATCCCCCATGACATGCAGTGTGGCCAAAAAATAAAAATTAAAAAAGAAAGTGCATTTTTAAAGTC